>NC_064629.1:647532244-648908910 GCF_023864275.1 Schistocerca cancellata | reverse complement strand
CTGTCAATGCCCAATGAGGAACTGCACAGTAAGTGGCCTTCAGCCCACTAAAGGCAGCTGACACTGCACACTTCGTTTCAGCCGGCTGCCATACTGGCAGTTCGTCACTTGCAGCAGTCGTGGCACCAGTTGTACCGAGATGTCGCGGCAGTGAGTGACAGCAGCGTGTGTATTGAACTTACACATAATGACTTGGGAGGTGCTCGTCCCACTTCCGCCCACCACCCTTCTTCATCATCCTTTATAGCATGATAATAGCCGCCATGTAGCTGTGAAGTTCAATGATATTTGCATGGCGTATAGGAATGTACCTATCACTTGTTGCAGCTGATCTCTCAGCTTATTGTAGGAGAACTTAAGTTCATAATATTCATTTCATATAACCCTATGGTATTGCCCTGTTTTGCTTCCTTTAGTACTTCTACGAACATATCTTGCAATCTTCCCACTTCATTCCTTACCTCCCAAGTGGTGAAAGTCAGTCTCAACAACCACCTGTGATTTGTGAAGACTACATACAGCTGCTGCGTGAACAAAACTTCGTTCTGTAGAGGCTGATTGATAAGTACTTCTGCTCCAATGATGAGGAAGATCATAACACACGTTAGACATCATCTATGCATCATCCTCGCCATTACCAAGAGGAAATAATTTATATGTACTCCCTTCCTCCTTAGAAAAAAGTGGGAATACAACAAAAATATGTATATTCCGAAGTACATTACATTAATCAAAGAAAAAAAAGGAAAAAATCCTACTATTATCCGCATATCTTTCCACCCACAACCATGTATTCCTTGGTCTCAACCCCTATGGCCTATTCTGCAGTATTTATTTACTATTTTGCTTCTTAATTCTAGTATGTGGCTTCTCCACTGGCACTTGAGGAATCTATGACCCCTTGTAAAGTTTTAACTCTACTGACATGGACCACTGAAGTTCGTCCTGGTAACTATAACTTCACATTTACAGGCAACTTTACATCAACCACCTGGTAAGGCCCTGAAACTTCTTACCCTTTTGAGTGTGCGGGTTTGCAAGTAATACTCATTGATCTCTCTGATACTGTGGTAAATTCTTCTTACCTAACCTCACACACTCTTGATGTTCTAGCACTTTTGTGTTGGCTCCTTTTACCAATTTTCTTTAGACTATAGTTTTTGAGCATACATTAACGTGTTCACCTTCTTTTCCCAACTTTCGGTGAATCACATCAAACAGAGATGGTATTTTGTGTCCACATACCACCTTTTACAGTGACAACCCTGTTCCTGTATGAGTTTTTGAATTTTAGGCACAAACTACAAAATCTAAATATACTCCCCATCTAGGTGTTGAGAAATCACATAATCTTAGATACAGATCTATGAACTCTATTCGCACGTACATTTGCCTATGGATTTAATGGACTTGTATGTAATTTCTTAACTTTCAGTAAGCGACACAACTGCTTAATTACATCGGACATGAAATTTGTGCCCTGGTCCATAATAAGCGTTTGTGGCACCACAAATTTAAGTATCCAATGATTTAATGTAGCGTGAGGTATTGTGATTGCTTTCTGATCTGGTATTGCTACCATTACAGATACCTTGAGAAATGTTCGATAATTGTTTACTCATACTTGTTACCTGATTAACTCCTGTGAAACACCCCCAAAATATCTGTTCCTATCATTTGGAATGGACAGTCAGACTCTGGTAGTCTTTTTAATTGCAACTTTCATGGTGTAAGCATGTCGTGCATACAGAATACAGCTCTTGACATACTGTTTAACATCAGCACATCTTGTTCTCCACCAGAATCTTTCTTCTAGTGTTCTATCTGTTGTTCTGTTACCCCATGACTCGATAACATATGATCATGTGCTAGTCATAGTACTTCTGTCTGCAAAGCTGCTGGAACTACAACATGCGGTCCACACTTGGTTCAGCTACACAAAACCTCATCATTTATGACAAACTGCGGCTGTTTCCAATGCACCTTACACTCTTCATCATTTGCTTTTGATTTCTTCAGATCCTTTAGAACAAATCCAAAGACTTGCAATGCCCCAATCTTCCTACTAAGTGTGTCTGCATTTGTGTGTCTAACACCCAGTTTGTGAATCACATCCTTAGTTTCAAAGCCCATCTTGTTAGACAACTTGAAGGATCTTTTAACCGTAGTAGCCCTTTTAAAGCTGCATGATCAGTAATCACTGTGCACTTACATTCATATAGATAACATCTAAAATAACAAATACCTTATATTAATGTTAACATCTCCTTTCCAGAGGTAGAAAAATTTTGCTCAGTCTTATTAAGTTGACAAGATGCATATGCAACAGGGTGTTCTTTCCCATCAATGGTTTGCCCTAAAATCGTTCCCAATGCTGTACCAGTTGCATCACATGACAATATGACTTCTTTTGTGAAATCCGGAAAAATCAAAACTGGGTCTGAAGTTGATATGTCTTTTAAATTTTGAAATGCTCTCTCACACACAGGTGTCCAGCTAAATGTAATATCTACTCGCAGTAACTTTGTTAGTGGTTGTGCCACTTCAGCTAATCCATTCACAAATTTCTTATATTAGTTTGCTAATCCAAGAAAATATTGTAATTGTTGAACTGTCTCAGGGAATGGAAAGTCATATACTGCTGATGTAAGGTGTGGATCTGTCCTTACTCCATTTGGCTAATTATATGTCCCAGATAGTTAACTTGTGATTGTGCAAAGTAACACTTATCAATATTAAGCATAAGTCAAGTCTTTCTCGACTTGTCAAATACCATCTCCAAACACTGACAAGGGGAGGCCGCCAATTGTGAAATTCAGATTCGATTCATACTGCGCATAATAAAAGCTCATGGCCAGAGGTGTAATGTGGCAAAGCACCAAGATGCACTTCTCAGCCGTTGTCGAGAAAATCGACAGTTAAAATAAACCGTTGCGGTGAAATACTCTCTACGATTAATAATTTTCTACAGCGTCGTGGCGCAGCGGTAAGCGCTCGGGTTTGTAATCCGAAGGTCGCCGGATCGAATCTCGTGCCATGCAATTTTTTTTAATTATTTGTTTTTTGTAATTCAAATGTGTGTGGGCACACACACACACACACACACACACACACACACACACACACACACACACACACACACACACACACACACTCTCTCTCTCTCTCTCTATATATATATATATAAAATTCCCGGTAATCAGTTGCAACAATTATTCATATAATAAGTTGTTGAAAGTCATTTGTTGTGGAAAAACTGGTGACTTCGAACATCATTATGTTTTCCGCAAACAAAGTTGTATTTTACAAATGTTATTAACTGTCTTCATAATGTTAACCACGTATAGTTAACGGAAGACGTAGAAACGATATTCCGAAACGAATACGTATAGCGTAAGTCAAACGTTCGAATTAGAATAGAAACCCCACGAACACAAATTTGCTGCGGCAGGTATGAAACAAACTCCGTTACTCGCTCGTTACACTTGAAGGACAGATGTTGAATGGGCCGAAACGAGCCGCCGCATAATAGCGTAGTTGCCTGCTAACTTCGAAAGAAAGTAGATGCGGTCCCTAGCGCAACTTATAACATCGTCGAAAATCAGTGCGGAGGTGAGAGCTTTGGTACACCCTGTTAAACGGAAAAATGTAGGCGATCCGCCTTCACCAACATGCATAAGCGATTCATTAATAGTTATATATATATTTCTTTTTTGAATTACAAAAAACAAATAATAAAAAAAAATTGCATGGCGCGAGATTCGATCCGGCGACCTTCGGATTACGAACCCGAGCGCTTACCGCTGCGCCACGACGCTGTAGAAAACTATTAATCGTAGAGAGTATTTCACCACAAAGGTTTATTTTAACTGATTTTCTCGACAATGGCTGAGAAGTGCATCTTGGTGCTTTGCCACATTACACCTCTGGCCATGAGCTTTTATTGTGCGCAGTATGAATTGAATCTGAATTTCACAACTGACGGCCTCCCCTTGTGAGCCTGCTCTTTCAGGATTTTCGCAAATATAATTATATCATTGAGGGAAACCACGTATTTGTTTGCTTTTAAACCTCTGAGGAGTTCATCTGATAACTGTTGAAATGTAGGTGGTGTGTTGTTTAGCCCAAAAGGCACCCTACAATATTTGTATTGACCAGAAGTCCTGATAAATGTAGTTTTAGGTCTATCCTCTGGCTGTACCTCAATTTGATGATCTCCCCATCGTAAATCTAGGGTTGAAAAGAACTTGAGCTGATCCAAATTATCTAATGTGTCAGTAATATTAGGAATCGGGTATGCATCTGTTACTGTTTTTTCATTTAAGGATTTGCAATCGCAAGAAAACAGATATTTCTTTGTTACATGTGGTGACTTCTTACCCACTATCATGATACTCACTGACAATAGACTATCAGTATGTTCGATAATCCTATCTGATAACTGCTGATTCACCATTTCCTCTACTAAAGTCTTTAAACACTTAGGTAGCTGATACTGTTTTGTGAATATGGGCGGATGATTGCCTGTTGGTAGTCTATGTTGCTTGTATCGTGTAGCAGGTAACACTCCCTATGGATTGAACAAATTCTTATACCACGTTAACACTGATTCCATTATTGGCCTATCCTCACCCTGCAGGTGTTTAACTTTTTCTCATTCTCCTTTTTGAGAACCTCTAACATGGCTATCGTATAGTTACAAGCAAGTTAGCTCCCAAGAAAAGTAGAATTTTGATGAGTATAAAGTGCATAAAGTGTAGTAAAGTCATGAAAAACAGAATTCTGTGTGATGAGTGCGACGGTTGGTTACATTTTTGATGTGCAAAGTTAGAAGAAGACAATCTTTCAGACGAAAACAGCGAATGGCGATGCAATGTCTGTCTGAAGAGTAAGGACAATATGGCGCCGATGGAGGAAGATAAACATGAGGTCAACGCTGACTATAATACTTTACAAGCTATCTTATCAGTGGTAATTGAAGAGAACCTAGCTCTGGCCAAAGAAAACGAACAACTGAAGAAGGAATACGCAGCAATTAATCAGGAACTCATTAAACAAATTTCCCAAGAAGAGGTTAGTGTCGTGTACACAGAACCAAGCAATCAATGTAGGCCATTAGATCGCCTACAAGACAATGGCAGGCTGTTCCCGTCACAAAACGTGGTAGAGTCTGTGTAAACTTTCCACCCTTGGAAAACATATTTAGTGTTCTTGCTACAGAAAAAAAAACATTAAAGTAGACTCACAAGTCAATGTGCTTAACACATGTAAGGTTAACGAAAGTGAAGTGAGTAATAGGTGTAGCAACAATATTACATCAACTGTCAATAGAAGTGAAGTGAATAATGGGCACAATAAAAATATTAAGTTAACTGTCAATAGAAGTAATGAAACTGTCAATAGAAGTGAAGTGAATAATGGGTGCAGTAAAAATATTACGTCAACTGTCAGTAGAAGTAATGAAACTGAAAACCAAAACAAAGCAAACTGCAATTGCAGACCTAGGCCTGTGAAAATACATTTATATGCAGACAGTCAAGGAAGGAAATTAAGGGATATAGTTGAGAACAATTCAAGCCACCATATCTCAGCCACAATAAAACCTAGTGCAAAATTTAAAGATGTAGCAGGTTCTTCACCAGCAGAAGCCATGGAACTGGCAGTTTTTCTGTCTGGATCAAATGACGTAGCGAGAAATGAAGGAAAAGACTTCTTGTCCTCATTAAAGAAGAAACTGCAGGAACTACAAAATACAAAAATCCTCATCTTTTCAATACCATTTTGGCATGATCTTCCATCCTGGTCATGTGTGAATGTTGGAGTGACAAGAGTAAATGAAGAAATGAAGAAAATTTGTAAATAGTTTAAAAATGTCTGTTTTGTAAACATAACTAACTTAGGTACAAGATTTCACACTGTTCATAGTCTCCATCTGAATCAACTCGGAAAGAAGTATGTGAGTAATGAAATCATAAAACTAGCCAATGAGTTAGGCATAACAAAAATCGAGAGCTCTAAGTCAATACCACTTAGATTTAAGGAAAACTCATTTTCAGAGGTAGCAAAGAAGGGCTGAGACCAACAGCTTTGCCCAGATTCACACTGGATGACCAGATTAAAGATAAGAATAATATAATAAATGTCAGTAACACTAGAGAGAAATATAGCAGTAATGATGAATGCCCCATTAACAAAAACCACTCACCAACTTTGTCTTTCAAGATAGGTTATCTCAATATTGAAAGTATAAGTGGAAAACACATAATTTTAAATGAATTTGCAAATGAGAACTTATTTGATGCATTATGCTTAAGTGAGCACTGGTGTAAAGGAAATGAAATATCTTTTCATGTACTAGATGATTTCCACTTAGCAAACAGTTTTAGCAGAGAGCAACATATTCATGGGGGTGTATCAATTTACATTAAGAAGGGATTAATAAATTGTAGTAATGAACTAGATCTAGGATTTTTGTGCAGTGACATAAATTTTGAAGCCACAGGCGTATATCTGGATCATTTAAAAATTGCTATTGTATCTCTTTATAGATCACCAGATGGAAGTCCATTAATATTTTTAGAAAAACTTGAGACTTTACTAAATTTCTTTCTTAGTCCTCAGTGGAAGAAATATAGTATTGTGATTGGTGGTGACATCAATGCTGCATTTGATGTAAACAAAGATGTGCACACTGTAAATGAATTTAAAAACCTGTTACGACAATTCAACTTCATTTTTACGAACTGCAAACCCACAAGACAGTCCGCTTGTCTCGACAACATACTTACAAATGTCAATAGAGAGTTACTGTCTTCAGATGTAGCTGTCTTCGATTTCTCGGACCATGACTCAGTTTGGGTAAAAATAGGTACAGATAGGCCTAACATGGAGTATAAGGAGTTTAAAGAGCCTAAAATAGTCATCACAAGACCAATAACGCAAGAAAAATTGTCTAATTTCATGGTCTCACTCAGTAATTATAACTGGTCACATCTGTTTAACAATAATGCTCAGGGCTCTGCCAATACATTGTTTGATAGATTTTTTCATTATTTCTTAAATATATTCGAGACCAACTGCCCTCAATACAAACGTAAAATTAACCCTAAAAGTAACAGTAATAGACATAGGGATAAGAGTCCATGGTATACCGCTCAACTAGCCAATATAAAAAGAAGGTGGTTGTTGTATAGAGATTCTTACAGACTTCAGAAAACTGATATGGCTAAACAAAGGTACTCAAGAGCACAAAAGGAATATAAGTATGCTTTAAATGAGGCCAAAAAACAACATAACCTAGTCAGCATTGAGTCATCAAAAAATAAATGCAGAAAAGCATGGACTATAATAAATTCAGTGGCCAAAAGCAAAGCAGAAACTTGAGGTAGTAATTTCAGCAGACGAATTTAATAACTACTGTATAAAATCTGTTAACCAAATTAGGGAAAGCATGGTGAGGCCACAAGAGACTGTTGCTGATCTCATTAAATACCATAATGTAGACTACACCCTGAACGATAAATTCCTTTTAACAGAGGTCACACCAGATGTTGTTTTAACTCTTGTAAATAACTTTAGACCCTCTGATAGTGAAGATATATATGGTATTTCTTGTAATATGTTAAAAAATATAATTGGCTACATAGTATATCCTCTTACTGAATGTATAAATAGATGTCTAATTGAAGGAGTATTCCCAGAAGTATTAAAATTATCCAGGGTAGTGCCCATTTACAAAAAGGAGACAAAAATTGCCCATCTAGCTATCGCCCAATAACTGTGACACCTATTTTATCTAAAGTTTTGGAATCCATCATCAACTCCCATTGTTTGATTATCTGACATGTAATAACATTATTACTGTGGTACAATTTGGCTTTAGGAAGGGAAAATCCACAGTCCATGCCATTGACTCCCTGATTAAAAAAGTGCTTAATGCTTATGAAGGAAAACATTTTGCTCAGGCTACATTTTGTGATCTAAGCAAATCCTTCGATTGTGTGGAGCATATTTCACTCCTCAACAAACTAGTTTATTACGGAATCACAAACAGTGACGTTGACATCATTTTCAAATCTTTCCTCAGCAAATGCAAAGAAATTGTTTGTATTGGTAAACAGAGATCACAGCTAGCTGAAGTTAAGTGCGATGTGCCACAAGACTCAGTATTAGGACCTCTGCTATTTATCCTAATGACAAACGATCTACCATCTTACATAAATACTCACTCCATTCCCTATGCAGATGATACCACTTTTTTCAATATTAGCTCAGACAAATGTGGCAAATGACATAATATCACAGGCATCAGTCTGGTTTCGAGCCAATGGGTTCCTGCTTAATGAGAGTAAAACTCAAAAGACTGTATTTAGTTTAAGAGATCTGCCAGTAGAAGACTTCATCGATAGTGTTAAGTTCTTAGGTATTGTCATAATAGTAAATTGACTTGGGAGCCACATATTAAATACATTAGTGCAAGGCTGTCTAGAGTGGTGAATTTGTTAAGGAATTTAAAAAAACCTGTACCTGTGGCCTATGTAAGATCAGCCTATTTTGCTTTTTTTCAAAGCATTACATCTTATGGGCTTTTAATATGGGGCAATAGCTCACACCTTCAGGACAGTTTGGTACTTCCGAAGAAAGTAATTCGAATTATCACAAACAGTGATAAACAGGCCCACTGCAAACCACTCTTTATCAACTTAAAAATATTAACTGTTATAAACATGTATATTTACAGTGCTCTACTGCATATAAAGAGCAACTTATCAGAGTACCATCATAGAAGAGATGTACACTCTCACGGAACCAGAAATAGTAGCCATCTCGACATACCTTACTACAGATTATCCAAGTCACTGAACAGCTACGAAGTGGTGGGTATGAAGATGTTTAACAAACTGCCACTAGAATGTGGTAGCTCAATTTGATTTATTTAAAGACAAATTATTCAGTTGGTTAGGAGCAAATCCTTGCTACTCACTTCAGGAATTTTATTGCTGTAAAATATCATAGTGGTACCAGTTTGGAGAGTGCAGCATAATTTCTTTAACTGAGTGATTCATGATGCAATGTTTTCTTATTATTTCATTTTAAATATTGTATTTTACAGAAAACCAATAGTGACATATTGATCTTGAACACTTGTATATATGCTGTATAACTTGTATATATGTAACTTAACTTTGTCAATTGCTGTAATAACTAAACGACAATAAAATTTCATTCATTCATTCATTCATAACAGTCTGTCAGTTCCACCAGTGCAATTGAGTCTTATATCAAGATGGTCAAGTTGGCCAATATATTCTTGACAGTTAGTAGGCCTGGACGCTATGGCTGAGGGATGGAGATAAATCTGCCGGAAATGTTAAATGTACTATTTACAATGTAAAACACTTATAATTCATGTGAGGAACCACTTAAAAATATAGTTGTTGTTTAACATTTTGTTTCCACCAATATCAAATTTACATTGCCATCCTATGATGAAAATCAATGTTACTTAAAAATAATAATGTCAACCATCGAGATAGTGTGAGTCGCTGTGGTGCAGCTGGCTGAAAATACCTCTTCTGAATTTACCACTACACTTAGTTGCGAGCCTATTGTAATGCATAGTATGAATCTATCATACCGATTTGCCATGGGGTATACTGTTCGAATCTGTTGAATGATTTACTACTACTACTACTCTACAGCCACTAGTGTGGCGCTATACCAACTGAGTCAAAGCAACACATATGTCTGTATGAACTATTACAGCACATTTTCCTGTACAAGCACCATTACAATTCACCACAAAGGAGAGCTGTGATGCGCAGTTTCTGATGTGTGGTGTTAAATAATTTGATGTTGTTTCTGCTAATCCCTAAACCTTAAAGTAACAACAAGGAATACTCTGCATGCCTGCATATAAGACATTGTGGAGAATATCTTACATCACTGTTAAGTTTGCCCCTTTTGTAATTCCACTTGCATAAGGAGCAATGGGAGAACAGATGTGGACCACTTTCAAGTAACTTTAAGCATTCAAGTGTGTTGAACCTGTGTGACTTGGACTCTTGAGATATGGATCCCTATGGAGATTCTCAGTGTGAGGGGGACGTTTCTTAACCTGCTTTGCGATTACATTGTCAAGTATCTGTTGGAAAATAAGATTAGTGTTCCTGACTTCTGCTCAGCATTAAATACAGGGTGTGCTGTGGACTAGTGTCGCACACTGGTGCCTGTTTTTGATGTTGAAATGTTGTGTTGCAATGTCTTACACTTGTAAGATATCGCCGTGTCATCACATACATTTATCATTGCTGACTGTCATTTTATAGGAACAATGTGAATGTACCATAATTTTCAAGCCATAATTGGATGTGGATTTCTACATCTACAACTACATCTACATTTAAGTGCCTGGCAGACAGTTCATCGAACCACCTTCACAGTTCTCTATTATTCCAATCTCGTATAGCGCGCGAAAAGAATGAACACCTGTATCTTTCTGTGCAACCTCTAATTTCCCTTATTTTATGGTGGTGATCATTTCTCCCTATGTAGGTCAGTGTCAGCAAAATATTTTTACATGTGGAGGAGAAAGTTGGTGATTGGAATTTCGTGAGAAGATTCCATCACAACATAAAACGCCTTTCTTTTAATGACGTCCTGCCCAAATCCTGTATCATTTCAGTGACACTCTCTCCCATAGTTCACGGTAATACAAAATGTGCTGTCATTCTTTTAACTTTTTCAATGTACTCTGTCAATCTTATCTGGTAAGGATCCCACACCACGCAGCAGTAGTCTAAAACAGGACAGACAAGCTTAGTGTAGGCAATCTCGTTAGTAGATCTGTTACATTTTCTAAGTGTCCTGCCAACAAAACACAGTCTTTGGTTAGCTTTCCCCACAACATTTTCTGTGTGTGCCTTCCAATTTAAGCTGTTCATAATGGTAATTCCTAAATATTTGGTTGAATTTACGACCTTTAGATTTGACTGATTTATGTTGTAACTGAAGTTTATTGAGTTCCTTTTGCCACTCATGTGGATGACCTCACACTTTTCGTTATTTAGGGTCAACTGCCAATTTTCACACCATTCAGATATCTTTTCTAAATCATTTTGCAATTTGTTTTGATCTTCTCACGACTTTATTAGTCGATAAATGACAGCGTCATCTGCAAACTGACTTTCTGTTAATTACTACAAACTGTGACCTCTCTGACAGGAAATCACAAATCCAGTCACATAACTGAGATGATATTCCATAAGCACGCAATTTTACTACAAGCTGCTTGTGTGGTACAGTGTCAAAAGCCTACGGGAAATGTTCATAATGTTTGAACACAATATATGTTCCAGGATCCTGCTGCATATCAATGTTAATGATATGTGCCTGTAATTTAGTGGATTACTCCAACTACCTTTCTTGAATATTGGTGTGACCTGTGAAACTTTCCAGTCTTTGGATTTGGATCTTTTGTCGAGCAAACAGTTGTATATGATTGTTAAGTATGAAGCTAATGCATCAGCACACTCTAAAAGGAACCTAATTGGTATACAGTCTGGACCAGAAGACTTGCTTTTATTAAGTGATTTAAGTTGTTTCACTACTCTGAGGATATTTACTTCTGTGTTACTCATGTTGGCAGCTGTTCTTGATTCGAATTCTGGAATATTTACTTCATCTTCTCTTGTGAATGCATTTCGGAAGGCTGTGTTTAGTAACTCTGCTATGGAAGCACTATCTTCGATAGTATCTCCATTGCTATCGCGCAGAGAAGGCATTGATTATGTCTTACCGCTAACATACTTCACATGGGACCAGGATCTCTTTGGATTTTCTGCCAGGTTTTGAGGCAAAGTTTCATTGTGAAAACTGTTATAAGCATCTTGCATTTGAGCTTCTGTAGAAGATAACCAATGTTGGGGATTTTGCGTCTGTTTAAATTAGGCATGTTTGTTTTGTTGTTTCTGCAACAGTGTTCCGACCCATTTTGTGTAACAAGGAGGATCAGCTCCATCGTTTGTTAATTTATTTGGTATAAATCTCTCAATTGCTGCTGATACTATTTCTTTGAATTCAAGCCACACCTGGTCTACACGTATATTGTTAATTTGGAATGAGTGGACATTGTCTCTCAGGAAGGTGTCAAGTGAATTTTTATCTGCTTTTTTAAATAGGTTTATTTTTGGGGGATTTGGGGGTTACAATATTCAATCTCGCTATGACAACCCTATGTTCACTAATCCCTGTATCCGTTTTGATGCTCATTATTAACTCATGATTATTTGTTGCTAAGAGGTCAAGTGTGTTTTCACAAACATTTACTATTCATGTGGGCTCATGAACTAACTACTCAAAATAATTTTCAGAGAATGCATTTAGCGCAATTTCGGATGATGTTTTGTGTGTACCTCTGGAATGAAACATGTATTTTCACCAACATATCGATGGTAAATTAAAGTCACCATCACTTATAATCGTATGAGTTGGGTACATGTTTGAAATCAAACTCAAGTTTTCCTTGAACCTTTCAGCAACTGTATCATGTGAATTGGGAGGTCAGTAAAGGGATCCAATTATTATTTTATTCTGGTTGCCAAGAATGACCTCTGTCCGTACTAACTTACAGGAACTATCTACTTCAATTTTGCAACAAGATAAACTACTTCTAACAGCAACAAACACACCACCACCAACCGTGTTTAGCCTATCCTTATGAAACACCTTTAGGTTCTTCGCAAAAATTTCGGCTGAGCTTATCTCTGACTTTAGCCAGCTTTCAGTGCCTATAATTATTTAAGCATCAGTGCTTTCTATTAGCACTTAGAGCTCTGGTACTTTCCCAACACAGCTATGACTAGTTACAACTGTTATGCCAATGGTTCCTGTGTCTATATTCTTCCTGTGTTCAGCCTGCACCCTTTGTGACTGAAGCCCATGTTTTCCCAAGACCCTCTAACCTAAAAAACTGCCCAGTCCATGTTACACAGCCCCTGCTATCCATCTAGCTGCCTCATGCGTATAGTGGATACCTGACCTATTCAGCAAAACCTGAAACTCAACCACCCTTTGGCGCAAGTCGAGGAATCCGCAGCCTACAAAGTCGCAGAACCGTCTGAGCCTCTGATTCAGACCCTCCACTTGGCTCTGTACCAGAGGTCCGCAATCGTTCCTGTTGACTATGCTGCAAATGATCAGTCCTGCTTTCATCTTGCAAGCAAGTCTGGCAGCCTTTACCACTTCTGTTAGTCATTTGACACCAGAGAAAATCTCTTCTGATCCAAAGTGACACACATCGTTGGTACCGATGTGAGCAACCACCTGCAGTTGGGTGCACCCTGTGTTCTTGATGGCATCTGGGAGGGCCCGTTCCACATCTGGAATGACACCACCTGGTATGCACACAGAGTGCACATTGGTTTTATTTCCCTTCTTGGCAGCCATGTCCCTAAGGTTCCCCATGACACGCCTAACATTGGAGCTCCCAACTATCAATAATCTCACCCTCTGTGATTGTCTGGATCTTTCAGGCTGAGAGGTTTCCTCTGAAACAGGACAGGCGATAGCATCTGGCTCAGTGACAGCACCTGGAACTTGCTTGTCAGACAAATCGGGAAGGCCTTATGTGCAGCCACCTGGGAAGTCTTTCACTGCCTGGTACGCTGCAGGGCGACCTTCCACACTACAGGTAAAGGGTCAACCTCAGTGCGAGTAGTAACTGGGCTGGCCACCAGTAAGAACTGATTGGAGGAGTCAGACGTGCTGGACATCCGTTGGATCCCCACGGCCGGCCCACAACAGTTGTGCCCATCCACTGCAGCCTCAAGCTGTGTAACCAAAGCCATCACAGCCTGAAGCAGAGAGAGAAATGTCATTAACTTGGCTCCCATCAGCACTCAACAATCGCAGTCCCTGTCCATATTAAAGATCATGGAAAACTGAACCATGCAGATAAACGGACAATCGGCATGTACTGCGCAACTCTACTGCAGACCCTGACGAAAACACAGGAATTGTGACTAATAGATTAGATTTAATAAGTTACAGCTGCAAAATACTAACGTGAATTCTCTACAGACAAGTGGAAAAACTGGTAGAAGCCAACCTCGGGGAAGATCAGTTTGGATTCCGTAGAAATGTTGGAACACGTGAGGCAATACTGACCTTACGACTTATCATAGAAGAAAGATTAAGGAAAGGCAAACCTACGTTTCTAGCATTTGTAGACTTAGAGAAAGCTTTTGACAATGTTGACTGGAATACTCTCTTTCAAATTCTAAAGGTGGCAGGCGTAAAGTACAGGGTGCGAAAGGCTATTTACAATTTGTACAGAAACCAGATGGCAGTTAAAAGAGTTGAGGGGCATGAAAGGGAAGCAGTGGTTGGGAAGGGAGTCAGACAGGGTTGTAGCCTGTCCCCGATGTTATTCAATCTGTATATTGAGCAAGCAGTAAAGGAAACAAAAGAAAAATTCGGAGTAGGTATTAAAATCCATGGAGAAGAAATAAAAACCTTGAGGTTTGCCGATGACATTGTAATTCTGTCAGAGACAGCAAAGGACTTGGAAGAGCAGTTGAACAGAATGGACAGTGTCTTGAAATGAGAATATAAGATGAACATCAACAAAAGCAAAATGAGGATAATGGAATGTAGTCGAATTAAGTCGGGTGATGCTGAGGAAATTAGATTAGGAAATGAGACACTTAAAGTAGTAAAGGAGTTTTGCTATTTGGGGAGCAAAATAACTGATGATTGTTGAGGTAGAGAGGATATAAAATATAGACTGGCAATGGCAAGAAAAGCATTTCTGAATAACAGAAATTTGTTAACATCGAGTATAAATTTAAGTGTCAGGAAGTCATTTCTGAAAGTATTTGTATGGAGTGTAGGCATGTATGGAAGTGAAACATGGATGATAAATAGTTTGGGCAAGAAGAGAATAGAAGCTCTCGAAATGTGGTGTTACAGAAGAATGCTGAAGATTAGATGGGTAGATCACATAACTAATGAGGACGTATTGAAAAGAATTGGGGAGAAGAGGAGTTTGTGGCACAACTTGACAAGAAGAAGGGACCGGTTGGTAGGACATGTTCTGAGGCATCAAGGGATCACAAATTTAGCATTGGAGGGCAGCGTGGAGGGTAAAAATCGTAGACGGAGACCAACAGATGAATACACTAAGCAGATTCTGAAGGATGTAGGTTGCAGTAAGTACTGGGAGATGAAGAAGCTTCCACAGGATAGAGTAGCATGGAGAGCTGCATCAAACCAGTCTCAGGACTGAAGACCACAACAACAACAACAACAACAAATTAGATTAATATGCAGAGATTCAAAAACCTAACTACTGAAGCACTCAGGTGAAACTAAATAATTCGTCCCTGATTAGGAACCTGTAATATGCCACAAAATTGCTTTACTTTCTGATGCAAATGTAAACGTCAGAACTGTGGCTATTAGATTTTACATAAACATGCAGAATCTCAAGAAACTAAACTATTAAAGCACACAGATGATATTATAAAAGTCCCTCCTGGTTAGGAACTCGTAAAAGTCACAAAATCGGTTACATCCATGTTGCTGCTTGTGTCTCGGGCGGCTACTGTTCCCTAACTTTCATAAATAATTCTCTTTACACGCTTCCAGAAACCTATAAAAGACTTGTATCACAGAGTTGCTGTTGTATTTGGTGTACAACATAGTAATTTCACCCTCTTGAAATCTTTGACCATAGTGTGTGAAACATGCTAGCTGAATGTATGTTTAAGAAGTTTTAGGTAGCAATAAATCATCATCAATACATTTACACTGTGTATGTCTTGTGCTCTCACCTTGTGTGCATACATCTCATTCAGTAGGAAGTGTTTTCATCTGAATATATTTCACTCTAGAAAGAGGAAAAATTGTCTACCAGTTCAAAAATTATACTGCTGACCATATATTTGTACGGAATGTCCAGCTTCCAAGATGTGGTGGATTAGAGCCTGCAGTAGAAATGGGGAACCCTAAACATGATAATTCAATGGATAGTACTAAGACATGTGAGAACTACACCTGTTCTGTGAGTTCCAAGTTACAGCATAAATGTAAAATGTTCTGTGTCAAGTATCACCAAATTCATACATACGAACAAAGGTCGAAATCGCTATTGCTAATCAGATGTTTAGTTTTGGAAAATGTCTTATACTCATTCTGGAGATGGATTAACAAGGGCAGTGTACACACCAATGCCGTACTTCTCTATTGATTTTACTTTAACATATGGATCCCGAGGACTGTTGGACAATGATAAATTATCAGCATATTCACACCTAGAAGACTGTACAATAAGAAAGCTGCTGCATATGTGGGATGTCCTACGTACAATTTGAAACACTTGTGGTTTTGGTGAGGTCCCATCTTAATTTGATTTATTTAATTTAACTGATATTGGCTCTGAGGTGTGTATACATAGCCCGTCACTCTCATTATTGATTATTCTATTTGAATTATTTTAAGGTAGCTTCAATTTAGATAAGTTGTAACATAGCAGAGAGATGTAGTATCGGTAAGCATGTGAAATTGTGTGAACCATATCAAACTGTTACGATTATGATCATCACAGTTAGGGTTGTGGCATTCTTTGGCTTCGTAAGTTACAGGAGAAGCAGGTGGAACATTTAAAGCTGTTATAACACTAGCACCAGTATTTGTCCCAAATGTGTGTAGAACACTGTTTCCTAGTTGTTGTGGTTTTGGATCTGGATCTGGCTCCGGATCTGTAGCAGAAATGGGAGTGGTGGACATACCTTGAGGAACACCACTGTAATTAATTTCCTATCAGATGAAGGCTGATTGCTTACTCAACAGGTACTTTGCAATGACGCCCTTTGTTTCCTGTTAGCTAAGTAAGTCTCGAATCATTTTGCAGCACTGCCAGTGACACCATAGTACAGGGTGCCCATAAAGTCCCTTTACAACTTCAAAATTTTATTGCAACAGCAGCTGTTGAAATATTTTAACAAAATTTCTTTTATTGTAATCACTGTTTACTTAAGTTTTTATATATACTAAAATTTTTTGTTTCAGGTACTCTGTTGATGGAAGGAACTGAACCTCTACAAAATGGCAACTCTTCAAGGCAAGGCACAATGTGTGTCCTGGTTAACTGAGACTCAATGAAATTTCAGAACGAAGTATGGAAGAGATCCACCACTGCACCCTTCAATCTGTGCATGGCACAAAAAATTTATGGAGACAGGCACAGTGTTGGATAAAGGGAGGAGCAGGCGACCAAGAACATCCGAGAAAAACATCGATCATGTTTTAAACACTTTCACTCGTTCATCTACGAAGTCTATCCGCACTGCTGCCAGACAGTTGCAACTACCATGTTCAACTATGCATAAGGTCCTCCACAAGAACTTATGGTTGTACACTTACAAAGTGCAACTGTTACAGACACTTGAGCCAAATGATAAGCCAAAATGGACAGTTTTCACTCAACATGCTGGAACACCTTTCAGAGGATGAAGCATTCCTCAAGCAAGTTAGTTTCAGTGATGAGGCAACTTTTCATGTTTCTGGGACATTAAACAGACACAATGTGAAAATCTGGGTATCTGACACACCCCTATGTGACTAGGGAGCTTCACTGGGATAGTACAAAAGTGAATGTGTGATGTGGAATCATGTGCAACCGAATAATTGGTCAATTTTTCTTCAATAAGTCAACAATTACTGCAGATGTTTACCTCGACCTTCTGACCGAATATGAAGCACCACAACTGACTGATTTAAAACCAACTACCATTTTCCAGCAAGATGGTGCACCACCATATTGGGGACTGCATGTTTGTCAGTTCCTCAATGAAACATTTCCAGGCAAATGGATTGGGAGGGATGGGCCAATTCCTTGGCCACCGCATTCACCTGATATCACTCCCTTGGACTTTTTTTATGGGGGTATGCAAAAGATATCATGTATCAAACACGGATCACGGATACGGGACATTGCTGACTTGAAGCAAAGGATTCGTAATGCCATTGCCACTATTGATGACACTATGCTACAGCAAACATGGCAAGAAATCAAGTACTGTCTTGATGTGCTTTGTGCAACTAAAGGTGCCCATATAGAGGGCTATTAAACACTGTGAAAAAGCTTTTATAAACACTTATTACAATAAAAGAAACGTTGTTAAAATATTTCTACAACTGCTGTTGTAATAAAATTTTGAAGTTGTAAAGTAACTTAATGGGCACCCTATATTCTAATTTACTTAAGGGAATGCTATGATTCATACAGTAAAAGGCTTTTGACAGGTTGCAGAAAATGCCAGCTGACTCTGAATTTTTATCTAATGAATTAAGTACATTCTCACTGTATGTGTAAATAGCCTTCTCTGTATTGGAACCCTTAAGGAACTCAGCCTATGATGGGGATATATTATTTACTGTCAGTATATTAAGAAGATGCTTGCACACATCCTTTTCAAATATTTTTGAAAAAGCTGGCAAAAGTGAAAGTGATCAATAGTTTGCCCGTATCTCATTATCCCTCATCTTGTAAAGAAGCTTACCTTCAGTGTATTTTAGCCAGTCTCGTAATTTTCAACTGATAAGAGACTGAGTACACAAATAACATAAGACAGCACTCAACTCAGATGAACACTCTTTGATTAACTTCATTGATATGTTATCATAACGACTAGAGTAGTTTGATTTTAACGATTTTATTACAGCTGTTACTTCTTCAGGAGAAGTGAGTGTCATTTCCATTTTAGTGAAGTTATTTGCAATGACTGGCCATTGCACTGTTTACTGAACCTGATAACCCCAAGCTGTCAGTAACATAAACAATGTACTTGCTTAAGAGGTTAGCAACACTACATCCATATTCAGAAGCCTACTGTACTTCATTTCATTGGAGTCAGACTTTTTAGTTTTTAATTGTAACTGAATACCTGTATGGTATGATAAAATGTGTATTGAACAACCCTACTTCATACTGATTTGTCTCAACATTAGTAATTACATTATGAAGGCAACCATTAGGCCTCTTTAGTTATCATTAATATGGAACAGGGCATGTGATCTTAGCATACTGAGCAGGTTAAGTTTTTTAAGTGTCATTAGCCTTACATCAGTATTTACATCATCAAAAATTGAAGTCCTTTATTTAGGACATTTCTCAGGTGTGTAATCATTTTCTGTAAAGCTTGCACAAATACTTCAATATCACAATCTGTTGTGCAGTACACAGACACAATTATGAGTTTGCAACTAACATGCGTTCATGTACTGTTCTGTTTATTTACATGCAGATTCATTATTTCCTACAAGGAAAGGAGGATGATGAATCTGATTACCAGGAAGTCATGATGCAGGTTTAGTTTACTTTACTTGTCCATAAGGTGACTCTGTTGTATCATACTTACATTGTCCCTTGAGAGAATGTGCTGTGAATCAACAACAGACTCATTCATTTCTCAGTGCTATACAGAGATGTACAGTACAATGCGATGGAGCAGTACTGGTACAGTATATCCTGGTCACTGGATTGGAAAGGATGGTACTGTTCTGTGGGCTGCAAGATCACTTGACCTGAATCCCATTGATCATTTCTTATGGGGATATCTAAAGTCACTTATGTATGAGACCCCAGTCAATACAGAGATGGAATTAGTTTCCAGAATTGTAACTGCTTGTGATGTGATTCGAAACACACCGGAGATACTTGTCAGTGTGTGTCACAATCTTGTCATGCTTGCATTGAGGTTCATGGCCATCAGTTTTAGCACATTTTCTAAGATACATCACAAATGGTACATTCATTGTGTCAATGATGGCTTCTACAGTTAACAAATGTAAGTAAAAACGTACACAGTAATGTAATTTTATTCCTATTACCTCCTTCAGCTGGCTCTTCTGACCCTAGGTTCCCTACCTCAAATTGTTCACTGGAGCATCCTCTATTTCCTGTTAAATTTTTGCGTGCTCTTATGGGAACACACTGTATAAAGATGGGTCATCATTTAACATTGCTCCCAAAAGTCTGGAAATGTACTTGACCGATTTACTTCGAATATTTGCACAACACACTAATAAACACTTAGATGGAAAGAGGTTACAAACTTTTTTAATATATGTCATCAGGGGAAACAATGTTAGTAGATATCTCAAAATGTTCTTCACTGATTTCCTTCAGACTTTTACATATTACTGTAATAAACATTTTCATGTATGTAGGCTAAATATTTTTAATATATATATGACATACAAACATAATAGGGAAACATTGTTACCAAAAATCTCATGAAGTTCTTTTGTTTAGTTTATTTCAAATTCTTACATGGTACCCTAATAAACATTTAGACAGTCATAGGCCATATATTCTTTTAAAGATCAACATACTAGTTTTCTGTTAAAATGGACTGTGAGAAAGAAAATGTTTGCTGTGTTCTGCTGTGAAAATGTACAGTTTTGTTTTCTTTCTCACTGTTAGATGAATTGTTTCTTCCTTATACTGTGTTTCTCATTATATTCATTTTTAAACACAAATTGTATACACAGCAATGTACTGTTTTGTTCCTTGCACTCGGTTTTCACAGGAAACAAGAATGTTGTATTCATGGCTTCTAGGCTTATGAATAGAATACTACTATTCAATATGAATTTTTAGTAACAAACAAAACTTGAGGTCAGAGAGAAATGGGGAGAGGAGATAGATATGGTGGGGTGGGGTCAGTAGGGAGAAGATAAACAGAGAGGAGGGGGCGGGGAAAGGAGATTAGGATCCATATCTAATTCCCATACATGTTTAAGAATTATAAAACATTGCCAGGTTCACTAGTACATAATTTAGTTTATTCCTAACAAAACCCTGAGGTCATCAGTTTTATTTTTCAAGGACTGATATTTATCTGTACAAATAATGAGTCATCCTCAAAGAGGAGTAGGTCTCGTTTGTTCTATAACAGAACATCAGTTTACTAACTTTGTTTGTACATTCTTCTTTCACTAGCAGATTACATGCTTACATCTGTGTCTAGCTTCTTGATCATACTGGACAGATATGGTAGTGACAAAGTGATTTCCCCAGTGCCTGCCATAAAAAATCACTGCTGCTCCTTGGAACTTTACTTGTTCTAAAATACAAATATACAGTAGCTTATTTGCTTTGACACATGTACTGGGTACTTGTAATTTTTTCTTTCACTTTCACAGTTTGATTATTTTCACATACTGACTAACCACTTACTTTTAGTGCCTTATCTCAACTGTTTTTACACACTGTCAGTGGCTTTTAAAAGCTCTACGTGGTCTGGATATGTCAACTTTCCATTTATATGGATACATGCGAATGTTCAGTTTTCTTCTTGCAGTCCACTGGCATCCTGTTGCAATCTTTTGCACTTGAATACAAATCTCCATTTTGAACCAAGAGGGAGAAATCATTTCTACTTGTAGTACTGTGGCCGTGAACTGCTAAGTTCATCCTAAACCTATTATTATCCACAAACACCATTTGGGAATACATGTATTGACTTTTTTATTTATTTTTTGTCTTTTTTTGCATGTAGTCACCACTGGTGACTTTTGCAAATGTCATAGCATTTTTATAGAATTTTTGTACAAACAGTAGGAATTTGCAATTCACATGTACAAGAAGCCTTTTATGGGTGATGCACTTGGCAATATATGGTACAGTACTTCATAATGCAACTTACAGTTGTTACATAGTACAGGTATTTGAATTTACAGAATGTTGTTACAAAAATAATATATATTACAATCACCTCAGAATAGTACATTGTATAAATAGAAGAGTTAGGCCTACATTTAAGAATAGCTGCATTTTAATATCAGTATTCATTCTATGAGTACAAACATTTGAGAGTTAAGAATTATTTTAATTCCCTTTTGAATACTTTACCTCTGTGGCATCTTATAGCACTTGGCAGTTTGTCAAACCATATCTGGCCATTAATCCAAGGACTATGATCTGTTGTCTTTAGTTTAGTTCTGTTTCTGAAGAAGCAATCTTTTTGTCTTGTGTTATGGATATGCACATCAGAGCACTTAGTTTCATTATTTTTATGGTCCACAAAGAATGTTATTAATTTGTACAGATACAAGGAATATATTGTTAAGATATTTATGTTGTACAAAGGTTTCCCTACCTGACTCTCTGTTTCCTAGTCGATGCATGGTCCTGATTGCTCTTTTGTGCAGTGTTAGGACTCTGTTCATGTGTCTATCAGCAGCACATCCCCATACCTCTATTCCATAGCTAATATATGAAAATATTGTCCCATAATAAACAGTTTTAATGTTTGTTCAGAGGCAAATTTTGATAATTTGTTAATTAAGTGCAGTGAACTGCTGATTTCATTGCATACAAAATTGATATAGTCTACCCATCTAAGATTTTTGTCTAGGTATATCCCCAAAAATTTACATTTGTCATTGTCTACTTTTTTTGATGCCTTTTATATTATCAATACAGGTTTGGTATGAATTACCAAATTTTAAATGGTAATAGCTGGGATTTGCTAATATTGACTTTTAGACCTTGATCATGGAAGTAAGTAGTTATTCGACTTAAGCTATCATTGCAGCTAATGTCAAGTCATTCGTTTGTTTGCAAAAGAACAAAAGTGAGGTATCATCTGCATAACTTACTAACCAGGGGTATAGAGGTGCCTCTAAATCATTAATGTAGACGAGGAAAAGGAAAGGGCCCAATACTGAGCCCTAAAGTACACTTTGTTTTACTGTTTCATAGCTGGATTGGAAATGTTTGATCCGATCATTAATTTGATAACTCAGCTTTGTACACTGCTTATGATTGCTTAGATAAGTGATCAGTAGTTGTATGGATGTGGCATTTATATTGTAAGTTCCCAGTTTGATTAGTAGTAGCTCATGGTTCACTGAATCAAATGCTTTAGTAAGGTCTAGAAATATCCCTGCTGTCTGCATTTCCTCGTCCAGGGCATCATACACCTTGTGGAGAAATTCGGTAATTGCCGTAATGGTACTGTGATGCTTTCTGAAGCCATTATTTCTTGCGATATAATCAATAAGATGTGTCAACAAAACAATTTCAAATATTTTACCAAAAGTTGGTATTAGTGATATGGGCCTGAAGTTTGATAGCTCTTCTTTCGATCCTTTTTTATGCACAGGTTGAACTGCACTTCTCTTCAATATATTTGGAAATGTGTGCTCCCTGATACTACTGTTGATCATACGGGTAATTATTCCGACTAATTCCTTATTGCATTTTTTAATTATAATACTACTCAGTCCATCCCAGCCAGATGAGGTCTTATTCTTTAAGTTATTTATTACTTTTCCTATTTCCTCCATACTCACTTCCTTAAATTAAAAAGCAGTAGCCAGCCTAGGGTAAGGCTTTACCATCCAAGTCAGACCTGTGTTATTAACTGGATTCACAGCTGAAGATATAAAATATTCATTAAATATATTGCAGATTTTATCTGGATCATTAATACGGTTTCCTTCATGTTGGATTCTGACAATTTGAGCCTCTAACTTGGAGGTGGCTTTGCAATATCTTTTTATTATATTCCATGAAGTCTTCCATATATTTGTTGACTGAGCTATTTCCTTACCTAGGATCTGTTTTCTTAAATTTGAGAGCTGTTGCTGAAATTGTTTTTTAACTTGATTGTACTTATCCTTAAATATTTGCAATTTAGTTGACTATGTAGCACACTTAGATCCTCAATATTTTACCTGAGTTTAATCATGTAAGCTGGAAGAGTCAGTCGCGTTTTTTACATTTTGGTTGTGAGTTATTACCTTCTTAATTTAAGTGTAATAATCTGCACATCACTGAAGAGGCTTCAATCACATGTTCAGTTGTCAGCTTTACTCCTGATGAAATTGCCAGCAAGTAAATGTTTATCAGCGGATGAAAATAAATAAACACCTTATCTCCACTGAGCATTTCAATTCAGTGGATAAATGATGTAGAAAGTATGTTGAATTCCACTCTTACACGACATTTGGGGCGGAATTACTATACTGACAGGAGAATGTTTACAGGAATTGGCAATATTAACACTGCAGTAGGCATACCACGTAGAAATTTCTAGAACTGTGGTGAAATGACCCCATCTCCATACCCAAGGTTGTTAACACACTTCTGTGTGGTTGATTTTTACTTGGATGTGAGTCATTCCAGAGATGGAAAATTTTGATTGCCAGTATTCAGCTGGAAAAGGAATGATAGGTGGTGGTATAAAGTTCCTGATCACATTTTGTGCCAGTGTTCTGGAATAAATTCCATACCTTCTCACAGTGTCTATCGATGTGAGGGCACGTGACACTGTCTGTCCATCAGATGGGGATTTAAGCTCAGCAGCTCCGTCAGTGCAATTTGGGAGGAGTCGGCTGTGTGCCCGCATCAGGTTTCACCCTCTTGCTTCCCTTTGTCCATAAAAACACAAACTCAGCAGTACACTGTACATATACTCATCAAAGTCATTCACACAACACAGATACATAATTGACACTTTGTAGGTCAAAGGAAGACAAAAGCAGACCATGACCAGTGCAACCTCACCAAGTGAAGCAATGTAGGATTGCTGCATCTGCTCCCCTGTACTCAGTTCCTGAGTATGGGACTACTTTCACTTTGATGGTGAAATGGAATGAAGCAACAAACACAAGATCATCATGTTGCATGTATACATTGCTCTTTCTACAGCAGTTCAGAGAGCTAATCTTACCTGCAAGATGTTTTACCCAAACTTATTTACCCGGCAGTGCTTCACAATTGCTAAATATGTACAGGGACTCTATCTCCTCCTGTCCCTCTGTCATCCACCATCTCTTTCCCCCCTCTCTCTGTCCATCTCCTCCTCTGCCCTCTCTATATCCATTACCTCCCTCCCTGCCAATGGCCATCTCTTCTCTCCCCCTTCTCTCCCTGAGCTTGAGCCTTGCTTGTTATTACAATTTTAGTTTCCATAGTAGTATTCTAACCATAAGCCATAAATACAATGTTCCTGTTTCTGTGAAAACAGACTGCAAGGAATAAAACGAAACAGGATAGTTTTGTGTTTTCAGTTTGCATTTAAAATATATATAATGAGGTAGAACATATATGGAAGAAATAATTTGTCTAGCAGTTTAAGCACCCAGCTATCATAATTGAAACTGATTGTGAGAAAGAAAACAAAACTATACATTTTCACAGCAGAGCATGGCAAATATTTTCTTTGGCACAGTCAGTTTTAACTGAAAACTGGTAGTTGGTCTTTAAAAGAATATATGGCCTGTGTCTCTCTGAATATTTATTAGGGTATCATGTAAAAATTTGAAATAAATTGGTCAAGACCTTTTTGAGATTTCTGCTAACAGTGTTTCCCATTACCACATACAATTAAAAAAATGTAGCCTACATCCATCTAAGCATTTATTAGGGCATTGTGCAAACATTTCAAGTAAATCAGTCAAGTACATTTCCAGATTTTTGTTTACAATATTAAACAATGGCTTGTCTTTTCACAGTGGTATAGATTAACTAACACTGGCCAAGCGAATATCAATTGCAGTTATAATTGTGTGTTTGACTTAGTAATGGGTTACCGTAGATGAATACAAAACTGGGGGGGAGGGGGAAGGGGGGGGGGGTGCTCAATGTATGTTAGTAGTGGCATAGACTTGCATTACTGTGAGTGATAACTGTATAGAAAATTTACTGAAAACAGTGGCATTGTCCT
Source organism: Schistocerca cancellata (assembly GCF_023864275.1). Taxonomy (NCBI): domain Eukaryota; kingdom Metazoa; phylum Arthropoda; class Insecta; order Orthoptera; family Acrididae; genus Schistocerca; species Schistocerca cancellata. The sequence goes on along the minus strand of NC_064629.1, from coordinate 648,883,168 downwards.
GCCCATGTAAAAACTCATAATTGTACCTATATAATTGCACAACAGATAGTGATATTTAAGTATCTGTGCAGGTTTTACAGAAAGTGATTGTACGCTTTGAGAAATGGCATAAATATAGGATTTTAATTTTTGGTGACTCGAGTATTGATATAAGACTAAGGATACAAACAAATTAATCTACACAGTATGCTACGAGCATGTGACCTGTTCTGTATTAATGATCACTTAACAAGACAAACTACTTGCCTTGACAATGTAATTACTAATGTTTAGACAAATCAGTTATCAAGTGGTGGTGTTCAATACACATTTTATCATCAGGTTACCTTCCATTCAGAAAGTGGGTTCACTCAGTGACTTATGTGATTTATAAATTATACAGTGCAGCAATCAGTCATCCTAATTTTTGCAGGTTTTATTATGCAAAACCAGATATTGGCTAGTGCCTAGCCATTATCAATGAATTATTTTCTAATCTCGATTCATGTTAGTTCCCTGTTGTTTGGGCATCAGTCACAGTTCATTGAATACTACCAATTCAAAGAACTGTGACTGACAACCAAACAACGGGGAACTAACATGCACCGAGATCAGAAATTAATGCATTGATAATGGCTAGGCACTAGCCAAAATCTGATTTTGCTTAATAAAAGCTGCAAAAAAGGACAATTGATTGCTGTGCTCTATAATTTATAAATCACATTTTACCAGTCCATAAAGGTGTTTCATTAAATTAAATACTAAAAATCTGATTACAGTGAAATTAAGTGTAGAACATGGCTAAAGATGACAAAGTGGAATGACATTCTGCTTGAAAGTAGGCCTACTCACATTGAAAATGCATTTACATTAATCGTCAGTGCACTGTCAGATACATTTAAAACTAATTGCCCTAAAGTAGTGAGAAAAAATAAGGGAAGTGCCGGGATACATGGTCTCACATCTGTGCATTGCCGGTTCACACACTGTCTACAAAAGCTTTTAAGTCTGTTAATAATTTCCTATGATAAATCAAGGGATAGTGAAGAAGAAAGAGCAAACCACATATGATTAAAGAAGAAATATAAGGCAGAAATCAGTCAGATTAAGCAAGTGCAATGTTAATGACGTTTATATTAATAAGTTGCAAAATAAGTGTAAAGTAGCCTGGATTGTTGTCAGGACTCATGTGGGCAGAAGTAAAGATATTAGCAAAAATAATTCCTGTGATGCTGGTATCACACCAGATGATTTCAACACATTCTTTGTTCATGCTGGCAGTATGAATAACATTGCTGCAGCTGAACACAATCGTAAATATCACAACATCCATGACTCAAAACATGAAAACTCTTTTCCTCGAAAATTTTGAGGATTTAGTTCCTGTCTCTAAATGATAAGAGGTAAAAGTAACCAATAATAAAAGTGCAATAGCAATACTAACTAATTCAAAATCAGAAGACATTTATTGTCTATTTTTGAGAGAAAAAAACTGAGGATATAATAGCACATCCATTATGTCCTCTTATAAACTGAATGTTTGTTAGTGGGGATTTTCTCTGCCTCGTGATGGCTGGGTGTTGTGTGCTGTCCTTATGTTAGTTAGGTTTAAGTAGTTCTAAGTTCTAGGGGACTGATGACCATAGATGTTAAGTCCCATAGTGCTCAGAGCCATTTTGTTTGTTAGTGGTTGTTTCCCTGCATCCTTAAAAAATAACAGCCTTTACTTCTCTGCCCAAAAATGTAATGCATTTTGTTCTAATAATTACCACCCAGCCTGTGTTGTCCCCATCCTTATTTTCTTACTGCATTACTGTGTGTGTAAGCGTACTAATTACCAGATTTGCAGAAAACTATGACTTTTTAAACCTTGTGTGTGTAAAACATAGTAAGAAGGTGAAATGTGATGTCAAGTTATGTCTGTGGTCACAAAAATGGATCTATTGCTAATGTTTAAATACATTAGAAGAGAGAAATGTAATTTGTGATTGTGGAAATGTGCACTGCGATTTTCATGATATTCTATGTTTACAAAAGGAATACCAAGAGGACTGTGTGACTGCCATATTAAAATATGATCTTATGTTAGCTAAACTGTATGTATAGAAACCTGAAAAAGTCATCAAAGACTATTCAATGTGTAGTGAAACTGTCATAACCGAACAAAATGATAACTTCATTAGGCCTAAAAAGTTCCATCGTGCTAATAGTAAAGAGAACACCACTAGTCTCCCAGTAGCAAATAATTTTGGACTTTTAACGTGTGGTGAGTCAAAAATGTGAAAATACTAGAACTAATGAAGTACTCCCACAAATGTATCGGCTAAAAATCACTCAGTTACGAAATGCTGTCATAACAAGCAAGGAAATAACAGATAATGCTGGGAACATGCAAACATAACAATTATCGGTAAGAACAAAGAAGATATTTACATACTTTCAGGCAATCATGGAAAAGGTTTAGCTGACTCCATGTCTAACATACAAGCTATGCTCAAAGTTGGTGGAGTAATGAAACCAGGTATCCCTTACGGGTAGTTCTGTGAAAATTTTCTGACTCCTGGAATCAACTGTGTAATAATAGGAGGCGCTAATGATGTTAATAGAAATGAAGATACACTTGTCATAAGAGCGCTAAGAAGTACATTACAGAAAATTACAAACGTTAACTTCTTCCTTGGTAGTACAGTGGAACCCTGCGTAGTGAGCATAATTTGTTCCAGGGCAGTATATGTACTTTATTATCCACTAAACATAACTAATTCTTTTTTACTAGGAAGCTATCTATAGTCATTCATTTCTGCTAATGCTTCAACACTTGGAGAAATTGCGATACAGCATTATCGTCAAATAAATTTCTAGTGCACGTAGCCACTGCTTTATTAGTGTGTTGATTTTCAGTGTACAATGCAACCGATTCCCATGCTTTCAGCATTTCTCTTATTGCATCAGAAGACTGCTTCTTTGCTGTTACTGCCTCCTCCTCCTCCTCCTCCTCCTCCTCCTCCTCCTCCTCTGAAGAACTCCTCTCCACAACATCCTACTGTGAAACATGCTGCAGCTCCATAAGCCCTTCAGTGGTCATTTCTTGGCTGTGATCTTCACAAGCTCATCAGTATCATTACTATCCACTTCTAGTACAATGCTTTTGGCCAAAGACACAATCTCGTTGACTGCAGGCTTCACAGGTACTGCCTCAAATGCCTGTCACATTCAACAATGCACTCCAGCCAAAGCTTCCTCCAAGCAGAAGTGAGAGTTCACTTGGTAACCCCTTCCCACACCTTTTAGATCATCTTGACACAGGCAATGATGTTGAAGTGATATTACCAAAACTCACTGGAGTGAGATTGATAGCTTCAGTCAGCCCAAAGCAATTTCCAAGAGTGCTTTGGTGCAGAGCTCCTTAAAGTTGGAAATAATCTGCAGGTCCATAGACTGGAGTAACAGAGTGGTGTTGGGAGGCAGAAATTGGATCTTGATGAATTGAAATTCTTCAAGGAGTTGGACTCTTAGGCCTTGAGAATGGGCATGAGCATTGTCCATAACATGCAAGAATTGGGAATGGCAGATTCATCTCAAGCAAATATGTTTTCACCGAAGGACCAGATACTTCATTGATCCAATCGCAAAGATCTCCGCATCACATTTAACCTCTTCTCGATTTTGCTCTTCTTGAAGGCTCATGGAGTTTCTGAATGGTAAACAAGCAGTGGTTTACATTTCAAATCGCCTCTTTCATTGGTACAGAATAGCAGAGAGAGCAAAAACCCATACTGCAATATGTAGTACTCCCGGCAGTGGCATATGAACAATGAGGCTACAGCAGTGCAACTGAATGGAAAAAAAGAGAAAAATAATGGTCATGTCAGTGTACTGAACACCATATAGTGACGAATTTTTTTTTTATTAATAAGCTTGAGGCACTGCCGAGTATCTCACATGATGAGAAATCATCAAGATTTATATGTAGGGACTTTAATGACAATGTGCCAATGGCCTTATCACAGTGGTAACATCGGTTCCCATCAGATCATCAAAGTTAAGTGCTGTCGGACTGAGCTAGCACTTGGATCGGTAACCATCTGGTCTGCCGAGCACTGTTGGCAAGTGGGGGTGCACTCAGCCCTTGTGAGGCAAACTGAGGAGCTATTTGATTGACAAGTAGCGGCTCCAGTCTCAGAAACTGACCTATGGCCATGAGAGCGGTGTGCTGCCCACATGCCCCTTCATATCCCTATCCAGTGACACCTACGAGCTGAGAATTACACGGCGGCCAGTCAGTACTGTTGGGCCTTCATAGCCTGTTCAGGAGTTTTTTTTTTTTTTTTTTGCCAATGTGTTGGTAAAAAGTCCAATTAAAATTCAATTCCACAATACACAATATTTTACACAGTTTGAATCAAATTTAAATAACCTTAAAAGGCTAACAAATGCTTCAAAATGTCTCATAGCAAATTTATTTTGCAATATACAAAACCTCAGATAGAGAAGTTTTGAATATTGACCTAGGCATATCTGATCACAATGAACTCATCATTAAAGTTTTCACAGTTCAGATAAATACAAAAACAGTACATCATATGTACAAACCAATTTTCTCCACTGAAAACTGCAACCAGTTTGCTATCACACTGTCTAACCAATCCTGAGCAGTACTGCTTCATACAATGTTTTCTCTTATCTTTTCATGACAGATTTTGAAATGTTCTTTCCAAAAAGATTAGTCAAAATCAACTCACATAGGCATAGACACAGAAATTCATGGATCACATCTCATATAAAAAATTCTTCCAACACTCTGAAATGAAAGCTTGTACTGATTCTAATTTAAAAAAAGTAACAAACTACAAAAAGGGTATAGAAGGATAATTAATCTAGTAAAAATACTAAATAATGCTAGATTAATAAGGAAGTCAGCCAATAAATCAAGAACTCCATGAGAAATTGTTCAAAGAGAAATGAAAGAGACAGTAAGGAACAGGGTATTGTACTTAAATCTAAAGATAACGTAACAATAAAGATGGAAGCCTTGTCTGTCTTTATTTATTTATTTATTTATTTACATCCCAAGATCTTTTATGTACATATATTTTACCCTAGATGTTGGACAAAATTTCATTAATTTCAATACTGTTATATCGAGTATTATTTGGTAGGGTCATTTTTATGATGTTTGTCTGAGCATAATTTGCAACAGAAAATTCTTTACTTGGGGATTTTACATAATTTTCTTTAGCTAAGTGGGATATCTTTCACATATAATGCAATTTGGCACTTTTGCACTTTCATTTTTACAGTACTTGTACGTACATATTTTTAAGGAGAGCTTCCTGGCATCAGATGTACAGTATATTTACAAATTCTGTTTTTAAGATACTGTGATACTGAGTAAAAACAGTTTTCCATAAGATATAAAGTTACACTAATAATTACTTTCCAAGTGTACCTGAGAAACTAAGCAAGAACTTTATCAAACAAGAGAAAATAACAACATCAAAGTAGTCAGCAGTTTGATGATAAGTCCCACAGATGAACATGAAACGTTGAAAGTAAGTAATAGTCTGAAATCAAAAATGTCTGCAGGAATGGACGAAGCGCCAGTGTAAAAAAAAACACCAACGTTGCCTCCCAGAGTTTAAAACCACTGATAGATATTGCCAGTTTCTCATTCGGTAAGGTGTGTTCCCCTAGAGGCTGAAAATCTTTCAGGTTAGACGACTATTCAAACATGGAGATGCATGTAAGGTAGGAAACTACAGACCTATATCCTTCCTTCAATCTTTTTCAAAAAAATATTTGAAAAACTGATAAAAATCCAACTCATAAGCTACCTTGACACCTTCAGTATTCTGAATTATTGCCAGCATATCTTTCATACAGGTCACAACACAGAAACAGCTATGCAAGCCTATACACAAGAGTATGTTATGAATTTACACAATAGCAAAAGTGTGGTGGGAATCAACCTAGAGCTTTCCAAGGCCTTTTGATACAGTAAACCATCAAATTATACTTGACAAACTGGAGGCAATAGGCATTGGAGGAATTGGGAGGAAATTGTTTGAATCCTGTCTCCAAGATAGAACTTAAGTTGTGGAACTCACCTTAAAATAAGTAAAAATAAAGCATCACATGCTAAGAAAGTGGAAGCAGGTGTCCTGCAGGTTAGAGTTCTTGGCCCATTATTTTTCTTGATCTATATAATGACATTAAAATCCCAAACAGTTCATCCAAAAAAATTATGTTATTTGGAGATGACATAAACAAAATTATAAGTGATGACAGAAAATCTTTATTCACTACAGCTGAAAAAGTTCTGAATCGTGTGCAACAGTGGTTTAATGCTAATAAGTTAGCACTTAATTTAAACAAAACAAATTGCATGCCAGTATAGTAAAGTCCCCCCATGAACCATGGACCTTGCCGTTGGTGGGGAGGCTTGCGTGCCTCAGCAATACAGATGGCCGTACCGTAGGTACAACCACAACGGAGGGGTATCTGTTGAGAGGCCAGACAAACGTGTGGTTCCTGAAGAGGGGCAGCAGCCTTTTCAGTAGTTGCAAGGGCAACAGTCTGGATGATTGACTGATCTGGCCTTGTAACAATAACCAAAACGGCATTGCTGTGCTGGTACTGCGAACGGCTGAAAGCAAGGGGAAACTACGGCCGTAATTTTTCCCGAGGGCATGCAGCTTTACTGTATGATTAAATGATGATGGCGTCCTCTTGGGTAAAATATTCCGGAGGTAAAATAGTCCCCCATTCGGATCTCCGGGCGGGGACTACTCAAGAGGATGTCGTTATAAGAAGAAAGAAAACTGGCGTCCTACGGATCGGAGCGTGGAATGTCAGATCCCTTAATCGGGCAGGTAGGTTAGAAAATTTAAAAAGGGAAACGGATAGGTTAAAGTTAGATATAGTGGGAATTAGTGAAGTTCGGTGGCAGGAGGAACAAGACTTCTGGTCAGGTGACTACAGGGTTATAAACACAAAGTCAAATAGGGGTAATGCAGGAGTAGGTTTAATAATGAATAGGAAAATAGGAATGCTGGTAAGCTACTACAAACAGCATAGTGAACGCATTATTGTGGCCAAGATAGACACGAAGCCCACGCCTACTACAGTAGTACAAATTTATATGCCAACTAGCTCTGCAGATGACGAAGAAATTGAAGAAATGTATGATGATATAAAAGAAATTATTCAGATAGTGAAGGGAGATGAAAATTTAATAGTCATGGGTGACTGGAATTCGAGTGTAGGAAAAGGGAGAGAAGGAAACGTAGTAGGTGAATATGGATTGGTGCTAAGAAATGAAAGAGGAAGCCGCCTGGTAGAATTTTGCACAGAGCACAACTTAATTATAGCTAACACTTGGTTTAAGAATCATGATAGAAGGTTGTATACATGGAAGAACCCTGGAGATACTAAAAGGTATCAGATAGATTATATAATGGTAAGACAGAGATTTAGGAAACAGGTTTTAAATTGTAAGACATTTCCAGGGGCAGATGTGGACTCTGACCACAATCTATTTGTTATGACCTGTAGATTAAAACTGAAGAAACTGCAAAAAGGTGGGAATTTAAGGAGATGGGACCTGGATAAACTGAAAGAACCAGAGGTTGTACAGAGTTTTAGGGAGAGCATAAGGGAACAATTGACAGGAATGGGGGAAAGAAATACAGCAGAAGAAGAATGGGTAGCTTTGAGGGATGAAGTAGTGAAGGCAGCAGAGGATCAAGTAGGTAAAAAGACCAGGGCTCTTAGAAATCCTTGGGTAACAGAAGAAATATTGAATTTAATTGATGAAAGGAGAAAATATAGAAATGCAGTTAATGAAGCAGGCAAAAAGGAATACAAACGTCTCAAAAATGAGATCGACAGGAAGTGCAAAATGGCTAAGCAGGGATGGCTAGAGGACAAATGTAAGGATGTAGAGGCTTATCTCACTAGGGGTAAGATAGATACTGCCTACAGGAAAATTAAAGAGACCTTTGGAGATAAGAGAACCACTTGTATGAACATCAACAGCTCAGATGGAAACCCAGTTCTAAGCAAAGAAGGGAAAGCAGAAAGGTGGAAGGAGTATATAGAGGGTCTATACAAGGGCGATGTACTTGAGGACAATATTATGGAAATGGAAGAGGATGTAGATGAAGATGAAATGGGAGATACGATACTGCGTGAAGAGTTTGACAGAGCACTGAAAGACCTGAGTCAAAACAATGCCCCCAGAGTAGACAACATTCCATTGAAACTACTGGCGGCCTTGGGAGAGCCAGTCCTGACAAAACTCTACCATCTTGTGAGCAAGATGTATGAAACAGGCGAGATACCCTCAGACTTCAAGAAGAATATAATAATTCCAATCCCAAAGAAAGCAGGTGTTGACAGATGTGAAAATTACCGAACAATCAGTTTAATAAGCCACAGCTGCAAAATACTAACACAAATTCTTTACAGACGAATGGAAAAACTAGTAGAAGCCGACCTCAGGGAAGATCAGTTTGGATTCCGCAGAAATACTGGAACATGTGAGGCAATACTGACCTTACGACTTATCTTAGAAGAAAGATTAAGGAAAGGCAAACCTACGTTTCTAGCATTTGTAGACTTAGAGAAAGCTTTTGACAATGTTGACTGGAATACTCTCTTTCAAATTCTAAAGGTGGCAGGGGTAAAATACAGGGAGCGAAAGGCTATTTACAATTTGTACAGAAACCAGATGGCAGTTATAAGAGTCGAGGGACATGAAAGGGAAGCAGTGGTTGGGAAGGGAGTGAGACAGGGTTGTAGCCTCTCCCTGATGTTATTCAATCTGTATATTGAGCAAGCAGTAAAGGAAACAAAAGAAAAATTCGGAGTAGGTATTAAAATCCATGGAGAAGAAATAAAAACCTTGAGGTTTGCCGATGACATTGTAATTCTGTCAGAGACCGCAAAGGACCTGTAAGAGCAGTTGAACGGAATGGACAGTGTCTTGAAAGGAGGATATAAGATGAACATCAACAAAAGCAAATCGAGGATAATGGAATGTAGTCGAATTAAGTCGGGTGATGCTGAAGGAATTAGATTAGGAAATGAGACACTTAAAGTAGTAAAGGAGTTTCGCTATTTGGGGAGCAAAATAACTGATGATGGTCGAAGTAGAGAGGATATAAAATGTAGACTGGCAATGGCAAGGAAAGCGTTTCTGAAGAAGAGAAATTTGTTAACATCGAGTATAGATTTAAGTGTCAGGAAGTCATTTCTGAAAGTATTTGTATGGAGTGTAGCCATGTATGGAAGTGAAACATGGACGGTAAATAGTTTGGACAAGAAGAGAATAGAAGCTTTCGAAATGTGGTGCTACAGAAGAATGCTGAAGATTAGATGGGTAGATCACATAACTAATGAGGAAGTATTGAATAGGATTGGGGAGAAGAGAAGTTTGTGGCACAACTTGACCAGAAGAAGGGATCGGTTGGTAGGACATGTTCTGAGGCATCAAGGGATCACCAATTTAATATTGGAGGGCAGCATGGACGGTAAAAATCGTAGGGGGAGACCAAGAGATGAATACACTAAGCAGATTCAGAAGGATGTAGGTTGCAGTAGGTACTGGGAGATGAAGAAGCTTCCACAGGATAGAGTAGCATGGAGAGCTGCATCAAACCAGTCTCAGGACTGAAGACCACAACAACAACAACAACATATAGTAAAGTAAATGAAAAGGATGACCATTTATTATTGGGTGACCAGGAACACAGAAAGTACAGTCTACAAAAATTTTGGGCATGTATATTGATCATGACTTGAGCTGGAAAGACCGTGTCATATGCATATCCTCATAACTCAGTTCTGCTAGTTTTGCACTACGAATAATTCCTCTTGTAGCACAGATTTTGCAAGATTAATGCATTTTTCGTATATCTGCTCTATTGTATCTTACGGAATAATGTTCTGGGGTGTAACAAAATCTCATTTGAGAAACATTTTTAAATTACAGAAAAGAGCCATTAGAATTATTACACACAGCTCTCCACAAACACACTGCAGGCCCTCATTCATGCAGTTAAAAACACATACAGCACCATATTTGTATGTATTCAAAAGAGTACTATGCACAAGAACACACTTGAGTAGTTTACATATAAATTCAGATTTCCAAAATGATGATATATGTACCAGTACGAATCTGCAGTAGAAACAGCAAAAAAAACAAAAAACTCAAAAACATTTGAGTTTTTATGGAATAAAGCTGTATAATGCTCTGCCAATTTGCATCAAGGGAATCGTAGAGGAGGGACAATTTAAGTCTGAAATTAGAAAGTTAACTGTTAAATAAATGTCTTTATAACATGGAGGGATATTTTGTATCCCTAAATCACCAACAAACACTTGTATTTTCTTCATTATCAGTACAATCATGCTGTTCTCATTGTAAATCTTGTATTTCGTTTGTTTACTCTTTTGACTGTAAATGATGTGATAAATGTGTGTTCTTGAAGTGTACTATATGTATGTCGAATCCTTATTTACTTGTTCAGAGAGGATGTTTAACTCCAATGCATTAGTTCATTGTGTCATTTTTAAAACATTGTAAAATAATAATTTTATATTTTGTTGTATTAATTTGAAGAATTGTGACAGTTCCCATATCATACAAGTGATGCAAAGTATGCTAATAAACTAAACTGAAAACTAAAAAAATTACATAAAGCTCCAAATCGGTCAAAGCTGTCTGTAAAAAATATTCTAAGTGACTCACAATATGGCTCCAAGTCCAGCCTGTCAACAGTAGAAGCAGTTGACAGTATTGTTTCATTTACAATACCGTCATTAGAATCTAGAGAATTTGTTAATGCTATGCTTGCGGATCTCAGTAAGGCATTTGACTCTATCAGTCATAGAATTCCATTAGAAACACTACTGTTACATTTTTAGAGGCTCGGAACTCAATCTGATCAGATCCTTCCTGGGTGACAGTAAACAAATTGTGCAGTTCAATAATTTGAAGTTAAATGTCTTGAATATAAAGCAAGGAGTGCCACAGGGTACTGTGTTTGGACATTTACTCTTCATAATACATGTAAATCACCTGCCTTGTATTATGTTGTGTAAATCCATACCCTAGCACTTTTGTTACAGCTCGAAAAGACTTGGAAGCCAAAAAGATCAGATTGATATCAGTCGCTAGGTTTAAGAAAACTCAGGATAATTACAGACACATGGGGGTTAAAATATTTAACTTGCTAATAACAATTTGTCCATTATATTTGGACTGTTGAGCTCCGTGGCCGTGGATAATGATATTTCATCGTAAAAATACAGCAACCAGCCACTTTTTAATGCATTTTAATTATGCCAATATGCATTTCGGGTTTGCACCCATCTTCAGCTGGCAAATTACATGGATCTTCAGTTACTACAGTAGTACAATCTCGACAGCAGTTTGGATGCTGCAGCAGGCCTGTGCAAAAGCAATGATTCCAATCATTTACTTCAATTTCGCGAGTTTAAAGTTACGCATTATCAGTTGTTCATTTTACTTACATTCTCCTCTCCTTGTTTTTTCTTGGCTTTTCTTCTTTCTTGCAACAACACAAACACTTTTTATCACATATTTTACACAGACACACTGCGTTATCCGCTATGTTGTCGACTGACAGTTTTTGTTTACATACAAATGGTTTATCTATGGACAGAGTTATATTTTTTTCGAAAGTTTTGAGGTTATAAGATAAGCTTCTGTTTTCTAAACATTGACTTGGGTGACAGACGTATTCTAAGTACAATGTATACCTTTTTTTTTTTTTTTTTTTTTTTTTTAGTATTGAAGATAATAAAGTAACATAACACATTTATACAACGCAGTAATTCATACATTTGCAATATAACAAAGATAGAATTAAGATTTTTATGTTTTATACTATTACATGCATTTGTTAGGTTTATATTAGATTATGTTATTACTTGATTGTGCTTAGTGAGTGGTTTGATAAGTAGAGTGTGGAAGATTTTCAGAAATATTCGGTTTGGTAGCTCTGTTTGGTCGTTAAGTATGTAGGAGGGGATGCATGTTTATGTGAATAAATTTGGTCAGCTGGTTCTAGTGGTATTTTGTGCATTCTGTTTAGCATAAGTAGCTCCAACAACAAACACAAATTTCAAGTATACAGGAAACCAACATACACAGATAACACAATTAATAAATCATGCTGCCACCCGGATAAACATAAGACGGCTTCATACAGAGCAATGCTAAACAGAATGCACAAAATACCACTAGAACCAGCTGACCAAATAGAAGAACTAAACACCATCAAAGCAATTGCTTACAATAATGGTTACAATCCAAAATTAATAGATGAACTAAACTCTAAGATAAATCCCCACATAAACAAATACAATAACAAAACAACATTAAAGAATGCCACTACACAGCCAAAAGAAAAATATGTAAGCTTGCCATTTGTAGGAAAGCTGTCATATAAAATAGCAAAGCTGTTCCGAGGAACAGATATCAAAATCAGTTACTATAGAAATAACAAAATAAAGGACAAAGCTATCCATAACATTAAAAATAATACCAAACCGTACAATCAATCAGGAATATACAAACTTAACTGCAACTCTTGTCCAAAAACATACATAGGCCAAACAGGGAGAAACTTCAGCATACGGTTTCGAGAACACATGGATGCTCTTCGTTTAAAAAACTTAAATAAATCCACATTCGCCCAACATGTAGCAGAAGAAGAACATCAAGTAACAGACATATCCCATAACCTACAAGTTCTCCACCTAGCCAACAAAGGAAAAAGAATGAACCTCCTAGAAGAAATCGAAATTTATTCACATAAACATGCATCCCCTCCTACATACTTAACGACCAAACAGAGCTACCAAACCGAATATTTCTGAAAAACTTCCACATTCTACTTATCAAACCACTCACTAAGCACAATCAAGTAATAACATAATCTAATATAAACCTAACAAATGCATGTAATAGTATAAAACATAAAAATCTTAATTCTATCTTTGTTATATTGCAAATGTATGAATTACTGCGTTGTATAAATGTGTTATGTTACTTTATTATCTTCAATACTACAAAAAAAAAAAAAAGGTATACATTGTACTTAGAATACGTCTGTCACCCAAGTCAATGTTTAGAAAACAGTAGCTTATCTTATAACCTCAAAACTTTCGAAAAAAATATAACTCTGTCCATAGATAAACCATTTGTATGTAAGCAAAAACTGTCAGTCGACAACATGGCGGATAACGCAGTGCACCTGTGTAAAATATGTGATAAAAAGTGTTTGTGTTGTTGCAAGAAAGAAGAAAAGCCAAGAAAAAACAAGGAGAGGAGAATGTAAGTAAAATGAACAACTGATAATGCGTAACTTTAAACTCGCGAAATTGAAGTAAATGATTGGAATCATTGCTTTTGCACAGGCCTGCTGCAGCATCCAAACTGCTGTCGAGATTGTACTACTGTAGTAACTGAAGATCCATGTAATTTGCCAGCTGAAGATGGGTGCAAACCCGAAATGCATATTGCCACAAATAAAATGCATTAAAAAGTGGCTGGTTGCTGTATTTTTACGATGAAATATCATTTAACTTGTTGCAGGCACATACTGTGTCACTGAGAATGTTTAGAAACACCACACTGAAATGGCTTGAGAAAAAGCATTTTGCACAATCAAAGGGCTCAAAATATGCCCTAAAGATGATCTTAAGTACTAATTATAATTTCACTTACAATAAAGGAGATATAATTTCACTTAGATTAAACTTACATATTATGTTGAGTATATCATGCGTAGTATGATGGACAATTTTGTATCTTGACAGACAATAAGGATCTAAAATATCTGTTACACCACATATGTTATTTATGTACGTGTGTGTGTACACAAAAGACAACATTTTTTTTTACTGCTTAAAAATGCATAATAAATAAAAAAGTATTAGTAATTTACAGGGTGTTTCAAAAATGACTGGTATATTTGAAACGGCAATAAAAACTAAACGAGCAGCGATAGAAATACACTGTTTGTTACAATATGCTTGGGACAACAGTACATTTTCAGGCAGACAAACTTTCGAAATTACAGTAGTTACAATTTTCAACAACAGATGGCGCTGCGGTCTGGGAAACTCTATAGTACGATATTTTCCACATATCCACCATGCGTAGCAATAATATGGCATAGTCTCTGAATGAAATTACCCGAAACCTTTGACAACGTGTCTGGCGGAATGGCTTCACATGCAGATGAGCTGTACTGCTTCAGCTGTTCAATTGTTTCTGGATTCTGGCGGTACACCTGGTCTTTCAAGTGTCCCCACAGAAAGAAGTCACAGGGGTTCATGTCTGGCGAATAGGGAGGCCAATCCACGCCGCCTCCTGTATGTTTCAGATAGCCCAAAGCAATCACACTATCATCGAAACATTCATTCAGGAAATTAAAGACGTCGGCCGTGCGATGTGGCCGGGCACCATCTTGCATAAACCACGAGGTGTTCGCAATGTCGTCTAAGGCAGTTTGTACCACCACAAATTCATGAAGAATGTCCAGATAGCGTGATGCAGTAATCATTTCGGATCTGAAACATGGGCCAATGATTCCTTTGGAAGAAATGGCGGCCCAGACCAGTACCTTTTGAGGATGCAGGGACGATAGGACTGCAACATGGGGCTTTTCGGTTCCCCATATGCGCCAGTTCTGTTTATTGACGAAGCCGTCCAGGTAAAAATAAGCTTCGTCAGTAAACCAAATGCTGCCCACATGCATATCGCCGTCATCAATCCTGTGCACTATATCGTAAGCGAATGTCTCTCGTGCAGCAATGGTAGCGGCGCTGAGGGGTTGCCGCGTTTGAATTTTGTATGGATAGAGGTGTAAACTCTGGCGCATGAGACGATACGTGGACGTTGGCGTCATTTGGACCGCAGCTGCAACACGGCAAACGGAAACCCGAAGCCGCTGTTGGATCACCTGCTGCACTAGCTGCGCGTTGCCCTCTGTGGTTGCCGTACGCGGTCGCCCTACCTTTCCAGCACGTTCATCCGTCACGTTCCCAGTCCGTTGAAATTTTTCAAACAGATCCTTTATTGTATCGCTTTTCGGTCCTTTGGTTACATTAAACCTCCGTTGAAAACTTCGTCTTGTTGCAACAACACTGTGTTCTAGGCGGTGGAATTCCAACACCAGAAAAATCCTCTGTTCTAAGGAATAAACCATGTTGTCTACAGCACACTTGCACGTTGTGAACAGCACACGCTTACAGCAGAAAGACGACGTACAGAATGACGCACCCACAGACTGCTTTGTCTTCTATATCTTTCACATCACTTACAGCACCATCTGTTGTTGAAAATTGTAACTACAGTAATTTCGAAAGTTTGTCCGCCTGAAAATGTACTGTTGTCCCAAGCATATTGCAACAAACGGTGTATTTCTATCGCTGCTCGTTTAGTTTTTATTGCCGTTTCAAATGTACCGGTCATTTTTGAAACACCCTGTACATACCCTGTAGATAATTTAAAATCTTGTATCAGAATGGCGTGAAATGAGTGAGTTTATGGGATACTTATACATGATTATTGTTAACATTAATCAACACATTATTTTTTAGTCCTACTCATGCAACTACACTTTGAAAGAAGGCTTTTTTCAGGCTGTCAGTTTTTACATCTACATGTACATGATTACTCATCAATTCAAAATTAAGTGCCTAACACTTAACACATCTATACCAGTGGTCATATAATGTCCAGAGAGGTAGATTATGTCAGCTGGGCTTGATGACTGTGAATCATGAATGGAGATAATCAGCACATTAATTTTACTATTTAGTGCTCGAATATTTTGATGCAGTAAAGATAGCTGATATTCCCCACTGACTGAGTTGAAATTGGGTGGTAATAAAATTTCTGCTGACTGCTAAAAGTTTTGGAACAACAGCTGTTTGTGCTGATGCAATATGCCAGAATTACACTGATCAGCCAGAACATTATGACCATTGACCTACCATCGACATGAACCCATCCAGGTGAAGGCAGCATCACCTGATGAATGAATGCTAGTCAGAAATATGCACGGTGCATGTAGTTTCAGTGATTGTGCTGTCTATGTGTAGAACGGGGAAGGTGTGCGATCTTCCTGAGATTGTCTGAGGGCAGATTGTTTTGGGCCAGAGGCTTGGCATGAGCATTTCAAAAACTGAAGGACTTGTCAGGTGTTTGAGGAGTGCTGTGGTGAGTGTCTTCAATGTGTGGCGAAACCAAGGTGAAACCACATCCAGACTTGTGGGTTTGGGTAACTACTCCTCTTTACAAATGTCAGAAGTCATAGGCTGGGGAGACTGGTCAAACAGGACAGGCAGTGAATTGTGGCAGCATTAACATCATACTTTAATGCTGTGCAGAGTACAAGTGTGTTTGAACACACAGTGCACCAAACACTCCTAATGATGAGCCTCTGCAGCCAACGACCCACGCATGTGCCATTGTTAATCCACAACATCGGTAACTACGACTGCAATGGGCACATGACCATTGGTACTAAACATTGGAATAGTGGCAGATTGTTGCATGGTCAGATGAATCCCAATACATACTTCATCATGCTGATGGGAGGGTGTGAATTTGTAATCTTTTAGGGGAATAGCTCCTTGACACCCATACTATGGGACAGAGACAATCTGATGGCAGCTCCATTGTGCTCTGGGGAACAATCATGTGGGCATCCATGGGTCCAGCGGAGCTTGTACAAGGCACCATGATGCCCAAGGAGTATCACACACTGGTTGCAGCCCATGTAGACCCCTTCATGACAGCCACATTTCCCAACAGTAGTGGCATTTTTCGACACAATAACGTGCCATTTCACAAGGCCAGGAATGTGATTTAGTGGTTCAAGGAACACAGGGACAAGTTCCAGTTAATGTGCTGCCTCCCAGCTCACCAGATCTGGACCCAGTCAAACACATCTGGGATGTGATTGAACATAGCATCAGAGCTCATTGCCCCCCCCCCCCCCCTGCAGGAATTTGCAGGATTTAGGTGACTTGTGCGTGCAGATGTGGTGCCAGCTCCTTCCCGCGATCTATGAAGACCTCACTGCTTCCATACCAAACAATGTTGCTGCTGTTATACATACCAAAAGTGGACATACCAGATTTTTGTTAGGTGGTCATAATGTTCTGACTGATCAGTGTAAGTTGTTTGGTTTCTTTCTCAATGTGAAGCTTTGTTTCAATCTTAACCTCTCTTAAAACTTGGTTTCTTGCTGTCCTGCCTACCCTTAAAATGCTGTTTTTTTAACCCTGTAGCCACTGACATTTTATCACTCATTTAGTATACCAAGAAGAATTAATGAAAAGGGTAGACAGTTAGGTGTACATATTGATGGAAACATAAAGTGGGAAAACCACATAGTACACCTGCTGAAATGTTTAGTTCAGCTACCTTTGCCATAAAAATAATTGCAAAATTTGGTGATACACAAGTTATTAAGTTAACATATTTTTATTCAATGGTGTCTTATGGGGTAATATTCTGGGGTAGCCCCTCACTTAGGCAAAAAGTGTTCATTGCACACAAGACATTAATTAGAATTATGTATAGGGTTTACAAACATACATCTTCCAGGTGTCTGTTCCAGCAGCTAGGAATATTACCCACAGCCTCTCAGCACCTACAAAATTTTTTATCAACAGTCCATCTGTGTTTGAAAGTAACAAGATATCCACAAGTGCAACATTAAAAGGAAAATGATCTGCATTACCCTTTAAGGAATATAACTGTGGTGAACAAGGAGGTGAAATATGCAGCTTAAAAAATCCTCAGCAACCTACCAATAGCAATAAAATGTATGGTGTAGGAGATTTTTTTTTCATGCAAATGCAGATTAAAGATGTTTCTCATATTTCTTGAATAGAAATAATCAGTCATTTATACAGAAAAAACATGTCACTTGCCAGCATACAGTGACATTTATAATTTTTCATGTTTTTCTAAATGTGTGAGTAGCAGGGCAGTGCTGATTCAGGCAAGAAAATTGAGGACATTGTGGGAGTAGTTGATTCCATTTCAAATATGTACATGTTTTATAAGTGATTAACATTTTATATACATATTAAATACATTCTGCATAGGGCAAAATACCTGGTCAACACAACTAAATGTGATATATATACCACAGGTGAATTATTATTTCAATATTTGCATTCAACCTTGGTACGCTCTGTCTATCAAGGTCACCACATCAGCTGCTTTTGGAAAGCTGTGGCTCTTGTGGTCTTGCATCACATCACAAATTTGACCAGCGCAGTTCAACTCCCTAACCTGAAAGGAATTAGAAAACCCAGGAGCTTCTCTAACCAGAAGGTATCTACAGTTTACCTACATGCTAGACTGTGCGAATACCACCTAGTTTCCTGAAGAATCTGGAACAGGCATGCATAATCTCGCATGTGATGTGTCATGCAGTAAATTTTGTCACTGAGTTACAGTTCTGATTGGGTCGCTCACTGCTGTAGACCGATTGTCTTGTGTGTAAGCAGGCTTGAGATGCTCATCAGATATCCCATTTACCATGCTTATCAATCACAAATGTTTTATCACTGTGGTCTATTACCTTAAAGGAGCCAGTATATTGTGATATTGTGGAGAGAGTAGTGATTTAACAGTGTCATCTCTCAGTCACACAAAATCATACCTGACTAAATCTTCATGAAAGAAAATGTGTCTGTCACAATGTCAGCCTGGATTCTTTGACAAGAGATGTTGCATATGCTAGAGCAGTTTATGCAAGAATGCATTGGACTCCCCCATCAATAGCTCATGGTCAGGTGTGGATGAGAAAATTCACTTAGGACTAATAACTGCTCGCCATTGATTTGCTGATCAGCCAAGCAACTGAATTCCCCTTTCAGGAAAATATGTAGCCCTAATAGTACTAAAGGCAGTACGTCCAATGAGACTTCCATACAGCAAGCCAATACCACCTCCAATGTGCAGTACATACGCTCTGCTATCCTGTTACTGGCAGGATGACAGCTTGTGGTTTGAATATATTTACAACTGCACATTCTCAGAGCTCTCTGAACAGTAGGCTCTCAAATTGCTACTCCTGTCTGTGGTAATGGCCTGGGTGAAAGAGACTGACACCTTTTGTACCTCTCTGCCATAGTCAGCAAAATTGAAATCCACTGGTCTGGGTGGTGTGACCTTACCCATCTCGTCGTGTTCTATGACCTTCTATAAACTATTCTGCACGCACCCATTGCACTGCCTAAACACTTGGTCCTATATGAGCAGCAATTTCCCAGATGGATGCATCACATTCTCTCATGCCAATAATGCGCCATCTTTCAAACACACTGATTTGATGGTACTGTTCGTGCTTACATCTGTGAGGCATCCTGCACATCTGCTCAAGTCACATTGATCCATTACCTTTGGTTTATAATTACAAGAGATGCGCAAGCACATTGTACCAGTGGATGGTGTTGCGCCATGATATTGGTGTTGGCCTCGAACCCACGGACCAATGTGTTTCAAATGGTAATCATTTCTGCAGAACCTACTAATGTACAAGTCTTGTGAATATGTACGTCCTACCTCGTTCAAGGTGTTCTGTTTTTTTCTGACCATGAATATACCTCAGCAAAATGTAGCAAGTGTCACCTATAATAGTTCAAAATTCCAAGAAATCTCCTATGGCCTTTAAATGTTGGAGTCAAGAGGCATCTGCACATTATTGTTGACCTTCTCAGGAAGAGGTGAAATGCCTGTGAGAAAGGCTGGACAGCCTAGAAACTGTACCTCCTCCCAAGCAAGGACACAATTTTTCAAATTGACCATGACTCCATAGCACTCCAGCCTATATGTAAATGCCTGAAGTGCTCATGTTTGGTTTTAGAAGATACCAAGATATTGTCCATGTAGCACTTCAAGCTTAAAACACTGTCAAGTCTGGGCAGCATTTCTTAGTCTGGAAGGCCTTGTGTTATGATCGAAGAGCCCGAAGGGGATTGTCACTGCAGTTTTATGCTCATCGTTTTGAGGCATGGGGATTTGTGAGAAAGCCCTTGCACAATCTGTTATGCTAAAAAAACACAAGTTTCCGCCACACTGTTGTTACAGTTGGCAACATGGGAACCAGGTATCTGCCTGGAATGGTGCAAGCATTTAAGCCCCTATAATTGCCACACATTCTTCATGAGCTATCCTTATTCTGTACCATCTGTGAGATTGTGTCACATATCCATCAGAAATCACCTTCTCAAACTCAAATTGTGCAGCATGTAACTTATTGGGATTAACCACCGAGGTCTGGCAGTGTCCAGTTGCCCTGGTGCTGTTAAGACATGGTGATGAGTTGTATGGCTTCTTTTGCTCTTCGCTAATAACTGGGTCCATTAGCACAGGGAAACCTTGCAGCAGCTGTTGGCCAAGGTCATCGCCCGCATTTGCCATGATGTTGGGGGCAGTAGTATGGGTAGCCACATGGTTCAGGTCTCCTGAAGTAGCAGTGAAGTGTAAGTGTCGTAACAGCTCAAGTGTTTTGTTCAACTCGTTATGCTTAGACACTTCCCCCTTCAGTTCAGAACTGCTATCTTGTAATATGTTATGATGAATTACTCCTCAGCACATAATACATTAACTTCACATATCTTTGCATTAAGTACCTTCCAGGTCTCTCTCAGCTCTGAAGCTTCCATGAGTTCACACAATGTACAATGTGCAATCTTCTCACATAAAGCTGATGTGTGTGTTCTACTTTTAGGCAATTGCAACACCGAGTATTCTACACCCGGCATGGAAGAGACAGACAGCCCAAAAGTTTTCACAAGATGCTCATCAGCACTATCGTGCAATGCATGGCCTAATGTGGTAGAGAAGAGAGGAGAGTGACAGGTATTCTTACTTTTCCATCTACATTTCTAATGCACACTTTTTTTGTAGTCTCTGAGAAATGAACGAATGTATTGAATTGCTAATCCCATACTACCATAGTACTCAAAGCTTATTTATAAGTGTTCTGTGGTTTACCATGCCAACAGTTTCAGTTAAATCTAAAAATACACCTGCTGTTTTCTGTTTTTCATCAATGGCTTTTAAAACAGTGGTTATATGTTCATCGATTACCATCTTACTTGATTTCTTACTTTGCAAACCATACTGAGGACTCGCTAATAATCCATTTTTGTTTATAAACTGTATTAACTTAATGTACATTATCTTTCTAATAACAGGCTGTTAATGTAATGGGGCGACAGTTTATCACTTTATGTTAGCCAGTAACTTTGAGAATTGGAATCACTTTGGATGTTGTTAGCTGATCAGGAAAGATGCCTGTCTGTAATGAGGAGCTGCATAATAAGTGATGGGGTCAATAATATTTGGCAGGAAGAACCGCAAGTTTCTGCTGGGTATGCCATCAACTCCTGCTAGCTTGGCTGTATCTTCCCTGCTTACATGATCCACAAACACTGATAATTTACAGCTGTTGATCTTGTTTTCTGTTGGCCACTCGATAATCACACAGTATGTGTTAGTAACTACCTGAGCACGATGGAATACTGACGAGTGCAATTAGCATATTCAACAAAATGGTGAAATATATTAACATAAGCTACTTTGACATTAAAGTGTGTGGTTGAATTGCTAGTAAGTAAGGCAGAAGACTTCGATATATTCCATACAAGGCATGGCACTGCTTGTAAATACACACACTTCCATTCTGAGATGTATAAGTAAATACGATATCGTAAAATATTCTGAAAAAAGTGGTGGTAAATATTGTGTGGTATATCCCCATATCCCACGTTAATCAAATAACAGACTAAAACCAATATATAGGTACTAAGTACACATTATTGGTGTGTGTGATGTCTTATAAGATTGACCCCAGTATCTCCGCAAATAAACGATGGAGAAACCCAAATAAAATAACCACAGACTTTCTAGCTTTTGCAGATCACATGGCATTAATTACTGATTCACTAGATAGTGCCAAAGAACAAATCACAGAACTACAGACAGAAGCAGGCAAAATAGGGCTAAAGTATCATATGAAAAAACACACTTCATGAAAAACATCAATGATACCCTTCCACATCTTAATTCATCACAACACAACATCTAAAACAAACTTCTTTAAATATCAGTACCTAGGAGAACTGATAACAAGCAGTACAAAAGGAAAGATACCATGGAAAGCAGAGTATCGTATATAAAATAGTAAGGGCATTCCAAATGACAAAAAATATATATAACTATCAATAGCTCTATTTGAAAGTGGAAATGCTAATTGATGTGATGAGAAAAAGAAGATTACAGTTTTATGGGCACATATACCGAATGGATACTAAGAAACCAACAAAGCAGGTCTTCAACTTACTAACCAGCTACAAATCCAAACCTACACTGTTCACTGAAATTGACAATGATATGAAATACACTGGACTTAGAATGAACGTAATAGATAACAGAATACTTCTTAGGGAAGCAATAATAGATAACAGAATACTTCTTCGGGAAGCAACCCAAAAGGCAGAATTTCATGGGAAAAAAGACGAGGTCTGCAATCGGAAGAAAGTGGACCCAGGAAGAAACGGAATAACAATCTGGAAGGATGAAGGAAGTCTGGTAGTAACGAAAATTAACACAAAGAAGCTGTCGACATTGATTTCCTCAAAGAATCTGCTCGAAAGTCCCAATTAGTAAATTTAATGATGTCATTCAACTTAAATATGAAAGTTATATGTCCTACGAGATAAAACAGCTGTCTTGATCAGGTTGCTACTAACACTGATTGCACTGTAAAAATTATAAATGTTGGTTTTTCAGATCACAGCGCACTAACAATATATTTTAATCCACCATTCAATGTACTCCCATCAGGAGAAACAGTTATTAAATGTAGAAGTTATAGTGATAGCAACATAAACAACTTTGTACTTAGCTTAGAGAAAGAAGACTGGCAAAGTGTATTTACTTCAACAACAAATGAAAAACATGACAATTTTCTGCAGATATTTGAATATTACTTTAATTGCCATTTCCCAGAATAAACAAAGACTATCACTAACAAAAAACAGAATGCTTGGGTCACAAAAGGCATTAAAACTTTATCAGAAAAGATGAGGCTGCTGCACAGACTTAGCAAACTCGACAGCGGCAAATCCAAAGAGTTCAAGGTATACTATAAAAATTACAAAAACGCATACAGGAGTTATAAAATGCACTAAAAAAGCTCATAAAGATAAAAAAATTAGGTGCTCTTCCAACAAATGTTGGAAGCACCTAATTGTTTTATCATTATAAGCTTTTTTAGCGCATCGGGAGTATAATAAATGAACAGACGGGTAGAAAGTTAAGGATAGAGGATAAAATCACACTAAATATAGAAGGACAAAAGACAAAATGCACATAAAATTGCCAATAAATTCAACTGCTATTTTTCAGAAATTTCTACAAATCTCCTAACCAACTCTTTACATACTGTTCACTCTCCTCCCACAAATCTCCTGACTAACTTTCCAAACACTGCACACTCTTGTCTCAAAAATAATACTCCTCTGAACTACTTTTTCCTATCTCCTACAACACCGCATGAAATTGAAGATATTATTAAAAAAAAAAAGAGCCAAAAAGATTTATTCTGCAGGGCATGATTTGATACCCTGCTTCTTACTTCATAAGTGTTCAAATTACATCAGTGGACCCCTGTCAAATATCATAAATACCTCATTTCGAAAGGGAACATTTCCAGACCAGCTAAAACTTGCTAAAATCTACAAGAAGGTAGAGAAAACGGATGTGACAAACAATAGGCCAATTGCTATACTATCTGCCTTGTCAAAAATATTTGACTACTGTATGTTAACTAGATTAGAAATATGTTTAAATTCTAACAACATAATCACATCTTCCCAACACGGATTTCAGAAAAATAGGTCCACCACACATGCTCTGTATGCATTTCTAGAAAAGTGCTCTAGTTTCGTTGACCATAAACAACCTGCTGGGTCATTCCATATCAAATCACCCAATAAAAAATAAATTTTACACCCACCTCCTTAGATTTTCATGAAATTTGGCTCAAATGGTTCTAATACCATCCTGACAACACCTGCAATTTTTTTTTGCTGTATCTCTTACAGTTTTTTTTTTTAATAAATTTTTAAAGTTTTTATGTTTTGCGTTTTCTGAACCTTCGTAAATGGTCAGTTTAATTTGTATTCAAAACTTTAAATTTGCTTATCTTAAAAACTCTTTTAGATAACATGATGAATTTTTGCAGCAAGTTTATTTATTATACATATTTGAAGATAAAATTGATGCTATTAAAATATTTTAATATTTTCTATGAAAAAAAAATATATATGTATTTCTTTCTTTTTTTTAACGGATGTTTTGTTTTATAAGAATTGCAATATCTCAAGTCTCAGACCTGATAGAATGCTCAAATTTGTTTTAATTTACTCTTAAACATATAGGCTACTTGATAAAACAAAAATAATGATGGCTTTTTAACATGTTTATTAATTATAGTAGATTACATTAGAATTATGTACAAAGATAGTTTACTTACGACACTTATGTATAACCCAACTGATTGCTTGAAACATTGAATTTTTTGAGTAATTTTGTCTTTTTAATAGACATTAATGCTGATTCAAACTGTTTTTCCACTTCCTCCAAGAGCTTTCAGTTCTTTTGATACAGTCTTTTTTGAAGTAATACATTCTCCCAGTGCCGCTTGATTGAGGTGCGTCTACTACACAGACTATGTGCTCCAAAGGCACTATGCAGGAATCTTCTCTTTCAGGCCAATAAAATGATGCAGCGGGTCCTGAAGGATGTAGAAACAGAATTTCTGCATCTTCTTCATCATTGAATATTGTTTTTACCAGTCCAAAGTACCAGTTACCATCATAATTTGCAGCCACATAGCAATTTATGGATGGTTCAACACAAACCCAATCAGAAGAAGAATGGAAAGAAAAGACTAAGGAGGGTTTTACACTATCTGTAGTCCTTCTAATTTCAAGGTTGTTCGTTGGAAGTGGTTTGAAGTTATGAAAACTTTTAGTTCCAGGAATGGTTCGGGTTGCTGAAAAACGTTTTTCTAGTTTTAACCGTAGCAAATCAGCTTCTTTTTTGTCAATAAAGTGAAAATGAATGTTTTCAATATTTTTTCACAAAACTTATACACATCGATTGCTGTCATTATTTGTTCTTTGTCTGAAAGCTGTAGACTGGCTTTCCTTAAAATTCTTTTAATAGTTCCTCCTAGGCCATCACAAATTGACTTCCCATGACTTGTTGCAAAAAAAAAAGAGTGTTGGGCCTTCAAATTAAAGTCTCTCAAGTGTTCAGTCAAATTTTTAAAACTGTTTCTGTTTTTGTAGCCCAGCACAACCATCTGTAAAGTAGTGAACTGAGTCAATGTCAGTATGATGTAATGACAGCCACTTTGTAATTTCTTTTTGTACAAAGTTAACAAAACCAGTGTCATGTTCTTGGTCATCACTAATAAAACAGTGGTTGGAAACAAAAACATTGTTTTCCTCATTTCTTAGAAAAACTCCAACTGGGTGTAGAGTACAACCACCTCTATTCCAGTGGTAACTTTGGATCTCATTCTGTATAACAAAGGAATAATTTTCACTGAAATCCATCACAATAATTGCTGTTTTGGGTGGTGGGTCTTCTTTCAATCTTTTAAATGCTGCTGATTGGGATTTTGCTATAAACGAGTGTGGGGTGAGCTTTTCCAATGACCTAACCAATAAAGAAATGTAGTCTTCAACACTGATAGACTGTTTGATCATTTCTGCCCTGTCTGTGTTAACCTACTGACTGATTACAATTTCTTCTTCTAAATCATAATCTTTACTTAGTTTTTCAGTTAAGCACTCTGTTAGCGCAGTATTTGCAGGACAGCTGTTGCAATGATGTAGCATGCAGTTTTGGTTTTCTGTGTTGCACACAAGCATCTTAATTAGGTCTTTATAAGATTCTTCAATTTTCACAGCATCCAGTAATAGTTTAACATTCTGGTGGATACTGCATACACATACAGTGTGTGTGCCTGCAGCACCAGCAAGGATACACCATTTAGGTCTCAAGAAACAAAATTTTGAAAATCCTACCTCGGGATTCTCCCATTTGAAAGAATAATAGAGTTCTCTCAAGTTACACAAAATGAGTCTTTTTTGCATGTACACATTTTTTTGAACACTTACTTTGTCTTTTGTTCCAGGTAGCACTCTGGAACTTTCATCCTTTTCATAAAAATCTGTTACACGTCTTACTGTATTTTCAGAAAGAGTTTTACCTTTTTTTGGACCAGGAGTTTCCAAAATACCCTTTTCAGATTTTAGTTTTCTAGCTTGTCGCACCATGTACTCACTTACATTAAATTCTTTCATCACTTTATTTCGAGTCCAAGAATCTGGAGCCAAGGTCAGAATCTGGATTTTTCTAGACCTCCCAACAGATGAAATCTTCTCTTTCATAAGAGAAATCATTACATCAAAATCCTTTGCTTTCTCAACCACACTTTTATCTTCTTCGTCATCATCAGAACTTGGTGCATCATATTTTAATGCTTTTGAAACCGCCTTTCTTGCAGTCTTTTCAATACTGCTAACCTTCCTTTTAAAATAAGACCCTTTACTTTGTTCTGACAAGCCATGAAGCTTTATCAGTGTTAAACCTAAATAATCAAGAGCAATGTTTGTTTGCACGAGGGATTCATTTCTGGATTCCAATTATTCTAATTCAACCATGACTTCATCATCTGTTTCACTTTCATTGACTTCAACTCTTAATTTTTCCTCACAAAAGTTACGGCATGTTGAGCAAAGCTTTTCTCCAGGTTTTATGCTAATATTTTTTGTCAGTAATTGTTTAGAAAGATCCAAGCCTACACTTCAACGTTATTTTGATGGGCTTTTTGTGTTTTTTTAGTGGGTCTACACATGTTGTTTGATACTTTTCAAAAACATTTAAAAAGTAGTAGCTGTGGTGTGAACATATATTCTTAAATTCACACAGATTAATTCCAGATCGTAAGTGGATAAAATCTTTTTCTTCCTCACTCAATTCTGATACCGGTTGTAACTTTTTTGAAGGTGTGTAGGTTGTTTGGAAACAGTCAGATTTTTTAAATAGCCCTACACCACAGGTTTGAATATCTGACATACTGATTTCACTTTTGGTCTGATTACTGTTCTGGTTACTTTTATAGGATATTGGAAAAGAATCTCTGTAAACTAAGCAACCGTACTTACTGAGAGTTCGAATAAACTTAATAAAATACTATCCAAGCACTATTTAACACTGTAATAATTTTTTACTTCAAAACACAGGAGTAACAATACAAAATCCAAGTGTACATTGTTACTCCAAGAAGACAAAAACTTATTTTCGGTGTCTAAGTCACTTGGCATTTTTTATTTTTAAAATATAATTAATATTATTTTAAAAATTAGATAACTATTAAACAGGTTAAAAAGCCAACATAATTTTTCTTTTATCTAATAGCCTATACAATTAAGAGTATTTTAAAACAAATTTGAGCTTTCTATCGGGTCTGAGACTCTAGATATTGCAGTTTTTGTAAAACTAAACATCCGTTAGCTAAAAAAATAAAATAAAAAACTTATAAATTTTTTTTCATTTGGAAGAATTTAATATATCTTTATGGTAATTTTTTTTAACATTTAGATATAATATACAAACTTATTCCAAAATTTCATACTGATATCTTGAGTATTCTTTAATATACAAATTTTTCTAGTTGTGAGGACACGTTTAAGTTACAATTTCCGACTGCTGAAACAAAGCCAAATCTAAAAACTTTAAAAATTTATTAAAAAAAACTATAAGAGATAGAGCAAAAAAATTTTACAAGTGCTTTCAGGATGATAAAAGAAGTAATTGTACCAAGTTTCATCAAAATCTGACATGGTTGGTGTCAAGGCCTGGGTGACTTGACATGGAATGACCCTGCTGTCTGTATATTTCTTGATCAGTCCAAGGCCTTTGACATGGTCGACCACAAGCTGCTGCTTATGAAACTCCATAAGTATGGGATTAGAGGTGTAGCCCACAATTGGTTCCATAGCTACCTTAGTCAAAGGAAGCAATATGTAGAAATAAGAAAATCAGAGACATTCAGGAACTGCAGGTCAGATATACTACATACAACAAATGGCGTCCCTCAGGGATCTGTCCTTGGCCCTGTTCTTTTCATATTGTTCATAAGTGATCTCCCGGAACACATACCAAATGCCAGTTTCTTTCTGTATGCGGACAACACAAATATCCCGATAACCAGTAGAGGTGACACATTGCAAGATGCAGTTAATGAAAGTACTTGTCATTTACAATCGTGGTTTGAATCAAATAGACTACTCATAAATACTCAAAAAACTGTAAGTATGAACTTCCTTACTAGCCAAAATAAAACCCCCTTCAATGCAGTTGTAGTTATCGGCAAAGATGACATTACGAACAGGCAGGACACCAGATTTCTTGGACTTACCATCAGTAACACACTAAATTGGAAACCACATATTGAGGCATTGTCACAAAAGCTTAGTAAAACCTGCTATCTATTACGATCATTAAAAGACACAGCCATTGTAGATACCTTGAAGCTGGTGTACCATGCCCTGTATGAGTCTGTCTTGATCTATGGCCTAATCTTCTGGGGAAAGAGCTCAGAGTCTCTCACAGTTTTCAAGTTACAAAAACAAGTAGTAAGAATAATGAAATGTAAAAAAAAGAACTGAACACTGTAAACCACTATTTCAACAGCTCAAAATCCTGCCACTGCCATGCCCTTATATATTGGAACTAGCTTGTTTTACAGTACAGCACTTGGATGCCCTCGACAGAAATGCCGATTGCCACACACATGACACCAGAAACAAAACACAGTTACAAATTATAGCCCACAACACAAAATTATATGCGAATGGGGTTAAATGTATGGGCATTAAAATATACAACCACCTCCCAACGGACATAAAAACATGCAAAAACCAAGAAATAATGAGAATTAAATTAAGGAAATTGCTACTAAATCACTGTTTCTATTCCGTACATGGATTTCTTGAAACAAAATTTTAATTACTTGCAATAAGCTGTTTATTCAGTTGTAGATGTTTCTACTTAATAAGATAATTTAATTATTGTATCTTATCTATATTCTGTCTGTATCTCATGTATGTATTCTGCTATGTGAACTATGTACCACAGTCTAACATAACAGTCGCGACACTCACTGCTGTAAAAGTTGTTGCCGTTTGACAGATGGAGCGACACCAAAGCTCCTCAGAGCGGCAGGTAAGGTGGACGTCAGACGCGTCGTAAGCATAATGTTTGTTCTCATCCATTTCCTACGTAAATTCCCAAATATTCGAGTTATTTTCTTGCCTCCAAGAGTTTGTGTAGTATCAGAAGGCATATATGTTTCTAAAAATGATTCTAAAATAAGCGCAAGTATGGACAAAAACCATGAATAGAGTGGCAAGCTACAACACATTCATGAAAAAACACTTGTGACATTGGACAGAATTGCAGCTTACCACGTTGATATCAAAAGAATATAAACACACAGATTCACATGTAAGAAGCACAGACATGTACCTCTACATGCATAAGCGATGGACAGCTCGTTTATCGTTCTGTAGGCCTACTGTGTTTGTCATTGTCACTTGTTTCCACGACCTTCATCTTTATATTATTCTAAGTGGGACAAATATGCTGAAACCATAATGAGCAGATTACATTACATTTCACGAAAAACCAAAAATTTGATTAATTTTCGAACAATCTGTCTGTAGGCAGTTTCCTTGTCCCATAATAGATTCGCTCGAAGTCTAGTGATCTGCACATTCTGACACTTCACACGCTTTTGTAAGACACGAACTGCTGCACTTAATCTAACCACTTCATCGTCAAAGCAGGTCTTGTGTTGATGATTCTCACGAATCTGGCACTAATAAATGGAGAGTTGAACTAGCTGCTTCTGTGTCATAGGACTGTTTTACAGCTTTAGATTGACTGTCGAATCTTTGCGGCAGCTTCTTCTTCATCGTCAGTTGAGGTGGCTTATTTAGAATGTCAAACAGTGTGGTTACTTCATTCCACACGAGTTTGTTATTGTCTGCGTTCATGACCTGGTTTTTATTCGAAATGTAGCGAACAAAACCTAATATTACTATACAGATAAACCGGGTCTTTCTTCATAAGGTCTTCTCGTCTGCTATTAACAAGCCATTTTTTTGCTCCTAAAACGAAACCTTCACGATTTATACACATACATTTGCAAATGAATCCTGACGATACAGTTTAGTAACATGATGGTATATACCTCTCAGGATCCTTAGGAAACCTAAAAAAAGACAGCTGTGGTGTCTTCTTCCTATTGCTGCTGCAATTTATTGCGCTACAAAAGCTCCCGATGGTAAAATCCATTGTATATATCAAAATAAACAATCACTATTCGCTTTCACGATCGCGCCGAACTCACAGTTCAGAGTTCAACCTACCGGCCGCTTGGAGCGCTGCTGGCAACAAAATCGAGGCGAAGTGTAGCGACTGTTATGATGTGCTTTGCTGTACAAATTGTATGATCTACAGGACCAATAATAAATCAATCAAATCAAATCAGTTCATTTATCGTATCCTCAAGGAGGGCTATTCGTGTATATAAATAAATAATAAAAAGGAAAGTAGAAAAATTTGCTGGACGTGTCCAGTGGTTCTTGTCTTTGCGTTTCAATTGGACGGACATTTATTTAAAAGATGTGGTAAATATCCTGAAATCCGATGAGCTCCGCGAAAATATAGTTGTACCACAGATGTACATTATGTCTGCTAATCAGTGATCTCTATACCATGGAGATCATTGCTGCTAGTTGTTCATCCTTTACGTCATAGATAGAGGTTACTCGTGCTGCCATCTCGTGCAGACGTTACGAAACACGTAGTAACGAGTGCTTGCTGTCTTACGTGTCATTGCAAAATTTTATTAAACTACTGAAGTACCACACTATTTATGTAGAAAACTTAAGACAAAAAATAAATTATTTATGCCAGGAACTGCTACCGTTACGCCCACAGGAATAAAAGAGCAATAAATTTCATTGCATTGGTTCCACACTCGTTTGTCTTGGGCATTCTTTCTCCTTTAAATCTCCGACTCTGCGCCTCATGCCTTCTGAAAGAGAAATTGAAATCGAGTACAACTCCATGTTATCTTTGTTGTTATGCGTATTTAAATATGGTTGTTAACCCCTTTAACTCCGCCTGCAGCTTCTGTGAAGTGAGTTATCTGCGGAAGCTGTTGCCGGTCCCAAGCCCGGATAAAGGAGGAGGGTTGGCCATTTAATAAAGCCGTAAAAGGGATGATTCAAGTTGTTTAGGGACTGATTTTGCGAGGGGAAGGTTGTAAGCAGTCATAGCAGCAATCATGGCTGCAGTACAGTTATAAATTTTAGAATTTAAAAAGGTGCCAGCCACAATTATGGTTCAAAAAAGTTTATTGAAATCAAACCATCACCGATTTCGGATTTATTACAAATCCGTCTAAGATGGCGCCTATAGATTTTCTTACTTTCCTGCTAGGGTCTCGTTTCGCAGTGTACATTTTCTGCCCTAAGATTAAAAGTTCTTCATTCAAAATCCGATTAACTGGGAAGAGAATTTTTTTCATTTTAAGCTACATATAAACAAATGGAATGATATTAAGTTAAATAAAGCATGCAATGTGCCGGCACACCAAGTATGTTTACGACATATTTCATGTTTTATTTTACTTTACGGTCATGTCTTGTGTGTTCCTATTACGGTTAAAAAGCAAAAAAATCTGTTGAAAGTTCACAAATACAAAACGTTTTGTTTATAGTGGTGCGCAATAACGATTGCAGAATGAAGCGATAGCAGAAAAGCAATAAAATCTTTCACAGACATCGTAATATGGAATTGTGACAAATCCAAACCGGCATTGATGTGCTTTAAATAACATTCTTTAAATTATGTGGGTGGCTGGTATCTGTTTTAAATTATAAACCGTATAATTAACAGAGGCATCCTCTAAGACTAGGTACCATAATGAGATCGTTTACATTTGATTATCCCACCCATCTTCAACTTAGGAGCATGACGGAAACCTTCGCAAATAAAGCATCTACACAGCCCCACAGCGGTGATAGCTATATGGAAATCGCGAATCAACTTGTGTGGTTTCCTTTTGTTTCTTTAAATACGACTGATGTGTCATCAACAGTTGTTTCTAGTGAATGTAGTAAGGAATTTTGCGTCTTTCAGAATAATCCACTCAAGAAATTGACGTTGAATACTACTATAAATTCCGGCGTTTTTCATCTGCATGTTACGTAGGTTAAATGGAGAAAGTTAACAATAAGCATTTCTACAGATTTCCAAGACAAACTAAAGAGTTGCATCTGATGTGGAGTAGTCCTTGTAAGCTGTGAAGGCGGAGGGAGTTTTGGCTAGTGGAGTTTCAAAAGCAGACTTAAGACTCAGATAATCGAAAAAGTCCAAGATTCATAGGAATGCTTTAACAGGGCTACCAGAACTTGAAACAAAGCTACATCATGGGAAAAATGAACGAAAACCGCTTAAGGCTTTGTACGATAGCAGCAACAAGAGCTAGGCAATGGACATATGAAGACAAGGAATTTGCTCTGTCCTTATACAAGCAAAATCCTTGCCCATGCAGGTATTTGTTAGTTCATTTTTGCCTTCCTTCTGTGACTCATATGAAACCTCTATTGTGTGTTGCACCTTCCAAGCCAAGATTGAGTCCTGCAGTGATGAATGTAATAAAAGCAGAAGCCGAGGCAGTGCACAAAAATGATAAATATGTTGCTTTGTTCCTTGATGAAGTGTCTTTGGAGACAATTTTTTATTATGATGTGAATAAGCAGCAAATCAGTGGGTTTCACGATATAAGAAGGGCAAATATATGTGCAGACCATGATGTGTTGGTAGTCTGATCAGAGGCATATGCAAAATTTGGAGGCAGGTAGTCGCATCTCTCTTCACTCAGAGCTCAGTTTCAGGCACTACTTTAAAAGTTCTTATTATCTATGTTATAAGCAACTGCAAATAGAGCTGATGGCAGCTGGTACAATTTGTCGTCAGAGTGCAGCCAACTGGGGAGCACTGAAGGGACTCTGCAGTCAGTAAACAAGTGAATCCAGTCCATTTCATTTCTTACCTATTGCAGTCATTTATGATGTCCCACACCTATTAAAGTATACTAGAAATACTCAACTAGAAATAAAATTCAGTTTGGGTTTAAAAAGGAGGCCAGTTTTGAATTTATTCAGAGGACTTTTCTTCTGCATCAGGATAAAATGTTTAAGACTTGCCAAAATTGCAGAGGAGTCATTTTGACTTTAAGGATTCTTTTACTAAAATGGAAGTTACGACACATGCAGCCCAGCTTAGAATTGCTGCTGTTATTGAGACCTATGTAGCATTTAATATTTTACCTGCAGATGTTAATATACACTGCATAATTTGTTCAAAAGATAGATTGCCTGTTCAATTCACTAGACAGCTCCCATTATTATCCACAAGGTATTAAATTTTGTAAGCGTGCCCTCTCTCCAGGGGCACCACATACTGAAATGTGGTACAGTGTATTAAAGGAATTGGATAAATAGAAAGTGTTGCCGCTAGGAACAGGGAGAGGCAAGACAAAATGTCCAGTTTCATAAGTGGGTGGAAACTACAATAATCACTCATGTTCATTTAGTGCAGTTTTTTTTAATGGCTTCAATTTTTTAAGCATGAGGACCTTTAATCAAGACCCACTGGAGAATGTTTTCTGTAGTGTGAGGCAACATGGTGTTTCAAACACCAACCCAACCTGCCTTCAGTCCGTAGCAACACTGAAAACAGTTACAAACAATTACTTATCCTTACCTACAAATTCATTACATAATTGTCAATATGATAGTTGTATGCCATTATGCAATTTAAGGCAATTACATGACAGCTTTCTTGACTCCACCAAAGATGTTTTCATAACTGATGAAAATGTTTTATATAGTGTCCTTGCTGATAATGCAGCAGTGGTGTCAGTGATGGTGAAGAGGCTGATGTAAGCAATGACAGACAAGCATTAACATATGTAGCTGATTACATTTTGCAAAACATGGGAGGAATACCTGAAATCAACTGTGATGACTGTAAAACAACTGTTTTCATCGACAATCACAGAGGATCACGTATTTAAAAGTTTCTGGGCATCTGATACCTTAAACATAAAATTATTGTATGGAAGTGGCAGCCTGATATCCTTTTTAACAGATGTCCACAGTCACTTGTATGCATTTTTAGTGGACAACCAGAAAAATTGGAATACAAATTATATTCACTGTCTTGATTTCCAGAAGGAATAACAATTTGTAAAGCCCACTTTTCTGAACAGTATATATTAAGTAAATTTGCACCAATTTTGATTTACATGTATCTCAGAAATTGAAAACAGACTATCTGTACTAAAAGAATAAATGTGGTTAAGGAGAAATTGAAGAACAAGTTTAAAGCTGCTTGACAGTTCAGAGATCAATTTTGCTGTGTACTTCGAAAACAAGAAATGTAGAAGTCAATGTTTGTCTTTATTAATTGTTGTTATCCCCATTTCCTATCTGTGATACTTCTCTCTCAATCTTGATGTTGTATCTGCTATTGTGTTGAAGCATTTACTCTCGTTTTATGTAGGGACATTTTAGAGGAAGTCAGTGATTAAATAATGCAAGTTACCTGAAATAGGCCTACAGTTGTGAAAAATATTTGATAACACGTAGGTCTACATGCTTTGCCCACTTCTACTGGAAAGCTATAATAATCCTTGTGATTTTCCATATGCAGTTCCCTCTGTGCCTAAGTACCTACATTACCTGGGAGAGAACATCCTGTAGACGTAGATTGTAGGGAATGCCTGAGTAGGCATACTTTGTTTAAAACAGCGATAACTTGCAGCATAAGTATTCAAAGTGATTGTGAGTTTCTGAACTCGAGTTGCCAATGTGATCTGAGAGGGATTATAGATAATGTTTTGCGTTACTTGTTCTGGTAATGAAAATTCTATTTATCTTGTGAAACACATACAATCCCACAAAATCTTATGCCTTTTAGTAATTAGTAATGATTTCCTTATATGTGGTTGTAGATGTAGTAGATGCATTAAGACTGATTACGTCCAGTCAGATTTATATCTAGATGTGTTGAGGTTGATTAGGTGCAAGGAAGAGAGTGGGATTTACAGATATTCCAGTTAAAAATTTGACAATTTGTATACTATGTTAGCTGAAGTGTAGGCCTAATACTTGAGGATATATTGAAAAAGTTTAGCTGTACAATTATTTGTAATATTGAAGAAAATATCTTTCTTGGAAGTACTTTAGTGCAATAAATTTCATTGCAACTGCAGGTAAATAAGTTTGGGTAAAATTTCTTGCAGGTAAGACTGGCGCACTGAACTGCTGCAGAAACAAAGCAATGTATAGATGTCAGATGATAATCTTGTGTTTGTTCCTTCATACCATTTCATCATCAAAATGAAAGTTGTAACACACTCAGGAAATGAGCACAGGAGAGCAGATGTAGGAATCAAGTGTCACTGCACTCGGTGAGGTTGTAAAGGAGTTGGTTTGCAGTAGGATGAAACCCAGTGCTGGTCCATGGGCCTACTGTTCTCAAAAAGTACGTTGCGGCTGCTGGGCTTAACTCTCAATCTGAAGAACAGAAAGTGTCACATGCCTTCACATCATGAGACAGTGTGAGAAGGTACAAATGTAACCCAGGACATTAGTGCAAAATGTGATCACGAACTTTACGCCATCACCTCTCATCCCTTTGTCACCCAAATACTGGCATTGAAAATTTTCCACCACCAGGATGACTTGCATCCAAGTTGAGAGCCACCACACAGAACTTTGTTAGCAACCTTGGTTATGGAGATGGGGCCATCTCACCACAATCGTAGAAATTTCATAGCAATAGGCCTACTGCTGTGTTAACATTGCCAAGGTCTGTAAACATTCTCCTGTTTGTTTTTACCCCAAAATATCATATAAGAGTGGGATCCAACACACTCTCTACATCA
The DNA here is from genome assembly GCF_023864275.1 of Schistocerca cancellata. Lineage (NCBI taxonomy): Eukaryota > Metazoa > Arthropoda > Insecta > Orthoptera > Acrididae > Schistocerca > Schistocerca cancellata. The sequence goes on along the minus strand of NC_064629.1, from coordinate 648,847,001 downwards.
TTTGTCCACTAAATTCAAATGGTCGGTGGAGGAAAGATGTTTGTTTATGTTCATCCATAAATAAACATTTATTTGCACTCAATGTCATCAAGATTAAAGCTGATAACTGAAGATCTAGCTGAAGCCTCTTCGGGCTTCTTATACTTAAATGCCAATACATATATTTCCTAACGGTATTTGTGGATAACGGAAACCTTAGGATGAACTCGGCAATTCACAACCACAGTACTACAGGTAGAAATAATTTACTTCTCCTGGTTTAAAAGGGAGTTTTATATTCTGGTGCAAAAGATTGTAACAGGTGGACTGTAGAAAAGAAACTAAACATTCCCACCCATCCATATAAATGGCAAGTTGACATATCCTGAGCATGTGAATTTGTTGAAAACAAGTGACCAGTCAGTGTGTAAAAAAGAGTCGAGCTAAGACACTAAAAGTAAGTTGTCAGTCAGTGTGTGAAAATAATCAAGCTGTATACAGAAAAAAAAGAGGAAGTATCCAGTCTATGTGTGAAAGCAAACAAGCTACTGCATGTTTGTTTTGCTTCAAAATTGCTAAATATGTATGGGAATTGGACATACATCCTAATCTCCTTCTCCCCTATGTCTCTGTTTTCTCCTGTCCCTCTGACGCCTACCATCTCCTTCCCCCTCTCTCTGTCCATCTCCTCCTCTGCCCTCTCTATATCCATTTCCTCCCTCCCTGCCAATGGCCATCTCTTCTCTCCCCCTTATCTCTCTGAGCTTGAGCCTTGATTGTTATTACAATTTTAGTTTCCATAGTAGTATTCTAATCATAAACCATAAATACAATGTTCCTGTTTCCTGTGAAAACAGACTGCAAGGAATAAAACAAAACAGTATAGTTTTGTGTTTACAGTTTGCATTTAAAATATATATAATGAGGTAGAACATATATGGAAGAAATAATTTGTCTAGCAGTTTAAGTGCCCAGCTATCATAATTGAAACTGATTGTGAGAAAGAAAACAAAACTATACATTTTCACAGCAGAGCATGGCAAACATTTTCTTTGGCACAGTCAGTTTTAACAGAAAATTGGTAGTTGGTCTTTAAAAGAATATATGGCCTGTGTCTCTCTGAATGTTTATTAGGGTATCGTGTAAAACTTTGAAATAAATTGGTCAAGACCTTTTTGAGATTTCTGCTAACAGTGTTTCCCATTACCACATACAATTTAAAAAATGTAGCCTATCTCCATCTAAGCATTTATTAGGGTATTGTGCAAACATTTCAAGTAAATCAGTCAAGTACATTTCCAGACTTGTCTTTTTACAGTAATATAGATTAATGAACACTGGGCAAGCGAATATCAATTGCAGTTATAATTATGTACAACCAGTGTTTGATTTAATAATAGTTTACTGTAGATGAATACAAAACTGTGAAGGGGGGGGGGGGGTTTCTCAATGTATGTTAGTAGTGGCATAGACTTGCATTGCAGTGCCCTTGCTGTGAATGATTACTGTACAGAAAATTTACTGGAAACAGTGGTGTTGTTCTGTCACTGTAAAATCTTACAATTGTACGTGTATAACTGCACAACAGATAGTGATATTGGTATATCTGTGCAGGTTTTACAGAAACTAATTGTACACTTTGAGAAATGGCCTAAACATACGATTTTAATTTTTGGTGGCTTGAGTACTGATACAAGATTAAGGACACATACAAATTAACCTACTCAGTATGCTATGATCACATGACCTGTTCTGTATTAACGATCACTTAACAAGACAAACTGCTTGCCTTGACAATTTAATTACTAATGTTGATACAAATCAGTTATCAACTATGGTTGTTCAATACACATTATATCAGTGCATAAAGGTGTTCAGTTAAATTAAATACTAAAAAGTCTATATCTGACTCCAGTGAAATTAAGTCCAGAACCTGGCTAAAGACAACAAACTGGAATGGCATTCTGCTTGAAAGCAGGCCTACTCACATTGAAAATGCATTTACATTAACTGTCAGTGCACTGTCAGATACATTTAAAACTAATTGCCCTAAAGTAGTGAGAAAAAATAAGGGAACTGACAGGATATATGGTCTCACATCTGTGCATTACCGGTTCACACACTATCTACAAAAGCTATTAACTCTGTTAATAATTTCCTATGACAAATCAAGGGATAGTGGAGCAGAAAGAGCAAGCCACATATAGTTAAAGAAGAAATATATGGCAGAAATCAGTCAGATTAAGCAAGTGCAATGTTAATGACGTTTATATTAATAAGTTGCAAAATAAATGTAAAGTAGCCAGAATTGTTGTCAGGACTCATGTGGGCAGAAGTAAAGATATTAGCAAAAATAATTCCTGTGATGCTGGTATCACATCAGATGATTTCAACACATTCTTTGTTCATGCTGGCAGTATGAATAACACTGCTGCAGCTGAACACAATCGTAAATATGACAACATCCATGACTCAAACATGAAAACTCTTTTCCTACAAAATATTGAAGATTTAGTTCCTGGCACTAAAAGATAAGAGGTAAAAGTAACCAATAATAAAAGTGCAATAGCAAAACTAAGTTACTCAAAATCAGAAGACATTTATGGACTCTATTTTCGAGAGAAAAAATCTGAGGATGTAATAGCACATCCATTAAATTCTCTTATAAACTGGATGTTTGTTTCCCTATATCCTTAAAAATAACAGTCATTACTTTTCTGCTAAAAAATTTATCGTGTTTTGTTCTAATACTTACTGCCCAACCTGTGTTGCACCCATCCTTTTTTCCTTACTGCATGACTGTGTGTGTAAGCGTACTAATTACCAGATTTGCAGAAAACTATGACTTTTTAACCTTGTGTGTGTGAAACATAGTAATAAGGTGAAATGTGATGTCAAGTTATGTTTGTGGTCCCAAAAATAGATCTACTCCAAATGTTTAAATACCTTAGAAGAGAGAAACATAATCCGTGACTGTGGAAATGTGCACTGCAATTTTCATGATATTCTATGTTTGCAACAGGAATACCGAGAGGAAAGTGTGACTGCCTTATTAAAATATGGTATATCAGTTAAGCTGTATATAGAGAAGTCTGATAAAGTAACAGAAGACTATTCAAAGTGTCATGAAATTGTCATAACCGAACAAAATGATAACTTCATTAGGCCCAAAAAGTTCCATCGTGGTAATCGTAATGATAACAACACTAGTCTGCCAATAGCAAATAATTTTGCACTTTTAACGTGTTATGAATCAAAAGATGTGAAAATAGCCATATCAACTAAGTACTCTCGCCATACTTGCACTGTACATGCTTGAGCTCTGTCCTGCAAAATGATGGTCAGGTCCTGCAGAAAGTGTCATTACTTCTGTCTGTAAGCTGGTCAAAGGTTGTGTTCCGAAAACGAACAGCACAGAGACAGAAGTGATGACACTTTATGCAGGACCTGACCATCATTTTGCAGGACAATGCTGAAGCACGTACAGTGCAAGCTGTTACTGATTTCTTTGACTGATGGGGCTGCTAAGTGCTATACCACCTACTGCACTCCCCTGACTTAAGCCCTCATAAGTTCAACTCAATTTCTAAACTGAAAACACTTCACAGCATTTGCTGCAGAACTGCTTCAAATTCGTTGGGCAATAGACCGTGCCGCTCGAATGGTCAACACAACTGGCACTGCTAAGAGTATCCTACAACTTCCACATCATTGGCAATGGGTTATGCACAATGCGGGTGACGACTTTGAAGCTCAGTAAAACTTTGAAACACGTATCTATTTTGTACGAGCTGTAAATAAATAGTTGCCAGCATTAAAGTTCCAACCCTTGTATGTAGTTCTATAATGGAAAACGTTATAAGCCCATTCAACAATCTCTGGTGGCTTCTGATGTTTACCTGCTTAAGAGCTCTCGAAATTCCTAAATATATTTAAAACAGTTACTGTACAGGACAAGATACCGAGCAAAAAGCTGGGCAGTTCTAGGTGAGCTGGTGCATTACCAAACTCTTCCCTCTTGGGACTGAACTGTATCCCCCTGTTGACATTGCTGGACAGAGATTGTAATGTAGACACAATTGCCATATATGAAGACACATACTGGATGTGGTCACAGGAAACACAAATGAAAAGCTGGAGGCAAAAACAACAAATGTTGTTTTGCTGATTAATGCAGATTCTTAGGTATTCTTGTGGATAATGAACTGAAATGGAAAAAAACATATTAATAATGTTTGTAAGAAACTGAGCTCTGTCATATTGTTAATGATGCAGCTATCACAGTATTCAGACAAGAACCTTCTGTGTACAGTGTATCATGGACTTTTCGAACCATATTTACAGTATGGAGTGACTGCGGGGGGAAACTCAAACAAACAAGAGACAAAACGAGTGTTCACATTACAAAAAAAATAAAAGCAATTAGGACCATTTTACGAAGAAAGACCTCTGAAACGTGCAGAAACTGTTTCAAGAATTTAGGTATCTTAACTTTTTCATTGTTGTATATATACAAAACAATAATGTACATCACAAAAGGTAGTGAGGACTGGATTACAAATGCTAGTGTACACACCCACAATACAAGAAGGAAGAATGAAGTACGGAGCATTCCCCCCCGACTGGCAATGCTAGAAAAAGGACCCCAGTACTCTGGTATCAGACTACTAAGAAGTCTGCCCAAAAACCTGCAAGATAGTGTACTTCATAATGACTTTCCAAAGAAACTTAAAGACTATCTCATTGAAAAAGAGTTTTACAGTGTTTCAGAATACTTATGCCATTAAATTTGTATATATTGTTACTCATTATCAGTGATGTAAAAATGTAAGCTAAAGGTGTAGAAAAATAAGTGATAAAGAATGTTAATACTTTGACATGTCCTATATTACACGTACATTTACTGTACACAATGGAATCTTACAGGATCAAATAAAATTCAATTTAATTCAATTCAACAGAAGCTGTGCACAATATAACCTACTTACTACTGTTGGAAAGCTAGTCCCAATCAATAAATCCTACCACTAAAGTAGGAGGAATTTCAATTTGCTGGTGCCATGTGTGTTAATATTTTGGTCTATACTTAAACAAGAAAAGTATTTTTATTATTCAAGTAAAGTAACTAAGAAAGCTTGCAAAACTGTGTATGAGGTAGCTCAGACTGAAATTGACATGAACTATCAATTCCAGTGAAAAGATTATATAGTAGCGCCATTGCTGTATTTGCAGCAAACATGCAGGCCAAACAGTTGCACAGTGATCATGCAAAAGGACACCTTGGACATATGCAGAGAGATGTGCTTCTAAAACTAACTGTAGCATTGGAACTACATCAGCAAATTCATTATTAGTAACTTATTGTTGTTTTCTTTATATGATAACTTTAGACAACAGAAATATACTACATTACTGGAACATCAAATATGCAGAAATTGAAGAGGTGGCATTTCACATGGGCATCGTACTTTAATTCTATCAAATTCCACAAAAATAATGCATCATACAGATGATTAAACAAAAAAGAAAAGCAAGTTATGAACCACAAAGTATGTGCCAAGACTGTAGTTTTTCTGAGGATATGTGACATAATCTGTTCAAGTTCATAGATGATGAAAGCTTGTACAAGGTGATTAGAAACAGTCTGAAAAGCTTGTAATGGTGTTTTAGTGCAGGTTGTGCTGAGAAATAATTGTTAAGAAAAAAATTCAATATGTTGTGCCACTTCAAAGTTAAATAGCACTGAGGTTAGCCAATCAAGGCATCATGCGTGAAAATTCAAGCATTCCACCAGTTACAATTAGTGTCAGTTGTTCCCAGAGTGCAGCTGATAGCGAATGTGACTGCTCAGCCTTTGGTTTGAGTTCAATCCTTACTACCATCCCATTTCCAATTTTTGTAAAGCTCTCTAGTTTGGTTTGGGGAAACCAAATGAAGAACATATTTTGTGACACCATCTCTGGTGGGCCACTTGAATTTGCACATGCAACAGCCTGATTGGCTAACTTCAATACTAATTAACTCGGAAACAGTGCAACACACTGAATTTTTTCCTTAATAATTATTTCTCAGCACAACCTATCCTGGGACACCCTGCAAGCTTTTCAGACTGTTTCTGACCGTCCTCTGTATATTATATTTGAACATGTTTTTGTATTTTTAGAAATGTATTTACATTTTTATACTTTTATATTATGCTGAAAAAATTAGAAAATTTGTCGATGTAATATGGCAACTGTTATACAGAGTGATTATAATTAAAGTTCCAAGTACAAAAAGTTGTAAAAAAAATGGACCAGTGCTTGGAAAGACGTCAAATTTGAACGGAATATTATTAAAGAAGGATGAAATGTTATGGAAAAGAAAAAAATATGAACGAAAATTTTACCACTATGTGTCACAGTAAGCAGCAGAATATGCAAAATAAAAGATGGGAGGTATACAGCTGTTCCCCAGTTCGTATCTGAGATGCTCTGCATGACTCTCAATGCAGGATCGTTTGCTGCTGGTAAAGCCCTTTTGTGACTGACCATACACCAGTAGTTATGCAGAAACTTCAGGCACTCAAGGGTATGAAAAAAAGGTGCAGGTCCAATGTCTGCCAAGGGTGTGGAGAATATGATTGCCAAATTCATAAAGATAGGTCCACTTGAACTGCAGTTTGCAACAGGGAGGAAAACGATTGATCCAACATCAGTAGAAGGTGTGGCCACAACACTGCAGGAGGGGTCGAGCAGTGGTGTGAAAATATGCAGTGCACAGGGAATTGCCCAAACTCTGGACATGCCTTTGAGCATGGTGCATGAAATTCTTCGATACTTACTGCATTGCTATACAAAATTACTCATGTTCAGGAGTTGCTTCATACTGACCTGGCAGTAAGACAAATGTTTGTTCTAGAATTTCTTACTTGCATGGAAGTGGACAATGAATGACTATGGAACATTCTGTGGACAGATGAAGCCCATTTCCGCTTCTAAGGACGTGTCAGTACACAGAACTGCAGAATATGGTCAGTGGAAAATCTGCTCCCACATCAGCTGGCATCTCTTTATTCTGCAAAGTGAACAGTATGGTGCAGGTTGACAGCATTGCTTACATAGGACTGTATTTTTCTGAGGAGATGGGTTGTGGAGGTCCTGTTACCTGTACCATCACTGGCAAATTTCATTATGTCTCTATGTTTGTCATCAAATATGTGAAGTCCAGGATTCCTACTCAGTTCACTAGAAAAACAATTCAAACAAATCATATTAATGAGTTTTATTACAAAAAATTAAAAGACAATACTTATATCTGACAATTACACAGATGTGTCACAAGCAAAGAGTGACATACAAAATAAGCAATTTCTTCAGTATAACAGTTCCCATGTCTGTGTTACTTAGAGTGTACAGGCAAGGTAATGAGCACTGACGCTTCTATCCAGCTGCTGGTCACGAAGTGGCTATTCAACTGGAGCATCACCAGTCAGTCACGGCACTTATGTCCTCTCCACATAGGGGCTGCTGTTGTCGTGTAGTCATCCTGGAGAGGGGTCAGTCAGCGTGCGACTCGCTGACGTCTTCTCACAGCCACCTCTTTTCTATCATTCCCAACTAGCATTCTGGTGCTTGACTTTATGCCGTTACATTTCTCCCTGCCAAGGTGATGGACTGTCATTGTATATGGAGCACGAAAACAGTGGGGGAGGCAGCAGGGTGGACACACTAATGGACTGGAAGCTGTGGCTGCAGGGGACGTGATACTTCCAGTCATACCCCACTATCTGGCCTGTGCACTGGTGGAAATGTCCCCCGGAAGACATCCAGAAGGGTACGTGTCCACCTCCTGAGGCCCATACCACAATGTAGAAGGCGTTGGCTACTGCGGCATTTGTGGGTCCAGCTCCATTGGTAGGACGAGATCAGGCAGAGGAGGCAAAGGCTCCATCTGGATGGGGTTGTCCTGTGGTGTTGTGATGACACCCTCTGGCAGCTGCTGTGGCCACACTGTCCTCGGGATCTGTGAACCTGGGGGAAGAGATACAGAAGGATAACCATGCACATGCAAACAAAGGGGATGTTCTTGCGATGAAATTGATGCAATGGAGCTGTGATTTGTGTAGCATTTGATATGAACTGAACATAATAGTTCATTTTCCCTAAGACTGACTGCAATTCTGTGACATTGTGAGGAACTGGCAAGTCCTGTATGGCTAACAAATGTGACTAAAGAGGATGTACACCTTGACTGTTTATGACATGACCAAGATACTGCAACTCAGGTTTAAAACTGTCACACTTGTCCAGTGTACACTCTAGTCCTGCATCAGATAACACATGAAACAAACTACACAAATTTTCAGTGTGTTCTTCAGGTGTATGACCTGCTACAACAGTATCATCCAAATAGTTTGAACAGATTGATACTTGAGCAGTCAGCTGTTCGAAATACTGTTGGAAAATGGCGGGTGCAGAAGCACTGCCAAAAGGCAAATGCAAATATTTAAACAAGCCCACATGAATGTTCACGACACACGTTTTGAGATGCTTCGTCTAGTAGTATTTGAAGATAGGCATCGTGCAAATCAATTTTTGAAAAGTAATGACCAGTGCCTAATCCATTCGTGAGATCCTCTGGGGTGGCAATGGATAATTATCAATCACAGTTTGTAGGATGACTGTAGACTTAAAGTCAACACAGAGGCGAATGCGAGCTGAAGGTTTGGGGAGCAAAACCAGTGGACTTGCCCATTGACTAGCTTGTATGGGCGCAATAGCTCCACTATCTTGCAATTCTTTAAGTTCAGTGGACACTTTGTCCCATAATGCAATGGGAACAGTTCTGCCCAGCAAAATTTCGGCTGAGCATTGTCTTTCATAGTAATATGTGCAATAAAATAACAAAATTGTTAGCCTTGAATAAAGCTTCAGAAAAAGTTCAGGGAATTTTTTCAGCAAGCTACCTACACTGTCTTTGGCACTGAATGCAGTCATTGACAACAGTGTTTCCTGAATGTTAACACCAAAAAAATAAAATAAATCAAGGCCAAATATGTTCTCACAATCGCATGATTGTAGCACATGAAAGTCATAGTTCGTGTACACAAGTGATACATGGCAGGCAAAGTACATTTTCTGAGAACAGGGATGTCTTGTCTATTATAAGCTGTGAGGTGTGTGCTACTTTTAGAAAGGTGTGGGGAGCCTAACAGTTCATATGTGTCACGATTCAGCAATGTAACAGAGGCACTCATGTCCAACTGAAATTTCACATGCTTCCCACTTATATGCAATTGAACAAAAGGTTTGTTGGACTGGCATAGCACTGAAGAAAGTGTTTGCTTGCTAGTTTTGTTAATGACTGCAGCAGGCTTTGAATACACTGCATTGATTACGTGAGTGGGCAGAATTCTTTTGTTTGTTCCGTTGCAAACATACGGATTGTACGTGACCTTTCTCGCTCCAAGTGCAACGCTATGCTTGTCTGGTGGGCAGTCTTGGCATTTGTGCCACGAATAGCACCGAAGGTATGACTTAATTCTATTTGCCAGGTTGGTTGGTTAGTTTAAAAGAGAGGGGAAGGACGAAACTGCTAGGTCATTGATCCCTTGTTCCAAATAAAACAATGCCACAAGAATGAGAATAAAACAAGTGAGACTGACAACACAAAACGGAGAGAAAGGAAAAACCACAAGGATGAACAAAGGGCGACAAACACTTAAATGGACAAAAGGGGACAAGAAAACCACAGAAACACAATAAATAGGTAGAAGATACTAAAACGACAAAGCAGATTACGAGATGCCAGCCACTCTGCAGCACATTAAAACCTCCACCCTAAGAGCACTAGGGTGGAGGACACAGAGGGACAAAGGACATGCGCTAAAACTTAGATCAAATGATAAAACCCACCCGCAGGTATAAAACGTATAATTAAATCACCCGATAAGGCATTGTCAGATACAATAAGTGGCAACGAGTCCGGTAACCGAAGATTTTGTCACAGGGCAGTCAAAGTGGAACAGTGCACCAGAATATGGGCCACTGTCAACCGGGTGCCACACTGACACTGAGGCAGGTCTTCACGGTGCAGGAGGTAGTTGTGCCCAAGCATGGCCCATGTGGAGCCAGCATAGAACCACAGAGTCCCTGTGAGAGGCCCGCATGGAGGACTGCCACACATTCGTAGTCTCCTTAATGACACACAGTTTGATGTGGTTACTAAGACTATGCCATTCCGTCTCCCAAAGCCGGAAAACCTGGTGGCACAAAGACAAACGCAGGTCAGTAATTGGAATGCCAATCTCCATAAGTGGTTTCCGTGTAGCCTGTTTGGCCAGCCTGTCAGCAAGTTCATTGCCTGTGTTTCCGACATGTCCTGGGGTCCACACAAACACCACTGAATGACCGGACTGTTCCAGGGCATAGATGGACTCCTGCATGGTTGCTGCCAAAGGATGATGAGGTTAGCACTGGTCGATAGCTTGTAGGCTGCTCAAGGGGTCAGTACACAGAAGAAATGACTCCCCAGGGCCTGAACAGATGTGCTCAGGAGCACGAGATATAGCCATCAGCTCTGTAGTGAAAACACTGCAGCCATTTGGCAAGGAATGCTGTTGAATATATCCTCCATGGACATATGCAAAGTCGACGTGACCATCAGCCAACGAGCTATCGGTGTAAACCCCTTCGTGGCCTCGGTACATGTCAAGAATCGAGAGGAAGTGACAGCGGAGATCTGCGGGGTGAACTGAGTCCTATGGGCCATGCGAAAGGTCCAGGCAAAGCTGCGGCCTGGGTGTAAACCGTGGAGATGTATGTGAATGGACCTTGGGTATAGGTGGTAAAGGCAAGGACTCCAGTTCAGACAGAAGGGATTGGACGCGAACTGCAATTGTAAGCCCTGACCTGGGCTGCCGATGCGGGAGATGAACCGCCATTTGTGGGAAAAGGAGATGGTAATTTGGTTGAGCAGGAGAACTACAAACATGTGCAACGTAACTGGCGAGCAGTTGCGCATGCCTGACCTGCAATAGAGGGACACCAGCCTCTGCCAGGACACTGGTCACCAGACTCGTCTTAAAAGCTCCCACCACTAGTCGAACGCCACAGTGGTGCACTGGCTCGAGTATACGCAATGCTGAGGGCGCCGCCAAACCGTAAACCAGACTCCCATAGTCAAGGCAGAATTGAACAAGGGCTCTCAGAGCTGCAGCAGCATACAGTGATCTGCACCCCAGTTGGTGTTCCTCAGGCAGCGGAGGTGCTGCCAGCACTTCTGCTTAAGCTGGCGAAGGAGAGGAATCCAAGTTAATTAGGCGTCGAAAACCAGTCCTAAAAATTGATATGTCTCCACTACAGTGAGGGAATCATCAGTAAGGTAGAGCTCTGGTTCCGGATGAAAGGTACAACGCCGACAGAAGTGCATAAAACATGACTTTGTGGCTGAAAACTGGAAGCCATGGGCTAGAGTCCATGACTGTGCCTTGTAGATGTGTCCCTGTAGGCGCCTCTCAGCAACACCAGTACCGGATGGAGCAGTAAGAAATGCAGAAGTCCTCTGCATACAGAAATGGTGAGCCGGACGGCGCTACAGATGCTGCTAGACTGTTAATGGCCACTAAAAATAGAGATATACTCAATACAGAGACCTGCAGGACCCCATTCTCCAGCATATGGGGGGAACTATGGGAGGCGCCAACTTGGACATGGAAAGTACGAAGTGACAGGAAATTCTGGATAAAAAACGGAAGCGGGCACCGGAGACACCACTCGCATAATGTGGCAAGGATATGATGTCGCCAGGTGGTGTCATATGCTTTTCATAAATCAAAAAAGACGGTAACAAGGTACTGGCGTCTGGGGAAGGCTGTTCAGATGGCAAACTCGAGGGACACAAGATTATCAGTGGTAGAGCGACCCAGGCGGAAACAGCCCTGGCACGAAGCCAGTAGGCCACGTGACTCCAGGACCCAAACCAACCATCGACACACCATACATTCCAACAGCTTACAAAGAACATTCGTGAGGCTGATGAGCTGATAGCAGTCCAAATCAAGCAGGTTTTGGCCAGGTTTGGGGACTGGTATGATGGTGCTCTCCCGTCAGTGCAATGGAAAGATGCCATCACACCAGATCCAGTTGAAGATCACAAGATGTCGCTTGTAGTCAGATGAGAGATGTTTAATCATCTGACTGTGGATCTGATCTGGCCCAGGAACTGCGTCGGGGGAATGTGCAAGGGCACTGAGGAGCTCCTACTCTGTAAATGGGGCATTATTGGGTTCACTGTGGCGTGTAGTGAACAAGAGAACTTTCCCTTCCATCCGTAGTTTGAGAGTGCAAAAGGCTGGGGAGGGGGGAGGGGGAGAGTGTAATTCTCCAACGCAGAGGCACGAGCACAGCGCTCAGCAAAGTGCTCAGCAATCGCGTTTGTGTTGGTAGATAACACACCATTTATGTTGACACCAGGAACACCTGTTTGGGTCTGGTACCCAAAAACTCGTTTGATCTTTTCCCAGACTTGGGAAGGTGACACTCCTGTTTCCGTCTTTTGATAAGCTGGCAAATGTGGGAACGAAGCCGTTTAAAGTCTATGATGTGCTCCAGGGAATGGTGTCGCTTATGCCTCTGTAGAACTCGCTGACGCTCCTTAATTGCCTCAGCGACTTCCGGTGACCACCAATGGACTGTCTTTCGCCGGGGGCACCCTGAAGAATGAGGGATCACGTTTTCCGCCGCAGAAATGATCATTGTAGTTACCTGCTCAACCACCACATTGATGTTACCATGTGGGGGAGATTCAGCGGTGACAGCACAGGTGAAAGCATCCCAGTCTGCCTTGTTTAAAGGCCATCTGTGCAGGCATCTGTGGGCCTGACGCTGGAGCAGTGACAGGAAGATGGGGAAGTGGTCACTACAACACAGCTCGTCATGTGCTCTCCAGTGGGTAGATGGGAGAAGGCCAGGACTGCAAACCAAGAGATCAATGGCCGAATATGTGCCATGTGCCACACTGAAATGTGTGGGGGCACCTGTATTTAAAAGGCAGAGGTCGAGTTGTGACAGTAAATTTTCGACATCTCTGCCTCGACCAGCAAGCACGGTGCCACCCCACAAGGGGTTATGAGTGTTAAAATCCCCCAAAAGTAGGAAAGGCTTAGGGACTTGATGAATCAGTGCAGCCAATGCATTCAGAGGTACTGCACCATGTGGAGGAAGATATACGTCTCAGACAGTCGTTTCCTGCGTCATCCTTATCCTGACAGCCATAGCTTCAGGAGGGATTTGAAGTGGCACAGGTTCACTGCGTACTGAGTTCAGGAAATAGACACAAACTCCACCTGACACTCTGTTATAGTCGCTATGGTTCTTGTAATGCTGGGGACCACATTTCCTGGGGGGCATTGCAGAAAGCAGATGTAAAGCGTAAGAGTTGCTGTAGCTCAGCCAGGTGGTGGAAGAAACCGCCGCAATTCCAATGAAAGATGATGTTATAGTCAGGCTGGGAAGGCATGAAGAGTACAAGGAGGCAGGTTATGTCTCAGGGTCACCTACTTCCACCAATTGTGTATTTGTAGCCATTGCGATGGTGGATGAGGCGTCATTGAGATCCAGGTCCACAGGGGATGCCAAGATCTCCACTGCATCCTCAGATGCAGAATTGGTAGGGAGTGGTGGTGCTGGGGCCACCAGAGAGTCCTGTTTCTTAGCAAACTTCTTCTTAGTTTGCTTGCTGTCTCGCTTCCCTTTAGGAGTTTGCTGGAAAGCTGTCCCCAAAGCAGCTTCAGGCACGTAGGAAGACCATGAAGCTCTTCATTCAGCAGCTTTTGGCTCCTTGAGCCACTGGCGAGTGTCCGTCGTGGCATTATTGGAGACCTTGGGAGAGAGGGCCCCAAGAGACCCCTTCTGCACAACACAAGAGGAGCCGAAGGAGGCTGTCGCTTCTCTGGCAGGGGGGAGGAGACCGATGGCCCCTGTATTCAGGGGGGCCTTGATCCCGAAGTAGGTGCTTTGGGAGCAATGGAGGAAGATTTGCCTCCTACCACAAAGGGGGCAGATGTATTCTGGTGGCTTAGAGGGCCCACTGTTCGTGGCACAGAGTGAGGAACCACTGGCACTTGGGATAGCAATGGTGATGTAGCTGCAGCATATGTTGACATCAGCTGAATGGGGTGTGATCTTTCAAATTTACGTTTAGCCTCCGTGTAAGTCAACCGGTCCAGGGTCTTGTACTCCATAATTTTCCAGACCTTTTGGAGTACTGGTCAGTCTGGCGAGCAGGGAGAGTGGTGCTCTCCACAGTTGATGAAAGTGGGAGGAGGCGCACATGGAGTACGTGGGTGCAGTGGACATCCGCAGTCTCGACATGTGGCACTGGAAGTGCAGCGGGAAGACATGTGCCTGAACGTCCAGCACTTAAAGCACTGCACAGGGGGAGGGGCGTATGGCTTAACATCACAGCAGTAAACCATCAACTTGACCTTTTCAGGCAATGAATCACCTTCAAAGGCCAAGATGAAGGCACAAGTAGCAACCCTGTTGTCTTTGGGTCCCCTGTAAATGTGCCAGGTGAAATGAACACCCCACCACTCTAAATTGACGTGGACTCATCGTCAGACTGCAAGAAGAGATCACAATGGAAAATGATCCCGTGGACCATGTTGAGGCTTTTATGGGAAGTGACGGAAACAGGAATATCACCCAGCATGTCACAGGCGAGTAATACTCGGGATTGGGGTGGGGATGCTGTCTGAATCACAACTGCACTGTTTTGAACCTTGGACAGTGCTATCACTTCTCAAAACTTATCCTCAAGGTGTTCAATAAAAAATTGAGGCTTCATAGGTAGAAAGGAGCCCCCATCAGTTCTGCTCCAGACTAAAAACCGAGGCGAATGTGGCTCTGTCCGTTCTGTAGCCCTACGTTCTTCCCATGATATAGTGAGGGAGGGAAACAGTTTAGGGTCATACCTGTTGGCATTGTATTCGATCCTGCCTTTCTCAGAGACTGCTGGCGCCATACTGTCACCAGCAAGAAATGACTTAGTCCACTTGACTGGGGGTCATCCACCCTGATGCCACCCATTCCGATCAGGGGCTCTCCCCACAGGCACCACCCAGTCACAGCAAAGGCCAACTGGCATGATGGCCATTGCCGGAAGTCCTGATGCCCCAGGAAGGCAGGCATCTACTCCTCAGCATACATAGGGAGTTTACAGCTCAGGCATCAGCAGTGTGATCCCTCTGTTGTCAGAAGGCTACCACCAAATGGGTAAATGACAGCCCCACCACAATGGACTGGCTACCATGCTGGATATTGGGTGCAGAGAAATCCAATATTGTTACAGGGTGAAAGAGGGCAGGAGACAATGGAAGAAGATGACATACTCCGGAAAGTGTCCTCACCCAAATAGTTGAATCGCTGGTGGAGATGCAAAGCCATGACAAGAGATTCAGGAGATCGAATCTAAGGGCACTATGGATAACTCATGCACCACGTAAGGCATCATTCCCCATATGGCCTGCACTTCTGTAGAATTTTGAAAGTGGCAGGTCAAACTATAGAAAGGGACCTCAACTCATAGGGCCGAAAAGTGAGAGACTCCTTTTAGTCACTTCTTACGACAGGCAGGAATACCTCGGACCTATTCTAACCCCCAGACCCACAGGGGATCTATTGGCCTGTTTAGAGAGCTGTTCACATGGCATGGTACACATGAACTGTTTCTGCCTAAAGAGCCAGTCACGAGCAAGAGACGATTCAACCTGGCTGCTCAAATTTATCGGCGAACATGGTACCTGAATCATACTCATCTTGTATTTGCATGTGTTGAAATGATGGATATGACTGTTTCAAAATCTGTTCTCTAAGTCTGACATCAGTTACATTGTACACGATCGCATCACATAACATAACATCAGAATATAAAGCACCACAAGCACATTTGAATTTGCATTTCTTCGTCATACCCATCAAATCTGTTACACACTGACGATAAGTTTTTTCTGACCTTTTCTTGCAATGAAAGAATGGTACCTAGCAGCCACTACATTCACTTGTTGGTCATAATAGTTAGAGAATCTACAACTTAATCATAGGAAAGTTTACTCAGAGTGACATTAGGGAACATTTTCTGAATGAGGCAAAAAACTGCGCTTCCTACTGTTGGTAAAAAGTAATGTAGTTTCACAGTAACTGGTACTTTCGTCTCTGTGGCAATTTCAAAGCCACTGTAAATGCTCAATGCCTTATTGACACTTACCCTATGCCTCGCCCTTAAGAATTGTTCACTAAACTTGCTGGAGGCCAGTATTTTTCTAAACTTGACCTGTCAGAAGCTTATAATCAACTTCCTCTCGACGCTGCTTCCCGGCTGTTTCTAGTCCTTAACACGCCTTTCGGCCTCTATCAATACCAACAATTGCCATTCGGGGTTGCCAGCGCCCCTGCTTTCTTTCAGTGATTCTTGGAACAATTATTGCTCACTGTCCCTGGGTGTATAAATTACCTGGACGACATTGTTGTCACTGGCTCCACCACTGACGAACATCTTCAAAATCTCCGCACACTTTTTCATGTCTTACAGACAGACAGTCTTAAGTGTAATCTTCAGAAATCAAAATTTTTTCAGGCATCTATCTCGTACTTGGGATTTCAACTCTCTTGGGATGGTATTCGTCCGCTTCAGCAAACTGTCGCTGCGATCAATTCCCTTCCTCACCCTACATCTGTTAAGGAACTGCAGGCCTTCTTGGGGAAAATAGCATACTATCACAGGTTTTTACCGTCTGCTGCTTCGGTGGCTCAGCCGTTGCATTGCCCGTTGCATAAAAACGTGCCTTTTCACTGGTCCTCGTCATGCGATGCGGCTTTCCAGAAACTGAAGACTATGCTGAAACAGGCCTCGTGCCTGGCTACTTATCGACCTGGCCAACATCTTGTTCTTGCCACGGACGCCTCTCAATACGGGGTTGGTGCAGTCCCTGCGCACTGTTTTTCTGACGGTTCTGAACAACCCATTGCTTATGCCTCCAAAATGCTCACGGATGCCCAACAAAAGTATTCTCAAATTGAAAAAGAAGCTTTGGCCATTATTTATGCTCTTCATAAGTTTGGTGTTTTTCTCTATGAATCCAAATTTCATCTTGTTACGGATCACAAACCACTTGTTTCCTTGTTTCATCCATCAACGTCACTTCCCGACAAGGCTGCACACCGCCTCCAGCGTTAGGCTCTTTACTTGTCTCGTTTTAATTATGAGATTCATTTCCGGTCGACGGCTCAACATGCAAATGCTGATGCACTGTCTCGCCTTCCCATGGGTCCTGATCTGGCATTCGATAGGGACGAACTTTTGTGTTTCCACCTGGATGTTGCCAAGCAGCGGGTTGTAGACGGATTCCCCATCACTGGGGACCGGCTGGCGGCTGCTACGGGTTCTGACCTTACCCTCTCCCAGTTTTTACGCTGCATTCAGAAGGGTTGGCCAGATTGTCCATCCACTAAGACTTCTAATCTTGCGGAACTACTACACTTTGCTTTACCGCCTCACGGCTAGGGATGGTGTTATCCTCCTTTCCACCGAAAATGCTTCTCCGTGTGTTGTGGTACCTGCATCTTTGTGTGCTTCGGACTTGCGCCTCCTTAACAAAGAGCACTGGGGTGTTTCCAGAATGAGATTTTCACTCTGCAGTGGAGTGTGCGCTGATATGAAACTTCCTGGCAGATTAAAACTGTGTGCCCGACCGAGACTTGAACTCGGGACCTTTGCCTTTCGCGGGCAAGTGCTCTACCATCTGAGCTACCGAAGCACGACTCACGTACTGGCAGAAGTAAAGCTGTGAGTACCGGACGTGAGTCGTGCTTCGGTAGCTCAGATGGTAGAGCACTTGCCCGCGAAAGGCAAAGGTCCCGAGTTCGAGTCTCGGTCGGGCACACAGTTTTAATCTGCCAGGAAGTTTCATATCAGCGCACACTCCACTGCAGAGTGTAAATCTCATTCTGGAAACATCCCCCAGGCTGTGGCTAAGCCATGTCTCCGCAATATCCTTTCTTTCAGGAGTGCTAGTTCTGCAAGGTTCGCAGGAGAGCTTCTGTAAAGTTTGGAAGGTAGGAGACGAGGTACTGGCAGAAGTAAAGCTGTGAGTACCGGACGTGAGTCGTGCTTCGGTAGCTCAGATGGTAGAGCACTTGCCCACGAAAGGCAAAGGTCCCGAGTTCGAGTCTCGGTCGGGCACACAGTTTTAATCTGCCAGGAAGTTTCACTGGAGTGTCTCTCGTACAAAATTTCTGGCGCACCGTCATGTGTACTGGCCCAGCATCGACTCTGAAATTGGACACATGGTCGCTGCCTGCAGCCCTTGTGCGTCACAGGCCGCCACCCCAAAGTCATCTTTGTCACCGTGGCCTTCGCCTGAGAAGCCCTGGAAGGGTATTCATGCTGACTTCGCGGGACCTTTTTTTTTAGGTATGCCTACTCTTAACTTTCCTTTCATTGTCCGTTGCACGTCGCCTACCACCGCAGCAACCACCAATGCCCTAGCTTGCATTTTCTCTTTGGAAAGCAATTTGCCTCTTCCGATTTTTCAGATTTTTGTGCCCGTCATGGCGTCATGCATGTCACGGCCCCTCCATTCCATCCACAGTCAAACGGTGAGGCTGAACGACTGTTCGCACATTTAAGACTCAGATGAGGAAACTCCTGACTTCTTCTGCTGCTGATGATGCCCTTCTCCAATTTCTGGCTTCTTACCGTTTCACCCCCATGGGCGACCACAGCCCGGCTGATACACGGCCGACAGCCCTGCACGCTACATCCTCTGCGGCCTTCCACCTCACGTCCGCGGGTGCCTTTGCTTGACCGGTTCACCGCCAACTACCTTGTATGGGTACGGGGATATGGCAAATGGCCGCATCTTACGACACCATGGCAGACGCCTGTATGAAATCCAGACGGACACGGGTGTTGCAGTGCATCATTCGGACCAGCTTCAGCCTCGTGTGCCGACAACGCCTGTTCCGGAAGCCACTACACCACCTTCGGCTCTACCTGACACCCGGGATCCTGGAATCTCTCATTGCTCACAACGCAGTCCTCTCACCATCATATCGGTGCCAGCACAAGAACTGATGCCAACAGGAGACGTGCCCATGCAGGAACCAGATGACCATCATCTGTCGGAGCAACGCTACTCGCCTCCTTCTTCTACAGACGCGGACACATCACCCATGTCTCCTGTTATAACAACCGGACTTGCCGCAATTGGCAGATTGGTGCACGGGGCCCCAGCAGATTCGACCCCCACGTCTCCTGTCATCTCGACCCGTTATCATCGGGGACACTTCCGTCCGTACGGGAAGCCTCCTCCTCAAGAATTTACGGCCGGTCAAACAACACCTATGTACGTTAGCAATCTACAGGCCACCTCCATCAAGACCTGTGCAAAAACTTCAAAGGGGGGAAAAGTGTTGTGACTCGCCGATCTTTCAAAGTGCCACCGCACAGTTACGCGCGTCCTCTACACACGGTGCTGTCTGCTAGCCATGCAGCAGCAGCGTCACCTAAGCGGCCAGCCAGCCAGCGGCCGCTAGACTCGGACTCAGTTTATGATTTGACTGTTAAAGTGACACACGTCTTACTCTGTTTACTTGATCTGTGACTTTCATGTATTGCATCGTCCTTGAAATATGTTTGTTCAACTTGAAGTTATAACACGACCCCTCACATGGTTCCATTGCTAGCAGTTATATTTGCAGACATGTACAGCTGTGCCTGTTGTAATGAAAGAAGTGATTATTGACATAGATCAGCATATGAATCCTCTTCTGCTAATCACTCCTTATTCACAGTGTCTTCATCTAAACTTGTGTCATGTACATAATCATCATCTTCGTCAGTGAAGTCAATTTCCAATTCAACTTCATAATATTCTTTGTTTTCCACTTACTGTGTCTAATGTTTGCTGTAATCTGTCATTCTTACCACATATGTGTAATGCAAACATGGAATATTACTTTAGTATGATTGACTGCTTTAATACTACCTATGTATATGTTGTTTACTGACACACTCTATACCCTCATGAGTTTGTCACAGTTGGATCAATGAAGTAAGTAAGAAATAAATAAATAAGAGATGTAACACTTTTTCATCAGAAAGTCTACGCTGATGACACATGTTCGAAAACGTGCTTTGTGGACAAAAAAGATATAAACTATGGTTGACTGGAATTTCCATGTGCCAAATTGCAACAATGAGAAGCAAATGCACTGCATGACTGCTGACTGTTGCCACTCCATTGTTGGATGATCTACATACATTAAAAAAGGAAATTACAGTGGGTTCGAATTGACCCCTTCCGCCATTCTAGGTATATCGCATGAAATGTTGAAAAAAATATAAATATTCTGCAAATCCTAATACATGACTGCAAAGAGGAGGAAAAAATTAGGAAAATTCATTTGATTTCATTAATGAAGTACATAAATCAGATATGACAATGAAGGAAAAAATATGACAGATGTCTTTTGACCACTTCCACTGTTTTACTGTCAAATGTCACACTTGAGCAGTGATACACATTGCACAGTACAGTTGGTTTAATGTGGAACTCACACCATAGCTATCATATTGCAATTCTTCTGTAATTTTTAGCTGAATCCATTTACGTTATGACATTTTCAGCACCATCTAGTGGGAAAATTTTCATAAATTTTTATTGTTTCCATAACATTTCTGTAATAACGTCCAGTTGAACAAATATATTTCAAGGAAGACGCAATACATGAAAGTCACAGATCAAGTAAACAGATTAAGACGTGTGTACACTTTAACAGTCAAATCATAACTGAGTCCAAATCTAGCAGTCGCTGGCTGGCTGGCCGCTTAGGTGGCGCTGCTGCTGCATGGCTGGCAGACAGCGCCGCATGTAGAGGACGCGCGTAACTGCGCGGTGGCACTTTGAAAGATGCAACAGGCGATGCAACGGCTGAGCCACCGAAGCAGCAGACGGTAAAAACCTGTGATAGTATGCTATTTTCCCCAAGAAGGCCTGCAGTTCCTTAACAGATGTAGGGCGAGGAAGGGCATTGATCGCAGTGACAGTTTGCTGAAGCGGACGAATACCATCCCGAGAGAGTTGAAACCCCAAGTACGTGATAGATGCCTGAAAAAATTTTGATTTCTGAAGATTACACTTAAGACCGGCTGTCTGTAAGACATGAAAAAGTGTGCGGAGATTTTGAAGATGTTCGTCAGTGGTGGAGCCAGTGACAACAATGTCGTCCTGAAAGAAAGCAGGGGCAACCCCGAATGGCAATCATTGGTATTGATAGAGGCCGAAAAGCGTGTTAAGGACCAGAAACTGCCGGGAAGCAGTGTCGAGAGGAAGTTGATGATAAGCTTCTGACAGGTCAAGTTTAGAAAAATACTGGCCTCCAGCAAGTTTAGTGAACAATTCTTCAGGTCGAGGCATAGGGTAAGTGTCGATAAGGCACTGAGCATTTACAGTGGCTTTGAAATCGCCACAGAGACGAATATCACCATTTGGCTTAGCAACGAAAACGACAGGAGAGGACCACTCACTGGAAGTGACAGGAAGCAAGACCCCTGAAGCAGTGAGACAATCCAGCTCCCGTTTGACCTGATCACGAAGGGCCACAGGAATGGGCCAAGCCCGAAAAAACTTAGGCCGAGCAGTGGGTTTGAGCGTGATATGAGCTTCAAAGTCGTTTGCATGGCCTAACCCAGGACAAAAAAGGGACGAAAATGTTATCAACAAGGAATCCAATCGAGCATAAGGAATAGCATCAGAGACGATATTGACAGTCATCTATAGAGAACCCAAAAACGCGAAAGGCATCAAAACCAAAAAGATTCTCCGCGTTACTATGGTCGACCACAATTATGGGAACAGTGCGAACGACAGATTTGTAAGATACCTCAGCATCAAATTGTCCCAAGAGAGAAATCTTCTGTTTATTGTAAGTCCGTAATTGCCTAGTGACAGGTGACAGGATTGGAGAACCCAACTGAAGATACGTCTGAGAATTGATGATAGTGGCAGCAGAACCAGTATCCACCTGCATGCGAACATCTTGACCAAGTATTTGGACAGTGAGGAATAACTTCCCTGAAAGGGAACAAGTACAATTGGCAGACAACACAGAATCAGAATCAGTGTCATGTTCATGAACATCATATATGCGGTCGAATTTGCAAACGGATGACACATGACCCTTTTTTTTACATTTGTGACACACGGCCCAAAGTTGTGGACAATCTTCTCGTGAATGTTTCGTAAAACACCACGGACATGAAGGAAGTTGCCGTGGGTTTTGCTGCAGTTTCTTAGAGGTTTGTTTACGGTTAGTCCGAGGCTGCACTTGGGAGCGTACTGCGGCCGCGTCAGCCGGCGGGGACACGTCACGCGCTTCATCAACAGTGCACAGAGGTTGTGTTCCCCCGACGTCACCCCATGCCTCTATTTGCGCTCCAGCAATGCGAGGAATTTCAAAAGACTGAGCGATGGATAGGACTTCATCTAGAATCGGATTTGCCAACTGAAGGCATGTTGCCAAACTTCTTTGTCGGGCGCCGATCGGATAATAGCATCCCGTACCATGGAATCGGCGTAGGACTCTTTGTGAACGTCAGTAACAAATTGACACTTTCTACTGAGGCCGTGAAGTTCAACAACCCAAGCGTGATAGGATTGATTTGGTTGTTTTTGACAACGATAAAAGGCAACACGAGAGGCTACCACATACGTATGCTTTTGAAAATAGGCGGACAGAAATGAGCACATTTCAGCAAAGGACAAAGACGCAGGATCTTTCAAAGGAACCGATTGCGACAACAACCTATACATTTGAGGTGAAATCCATTAAAGGAACAGAGACTTACAAGTTTGTTCGTCCGCGACATGAAATGCCCAGAAGTGCTGTCAAAGACGTTTTTCGTAATCAGACCAGTCCGCTGCCGTCTCGTCGTAAGGAGGAAAAGTAGGTAGAGACAACGGCGAGAGACGCCCCGCATTTGATGCTGCGACGAAATCACGAATCGCATTTGTGAGAAGCGTTTGCTGTTCTATGAAACCTTGCAATAGTTGCTCTAAAGTAGCCATGTAAACATGTGGGTCAACGATGGAAAAGAAAAATCACTACCTCATCGCCAATTGTAATAACTTCAAGTTGAACAAATATATTTCAAGAAAGACACAATACATGAAAGTCACAGATCAAGTAAACAGAGTAAGACGTGTGTACACTTTAACAGTCAAATCATAACTGAGTCCAAATCTAGCGGTCGCTGGCTGACTGGCCTCTTAGGTGGCGCTGCTGCTGCATGGCTGACAGACAGCACCGCATGTAGAGGACGTGCGTATCTGTGCGGCAGCACTTTGAAAGATCAGTGAGTCACAACAATTTCCCAT
Source organism: Schistocerca cancellata (assembly GCF_023864275.1). Lineage (NCBI taxonomy): Eukaryota > Metazoa > Arthropoda > Insecta > Orthoptera > Acrididae > Schistocerca > Schistocerca cancellata. The sequence goes on along the minus strand of NC_064629.1, from coordinate 648,823,603 downwards.
TTCTTTGATAATATTCCATTCAAATTTGACATCGTTCTGAATAGCTATTCTTTTTTTATGGCATTTTGAACCTGGAACTTTAATTATAATCACCCTGTCGTATGAAAATAAACATGTCTGATATGACCTGCTGATGACAAAAAGGGAAGAAGACATATACTTTCATAGGGCCAATCCACAGAACAACTTGTAGGAAACTACAGTGAGCATACTGTTACCTTCTCATAAGCATATATAATGAGTTAAATTGTTTGCAAATCTGTGATGAGGAGAACAAGTAAGACATGATGTTCATCACTTTATTAATAAAGGTATTACCTAACCAGGTAGCTGAGCACATTAAAGCAGCCCTTCTGGGATGTGAGGTGGTGAGCTTGATCCAGATTTAATCTGACTTGTGGATTAATGATGAGGGCTGCTGAGTTGGCCAGACAGGATGTGGTTTTTAGACTGTTTCCCACATCCAACGAGGTAAATGCTGGTCTGGTATGCACATTCTGCCTCAGCTACATGCTATGCAAACTTTTAGCAAACATTCTTACACTTGAACGTAAATCTAGATGCAGGTGGTAGGTGGGGTACACCAATTCTATCTTGGTGGGGGGGGGGGGGAGGGGGGTATTTGGAAGGGCATCTGGCCAACACTTACCACTAACATTGCTCAAACACTTATAAATACTGACCCTGTAGAAGAAATGGGAAAAGGGAAAAGAAGACGAACAAGAAAAGTAAAGCTATTAACCCTTTAACAGCTCTCTTGTAAGTAAGTTAATCCTTTTTGTGGATGGTGTAAACACTCTCCACAGGAGTGCTGCAATACATCTCTTTGAGACAAATGCAAGGAGATTTTACCTGCATTTGTATCCTCGCTCCTTCCATATGGATCTCGATCCTGTTCATGTTCAACAGTAACACTCTCTCTTGTAAGTAAGTTAATCCTTTTTGTGGATGGTGTAAACACTCTCCACAGGAGTGTTGCAATACATCTCTTTGAGACAAATACAAGGAGATTTTACCTGCATTTGTATCCTCGCTCCTTCCATATGGATCTCAATCCCGTTCATGTTCAACGGTAAAACTGGAACAATCTTATTAATGTAGTATAGGTATCATTCTCCCCTTTACTTTGTGCTTAGGAACCTGTTGCAGTTGGGGGAGGAATTTGCAGAACTCTTAAGAGATTTCTGGGAAACCTCTAAAGCCATTCAACTTGTATTTATTGAACTGTCTTCAGCATATGGTAAAACCTCAATTCTGCAATTGGACAATTTATGTCCTGGTCTCTTTGAAGTACCTTTCTACAATTTTAAGCTCTTTCATAGTTGACTGTTTATTTCTAGATGGGAACACACTGTTTTATATCATTCATGTGATAGTGGAGGAATTTGCACAGTTTTACTTTGCTCAATATTTTATTGGAGAAGATAGAGTTCTTTCAATGGATACATTTTTTGTTAGTACATGTACATATTTTACTACTCAATCCAGAATACTCTGTATTGCTGAATTCAATGTGGAAGAGTGTACCTTATAATTCCTTTTCATGTGCACTTTATATTTGATGGGTAAGTTTTACCTCTTTTATCTTCTGCCTTACAATATAAAACAACTATCCAATTAAAACCACTATCTCTACTTTACACTGTTAATTACTTGGACAGTTAAAACAAGTAAGCTACGTTCTCTTCTATATTAATGTAGGAATATACTATATTTACTTGACGCTGCATGTCAAGACAATATGGTCACTCAGCTGGAACAGTTTGTTGTAATATAAGCACAGAAGAAACAGACACAAACAGATGACACACAAAATTAGTATGAAGGGAAAAAGTGCAAGTACTAAAATTGGTTGCTTACAGGCAGAATAGAGTAAAATGCAAAAGAATGAATGGGAGATCGAAATAGTAGTAATTGTTCCCTGTCACTCAAGGAGAAGGAAGGCTAATGCAAAACAAGGAGATGATATAAATAAGAAAAAAGAAATGAAGATTAGGTTTTAACATCCCATTGATGACCATAAAGAAGGATAATGTCTGGGGAAGAAACAGAAAGTATGAAGACGAAAATATAAGAAAGAATTCTGTAAAAATTCAGATGGCAGTAATCACATCAACAAAGAGTCTAAAACACAGTATGCATCTGCAAAACATTTTAAAAATGTAGGAAACCTCAAGTACGCAGCTGGGATGTTCAACAGAAAGTAAGCAATTCAGTAGACATGAGAGGAGGTCTGAAGGAAGAAGCGCAGATGGAAATACGGAAGTGTTCGATCCCACCCGTCTGCTTTGACCCATGACGTCACAAATATGGCGGAAATGACCATAAACCACGATTCCAATATGGCGCATATAAAGTCGTTACGTACACATTATGAGGACGAAAATACATTGAAAAACAAACATACACACGTTCCACAAAAAGTCTGACACTAACGGGACAGGCGAGGGAGATAGGGGGTTTTTGGGTGGGGACAAACTACATATAAACAAATTTAGACACCCACCCCCATACAAAACCACGCAAAATGAGGAAAAAAACCGACATCACAAAACTCCCCAAATACCACTAAACACAATATCATCTGGAATCGGACACTTCCCTTGACCTATATATCTCAACAGCAGCTCCCGATCCCATAAATTAGGACCTAACACTTCCCTTGACCTATCTAGCTCAAAAACATCTCCCGATACCAAAACCAACATTCCCAGCCACACATTGGGATCGAACACTTCCCTTGCCCTGTTATCCTTACAACATCTCCACATACAGCCGTCCCTGGTCCGAGACGCCGGAACTTTAAGTAAGCCTCATTTCTTCACAGCATACTTAACCTTCACGACTTCATTGAAGAAATTTTATTAGAGACAACCCATTGTCCCCCATCATAGCTGACAACCAAAAACTGCTGACCCTGTCAGTCATATCCATACCATGTTTATAAACAAAAGTGAAATTTTATGAAGTTTATTTATTTGTGCAGTCAGACCACATTGGACTACTGCAGCATTGGAAGACCTAGTGACAGGAACAACCAAATGAAAAAACAATTGATTCAGTTGGTTACTGGAAAACAGTCATCTAATTTGGTTGTAGTTTCACGTGTCAGCAGAATTATTCATTAATTATTTTGAGCAAAACTACTCTATGTGAGCAAACAAATGAAAACAATTTAATCAGTCAATTGTAGCTTTACGAATTGACTGGACTAAACATTCAGTCTTTTGAGTGAAACCAGTATGTGGGAGCAACCAAATGAAAACCGTCAATGCAGACCAGCATATTCAGTTCTGAGCAGACACATTCACTCAATTTGCCATTGTTAAAGCATTATTGTTGTGTTGTACCCTGATGGAGGTTGCAACATACATACATGAATCCCTCAGTTAGATAGCAAGTGGTGTGGGATTTTTCAGATCCACCAATGCTTTGGCACACTAGAGGCTTCATGCAAGGAGTAAGTTGACAACATGGTTCAGGGTTTAGCTGAGGTTTATCAGGTCTCTATGGTTGGAGACAGCATACAAACTCGGGTATAAGGCTAGGGAGGTACAAATGAAGAAATGAGCTTCTGGTTTGGTACCTTGGTCTGATTTTATTGCTTCTTCCTGAGCTTACGTGAACATGTTGAAGAGCACAGTCACTGGGTCACAATTTTAATGAGTGTAGAGCATAGATGAGGCTTACTAGACACTCAAATTACTAGAACAAATAGCCTGCCTGCCCTATCACTTAGACTAGAATCATGAAAGGGAGCCAGTTTCTTATTGCTCAAATTGAACCCTCAGGTCCTGTATACATCACACTGTAAATGACAATAGTCATAGCTATAAGTAAGCCATGATAGACGAACTACCCACAGGTATGTACAGGCAAGAATGCAAGTCCTTCTTAGGGGACAAGCTTAATTGAATACGCGTATTTCACTTGCATAATTCTCTGCCGTCAGTTGATGGTTACCCAAGGCTCATCTGCTGTCAGGAACTCTTGAACTCTGTCCTGCTCGTCAACTGGTGGCATCTTTATACTGTGTCATGATTGTTTGCTTATAGATGGTACGTGATCATGTCACATTTTTACCCACAATTTGCAACCAGCCAGCTTGAAATTATTGGTTTCTTAATGCTCATCACCTTATACTGATATCGCTAAAGTTTCAAGCACTGTACATCTCTGCCTAGGTTTCCAGACTGTAATTGTTAAAATTGTTACCAAGATGACTTTTTTGCTGGCAATCCTTTCATGATTTAGTGCAGAGGTTTAGGGAAATGGGTATAGTTCAGAAAAGTCACCCAGAACCTCGGGTCAGGGTAGACTTACAGGACGTGATGAGAAGGAAAGACTGATTGTTGGGGACTGTAACAGGCGAGATTTGAAAATCTGGGAGCTTAAAGATGGAAGACAGGGTAATACACGAGACAGAGGTTACTACTAAAACACCATGCACGCCTTAACAAGAGTGAAAATCTAAGGGCATTGTATGTAACAGAGGTGGCAGGCAGGACAGCAAAAAATAAACAAGCCAGAAAATGGAAGATGTAGAAAACTAAAATGGAGTGAAGAAAGGACAAGTTACAGGAAAGAAATGCTGAGATGGAAGGAATTAATGTAAATTAAGGCCAGGTGGGTTGAGAGAACCAAGGACATGTACTGCTAGTTCCCACCTGTGGAGCTCTGAGAAACTGGTACCTGTGTGGTGCAACAGGCGCAGAGATCACAGATGTCATGTTGTACAGCACACTCTGCAACAGGATATTGTTTGTTGCCTGTATACACCCTCTGCCTGTGTCTATTCATCCTGACTGATAACTGGGTAGTAGTCATGCCACTGTATAAGGCTGAAGAGTGTTTAAACAACATCTGGTATATGACGTGTTGTTTCACAGGTGGCTCGCCCTGTGATAGTATATTTTTGCCAGTTACATGGTGGGAATAGGTGGTGGTAGGAGGGTGCAAGGAGTAGGAGCCATAGGGTAGGGAGATGGGTGCAGAAGGAGCATAGGGTCTGACAAGGATATTGCGGAGACTGGGTGACGAAAAGTTATTCTAGGCGTGGGTGGCAAATTTTCACACAGAATGGATCACACTTCAGTCCATGATTTTAGGAAGTCATGGCCTTGGCGAAGAAGCTGATTGATACATTCAAGACCAGGGTAATACTGGGTGACAAGTGGAGTGTTCGAAAGTGTGACATACAGTATTTGCATGATTCATATTATGAAACTATATTAACTAAAAAAATTCAAAGAAAATTAATTAATGATGACACATTTTCCTTGCTAAGAAAATACTTCCAATAAGTGACAGTATATGGTTTAAAAGCAAGAGAGTAAATCACTAAACAATTAAAAAAATGTATCTTATATGCTTTGTCCTCATGTCACCTCAGCATTACCAAAACAGAATTATCGGTGGTGGGTGTAAACCAACAGGAAAAGGAGAAGAGCTTCAATAACTTTAAACAGAAAAGTAATTGTTAATTTATTTAAACATAGATTTATAATGTAGTACCAATTACTAAGCTCTTTTAAAAAGTCCCAATTGATTGAAAGTAGAATGAAAAAGTCATATCCATCTTTGGTTTGCAGCTCCTTGTATTGGCCGTGTTTGCAGTTAACATTTTTGGGATTTGAGGTCCGCCTGTTACGCAAAACACCGTTTTTCTCAGTACCCAAACATGTTTCGGCACCACTGTGCCATCATCTGTGGGTTTTCGTTTTTATTTATTCTGCAATGTGAACATTTTTGTTACATGATTATAAAATTAAGTGCATTTTTAGTTCAAACAACAAATCTTTTCTTTTTGTAAATACCTTTACATTTGGTGGGCATGAATTTACTGGACCACACTTGTGTTAATTATTACAGGTAGCCTGTCATCTGCAACCAAACGATGTTGATGAGAAAGTTTTTTGCTGAGAGTTAACCTATATTCTAGAGTGTAATTTAGTCTTTCGCACCTATTTTCGTATTTACTTACGTTTTCGTGTGACGAGCACTTCCATTCTCCGCATCATGCTGAGATGTTGCGATGCATACGTAACAGTAGCAAGTATTTTCCACAAATTACGTAGTAAAACGCTTTTCACTACACCAGAACACAGTATGATTGTGGTTTGTTGTGTGTCCCAGCCCAGTCAGTGTTCATTTGTTTACCAGAGAGTTTGGCGCCAAATTTGAATTTTATTTGCATTTTATCTTTGTGTGTGTTTCTTAGCTGTGCTTGTTGTCTTTTATATGGTATTCCTATTTGTGTGCAAATGGTGCGTCTTTGCAGATTTTAGTGTATTTATTTTTCGTGTGTGTGTGTGTGTGTGTGTGTGTGTGTGTGTGTGTGTGTGTGTGTGTAGACTTTATCTGTTTGTGCTGTTTTCATTTGTAAAGTTCCTTTTAATGTGTTAAATAGTGTGCCCTTGCAGAGTGTAGTGTATTCGTTTAAGACCTGTTTTCCTTCCACTATTGCCTTCTTTATATGGAAGTTTTCCTCAATGGTCAGTTTGCTGTATAGGCTGTGGCTGGGTTTTAGTATTCTAAGTCTGTTTCTATTGTGGTTGGGTGGTGGTTGTTGGCTATAAGGTGGTCAGCAAATGTGCTACTGGAGCTGTTGCTTTTTAAAGCTCTGAGATGTTCTGAATATCTTGTTTTGAAGTTTCTGCATGTTTGTCCTATGTATACTGACTGGCAAGTGTTGCATGTGAGTTCATATATTCCTGACCTGTTAAATTTATCTATGGGTGTTTCTTGTGTTCTGATCTTTTTCTGTCTTGTGTTCTCCATCCTGTATCCTATTTGGAGTCCCTGTTTCTTTAATATGTTGCCTATTCTGTGAACAATCTTGTTATTGTAGGTCAGTATGTGCCATTTTGTTTTGTGTGTGTATGTTGTTGCTCTTTTTGTGGCTTGTGTGTGGTCATTGTTTGTGTTTTGTGTTGTTCTGTGATGGGTAAGGATTTGTGTGTGTGTGGTGGGTTCATTTTTGTACTGTTTGCATATTTTTGGTTTAACTTGCCTACCATATGGGTAGTGTAATCATTTTCTACTGCTATTTGTTTTTTTTGTGTTTAGTTCTTGTGTTCATACAGGCGATGGCGTGATGAACCATCACTGTTTCTTCTTCTCTTCCTAGCAAATCTATTCATCAAGAATCAGCAACATTAATGGCCATGGGTCCCTTTGAAGTAAAATATTTCGGAGGTAAACTAGGTTCCCATTCGGATCTCCGGGCGGAACCTACTTCGAAGAGATTCAGGCCAAAAGGAACTTTCAGGTTGGGAACATGGAACGTTAAAAGTTTGAACAGGCCAGGAAGATTCCAGACATTATTAGACGAATTAGATAGATACGATGTAGACATTACAGCTATTTAAGAAACTCGGTGGCAGGGGGAGGGTAGCATAAAGAGGGGTAACTATACATTTTTCTATGGAGGTGCGGAAGCTCACAGTTTCGGAACAGGTTTCGCAATACAGGGAAAAGTGCTTCACGCAATCAGAGATGTAAGGTTCATTAGTGACTGACTATCAGTTATAGTGTTGTCCGGCAGGTGGAATAGACTAGTAGTAATTAATGTACACGCACCAACGGAGGACACTGAAGAGGTTGTTAAAGACAGCTTTTATGAAGAACTAGATCAACTGTGGGATGAGTTCTTCTCGTATGATACAAAATTAATCATAGGTGGTTTTAATGCGAAGATAGGGAAGGAGGAAGCATTCCGGCCTACAATTGGGAAAGAAAGTTTGCATAACATTTCGAATGATAATGGCACAAGGGTGGTTAATTTTGCTGTTTCAAAAGACATGATTGTTGAGAGCACATATTTCGAAAGGAAGGACATTCATAAAGCAACTTGGGTCTCTCCTGATGGACACAGCCGAAACCAAATTGATCATGTTCTTGTAGATCGGAGATGGCACACTAGTATAAAAGATGTTAGGACTTTCAGGGGAGCAGACTGCGATGCTGATCATTTTCTTGTAGTTGCCAAAGTTCACCAAAGGCTATCTACAGCAACATCAAGGTGTCACAATGCAGAACTTGTTAGGTTCGACACTGACAAGCTAAATGATGAAAACTTTAGAAGAAGGTACATGATAGAAATTACAAATAGGTTTGATGCTCTCAGGACACACGAAGATCAAGACAAGGATGTAAATAAACAGTGGATCACTGTGAGGAATAATATCAAAGAGGCAGCGACGAAGAACAGGAGGAAACCGTGGTTTGATGAGGAATGCAAGAAATTAGTAGAGGAAAGGAGAAAAGCACCATTAGATTGGGATAGAATGGGAGACAGAAAACGAGAGTTCTTGAACTTGAGAATGGAAGTTGGTCTTAGGCTATGGGCAAAGAAGAGGGATTATTTGAACAATCAAGTTACAAAAATGGAAACAAACAGTAAAACAAAAAACATTAGGGAACCTGACCTGGACATAAATGGGTATACGAAGGGCTTCAAGGCTAGGACAAATGCACTTCGAGGGGATGCTGGGGGAATACTGACAGACCCCATTGCTATATTAAGTAAATGGAGGCCGTATTTTGAGCATCTATCAAATGTACACAAGGAAGCAGGAAATGAGCAGGCATACGAAATACATACAGCAGAACCCCAGATACCTGAGCCAATGTTAAAGGAAGTAAGAGATGCAATCAACAAATTGAAAAACCATAAAGCACCAGGATCAGATTGCATAACTGCAGAATTAGTTAAAAATGGGGGACAGAAATTGGTGGAAGTAGTTCACAAAGTGATAACTAAAGTATGGAACTCAGAGATGATACCCGAAGAGTGGCAGGAGTCGATTCTGATCCCAATTTTTAAGAAAGGTGACAAAATGGATTGTAGTAATTATAGAGGGATATCGCTATTACCAGTATGTTCCAAAATTTTCTCGAATATTCTGCTAAGCAGTCTTACACCATATGCCAGGGGCGGGCAAACGTTGCACGCGGCTCATGAGCGCACAGCGCTGCACGTGTGCTGCTCGCGTGCAGGCGTCGACCGGGGCTGTGGCGACAGCCGGCAGTGTAGTGCCAGGCTAAGCTGCGGACATTGATGTGAAGCGAGCACTATGTACTGAATGTTGTATTTCAAGAAACGGAGAAGTGGAGATTTGCTATCTTTTAAAAATTAATGGGAGAATCATTTTTTCTTTGTGAAAAAACGTGAAAATTCGAAATGTTTAATATGTGGCAGTATTCTCGCTGGTCAACGGAAGTTTAGTATTGAAGGCCATTATAATAAATTTCACAAGGACGAGTACAATTTATTGTCGGATTCTGAGCGGATGGGGAATTGACTGAGCTTAAGAAGAGCGATCTGACGATACCAGATGAATCTGTCGTAGTTGGCCGGCCGGAGTGGCCGAGCGGTTCTAGGCACTACAGTCTGGAACCGCGCGACCGCTATGGTCGCAGGTTTGAATCCTGCCTCAGGCATGGATGTGTGTGATGTCCTTAGGTTAGTTAGGTTTAAGTAGTTCTAAGTTCTAGGGGACTGATGACCACAGCAGTTAAGTCCCATAGTGCTCAGAGCCATTTGAATTTGTCGTAGTTGCTGTTGTCACGAGAGATCTGCGACTTTCTCTCGTCATGTCTCTCATCTAACTGATTTAACATTTTATGGAGCACTGTTTTCAAGTTTTCAGGACGACAACAATAACAGCCCAGCGGTACGTGCAAGTTATAAGACTGCGCTTAATATAGCGAGAGCTGGAAAACCATTTGCTGAATTAATAAGTCTCAGTTAAGAGCAAACATCAGTGATGAAAATTTACGTAACTGTTTGTGTTTGTCTGTATGTAGAAATTTTGTTCCAGATATTAAACGTATTGTAAACTCCACCTGTGATAATTAAATAAAACGTATCGTAGGTAATAGGTACTCTTTCAAACCATGATTTCTTTCAAGCACTCCTACTAACCTTATTCATTCACTCAATAAAGCAAGCTAGGAAACAAAACGCATTACAGAGGAAGGAGCGGACAGAAGGTATGGTGGGGATGGGAGATAAGCGGGTGGCCAGCTTGCCCCTGTGTGCACGCGGAACACCTGTTAACTGCACGCGTGCAAGTGCACCGCACATGTGCAGGATTCCTGCCCGCCCCTGCCATGTGCAGATGAAATTGTGAGGGATTACCAAGCCGGCTTTCGGAGAACAGATCAACTATAGACCAAATATTCACCCTGCGTCAAATTTTGGAAAAGAGATGGGAATACAATAAACCAGTTCATAATCTTTTCATAGATTTTACAAATGCATATGATTCAGTATTGCAGTCAAAATTATACCAAATTCTTTTGGAACTTGGAATACCAAAGAAGTATGTTAGACTTATAGAAGCGAGCTTGAAAAACACAAAAGGTAGAGTACGTATGGGGAAATTGGAGTCAGAAGAATTTGTAATAAAGAATGGACTTAAGCAGGGAGATGCCCTGTCTCCGCTACTTTTTAATTTAGTCCTAGAATATATTGTATGAATGGCAACAGATAATTCAGAGGGTGTGGAGTTAAATGGAAATATTAAGATATTAGGGTATGCAGATGATCTTAACATCATTAGCGATAGGAAAGAATCTGTAACAGCAAATGCGAATGCCTTAAACAAAGCTAGTGAAGATGTAGGTCTAAGGATAAGTAAAGACAAAACTAAATACCTGGTTACTACTAGAATGCCAACAGCAGTAGATCAGGAAATGTTAAGAGTTGGAGACATGCAGTTTGAAAAAGTGAACACATTTAAGTATCTAGGCATGGACATCACTTCGAGAAATGAGATTGAATCCAAACTGAAGAAGAGATAACGGGCGGGAAATGCGTGCTACTTCTCACTGAATAGATTACTTTCATCACGGATATTGTCTAGCAATTTGAAGATTAGAATATACAAAACAATTATTCTACCAGTTATGCTGTATGGGTGTGAGACTTGGTCTCTCACTGTGCAAAGTGAAAAGCCGTTTTGAGTATTTGAAAACAAAATTTTGAGGAAAATTTTTGGAGCAAAAAGGGATGACATTAGCGGAGAGTGGCGAAAGCTGCATAACGTAGAGGTTCACGAACTCTATTCAAGCCCTGACATAATCAGTATTATTAAATCACGTAGGCTGCGATGGGCGGGTCACGTAGCTCGAATGGATGAGGGCAGGGCAGCGCGCAGAGTACTGGTAGGGCAGCTAGAAGGAAAACGTCCTGTGGGGAGACCGAGGCGTAGATGGGAGGACAATGTGAAGGCTGATTTGAGGAGCCTAGGTATTGAAGGTGAATGGAAGGAAATAGCCCAAGACAGGGACAGATGGCGAAAATACGTTGCTGCGGTAATGGACTCTCGAGTCCGGTATGACCAGTGAGTAAGTAAGTAAGTAAGTAAGTAAGTTCTTGTGTGTAGTTCTGTTTGTTCATGGGTGTTCTGTTTAATCTGTGGAACATGAATCTGAAGTTTGCATGCTTATGTGTCAATGGGTGGTTGTGAATGATGGTGCTTGTGGTTGTCGGTTTCCTGAATATTGTGAAGTTGTGTGTGTTGTTTGTTTTTTGTCTGGTGAGATCTAGAAAGTGTAGTGTGTTGTTAGTTTCTGTTTCTAATGTGAAGTTAAAAAGTCATACTTAAGTAAATACACATAAATTTTGAAAATACTTCATTTTTAGAAATATACTTTTTATTCACCTCTCCACAAAATAAAATATGTTATCTGTCTCTAAAAAAAAGTCAGCAACATGTCATGGTTCATGTATAACTGAAAAATTGTGTAATGATATCACTCAAACTTGAAGACTGAGTGAAAATATTCATACAACTAATGTAGCTGTCAGAGAGTTGTGTCAGTTGGCTGTCTGACACTAAGTGAAACCACTCAAACCCAGAAAGAGAGTGAAAACATTCATACAGCTTACATCGTCGCAGAGGTTTGTTTCATTTGGTTGTTTGATTTGACTGAAAAAACTGACTGAATGGGGAAGAAAACATTTGGCCAAACAGTTGCTAAAAACAGTCTGTTGCCCCATCACTAGGTGGACCACTACTCAGTGAGCAAACCAAATAGATAGGCAAACATTGATTTCCCAGGAGCATAATATTATCTGTGTTTGTTTTGTTTTGTTAGGTATTTTACACCAAGGACCATGAAGATCTACCAGGGACACCTAGAGCATCTGTGCTTGATTATTTACTCAGAACTGCACAGCCTCACTGAACCCATGTCACCATCAGCAACAACGACAGCTGTGACATTGGCCACCTGTCTTCTCAATGACATGAGCAACTGGGCACATATAAGGGCATTTTTCTTTAGATGTGAGCTGGCATCAGAGTTTATTTTCATGCTAGTTCTTAAAATATGTCCTGATTATTCTATATGAGGTCAAAAGCAGAAAAAATAATATATTTGTGCTGTAAATGTAAAAAAATCCATGTTTATATTATTTATACCATCAGATATAAATAACCATGTGATTCTAATCTGATTATATAAAATGTGCTTATTTGCTTCCGATTTTCCCTTTTTGTACGTTTTCAATAACTGCTATTGCTTCTTGTGTTTTGGTAGATGATAAATAACAAAATGAAAGAATTGACTTAAGGTTATATGCTTGATGTTCTCTATTTAACCGTAGTATTTGGTTAATGCAACTCCTTGATCATTGTGTTGTTTTAAACTATTGTTAATTACATTGCAATTGTGATCAAAATTTTCCAGTTTCCAGTTATATCAGTGACATCGAAGTAATCATACACTACGTTGCTGCAGTTCACAGAGCACAATCTGGTGTAGACACATTTACATAAACTGCTGGTATATCTGAGACTGAGAATTATATTGGGGCACACAGTCAAATGAATGTTAAGCCTGATAGTAAAAGACAGAAGGTTTCATTTGGATGCTAATTTAAATGTGCCTTTAAATTGGCATCTCACAGTATTGAGACATGTACAGCAATTTCTGAGTGATCGACAGAAAATTCAACAAGTTACACCAGTATGTGTGAAGAGTAGAGGTCACAAGAAAGATTCACTTGAATGATCAAAAATGATGTACAACAATTGAAAGTTACTACAAAAGCTGAAAAATTTAAATCCTGATAGCCACTGTGTTACATACGCATTTTAAATACCATTTGAAGGCTATTGAAATGTTTATTAACACACTGCAAAATGATCATGCTACAACAAGTGAAAAATCTGGATTTAATACTGAAATGGGAAATCATATATTTCTTTGATAAAAATCCATCTCCTCATTGACAGTCTCATGAACAGACACAAAATCTGCCCACTGAGCTCTGCTTGGGACCTATTACTGGCTATAAAATGTTGCAAGCGCCTCTGGCAGAGGCACATCCACATGTCATGCAAGGAGGAGCCCAACTGACCACAGTGGGACTCAAGAATAATCCCTCCCTTCCCCACCCCACCCCTCAATTCAATCATAGCCATCCTGTGGCCTTGGGAGGGACAGATTGTCCCCTGGCAATTTCAATATAAAGACGACCCTGACACTTGTACAAATGGAATTACAGAACTTTAGAGACTTTACTGGTCTCATACAGATACGATTTCATGTGTACAGACTGAACCGGTGAGTGAAAATTTGTATCAAGGCTGGGAATCGAACATGGGTTTCCTGTGTACTAGGCAGGTCACTAAGCCACCTTGGCACAGCAGTTCCCCCAACTGCAAAGATTACCCTGGCATGCCTCCCTCCTCAATCCAGATTCTCAGTTCTGCTCCAGTATACTTTAAATTCCCCATTACACATGAACAGAATTGCCGAGGCTCTACATGTTCTGGAGGTGCTATTCCAGAACATGGAGAGCCTCAGCAATACTGTTCGTGTGTAAGGCGCAATTTAGAGTATAGTGGGGCGGCAATGAGAATTTGGATTGAAGAGGATGGTGTGCCAGGGTAATCCATGCAGTTGGGTGAACTGCTGTGCCAAAGTGGCTTAGTACCTGCCTATTAAGCAAGAGACCCGGATTTGATTCCTGGTCATATATATATATATATATATATATATATATATATATATATATATATATATATATATACTCCTGGAAATGGAAAAAAGAACACATTGACACCGGTGTGTCAGACCCACCATACTTGCTCCGGACACTGCGAGAGGGCTGTACAAGCAATGATCACACGCACGGCACAGCGGACACACCAGGAACCGCGGTGTTGGCCGTCGAATGGCGCTAGCTGCGCAGCATTTGTGCACCGCCGCCATCAGTGTCAGCCAGTTTGCCGTGGCATAAGGAGCTCCATCGCAGTCTTTAACACTGGTAGCATGCCACGACAGCGTGGACATGAACCGTATGTGCAGTTGACGGACTTTGAGCGAGGGCGTATAGTGGGCATGCGGGAGGCCGGGTGGACGTACCGCCGAATTGTTCAACACGTGGGGCATGAGGTCTCCACAGTACATCGATGTTGTCGCCAGTGGTCGGCGGAAGGTGCACGTGCCCGTCGACCTGGGACCGGACCGCAGCGACGCACGGATGCACGCCAAGACCGTAGGATCCTACGCAGTGCCGTAGGGGACCGCACCGCCACTTCCCAACAAATTAGGGACACTGTTGCTCCTGGGGTATCGGCGAGGACCATTCGCAACCGTCTCCATGAAGCTGGGCTACGGTCCCGCACACCGTTAGGCCGTCTTCCGCTCATGCCCCAACATCGTGCAGCCCGCCTCCAGTGGTGTCGCGACAGGCGTGAATGGAGGGACGAATGGAGACGTGTCGTCTTCAGCGATGAGAGTCGCTTCTGCCTTGGTGCCAATGATGGTCGTATGCGTGTTTGGCGCCGTGCAGGTGAGCGCCACAATCAGGACTGCATACGACCGAGGCACACAGGGCCAACACCCGGCATCATGGTGTGGGGAGCGATCTCCTACACTGGCCGTACACCACTGGTGATCGTTGAGGGGACACTGAATAGTGCACGGTACATCCAAACCGTCATCGAACCCATCGTTCTACCATTCCTAGACCGGCAAGGGAACTTGCTGTTCCAACAGGACAATGCTCGTCCGCATGTATCCCGTGCCACACAACGTGCTCTAGAAGGTGTAAGTCAACTACCCTGGCCAGCAAGATCTCCGGATCTGTCCCCCATTGAGCATGTTTGGGACTGGATGAAGCGTCGTCTCACGCGGTCTGCACGTCCAGCACGAACGCTGGTCCAACTGAGGCGCCAGGTGGAAATGGCATGGCAAGCCTTTCCACAGGACTACATCCAGCATCTCTACGATCGTCTCCATGGGAGAATAGCAGCCTGCATTGCTGCGAAAGGTGGATATACACTGTACTAGTGCCGACATTGTGCATGCTCTGTTGCCTGTGTCTATGTGCCTGTGGTTCTGTCAGTGTGATCATGTGATGTATCTGACCCCAGGAATGTGTCAATAAAGTTTCCCCTTCCTGGGACAATGAATTCACGGTGTTCTTATTTCAATTTCCAGGAGTATATATAGATATATATAAAATAGAAAGAAACATTCAACATGGGAAAAATATAGTAAAAACAGAGATTCCATGACTTACCAAATGGGAAAGCACTGGTAGATAGGCACAATAAAAAAACACACAAACACACACACAAAATTTCGAGCTTTCGCAACCCCCGGTTGCTTCATCAGGAAAGAGGGAAGGAGAGGGAAAGATGAAAGGATGTAGGTTTTCCTTTCATCTTTCCCTCTCCTTCCCTCTTTCCTGATGAAGCAACCGGGGGTTGCGAAAGCTCGAAATTTTGTGTGTGTGTTTTTTATTGTGCCTATCTACCAGCGCTTTCCCGTTTGGTAAGTCATGGAATCTCTGTTTTTAATATATATATAAAAGAATACCACAACTTTAGGAATTTAAAACTCTGCAACGACAAAAGGCAGAGCTAAGCACTATCTGTCGGCGAATTAAGGGAGCTATAAAGTTTCATTTAGTTGTACATTTGTTTGCTTGAGGCGCTGTTGACTAGGCGTCAGCGTCATTTTATGCTAAGATGGCAACCGCTCAACAGAAAGCTTTTTGTGTTATTGAGTGCGGCAGAAGTGAATCGACGAAAAAGTCCTACGAAAAAGATTAGTTATGAAATCTTATCATCTGAAATTGGTTCAAGTACTGTCTGCAGCTGATAAGATTAAAAGAATAGATTTCTGTGATTTTACCCTTGCTCAAATGGAAACAGATGAATCTTTCGTTTCAAAGATTGTGTTTAGTGATGAAGCAACTTTCCACACTAATGGGAAAGTCAACCGTCACAGTGTCTGTATATGGGGCACTGAGAATCCGCGGGAAACAACTCAGTATGAACGTGACTCGCCTAAGGTGAACGTTTTCTGTGCCATTTCAGCCAATAAAGTTTTTGGTCCCTTTTTCTTCGAAGGTGCTACTGTAACTGGACTACAGTATCTGGAGATGTTAGAGAATTGGCTGTTCCCTCAGCTCGAACAAGAAGCACAACAATTCATATTTCAGCAGGATGGAGCGCCACCACATTGGCACTTATCTGTCCGTAACTACCTGACCGTCAACTACCCGAGGCGGTGGATCGGCCGCCAGGCAGCCCGTGACAGAGCGCTTCATCACTGGCCTCCAAGAAGCCCTGATCTTACCCCCTGCGATTTTTTCTTATGGGGGTATGTTAAGGATATGGTGTTTCAGCCACCTCTCCCAGCCACCATTGATGATTTGAAACGAGAAATAACAGCAGCTATCCAAACTGTTACGCCTGATATGCTACAGAGAGTGTGGAACGAGTTGGAGTATCGGGTTGATATTGCTCGAGTGTCTGGAGGACTTGCGTCTAGGGGACGCCAGGGAATTGGGTCTGCTGATTGGTGGAGGCTCATGACGTCATCAGGGAGACTGAACGTGTGTAGCAGTGACGCCTGGTGACAAGTTGTATAATGAGCTCTATTGACATTTGCGACGTCGCTCACCTATTGTTTAAAAATTACATGTAGATTGCCCACAGCTGTCATTTTGGAACGTCAAATAAGTCCAGATTATTCACTGTAGCTTAACTTATGGGAATTAAATGTAAAAACCTGGTTCGAATGCGAATAATCGATAATGCGGTGACAGAGTAACCCGCAAATGCGGAAAATCGGACCAAATATATGTAAAAGTTACATACATATTCCTTGCATTTTCTGCAGTTTATGTATGATATTGTTCATAATATGTATCAAAATATTCTTTGAATGCTTATTCAATAACTATATTTTCCGATTTTACCTTGTTCTTTTAGGTTTTATTGCGAGAAGTTCGATAAATATGGTACCTTCAAATATAACGCAAACGTAAATATTAGGCAATGCCATATGTCCGTTTGTCACCACAACACTTATCCCGCACTCAATCTTTACGAGTTCCACAACTAACGAAATTATCACCCTTCAACTAACCTAGGCCTCAGACAACATTATAGAGAAGTCCGTAGAATAGATTTCCAGGGCGGTGTCCCAATATTGTGCTCCTGGCAAAGTATGTGTTATGCTTCAATTTTGGTCGTTGTTATGTAAACAAGGAACTATATGTCAGTATTATGCTCCAACTGCGTCTTCCTACACCTTGTCTAGTTTTTCAGAATCCGAGTTATGTTCATATGGCATTGTGTTAAACAATGCTGAATGAGGAATTAGATTAATTTTCTTTCTGACATGCATGCTTCCATGCATTGATTAATTATACTAATTAATTTGAAATTGTGTGAAAATATTGTGTTATATTTATATATACTGCCTCATGTGCAACATGTGGTCTGTTCTTGTATTAGAAAATAGCAAATAAATAAACTGATAATTACATAGCCAGTGTGTATATTGTTGTGATCATACAGTCTAATTTCAGCTGCTTCCGTAATTACAAAGACCCAACCGCTAGAAATATGGGCCAGAGTCTCATCTGCTTAAAGGCTTTCTTGCATTTACTCACTAAACAGTTCTCGGAAACTGCTGATTTTCATTTTTTCATGCTTGAGATGATGATCAACACAGCAATTAGCAGTAGTTTGTATAGGCTGTCCCACATAACTGATACCATACTCACAAGGAATATTATAAATCCCTGGTACACTGAGCCTGAGAGTATGTTTGTCAGGTCACACCCTTTCCTTAATTTTCCTTGGTGACAGAAAGACTCATCCGATTCCTTGCCTGTTTACACTCTAACTTACTCATTGCACCACAGATTGGAAGCCATGCTGTGTCTTTGTCCTCATGACTTGGCTGATGATTTCTTCAACAGAATTGACATAATTTCATATACAGAATGTTTGTTTGGAGGGAGGGGGAATTGTGAAAGTGCAGTGGGAAGATGAGGTATGGTCAAGGGTATAAGTAAAATAAATAGTGACTAAATGGTGGTGGCAGGGGGGTGGTTTTGAGTCATAATAAATACAAATCCAGAAGAGATTATGTCACAGCATTATGACAAGACTATGGACTACATGTCATAGGCACGATCCCAATTTATACAGTAGTGTTCTATTTGAATTAATAGCAAACTTACTTCCAACTGGGAATTTGCATAGATAGCCAATAGATTTATTACATGCCTAATACTGCAAAGAATTCAAACATTATAAACAATATCATGCTTTGCTGAATATGCAAACACACACAACAATTCAATAATAATCATGAGGATAAAAAACATTGTTTGTACTATATATATATATGCCTTCAGCTGATTCCAAAGTCACAGAACAGAACAGACTAGTATCACAAAGACTATCATACTACACCTAATGACTGCCAATATCAATCATTATAAGATGATATCCAAATTTACCTATTAGTGTTGACATTGAAAGCCATCAAAACATAGAGGGTACTTTTTGGAATGTAGTTCCACAATCAAACAAAGATATTCCTCTCTTCTGCTCTTATTTTGTACACATCCATGCCCCAACCCTCCTTCCACTGACCCTTTAATCCGTGTTCTGCTTACTTCTTTCCTTGATCATGAATGCTCACTTTACCATGTGCAGTCCACTCCCCCATCCCAATGATCTGTCTCAATGTTGACCCTTTGCCTCAAGTAATGCAAATGTATTACCGACTGCCACTCACCCTATGGTCAGGGCAGACCCACCACATCAGATACACTAGAAGGTGCCTCAACGGCAGAGCCTATGGTGAAACAAATGATACCTGAGCTGTTCCAAGCAATACAACAGTTTCTCTGCCACCATTACACCTGAATGCAGCAGCCTGAAGACAGGTGACCATAGTTAAAAGCACCTTCAGCCAATCATGAACTGCAGCCAGCTCCTATTGTGTCCAACACACACCCTATACATCCTACCATTTCTAACTTAAGAATTAAAGTATGAAAACAAACAAAAAAAGCTAAATATGTGACTCACTACTGTTTGACAGAGGCAGATGGCTTCTCCCCACTCGAATAACATTATATTGAATATATTGTGTGTTCTTATCTAAGTGCTGGAATAATTTAATAACCTGTTTATGCACTTTAAAGAAATTTCACCTTCAACTTATTATGCGTATGCGCAATACCTAATAGACTTACAGTAAGCCTCTATTCCCTATTTTAAGTTTATTAACACCAGAGATTGCTGGTTCTCATTTACATAAGCTGAGATTAGTTTGGAACCCTCTCACCACATCCCCCTTGCCCTTCCCTTCCCTCCGTTTCTTGCCCATACCACCCATCTTAATACTGTTCTTTTGTTCCAGTGTGATCTTTGCACTCTCAATTGCGATTATTAGTTTTCCTAAAGGAATAAAAATCATTTAGCATAATGTACTGTTTTTATGGTTTTTCAGTTGATTTTTTGTTAATTATCTGTCAAAATATGACAAATGAACCCAGCACTTCTACAACCAAGTCAATTAGTGGTATGTTATAACAGCTAATTATGTGATGGCAGAATGCTGTGAGTTGAGAGCTCCGAAGTTATGATAGATAACTCTTGGCATGATACTCTGAAGTAAAGTTTTTTTTCTCTGGTATGTTAACTTATTTGCCTATGAATCTAAGTACGCTTAATGTGTCATACATATTTTGTGATGTTTCTGGACAGATATTCTGATAATGGGCAATGTCTGAAATGCATTACTAATTAGTCATCAAAAGTGGCTAAAACATATACTGTTTGCTTAACATTTTCTGGTGATTTACCCATAATTATTTAATCCTTGCACACTATTTCCTTTTGCATTTATTTTAAATAAAAACTAACTTCCTATACAGATATAATGGTACATTGTACATGGAAATTCAATCTTTATTTTTTGTGTCATGGTCCTGCTAGTGTTTCGCTTGTATTTATATTATTTATTTTTAACTGAATTATTAGAATTTTTTTCTGTTTTCAGTGTGTTCACTTAAATTATGAATAATTTAAAAGTACATAAAACATTAAACCATATAACCTGCTGAAATACTAATTGTAAGAAGCACTTCCAGAATTTCTGTAGAATGGGTTAACACCATTATTCCGATCACTTTACAGAAAACTATCGAAACAATCATTTTAACTCTTTTACTTTACAATTTATTACTGTATTTGGTGGGATGAATTTGTATAAGATACATTACTTCTTGAAAAGCTGCTGGCAACCAAAACTTTTTTTATTGAAAATGTATGTACAATATTATGCAAGTGTTTATTTAGGCAAATAGTAATATTTAAATAAACTGAAAGTTAGTTGTTTCTGTACGCTGTAAGATTTTGAAATATTTTCCAATTAATTCACAAAATTTAGTTCCTTTATGCAATTTTCAAGTGCATCTTTACTTCAATGATACTTACTCTTTACTTTCACTTGCCTCTTTTTCCATCACCTCAGTTAACTACCTTCATTTCTTTCTTTCACAAATGTGTGCCAAGTCATCTGGTGTAGCCTATCTAACCGATAACCAGTGTGGTGGGTTAATACGGATGCCAGGGAATTTTGTTTATGTTTAGATTGAATGCTTGTAATTGTAGTGCTTTAGGTGTGCATACTTTGCACTCTGAACTGTAAAACCAAGTGGTTGTGTTCAGAGCAGGTAAGTTTGGGGCCAGACTGACCCCACAATACTGCTTGTGGGATTTCTCTAGCGAACTGTTTCCTGTTCCTATAGATTCAAACGATGTTATATTCTCGTAAAGAAATGAAAATAAGTGATCAACTCGATGAATGGCTACAGTCTATCCTTGACTAAGTACTGCTACACACACTGATTAACCAGAACCTTTTGACCATCTACCTAATAGCTAGTATGTCTATCTTCGGCACGGATAACAGTGACAATGCGTTTTTGCACGGAATCAACAAAGCCTTGATAGGTCGCTGGAGGGAGTTGGCACCACATCTGTGCACACAAGTCCCCTAATTCTTGTAAATTTTGGGGAGTGAGCTCTGATGCCACGTTCAAGTTCAGTCACATGCCAGTCTGTGTGATGGGCAAAATCAAGTGTGTCTGTATGATCATCCTGTGTGAACGAGTTCTTAAATGCAAAATTTAGGACTTCTGTCTTCCTTTTGCCTTCTTCTACAGAAAGTAACCAGCTACAATGTTGAGTGGGGCCTTTATCGGGATTATATAGCAGCCATGACAGTAATTCAGAGTTAGGTGAAGAAGAAGAAAATGAAAACGAGGTAGAAAATGAAGAGGTGTTGGAAGAGGTCATATTTTGATCTAGCACTTACCAGGCATTGGTCCTGCATAGGTCTCCAACATTCTTGTTCTGAATGCAGCATCTGGTCATTCCATGTAATGGGTAATATTTTTGGAGAAATTCTTAGAGCAATTAATGATTTTTTCTTCTTTTTGTGAATACATCAGAGGTGGGATATAGGACTACAGCTGGCTTCAAATTCTTGTGAAAAACCTTGTACCAAACAGCTGTTTTACTTTTTATAAATCCTTTACTATATGCAACTAGTTTCAGCATCCCATTAATCTTAAGGCTATACATAAACCACCAGATAAATATATCACATAGTTGGTCTGCATTATGCAGGTGCCACCAGGTTTTTTTACTAGATTCCACGGACTTCTTCAGACTGACGTGGACACCTCAGTCATAAGACAACTAGTTATATTTCTGCAATTATATGCATGGTATCCATTCTTCACCATGCATACAATTTTATCTATACATAGCCTAGCTTGGCATTGGAGAACTTTCTTCAGTTCAGATGCACTCATACACTCAGAGCCATTTGCAGGAATATCTCGTGGATACAGCGAGTGAGATGGACTGCTGTAGTGAGGGTACTACTGCAGTAGTAGTGACATATGGAATTTTGGGTCAGATGGGAGACTTGCTGAGGTAATCCACATAGTCGTGATGGGCACTGTGTCTGGGTAGTGAAGTAGTCAGTGCAACTGCCTTGACAGCAGGAGTGACGGGTTCAAACCCCGATCCAGTAAAAATTTTCTTGTGTCACCATTGATATAGGTCAACACAGCAAGAAAGCATTTAATAAAGTTATCATAATACTTCTAATAATTTCTGGGTATGTCAGAGACATCCACATGGAACTGAAGGAGACATTCACAGAATCTAATAAAAAACTGCTGGGACCTGCACAATGCAGACCAACTACATAGACATGTTTATCTGATGGTTTGCATACAGCCTTAAGATGGCTGCCATTGTGTCACCAAAACTACATGCATGTAATAATGGATTGATTGTAGAAAAACAGCTGTTTGATACAAGGTTTTCCACAAGAACAAATGAAAAAATTCTGAAAAACCAGACTATTTCTCCAACAGAAAATACCTGATTGGTGATATGTGTCATGCAATTTAAGTCATCTTGAGATTATTATCCAATTCAGCTTTCTTGAAGTAAAAATGTATTTACAATGATGCCTACACAAGTTTATCTTGTTGTCCATCTTTTCTATAACCTTTGCAAGCTTTATAAAAAAATTTGTATGAAAAGTTTACTGTACATGTTTACTTATCCTATAACTACAGCTAATTGATGCATAACATAATGCTATTGTGATGGGTTTACTCATATGTTAATTCAACCAACGGGTTTGGTTCTTAAGGTTTCAAGAAAACATAATTCCATATATTATGCACATGTCAGAACCATTTCAATGTAAACATTTAAATTATGGTGAGGAGTATGTGATTTTCAACATGCTTCAAAAGTTTGATTTTAATTGTTTTAACCAAAGAAAACTAGTTTGAACTTCTCGCACAGCCCACTTTTGTATATTATCCCTTAAATGTCACAAAATTGCCAGCAGCCATGGCAGACGGCTCTGCTGTGGCTGGTGTTGGCCTCATAGCACTTACCATGTTAAGTAATTACCAGACATTAACTGAATTTTGGGCAAAAACATTCCATTAAAGGAAAATTCCTCAGACAGACATTAGAATTTTGGCTGCACTTTTTAAACAAGACTTCTAGATGCATATACTTCATGCTGTTAACACATCGACTGCAGTATTGTCACTAAAAGCCACACACCTGATGCCATATGCCTGGTGACAAAACATCCATCACCAAGCATGTCATAACCGACATGTTAAATATAGAAAATTAGACCAAGAAAGTTAGCAAAATAGATTCTCGGGAACTGTTTTAATATAAATAATAATAATAACTGGAACTGAATAAACAATGTTCAGCTTGTCCAAGCAAATTTTGCTTTTTACTTCATTCAGTTGTCAACTGGAAAACATTCGTACTGTAGGATTCTGGTGAATACTCATACTTTACCTGTGAAAAATAGCAAAACCATTTGAAATGACTACGTACATAGTCCAATTAATGTTACAGTTTAGTAGATATTTCAGTTACATTTTGTTAACTATATGCAATAGGATAAATGAGTCAAAAGAAACACTCAAACAGTGACATTTTCTTTATTAAGTACACTCGGATTTCCACATCACCCTGAGGTACCGAGTATGATGCGTTACTCTTTTTTTTTTTTTTTTTTTTTACATGGCGAGTTTCCCCAGTAGGCCTATAAACCAAGATACACAAACATGCACACTCAACTGTAGCACAGATAAATTTAATTCTTAGAGTATGTGTGATCAAAGCTAACATGTACACTCAACACTTCACTGTCAGGTTGCACCAAAGCACAAGCAACATTTGACTTTTCAGCCAGGGTTGGTTTACCAACACTTTTTGGACTGAAGTTCTGTTTGTTAGATGTTCGTTGAACTGGCATCTTCTCATTGCTGACACAGTGTTGACCTTCTTTCTTGAAGCGAGAGTTAACAAGTGACAGCAATTTCCTCCCACAGCTTCAGAATTTGCTCACTATCTCCTGGTATGTCTAAATTGTTCCTTTTGCTACGAGAAATCTGTTACACATGAAACTGGATTCCAATCTGGGTTCCATGCGTTGAGCGATACGAAAAAGAAACAGTTTATTCACAATTTATGGACAGTAAAAAGGTTTGTTAATTACCCATTGTGGATTACAATGATTGTGACTTAAATGTCTTCTAAGACTAGGCCGTTAATACAAATAATCCTTTCATGTGAACTGAAAGAAACTTTGCAGTACAACATTGCACCAGATTACTGAATGCACAAAGAACGAAATTCTATTGTTTTACCAGAAACGATCCTACTATTGAATAGTAAAAACTTATTATTATGCGGTGTTTCTTACCGTCCATTGACTGGAATACAATCTTTTCATCCGCAGTTCGAACCATGTGATTTTTCCTCCATATGTGCTCTCAAACTAGCCGATGTATTGAAGGAATAGCTGCAGTCGTCTTGTGGGCACTTAATCTTACCTTCTGTATTTGGCTCTACATCATGCAATTTCCTTATGTGCGGGTATAAAGTTTTTCGAAGCTGAAATGCATTATCGCACACAAAACACGTGTTACTGCCATTATAAACATAGGCCTAGAACACACAACAGTGAAGTACTATAACAAGTTAGCCACATAATATCTCGACAGACGAATGGCCTCGTTTAAAGAAAGCGCGTTTCAGAAAGTAGCAACGATCTGGATTGGCTGGTGTGAGAGACGACGTCATGGCACGACGTGGCCAATCAGCAAAGCCAATTCTTTGGCGTCCCCTAGACGCAAGTGTCTGGAGGGGGCCATATTGAACATCTCTGAACTTGTTTTTGAGTGAAAAAAAACTTTTTAAATACTCTTTGTAATGATGTATAACAGAAGGTTATATTATGTTTCTTTCATTAAATACACATTTTTAAAGTTGTGGTATTCTTTTTGAATCACCCTATATATACCTAAAAACAAAGATGATTTGACTTACCAAATGAAAGTGCTGGCAGGTCGACAGACAGACAAACGAACACAAACATACACACAAAATTCAAGCTTTCGCAACAAACTGTTGCCTCATCAGGAAAGAGGGAAGGAGAGGGAAAGACGAAAGGATGTGGGTTTTAAGGGAGAGGGAAAGGAGTTATTCCAGTCCCGGGAGTGGAAAGACTTACCATATGTGTGTGTGTGCGAGTGTATACCCGTCCCTTTTTCCCCCTAAGGTAAGTCTTTCCACTCCCGGGACTGGAATGACTCCTTTCCCTCTCCCTTAAAACCCACATCCTTTCGTCTTTCCCTCTCCTTCCCTCTTTCCTGATGAGGCAACAGTTTGTTGCGAAAGCTTGAATTTTGTGTGTATGTTTGTGTTCGTTTGTCTGTCTGTCGACCTGCCAGCACTTTCATTTGGTAAGTCAAATCATCTTTGTTTTTAGGTATATTTTTCCTTTGTGGAATGTTTCCTTCTATTATAACTATATATATATATATATATATATATATATATATATATATATATATATATATATATATATATATATATATATATATATATATATATATATAAAAAGAAAGATGATGAGACTTACCAAACAAAAGCGCTGGCAGGTCGATAGACACACAAACAAACACAAACATACACACAAAATTCTAGCTTTCGCAACCAACAGTTTCTCGTCAGGAAAGAGGGAAGGAGAAGGAAAGACAAAAGGATATATATATCCTGCTTGTGTCTGTGTATGTGCGGATGGATATGTGTGTGTGTGTGTGTGTGTGTGTGTGTGTGTGTGTGTGTGTGTGTGTGTGTGTGCGCGAGTGTATACCTGTCCTTTTTTCCCCCTAAGGTAAGTCTTTCCGCTCCCGGGATTGGAATGACTCCTTACCCTCTCCCTTAAAACTCACATCCTTTCGTCTTTCCCTCTCCTTCCCTCTTTCCTGACGAAGCAACCGTTTGTTGCGAAAGCTTGAATTTTGTGTGTATGTTTGTGTTTGTTTGTGTGTCTATCGAGCTGCCAGCACTTTTGTTTGGTAAGTCTCATCATCTTTGTTTTTAGATATATTTTTCCCACGTGGAATGTTTCCCTCTATTATATATATATATATAATTTCAGTGATATCACCAAGCTGGAAATCCAATAGCTTTAAACTGGTATCAAAGAATATTGTGATTGTGCATGAGTTTCCTGATTACGTTTTGGTAGTATGGGGAGATTTCAACTTGTTAGCTACTGACCAACAGTCACCTAGCTCAAGTTTCAGAGACAAGGATTCATGTGAGATTGTTCCAAATATCATTTCTGAAAATTCCTTTGAGCAGACTAGAGAACTGACTCATGAAGCGCACACACCTCAAATCTCCTGGTAACTAAACACACTAATAAAAAGGAATCTGCTCATAAATTTCTTCTTCTTCTTTCTTCAAGTATCAGATATTTGTTATATCCTCTTGTTCAGTGCCTTCTTCATATGTGGTTAGTTTTATTTGAACTCTCCACCTATTTCTTGGTCTAACTATTGATATTTTCCCTGTTGGGCAATAATTTACTATGATTTTACACATTCTGTTTTCATTCATTCTTGAGACATGTTTCTTCCACTTTTTATACTCTTTGACTTGTTTATATAAATTCTTGTCCAACTGTTGTATTCCTTACCATATCAGACACACTATAGCCAGCTGCCCTACTTAAACCTCATTACTGCAGTTTGTATCCTTTGTTCATTTCCAGCTGTTATTGCCCATGTCTGATTGCCATTAAGCAGGTGTGGGCAAATAGTGACCCGCAGGCCGCCCACTAATAGTTTTTTTTTTTTTTTTGCCCACCAAGACAGTCAGAATTTTTATGTAACAATTTATACCATGTTTGAAGTGTAAATTTAACTAATGCATGTAATCACTTTAAAAGGTGCAGTCTTCTGCTTACCTCTGTTCATACAAAGTGGCCCCTGAGCCAAAACTATTGCACACCTCTGCCATAAAGTACAGATGATATTGCCATGAATTCATAGAACTTTATTAGAGCTTCTTTCCTCTCCTTTTTGTTCAGTAATCTGCATATGTTCCCAATAATATAACTGTGAAGGAGATGGTATTTCCTAAGTAGCTGAATTCCTTCCTCTGCTGGCCATTTACTACAATTTTTCTTGGGACCAGGTATCAGCAATCAGAAGCTATGACTTTTGGTATTTGGGGAGAGATTGTTGAGTTATAGCTCTTGTCAATTATATTTAATTAAAAAATCACTTTTTGAATTTGCTTATCAACATGGAGTGTTGTCACTAAATAATCAGGTGTTACAACTTGTTCCTTTAAGTTTCCATTTGCTTCACTCTCTTTCTAAAGCTTCTTACAGTAATCTAACAATTGTAATTTACTTATCATTTTGATGTCCATATTTTGTATCCTAATATAAGTGCTTCATTATTTTACAGGCCAAAGCTGTTACAGCATCTACTACACACGTTAGAAGGAACAGAAATCAGATTGTAAATTTAAATGTGCGTATACTGAGCATAATTGTGGGGGATGGGAAAGACCTGCCATTTGTCAGTAGCTCATTGAAAAAGCAAAGAGTTGTTACAGGTTTAAGTGAAATCAAAGCCTCATTGACAAAAAATCAGAACAAATCCAAAATAAGTTTAATAGAAGAAATGTGAGAAGCAGTCAATGAATTTGAAAGTAAAACCCTAGGATGTACTGATCCACTAAAAGGATCAAACTCATTTATAGCCACTCAGTGACCATCATGCCACTGAACTGCAAGACGACCAAGAGAAGATATAAATAGTGAATCCAAAACTTTTTTGTTGTGAAAGATCATAATACAACCCTTCTATTACTCATACCATAGATACCAAAATGACACATATCAAGAAGTGATTTTGTATTAGAAAATTGCTCAAGTGGGCCTGATGAGATACCTGTATGATGCTATATAGATTACGTGAAGGAACTTGTTCCTCTTCTAGCAGGAATTTATTTAAGGTTGCTGAAAAAAGTTGCAGATCATTCCAGTCTCCAAGAAAGATAATTAGACAGTTATCTATAGTAATAGATGTATTTCACTAGCATTTATCTGTAATACAATCATAAAATGTATTATACTCATGCATTATCACATCTTCGGAGACCCAAATCCACCCAGTTAAAAAAAAAAAATGGATTCCTCCAATAGAGATATTGAGAAATGCAGCTCACTTTGTACATGAGATCTGGATGACAGTAGATAATGGCACCCAGGTTAATGCTATGTACCTCAACTTTAGGAAGGCCTGCCCTGAACTCAACATCTCTCTCTTAATGGGGTGAAATTATCAGGCACCGACGTTGAAATGACAGATATTGAGATAAGTGATTGTGGATCAGAAAATCAACTTAAACCACTCAACAGAGGAAAGGCAATGAGACCTGATGAGACACGTGTTTTTGGGGCCACTATAGTTCACGACATATATAAGCATTTGGTGGAAGTTCTGTGAGGCTGTTTGCACATGATGGTGATTTATACAAGAAAGTTGATATGTCAGAAAACTGTAGAAAAATGTAGGAAAAGCTGCTGAAGATCAATGCTCATCGCACAGACCGGTAGTCAACCTTCAACACATGTTGAGTGTAATGTAGCACACACAAACAGGTGGAAAGACCCATTACTGTTTGATTGCAAGACTTGTGAGGCATAAATGGAAACAGAAACAGTTGTAAAATACCTAGGAGTAAGCATTCAAAATGTTCTGTACTGAACACAAAACCTAGTTGTAGGAAAGGTAGATGCCATGAAAGGTGCAGTTTATGAAACCCTTGTTTGATTGATTCCTGAGTACTGCTTATCTGCCTACACCCCTTCAATGAGAGATTTAATAGCTGAGAGAGAGAGAGTGCAAAGCATAGCACCACATTTAGTCATGTGGTTTGATTTTTAAGCTCATCAGTTTCCAATGGCACGCACTATTAGAGAGGAACTATGCATCACAGAGATGTTTCCACGAAAATTCTGAGCAGATACATTCTGAGAAGAGACTGACAACATATTACTTGCACGTACATACATTTCACAAAATGATCATGACAACAAAAAAATAAAAGAAGTCTGAACACATACAGAGGCCTAGTGGCAATCATTCTTACAATACAGTATTTTTCCTATTTGTGAAAACTGTCATTGTTCATTGTCCAGAAATGTTGGAATTCAAGGGATGAGAAAATCACTACATTATATTATCAAAAGATAGGAATAATAACTCTATAAATGATTAAATTTAAAATGAAATGTTTTTATGATAAAAATTCATGGTCCCTCTTTGTCTGAAGTTCTGTTTTGAGTCTTTGAGGGTTGGAGGAGACAAGGGTGTTACAAAAATTATGGTATCACCCACCTAAAGCTCTTGAACATGACTAGAATATGGATTATGAAGGTTCATGTACACTCCTGTTTCAATTTCTAGTTACCATCACACACCGTACAGTGGTTTACAGGTTATAGATTTAGATATACAGTAATGATCAAATGTAGATTTTGGTGTCAGCTAGCTAAAATTGCAACTGTGGACCACCCTTCTCCCTGCTCAAATTTCTCTCATTACTTCCAATACTGGAGTGAGAAAATTCCTTAAGTATTACATATGAGTTGCATCAAAGCAACATAAAAATGAAGAAATTAGTAATAGGGAGCAATACCTTTCAAATCATGCCTTACTTGACTGAGGTAACTAGGGGCTGCATTGTAATACATGATATTGCAGTCACCTGATTGCCCATACTGTGAAAGCAATTGGTATCTCAGAGGTAACAGCAAAAATGTGGGTGTGAAGATGTTGAGAGGAGGGCAAAGAAGGTGATTGTACTTTGTAAAGTGCATGGAGGCCAAAAACAACAACTAGGGACTTACATTGAGACAGTTTAGATGCCTGTGTCAAGAATACACGCACAAATGTAGATGAAAGCCATATCTGCCAGTGAGTGTGATTACTGTTTGCCAGTGGCAATATGCTGTCAGCTCATATAACCATAAATGCGCACAAAATTGAGACACAGTATGTCATCATTGAAATGTGGCCATAGCATTCTGTCCCCAGTTCCTCCCAGCTAGTAAGTACCTGTGGGACTTTTTATGGCCTAAAGACAAAGATTTTTTCTTTGGACATGGATGGAAGATTTTCTTCATAGAGATACCACTCACTGCTGTCCAAATTGCATTGTCGCCCAAGGAATGATAAGTTTGGTTGTTTGGGAGTGGGTGATTGCATCTGAGGTGAGAGAACTGGATTACTTCATCCACAATGGACTCCAAAGAATACATTCAGATACCAACTGCTCAAAATATTTAGCCAGCATATGAGATGCCTAACCAATCACTTTGTGCACGACAGCAACATGCATAGTCTAAAAAACAATTAGGCTGAATAGGTACTTAGATGCATTAGCATTTGAAACTGGCTGTAAAGTCTCCAGAGGTAAATCCATTCAAGCATGTATGGGCAGTGATGGTTCAAGACTAAGTATTGAAACAGGGTTGTACTTTAACCTTCACAATCTTATTTCAGCCATGTAGGAGAGCATTAGGTGATTTTTGTAACTCCCTTGTCTCTTCCATCCCTTGAAAACATTGGACAATGAATTTTATACTAAAAGCCTTATTTCATTTTAATCACATACACAATTACTTCTTAGCTTTTGATAAAATAATGTAATTATTTTCACAGTCTTCCAACTACAACAGTTCTGGACAGTAAGGATTCATTGTTTTCTCTCAGACTAGAAAAAAGATGTAACTTTTAGTTTCTCATAACTAATTTTTGTTATTGTTATAGTTCCATAATGGCGTCTCATTAAATCTCAGACAAAAAGGTTATTTTACTCATTGATTTTATGACTATTTTGACATATCTTTCAAGAATGAAGAAAACGTTGCTCAATGGATGCCCATTTTTACTTTATGATTACATATTTCAGATCAGTATAACTGAGCTCAAAATTCAAAAGCTCACTGATTCAACCCACATACGGCAAATTTATAAAATATATAAAACAGGCATTCTAGAGTAAAACTTTGCAACCAGTTGCTGTTGATAATTATTTATGTAAAACCATTATCAGCTTTAATGACATAAGTATAAAGTCCTTCCATGTACAGAAGGCATTAAAAATTAATTTTAAAAAAGTTGTTCACATAAGAAAAATATGAGTCTTCTGCATATTTCAATCTTGACATGTCATTTTTTGACAAGTATCTATAAATGTAAAACAATACTGTATTAAATTCTGTGTGTGTCATTTTCTACGTATTATATGAAATTAAAATTTGGAACATTAGAAATTCTGATTGTTAATTATTGGTATGACTCTTCCATGTAAAAATCAGCTTAGTGTTTATTATTGATATGTGTGTATAGGTTAGGTATTTTATTAACGAGCTACCACACAAAGTGGTACAGTGGTTAAGATACAGGATTTGTATTCAGGGTGGCAGTAACTGAAATTTCTGTTTAGTTATTCAAGTTTCCATATTTTTTGTGGTTTTCCTTAAGATGATTTAGGCAGTGCAGGGAAGGTTCACCTGAAAGGGGGGGGGGGGGAGAGAGAGAGAGAGAGAGAGAGAGAGAGAGAGAGAGAGAGATAGAAAGAGAAAACAAACCCACCAATTAATTCCCCAATCCTAGTTTGCACTCCATCTCTAATGGAATGTTAAATGCTAAACTTGCTTTTATTCTTCCTTATTCATAACCTCATTCTGATAGATGCAATTGGAAATTCTGTCACTAAGTGTCAGATCTAGGGGTTCACTAGAGTAAAAATAAACAGAAAAAAATCATTGATGTAATTTAATATTATGATGTGACCACTTTGAACAAAGATTTTCTTTTTGTTTTGAAAATTCAGTTCAGTAAACTTATGTTGTCACCATAATGTTTTCGATGAAAGAGTATCCCAATATCAACAATGGTGAGTTCAAAGGCTTCTAGAAAATTTCACAAGATTTATGAGACTTTTTAGTAAATAATATGGCAATAGCAGATCTCACTCTTGTATTTGCCATATAAAAAAATGCCTGGTGGCAATGCAGGAAGCAGACACTCATGAAGCTTGTGCTGTGACAGTGCCATCAAGTCCTAGGGGGTTTTAAACTGCTACATCAAGTGCGTCATATATTCTTTTGAACACGAGTGAAGAAATTAAACTGGAGTCGAAGAAGTGGGCAGATTCACACAAAAACAATGTGGAATTAAATTCAACAGCTGGAAAAGTTGTCATCAGCTACCCTTTCAAATGATACAACCATGACTGGTGAATATTACACCAATATGCCTGCCCAACTGGATGAAATAAAATAAACTTTTATCATCTTTCATTAGCACAATTCTTCAGCTCAAAAGTGCAGTGGTAGTAGGAAAACTGAGGAACAAATTTTTAGTGTATCCACCATATTATTTAGATTTTGGCACATACAGTTCTACATATCCCACCATTATAGAAAGTTGTACCTGGAAACCTGGAAAATATTTTCAGTGAAATGAAGTAGTTGCGATGACGATGAATAAGTATTTTCAGACAACCTCCAAATTTGTACGTCAGGGACAGGACATACATGAACACGTGTGCCCCAGCTGTGCCACTCACCCTCCCTATCCCAAGTGCATGGCACACATTCACAGTGGTTTTCTAGATGTAACCTCAATTTAAACCAATTGTCTCTCTACAGCTGCACTGAAGGAAATTGGCATGGGTGAAACCCAATGCACTTGAGCAGGTTCTAACAGGAAAACCATTGACACAAATTGCTTTACATGCACTCAAAATGTTGGGTGTTATTTTACTTTGTGATACAATTATTTCCCTTCAATTTACAATTTTCAGTATATTACAATTAATTTAGTCGTCAACAGCCTCCTTGGCACTTTTAAAAATGTAATTCTGTGTAATTCTAATTACTTTTTTTTATAAGAAAACTTTAATTTTTAGCTTCTCACTTCACAATTGTGATAAAATATTCTCAGATTGAAAATTAGATTTGTCAACGAATCTTGAGAAAGAAGAAAATAAAGGCTACATTAAAAATACAAACAGATCTATTTAACTTCCAAATAGATTCCCACTCAGATACATGTGGTGTACCTTGGTATGACTATAACAGCATTTCATTTTAATACACACACACACACACACACACTCTCTCTCTCTCTCTCTCTCTCTCTCTCTCTCTCTCTCTCTCTCTCCTCTGAATACAAGAAAGATATTAATCACAATGCAATATAACATTGAAATTACTTAGTCTGCTATGAAAATTGCTTTAATAAGCAACATATATTACTGTAAAGCTTAGTTACTTCCTCAACATATATGTTACATATCATTTCTCAAACATGAACATTCAAACATTCATAGTTACTGAGACAGTGGAAACTGAAAATATAACTCTGAGGCTCTCTCTGAGTAACTCTCTACATAGTTTAACATTCTGCAACATGTTAAAATATTGTTGCTTTCACCACTTACATCTTGAAGTTCTAACATTCTCCGCAAATCAACAGACACAATATAATTATTCTTGACTCTTCCACGAGTATTAACTGCAATGATGACAAGCTAAAACATTATTTACTTTACAATTTCATCTTATTTATGTTCTCAACCAATTACAGGGCATAAATAACATATTTAGAATGAAAGAGAGAGAAAGCATAAAGTACAGACAAAGTAACAAAATATTGAAAACAATACATTTTCAATAAAACATACAGAACTCTTTCAAATAAAACAGAGAAAAACTACCAAAATACATAAACACACATAAAGGACATCATCATCACATCAACAACACTGCAAAAAGAAAGTAGTGCCAGACACTGGTATAAAATAACACTTCAAAAAAACTACTTTCATAAAAGGCTCAATTTTTCCTTTTTGAATCATGATGTCATTCAATACGTATATATTGAATCATAATGTTATCCAGAATGTATAAATCCCACTTTGAGTTATAACATTTCAACAGCAGCACTGATTTGATTGCTGTCTTTTCACATAACAAAATATTTATAGAACAACATTCTTTTACTAAAAGCTGCTTTGTAAAAGACTATACAGACAGATTTCACATCTCCTGAAGATAATGGCACATATATGCAATACATCATACAAGAAAAAAACAGTATCTGTAGGACAAAATTGATACATACTGCACACTGAATATAGTTACAACAAATGTGTGCTATGTACAGAGTCACTGAGTAATGAGAACAGCACTCCCAGTAGTAAATACTCGAAGTTCTTAAGCACAATTACATATTTCACATGACCATGTGCATCAGGAATGGGAGCATGTGAACATATCTGCATAGTACTTTACACAATCTGGCTTTTGTGCAGTCAGTCATCAACCTTGTCACCATCAACAGCCGCTTTCCTTCTCAAATCATTCTCAGCACCTGACACTGTACCCTTGTCTTTGTCTTCTCGTTTCATATCTTCAATTGGTTGGTTGGAGGTGTGTTCCTGAGTTCCTGGAATTGCATGAGGCAGTTGGGGTGATGTCCTTGAGGATGTTTGAAGATTTTTTTGAGTTTTTTCACCCTTTCGCCATAACGTTATTTCCTGTAAAATGGAGAAAACTAGTTTTTAACTTTGATGCCAATATTTATCTGGGTAACGCACTATACCATTATGTACTGATGCCTAGTATGAAGCATTCTATAAGACAAATATTTAAACCAGTTTTTACACACCTCTTGTGAGAACACAAAATTAAGATCACTAATAAATTCAAATACAGTTACTTCCATTGAAGTATCAAATCATTGGGCAGGTCTTACGTGGTCCTCATATTGGAAGTTCCTGTTATTGAACTGCACTTCATGTCTATGATAGGGATTCATGTGAAGGACATGGGTAATGTCTTTGCACCTTTGTCTCCTTGATGTAGGATCATCACCCGTGACTTTGGACATTACGGAGGATTCATTAAAGACTAAAGTAGCATTTTAATAATTTTTCTATTAGATTGACCTCCAGCACAGGTGTAACAATCCAAATTAATGTGCTTGGTTTATAACTTATAGGTCAGTGTTTGGAGTTTTAACATTCACAGTCCTTACAGTCCTTAGTTTGGGCAGCCAAGTTCCATATGTATACCAGCTATCTTGCTTCATCAATTGTGGCGATGAACTGTTAGATGTAATCCTCCTGAGCACCATAAGGTTGAAACGGAAACTAAGTATCCATTGCTATTTCAGCCTCAAGACCATGGATCAGGAAAAATGGCATGAAACCTGTGGTGTCCTATGATTTGCTGTGTAGTTTGTGAAAATCACAAGCATCATCATACCTGAACATCTATCTTCAATGTCAACATACATAAAGAGAATATCTGCCAATGGCTTGAAATACTTTTCCACAAACATCAATCATTACACATGGTGCTCTATGCTTCAAAATTAGCCCTTCTACAAGGATTCTGACAATTTCTGGAGCTTTGGCACTCTTGATGACAGTAGTGGTTGATGTAGTCAGCGCACACTATTAGCCATTTATACCCATTTGTCAACTTTGAAAACCACTCCAAGAATTCAGTTTCATTCCAGTGAAAAGGAACAACTACAAGAGGATTTGGTATCAGATGTCCTGGGGGCAACTGAGACACATGCTTCCACTGTTGACAATAAAGTGGCTTACTTAATGTCAGACAGATTGGTGGAGACCTGGTCAATGATGCCTACTTCTGATTCTGTCAAGGATATTTGCAAATCTGAGATGACATGATGGAGTATCGACAAAAATACTTCACTATGGTGGGCCACAAAGGAGTTTTGATGACAAGCAAACATTTCCATCCCAATGGATCCTAATTCCATTTATACCACGTTCCATCTAAGAATCTGAATTCTCCTGTGACAGTTTCTTCCTTCATTAAGGCATCTGTGGACTTCAGGAATGCTGCATATTCATTTTGTTTGGCTGCAATGTTTGTCAGTGCAATAATGAGTGGGTTATCATCAACACCAGGAGATACTGTGAAGGGCAGTCGATATCCATGTGTTTATGCCCATTTCTGTATACAACTGTGATTACGTATTCCTGAAGCTTTAGTGCACATCTTGCTAATTGTCCTGTGGATCCTTCATCCTTGTCAGCCACCATAAAAAATGGTTCAAATGGCTCTGAGCACTATGGGACTTAACATCTGTTGTCATCAGTCCCCTAGAACTTTAGAACTACTTAAACCTAACTAACCTAAGGACATCACACACATCCACGCCCGAGGCAGGATTCGAACCTGCGACCGTAGCGGTCACGCGGTTCCAGACTGAAGCGCCTTTAACCGCACGGCCACACTGGCCGGCAGCCACCATAAAGAAGGGTGCTCAGTCAGAACACTGAATGGTCTACCATATAAATAGGGGCAGAACTTACTGATTGCCAAAACAACAGAAAGACACTATTTCTCAGTCAGAGTAATTCTTCTTGGAACTGGAGAGTACTCTTTCAGCACTGCATTAGAATTGTACCTTGCCCATGATCACTTAAATCATTGTGTAGTTCCATCTCTGTATTCACATAAAAAGGGACAGGACTTGGGAAGATTTCAGCATCTCCTCAACCATAAAGAAAATCTTTCTTGCTCCTTGCTTCAAGAATATTTGCCTTCTCTCTGTAGCAGTTCTTGTAGTGGCTATGCCATACAACTGAAATAATTTATGAAGCAACAGTAGTAGCACATTGGAAGAAAGCCTCCAACATCACTAATATTCTGAGGAGTTCGAAAATCTGTTACCGCTCTTACTTTTTTCGATAAAGAGGAATTTCATTTTTATTAACTAGGTGCACAAAGATTTTTATTTCTTGGGTGACAAAGAGGCACATTCTCAGATTCATATGAAGCAGTTCCATTTACACATTTCAGCGCAGTTGTCAAGATGCTTAGATACTCTTGAAATATTTCGGAAAGCAACATCTTCGTCCTGGTAACAATGACATAATACATTTAGACACCAAAATGGGTTGTCCATCATGCTCTCAAAGATGGCTTGGGTGTTGCACAGATCAAATGGCCCATCTCTGAACTCAGAGTCAGTCAGGTACTATGAAACCAGTCACTTCTTGATCAGTCTCATCAACCTCAATTTGCCAGTAGCTAATCTCCATATCTATAGTGAAGAAATACACACACCAAAAGAAAGTTTTGCATCAGCCCGGTTCCCAGAACTCCTGAAGACTGTGGATATTGTATCAAAGACGCAGTCCCTTTGACTGTTCAAAGATGTCACTAAACCCGCCCAAAGATGTAAACAATCATGCGTGAGCAGCGCCTATTAGACAAAGGAGGTCCGACAGCTGATCACTTCTAGTCATTCCAGCAGGAAGGAGGTACACAGCTCGTGTTGTCTGTAGCTCATCCATGCCTAGCCAGTCAATACCGCGGTTTGATCGCGTCCACATTGTTACTTTGTGCCACAAAGGGCTCTCACCAAGGTAAGTGTCCACGTGTCTGAGTGAACTAAAGCGATGTTGTTCAAATATGGAGGAGGTACAGGGAGATAGGAACTGTCAATGACATGCCTCGCTCAGACCGCCCAAGGGCTACTACTGCAGTGGATGACCGCTACCTATGGATCATGGCTCGGAGGAACCCTGACAGCAATGCCACCATGTTGAATAATGCTTTTTGTGCAGCCACAGGAAGTCGTGTTATGACTCAAACTGTGCGCAATAGGCTGCATGATGCACAACTTGACTCCCCATGTCCCTGGCGAGGTCCATCTTTGCAACCATGACACCATGCAGTCACGCAGTGTGGTACAGATGGACCCAACAACATCCCGAATGGACCGCTCAGGATTGGCATCACATTCTTCTCACCGATGAGTGTTGCATTTGCCATTAGACAATCATTTTGGAGACAGGCAACCCGGTCAGGCTGAATGCCTTATACACACTGTCCAGCAAGTGCAGCAAGGTGAAAGTTCCATGCTGTTTTGGTGTGGCATTATGTGGGGCCAAGGTATGCCGCTGGTGGCCATGGAAGTCGCCGTAACAGCTGTATGATATGTGAATGCCATCCTCCAACCGATAGGGCAACCATATCGGCAGCATATTGGCGAGGCATTCATCTTTATCGACGACAATTTGCGCCCCCATTTTGCTCATCTTGTGAATGACTTCCTTCAGGATAATGACATTGCTCGACTAGAGTAGCCGTGTGTACAGCAATCTGGACCACCAACTCTGAAGGACTCACTGTATGGTGGTACAACATTCAATGTGTGGTTTTCATGAGGAATAAGAAGGGCAGAAATGATGTGGTATGTTGATCTCTATTCCAATTTTCTTTACAGGTTCCGGAACTCTCGGAATCGATGTGATACAAAACTTTCTGATGTGTGTACTTTGCAACCTTCAGTGCAGTGCAGCCATCAGTGCAGTGCAGCCGTCAGTGCAGTGCTACCCAGCAGCCATAGGGAGGCTGTTACACACACACCTCCAAGGCGATCTGTTTCACAGCGAGAGCTTTAATGATTGAAGCAGAAGCTTCTCTTAAGCTGTGTGCTGTATATTGAACTGCAAATTCGCCGTGCTTGTTGCTTTTAGGAGAAAACTGCTGTGTTTTTGCTGTTCTGACAACACCATAAATTGTCAGTGTTACATTAGTATGCAGCATGGGAGGTACCAACCGCAAAAAGCCAAAGAAGACTATAATATGGCCGGAGATGTCCACCACTCAAAAACCAGAGGAGGCAGGGTGAGAGAAGACAACAGTGAGGAGAAGGAGGAGGAGGAGGAGGAGGAGGAGGAAGAGGAGGAGGAGGAGGAGAAGAGGTAATATCTGCTGGAGTATTTGGTGTTCATCTGTTATACTGGAAACAACTGAATAAAGACCTACCATGAACTGACTGATTAACTTCAATAATGTCCCAAGGTCACACCAATGGATAATGATATAGAGACCTGGACATTCACTATGAATGACCAGGATACAGTGAGGAAGATTATGATGGACTACCGTATTGAAGAACCAATTAGAACAGCACTTCAGAAGAAAACACCACCATTTATGGATCTGCTACATGATCTACCATGGACGTTCGATGTAGAATCAGTGTGTCACGCACTGCTGAACTGCAGATTTGCTGCCATGGTGAAACTACATAACTGAACAAACAAGAACAGACCACCATCATTTGTTCTCGCTGTAGATCCATCACAAGAAGCGAGTGTCAAGAAGGCTAAAGAAATCTTCAAGGTGAAGAACCTCGTGGGATTTGACACCAAGATCGAGCCTCTCCCAGCAGGATTTGACATTAGACACAATGTTGTAAGTGTCAAAAGCAAGGACATGTGGCAAAATATTGTTACAATTAAGCAAAATGCATTAGGTGTGCTGGCAGTCACGACAGTTGTAACTGTACACAGAGAGAAGAAAAGCCAACATGTGTTCACTGTGGGGGGTCACACATTGTGAGCTGATGTGGCTGCAAAGCCTTCAAAAGTCCACAATAATGCTGGTGAAAAGAAACAAACAAATTCAGAAGAAATTGCTAAGAAGAAGAGGCAGTGAAGAAGGCATAGGAAACGCACAACATTAACTCCAGAGAAGACAGTGCACTGGAAGCAGCCCATCAACCCTGTAGCCAGCTGGCACCCCCCCCCCCCCTTTCTCCACTAGTGACAGTGGAAGGGGAGGCCAGCCCCCAGTGTGGAGTCAGGGCAGACAGCACTGAGACACAAAGGAGATAAAGCTGCTGCAGTGACAGCAGGTAGCCCAACCTGGAGTGGAGCTACTGGTTAGGATCGAAGCACTTGCCGATGCAGAAATGACGAGACTCTACAGCTAGCTTGAGAAGAGATTTTTGAACAGGACTGAAGTGGCAATTCATGCCACAGTGAAGGCTTTGAAACAGCGCAGAAGTGCACTACCAGTCCGAGCCTAGGTTTTAGCAGAGGTTTTCCTTTGGCTGTGAGGCAAATGCCGAGACTTCCATTTCTTCCTCCAGCCAACAAAGGGTGTCCTCACAAAATATAAAATAAATTGTGTCCCCCACAGATGTACCAAATATTCTCTGGCCCAAACTACATTATTTTGAAAACAGGCCCAACATCCCTATCAGAAATGGAATGAAGATAATAAAAAAAAGACAGTCCAAAGTGTCAAATTCCTGACAATAGGTATATATTTTTGGTAATCAATACATAAATGCCACATGCCATCTTTCTTCATCACGAACCTTCTGACAGCCAAATAATGTCTTGCAGAATTTTCTCCACTTCCATCTGATTTATTCATCATTCAACTGGAGCCACCATACCGAAGTACTGACTTAAAAGGGGTATGATACCCAGTGTTGCAAATTGTGTTTCACATTAGGTTGTTTCTTTGGTATTGCCTGTACTCCAGACCTGAATAGGTGCAGAATGGTCGATGTTGTTTCTTAGTCATTCTGGGACCTATTGGCAGCTCATAGTAGAAAATA
Source organism: Schistocerca cancellata (assembly GCF_023864275.1). Classification (NCBI taxonomy): domain Eukaryota; kingdom Metazoa; phylum Arthropoda; class Insecta; order Orthoptera; family Acrididae; genus Schistocerca; species Schistocerca cancellata. Next base: position 648,782,895 of record NC_064629.1, on the reverse strand, counting down.
CCTAGGGGTAGTCAGTAGTCGTATGATTCTCCATGAATTCTCCATGAATGACACTGAGTAGACCTATCTGGACTGGTTTGTCTATTGCTACACACATACCCTTCATGGCAGTTGCTGCTGTCCATGGCAACTGGTGACCCAAAGCTCTCGTGGGCGAAGGTTATGACTGTCACTGACATATAGATTTCTTTTGTGAGTCTGAATACCTTTCTGCACTTGACTAGAGCTTCACAGTTTAACTGTGGATCCAGGTTGTCGAGTAGAACTCTTTTCATTGATGATGGCATAAGTATGCTTTTAAAACGCAGACAACTGGCCAGAACAATCATCATTACACGAACATTTTCTAGCAGCTTTCACAATCTGGAGCCGCAGTCTTCTACAGTCCATACCATTTATGATCCCTGCAAGAAGTTCCATCATCAAAGGATAACACTACAGCTACGCATTCTGGAAGAACAGCAAATATCTCAAATATCTTAAGGGTTGTGCCCCATCACAGATAGTTATTCCAGCAAAATAAGTTACTGTTGGTTGGTTGATTGATTGATCAGCGGAAAGGGGGGGGGGGGGGGAGTGCAGCCAAGTCATCGGTCTCATGATATAAGGTGGCAGAAACCAAGGGAGGAACAACACAAATGGCATAGTCCTGTCAAGGGGAAGGGAAAAGGGGCAAACAAAGAGTGGCGGAGGGTACTTTGAGTACCTCTATCGGTTCTCCCTTCTATTCCAGTCTCGTAGTGTTCATGGAAAGAAAGATTGTCAGTATGCCTCTGTGTGGGCTCTAATCTCTCTTATTTTATCCTCATGGACTCTTCGCGAGATATACGTAGGATGGAGCAAGATACTGCTTGACTCCTCAGTGACGGTATGTTTTCGAAACTTCTACAAAATCCCATACCGAGCTAATGAGCGTCTCTCTTGCAGAGTCTTCCACTATAGCAGGGGCGGGCAGGAATCCTGCACGTGTGCAGTGCACTTGCACGCGTGCAGTTAACAGGTATTCTGTGTGCACACAGGGGCAAGCTGGCCACCCGCTTATCTCCCCTCCCCACCATACCTTCTGTCCGCTCCTTCCTGTGCAATTCATTTTGTTTCCTAGCTTGCTTTATTGAATGAAGGAATAAGATTAGTAGGAGCGCTTGAAGGATATCGTGGTTTGAAAGAGTACCTATTACCTACGATACGTTTTATTTAATTATCACAGGTGGAGTGGAACAAAATTTCTACATACAGACAAACGCAAACAGTTACTTAAATTTTCATTTCTGATGTTTGCTCTTAACCGACACTTACTAATTCAGCAAATGGTTTTCCAGTTCTCGCTATATTAAGCGCAATCTTATAACTGTACGTACCGCTGGGCTGTTATTGTTGTCGTCCTGAAAAACTGAAAACAGTGCTCCATAAAATGTTAAATCAGTTAGATGAGAGACATGGGGAAAGAAAGTCGCTGATCTCTCGTGACAACAGCAACTATGACAGATTCATCTAGTATTGTCAGATCGCTCTTCTTAAGCTCAGTCAGTTTCCCCATCCGCTGAGAATCCGACAATAAATTGTACTCGTCCTTCTGAAAATTGTTATAATGGCCTTCAATACCAAACTTCCGCTGACCAGCGAGAATACTGCCACATATGAAACATTTCGAATTTTCACATTTTTGCACAAAGAAAAAATGATTCTCCCATTACTTTTTAAAAGATATCAAATCTCTACTTCTCCGTTTCCTTGTTTCACTCTGCATTTTCCGTTTCTTGAAATACAACGTTCACTACGTAGTGGTCGCTACGCATCAACGTCCGCAGCTTAGCCTGGCACTACACTGCCGCAACCTGCCGGCTGTCGCCACTGCCCCAGTCGACGATTGCACGTGAGCAGCACACGTGCAGCGCTGTGCGCTCATGAGCCGCGTGCAACGTTTGCCCGCCCCTGCACTAGAGTTTATCTATCATCTCCCTAACGCTTTCACGATTACTAAATGATCCTGTAACGAAGCGCGCTGCTCTCCGTTGGATCTTCTCTATCTCTTCTATCAACCTTATCTGGTAGGGACCCCACACCGGTGAGCAGTATTCAAGCAGTGGGCAAACAAGTGTACTGTAACCTACTTCCTTTGCTTTCGGACTGCATTTCCTTAGGGCTCTTCCAATGAATCTCAGTCTGGCATCTGCTTTACCGACGATTAATTTTATATGGTCATTCCATTTTAAATCACTCCTAATGCCTACTCCCAGATAATTTATGGAATTAACTGCTTCCAGTTGCTGACCTGCTATATTGTAGCTAAACGATAAAGGATCTTTATTTCTATGTATTCGCAGCACATTAGAATGAGATTCAATTGCCATTCCCTGCACAATGCGTCAATTTGTTGCAGATCCTCCTGCATTTCAGTACAATTTTCCATTGTCACAACCTCGTGATATACTACAGGATCATCCGCAAAAAGCCTCACTGAACTTCTGATGTTATCGACAAGGTCATTTATGTATATTGTGAATAGCAACGGTCCTACGACACTCCCCTGTGGCACACCTGAAACACTCTTACTTCGGAAGGCTTCTCTCCATTGAGAATGACATGCTGTGTTCTGTTATCTAGGAACTCTTCAATCCAATCACACAATTGGTCCAATAATCCATATGCGCTTACTTTGTTCATCAAACGACTGTGGGGAACTGCACCAAATGCTTTGCGGAAGTTAAGAAACACGGCATCTACCTGGGAACCCGTGCCTATGGCCCTCTGAGTCTCGTGGATGAGTAGCGCGAGCTGGGTTTCACACAATCGTCTTTTTCGAAACCCATCCTGATTCCTACAGAGTAGATTTCTAGTCTCCAGAAAAGTCATTATACTCGAACATAATACGTGTTCCAAAATTGTACAACTGATCGACATTAGAGATATAGGTCTATAGTTCTGCACATCTGTTCGACGTCCCTTCTTGAAAACGGGGATGACCTGTGCCCTTTTCCAATTCTTTGGAACGCTACACTCTTCTAGAGACCTACGGTACACTGCTGCAAGAAGGGGGGTAAGTTCCTTCGCGTACTCTGTGTAAAATCGAACTGGTATCCCATCAGGTCCAGCGGCCTTTCCTCTTTTGAGCGATTTTAATTGTTTTTCTATCCCTCTGTCATCTATTTCGATATCTACCATTTTGTCATCTGTGCAACAATCTAGAGAAGAAACTACAGTGCAGTCTTCCTCTGTGAAACAGCTTTGGAAAAAGACATTTAGTATTTCGGCCTTTAGTCTGTCATCCTCTGTTTCAGTACCATTTTGGTCACAGAGTGTCTGGACATTTTGTTTTGAACCACCTACCGCTTTGACATAAGACCAAAATTTCTTAGGATTTTCTGCCAAGTCAGAACATAGAACTTTACTTTCGAATTCATTGAATGCCTCTCGCATAGTCCTCCTTACACTACATTTCGCTTCGCGTAATTTTTGTTTGTCTGCAAGGCTTTGGCTATGTAACTGATTGTTGTACAACGGTGGCTCTTTTCCACCTCTTACAATCTTGCTTGGCACATACTAATCTAATGCATATTGTATGATGTTTTTGAACTTTATCCACTGATCCTCAACACTATCTGTACTTGAGACTAAACTTTTGTGATGAGCCATCAGGTACTCTGAAATCTACTTTTTTTCACTTTTGCTAAACAGAAAAATCTTCCTACCTTTTTTAATATTTCTATTTATGGCTGAAATCACTGATGCAGTAACCACTTTATGATCACTGATTCCCTGTTCTGCATTAACTGTTTCAAATACAGGGCTATTACAAATGATTGAAGCGATTTCATAAATTCACTGTAGCTCCATTCATTGACATATGATCACGACACACTACAGATACGTAGAAAAACTCATAAAGTTTTGTTCGGCTGAATCCACACTTCAGGTTTCTGCCGTCAGAGCGCTCGAGAGCGCAGTGAGACAAAATGGCGACAGGAGCCGAGAAAGCGTATGTCGTGCTTGAAATGCACTCACATCAGTCAGTCATAACAGTGGAACGACACTTCAGGACAAAGTTCAACAAAGATCCACCAACTGCTAACTCCATTCGGTGATGGTATGCGCAGTTTAAAGCTTCTGGATGCCTCTGTAAGGGGAAATCAACGGGTCGGCCTGCAGTGAGCGAAGAAACGGTTGAACGCGTGCGGGCAAGTTTCACACGTAGCCCGCGGAAAATTGGCTCATGCCACAACTGGAGACCGACAGCGCCGACCTCATCTTTCAACAGGATGGTGCTCCAACGCACTTCCATCATGATGTTTGGCATTTCTTAAACAGGAGATTGGAAAACCGATGGATCGGTCGTGGTGGAGATCATGATCAGCAATTCATGTCATGGCCTCCACGCTCTCCCGACTTAACCCCATGTGATTTCTTTCTGTGGGGTTATGTGAAAGATTCAGTGTTTAAACCTCCTCTACCAAGAAACGTGCCAGAACTGTGAGCTCGCATCAACGATGCTTTCGAACTCATTGATGGGAACATGCTGCGCCGAGTGTGGGAGGAACTTGATTATCGGCTTGATGTCTGCCGAATCACTAAAGGGGCACATATCGAACATTTGTGAATGCCTAAAAAAACTTTTTGAGTTTTTGTATGTGTGTGCAAAGTATTTTGAAAATATCTCAAATAATAAAGTTATTGTAGAGCTGTGAAATCGCTTCAGTCATTTGTAATAACCCTGTAGTTCTGGTCTGTTTGTCACCAGAAGGTCTAATATGTTATCGCCATGAGTTGGTTCTCTGTTTAACTGCTCAAGGTAGTTTTCAGATAATGCACTTAAAAAAGTTTCACTGGATTCTTTGTCCCTGCCATCCGTTATAAACGTTTCAGTCTCCCAGTCTATATCTGGTAAATTTAAAATCTCCACCCATAACTATAACATGGTCGGGAAATCTACTCGAAATATTTTCCAAATTATCCTTCAGGTGCTCTGCCACAACAGCTGCTGAGCCAGGGGGCCTACAGAGACATCCTATTACCATGTTTGAGCCTGCATTAATCATGACCTTCACCCAAATTATTTCACATTTCGGATCTCCATCAATTTCCTTCGATACTATTGCACTTTCTATCGCTATAAACATGCCTCCCCCTTCACTGACCAGCCTGTCTCTGCGGTATACATTCCAATCTGAGTTTTAGAATTTCATTACTGTTTGCATCTGGTTTCAGCCAACTTCCTGTCCCTAGTACTATGTGGGTATTGTGACCCTTTATTAATGAGAGCAGTTCTGGGACCTTTCTATAGATGCTCCTGCAGTTTACTGTTACCACATTAATATTGTTATTCCCTGTTGCGTTTTGCCTACAACAACCTTGTCACATCTCGGGAGGCATCTTGTCAGGCCTAGGGAGGGAATTTTCTAACCTAAAAAGCCACATGTGCACCCCACACTATGCTACCCTTGTAGCCGCTTCCTGCGTGTAGTGCATGCCAGACCTATTCAGGGGGACCCTACATTTCTCCACCCATAGCGGAGGTCGAGAAATTTGCACTCCAGATCTCCGCAGAATCATCTGAGCCTCTAGTTTAAGCCTTCCACTCGGCTCCAAACCAGAGGACCGCAATCGGTTCTGGAAATGATACTACAAATAGTTAGCTCAGATTCCACCTCGCAAGCGAGGCTTTCCGCCTTCACCAACTCCGCCAACCGCCTGTATGAACTGAGGATGACCTCTGAACCAAGACAGCAGGAGTCATTGGTGCCGACATGAGTAACAATTTGCAGTCGGGTGCACCCAGTGCTCTCTATCGCCGCCGGCAGGGCCTCCTCCACATCTCAGATAAGACCCCCCAGCAAGCAGACAGAATGAACACTGGCCTTCTTCCCCAAACTTTCAGCTATTTCTCTAAGGGGTTCCATCACCCGCCTACCACTGGAGCTCCCAATCACTAATAACCCCCCCCCCCCCCGTGTGCCTGCTTGGACCTTGCTGAAGGAGCGGCCATATGTCCACTCACAGACAGATCGGGCGATGCCATGAGGCCAGCCTCCACACACTGACCCTCCGTCTCATGTGACGCGGACGCCACTGAACCCGTTACTCCCCTTGGGGAGAGGGTGGCCCAACCGCGACCGGTACCCACGAAGATGTCTTGACAGAAGGGACCGTGGGTGAAGATGTAACACCTGGGGTGTACCATGTGATGCACCAGACTCCCCACTGCCACTACACTCTGAGGCAGCAGTCTGAAGACAGCTGACCACGGCCATCAACACGTTCAGCTGTTCGCAAACAGAGGCCAGCTCCTCCTGCGTCTGTACACAGCAGTCACACATCCTATCCATCCTAAGAAATCAACAATTTACTGTAGAGAGTTAAGTAATCAACTTTTAACCAGACTGCTAATTCACTAAAGGCGGCTGATAGCTGACCAAACTGTGGTTACTAGACACTTTTTGTTGGAAACAATGAAACTAAGCACTACCTGTGTCTCAACTGTATTCAAAACAAACACGAAATCTATGGAACACTATAACTAGTACTCAAAAATTAAAGCTTCCTAAAAGCAAAAACACACGGAAAAAGAAGTGACTAGTAAGAAAAACACAGTTAATACTTAAATTTACGTAGCTCGCTGTACAGCAGATGTGAAACCGACGGCAGTTACGACGACACTGACACATCTGGGACAAGAAGTTAGGAAGGCGTATTCAGTGCCAAGAGCCAAAAGGCGAGGGCAGTCTAGCAAAATATGGATCACCATGAGGGGGGTCTCACTACTACAATGGGTGGGCCTCATTGTGGAGTAAAAACCATGGGTCAACCTAGTATGGCCAATACAAAGACAGCAGAGGATGGTAGACTTCTATCAGGAGAGGCAGAGGGAAGAATGCCACATGGTGGGAATCTCTTTGATTACACGAAGTTTAACAGACAGGATCTAGCCACTCAAGACTTGTCCCACAATTGAGCGAAAAGGGATTTGATGTAAAGCCTCAAATCTTCCTCCAGAGGGGAGACAGAGATCCGGGGGTATGAACACCATTCTCCTAGGTCTACGGGGTATGAACACCATTCTCCTAGGTCTATGGGGTATGAACACCATTCTCCTAGGTCTACAGAAGGCTGAAAATAAGGCAATAGGACTCTGAATGACTGGTGGGACATGAGTTTGCAAATAAAAATTGGGAGGAGTCCCCAAAGACTCCATTCGTGGAGCATAACGAGGATGTGATGGTGCCAAGCTGTGTCATAGGCCTTACAAAGATCAAAAAGAACTGTGAAAAGATGGCGCCGCTGAGAAGAGATCTGATGAATTACGGTTTCCAATCAAAGCAGATGATTGATCAGAGACAGTCCCTCCCAAAAGCCGCACCTTAAAGGAGACGAACAGGAACCACTGAAAAGGGAAAATACCTTGGCAACAAATACAGTTGAATATCTGGAAGAGATATTGTTGCTGTGGAGGATTGAGGTGTTGAAGCAATTGGTTATGGATGAAATCATGCCCAAGGGCTGAATTGTGGGAAGAAGAGATGTCCAGAAGAAGTTCCCATTAGTAAAAAGTTCACTGTAGGATTCCACGTGACAAGGAGTGCAACGTAAGTGGGAAGCTCCAGCCTGCTGTTTCCTGATGAGGAAGGAGACTCTATAGGAGACTGAGACTGATGCCACCACAAAATGGGTTGCATGGTGTTCTGTGAGAACTGACAGAGCTGTACAAGGGCCACTAGGAAGGGCAAGGCTTGGAATGTAAGACTGCCACACAGAACCCTGGAGTGTGTAGCGAGGAGCCCACACCCATGACGAAGGGACAGATGAACCTAAGGAGGAGACAATGCAGTCCCAACACCCCCACTTGCTCTGTTTTAGTAACAGGCTTTGATGCGAAGATGTTGAAAGGCAATAGACCAGATGAGTGCCACCTAAGATGTTGCAAGGCATGACAAAGATCACAGATGGCGGCAGCAATGGCTGTACTCAACTGCGGAACTGGCCAGTGGTGAACCATGCCTGTCGAGTGGGGAAAGGCAATGCCGGCAGCACAAATTATCTTACTGGATGGATCATGAATGACTTCATCAATACAACCTAAGAAAGCAGGTGTGAACACGACCTGGGAAGTACACAGAGGCCAATCAGCACGATAGAAAGCCCATTGGGGTAACTTGGCCATTGGAATGGAGAATCAATGGAATGTGGTCAATATCACAGAGGTCATCTGTGGTGACCAGTGCAAGGAAGGAAGAAGGGGAGGGGAGGCAATCGAAAGAGCAATAGTAAAAAAAAGTGCCACACATGGCACTAAAATGAGTAGGGGAACCATCATTAAGAAGGCACAGGTTGTGCTCTACGATAAATTGGTCAATGAGGAGCCACTGTGTAGATGAAAAAGCACTGTCCTACGAAGGGTCATGGGCATTCAAATTCCCAAGGAGGAGGAAGGGAGGGAGGGGGAAGTTGCGGAAGGAGAGCAGTTAAGGCAGCAGATGTAGGCAGCAGGTCAGGAGAGAGATAGTAAGCCCGTCAAATTTCTGACGAGTCTCAGTTCTCCTCATACTCTTGTATCTTCTTTTCTTTCTTGTAAGCCAGGCAATCTGGTGAGTATGGAGAATGATAGTCATGACAATTACACACATATGTGGTGGAAAACAGGGGCTCCCCTCATGGAGTGGGTGTCCATATTCTCTGCATAGAGGGTCGGCCATACAGTGGGAAGACATGTGCCCAAAATGGAAGCACCAAAAATACTTCATGGATGGTGGGACATATGGCTTAGCGTCACAATGGTAACGCATAATCTTGATCTTCTCTGGGAGGGTATCTCCCTCAAAAGACAGAATAAAGGCGCCAGCATCAGTGGGACTGTCCATACACCTTTCTGAAAATAATGAACAAAATGACCACTCAGTCATTATAGACTGGCCTGGAATTGTTCTTCAGTTTGAAGGATGAGGTCCCCATGAAAAATGACTCACTGGACCATATTCATAGACTGGTGAGGTGTAATGGACACCGGGATGTCACCAAGATGACCACAAGCAAGAACAGCTGCAGATTTGGTGGCATAAGAAGTTTTAATCAACAGGAAACTCAACTGCATCTTACTGAGAGACTCCACTTTGTCAATCTTGTATTCAATATTTTCCACAAAAAAATAATGGTTTGGTGGCAGTGTGTTGTCAATGCTAGTGCAGACCAAGTAGCAGGTAAAGTATTTCCTCCCAAGCCGGTGAGCCTGGCCCCCTTCTCCCAGGGTGTAGCAAGGGAAGGGAAAGCCGCAGGGTCACAAGAAGCAGCATTAAATAATCCATTGCCAACCAAAGAGATGGTTGTAGAAGAGCAGTCAGTTCATATGCAGAGCATCTGCCCCGATACCACCGACCGAGACACAGCAAGCGCCGTCTTGCATGACAGCCACTGCCAGGAGTTCCCTTGCTTCAGTACAACACACAGCCACCCCTATGCATACATGGGGAAGGAACAGCTCATTATCAGAAGTGTGATCTCTGTGTTGTCAGGGGGTTCAGCCAGATGGGTACATAATAGCCCCGCCACATGGGCTGGTTGCATGTGCTGGTGACATGGGCTACAGAGGGGTATCAACACTGTAGACGTCAGTGAGTTCTTCCCCAAATGGCTCACACTATGGAGAGAAATTTTAGAAGTGAAGGCCAAACTCCAAATGATGACCAAAATGCCAAAAAGGAAGGATGAAAACAAAAAAGTAAGGGGAACAAAAACCAGAAGGAATACAAGAACTCAGTTGGATAGCAGAGCCGACGTAAGTAACAACACAGTGAGAGGCAAGCAAGGAGCAGAGAGGAAGGAGTGAGGACAGGAAGGGAGGCAGGGAGGGAGACGAAAATGCAGCCCAAGAAGGAAGAATGGACCACAATACCTCATGTGCGCCAAGCACGAACTCATGAAAGACCCATGAGGCCCCTGGGGGGTACTGTCAGACACATTTTCCATTTGCATGATGGCTTTTGTATTTTCAGTTGGTGATGAAAGTCCTCAATATCACACAAAATTATACCCCAGAATTAACTATTGCTTGCATAGGTGGACTGTCAATAATGTGCGATTTCCCAACATCTTGCCACCTGACATTCATGGAGAATTTTCATCTGTGACAACCTCACCTAGACAGATAGTAGCCTGACACAGCTTTCCCAATTTTGGCAGCTGGGAACAGCTGGAACCTCATTATGATGGCCCAACTACTTCACACAGAATCCAGAATCTATACTCGGTTCATCATAAGAATAAACCTGATGTAAACAAACACAAATGCGATGATTGGTCAAAATCTGTAGCGCACCTACACTGGTGCTGCTATGCTCTTGAAAGGAGGTTACACTTTCACATTAAATATATTACTACTAAGCTGCATTAAATGAAACTTTAAGATATTCAAATGTATTAACAGCCATCAATGTTCTTCTTAATCATGCTTTAGCTATGTAGTTTTTATTTCAAAAATCGTGTACAGTCACAGCCTCTGCATTGTTGTGCTCTGATTGTTGCACTGTTAATATAGCAGTATGAAAATGGTTGAGGCTGCTCCCTGTTCCGTAGTGAAACCCGCGTGTGGAACATGGTTAAAAAGTACCAAGAAATAGGTTATTCTTAATGTTCATCATAATTTCACAGAGATAAACAACTTTGAAGTTTTCTGAGGGACTGTATTAGACACAACTGAGACAAGCGCATATTCACTATAAATCAGAATTGGTAGCGTGGTGACTTGACAACTGATTGCAATTTATGGTTTCGTGGTTGAAGCCTCGCCTATGTCAATTTTTTTTTCTTGTTCAATTTCAAATACCTACATATCGTAAATGTAAAATTCATCATGTTTTATGCCACACATGTACATATGTGTTATAGAAACATGATAAACAATCATCTTCACATCATCGAGCACTCCATACCAATGTTGTATTTTTACATTTGCCACTGTACCATTACAATGTGAACCTAAGAGAACTGATCTGGAGCCAAGTTAAAGGATTTGGCAAGAGAAATAACATGACCATTAAGCTGCCAGACATACTGGAACTAACGCACACAGCTTTTTCACACGTTGTTGTCGAACGCTAGGGGGCTATAGAAAGGCACGTCACAAAAGAGGAGGAGAAAATGTGGCGCATGGGTGGCTTCATGGATTATGTTGCTGATCGACTCATTATCAATGGAGCACATGTCAGTTCCAGAGCTGAAATGCATTTCTCAGATTCGGATAAGGAAAGAGCTAAGAGATTACCAGATGACTGACTGTAATTAATACCTTCAGTGCCTTCAGTATTCAACAGCACACTGAAATCCCTGCAGTATGCTTTTGCATCACACATGGCTCATTGAGAAAAATTACCCTGTGCTTAAGTTAGGAATTTTCATCACTCTGGTTTGTAATCAGTCAGGGGACAACGAGAGCATTTTATGCTTTCCGTCTGATCATTTAACAAGCACACGGTAGTGCTAGAGTTTTGCCGAATACTATTTCATTCTCTTTAAAAGTTAAATAACATTTGAAGCTATACTGTTTCTTTGCCTGTCCCTTTTTACGTCTGAACTGCAACTGCTCACATCATTGCAGGTTGGGTGGACTGCTGGTTGGTCATGGCTGTCCAAGTTTAATGCACCAGTAAAGCTGTTGTCCCACACATTACGCTCAGTCTGTGTGTGTGACAAGGCATAAAATGTATCCTTATGATTGTACTTGACTGTATTGGTCACAGCTTGGCTTCCACTCCACATGAAATCCAACAAGATTCAAGCAAATGCAGAAGAATACATGGCTTAATGTTTACATTAAGTTTATTCTTATGGTGAACAGAGTATAGTACCAGTTATGAGAGTGAGGTCACATACAAACTAACACTTCAGACTGAAAACATGGTTATTGAGTGCACATGATGATGATGGAATTGTTTGGATATACAAAACTGAGATCTTTAGTGCCCATAGCACAATCAGACAAAACAGCTGCCATTACAATGGCTAAACAGATTAAAATAACTCTTAACATTTTCCTTAAAGTTCAAAATGTTTCTTATGTATATTATTCTCCCACAGCTGAACGGCATTCTGACTCGACAGCAAGACAGCCCTCAGGGGAACGACACATTGGATCACACTATGTTTCCTACAGGCCTAATTGGTCTGCTTGTTCACAGATTTCTACATGACCTGGTATCCAGCACAACAATCTCTGCTTCCCTTGCTGTTGAAGTAGAGCAGTTTCCCCTGTATTGATGAGATTATTTCCTCTGTTGGGTAAATTTATTGCAATGCTTGTAGAGCTCAATGGCACTTAGAGCAGACGATTTATTCTGTTTAGTTATTTCTTTATTTATCTGCTTAAACAGCTCACTCTAATGCCTCCAGGAGTACATACAGTTCAACACTAATAACTAAACTGGTTGGGAAGTAGAAACCCAAAGACACAGTCATAGAAGACTGTCTTTCGAAGGATATACCTTGTTTCATGTCATTTGTAAATGCTATTGTAAAATTGCAGTGCTTATATAAAATATTGTAAAAACAGACATAAAAAATTATATTTTGAGTGCATTCTTTCTTGAACAGTAATTCTAAAACATTTCTGGGCCTATTAAGAAGACTGGTTTTTTACTCCAACCTTGGCATAATATATAAATATCTAACACTCCAGTTTCCAAAAGGTAAGCCTTTGCAGTAGCCAAAAGGGCCTAATTACTCTCTCAATGGTGTTAACGTGTATATGTTAAGACTGGCAAGCAATGGAGCAACATGCAGATGACAGGAAATAGAAAATACTTTGCATACTTGTCACACGACAAGCCTGCTGCTTCCTCCTCAGAAGGCAGCTGCATAGGAGGCTGATGCCATCGCAAAATAGGTCACAAGGTGTTCTGCAAGAACTTATGGATCTGTACAAAGGCTAACAGAAAGGGCAAGGCCCTGAATGAAATATTCCACAGACAACCTTGGAGGGTGCGGAGCATAGACCACATCTGTGGCAAAGGGACACAAGAACCTAGAGAGGAGACAAAGTGTTCCCAACACACCTGGTTCCTCTACATGATTACGTAATAGGCTTTGGCAGGAAGATATTTAAAGGTAATAAGACTAATAGAGGATGGGTGCCACTTACGATGTTGCAAGGCACGACGATGATCAAAGATAGCCACGGCAATTGCTGTGCCCCACCATGGAATTGACCAACTGTGAATGGGGCCTGTCAAGCGAGAAGCGGCAATGCCAGCACCACTGGTTATCTTATCAGATACATTGCGGACCACTTCATGAACACAAACTGACAAAGGAGGAGGAAACATGACCTGAGAGGTATATAAAGAGGCCAATCAGCACAATGGAAAGCCCAGCAGGTAACCAGGCCATTGGGAGGTGGGAAGGGAAAGAGAGAATGAACGGGAAGTGGTCACTATCACAGACTTCATTCTGTGGTGACCAGTGTAAAGAAGGAAGAAGGGGAGGAGAAGAGAGCGAAAGATCAATGGCATAGAAAGTGCCATATGCGGCACTAAGATGAGTAGGGGAACCATCATTAAGAAGGCACAGGTTGTGCGCTACAAAAAATTGGAAAATTAGAAGCCACTGTGTAAATGAAAAAGCATGGTCCCACAAAGGGTTGTGAGCATAAAAATCCCTGAGGAGGAGGAAGTTGCTGAAGGAGAGCAGTTAGGGCAGCAGGCTTTTGCCAGATCTGGAACTGAAACAGTCAGTGAGCTTGGGGTGCACAGCCTCTTTGTGCCACGGTCGAGTTGTGGTAGCAGGCCTCCGGCCTGAGAGACACCAGCAGGAGGGGCCCCAGAGGGAGCCCAATCGCCGGTAGTTGCCGGAAGAAGGGGGGCACCCCAGGCATGGGAACTGCAGGGGAGGGGGAGAGGAGAGAGAGATGGGACTGGTGTAAGGAAGAGGGAGGAGCGGCAAGGGAAGTAACAGGGGGAAAGTAGATGTCATCGACACAGGATGAAGTCTGTCAAATTTCTGATGAGCCTCAGTTCTCCAGGGACTCATACTCTTTTATCTTCTTTTCTTTCTTGTAAGCCAAACAATCTGGTGAGGGTGGAGAATGACAGTCATGACAATTAACACATATGCATGGTAGATCACAGGGGCTCCCCTCAGAGTGGGTGTACATTCACCGCATAGAGGGTTCGTCGTACACATCAGGAAGACATGTACCCAAAACTCAATCACTGAAAGCAGTTCACGGGTGGCGAGACATATCAATTCATGTCAAACTGTTAACACATAACCTCGACCATCTGTGGAAGGGTATCTTCCTCAAAAGACAGAATAAAGGTACCGGTACTGGTGTGATTTTGCTTACAACCTTTCTGAACATGCCAAACAAAATAAACTCCCCATCATTGCAGATTGACCACGAGTTCCTCATAAATTTGAAGGATGAAGTTCCTATGAAAAATGACCCACTGGGTCACGTTCAAAGACTGGTAATGTGTAATGGACACCGGGATGTTGCCATGGTGATCACATGCAACAACACTCGCACACTGGGTGGCATAAGAAGTTTATTGCACAGGGAACTCAACTGCATCTTACTGAGAGACTCCAATTCATCAATCTTGTCTTCGTTATTTTTCACAAACAATAATGGCTTGGTGGCAGTGAACAATTCCTTGTCAGTGCTAGTGCAGACTATGTAGCAGGTAAACTATTTCACTCCAAGCCAGTAAGCCTGGCCCTGCTCCCACGGTGTAGCCACGGAGGTAAGGCTGCTTAGTCAGAAGAAGCAGCATTAAATGATCCATTACCAATCGAAGAGCCGGCTGTAGAACAGCACCAAATGTTTTGGAGCTTACTACATTTCACATGCAAAGCATCTGCCCTGATACCACCCACTCTGATTAGGGGCTCTTCCCATGGGCGCCACCTAGCCACAGCAAGTGCCGCCTTGCACATCGGGTGACCATTGCTGGGAGTTACGGTGCTCCAGAACGACAAGCAACCACCCCTACACAAACATGGTGAAGTAACAGCTCAGTACCAGAAGTGCAATCCCCGTGTTGTCAGGGGGCTCAGCCAGATTGAGGCATAACAGCCCCACCACAGGGACTGGCTACATGTGCTGGTGACCTGGCAGTGGGGAAGGGGGCCTACAGCCTACAGCGAAGAAGGAAGATGGGAAGGGGGGAGGGGAGGGAATGCATGTTGTAGATGCCAGGGAGTTCTCCCCCAAATGGCTCACATTATGGAGAGAAAATTTAGAAGTGGAGGTCAAACCCCAAAGGTGGACCAAAAATGCCAAAATGGAGGGATGAAAGAGTAAAGACAAGTGGAACAAAACTGCAAGGAATACAGAAAACCGGGCGAATATGCAGGTTAACATCAGTAGGAACACCGAGAGAGGTGAAGGAGGGATAAGCAGGGAAGGAGCGAGGATTGGGGAGGGAGGGGCACGGGGAAAGAAATGCAGCCCGGGAACGAAGAATGGGTTGCAATAGCTCTGGGCCCTGTGGGCACAATGCACGAACTCAGGAAAGAACCGTCAGCCCCCAGAAGGGGGTCAATCCAAACAAATTAAAAACAGCGTGTGAATGGTTCAAAATGACACCTACAAATTTTTCAGTCAATAAAACCTAAAACTGATTTTGGGGGTGGTGGTGCTACTTTCCTCAGAATCTGGTGGGTTACGTCAATATTGCAGCTACACATTACATTCCGCAGGCACAGGGAAAATACTTGCTGAAGTATGCTGTCACTTTACAGTTATAAGTGACTGGCAGTAATGACCAGCCAGTCCCTAATTCAGGGTCTCAAGGATTGCTATTTCTGGCCCAGTTTCTTGGGGACAACCTCCTGAATTTGGTAACTGAAAGTATGAATTAGCAATGTAACAAAATGTCCCCATTTTTTCTGTGAAGTAGAAACCTATCTTCCTAAAATATGTGTGAAATAAAATATAAATATCATGCAAGCAAACAAACCAAGTGTGTCACTGCTGTTTATTACAGATTTCTCATAAGTTGGAAGATTTCTGACTGGCACTATAGCTTTAGAAACAAAATACAACAAAAGGACAGTATTCCAATTGCAGTAATTCAGATAACACAGAACAAATTCACCTGGAATTTTAACAAAAGTGTGTTTACATTTCTCAATCTATGTCTAAATGTTAAAGAAATGGTATAAGTTATCAAATTAATTGAAGATCACCACACCTGTTGCTTGAAATAACGGCGATCTTCTTCATCCATAAGCACGAGATTCAAATAATACCGCACTGAAAATTTTTTGTTAATATCTCTCATTGTAGGAGTAAGATCATAGCTGGCAAGAAATACTCTTATTGGAATGCTCTCTCCTCTGACTGGAGCTCCATCCATTATTTCATATTTTGCTATAGTTTCATTTTCTGTGAATGTGTTTGGTCCTACAACAATAATAAGAAAAGGACATAATAACTGATTAACACTTTTTATAACAACAATTTACTAACTCTAATTCACTTATTCCCACACAGAATGAAAGCAAATATTCAAATATTCCTTCAATTATGTGCATATGCAAGTACATGTCATTCCTAAATTTAAAAAAATAAAGATAATTAAAAATGTTGCTGCTCTACATTCAGTAATGTTAACCACTCAGACTGGAAAACAAAACTTTCAGTTTGTGTGCATACAGGTTTCGGGATCACATTGTTGATGCAGAGCACGCATCAACCTACCTCTGAATGGGCATGTCTCATGAATACCGCATATATTTCATATTTAGGTTTTATGTCACTGTGCTGTCTTCAAAATTGTTGTTTCTACTGAAATCATTTATATAATACTTATACTGACACTTCAAGAATATTTAACTGAATCCACTGAATGTCAATATCACTATATTACACATAGATTGCAGATTATGGCACTTCTGGTACTTGTGATCTTCAGATTTTTATTTTGCAGGCTTTTTCCTGACAGTCTCACGATAACAGAAAATTCTGCTTAATATCAATATATATTACATTGACAGATCTGAGACAAGGGCCAAGAGTGGATATTTATGACAATGTTTACTTACCAGATCCTGTGGTTTCCCTTTTGATTATTGCAATCTCCATGTGTTTGATTTTTATACGCACAAGCAAAAAGTATATCTTTCCCACTATAACGTCTTTTAAATGATACCTGTTAAAAAATTACAAAATAACCATTACCAACTGTAAAATCATTTATTTATAGTTCAGTAACACAGTGTCAAAAACCAACATTGACAAATTTAAGTTCATTATGACTGAATACTCTTGTAAAAACAATGACATTTAGTTGCCTTTCAAACACTCTGAGATCTTTGTCAATTTAGACTTTAAATTTGATTATAGAGAAATGTTTAGTGAATTATTCTCGAAACAACTATTGCATTTGTTGCGAATCGCCACTGCTTCTGATGTTGTAGGTGACAAATATTACATTAACAAATGTGATACATCATTTACAAAATACGAGCTTCCTTGAAGATATTAGCAGTAAACAGTGGTCTGATTTAGATGTTGGCTTGTCCTATAAATGTACTTCAAATGCATATGGCATCAGCATGAGAATCATTGAACAGATTGCCCATGGAGGTAGTTTACCTGTCTAGAATTGTGAACATACATTTTTTTTAGTCTCTAGGTGAAGGTCGTAGTTGTGAGAAGTCCCTAAAAATAGTCAGAAACCTCAAGAAGGAAACTGAGCTACTTCTCTTTTTTTAATTTACATATTCACACAGCATTCCAAATTCACTCAGTCACTAAGCACTGTAGATGTGTGGAAGAGTATGTACAAATTAGCAAGAATTTAATAACATTCTTTAATTTAAGGGGACATTGTATGTCCTATGCTGCCAATGTTAAATTACTGAATGCAAGTTTATAGATACACTGAACTAGAATTATTACTAAAATTGTATTCTGGGGCATGTTATTTTTTTTCCAGACACTAAATCTTTGGCACAATTTTGTAAATAGATGAACATAAAAACAAAACAACTCAGGATATTTTAATTATTCTAGTTCCATATGTGTTGAATCTCACATTTGGCATGCTGTGAAAATTTTGTGTCTCTACCATCAATACTTTTTTAGAAAACGGGTCATTTATTGCAAAAAATGTAGTTTAGAGATATTGAGGTTTAAAACTTTTTTTTTACTACAAATTCTTATACAGACTTATATTTCTGCATCTTTTATGCACTAGAATTGCCCTGGCCCATAGTCTGTGTCTTCTTCAGTGTCACAACAGCCCAGTGCTTGTCTCCTCCTTTTCTTTCTTGCTTCTTTTGTCATTTGCTGAACAGCTAACTCTGCTTCACGTACACGAAACTCATCCAGTTCCCGTAGTCCTTTAGCTGTGTTCTGTCCAAATCTTACACCTAACTTCTCCAGAATCTTAAATGTTTCATAGTTCCCACCATTACAAGTTATTACAGCATCAGACACTGCTAACTTTAGAGTCATAAGGCCAACAAATACATTTTTAGTCACATAGCACCACACAACATTATTGAAGGACTCATTCACATTCTGGGTCTTCCCATGTTAACACTTCTTTAGTAGCTCAGGATTTGCCAAATCTCTGTAAATAGGATTGATTGCCTCCATTACTGCCAAAGGAAAAGAATGTTTATGTGTAAATTCATGCAGGGTGCCAGAAAATTCAGCTTGCCTATATTTTCACCAAGCGTTTGGTGGAGGTGGACACAAAGCATGACATGGCTTTTCATCAATTGATATTCGTATTTTCAAGCACTTCAGAAGAAAATGCAGGTCTCACATATCTGTTACCTGCATATTTGCATTTCTTGAAGTTACTTTTACGCTTAGTCATTTTATTTATGTATAAAAAGCAATACAAGCTAACTTACTACAAAAATAGCAGATATTCACACTACTTTCAACGAAAACTAAAGTGCGCGTCATTTATGATGGCGGCCGAGTTTAGGTTAGTTCTGCGCATCTGACGTCACAAAACACAGTCAGCCAATGAACAGAGAACGACGTTGCCAGAGTTCGACTGCAGTGCAGAGCACGGACGAGTGTCTTCAGTTTTAGAAACGTTCAGTCATAAATAAAGTAATTGAACAAAAGCAATGTCTTGATAGCAGACTTTCTTTTATAGAAAGTTTGGAAAAAGCATTATTTATAACAATTGCTTCATATTCTGTTAATTAATTAAGCAAAACAAGCAATAAGACTCCTAATTCAGGCGATAGCAAGGAAAGGTGTTTGTATCAATCTCACGAACCGCTTTTTCGCAATAAAGAACAGCGGTAATTGTTATTTCCCATTGTACTTCGACGAAACGTGAGTAATTCATAGTGATACCAACAGTGTTTGTCAGTATTTTGCGTGATATATTAAAGTCCTCCGGGAGATATACTGAGCGACGAGCTGCTTTAGCGTAATGGTTAAAATGTATGGGTGCTAAGCAAAACGTTCTGAGTTCAAACCTTGATCGGTGCTTAATATTTTCTTTGTTTAAAAACAATATAGAAGTGTCTTACTTCATGAATTTTATTTGTTTGAATGTAATTTTTTAAAATTTCTAGTGGCAACTAAAATCCACCATACGGAAAGTATACACTATAGACTTTTACCTCTGCAATGGTTTACTGCATCTAATGCTGCACAATAACTGCGTTGAACATCGAAGCAAAATTATGCCATTTATGGGGGGAAGGTATCAGTCAAGAAGATGTGTAAAAATCAAATTTTTGGGCCAAACAGTTTTTGTGAAATCGAATGATAAAATGTGTCAAAGCAGTCGAAACACCATGTGTCAGCACAGGCGAGCAGTGCAGTGATGACAAAATCGCGCACATCGCGGAATGCGGGGAGCACGTCTCTGTAGCAGTGAAAGCGTTAATGCGGCCGTGGTGTCTTTACTTCATTAACTGCGTGCTCCCCCCTAAACGTAAGTTTGCGAACTATACTATGGCGCTGCTTCTCTTGGCGTGTACAACTGGCAATGCAGCAATCTCCTGCGTCTGGGTGGGCATGCGCGAACCGCCAAGATAAAAGAATTCAACTAGTATAGTATCGGAAACAAAGGACTGATTTGTTTATTCATAATGCCAACTTTTAAGATGTAGCAGTAGGCATAAAAGAAAGCAATTCACAGCCTTCTAGACTGTGTAGTTCCTAAGATATGACTGCTCAACTGTGACAGTATATGCGTAGCCACGAAATTTGACAGTCTCACGTCAACATTAATAATATTATTTGAAGGTCTCACAATTGTCCGACTTTAATGTATTATATACCAAAATGCTCAGAAAAGTCAAAGTACATTATGGAATAGAAAACAGAAAATGTCAAATTTCAATTAATTTCACAGATGTCCCATAATACATACAACAAAAATGAATTTCCAACTACTGAAAAATTAAGCTGTAAATATCAAAAACCTATTAACTTCAAATGCAGTATTGCCGCACTGTAATGAATATTATGTGTTTATGATTCAAATACCTAAATACAAACAAAGGAAGTAAAATGTTAATGGAGCATAATGACATTGTTGTTAAATGGATACAGGGATACTGACAAAGATAATCCAGGAATATGATGTCTCATCTGCTGTGTAAAACATGGTTAAACCAGAATATGAGGAAAAAGTTAGGCAAAGAGCAATGGTTTGGGTCATTTTAAAGTATACCAGACTGGGCTGGAAAAATTGTCGTATTAGCTGGTTGTACTTTGGGATATGTTATGAAAATCAGTATTCCAGGTCAAAAAGAGCTATTCAGACAATTACAATTAATCTTGAGCCATCAAAAATATGGTTGATGAAACTGTGTATTTCATATCGCCTCAAATGAAGTTGTCATGGAAAACGAGCATTATCCTTCAGGAGTAGTTGGTGATGAGACACCCGACAATGAATGCAAAGAGAGCCAATATCATGCTGTGGATCCTCTGACTCTCACAGAAATTCTCAAGTTAAACATAAAATGTTATGAAATCAACTGTATTGCAAATGTACAAGTACACACAGTTCTGCAACTACTACATTTTCAACACAACACAACTTCTATGGGCACAAATCACAGGGTATGTTGCACAATGAGAGATGTTTTAAAACTACCGACATACTAATATTTGCATTAACCAATTGACGACTTATGTTCTTCAGAATAGGCTGAATGCGTTCAGCATGGCGAATGGCTACAAGCAGAGGACATGGAGGAGAAAATTTTAATCTATTCTCTGCTAGATCTGATTATCACCACGAAGATCAGATAAAATCAATGACAGCAGAATAAAGATTATAAGATGAACAACATAAAAGTAAAACAAGGGTAACTGAATGTAATTGAATGAAATCAGGTGATGCTGAGGGAATTAGATTAGGAAGTGGAACAGTAAAAGAAGTGGAAGAGTTTTACTATACAGGTAGCAAAATAAAAAGTTTATGGCCAAAGAAGAGGGAATATAAAATTAAAACGTAGACTCACAATAGCAAGAAAAACCATTTCTGAAAACAAAGTGCGTGTTAACAAGGAATATAGATTTGGAGATTAGATGCCTTTTAGGAAGGCATTTGTCTCGAGTGTGCCTTTGTATGAAAGTGAAATGTGGATGATAAGCAATTCACACAAGATTAAATAAAAGCTTTTGAAATGTGGTGCCACAGAAGAGTGCTGAAAAAATATGAGTAGATAGAATAACTAATGAGGTGGGGTACAGAACCAAACTGGGAAAAAAATAAATTTACGACATAACTTAACTAAAGGAAGGGATCGGATGATAGGACACATTCTGTGACATCAAGGAATAGTCAATGAGGTAGTAGAGGAGAGTGTGAGGGGTAAAAATTGTAGAGGGAGGAGACCTAGGCGTGAATACAATCAACAGGTTCAAACGGACATAGATGCAGTAGATATTCAGAGATGAAGAGACTAGCATAGGACAGACTTGTGTTGCAATCTGAAACAAATCACTCTTTGGACTGAAGACGATGACATTATTTACTTTACTTATGATACTTAAACTGCTGTGTCAGACGTTTATTTAACATGTGTGTCCAAATTGGCAGTAATTACTTGCCCACCTCACTGTACACAGGCAGAGCAAATCAAACCAGTATTTATGACTTATAAGCATATGAGACACTGCCTAAGTATGCACCTAATACTATATGGCAGTTGAGTGTAGGCAGCTTTGTGTAGCGTAGCCTTTCTGTTTCAGTTCAAAGGTCTTCAGAAATTTCATGAAAATTGTTTCAGTTCACACGTCTTCAGAAATTTTACAAAATTTATGACATCTGTAGGTCCACAAGCATTAACCTGTCATCAGGAATAGGTAACACCCCAATTACTGCCACTGCCCCTCTCAGTATGGCCCATTTTTGTTCATAACTCACTGTACTACAGTAGAAAAGGTAGTTTGTCACAATTATTAGTGCTCTTAAACAGGGTATTGGGTCACTGTCTGGCAGTCATAATGCTTTGCTGTGTTCTTGGTCTCCCAATCCATGGGCAAAGTAGTGAAAGTAACTCTTATTCTGAATATTACCAGTGATTGTACAATAGAAAAAATGGTTGTAAATTCTGTTATGGATTCATGTAATATAATACGTAAATCCGAAAACATGGATTATGTCACCCCATTACTGCTGCAGGTGTAGCAGCAGCAGCAGCAGCAGCAGCAGTAGACACTTCAGGAAATCGCAGAACAGCAAAAGCAGCAATAATGATATTTCAGTCACTAGTGCTCCACTAGCAGAAATAGTGCAGCCTCTTGAAATCACATTTTTTTCCAACTCCAAGTCAAATACTTGGACATATCCTAGAGAACATTGATATATGGCCAAAAATGACGCATCTCCCAACTATAAACAAAATGCCACATCATACATCTAAAGGAGCTACCCCCATTTAGACACTTCAGGAAATCGCAGAACAGCAAAAGCAGCAATAATGATATTTCAGTCACTAGTGCTCCACTAGCAGAAATAACTGCCACTGCTATCATAGTGGAACATCAACAGACCAACCATATCACCAGGGCCACATGCATTTTCAAAGAAAGAAAGAATGAATGAATAAATAAAAGGAAGACTACAGTGTAGTGTGCCGTTGACGATAATGTCATTAGAAATGGAGCACAAGCTTAGATGACAAACAGATCAGGAAGGAAACAGTGTGTCCTTTTCAAAGAAGCCAACCTGGCATTCAGCTCTATGAACACGGACAAAGAGGGTAACTGTACGCTGCTGCTCCTGAATCTCATTCCAGGACAACCACCATGCCTTTTCACTAAATGCCTTTCTTTTCAGAATTCTGCCCAGCAAGGGATGATAGGCCAAAACATTAAATGACTGTCCTAACATTTTCTAGTTCACAACAAAACTTTTATTATGCATTCTTTCTACCACAGGCAGAATTGAAAGTATTTACATTATTGCATCAGAAGCAGAATAAGCATTTTTGCCAGAAAAATGCCATGTCAGTGAATTAATTTTTCTTTCGAGCCAATAAATGTCCTTATGAGTCAATAAACTGCCGGTCACAGAAACTCATGTCCTTGCCAAGCAGTGTTACTTCAACTGTGCAAAGCTGTGCTAAACTGGTACGTACTAAGTTCTGCAGCTTGAAGGGGTGTTTATTAAGTTTATAGGCAGAAAAGATAAGTCACCAGATGAGTATCTAGAGCTGCCAGTAAATGATGCCAAACAATAAGTAGTTGTCAATAGAATTCTTGGCATATACCAATATCTGCAGCTTCTACAAGAATTCATGTGCCTGAACAATTTTTCATTGTTTCTTGCAACAGATTACTCATCATATGTTCAGTTGTGCATTACAGGGGGGCGCAAGCAAAGACCACATGGAACATTTTCAACCTCTTTTTTCACATCTAGCAAGAAGCCATGCTTTAGTGCAGCCTCTTGAAATCACATTTTTTTTCAACTCCAAGTCAAATACTTGGACATATCCTAGAGAACATTGATATATGGCCAAAAACGACGCATCTCCCAACTATAAACAAAATGCCACATCATACATCTAAAGGAGCTACCCCCATTTATGGGAGAGGTATTTAGGTTTCAATGAGCCGGATTACTGTCTCAGACATGCCATGAACATAACATGCACTGCTGCTGGCACTGCTTTGATGTTGTCAGAAAATGCTGTTCTGTATTCGAAATCCTTAGAACTTGATGGCATAATACCGACTCAAAGCCCAATTCCAGAATACCAATCTCACGAGGAGGCTTACTGGTAGCCAATTTGGCCAGCTTGTCAGTGAGTTCATTCCTCAGGGTCTCTACATGAGCCGAGGTCCAGACAAAGACTACCAAGGTCCACATTGTTTGAGGGCAAAAAGGGAATCTTGGATAGCCAGGAACAAGGCATGGGGAAGGCAACACAGGTCAAGAGCTTGAAAACTACTCAAAGAGTTGCTACAGGTGAGGGAGGGCTCACCAGTGCAGGAAAGGTTATGCTCAAGAGCATGAAAGATGGCTACTAACTCCACAGTGAAAACACTGCAACCAACCGGCAAGGAGCAGAGTTCATTACAGCCTGCATGAATGCAAGCAAAGCCAGCACGACTGGCACCCATTGAGCCATCAGTATAGACTACTTCCATCCTGAAACATGCCAAGAACAGAGAAGAACTGGCTGCAGAGGGCTTCAGGATGAGCCGAGTCTTTTAGACCTTGTGATAGGTCAAGACAGAGCTGTGGATAGGGGATGCACCACAGAGGTGTATGTGAGCTAGCCCTGAGAAGTGTTAGTAGAGGGGAAAGCTGGAGTTCAGAAAAAAAGGGACCATATGTGGACAGCAATAGTAACTCAAGACCTGGGCTGCCTTTGTGGGAGGTGGATCTCCATATCTAGAAAGCAGAGACAGTAATTTGGGGGCTCTGGAGAGCAGCGAATGCACAATGCATAAGTGCTCAACTATTGTTGAAACAGAATCTGAAAGGGTGGAACCCCTGCCTCCACTAGGAAGCTGAACACGGGGCTAGTCCAAAAGGTGCCGGTTGTACCCCACAATGCTATATCAGTTCCACCATCTGTAATGTCAAAGGTGCTAGTGAACCACATGTAAGACTCCCACAATCTAGATGGGACTGGACTGTAGAGCTGTATCAGAGTAGTCATTCGTGCCCCAGTTGGTGTCGCTGAGGCATCGAAGAGCACAGAGGTACAACCAACATTTCCACTTCAACTGACGCAAGATGGGAAAACCATGTCAACCGGGCATGGGAATGGACTGTATGGCAATGACAGAAATGCCTTATGCAGGTCTTCACAGCCAAAAAATTGAAACCATGAGTGAGAGCCCAAGGTTGCACTCTATGTATTGCTCCCTGCAGTCTGCATTAAGCAACTCCTATTGTGGTCGAACAAAAATAAATGCAAAAATGATCAGCATACAAAGAGGAGGGGGGAGGGGGCGGGGACAAAGGACCCTCAACTACCACCAGACTATTGATAGCCACTAAAAAGATAGGGTCCGTCAAAACAGAATCCTGCAGGACCCCATTCTTCTGTAGATGGGAGGTGCTCTGGGGGCACCAATCTATAACTGAGAAGTGTGATATGAAAGACAGTTCCAGATAAAAATTGGGACTGTACCAAAGATGTCCCACTCATGTAAGGTGGCTACGATGTGGTGGTGCCATGTAGTACTGTAAGCTTTATGCAGATCGAAAAAGACTGCAACAAGGTGTTGACGCCAGGCAAAATCCGTTCAAAGAGCAGACTCCAGATGGACTAAATTACACGCAGTCAAGCGGCTTTGGAAAAAATCACCCTGGGCTGCATTCCTAGGATTCTAGGATAGAATACAGCCTTTGACTCACTATACATTCAAGTAATTTGCACAGGATATTGGTTAAACTAATCGGATGATAGCTGTCCATCTGAAGAGGTGATTTAAACAATTTCAGAACTGGAACAATGACACTTTCTCATAACCGGGAAGGGAATTCGACCTTGCTCCAGAGACAGTTAAAAAGGACAAGTATATGACGATGGCTAGCCACCAATAAATTCTGAAGCATTTGATTGCGTACCTAGTCTGGTCCAGGAGTCATGTTGCAGCAGAGAGCAAGGACACTGGCATATTTCCACCCGCTAAATGGGGCATTATAAGGCTCCAGGCAGTGGGGAACGAAAGATAGAAGGAGTCATTTTAGATGGTGCTTGAGAAGATGGAATGTGGGTGAATAGTGGGCTTATGCTGAGGCCTGGGCTGGTGAGGATAATCTCATTCAGGGAAATTCCTGGGATACCTGTAGGACAGCAGCCAGAAATGCACATGATCTTTACCCACACCTGCGAAGAGGGAGTATGTGTCCCTGTGGCAAGCGCCATATTGTTCCCAAAAAATCCATTTCTGGCATTTAAGAAAAAAAGATAACAGGCCCGGGCACAAACCTGTTTGAAGGCCATGAGATGGTCAAGAGATGGATGCTGTTTATAATGTTGGATGGCACGAGGGTAGCCTTTACTAGGCACAGCAATTTTAGGCGTCCACCAAGGGACAGTCTTCCATCAGGTTGAACCTGGGGAAGACAGACTCACCAAAGCAGATGCTGAAAGGATAGCATCGGTCAAAGTCTCTTCAGACTCATCAATGCTGTCATGTCGTGGAGTGGTTGGGATGGCAGCCGAGGAAAAGCAATCCCAACTCATATTAAAAAAGGCCAACTGGGAGGGCATCCACGTGAGCATTGCTGAAGAAAAGATATTTGGAAAATGTCACACAAATTGTCATGAACTCCCTTATGAACTGCAGGGAGGAATCCAGGGCTACAGATGGAAAGATCAATGACTGAGATAGTATTGTGCACCACACTAAATTGTGTCATGGCTCCAGTGTTGAGGAGGCAGAGATCAAGCCCTGCCAGCAGGTCTTCAAAAATTTTTCACTGGTCAGTGGCCGCAGTCCCATCCAGCAGAGTGTTATAGGCATTAAAATCCCAAGGTGAAGGAAAGGGAGGGAGGGAGGGGCGCAGGAGTTGCCTACAGATGGCAAGAATAGCAGGAAGCATAGGAGGCTTGTGTGGGGGAAGATAAGGATTACGTATTGTTACCACAAAGTGATCCAAACGGCCACCACTTCCAGTGCCATATAAAGAGGAACTGACAGTTTCTGTGTGGACCACGGTACAGACACCACTGGAGGCTCGCAAAGGGCTGATTTGGTTCCAACAGTAGGCTTGGAAACCACGAAGAGTCGGCGAATGAGTACCCACAAAACAATATTCCTGCAATACAACACAAGCTACACAGTGTAGAGAAAGAAGGGACCACAATTCTGGAATGTGACAATTGTTAACATTACGGTTCCACTGGGAGTGAGTAGTAGAAGATACCAGATGGACACTGAATGGGCCAGAATTGGTCACTGTGCCAAGTCCATGTCCGTCACTGTTAAGGATGGAGTGACATCCATGACTTTGGGAGGGGGGGGGGCACCTCATCCCAAGACTTATGGTTATGCATCTCCTCCTCCTCCTCCTCAGGACGAGAGGAGGTGTAGTTGGGAAGAGAGCAAGTCACAGTAATATCAGGACCCAAAAGAGAATGAGCAGCATTGAGCCTCACAGAGCATGTGTCCCATGTCAGACTCAAAGTAACAGGCTTCTTGTTCTGGAGACACCGGGGAGGAGTAATCCTATAGGGAGAGTCACATTCCTGGCAGGTGTCAGAGGAGAAGGTATCTTCTCCAGCTGTGGAGAAGGAGTGGTTCCGTGAGGAGAGGGAATAGGCAGCACCAGGGAGGAGGAAAGGGAAGGAGTACAGGACAGAGGTAACAAGGAAGTGGGAAAGAGACGACAGAAGCAGAGGTAACCGTTAAAGTTACAGGGTGGAGATGGTTGAGTTTCTGTCAGCCTCAGAGCAGGATAGATAGTTGAGAATATTGAATTCCTGAATCTTCCTTTCCTTTATATAGATTGGGCAGTCCAGCGAGTGAGGAGAATGTGGGCCTGAGCAGTTCACGTACTTGGGCGATGGAGTGCAATGACTCCCCACGTGATGAGAGTGGCCACAGTCCTCACAAATAGGATTTGCCTCACATCACGAAGATGTGATCGAAGAGACACTGGAAACAGCGCACGGGATGTGGGATATAGGGGCTTCACATCACTACGGTAAAAAATAATTTTGACTCCCGCCCCCCACAAAAGCCAGGATGAAAGCACCAGTATCAACATGATTGTCCTTAGGACCTCTCTGGACTCACTGGACAAACCAAGCACCAGACTGTTTCAGGCTAGTCCTGAGTTCCCCATCACTGAAGGAGGTAGTCCCTGTGGAAAACAATGGCCAGGGTCATATTTAAGCTGTGGTGAGGAGTAATGCTCACTGGGATGTCTCCTAAGCACTTGCAAACACAAAGGGAAGCCAAATGACCAGCAGAACAGGTTTTAATCAGTAGGGAACCAGATCGCATCTTACTAAGTGAGCCCACTTCACCAAATTTATCTTTGATATGTTCAAGAAAAAGAGTGGTTTGGTAGTGGCAAGAGTCTCCCCATCTGTCCTGGCACAAACCATGTTAACGGGGAAAGGGTTTTACTCCAAGCTGGCAGGCCTGGGCCTCCTCCCAGGGAGTGGGCACAGAGGTGAAGGCCATGAAAGCAAAAGTAGGAGCAGAGAGAGAACCATTCCCGTCTGAAGACACGGCCATGGAAGAGCACACACAAGTATGGAGATTAGCACACTTCACAGGCTGAGCGTTCACCCTGGTACTGGTACCACCCACTCCAATCAGGGGCTCACCTGGTGGGTGCCACCCAGCTGCGGCAAAGGCTGCCTGGCATGGCAGTAGTTGGCAGGAGTTCTGATGCCCCAAAAAGATGAGCAATCACACCTAGGCAAACATGAGGTGGTGACAGCTCTGGTACCAGAAGTGTGATCCCTGTGTTGTCAGGCATCTCAACCAGATGGGTACACAATGGGAAAGGGGTGGGGGGGGGGCAGGAGGAGTGGGGAGGAGAGCTAGGACAGGAAGGGGTGGATATTGGGAAGGGTATGCAGCCCAAGAGAGAAGAAAGGCTGCAATAGCTATGGGCCCTATGTGCACCACACTCATACCTGTGGGACCCTTGGCAGGTACATTATACACCATTTGTTTAACAAACATTGTCAATTCAGCAATAAGGTGCAGAGAAGCATCAAAAACTCAGCAGATAGTGCAAAATGTGAGAGATTAATTTCCATTCAACAGTTGCCACCCCACCCTATGTTTCTCAACAGCCCTTGATCTAAATTTTGTCGTGATGGTGTGGGTGAAGTTTTACATTTATAAACACCATGTGTGTGAGCCAAATGTATAAATCTCTTCAGCATTTCCATGTTTTGCTTAAGTAACAACACCTTTCCTGTAACTCAGGTGTTTTGTGTAGTTCTGCAATTATCAAAATTATCCCAAATTTTTAGCTCACTCAACACTAGTGAATGATTTTGGAAATTTACAGTGAACTTTGTCACCAAATACCTTCTCAGTGTTTCAAAAATCCCATCAAGCCTCTTGAGACCCTTTCACACAGAATGGAGAAACATCTGAAAATGTCTTCACCTACATTTTGGCTCAACAAACTGGTTCTGTGATACCATACATGCCCTCTACTACCAACGGATTTATTACAGAGTAAGGTGGTACAAATGAAGAAGGGTTAGACTGCTATTCTGGAAAAGAAAAGCACAAATCTTGAACAATCAATTATTTTTTGTGTGGTTTCCTGAATACCATTCAAGTGACCACAGGATGTTCCTTCAATATGGGCGCAACTGACACTGCCTCTTCATTCTCCTCGAAACACTTGTCCAGCAGAGCTCCTGCATAGTCTCTAATCAATTAGGTTATTATTTTATGGTGTCTGACCTCACCAGCTGTCTTATTTGTTTGAATAGTAAATCATTTATAATCAGCCTGTGCCATTGGCAAGTAATATCCGCAAAACAGCTCCATTTTTGTCTCAGGGGCCAAAATGAAATGCACTGTGAGTAATTATAGGCCAACTGTTGTAATACCGGTTAGATTGTGCATCAGTGAATGTTTCATCTACACAGCTAGTCATCACTTCAGCAAGTTGCTCTACATTAAGCCTGAAGGGCAATTTTGAAAGAATGGATGCATTAACAAAACTCCTAAAATGGCGGTAGGAGCGAGCAGATTGTTTTGGTATATAATAAATTTCTAGCTAGTTGAAATATAATGCTATATGTACTGTTTCTGACTGAGATGGTCTTATTCTATTTAAATTTCCCATCTTCCTTTTTTTTTTATTCAAAATATCCCATCTCACTTGTTTGTCATTCTTCCAAGTTCTATACTTCTCATCTTTATGTTTCTTATACTCTGTTCTATGTTCCAAAGCACAATTCTATGCCATAGGTTCTTATATTTGATGTTTTAAGTTGATCAGCACTCCTTCCATGTCATTTTTAACCTTCACAGTCCACTGTCTCATTCACTTTGCTTTCTCTCTCCTTTGTTGCTGTCCAACTAACTTATCTACCTGGAAATAAAAGATGACCCTACATGGTAAAACATACTATTGTAATAAGGGTGACAAATACAGAGACTTCGTTGACATAATGTTAAGTTATCGTAATTTGTCACACAGGCTTATTAAAAGAGCCACAAAATGTTATTTGAACCTTTGTAAATTATGCTGTTTTAATTAGGTAAAAAACAGGCAAAATGTTAGTTGTTCTTTCCAGAAGCATTATTTTACCCTAAGACGTCACATTATTTTAGCTGTCTCTCAACTCAAGTTTTATATAGATGAGCAATGCGAGGATACAAGGTTCTCAAATACACCTTCATACATAACTTACTTTGATTTATTGTACTCAAATTCTATATGTAAGCAGTCTTCTATGCCAACTTCCATTTTTATGCTGTTGTTCATTTCTGGGTAGCAACATAAGGTGTGAACAACAATATCCATTTCCTTAATTATGTCTGAAAGCCTTCTCACAATAGTAACTCTCAAAAAATACCTGTAACAGAAGTGATATTAACATTATGTCAGTGAACTATAGGAAAAAATCTGAATTTAGCCCCATGACATCAAAAAACTAAAGTACAAACAAATAAAAAATTGATATTATTAGCTTGTATAGAAGGTATTCATGATTCTGTCCACTTAGAAGAAAATCTTATTACTTTATGATCGTATTACATCACGAAATTTTGTGACATTTCATTAACTCTTTTGAAAATAAATACAAGCAATAACTTAAAATCATCTTACCGAAGTCGTACATTTGAACCAGTGCACGACTCGAAAGGCTTTTCAACGTTAAGGAACTCAAAAGCATAGGACATATTTTGCATAAGTTCACCAGGACGAGCTAGTTCTTTGACTAGAGATGTGAATTCATGATGATTGCCTCTGTCATAATAGAGTTCAATCTGACCAATGAATTCTATTTTTATTCCTTGGTGTTCCAGCTTTGAGCCATACTTTTTCAGGGTTACATTCACCTAAAAACAACAAAAGAATCTTGTGAGAATGTGTTAAATATACTGGGACATTTATACTCACTATTCATGACCCACAAATAAACAATAACTTATGCAAAATTTTATCTTCATATTGATGTAACTTCAATCTGTCTTCTTTCTTTGTTTCCTATTTTTACAGTGCTCCAGCTTCTCCCACATTGTCTTTTCCTTTCTTCTGTCTATTTTGTGCCCGATTTCTTATACATGATATATAAATTGGTATTCTCACATTTTTTTAAGGTAACAACAACCATTCTCTATGTTTGTGTTACGTTTTCTACTTTTGATTCTTGTTATCTTTTTTACTGTGGAATACCACAGTTCACAAGTCATTCACAGTTTCCAATGAAACTGGAATACAGTGTTCGAGAAACACAAATACACAACAGATTTTACAGCTGCTACCTGCTGGTGGTTACATACTCCATATTCAACAACACAAAGATTTAACTTCTGCTACTGATTATTTTGACGACAAAATATCCAACATAATACCTTTCAAATAGCTCCAACATTATTGTGGTCTTTACACATGTGTTATTGTAGTTCCAAACTCCCTAAATAGTCAAAGATCCTACATTTATGTAAACAGAATTTCTCACATCAAAGACAAAGCTGAAGAAGTTTTCTGTCATTCTGCCTGTCATGTAATGACATCAGCAGCAATCTGCAGGACCTACTGCCACCTTAAAAAAATAGGTGGTGACAAAGGGCGATTTGTGGGCAAGGCACTGGGAAGAAGAGGAAGTTAGTATAATGTTGCAATGATGCCAAGGTCATTAAAAGCAGCTCTGGGGCGTTCAAAAGTGATACTATACAAAAGAAAACCCTCAGTAGGACCTTAGCAATTTTAGTGGTGGTTTGTCTGGACCCTGAAACTACCTTTGTTTTAGTTGCATAATGGAAAGGGCATAAGTAACAAAACACAATGTGCCAATATGAGACTGGGCAGTCAACAGGTACACACAAAAAAAAGACTGAAACCTACCTATGCTTTCAGTGCTGCCCTCCACAGGTATCAAGCACAAAAAAATACTACATTGTATATGCACGCCAACTTGAGTGGGGTCAAGAAGTTGTTCTGATGAAGTGGAAGAGGGATCAAAAGAGCCAGGCAGAGGGAAGGAGCATAGGACGGTAGGGTAGCTGGAAGCTGGCAGAGAGTTGTGTGTGGCCCACAATGACACACAGCAGTAGATTGGAAGGTTGAGCAAGTGTAGTAACCCACCAGTTACTACACCTACAGCCCACAGTGGTCTTAAGTCAGGGTACTATAGCAAGCACAGTGTGTGCTAATATTCAAATGATGTTCCCACAACTACCTGAGGCCACCACCAGGGGCAGCATGGTCACCGACTGTCATCACCAGATTTGCTGCATGCAAGCAGCACTACACCAGTGATATCTGATGAGGACAGCATCTTTATATGGGCTTGCAAGGGCCTCCAGACCCTCAGTTGTTAAATGTTTTCGAGACATGTAAACTACTTTAATTGTATTCTTGTTGACGTCACTCCATGACCCAATAAATCTTATCTTTTTTACAGCCATGTGTTTCCTTGAGTTCCTAGTTAGAACACAAGTAGCAACATCAAGGGTCAAATTTTCATGTGTTATGGGTTTGGTGGTTTTGCCGATGTTCGGCTCTTCCATGGAGATTCTACTCCAGTCACTTGTGCAACACCAGCAGGAACACATGGCTATGTTGTAATGGTTGTTGACTATGTTGATCCAGGCTCAGCTGCTGGATTTTTCACATTCTCAGGTGAATGAAGAAGTGCTTGATATTGTCAATGCCTTTAATAAAAATTCATTTAATTGCCGACCATAAATACTTCGTTCGCCTGTTTAGTCTGACAGCATCCTTACTGGACAAAGCCACTTATCGTTTTCCACATTGGGCTCTGTTCTTGTACCAATACAATTATGAGATCCATTTTCATCCTACACTGCAATATGCAAACACTGGTGCTCTGTCCCAGCTCTCCATGGGCCAAACCCCTCATTCGACCAGGAGGAACTGCTTTGTTTCCAACTGGAGACAGAGGTGAGGCACTAGGTGGATGGCTTCCCAATCACCAGTTCCTGTATTGTCTCTGCTGTGGTGACAGATCAGTAGTGTTCCGACAGTCATACCTATGATACAACATGGGTGGCCTAACCATCCACCAGGCTGGGCATCTGAACCGCTTCAAAATTTGTGTGTGTTGTGCCATCACCTCTGCCTCTTGGATGGTGTTACTCTCCTGTTAATGGAAGGGTTTACTCCTCACATCGTGGTTCCAGTGGCTCTGTGGTGGGAGGTTCTACACTTCTTACACCAGCGTCACTGGGGACACTCTCTCTCTCTCACATGCACACACACACACACACACACACACACACACACACACAGCAATAGACACTCCACTACAAGTTTTGGCCAGGCATTGATCGGAAGGTGGAATACCTCATCCAGCCCGTCGCAAGTGTATGAGTCAGCAGGTGGCACCATGCACTGTTTATCCACCATGACTGGCTCCAATGCAGGAAAGGGTGCGCACCGATTTCACTGGGCACTTTTTAATCACTTCCTGGTTATTGGTAAGGGATGCTTTTTCTCATTTTTTTTTTTAAGTTGACAATCACAAACGCAGCTGTTAAGGTCGTGTTGAAGATATTCTCCACAAAAAGCTTGCCATCAGACAATGATCCTCTGTTCATGGCACAGTCTTTCAAGGACTTTTGTACACAAAATGGCATTTGCCACATCACAGTACCTCCCTTCTATCTTCAATCAAATGGCACGGCAGAACACCTTGCCTGAATGCTTAAGATGCACATACGCAAGTATGTAGATTTCCTAGCTGAAGAGGCGCTCTCACTTTTTTTAAGCTCTCAGCATGATGTCAACTGGGACCAGGAGCCCAGTGAGCTCCTGCATGGCTGTCAGTTGCAGACACTGCTCAACCTCTTGCTGCCGGGCAGGCATCCTCAGAGGCACCTATTTTGTCGACATTTGTGCCCACAATAGGCCGGTCCAGGCCAGGGCATTTGGATATCAACAGTGGATTCCAGCCATTATCTACAGCCAGGGCAGTGGCTAAATCTTCATGGTTCACGCATATTATTGCCTTGTGGCACATCACTGGGATCAGTTGCATCCCAGGCAGAGCACAGGGCCCCGTCCTTGGGCTGTTGGCCTGATGCCTTGTTCTCTGTCAACTCCGGTTATGCCTGCCTGCCCTGGCAGTTTGATCTTTGTAAACAATGATGGCAGGTTTACTATCTGTGGCTGGTGCTGGCACATCTCACTACACTGAGCAGACACCGCCATCAGTAGGGACACAAGCTGGGTCTCTGTCACCAGAGTCTCTCCTCTCCAGTCTGCTGTAACTGCTGCCATCCCTCACTGTGGACTGAAAATGAGAAAGCTCTGTCACTGGTAATGTCCACCCATTGTCCCAGGGTTCGTGGGCAGTGGGGGTGCCCTCATCCCATATTTGACTGTACATGCCAGTTCAGGCTGATTGGAAATGTCTCGAGCATTTAGCTGCTGTCCCTGTCATCACCACGGATGGCATGGATGTGTCTTCATTCACAGTATTGTGACTAGGAACACCTGGTCTTTCCGACCATCAGAGGAGGAGTGTCATAACAAGCTGGTTACTACACCTACTGCCCACAGTGGACATAAGTCTGGCCATTATGGCAAGCTTAGCGTGTGCCGACACTCAAACGGCATATACAGAGCTACCCGAGGCAGCTGCTAGGGGCAGCCCAATCACCGATCGCCATCACCAGATCTGCCATGCATGCATAGCACTACACCAGTGACACTCAACATGGACAGCATATTTATATGGGCATGCATGGGCATCTGGACCCTCAGATGTTAGATATGTTCAAGACATGTGATCTACTTTCACTGTATTCTTGTTGATGTTACTCTGTGACCTAATAAATTTTATCTCTTAAATGACAGTGTGTTTCCTTGTCTTCCTATATAGAACATAGGAGAAGAGAGACCGGAGAGGAGAGCTTGAGTGTAGAATGTGTGAAGTGCGGGACATACAGACAAAGGTGGAGGCGGGGATGGTGGGACAGGAGTCACTGGCGAGAGAGACCAGGGCAACTGTGGGATTGAAGGATGTGTGATAAGCACAATTCCCATCTATATAATTCAAGGATACTGGTATTGAGCAGGGAATCCAGACAGCACGGATTGTGAACTAGCCACATCGAGCTCAGCAGCACATTCAGCCACCGTGTGGTCAATTTTGCTCTCAGTCATAGTTTAGTGGCAGCCATTCATTTGGGTGGACAGCTTCGTGGTGGTCTAATCCACATAAAAGTATGTGGTTACATGATGTCACCCTGGGGTGATGCTGAGTAATGATGCAGATGCTCCTCTGCATCCAGTTTACAGGGATGATCATAGGATTAGGGGCACACATGTACAGCGAAACACACTTTATTGGAGCTTCGACTACCTTCGTGCCAAGAAATGGGCAACTTCCTATCCAAAATCCTTCCCACCTCTCACAAAATGGTATTACATCACTTACCCAATCTCACTCCTGTGGACACACTCCTGTGGAAAACTCAGGTGCAAGACCTGGCCTATGTACCAACACAGTCTCATGTAGGCACACTACCAAATAGCAGTTCATCCAAATGAATGGCCACTGCCAACTGTGGCAAATAGCAAAATTGACCATCTAGCTGGGGAACACACTGCTGAGTTAACCACGATTTCAGTGATGGCTTCACAACCTCCGTCACTTGGATACCACCTCCTCCTCCTCCTCAATCCCTCTAATATCAGTTTCTCCAAACCGCGAAGATGAAATTTGTCCTCATAACACATTCTTCAATTCCACAATCCTCCTGGCTTTAATTTCAGCTAGTCCTTGTCCCACACCCACTTCCATCCCCTGCTCTACACTCCCCACTTCACTTGTTCTACACACACACACACACACACACACACACACACACACACACACACACACCTCCGAAGTCTCCTTCTTCCTCTGTTCTATCTACCCCTCCCAAACCATTCCTCTACTTAATTATCATCCATACATAGCTCCCCAACTGGCACCAGGATGAGCTCATCTTTGCCACATTTCTATACTATCCACTCGCTGCCTCCTCTTCCCAGCTAACAGCTACCCTTCCCAGCCAGCAGCTAACATACCGTCTGACTCTCCCAGCCGTCAGCCACGTTTGTCTCCCACACTATGTCCTCCACTTCACCTCACCTCACCTCACCTTTTTCCTTGGCTCTTACCACTTGACAACACCTTACCCACTCAAGCTGCACTGCCAATATGATGTAGTTGGCCAGAACAGTGTAGCCATGATAGTTTTTGTGTATTCTATTAGCTCTGAAGGACAAAGTCCAAAACCTTAGCTACATTTTCCATCTCATTAATGTGCAAATCAGCCACATGGTATCTCATATGTTGTTGCTTTTACTACTTCCATTACTTACATTCTGACCAGGACTTCCAATTATCATACTTGGTTTAGATACGTTCATTCAAAACTTTCTATTTCTTCATTCAGAATATCCTAGATCTGATACCACTTAATAGTTTAGATGAGTTATGAAAGAAGTGCACATCACTTCTATTTCCCATTTAGTTAGGTTGTACAAGAAACTATCTGGCGCACCTAACATTAAAGCAGACAGTAGTACCTCAGTTATGTCATGCTAGGCCAGTACCATTTCTTCTCAATAATGATAATTTGCACTAGACAACTTATGAAGATTAAAATGGTCAGACAGGGAATTGAAAAACTCCTCCTGTATGCAAATCGAATGTATCACTTAATTTCATCCTGTTAGGTTGTTTAGCTGATTTGAGGGGTGGGACCAAACAGCGAGGTCACCAGTCCAATCGGATTAGGGAAGGATGGAGAAGGAAGTTGGCAGTGCCTTTTCAAAGGAACCATCCTGGCATTTGCCTGAAGCAATTTAGGGAAATCAAGGAAAACCTTAATCAGGATGGCCAGACGCGGAATTGAACCATCATCCTCCCAAATGAGAGTCCAGTGTGTTAATCATTGCACTACCTTGCTCAGTTTTCATCATGTTATTTGAAATATTATTCCAAAGGTGAGAACACTCAATAGCAACTGAAGAGATAGTCACAGTATTTAGTAGAGCATCTCAATACACAGATTTAATAATTGATATTGTTAACTTCTAAAGTATGGGAGCAAGTCTGTACATACTGTCTGAAGGGCATCACGTTTCGCTTATGGTGTATTCATTTGTTGAATCAAATCACAATTTCAACATTTCTGTCATTCTTCAGCTCAATCAATTTGTGCCATTGCACAGACTAAATTTGTGTTAAAAATTATGTTAACTTCGACATACCACATCCCACTTCGCACATCCAAAGGAAGCGACAATTGAATCTTCCAACACAATGAACATAATGGGTCTCATGAGCATTTGTATATCAATCCACATGTGAGCCACCACAACTGATCTAATGATGTCTGTTGTATTGATATTTTTTAAGTTTACACTTTCTTCGGATTTGCAAAGTGGGGCATGAGTATGCCACAGTTCCAGTCATTTATTAAATAAATTTATACAATGACAAATGTTGAAATTCGAACATCACTTAATAACAAAGGAAAGTCATAAGAGAAACAGCAAGTGTTTAAAACATAACAAAGACAGACAGAAACCATCACACAAAAAAGCTTTGAATCTACTTACTTTTTCTACGAGTTTAATATGCTATATCTACATATACATCTGTATTTAAAAATGGAAAATGTCAAGATCTGTGCTCGCTGTGCATAGATGCAGAGAGAACTGATCACAATCAACAAATGTAAAAGGAATCAGACAAATTTCTACATACTGGAGGCCTTGTGGTCAATATGTTTGTGTCACAAAAGATGAGGGATGAGAAGAACCCACCACAGTTCGATAACAATATTAGAAAGTTACTACAAAAGTAAAGAAAGCTGAATGGCACAATCAAACAAAATCTCTGCTGCTGAAGAACAGCTGAACTATATTGAAAAGTGCGTAAGACAGCTATGTATGAAGTGTTCAATGAAATCAAAAGCAGCACGATCATAGTTTCTACACATCAATTGCTGAAACGAAGTCATCTGTCTAAATGGCCACTGACCCTGACACCATCCAAATGGAAGATGATAAAATGAAGCCTGAAATACTAAATTCTGTCTTCTGAAATTGCCTCACAAAAGATGACAATGCATTTCTCACTTTTGCCATGACACGGATGAAAAAGTGACCAATATAGAAATAACTGAACTGATAGTGAAAAGGCCACTGGTCCTGATAGGGCAAAATTTTATATCAAATATGCAGAAGAACCAATTCCCCTTCTAGGAACATCTCACCATGATCATCAATCACTAGAACAAAGTATGCCATGTGACTGGAAAAAGGTGTATGTCATTCTTATGTACAAGAAGGTTATATGTCATTTTTATGTACAAGAAGGTTAGAAGGCAACATGTATCAAAATATATGACTTATCTCGCCAATGTCAACAAGTTACAGTTATTCTTTTTCATTTACAGGATGGAAATTTTGTAATTTTGTATTGAAGCCGAACTTATTTTTAGAAACTTCTTCACATAGCATACACCAAAATTGGACTATTCAAGTTATGGATAATCCACTAAAGAGGACACTGTGACTTACAGGTATAATTTTTCATAGTTTTCGGAATTCTTTTTTTTGTGTGCTTTTAATCTCTGAAATTATTGTGACATCTGTTTTTAATGGACTGAAACATTTAAATAATATGCTTGCAAAATGGTTACGAAAATTTATTAGAAAAAGCTTTACAAAAGTAAAACTATGCTGGTGACAATGTATTTCACGCAAAATTTATTTTGTCCAGAATTGCAGAAAGCTATTGTGCCCTCTTGCTATTCAAAGTTGGACCTTGAATTTGGTGTTTTAGCTTAGCACCCAGGGTTTTTGCCTCTAGATGCCAATCACTGCTCATCAAAACATGGTAAATAGTCCACAGAATAATATATGGTATGCTCTACTGGTTTCAGTTCATTTCTATGCTTTGCACGTACATACAGATGGGTATGCTTCATTTGAAGATTTGCCTCTCTTCTTTATAGTCTGTATTCATGTCATAATGCACAATACTGCAATATACTTGTTCAACAGAGGCATTCGCTCCAAGACTTCAGAAAGAAATATGTTCTTCCAAAATGTTATTGCTAGTAAGTATTTAAAAATCAGGCTCATCAACATGATTATTTCATCTAAATCTTCCTCCTTGAGATAACCCACTGTCTGGAGGAGTTCATCATTGCTGTCAGCCACTGAAGGAAAACTGATGTGATTTTCAAGTTCTTCAATATCAGATATCACCATTTTACAGAATTTCTAAATTCTCTTCCACAGAGAGTAATCACTAATAACACACTATTGTAAAAATGAGAGTAATGCTTAGAACCAGCACACAAGCAAAACATGGATTGTCATAGAAAACCAAAGACGAGGCTGGCTATAGACACAATATGTCCATTGTCGTTAATGAATTTTTGAAACTTTGCCGTGGCAACTATAATTATGCTAACTTAAAATAGTAACTAGTTCTGAAATTATGGAAATCTCTTTCAACAGGAAAAAATATCAAAACTACATTGAACATTTAGAAGGAAAAAATGTATACAGTTCTAAAGGCTAAGTAGTTACATTCAGCCACAATCTTTGCACGACTGATACTTTGTGCATGTCTTGGAAATTCAAACATTGGTCATTATATGGCAGCGAGATTGGGTGGTTGGTTTAAAAGAGGGCAGAAGGGACCAAATTACAAGGTCATCAGTCCCTTGTTCCTAATAAAACAATGCCACAATGTGAGAATAAAACAGACAAGACATATAACACAAAACGGAAAGAAAGGAAAAAATCATAAGAACGAAGGAAAGGCAACGAACACTAAAAGGAACCAGAGAGGAAAAGAAAACAACAGAGAGACGCTAGAAACAGATGAGAGTAAAACAAGAAAGCAGATTACAGTGGCTGGCCACGAGAATAAAAAGGAAAAGCCAGCCACTCTGCAACACATAAAACCTACACCCTAAAAGCACTAGGGTGGAAGACACAGAGGGACAAAGATCAAATGATAAAATCCACTCTCACGAATAAAATGTAAAACTAAATCAGTCAATGAGGCATTGTCAGATAAAATGAGCAGCAACGAGTCCGCTAACCCAAGATTTCGTCGCTGGGCACTGGACCTGACGGGATACCAATTCGATTCTACACAGAGTACGCGAAAGAACTTGTCCCCCTTCTAACAGCCGTGTACCGCAAGTCTCTAGAGGAACAGAAGGTTCCAAATGATTGGAAAAGAGCACAGGTAGTCCCAGTCTTCAAGAAGGGTCGTCGAGCAGATGCGCAAAACTATAGACCTATATCTCTGACGTCGATCTGTTGTAGAATTTTAGAACATGTGTTTTGCTCGAGTATCATGTCGTTTTTGGAAACTCAGAATCTACTATGTAGGAATCAACATGGATTCCGGAAACAGCGATCGTGTGAAACCCAACTCGCTTTATTTGTTCATGAGACCCAGAAAATATTAGATACAGGCTCCCAGGTAGATGCTATTTTTCTTGACTTCCGGAAGGCGTTCGATACAGTTCCGCACTGTCGCCTGATAAACAAAGTAAGAGCCTACGGAATATCAGACCAGCTGTGTGGCTGGATTGAAGAGTTTTTAGCAAACAGAACACAGCATGTTGTTATCAACGGAGAGACGTCTACAGACATTAAAGTAACCTCTGGCGTGCCACAGGGGAGTGTTATGGGACCATTGCTTTTCACAATATATATAAATGACCTAGTAGATAGTGTCGGAAGTTCCATGCGGCTTTTTGCGGATGATGCTGTAGTATACAGAGAAGTTGCAGCATTAGAAAATTGTAGCCAAATGCAGGAAGATCTGCAGCGGATAGGCACTTGGTGCAGGGAGTGGCAACTGACCCTTAACATAGACAAATGTAATGTATTGCGAATACATAGAAAGAAGGATCCTTTATTGTATGATTATATGATAGCGGAACAAACACTGGTAGCAGTTACTTCTGTAAAATATCTGGGAGTATGCGTGCGGAACGATTTGAAGTGGAATGATCATATAAAATTAATTGTTGGTAAGGCGGGTACCAGGTTGAGATTCATTGGGACAGTCCTTAGAAAATGTAGTCCATCAACAAAGGAGGTGGCTTACAAAACACTCGTTCGACCTATACCTAAGTATTGCTCATCAGTGTGGGATCCGTACCAGATCGGGTTGACGGAGGAGATAGAGAAGATCCAAAGGAGAGCGGCGCGTTTCGTCACAGGGTTATTTGGTAACCGTGATAGCGTTACGGAGATGTTTAACAAACTCAAGTGGCCGACTCTGCAAGAGAGGCGCTCTGCATCGCGGTGTAGCTCGCTCGCCAGGTTTCGAGAGGGTGCGTTTCTGGATGAGGTATCGAATCTATTGCTTCCCCCTACTTATACCTCCCGAGGAGATCACGAATGTAAAATTAGAGAGATTAGAGCGCGCACAGAGGCTTTCAGACAGTCGTTCTTCCCGCGAACCATACGCGACTGGAACAGGAAAGGGAGATAATGACAGTGGCACGTAAAGTGCCCTCCGCCACACACCGTTGGGTGGCTTGCGGAGTATAAATGTAGATGTAGATGTAGATGAAAGTGGGACAATGCACCAGAATATGGGCCACTGTCGACCGGGCGCTGCATCGACACTGAGGTGGGTCTTCACAGCACAAGAGGTAACCGTGGGTCACCCAAGCGTGGCCAATGCGGAGCCAGCAGAGGACAATTGATTCCCTGTGCGCGGCCCACATGGAAGACTTACACACATTCGTAGTCTCCTTAATGATACACAGTTTGTTGTGCGTACTGTTATGCCAGTCTGCCTACCAAAGCTGAAAAACGGAGCGGCGT
Source organism: Schistocerca cancellata (assembly GCF_023864275.1). Lineage (NCBI taxonomy): Eukaryota > Metazoa > Arthropoda > Insecta > Orthoptera > Acrididae > Schistocerca > Schistocerca cancellata. The sequence continues at coordinate 648,740,446 of NC_064629.1, read as the reverse complement.
AAGTCAGAACGCAGGTCAGGTTCAGAGATGCCCATCCCCAGAAGCGGTTTCCGTGTAGCCTGTTTGGCCAGCCTGTCGGCTTGTAGGCTGCTCAAGGCGTCAGTACACAGAAGAAACGATTCCTCAGGGCATGAACAGATATACTGAAGTGAGATATGGCCACCAGCTCTGCAGTGAATACACTGCAGCCATCGGGCAAGAAATGCTGTTCAATATGGCCTCTGTGGAAAAGGCGAAGCCAACATTATCATCAACATCAAGCCGTCGGTGTAAGCCACTTCAGAGCTCCAGAACACTTCAAGAATTGAGAGGAAGTGACAGCGGAGAGCCACAGGGTTAACGGAGTACTTAGGACCACGCGAAAGGTCCAGGCAAAGCTTTAGCCTACAGCTACACCACGGAGGTGTACGTGAATGGAACTCGAGGCTAGGTGGTGAAGGGAAGGACTCCAGTTCAGACAGAAGCGATCGCACGCGAACTGTAATCGTTAGCCGTGAATTGGGCCGCCTATGTGGGAGGTGAACTGCCATGGTTGGTAATTACAATGTTCAGGAGAGCTATGAATGTGGGCAACGTAACTGGTGAGCAGTTGTGCTTCTCTGATCTTCAATGGAGGGACTCAGGCCTCCAGCAGTACGTTTGTCACTGGACTCGTCCTAAAAGCTCCTGTCGCTAGTCAAACTCCGCAATGGTGCAATGGGTCGAGCAAATGCAGTGCTGAGGGTGCTGCAGAACCATAAATCACATTCCCATAGTCAAGGCTGGATTGAACAAGGGCTCTGTAGAGCTGCAGCAGCGTGGAGCAATATGCACCCCAGTAGGTGTTGCTCAGGCAGCGGAGGGCATTGAGGTGCTTCCAACACATCCATTTAAGCTGACGTAGATGAGGAAGCCAAGTCAAATGAGCATCAAAATCCAGACCTAAGAATCGATGTGTCTCCACTACAGTGAGTGGATCGTCATTAATGTAAAGTGCTGGTTCTAGATGAATGTTATGACGCTGACAGAAATGCATGACACACGTCTTAATGGCGGAAAACTGGAAGCCATGGGCTAGAGCCCATGACTGTGCCTTGTGGATGGCTTCCTGCAGGCGACACTCAGCAACTCCAGTACTGGAGCAGCAGTACGAAATGCAGAAGTCTTCTGCATACAGAGAAGGTGAGACAGAGGGGCCTGACAGCTGCTGCTAGACTTAATGGCCACTAAAAATAGAGAGTCACTCAATACAGAGCCCTGCAAGACTCCATTCTCCTGGATATGGATGGAACTAGAATAGGCACCAACTTGGACATGGAAAGTACGGAGCGAAGGGAAGTTTTGGATAAAAATCGGGAGGGGCCCCGGAGACCCCACTCATACAATGTGGCAAGGATATGATTTTGGTAGGTCTGGTTGTATGCTTTTCGTAAGTCAAAAAAGATGGCAACCACGCGTTGGCGTCTGGAAAAGGCTATGAGGATGGCAGACTTGAGAGACACAAGATTACCAGTGGTAGAGTGACCCTGGCGGAAGTCGACAACATTTTTGAATCTTTCCTCAGCAACCGTAGACAAATTGTTTGTATTGGTAAACAGAGATCACAGCTAGCTGAAGTTAAGTGCGGTGTGCCACAAGGCTCAGTATTAGGACCTCTGCTATTTATCCTAATGACAAACGATCTACCATCCTACATAAATACTCACTCCATTCTCTATGCAGATGATACCACTTTTTTCAATATCAGCTCAGACATTGATATGCTCCAAACTGTGGCAAATGACACAATATCACAGGCATAAGTCTGGTTCCGAGCTAATGGGTTCCTGCTTAATGAGAGTAAAACTCAAAAGATTGTATTTAGTTTGAGAGATCCGCCAGCAGAAGACTTCAAGAATAGTGTTAAGTTCTTAGGTATTGTTATAGATACTAAACTGACTTGGGAGCCACATATTAAATACATTAGTGCAAGGCTGTCTAGAGTGGTGTATTTGTTAAAGAATTTAATAAACCATGTACCTGCGGCCTATGTAAGATCAGCCTACTTTGCTTTTTTTCAAAGTATTATATCTTATAGGCTTTTAATATGGGGCAATAGCTCACACCTTCAGGACATTTTGGTACTTCAGAAGAAAGTAATTCGAATTATCACAAACAGTGATAAACAGGCCCACTGCAAACCACTGTTTATCAACTTAAAAATATTAACTGTGATAAACATGTATATTTACACTGCCCTACTGCATATAAAGAGCAATTTATCAGAATACCAGCGTAGAAGAGATGTACACTTTCATGGAACCAGGAATAGTAGCAATCTTGACATACCTTACTACAGATTATCCAAGTCATTGAACAGCTACGAAGTGGTGGGTATGAAGATGTTTAATAATTTGCCACTAGAATGGGTAGAAGCTCCATTTGATGTATTTAAAGACAAATTGTTCAGTTGGTTAGCTGCAAATCCTTGCTACTCACTTCAGGAATTTTATTGCTGTAAAATATCATAGTGGTCCCAGTTTGGAGAGTGCAGCATTATTTCTTTAACTGAGTGATTCATGATGCAATGTTTTCATATTATTTCATTTTAAATATTGTATTTTATGTAAAACCTATGTCACATATTGATCTTTAACCCATGTATATATGCTGTATAACTTGTATATATGTAACTTGACTTTGTCAATTGCTGTAATAGCTAAACGACAATAAAATTTCATTCATTCATTCATTCATTCAATCCCTTTGGAAGAATCACTTCATCACCACCTATATTATCCAGGTTTATTGGCAACATAACCTGACGATTAATATTCCTTGTACGCGCCCTACGTACAAAACAATGTTGCTCATGCAACACACAACTTGTATTGGGGCAAGTGGGACACTACGGCAAAGTACTGTTATCCAAGATGGCGGCGATGACGCCATCCAATATGGCAGTGATGACGTCATCCAAGATGGAGGAGTTTGGTGGGAAGTTTGAATTTTGGCGGGAAGATAGTTCAATTGGGCTACTTCCACTAACCTAACCCCCTCTCCTCCCCTCCCCCAGAAAAATGGTAGGAAGTTCAAATTCCAACAGGAATGTATACTCACGGTACTAGGGCATCCACGCCTGGCGGGTGGCCACAGCACCCTCAGTGGACCGAAGTCACTCTCAGAACTGTTCTACAAATTCGGGCTTGCTTCCCCTCGGCACAAACGCGTTACTGTTTCTGGTCCAGACCTGCTTGCTTTTCTACATCCACCTCCAGACTCTGGGATTACAAGAACACATGTATTTTCGCACGGTTTGCCATAATATTATACCATTTTCGCGGTACTTCTCGATATCAAGCACACAGCAGTAGCCTATCAGTCGCTCACGCAACATAATTCCACAAATATATACTGGAAATTATTTCTCTACAAACCTGAAACTTTTGCACTTATCCCGTCTGCGAAGATCTTTATGTGAGAACTCGAAAGAAATAAAGTAAATACACTCCTGGAAATGGAAAAAAGAACACATTGACACTGGTGTGTCAGACCCACCATACTTGCTCCGGACACTGCGAGAGGGCTGTACAAGCAATGATCACACGCACGGCACAGCGGACACACCAGGAACCGCGGTGTTGGCCGTCGAATGGCGCTAGCTGCGCAGCATTTGTGCACCGCCGCCGTCAGTGTCAGCCAGTTTGCCGTGGCATACGGAGCTCCATCACAGTCTTTAACACTGGTAGCATGCCGCGACAGCGTGGACGTGAACCGTATGTGCAGTTGACGGACTTTGAGCGAGGGCGTATAGTGGGCATGCGGGAGGCCGGGTGGACGTACCGCCGAATTGCTCAACACGTGGGGCATGAGGTCTCCACAGTACATCGATGTTGTCGCCAGTGGTCGGCGGAAGGTGCACGTGCCCGTCGACCTGGGACCGGACCGCAGCGACGCACGAATGCACGCCAAGACCGTAGGATCCTACGCAGCGCCGTAGGGGACCGCACCGCCACTTCCCAGCAAATTAGGGACACTGTTGCTCCTGGGGTATCGGCGAGGACCATTCGCAACCGTCTCCATGAAGCTGGGCTACGGTCCCGCACACCGTTAGGCCGTCTTCCGCTCACGCCCCAACATCGTGCAGCCCGCCTCCAGTGGTGTCGCGACAGGCGTGAATGGAGGGACGAATGGAGACGTGTCGTCTTCAGCGATGAGAGTCGCTTCTGCCTTGGTGCCAATGATGGTCGTATGCGTGTTTGGCGCCGTGCAGGTGAGCGCCACAATCAGGACTGCATACGACCGAGGCACACAGGGCCAACACCCGGCATCATGGTGTGGGGAGCGATCTCCTACACTGGCCGTACACCACTGGTGATCGTCGAGGGGACACTGAATAGTGCACGGTACATCCAAACCGTCATCGAACCCATCGTTCTACCATTCCTAGACCGGCAAGGGAACTTGCTGTTCCAACAGGACAATGCACGTCCGCATGTATCCCGTGCCACCCAACGTGCTCTAGAAGGTGTAAGTCAACTACCCTGGCCAGCAAGATCTCCGGATCTGTCCCCCATTGAGCATGTTTGGGACTGGATGAAGCGTCGTCTCACGCGGTCTGCACGTCCAGCACGAACGCTGGTCCAACTGAGGCGCCAGGTGGAAATGGCATGGCAAGCCGTTCCACAGGACTACATCCAGCATCTCTACGATCGTCTCCATGGGAGAATAGCAGCCTGCATTGTTGCGAAAGGTGGATATACACTGTACTAGTGCCGACATTGTGCATGCTTTGTTGCCTGTGTCTATGTGCCTGTGGTTCTGTCAGTGTGATCATGTGATGTATCTGACCCCAGGAATGTGTCAATAAAGTTTCCCCTTCCTGGGACACTGAATTCACGGTGTTCTTATTTCAATTTCCAGGAGTGTATGATATTTCCACTCACGAATACCGATTTCGGTGATGTAACATATTCTAAATCATCCCTATAATTTACAAAGTCAACTAAGGTGTTTCTCATATCTAGAGAACAAGCAAACGTCTCTTTCACCTGCTAGATGCACACACCGCAACCATTGTTCCCTCAACTAAATAAAGGCGCGAAATGTGCAGAAGCAGTCAACTGAACAATTTATATGGGAGGGAATAATGGTCCAGTGCAAACACACCTCCATATTCAATCTTCTCAAATTTCCATACAATCACAAAAGCTGTCCCAACACATACTATGTATTAGTTCACTATTCTGCTGTCTAGAGGACGGCAAAGTTAACTCAGATACATTCCTGTATTCCAACAGCTCTTTGCATTCGGATGGCTGCTGCAGTTAATGGGAAACATGAATCATTCCCGCACAGATCACCAGCGCTGCAGGCCAAGCACACAGACAGAATGATCATACAAATTCGTTCATATATATTTTTTATCCCTGTATTTACAACTAAATGTTACTATTGCGGTCTCAGTTGAATGAAACTCGTCAATGAGCGAAGTATAGGAAATACACCCTGTTGACAGCTGTGGTTCTGGAAATAGAAACATCGGTACCCATCCTTTTGACTTGACATACATTTCCCATGCTGTCACAGTACTCCACGTCAAATCTATACCTTCCTTACGACAGGACATAGTCAGTTCCTTTGCGCATGTCGGAACACATAGTTTATATGCCTGATGCTCAAATGCGAACAAATCTCGCACCCCCCTCTCTACTACTAAGTATAATACTTCGTCAATAACTGATCGCTGGTTCCACGAATTAATAATGAGAGATAATCAACCATGGGTGGAAATGTCTCATAAGTTTTTCTTGTGAGTGCTACCACCGTGTCCTAGAAAGAGAAGTTTAACCGCCAGATGTTAAAAAAACACGATCCCAAGAACTACTGTATATTACTGCCGCAAGCGGTGTTGGTTCTATAAGTGCACACAAGTATCCATGTTAAAAGCAATACTGGCCTTAGAAATCGAGGCATGACATTACCTCTGAATGAGATTTTTTTTGTCCGGACAAATAGCGTGACGGCGGTCACAGGAGTATCCTCAGAGCAGAGAAGTGGCGTTTTAGCAATGATACTGAAATTGGGAAAACATGCTGTCACATTATTGGTCAGTGTTGAAATTACTTTAAAATTGCTAAAATTGTTCGCGCTATCAACTGTGATGCTTCTTATTGCAGTACATCAGCTGTGTCTTTACCATCCTATCCGTGCATTGGCGCGCTGTTGATTACCACATAATGATTGACTGATAGTGCTTGTTTGAGTTGGAGAATGAGTTTTGTGGACGGGTGAGACCTTTTGGGGGTTGCTAGCACCGAAACAGTGATCACGTACATGAGTGCAATATGAGGGAAGTCGAAAGGGAATGCAGAGCCATCATCTATTCTGTCACTGTGACAGATGAGTTTAAATGTAGATGTCGTCAATCAGTTTTGGACATTAGTTTGGAAACTCTCCACAACCTAGCCAAACTCCTCTAGTTTCCTTATGTTGTAACTGTCTTTTATTTAAAATCATCCACCGTGTGTCGCGTGTTATGGTAGACACAGTAACAAAATGATTTACATGGTGCAATTTCTAGTTTCTGTGAGAAGCCATGGGTCTGAGCGTCTTAATGTCAGTTTAGGACCTGACACAGACCTTAAAGTCGTGGCAGAAAAACAAAATGTATGGCAGTGTACAAAGCGTGTTAGAAAACAATGTTTCAAATAGCGAGACAGGGTCACAGGGAGCGTCTCTTGCGACTTACAGTATAGTCTGTGGCATACGGTCATCATCCTACAGTACGGGTGATGAAACTTTAAACTACCCCCTGTAATGGATCAAAAGCTGTATATTTAATACGATCGTCCCACATAGGCAGCAGCAACAGTTTGACAGGTAAATTCGATGATGGACCGGGTGTCCCATTATGAATGCTATTCTGGGGAGCATCACGAAATCTCTCTTTCCGCACTGGACCGCAGCTCAGCTCTATGTGTCATCGCGTGAGCAACGGTGCCTAGGTGAGTTCTATATCGCATGAAGTTAGTGGAGCTTCTATAGTTCTTAATTTTTCTCTGTGGGGGAGGGGGGGGGGTGAGGCAAAGAATAACGATGATAGCGTGTTGGGCTGATAGATTTGATTGGACGTGGATCTGCTTCGGACTGTAATACCTGTATCTAGTTTGGAGATGTACCACACTGTGCGCATTTCCACGGAATGGTCAAAACATGGCCCTGTTGCATAAACTTAGGTCGTTCTGTTTCTACACGGGTTGCAGAAGGTGGTGGATATGTCTTTATCGACTTCTGCTCAGTTCCGACTTAAATTGGAATGATCCCTTGCGGAAAGCTGTAGAAATGGGAGCAGTTACAAGATTCGCAGGGGGTGACTAAAACTACGTCGGAATTTTACTGTAGCAGCTAGGTTCGAGAAAGGTGACTCTTTTCGAGATATTCGAGTGCCAAAAATATGATTGAATATTGGTTGCAATCATTAAAGGAACTGTAAATAGGATCCAACGCAGGTATATGCTTGAATGGAAAGACCTGATTCCAAATCCTTTCTAGCGGATAGCGTAACACTAGAGATTTGAGAAGCTAGTGTACATTTTCTCACGACCTTAATCAGTACATCATCTACTACTATCGTTTGTGATCCTTCTCAATCAGTCATCGCCTATAACTCAGTGGATATATCACGGAACCTCTGACATAGTACAGAGACAGAAAACTTTACAAGTACTATAGAAATATTTTGCTGGGGCGACGTGAGGGAGTCACAAATACCGGTTACATACTACATTCCTTAGCCGAATCACTTCCAAAATTCAGTGATTTTATTACGGGGTTGCACCGTTGGCGACGTGTAACCAGACTGCTGGTCTGATACTATATACTCCTGTGATCTCTGTCACGGTATATGTCCGGACAAAAAACCACTTCATTCAGAGGCAATGACGTACCTCGATTTACAAAGCCAGTATTGCTTTTAACATGGATACTTGTGTGCACCTGTAGAACCAAGACCTCTTGTGGCGGTAATATACAGTAGTTGTTGAGATCGAGTATTTTTAACATCTGGCAGTTAAACCTCTCTTTCTAGGACACGGTGGTAGCACGCGCAAAGAAAAACTTATGAGACATGTCCATCCATGGTTGATTTTCTCTCAGTATTACTTCGAGTCATGAGCGATCAGCTATTGATGAAGTATTATACTTAGAACTAGGGGGTGCGTGATATGTTCGCATTTGAGCAACAGGCTTATAAAGTATCTGTTCCGACATGTGCAAAGGAATAACTATGTCCAGTCATAAGGAAGGTACGGATTTGACGTGGAATACTGTGATAGCATGGGAGGATTATGTCAAGTCATAAGAATGGATACCAATATTTCTATTCCTCCCCCCCCCCCCCCCCCCCCCATGAACCATTGACCTTGCCGTTGGTGGGGAGGCTTGCGTGCCTCAGCGATACAGATAGCCGTACCGTAGGCGCAACCACAACGGAGGGGTATCTGTTGAGAGGCCAGACAAACGTGTGGTTCCTGAAGAGGGGCAGCAGCCTTTTCAGTAGTTGCAGGGGCAACAGTCTGGATGATCGACTGATCTGGCCTTGTCACACTAACCAAAATGGCCTTTATGTTCTGGTACTGCGAATGGCTGAAAGCAAGGGGGAACTACAGCCATAATTTTTCCCGAGGGCATGCAGCTTTACTGTATGATTGATGGCGTCCTCTTGGGTAAAATATTCCGGAGGTAAAATAGTCCCCCATTCGGATCTCGGGGCGGGGACTACTCAGGAGGACGACGTTATCAGGAGAAAGAAAACTGGCGTTCTACGGATCGGAGCATGGAATGTCAGATCCCTTAATCGGGCAGGTAGGTTAGAAAATTTAAAAAGGGAAATGGATAGGTTAAAGTTAGATATAGTGGGAATTAGTGAAGTTCGGTGGCAGGAGGAACAAGACTTTTGGTCAGGTGAATACAGGGTTATAAATACAAAATCAAATAGGGGTAATGCAGGAGTAGGTTTAATAATGAATAAAAAAATAGGAGTACGGGTAAGCTACTACAAACAGCATAGTGAACGCATTATTGCGACCAAGATAGACACGAAACCCACGCCTACTACAGTAGCACAAGTCTATATGCCAACTGCAGATGACGAAGAAATTGATGAAACGTATGATGAGATAAAAGAAATTATTCAGGTAGTGGAGGGAGTCGAAAATTTAATAGTCATGGGTGACTGGAATTCAAGAGTAGGAAAAGGGAGAGAAGGAAACATAGTAGGTGAATATGGATTGAACTCTAAGAAGTGAAAGAGGAAGCCGCCTGGTAGAATTTTGCGCAGAGCATAACTTAATCATAGCCAACACTTGGTTTAAGAATCATGAAAGAAGGTTGTATACATGGAAGAACCCTGGAGACACTAAAAGGTATCAGATAGACTATATAATGGTAAGACAGAGATTTAGGAACCAGGTTTTAAATTGTAAGACATTTCCAGGGGAAGATGTGGACTCTGACCACAATCTAATGAACTGTAGATTAAAACTGAAGAAACTGCAAAAAGGTTGAAATTTAAGGATATGGGACCTGGATAAACTGACTAAACCAGAGGTTGTACAGAGTGTCAGGGAGAGAAAAGGGAACAATTGACAGGAATGGGGGAAAGAAATACAGTAGAAGAAGAATGGGTAGCTTTGAGGGATGAAATAGTGAAGGCAGCAGAGGATCAAATAGGTAAAAAGACGAGGGCTAGTAGAAACCCTTGGGTAACAGAAGAAATATTGAATTTAATTGATGAAAGGAGAAAATATAAAATGCAGTAAATGAAGCAGGCAAAAAGGAATACAAACGTCTCAAAAATTATATCGACAGGAAGTGCAAAATGGCTAAGCAGGGATGGCTGGAGGACAAATGTAAGGATGTAGAGGCTTATCTCACTAGGGGTAAGATAGATACTGCCTACAGGAAAATTAAAGAGACCTTTGGAGAAAGGAAAACCACTTGCATGAATATCAAGAGCTTTGATGGAAATCCAGTTCTAAGCAAAGAAGGGAAAGTAGCAAGGTGGAAGGAGTATATAGAGGGTTTATACAAGGGCGATGTACTTGAGGACAAAATTATGGAAATGGAAGAGGATGTAGATGAAGATGAAATGGGAGATATGATATTGCGTGAAGAGTTTAACGGATCACTGAAAGACCTGAGTAGAAACAAGGCCCCGGGAGTAGACAACATTCCATTAGAACTACTGACAGCCTTGGGAGAGCCAGTCCTGACAAAACTCTACCATCTGGTGAGCAAGATGTATGAGACAGGCGAAATACCCTCAGACTTCAAGAAGAATATAATAATCCCAATCCCAAAGAAAGTAGGTGTTGACAGATGTGAAAATTACCGAACTATCAGTTTAATAAGTCACAGCTGCAAAATACTATCGCGAATTCTTTACAGACGAATGGAAAAACTGATAGAAGCCGACCTCGGGGAAGATCAGTTTGGATTCCGTAGAAATGTTGAAACACGTGAGGCAATACTGACCCTACGACTTATCTTAGAAGAAAGATTAAGAAAAGGCAAACCTACGTTTCTAGCATTTGTCGACTTAGAGAAAGCTTTTGACAATGTTGATTGCATTACTCTCTTTCAAATTCTGAAGGTAGCAGGGGTAAAATACAGAGAGTGAAAGGCTATTTACAATTTGTACAGAAAGCAGATGGCAGTTATAAGAGTCAAGGGATATGAAAGGGAAGCAGTGGTTGGGAAGGGAGTGAGACAGGGTTGTAGCCTGTCCCCGATGTTATTCAATCTGTATATTGAGCAAGCAATAAAGGAAACAAAAGAAAAGTTCGGAGTAGGTATTAAAATCCATGGAGAAGAAATAAAAACTTTGAGGTTCGCCGATGACATTGTAATTCTGTCAGAGACAGCAAAGGGCTTGGAAGAGCACCGAGCGAGGTGGCGCAGTGGTTAGACACTGGACTCGCATTCGGGAGGACGACGGTTCAATCCCGCGTCCGGCCATCCTGATTTAGGTTTTCAGTGATTTCCCTAAATCGCTCCAGGCAAATGCCTGGATGGTTCCTTTCAAAGGGCACGGCCGACTTCCTTCCCCGTCCTTCCCTAATGCGACGAGACCGATGACCTCGCTGTCTGGTCTCCTTCCCCAAAACAACCAACCAACCAACTTGGAAGAGCAGTTGAACGGAATGGACAGTGTCTTGAAAGGAGAGTATAAGATGAACATCAACAAAAGCAAAACGAGGATAATAAAATGTAGTCGAAGTAAGTCGTGCGATGCTGAGGGAATTAGATTAGGAAATGAGACACTTAAAGTAGTAAAGGAGTTTTGCTATTTTGGGAGCAAAATAACTGATGATGGTCGAAGTAGAGAGGATATAAAATGTAGACTGGCAATGGCAAGGAAAGCGTTTCTGAAGAAGAAAGATTTGTTAACATCGAGTATACATTTAAATGTCAGGAAGTCGTTTCTGAAAGTATTTTTATGGAGTGTAGCCGTGTATGGAAGTGAAACGTGGACGATAAATAGCTTAGACAAGAAGAGAATAGAAGCTTTCGAAATGTGGTGCTACAGAAGAATGCTGAAGATTAGATGGGTAGATCACATAACTAATGAGGAGGTATTGAGTAGAACTGGGGAGAAGAGGAACTTGTGGCACAACATGACTAGAAGAAGAGATCGGTTGGTAGGACATGTTCTGAGACATCGAGGGATCATCAATTTAATATTGGAGGGCAGCGTGGTGGGTAAAAATCATAGAGGGAGACCAAGAGATGAATACACTAGTCAGATTCAGAAGGATGTAGGCTGCAGTAGGTACTGGGAGATGAAGAAGCTTGCACAGGATAGAGTAGCATGGAGAGCTGCATCAAACCAGTCTCAGGACTGAAGACCACAACAACAAACAACGTTTTTATTTTCAGAGACACAGCCGTCAGCAGGGTATATTTCCGATACTTCGCTCATTGACGAGTTTCATTCAACTGAGACCGCAATAGTAACATTTAGTTGTAAGTACAGGGATAAAATATATATGTGAACGAAGTTGTATGATCATTCTCTCTGTGTGCTTGGCCCACAGCGCCGGTGACTTGTGCGGGAATGATTCACGTTTCCCATTAACTGCAGCAGCCATCCGAATGCAAAGAGCTGTTGGAATACAGGTATGTATCTGAGTTAATTTTGCCGTCCTCTAGACAGCAGAACAGTGAATTAATACTTAGTGTGTGTTGGGACAGCTTTCATGATTGCGTGGAAATTTGAGAAGACTGAACATGGAGGTGTGTTTGCGCTGGACCGTTATTCCATCCCATGTAAATTGTTCGGTTGACTGCTATTCATGGAGCGAAGTAGTGGCTAATGGCTAATGTTTAACCGACATGACCGCATAGGGCTTGCTATTATGAAGGTATCAGCGCATTTCCTTCTGCCGTTCTTGCTTAACGAGTTTGTTATAGCATAGAATTGGTTCGTAAAAGCTCTTGGTAACGTTTGTTGCATTCGCCTTAGCCTTTCTTTCATCACATAACGAATATGATATGACGAAAATGTTTTGCTGCTCTGACCCTCTACATCCTGCTGAAGCTTGTTGCCTCGCTCGCCAGAAACGCCGATGTTGTGTTTTGCCCTCACCCAGTCCCGGTGGCGACATGTTTTCCTTGCAGCCACCTTATGTCGACTTTTCCATAATCCAGTGAGATAGTTTCGCTCAGGGACTTTAGAAAAGCTGCCCATCTCACTGTCCTATACAAGTTTGGCATGCAGCAGTATTGATATGTTATTCATTGAATCTGTAAAGACATGTAGAGATTGCTGGAATCATACACAGTGTGCGTGTGGGTATCTCGTTATTGATAAAACAAGAAAACTGAATGGTGGTAGGTAAAGATGAAACTACGAGGAGGTTCTATATATATATATACATACAACAACATACGCTATATATACATACAACAGCATACGTTATATATACACCAGCATACGCTACACCATGAGCAAATTCGCACGTATGTCGGGCACTCATTGTGATGGAATGGGTGTACGTAGACACAACATTTGCTTGAACATAGACGCAATAATTCAGATTCTCGAACGTAAAGTTGGAGGTGTGCGCAAGGAACTAGAGATGTATTATATGGCTCTTCTGAGACTGATCAACACATTAAATGAGGGAGTTACTGTAAAAGAAAAGAAAGTAATTGACTTAACTGTAAATGTTGATATCACTGAAAAGGAGGTGCAGAAGAATAAATTTAAGGTATACCCTACACAGAACTGTGATTAGTATATAACGAGATGTCGAGTAAGCATCTAGTCATCCAGGCAGGGAAGGCTGTTGGAGAGAAATTACAGCAGCTAAGGTTAGGACATCTGGAGTGAGAGCAAACACTAAGAGAAATCTTTAAGCAAGTTACTGAACACCTTGGGTAGCTCTTGACAAAATTATGTGATGATGACAATGCTATTACCAATTTCATTAACCATCAAGCGATGCTCGGGTTTCCGGGTTCGATTCCCGGTGGGGTCAGGGATTTTCTCTGCCTCGTGATGGCTGGGTGTTGTGTGCTGTCCTTAGGTTAGTTAGGTTTAAGTAGTTCTAAGTTCTAGGGGACTGACGACCGTAGCAGTTAAGTCCCATAGTGCTCAGAGCCATTTGAACCATTTTGATCAAGCGATGCTACTGTAGATAAAATATTCGGCTTCAGCATGGGAACACCATACATGCTATAGGCACGCAGCCTGTAAGTTTAACCAAGAACATAATACAGATGAGTGATAGGCAATTTCAAAGGACACCTGATCTACTGAACCTTAGTTTCTTAAGACACACAAAAAACTACAAATTATTCAGCTGAAGATCTGGAAATGTATCGTGAAATACTGCATTTGAGTAATGTACAGTCTTAGACATAAAAACTGACCGCCGGCCGGCCGCCACGGAGACTAAGTCCGAATCGTTCACTTAAGGTGGCCAATAAAACTGACCGCCCCTGACAACTCTTAAGTCCGGCCATCTGCACAATCTGGCAACACTGTAAGATGGGGAAGTGTTGTCTACTTCTGAGTTCACACGGATGGAGTGAGCCCGTGGTCTGGCGGTAACCGTCGTGCATCGTAAACTTAGAGTCGCATGTTCGCGTCCAACTGCTCTTTTTTTTTATCACATTTCGCTCTAAAGTTATGAGTCTGATTGAACATCGAAGACAATTCGCTTAACATTCTACCCACCCGCAATAACAAGTATTCCAGAAACAATTCCGCAGGACAGCTCGTGGCTGTTTCGCGATCATAGCAGCTTACGCTCGAGCGTTTCCTCGGGCTGCAGCGGCTACCGACCACCGGCCAGACGCCACCCGCCGCCTGAAATCCGGCGCCGCCCATGTGAAGGCGGCGCCACGCTGTCAGTGTATGTATCAATGCCATTTTCGAATTTGGAGTTCTAGTTATCATCTTGCAGTTAAGCATTGCAATTTGCATGCTTGAAAATCATGAAATACAGTTAAGCATTGTAAAATTGAGTCGCAAATGGAAAAAGGAGTAACATCTGCAACACAACGTTTACTTTTGGTATAACAGAGGGGTGAATGTAGAGGAGGAAGCTAGAAAGATTTGAACTGTGCGTGGAGCGAGTGCCTTTGGGAAAAATTCGCCAGAAAAAGATATTCTTGTTTTAACAAAGATCGTTCTGGCATGAATGATTTTCCACATTAAGGAAGTCTCGACTACTGATATATGTGACAGATTACCATTTTACCATCATGCGACATTTGCATTCAACAGGCAAAGTTCAGAAGTCTGATGTAGGAGTACTGCATGCTCTAATTCGAAACAACAAAAATCAACGGAGTGACTATTATTGAACGTCTTCAGGTCGCTCATTGAGCATTCCTATGCAGTACTGTTACTGGTGACGTATTATGATGCGTTTATCGTTAACTTCCTAAGAAGAAATGAAAGGCTGAGCCCCATCAAAAGACGTAGAATAGAGTAAAGTGTAGTGTGAACATAATATTTTACATTTGATAGCTCCATAAGTGTGTTTTGGACTACGAATTCTGCCACAAGGGATGTGTGCAACACAGCTGGAATTTGTTGTCAACAGCTGAGACACATTTCGATCGCAGTGTAAGAAAGTCGAGCAACAAAACTACACCACCTGTGCTACTGCATGATAACTCACTCTGTTGATTTGAGAAACAAAACTATCCAGGAGATTGATAGGAAAGTCGTCTCTCAGACACTTATATTGATAGGGAAGTCTTCTCTCAAGCACTTGTCTCTCTCGCCATATATTCGAAAAATATTACCTTTCCCGCTCTTGATCGATCAACCGTCAAGGCAATTCATTTCTAGACGAAAATACTCTTAAAACTACACTGGTTTAATGACATCGTGAAAACAAGTAGGTTTCTACGGGCGTAGAATTTGTGAACAACTAAAGACATCACACACATCCATGCCCGAGGCAGGATTCGAACCTGCATCCGTAGTGGTCGCGCGGTTCCAGACTGTAGCGAAGCATTAAGTGTCTGTAAGACGATTGATCCTATTTTAACACGAATTAGTAGGATAATACCGACTTTTGACTTCGAAAAGATCTGTATTTACTTCATTTCCTGTATCATTCGCAAGTATTATGAAAATAGATAAAATTATGCATTCACAACAAGAAAAAATATGTCGGCAGAAAACAAAAGTGGCATTATGAAATTGTCAGTACCGAAAGGTTTCCGCTCTGACACTACGGGTTACTGTAAGTAGCAAGCCGAATTTTGTTCGCTCGTTATCTTACGATTCCCTTATTGAGTTTGTGTCTGCCTGCTTGTAGCTCAGCTACAAAATAATTAAAAATCTGGCTTTCAGCGAGTCTCGAAAGGCGAACGAAAGCAGCCTGCACCTGGTAGCCAAGCATGTTACCTGGGAACTGGTTTTTTCTAAAGTGGGAAGACATCCTTTTGTAGTTGAATTGTTGGCAAATGTCAGTCAGACGTGTGCCGTTGGTCTAAGCGTTTCGGTATGTTGAATTTGTACCAATGATTTTTCTACAGGTTTTTTCTGTTCCAGATAGAGAGTTGAAGTCTCCCATTAGTATTATCACGTCATCTTGGTGAATTTTGCTCATAGTATTTTCGAGTGTGTTACAGAATTTTTCGACGTTTTTGGTGTTTTTCTTATTTTCGATGTTGGTGGGGCCATGTACATTGATGAGTGTATATTTTTTACTGGGGCTCTGAATGAGCAAAGTCATAAGTCGATTGTTGATGGGTGTGATTTCTTTGACAGAGTTGATGATAGATCTGTGTTCGAGAAATGCCGTGGCCAAGATTGGTACGCCTTTCGCTACCTACTGTTGCATTTTGCTCTTGAAGACGCAATGGTTTCCGTAATGCAAGGTTTCACTGTCAGTGAGTCGTGGTTCGTGAAGGGCAAGGATGAGAATTTTTTGTTGGTCGATTTCTTTTGTGAGATTATTTAGTTTTCGTGATTGAATCAATGCACCGATGTTTAGTTTTCAAATGCGTGTTTTCTGCTTTTAGGGAAATTTACCAGAAATCTTCGATATTCTCTGCCGTGCTAACCTGGCCTCCCCAGAATCCGAAATTCCAACTGCCGCCTGTCGACAGTTTGCACAGTTCATGTTTGCTTGTGTTTCATTGGTTTGGCCTGGGTGATTCCAGGACCGGACAGGACCAGAGGGTGTTGAAGCCTTTGGAAGCAAATATTTTCAGCCGAGCTCATTGAGATAACAGACGTTGACCAGAGTAGCGGTGGTTTTCACTCAGACGTGCGTGGATTTTGAGTTCAACGGATTGAGTAGTCGTTGAGGATTGTGTTAGTATTTGGTTCACCCCAAGTATTTGATTTCCTCGGTACCATTCATATGGGGGAGGGTCTCCCCTATCGGCCCCACGGGATTATTATTATTATTATTGTCATTATGTCATCAGAAAATCCGATATGGTGCATCTTCCCACCATTGAAATAGATGTGTATTGTTCGACTCAGTATTTCCATCACATAAATATGGGTTATAATTACGTTACATTGCTGCTAGTAGACATATTTCTTACTTTTTCTTGGGCAGTTGCTACCTGTTACTCCATCATAGTAATTTATGTGCGCAGCATTGTTGCAATACAGACGTTCAAATTATCCGATTTCTGTAATTTCATTTCGATACCAGATCGTTCTAATCGGATTCAGCCAGTCAGGCTTAATGTGGATATCCGAATACGACTCTCATCATTTGATAGACTAGGTAAACCACATTCTTAATCGGACGGTTGAATCTAGATCACTTATTTATGACAGGGCCTGAATTCTTAAACAATGTGAAAAATAATAATACAATGCGCTTATTTCTAATATTTTACTTAAATATAAATATATGAACGAACGAGATAACAGTTTATTTACAGGAGCAGAGCCCCATCCATCATAGCAGAGCAGTGCGAGATTGGTTTCAGGGCCAAGAGAGGATAAAGCTGTTGCCGTTTGTTCCACGATCACCGAACATCAACCACATATAGAATATGTGGGCAGAGGTAACAAGGTCATTGCCATGTGTCGCTACAAATGCAAGCGACCTTTGGATGAATATAGAAAACGTATGGTGGGAAGTAAACCATCACGCTACACTGTCGACGACTTAATTAAATCAATTCCCCTACGTCCTCGAGAAATCTTACATAATGATCGTGGGTCGGTTGGTTACTAAAAGTATACTCGTCCACAAAACCCATGTGGACAATTATCTGATAATCGGTCAAGCTTTGCTTTGTCGCAGGTCTTTAGCATACAGCAAGTCCATTTACTTTCAGTCTCCTCCTTACAATTCTTGCAATGCAAGGTAATTGAAAAATCTCATCCATTCGACGTCAACTGAGGAACTGACTGGTGCATGTGTTGTTCAACAAACAGCAGTTGTCACCCTCACTGGAATCAATGACTGTTTGTGTGTGTGTGTGTGTGTGTGTGTGTGTGTGTGTGTGTGTGTGTTTTCGTGTTCACGCACTATCTGAATCAATACTATTAATATTAGAGAGGCAACCAACAATAAATATTGCATCAAATATGACTGTAAAGTATTTCAATGCGATGGGAAGTTACAAACTGAATTTTTACCCAACCCACGACCTGCATATTACGTTACGTTAAGTAAGATGTGTTAACTCCATAGTATCGTTAGCAGAGACAGTGCGCTCTTGTTGTCGAGGCTCGCGACAAGTGCAGCGATTAGCAGTGCCCAATGCCGCCGCGATTTGTTTATGTTGGCTGAGCGTGGACACTGCAGCAGACGCTTCGCCATAAACAGAAAGAAATCACCTTGGCTCTGACTGCAGTGAGCGGATATCACTGCCTGCGTGTTCTTACAGTAACCAACGTGAGACTCTACTCACAGGTGCCATGGAGCAATTGCAACGGGTATCATGTCATTAGTCATCAGAATATTAACCAGTGATGAAATGTCCACTCTGTTTGAATCCCAAGAAAATGGGAACCTTCTCACAAAGGAATGTGAGGTGATATCAAAATGTATCCAACATACAAAAATTAACTGCAGGGCTTTCATGTATGCAGTAGTAGCACACAAAGAAATATTATGTCTTGGAAGCGTATATTTCATTTCCTCTTCTCATATGAACGCCCTTATTTTAGTATGAAGTGAGAAAAAAAAACATGAAAAACTAAAGTTCCTGAGAAGCATATCAGTCATTTCCTCTTCTCACATCATAACTTTTATTTTAGTATGAAGTAAAAAAACAAACAGATTACGTTTGTGAAGCATAATATGACACAAGATTCTTATCGTAGGCGCTATCGGGAACGCAAAAAGCAGGGAGCTGTCCATTCTTTTGTCCAACAGTCTGTCTCCTTTCACGCATAGCTCCCGCTGGGAGATTCTTATTTAAGGACTTGTGGGCATCAAGTTCTTCAGCAGAACAAGGCTTATGTTACTGTGCTAATTACGGTATGGAAGATATGCAACAAAGACGATTGCCCCAAAAGCAGTGGAGATATTTGTAAATGTCTGTATTCAGCAATGACTGCCAGCTGCCATAACACTTCACAGAATCCATGCGGCAGGCAACACAACTGTGCGTGCACTTCCGACTTCATTCAGTAAGACGTCAGGAGATGGATGGAAACGTCAAATTACCATCGCTTTCCGAGTCGTATTCAGTCCAAAAAAATGGTTCAAATGGCTCTGAGCACTGTGGGACTTAACATCTATGGTCATCAGTCCCCTACAACTTAGAACTACGTAAACCTAACTAACCTAAGGACAGCACACAACACCCAGCCATCACGAGGCAGAGAAAATCCCTGACCCCGCCGGGACTCGAACCCGGGAACCCGGGCGTGGGAAGCGAGGACGCTACCGCACGACCACGAGATGCGGGCATATTCAATCCAGAATGAGGTGTTGTTAAGGTAGTTGAGCGTTCTAGCAATTACACTTTTATAATTCCCATATGAGTATTCCGATAGCCAAAAGAACCTGTTAGTGTGAAACTATCGGGAACCGCATTAATATCAAACTGCAAGAACTTGAGACAATACGTGGACTCTTCTCTTCGCTGGGTGACCTATTACTGTTATTTAGGATTCTCTCCGTCCTAGGCGTAATGCAAATGGAACTTCAGAGGCGCTTTCCGCTATTCTTGACAAACATCAGCAACTTGTAATCATTGCGAATTACAACTGCGTGATGATATGGCTCAGGTTGTCAGTAGTTGTGGTGGTGTTATGCTGTCAAACTGCTTACAGTAACGTTAATGGTGGCACACATAATTTAGCGCTGACTACCTATTTAAGTAAAGATAGTGTTGTGGCGTCGTCGCTTCTGTTTATTTGGCCTCAGCTTGAGTAATCCGATTTAACGAACATTGTACTCCATTCGCGGGCTGCTAATGATTCAGTATGACTACTGAGATTATCGTGCGGGTATTACATTAATTCTGCGATGAATTGCTTAACAAATATTACTCTCAGCTATGCAGCTGGAATGACTCATTACACAGGTACTGTGTGTTTCACTTGGTTAAGGGATCAGTTCGCTGCAATGCTGTTGAAGACTTCCCTATCAATATAAGCGTCTGAGAGACGACTTTCCTATCAATCTCCTGGATAGTTTTGTTTCTCAAATCAACAGAGTGAGTTATCATGCAGTAGCACAGGTGGTGTAGTTTTGTTGCTCGACTTTCTTACACAGCGACCGAAAGGTGTCTCAGTTGTTGACAACAAATTCCAGCTGTGTTGCACACACCCCTTGTGGCAGAATTCGTAGTCCAAAACACACTTATGGAGCTATCAAATGTAAAATATTATGTTCACACTACACTTTACTCTATTCTACGTCTTTTGGTGGGGCTCAGCCTTTCATTTCTTCTTAGGAAGTTAACGATAAACGCATCATAATACGTCACCAGTAACAGTACTGCATAGGAATGCTCAATGAGCGACCTGAAGACGTTCAATAATAGTCACTCCGTTGATTTTTGTTGTTTCGAATTAGAGCATGCAGTACTCCTACATCAAACTTCTGAACTTTGCCTGTTGAATGCAAATGTCGTATGATGGTAAAATGGTAATCTGTCACATGTATCAGTAGTCGAGACTTCCTTAATGTGGAAAATCATTCATGCCAGAACGATCTTTGTTGAAACAAGAATATCTTTTTCTGGCGTATTTTTCCCAAAGGCACTCGCTCCACGCACAGTTCAAATCTTTCTAGCTTCCTCCTCTACATTCACCCCTCTGTTATACCAAAAGTAAACGTTGTGTTGCAGATGTTACTCCTTTTTCCATTTGCGACTCAATTTTGCAATGCTTAACTGTATTTCATGATTTTCAAGCATGCAAATTGCAATGCTTAACTGCAAGATGATAACTAGAACTCCAAATTCGAAAATGGCATTGATACATACACTGACAGCGTGGCGCCGCCTTCACATGGGCGGCGCCGGATTTCAGGCGGCGGGTGGCGTCTGGCCGGTGGTCGGTAGCCGCTGCAGCCCGAGGAAACGCTCGAGCGTAAGCTGCTATGATCGCGAAACAGCCACGAGCTGTCCTGCGGAATTGTTTCTGGAATACTTGTTATTGCGGGTGGGTAGAATGTTAAGCGAATTGTCTTCGATGTTCAATCAGACTCATAACTTTAGAGCGAAATGTGATAAAAAAAAAGAGCAGTTGGACGCGAACATGCGACTCTAAGTTTACGATGCACGACGGTTACCGCCAGACCACGGGCTCACTCCATCCGTGTGAACTCAGAAGTAGACAACACTTCCCCATCTTACAGTGTTGCCAGATTGTGCAGATGGCCGGACTTAAGAGTTGTCAGGGGCGGTCAGTTTTATTGGCCACCTTAAGTGAACGATTCGGACTTAGTCTCCGTGGCGGCCGGCCGGCGGTCAGTTTTTATGTCTAAGACTGTACATAAGAAAGCAAACGGAGTACCTAAACGCCAAAGCAGTGTGAAAGACAAGTCCGTTATAAAACCTGAAACAGGTGGTGAACATAGCATCGGTGATGGTATTGACATTAATCATAAATGAGTGAACAACTGATTTTTACAGTATATATATGATGATGATCCCAACGGGCTAACAGTCTGGCTAAGACAGCTCATGACGTCAGCTTCCACTGGTAATAAAATTAATTCGAATGAGGTTGTTTCTAAGATTAGAGAGAGAGGCATTGTCGAGTAAGTCTGGAGACGGTAGATAAAAAACTACACAAACCCACACGCAAAACATACCTTCGTAGACATGTCATAATTAAAGATTTGGATGACTTATGGCAGACTGCTAGGGCAATTTTCACACGCAAATAAAGGGTTCAAATATATTTGAATGCTTATTGATACATATTCCAAATTTGCCTCGGCATTACCTGTGAACACAAAAACAGGGAGAGATGTTGAACAGATGTTTGATCAAATGATGCAGATGGGAACGAACTGATCTCTAGACGACTTTAAATCAGATCATGGTGGAAAGTTTTACAACAGAAGTTTCAACAACGTGACAAACAAGTATGGAATACACCACTACTCAATATTCACCCACCTGGAAGCAAGTATCGTGGAATGTTTGAACAGAACAGTGAAAGCTCCATGAGGATGCATGTTAATCTTCGTGTTTCGTACAAATGGACTAATATCCCCCCAGAAATAACTGACAAATGTACTCGAATTAAATATCACACGATGAAAATGAGACCTATTAATGCTTTTGGTAACGGACTCCTAGATACAGTACACAATCGTATTAAAATGTTGGATCCATGCAAAAAAAAATTGATGTATGTGAGTTAGTATGTACTTCAAAGTAAAAGAGCATCTTTGCGATATCGTGTCTGCCAAACTTATCAACTGAGGTACTTACAGTTTCTAATGTGCAGGTTCTCCTGTACAAAACAGTTGGATTAAAACTAACGATTTGCTGTATATTGGGGTGCACGGACCACATCCACCACAGTAGCAAAAGTGCATGCCAGGTGATGCATTAGAGGAGGTGATGGTATTCTCAACAAATTACCAGTAAAATTACACATTCCTGAATATAACTACTGTGGAACTGCTGCAAAGCTTCAAAAACGGTTGGTATGAAGTTAAAATATATTTTAGTATAGTAATGTTTCAAATACCAAGTCTTTATGTGCCTAGACTTGATAGTTTCCGTAAAAACGCTGTTTTAAGAAAAAAATAAGTGGCGCTAAACAATAAAGCTAGAAATCCAGAATTTGGTCAGAATGTGCCTATAGAGCTCATAAATAAGTGGTGCAAGTTTCAAAGCTAAAGAGCAATAATTAACACCGGAATCCACGTTTTTAGGAAAAATGGAAGGCGTTAAATATTGGAATTAGAAACATAAAAATTTGGTTTATGCTTCAGTTCACCCTAAAAATCATAATTGAGAGACCACGTCAAGCTTCGTCTTATAGTTTTTGAGTAATTAAGTAAAAACAATTTTTGTAACAAAAATATACCCATTTGTAAAAGATTAAGAACCTGTAATTTTAACAGTAGAGAATTTTTGTTTAAGCAGATAATAAAACATTCCAAATAATACAGCTATACTAAATTTTAGAGCTGTAGTATTAAAGACAGCCAATACAAGTTTGTATTCATGCAAGCTGAAACTTTTTCGGTGCTTTCAAACAACTTACCTAAATACATGTAAAAATTAAGGAGGTTGTGAATTAATTCGTAACTATGATGTTAGAGATTATGTGTCCGAGAAAGCAGTCGTTCTTAGGCTGCTGCCGTATGTTAAAGCACTAGACAACAGATGTTCCCTCGGCTGTCCGCTGCGGCACCTACATAAATACAGACCGAGAGGCAGTAGGAAGCAATACGACTACGTTTTTCTGTCCGTTTTCGTACAGTCACTAGCAGTGGCCTATTCTCGTCCAGCCACTTTTTTCTTTGACCATAGAGCTGGCGCATTACTGCACCCCTCCTCTGTACTTCTACCGTAGTAGGGTGGCACGGAACCTAAAGTTCCACCGCCACACCTTCAACGTGCTATGCTCAGCTGTTATTCAGCCGTTGCTTTGAGTCTCCTCTCACTTGTCCGCCGAGACAGTTGGACCGGATCTGAACCGGTGACGCTGTGTATTAGTAAACTGCCACAAAAAAAGTAGGAAGCTTCACTTCGCACTCAGCCACTGTAAGATCCACCGTCCGTTAAACGTCGGATCGCGCTCTTCCTCGAATGACGTCAGAGCTGGACTTTGACAAATCGCGTATTTGCGGTAAAAACGTATAGTGAACTCGCGAGGACTATACGCCGTCCCGGATCGCTTAGAATTCGCCAAAGTAACTGTTAGTGTGCCGTCCGTGATAAATATAAATCCGCGTGGCAAGTGGTGACTATTATTTCCACTTTTCTGGCGAGCATTAATTTTTAACATTTACATTGAACATCCATTTGAGTATTATTAGTCAGGGCGAAAGACAATCTGGTAGTAACGCACCGTAGAGGTCGCCTCTGAACAGCTAAATGTGCTGTTAGAATAGAAAGATTCACCGTTAATAGAACATAGTGATTTGAAAGTGTTGTAAGCGAGAGACTTTACTCAATATATGTATTAACTAGAACTTCATACTTCCATTTAAAATCATAGTACTGATTCTGCTAAGTAGAAGGAGAATGGAAACATTTCTTTCAGTGGGCTGGACCCAGAATGTGGCCGTGCAGACTGGAAACTAAGGTATGTTTCCCTTCGTCTTCTGGTTGACCTCATAATTAGTTGCCAGGCTCACGTGACAAAGGCGACGTACAAAAACTTAAACATTATTTAAATTACACCCGCTGCCCCACATATGGCATAGGCCGGAAAAGGAAAGCAAATCAACGAGATTGAACACTGAAAGTGGTCGGTAGGAAGCAACGAACTCGGCAGGCACTAACAGGATACCGAAGTGAAATAGGCAGAAACTAGTGCGAGAACAGTGTTCTAATTTACTCACTAGTGTGGTGAATGAACTGTGGATGTCAACCATGATAACTGGCGCTGAGAAGAAGACGGTGCGTCATCACGGAGCTGCGTGGGTCTGCAAGACACCTGCACCAGCCGGCGAGCACTAACCGCTGCCTAGTCCCCCCCATGTAGCTACTGCAGTATGCGATACCCGCAGCCATATTCACCGCCACAGCTGCTGCTACTGCCTGCGTTACGTAGCGACCCGGACATGATTATTATGGGTTTAGAAGGTAAGCTGCCTTGGTACTGGCAGCAAAGATCATTTCCGCACCTAGAGATAACGTAGATAGTTCATTGAATATCTAGAGCGAGTGGAAAGAATGGCTGCTGCAGATGAGCAGCTGCAGCATATTAACAGATCTTCTAACAATCAAGTACTAAACAAAAATCAGGACAACAGGAACGTGAATGTTAGAAGTATGGAAGTTAGGAATACAAGGACAAATTATCAAAATCAAGGTTGTGACAGA
This sequence comes from Schistocerca cancellata, assembly GCF_023864275.1. Taxonomy (NCBI): domain Eukaryota; kingdom Metazoa; phylum Arthropoda; class Insecta; order Orthoptera; family Acrididae; genus Schistocerca; species Schistocerca cancellata. The sequence goes on along the minus strand of NC_064629.1, from coordinate 648,715,504 downwards.
GGAAGACGGGGTAGACACTCACCACGCTTTCGTAACAATTATTATGGCGAAAGCAGAGATGTAAACACAGTGCCACTGAGACAAGAAGGAGGACAAAATGCTACCATATCTAATGCTGTAGCAAATGAACACAACAGGCCGCGTGTGGGAAACTAAATCCCGTCTATGAGGAAACTTGCAATCACCAGGCGGTAACAGTAACACAGCTAGTAACAACAACACAAACGACAGTCAGCCAACACACGTGAACAGAACACAGGGATGAAGAAATAAGAACAGACACTACTAATGATGTGTAAACCACTCTCATAATATAGTGAACAGTATTTTGGATACTTTGTAGGAATGGGTCAAAGAAGAACAAGAATACACTATAGATAATAGGGAAGAAGTAATTAACGGGTTTGAGTCTGATGTGGATGAAGATGAGGTAAAAGCTTACATCTTCGATAATGATGGCAATCTAAAAGCTGAGATTGTGGTAGCAGAAGTAGAGTCAGTTTTGCAAAGTTTTAAAGAGGAGGAGTTGATGAATGAAGGGTGTAGCAATAGTAATGAGGTGAAGGAACCTAGTAGCTGTATTGACTTGACACAAATGGAAGAAGCTGACGACATTATTATAAATAGGAATGATGCACAGGGATGCAGTTGCTCAGAGTTAGAGGATAGTTTGGCTGATGTGCAGTAAACAGAAGCAGAGGGAGTCGTAAAGTGCTTCGATTTGAAATTGGTGGACAGGTGGGAAAAGACAGCTAAAAACGTAGAGATTAATGAACCCCAAAATTTAAGTGTGAATGTACTTGCAACTGATCAAAACTACTTTAGCTGGAAACAGGTTGAAAGTGATTCATTAGAGGATGTTTGTGAAGAACCTGTTCAGACTAAATTAACCTACCCTATTATAGAAACTGACATCTCTGAAGTAACACAGCATTGTAATCTTGATAGTGGTAGTGAAGTAAGTGCTGTGCCCCAATAAATCTGTGATACTATTCCTGATGAGAATAAATTAATTGACATGAAAGAAAGTGGTTCAAGAATAGTAGGTGTTACTGGAAAATTTTCTAGCCCAGTACAGCATGAGGTGTTAATACCAGTTGATATAAATAAAGTAACAATAGAACAGATTCCATATAAGCAAAAAGGCAATAATAATAAAACATGGGAACTGCCTATTACAGTAATGAGGAATGACAGATATCAGCAGAAGGATACTGAATTTGGTAGTAAAGAGCCAGTTGTTAATGCAAAAAGTGGAAAAAAGAAAAGTAGACACTACGCAAAAGCTTTTCTTACTAGTTTTAGCATTAATAAGCGAGTAGCAGTAAAAACTTACTAAAGATCTAAAAATAAGTAGTTTATACAAGGGCGTAAAGGACAATTCTGAAAGATAGCAAAGTGATTTAAAAATAACAGTAACTAGCTACTGTAGGGAGTCTGCCACTCTTTGGCGGATATACAGTTTTGCGTACCGTGCGGTTACATTTCCGTTTCTAGTTTCTTTCCCTTCTTCTGTTCTATCATAGTAAGTAAGAACCACATATGTCTTCATGCTGTATATCTTCTATTAGGTAATAAAGTCTTCTTAGTAAGTAATCTTCCTAGTGAATAGCAAAAGTAAATTTGGGAATCAATAAGAGGAAGAACATTGCTAGAAATAAATAGATAAAAATAAGATTGTAATGTACAGACGGTAGCAGAGCCAGGATGGGGAAGGTGTAGGCACATTTATTTGGTCCAAGCCTTGTTGATACAAATTTATTATTTAATAATAATTCGTTATACATCCAAGTTAATAAATTAACAGTTTAAAAGGAAATTTTAGGAATATTTTTTTAAACATTCTCTAGAAGAACATGCAGCCCCACTCTTAAACATTACATAAAGGTACTGTTAGTAAAAGGTATATTATATCGTACAATAGTGCAACATGTACAAATATTAACAATTACACCAGAAAAATATTGAACTTGTGATTTGTACTACATGTAAATCAAACCTTTAAAAAACTCAAATTTGTCAGGAGTGCAACAAATTCCCTACTGCCCGCTAAAAAGAAAAATGTGGCAATGATAATCAGGGTTTTATTTATTTAATTATTTATTTATTTTTTTTACCTCCTGATTTCACTTAACCTTACGTAAACCCTACACAAATGTCAATGTCATGTGACATCAGTTCACCTTTCGTGACAAATACACAAAATTTCTAAATTATTTTATATCAGTTAAGTAAGCTACAAGACAGAAATAACAATAACGACTGGTGACATGAGTAAACACTGTCAAGTTTTCAATTTCACGACGGTTGTGTTACCTAGCAAATTTTCACCAAAATCAATTCAGTCAGTCTCGAGAAGAAACACAACTTAATACACAAATATGTCAATATCAAGAAATAGAGGGGTTTATCCCAAGCAATATTAGTAGACTTAGGAAATTTGCAATTTAAACGCACCAATTTCAACAAAGTCTAATGTAATAATAATTGGGACAGAACTTTCATAAAATGATCGATGGTAGTGGGTACCGTGCCATACACTATGAAACAAATTAAGAATTATTCACAGTAGACCCCTGGCACATGATGATATTCTCTTAAGTATTTCAAATCACAAAATGTTGGCTACAAGTACCAACCCCACATGCTCGCAAACAGCCACACTCATCGCAGTCCTTAATCGGCAGGCACCAGTTGACTCCCCGCCGCTTCCGTCCTGTCGACATATAGCGACCGAGCCGTCCTCCCAAAACTCTTGCTTCGCACACCAGCGTCAACAGCGCTCAGCGATCACGCCCCCTATCGCTGCGGCGAAAACAAGTGAAATAATATTGCAGGTAAATCAAAAATGCTGAGCCGTGACACGGCTCAAAGATCCATAAAAAGGGTTAGTAACTACAAAACAGACACACACACACACTTTGCATTATTATCTAATCCATTAGAATCTGCATAAAGTAATAATTTTAATAGCAGTAAGGTTGTCTGAAGAGAAGAAAGGGTAAGAATGTAATGCCCCCTAGAGGCGAGCAATAGCATTTTGGCTCAAATGGCTCTGAGCACTATGGGACTTAACAGCTGAGGTCATCGGTCCCCCAGAACTTAGAACTACTTAAACCTAATTAACCTAAGGACATCACACACATCCATGCCCAAGGCAGGATTCGAACCTGCGACCGTAACAGTCGCGCGGTTCCAGACTGAAGCACCTAGAACCGCTCGGCCACACCGGCCGCCAATAGCGTTTTAATATTAATCAAAGGGAGATGTTTGGAAGTGGTGTGAGGATCACACAAAATATATAAATGAATAAGGAAGTCTGTAGTCTGACACAGAGAAAAAGGGAGAAAGAAGCAGCAAAGTATAAATATATTTTTAAAATGATTAAATGGAGAAATGGAGTAAGTAAGTGATATATAATTAAAAGATGGAGAATTGATGAATAATTTCCCTCACGTCCCAATAAAATGGTGGAAAACGCTTAATCTTGCTTAAGGCAGATGGTAGGTGTAATTGGTAAAAATAGACAACAGAATCCTACAAAATGTTGGGAAATGCCGATCATAAAATATCGACACGTTAAAAATAAAAACAATTTCTTTAATGACGCATACAACAAGGCAAAGTAAGTGTTGTTAAGCAAATGACTTCTTTAGTATACTAATCCATAAGAAAATTGAGCCAAACAAAAGTAAAACTTGCAAAGGTTACTCAATATTCTAAGTTACAGCAGCATCTAAAATTATAGAATTAATTGCAAATTTGCCAAAACATCACTATTTAAGAACATAAAGGTAACTTGATTACATAAAAGATATGATTTATGAAAAAATAAAAAATAATATGAATGCTAAGTTTATGATCCAGGCAAAATTATTAATTAAAATGACTTGTTTTTTCCAATATAACTTATTGCTAATTGACTTTTTGACAACATCTCTGTTATTAGAAATATTACCAGAATATAGACTGTAAAATGCGCTTTGTCCTCCCTTAGATGTAAGTTGAGAACAGAAGTGGAGACTATGTTATCTGTTTCTCAGGGACATGGAGGCTGCACGAAAGATTAACTTTAAGCTGTAGTGGAAATGGACCAAAGGACAACACAAACTACTGTGAAATATACCCTTTCCTTTTAGAATAAAATAGAATGAAAAAGTAAATTCTCCTCCGACATGTCTAATCAGTGAGTGAAAAAGTGTAGTATGGACACCCACCTTAGTGCCTATGATTGTCATGAAAAATGTGAGTACTATAAGTGAAAAATTCATGTGTATCTCTTCTCAGGTAAAACCTGAAAAATTTATAAATGAAAAAATAACAATAACAATTTTGTAACTATTGAAAAATTTATGTAATTTTTCCATGTAAATTTTGTAAATAATTTTAGGAATGTCTTTAATGTTAGATTTTCTGTGTATATATAAGCATGATTATTTTGTATGCGTATTAATAAGAATTTCTAAAAATCAATTTTATTTAAAAGAGGTAAACCAAATCATTACATTGTTTGCTTTTGGATATTTAATTTTGTTCGAAAATAGATTTTTTCACAAAAATAAATAGGGGGTGATGAAGCAAAGCAAGCGCTGTATCGTGTGTGAGACAGAGGCGAACAAGTATGCCGGGACTTACCCCAGTTCACTGCTAGTAGCGCCACATCACCTTAACGCGTCTGCGCGTAACGCGCAAGTATTGCACAACAATAAGTATAAAATTAAAAATCAGAATTTATGTTTAAAAATTTGTAAAAATATAGTTTAATATAATAATGTTTCAAATATCAAGTCTTTATGTACCTAGACTTGATTCCCTAAAAATGCAGTTTTAAGAAAAAGTAAGTGGCGCTAAATAATAAAGCTAGAAAGCCAGAATTTGGTCAGAATGTGCCTTCGGAGCTCATAAATAAGTGGTGCAAATTTCAAAGCTAAAGAGCAATAATTAACACCGGAATCTACGTTTTTAGAAAAAATGGAAGGCGCTAAATGATGGACTTAGAAACACAAAAATTTGGTTTATGCTTCAGTTCACCCTAAAGCCTTAACTGAGAGACCATGTTAAGCTACCTCTTATAGCTTTTGAGTAATTAAGTAAAAACCATTTGTGTGACAAAAATATACACATTTGTAGTAGATAAAGTAACTGTAATTTTAATAGTAGAGCATTTTGGTTACAGCAGATGACGAAAAATTCCAAATAATAGAGCTATACCAAATTTTAGAGTTCCAGTATTAAAAACAGCCAATACAAGTTCTAATAAAGGTATGATTCAGAGGCAACGATCTACCGTTAGTTCCTCTATAAAAGTTCCATAAGGAAAATTTTTTATTCAAGCGAGCTGAAACTGTTTCGGGTCTTTCAAACAACTGACCTACATACACTCCTGGAAATGGAAAAAAGAACACATTGACACCGGTGTGTCAGACCCACCATACTTGCTCCGGACACTGCGAGAGGGCTGTACAAGCAATGATCACACGCACGGCACAGCGGACACACCAGGAACCGCGGTGTTGGCCGTCGAATGGCGCTAGCTGCGCAGCGGTTGTGCACCGCCTCCGTCAGTGTCAGCCAGTTTGCCGTGGCATACGGAGCTCCATCGCAGTCTTTAACACTGGTAGCATGCCGCGACAGCGTGGACGTGAACCGTATGTGCAGTTGACGGACTTTGAGCGAGGGCGTATAGTGGGCATGCGGGAGACCGGGTGGACGTACCGCCGAATTGTTCAACACGTGGGGCGTGAGGTCTCCACAGTACATCGATGTTGTCGCCAGTGGTCGGCGGAAGGTGCACGTGCCCGTCGACCTGGGACCGGACCGCAGCGACGCACGGATGCACGCCAAGACCGTAGGATCCTACACAGTGCCGTAGGGGACCGCACCGCCACTTCCCAGCAAATTAGGGACACTGTTGCTCCTGGGGTATCGGCGAGGACCATTCGCAACCGTCTCCATGAAGCTGGGCTACGGTCCCGCACACCGTTAGGCCGTCTTCCGCTCACGCCCCAACATCGTGCAGCCCGCCTCCAGTGGTGTCGCGACAGGCGTGAATGGAGGGACGAATGGAGACGTGTCGTCTTCAGCGATGAGAGTCGCTTCTGCCTTGGTGCCAATGATGGTCGTATGCGTGTTTGGCGCCGTGCAGGTGAGCGCCACAATCAGGACTGCATACGACCGAGGCACACAGGGCCAACACCCGGCATCATGGTGTGGGGAGCGATCTCCTACACTGGCCGTACACCACTGGTGATCGTCGAGGGGACACTGAATAGTGCACGGTACATCCAAACCGTCATCGAACCCATCGTTCTACCATTCCTAGACCGGCAAGGGAACTTGCTGTTCAAACAGGACAATGCACGTCCGCATGTATCCCGTGCCACCCAACGTGCTCTAGAAGGTGTAAGTCAACTACCCTGGCCAGCAAGATCTCCGGATCTGTCCCCCATTGAGCATGTTTGGGACTGGATGAAGCGTCGTCTCACGCGGTCTGCACGTCCAGCACGAACGCTGGTCCAACTGAGGCGCCAGGTGGAAATGGCATGGCAAGCCGTTCCACAGGACTACATCCAGCATCTCTACGATCGTCTCCATGGGAGAATAGCAGCCTGCATTGCTGCGAAAGGTGGAAATACACTGTACTAGTGCCGACATTGTGCATGCTCTGTTGCCTGTGTCTATGTGCCTGTGGTTCTGTCAGTGTGATCATGTGATGTATCTGACCCCAGGAATGTGTCAATAAAGTTTCCCCTTCCTGGGACAATGAATTCACGGTGTTCTTATTTCAATTTCCAGGAGTGTACATGTAAAAATTGAGGAGGTTGTGAATTAATTAATAACTAAGATATTACAGATTATATGTCCGAGAAAGCAGTCGTTCTGAGGCTGCTGCTGTGTGTTGAAGCAGTAGGCAACAGATGTTCCCTCGGCCGCAGCCCAACAGGCAGTAGGAAGGTTCACTTCGCACTCAGCTACTGCTAACATCCACGTCTGTTAAATGTCGGATGAAGCTCTGCCTCGGTTGACGTCAGAGCCGGACTGTGACAAATCGCGTATTTGCGGTAAAAACGGATAGTGAACTCGCGAGAACTGTACACCGTCCTGGATCACTTAGAATTCGCCAAAGTAAATGTTAGTGTGCCGTCTGTGATAATTACAAAACCGTGTGGCAACTTATGTCCTGGAGGTTAATGGGTACTTGATGTTGACAAAGTTACAATGTCCATATCGGATCAAGATGTGCGCTTTGGATTCAGTTTAATTTTTCTCCCACATGATAACAATGCAATACAAAACGCATAGTTCTTCTTTCGAACATTAATACTTGCCTTCTCATTAGCTATATCCTTAGGAAGCCAAATATAGCTAGCCCCCCCCCCCCCCATTTAATGGATAATAGACCTGTGAGTGGATATCGAAGTGCAGTATTCGGCTGAGTGCCCTCTAACTTCCATTTTGGAAGTTTATATATAACACTCAAGGTAAATTTATGAAACTGCTCAGTAATTTAGGTACTAACCACCCCCCCCCCAATATATACAGTGCTTGTCTACTCAGTACCACCATCCTGCTTGGGGGGAGGGGGGGATATGTTAGTCCGCAACATAGCACCACACTACATTCAATTGTGGAATATCGCAGATGTCCATCACTAATAGGACCAGAGAGAAAAGTCCTACTAGCCACAGGATCACTATTACTATCGCTACTGGTGATACACTGCGACCATCCTGTCGGTGAAGTTGGCTGCAAGGTGGGGTGAGGAGGTATACAGCATGGTGCACTATCCTTGTGAGGATGCCGGCAGTGAGGTGGAGCCTCCTGACCCAGTAAGCTAGCCCAGAAGGACCATCGAACCTGTGGAGATGGCTGTCATATGGAGCGTATGGGGGGTTGAGAATGTCATTAACTGCCAGTCATTATCCAGTTGTCAGCAATGTCCTAATGGCTGGAGGGATGGAAGCCCATGGCTGCCAGAACCCAGAACAATGGTGCGTGAGAGGCAGTGGGAGTGGCGATTGCAGTGACTGCCTGTGTAGCAACGAGCCTCGGTCCTAGGGGTGAAGCGCAGCTGACAAGGACACACTGCGATGTTGCCTTCGTTGGTCGCAGCACCCGCACCACTGTGTACTGCAGCAATGGTGGTGGGGGTGGGGGTGGTGGAGTAGCTCCAACCAGACGCAGTTAACTCAAGGACTGTAGAGTAAGAATAACGAAAAAATAAGTACATCGTTCCAGACATTGACTAAACTCGCCTGCTGCAGAGGAAGAACGCTGATTATACGTACCACAAAAATAAAGCACTTACAACAGATGTGGCCTCAGACTAGAACAGGATGGGAGACAGTGTGTAAGGGCTTGGGTTTAAAATGTTCAAATGTGTGTGAATTCCTAAGGGACCAAACTGTTAAGGTCATCAGTCCCTAGTCTTACACACTACTTAAACTAACTTAGGCTAAGAACAACACACACGCCCATGCCCGAGAGAGGACATGAACCTCTGACCAGAGGGGCCATGCAGTCTGTGACATGGCGCCTCAAACTGCGCGGCCACTCTGTATGGCGCTTGGGTTTATATATACTCAAGATCTACCCACTAATTTGGCAGGAACGAATAGGGACGCTGTGGCCTGGGAAAAACCCAGGCATACAAGCTCAGACATGTTTCAAAGTGTCATTCGACCTTTCTGGAAACACATCTTCAGGAGTTCTTCAAGGAGCCCCTTCATGCTTTGTTGGCATCTTTCAAGTGTGCCGTTGTTCCAGAAATCACTGTTCTTTGTCAGTGTCTTTCAAGTGTGCATATGGTTATCTTCCTTCCAGGAATCCCTTTACTCGTTGTCAGTGTCTTTCAAGTGTGCAGGTGTTCCAGGAATTACTTTGTTCTTTGTTGGCATCTTTGAGTGTGTGTGGATGTTCCAGGAATCACGTCGCTCTTTTTTTGTGTCTATCATGCGTGCAGGTATTAAAGGAATCACAAGCCCCATAGGGGCTACACAAAGCAAGCTGTTAATGACTTGCAGATGCTCAAACAGGAAGTGCCACAGTGTTTCGCATCAGTTCTGGAGGTCGATGGCATTTTAGTGTGCATGTGTTTCAGGAATTCCTTTGCTCCTTGTTGGTGTCTTTCGAGTGTGCCGGTATTCCAGGAATCCCTTCACTCTTTGTTGGTGCTTGAGCTGGCACTTAAGAGGGAATTATGAGCAGCCAGTCAACAAAGCTAGCTGCAGACAAAGTCAGGCCTGGGGAAAACCCAGCTCTGCAGGCTCTGACGCATTTAGTATGGGCAGGTCTGCATGCAGGTATTTTGCTATTGTTCACATCTTTAGCACCACATACACAGAATGCTTAAAGGTTTGACAGGAAGTGCTTCGGTGTTACCCACCAGTTTTGGAGATCGTCGATGGATACAAAGCCAGTTGCCACCAGCGCATGTCTCCTATGGTTTATACAGCCCATACCAGGCAGACAGCATGGTCTGCACAAACAATAGACCACTTGCGTCAGCAGGTAGACAGCCCAAGTCCTCAGGGACTATTTTATGGTACTTATAAAGCTGTCAGGGTATGTCTCCTGAGAGAGGGGCTGTCAGCACAAAGGCACCAGTTGACTTGGCAGCCTCTAGATGGCTCAGGCATTCAGTCTCAGCTGGACCACTGTGGTGAGAGATGGCTGCTTGATACACTATCAGCACACACATGCCCCACACAGCGCTGCGGCCTCATTCAGCCACTGGCTGAGGCAGTGAGTGGATGGGAGGGCTGTGTACTCTGCTCTGTTGTCTCCCACAGAAGGTGCAATTATTACTATGCTGCGCGATCTTTATACTCCATTTGCAGTAGGTAGGAGTGTCTAGACGAGAGCTGCGTTGGGGCTCCGGTTTTTTTTTTTCAATATGTTTAATACCCTTATCGCATCCGCATCTGTAGCTGTGTGTATACAAGATGGGGCAAATAAAAGTTGTCCGGACAAGTGGATATGACTGGATGTGAATTTATGCATATAACCACATCCTATGATGTGCAAATCACTTGTACGTCCACCATCTGATCCACACCAGTTCAGAATGTAGTGTGGGCTGCATCAGTGTGAATGGAGCAGCAGGTGTTCATTGTGGAAAGTTACATGACAACAGGGTCGTGAAAACAGTGTGGTCAATTGTTTGCTAAGAAGTTAAATCGTGTCAAAGTGCCAACAAAGAGTGCCACGCAATGCTTAGTCCAAAAATGGTATCAGACAGGTTCTGTTTTGAACAAGTCAAAAAACATTCCAAAATATGCCAGCACACCAGATAATGTGGCTGCAGTTCACCAGAAAATGCTTAAGAGTCCTACCAAATCAAGGCGATACATCTACATCTACGTTTATACTCCGCAAGCCACCCAACGGTGTGTGGCGGAGGGCACTTGACGTGCCACTGTCATTACCTCCCTTTCCTGTTCCAGTCGCGTATGACTGAGATGAAGAGATGAATGTGGCCACTTTTAACATCTACTATAGTCATGTTGGTACTGTATTTCCTTTGCTGTGCGGTGTTTCTTTGTATTGTAGAAGTCTGTTCTCTGGGCCACTGTTATTTGCCTCATCCCATAGATGTTTATGATTTTTTAAATGGGTTCCTATTGATGATCCGCATAGTGTAATTACGTAATTAGAGCATGTAGTTGTTGATTCTCCATATGGTTAATACTTTCACCTTCCAAAAATTATGAAATAAAGAGACTGTCCTATATCCTTCCCCATCAACATATATGCAAATTGAAGTTTTAGAAATAAGGACTATGTTTTCATTATTGTTACAGCCTCCACAATGTAACTGACAGTTGAATTTACTATAAAAATTTGAATTTGTCACGAAAATTTGAATTTCCCACCAAAATCTGAATTTTCTGCCAATTGGGGAAGGTTAAGGGTGAGGAGAGTGGTGGGGAGAGGGTGGGGTGGAGAGAGGGAGGGGTGATTTCCCAGGAGGGAGAGGAGATTTCATAGGGGTGGGAGGGTGGATTTATTGATCAATTTAATTAATTAGTCAATTATTTTCATATCAATTTGATATCAAAATGGCACCAACATCTGCTTTACCCTACTTCTGTTTACCTGGTCATGGTTGGTAAATGTAGCTTTATCACTAAAAGAGATAGATGGTACATCTGGAGTATGCTGTATTAATACCTGTATTCAGAAGTGAACATGATTCTCATAATGGTTCCCATGCAACTCTTAATCGAGAGAGATGAGATAGAGATGGAACCTATGTCGATGGAGGACGCGTAGAACACTTGTGTGACTCATGCCACTTCCTTGTGAATTACAAGAGAACTATTGTGTGGATCCATTGCAACAGCAGCAGGAACACTAATTTCCTTCTTTTCTATTGTCACTTGTTTCCTTCCGTTACCCTGTCTAGGTGTTGCACTGTCATGTAACTAGTGAAGACTTGATAAATAACTGTCGAGACGGTTGGCCTCTATTAGGATATCTTGCCATATATACCGTACAAGAACCAACTGTATTTTTGCTACACTCTTCATACACCATAAGCATGTCAGCTTTTTTTGCGTTGGGAAACCCCATTGTCCACTCACAACCTGCTGCTTGAACCATCACACAGCAACTGACTAGTAAGTTGCAGTGCACTCAAGGGACACACAAGCTTACTATAAGCAAAATTAACATGATACCTAGAAACTACGCAGGTTGAACGGCACAAACAAGTGTCTGTGTGGAAACTTTTCAAAATGTGAGAACTCGTAACCGACTCGCACTAGAATCCTGCAACAAACACCACAGACACTCTAATTAACCCTACCTATAGTTTGTTAATTCCAATAGGCATTATTGCATTTAAAAAACTGTATGTCTGCACAAAAAATACACTTTCTAAGTATTACTATACTCTGTTTATCGGCTAACAATACGAGCCCCTAACTGCCGATCAGTTCATTTACTACCGCACATGAATAGCACTTTCCATTTCTGCAATATTTGCGATGCAAGTTTTAGGTGATCCATCCTGTATACCCAGCTATATGTAAGAGTTTACAAAGTTTAAGCGCCACATGTGTGTCAGTTAGTTCTCTATAACACTTCCTGCATCCTGTTGTAAACGAATAGTTACCATCATGACTGAATAGTTGTAATGACCTCACTACAAGGTTCTTGTAGTAAGCAACTGGTCCTGCAATGATGATGCTGGAAACTGGAAGAAGAAGAGGAGTGGATCACTACTTCCAGATAACATACATACTTTGATTATTGGCCCTTCAGGTTGTGGGAAGACTAATCTTGTTCTAACACTGTCAACACGTTCTGAGATAATCCACTTCATGCATGCATATATTTTTTCGACAACCCTGTTTCAGCCAAACTATGAGCTATTGCAGGAGATTTGGCATGGCATTGAGGGAGTAACATACAAGATGTTCAGCGAAAGCAGCAATATTCCATTACCAGTGAAATAAAGGCAAACAGCGTATTCATATTTGGCGACGTCACAGTGGAGAATCAGGATGACATCTGGAGATATTTCCGCTTTGGCCACCACATGCAATTCAGTACATTCTATTTAAGCCAAACATACTTGAGGATCCTGAAACAGATGGTACAGGATGATGTGAATCTTATTATCGCTTTCAAACAGGACAGTATAAACATAAAGTGTGTTTACCTATTAAATGTGGGAACCGAGATGCTATTCAATGAATTCGTTACCGTATGTGAGGTTTTCTAAAATAACTCACAGTATGGCTTTCTTTTTAAAGGTAGAACTAGGATAACTAATGAGGGCCGATATACATAAAACTTCGATGAGATTCTGCATAAAAGGCAGTGTACTGAAACGTAACTGTATCAGTATACTGTAGACTATGGACAAATTTGCACATGTGTAGCACATGTACTTGGAGGGCGCAAAGCACATGCATCTATACATTAACAAAAAAATTGAGGCAATCAACGCCAAATTAATGAAGCTGGGAAGTCTTATCGAGGCTGAGGCTAGAAATGTTGTGGTGTCGAATGCTAGACTATAGCAATGTGAACAATATGTCAATGGAAAAAGTCAGCTCAAAACTAAGGGTACGCAGTGATTTATTTATTTAATCGTATGGCTAGAGTCCCCCGTCGGGCAGATTGTTCGCCAGGTGCCGGTCTTTCAATTTGACGTCACTTCGGCGACCTGTAGCCGCTGAGAATTATGGGATGATGATGCGGACAGCACAACACCCAGTCCCTGGGCGGAGAAAATTCCCCGACCCCAGCCGGGAATCGAACCCGGGCCCAGAGGATTGACAATCCGTTACGCTGACCATTTAGCTACCTCGGGCCGAATATGCAGGGAAACATCAAGGCGATAGGTAAGGCACTTCAATCCCATCATCACCAGAAGTCTCAGAATATATATAAGTTGCATGTTGTCTCAAAAACAGCTTAGTATACAGCAGCATGTTGTCGACAAAGTGAGTCATAGAAGGCTGTCGACTGAAATTACGAGTGTTAAAGATAGGGCAGTTAGAACGAGATCAGTCTCAGAATTTTTGAGCCAGTAATTGATAGTTTGGAAGCACCCAATACTTTTAACTGAGAATCCAGTTCGAGTTTAGGTATAGCATTTGAAAGCGCACTCGTTTTATTACAGCGAATATTCTTAAATCCTCCGAAAATCAAAAAGTATATCCCAAAAGAGATAAAATATTCTTAAAACCGTCGAAAATCAAAAGGCATATTCCAAAAGAGTTAAAAGTGTATGGTGAAATATTACACATGACTAATGTGCATAGGAAGTGAAACGCCTAAAAAGGGTGAAAAAAGCCTCAAATAATGACAAGTGCCAGAGTATAATTAAACTAGCGTTTGCAGTTAACCATAGCGCAGGAAAGGGGAATGAAGGTCAGCATAAAAGACTGAACAATCTACCTCTGTAGTGCATATATTATGATGACCCAAATGAAATCATAGACTGATTACAACTATTTACAACATCAGCTGCCACAGGGAATATAGGTCACATGAACAAAATCGTACCAGTCATATGAGACCTTCGAGAAAAACACATCACTGGAGATGCTTGTTCATGAGCTTCACAGGCCAGCACACTGAACATTCCTGTATAAACATGTGAATGTGAGGACTGGATGATTTACTGCAGACTGCTATTGTAGATACACTGATGAACCAAAATATTATAGCCACCTTGTTTAATAGCTTGTTTGTCTAGCTTTGTAACGAAATACATAATTGATTATTCGTATCAGGAATACGACAGTTTTCTAGTAGGTTTGTGGAGGTACGTGACATTAGATTTCTGTGCACAGGCCGTGTAATTCGCGCAAATAACGGGCTGCTGATTTGTGTATGTTGCGACGACACCTGATAACGACCCAGATGAGTTCCATAGGATTTAAATCAGGTGAATTTGCTCGCCGAGACATCAACGTAAGTTCAATATAATGCTCCTCAATCTACTGTAACACGCTTCTGGCTCCGAGATATGGACAGTTATAGTACTGAAAGATGACATCGCTGTTGGGGAAGACATCAAGCATGAAGGGATCCAGGTGGTCTGCAGCTGCCAGCTCGTCATCGATTACTATCACAGGTCCAATGCAAGCACATGAGAACATCTCCCATAGCATAACACTGCTCCCACCAGCCTGCATCCATGGCGTGCTGCACGTTTCAAGCCACCATTCACCTCAATAACTGCTATTATGGAGACGATCATCGACCTAGTGTAGCAAAAATGTGATTCACCTGAAGAGCTAACACGTTTCCATTGATCGATGGTGGAATTCTGATGGTCCCAAGCCCATTTCAATCATGATTGACGATGTCATTGGGTCAACATGTGAACATGTAAAGGTGGTCTGGCCCAGAGACCCATGTTCGAGAATGTACAATGAACGGTGTGCTCCAAAACATTTGTGTGTACATCAGCATTCTGCTCTTTCAGCAGCGATGCCACAGATCACCGTCTATCCTACTTTATAGAGTACACAAGCCTCCAAACCCCACGTTATGTGAAGACTCGTGGACGTCCAACCATTTAACGCCTAGTGGTAGTTTCACTGTCCTTATACCTCTTTCTGTAGATGCTCACGACAGTAGCACGTGAACATTCGACAAGTTTCGCTGTTTTCGAGATACTCACACAGCCTCTGTGGAATAATAACCTCCCCTTTGTCAAAGCCACTTATCTCAATGAATTTGCCCATTTGCAGCCAAAATTTTCGCTAGGGTGAGTTCCCTTTCATGTTTGCTATGTTTATATACTTTTGTTATAGTATTACGCGCCCGCAACACCACCACGCGGCATCTAACGTCACGGTGGGCAGTGGTCATAATGTTTTGTCTTATCAGTGTATATAAGAATATTCAATAAAGGTTTTAAGGAGATTTTTACGATCATGGATACATATTACAAATTCTCTTGGACACTACCTGTAAGTGTAAAGACAGGGAAGGAGGTAACAGAGGTTTTTGAACAACTGCTGCAGACTGGAATGTACTACTGTTGTGAGAATCTTCAAACCGACCATGGAGGTGAATTTCACAATAGGCATTCATAGTGGTAATGGAACGATATGGGATAAACTACTACCCAACATTCTCCCATTTGAAAACTAGATGATCAGAAACATGGTGTGAAAGCAATTTAATCTTCAAGGGTTGTACAGAAGGCTAAACTTTCTACCGCAAAGAATTGATGAGTGTAGTCTCACTATTCATCAAACAGTTTAAGAAGAGATCTATCGATGTTTGTGATAATGGGCTTCTAAATCCAGTATACAGTCGTATTAATATGGTGCATCCACACAAGGAGAAGTTCAACGTAGATGGTTTGATATATATTTTGGAACACAAAACTACAATTGAAAAGTATTACCTACTGATCTGGTCCATGGAGATATTTACAGCTTCCAAATTGCAGCATACAAACCTGAAAACTTGCATCTTAAAGAAAGTGACGGTAAAGAAATTGCAGGGAGTCTTTATGCAGAGGAATTACAGAAAAGCTCTGAACAAGACGTGTTCCTCATAGAGCAGGTCGTAAGACATCAAGGGAGTATGGCGTTAGTGAAATGGCTCAGCTTCTCTTCAAAGCACAACAGCTGGGCGAACGCTCGCAATTCACTACATAACAGGACATACAAACCTCAAAGTGCGCAGTAACATGACATGAGTGATAGCAATCGAATTAACAGAGATGGGCTGGTATCTTTCAGAACCTACCAGTCGAACTCCATATCCCTGGATATAATTTTTGTGGATCTTGAACAAAGTTGAAAAAGCGCCTAGTTCACGGTGATCAGGGAACTGAAATCCTGGATAAAGCATGCAAGGAGCATGATACCGCTTAGTCTACAAATAGAGTTGCATTGCAGACCAAATATTAACTAGTAAAGCTAGACAAATAGGATAAAGAAACGGCATTGCTACAGGACAATGCATTGCCATATTTGAGGTTAATAAGTCAATGCCTGCCAAACTGAAATTGGGTGCTGGAATAACTTTCAAGCAAATTATGAATGCAGCTCGTCACACACTACAGAAGAAGAAAAAAGCTATAGGATGTTTAAAAATAGCCTCCAATCAATAGTGACAGCGGCGAAAGTTGCTTTGACGAAGGAAGGCGGAAGAAGAAAACGCGTTTAAATGTCCAGAGGTCTGCCAATACCTAAGACAAGCTGTGCAATAATTCCGTTTCTGATCCCTGCATTTGCTGGGCATTGGTTTGTTAGCCAGGGGAGCCGCTGTCATAATTCAAGCTATAAAGAATGGATAGAGAAACAACTACAGGAGGCTAAAAGACATAATTTAGCAATTGAAGTTATCGTCATCAGTGAAGGACTGTATTCAAAACTATACAATAAAGGGCTTCGGCTATTCATAAGGGAAAAGACTCATAGTGATACTACCAGACAAACCACTTACAAACAACTCTTCTTAAATTCGTCAGAAATCTCAAAATCCCAGGATTTTGTGGTGTGTTTTTGTGGGGAACATTGCCACAGATGATTTGGAAATCCAAAGACTGTAGGACTGTCAGTTTAGACGTTGTGGGGAGACATGAAACTCACTGGGTTGAACATGTTAAAAAAAAAAAAGAAAAAAAACAGAAGATCATCTACTACTTTGATTTATACATTTGTATTGTGATGGGTCTTGATCATCTTCTGTAGACCATTTTACATTATCAAGGATGCACCTGCTGGGTAAACCACGATTTTGAAAATTTCAGTCAACCATTAATAAGATTTTAAAACCTCTGACATGAAGTAAAAGATACCTTGAGTGCCAAGGAAACGTTCCTGGTTTTATTTGTCCATTTTAAAGGAGCCTATGATAATACGCTCTAAGACAAAAAACCACGCACCATGAAAGAATTATCGAAATTGAATGGAAATAGATAGATGAGATGGACATGTACAGATAAACAAATGATTACAGTTTCAGAAAAATTGGATGATTTATTCAAGACAAAGAGCTTCACAACTTGAGCAAGTCAATAACGCATTGGTCTACGCCTCGTCCTTATCCAAACAGTTATTTGGTTTGTCACTGATTGACAGAGTTCTTGAACGTCCTCCTGAGGGATATTGTGCCACATTTTGTCCTATTGGTACGTTACATCGCCAAAATCCCTAGATGGTTGGAGAACATTGCTCATAATGCACCAGAAATTCTCAACTGGGGAGAGATCTGGCGATCTTGCTGGCCAAGGTAGGGTTTGGTAGTCATGAAGACAAGCAGTAGAAATTCTCGCCACGTGAGAGGGACATTATCTTGCTGTTATGTAAGACTAGGACGGCTTGCCATGAACGGCATCAAAACGGGGCGTAGAATGTCGTCGGCATACTGTTGTGCTGCAAGACTGCCGCTGATGACAACCAAAGAATTCCTGCTATGAAAAGAAATGGCAACCTGATCATCACTACTGGTTGTCAGGCCGTATGGCAAGTGACAGCCTGAATGGTATACCAGGGGCTTCTCCAGCCATGCCATCACTCTGGAATCTCAGTGACTGGACTAAAACTGTCCCACTACGAACTGAGCCCCGATGACCAGCGAAGACGTATCTGGAGACACCCTGGACAGCAGTGGGATACTAACCTGGCTGTCTCCTGCTATACATCCCAACCACCAGGAGTGGTGGTCTGTTTATTTTCATAGGAGGACCCCTTTGCTTGTCATTCGCTGCACCCTTACAACACAGCGGTATGTCGACTATATTATATGCCCCATTATGTTGCACCTCATGGTAAGCCACCATGGGCTAACATTTCAGCAAAATAATGACCGCCTGCACACAGCGAGAGTTTCGAAAGTGCCAACTAGACATAATTTGGCACGGTATCCCTCAAGAGGGCATCCATCAACCTTGTCAGTCAATTAAAGGCCGAATGTAGCTGCTTGCACAAGGACCAGAGGTGGACCAGTGACTTGCTCAATTTATGAAGCTCTTTCTCTTGAATAAATAACACCATTTTTCTGAAATTGTGATCAATTGTTTGGCTGCCGATTTCTGTAGCATTCGCATAATTCCTTCGTGGTGCGTCTTTTTTTAATCTTAAACTGTACTCAGAATAAAATTGCTATAAAAACTAAGAAACTTAAGCATTACTGAGAATATTCATTACAGAGTCATAGTAGATTCATGTAACAATAATAGTTGTCAGCTGAAAACACAAACTCGCTTCCACCAAAAAGCAGAAGACAGAACATCACAATATCAACTTCCGAAAGTTGAAGCTGAAAAATTTATTTTCCCCCTTTTTCCAATTCTGCTTCTTCAGCTGCAATACCAGCTAGGGATAATGGATAATTATGAAAAAGTTAAATGGATAAATATTTTAAGAGAGCTACAGCATTAGAAGCAATAAGTCTGAGAGTCCCTTAAAATTAGTCGCTCCACTTCTACACAGACGGTTCATTAATGAAAAAAAAAGGAAACGCTGGCATAGGAATTTACAGAAAAATTTTCTCTTTCTATCAGACTTTAGGACCACATACTCAAATTATGAAGGTGAAATTGAAGCCAACAGAACTGAAACAAGTCAGCTAAGCAACTATTTGCACTCATTCGACAAAGCTGTTATATTTTGTGATTCCAGAGCATCAATATCGGCAGTTATTAACGCGGAAGATACAGATATCGTCCAAGTTTTAGAAGCACAAGAAATTATTAAATTTCTACAATAAGACAACTGCAGTTCAGTGTATACCATCTCGCTGTGGCTTATATAGTAATGAAAAAGCAGATTTTCTAGCCAAAAAGGCACAAAACTTGAACAGACTGGAAAAACTCATACGTCGTATTTTGCAGTGAAACACGTTTTTAACAACATATTTGAAGAAGAATTAAAACAAGGTGATAAAATTTCATGTGAGGAAAAGATCTCTGATGGACCAAGAACATAAGCAGTTACCATATTGTGCTTGACCACAGCTGATGGCTGGCTGCCCATCTGCATAAGATCTCCATCCTGCCATTTCCAGAATGTGTTCTGTGTCACAAGATTGGTTCAGTCATGGACAAAGAACATTTAAAAGAGTGTACAAAATTGACTGCAATTCAGATTTAGCAACATTGTGCTGACAAGCAAGAAAGTTAATGACAGTAAGTCAAGTGTCAGAAAATTAAAACAACATAACAGTATTTTGATTCATATGGCGATCTGAGACCGCCTGAAGAATTGTATCATTGCTTTGACCAGGTGTTCTGCAATATTCGAAGCTACCAAGACTATAGTTCTTATCTCTGTGGATATTTCGTTCTAATGTTCTTCCTCAAAATTGCATAAAAACTGCGTCATTTGAGGTCTACATGAAATGTCGTATACTCTGACGTTAAAAGAGGTTTCGTCTGCATTGAAAGCTAACTACTTTCAAGTTGGGTGATCGTATCATTTCAGTTGTAAGAAATTTAATCATATGTCAAAGATAATCCTGCAAGATGGTTGATCTCTGAGCTCGAAACACTTGTTTGGAATGTTGATGGATTTATAGCAAACCCATGGTACCTTATACAAGCAGGCAGTTAAATGTTATATTTGTGGGCTGACTTCGGATAGAAAAGTGGAAACTCCACATAGACGCCACTGTCATCTAACGCTCACAACACACGCTACTTGGAAGTGCAAACTGCCATGACACGTACACGTCTTCTTCGATGATGTTCGCCTTCTCGTTGAGTCCTTGCAGGATTTCTGGTCGGAGAATGGTAATGTCAATATCATACCTGAGCACTGTAGAAAAATTCATTTCATTTTCCAAGCAAATCACGCAAAGAATAGCGCTCCACTTCCTGGATTCGCTACGATCAATGTAGGCACCTCTTCAGAAACTCGCTGTGACAATGCATCTACATCTACATATCTACATCTACATATATACTCCGCTAGCCACCAAGCGATATGTGGCGGAGGGCACAATTCGCGTCAAAGTCATATCCCCCCCCCCCCCCCCTCTGTTCCACTCTCAGATCGCACGAGGGAAAAACGACTGTCTGAACGCCTCAGTACGAACTTTAATTTCTGTTAACTTTGAATGGTGATCATTTCGCGATTTGAAAGTTGGTGGCAATAATATATGCTCCACATCCTCTGCGAAGATCAGATTTCGGAATTTAGTGAGCAGCCCCTTCCGTTTCGCGCGTCGTCTATCTGCAAGTGTATCCCACTTCAAACTTCCTATGAGATTTGTAACGCTCTCGCTATGGATAAATGTAACAGTCACTAATCTTGCCGCTCTTCTTTGGACCTTTTCAATCTCTTGAATGAGAGACTGGACGAACTAACGTATTGTAAGCAATTTCCTTTGTTGAAGGACTGCATCGTTTCAGGGTTCTACCAATAAACCGCAATCTAGAGTTCGCCTTGCCCGTTACTTGTATAATCTCACCATTCCATTTGAGATCATTTCGAATAGTCACACTCAGATACCTGACGGATGTTACAGCTTCCAAAGACTAGGCATTTATTTTGTACTCGTACATTAATGGGGATTTTCGCCTTGTTATACGCAGTAGGTTACACTTACTAATATTGAGAGATAACTGCCAGGCATTAAAACACGCATTTATTTTATGCAAATCCTCATCGAACTGTTCACAACTTTCGTGTGATACTACTTTCCTGTAGACTACAATATCATCGGCAAACAGCCTAATGCCGCTGTCATACCGTTAATGTAAATCGTAAAAGGCAGCGGACCTGTTACGCTGCCCTGGGGCACACCTGAAGTTACGTTTGTTTCTGTTGAAGTCACCCTATTCAGGACGACATTCTGTTCTCTGTCTGTTAGAAAACTTTCTACCCAACCGCATATGTTATCGGACAGACCGCAAGCGCGCACTTTTTGGACCAAGCGACAGTGCCGAACTGAGTCGAACGCCTTTCGAAAGTCGAGAAATATGGCATAAACCTGGGAGCCGGTATCTAGCGCCTGTTGTAAATCATGCACAAAGACGGGCTGCTGTGTCTCGCATGGCCGCTGTTTAAAAAAAACCGTGCTGGTTTCTGCAGATGAGCTTCTCAGAGTCTATCTGAACACAAAATATGTTCCATGATTCTACAATAAATCGATTTCAGTGAAATTGGCCGGTAATTATGTGCATCCTATTTTCTACCCTTTTTATAGATAGCTATGACCCGTTCCTTCTTCCAGTCCCGTGGAACTTTCCGCTGTTGCAATGATCTCTGATACATGATGGATAACAATATAATCTTACAGGGATACAGTCTGGGCCAGGTGCCTTCCTGGCGTCTAAGGATCTTAACTGTTTTACAATCCCAAACACACTCAACGCTATGTCAGCCATCCTTGCGTCTGTTCGATTATTGAAAGGGGAATGGTTCTGCAGTCCTGTACCGTACACGAGTTTTTGAAAGCTAGGTTTAGAATTTCGGTCTTCTGTTTATCATCATCCTTTACATTACCTTTACTGTCAGCAAGAGAAGGTATTGAATTATTTGTAGCGTTCATAGATTTTACGTACGACCATTTTTTTTTTTTTTTTTTTTAGAATCTGCAGATAAAATATTGCTTTCAAATGCGTTAAAATAATCTCTCATTGACCTTTTGACAGCTGCTTTCATTTCGCATAATTTCTGTTTGTCAGCGGGGCAGTGACTACGTTTAAAACGACTGTGCAAAATTATCTGCTTTCTCAGCAACTTCCTAATATGTTTGTTGTCCCTTGGAGCTGACTATGAAGATATTCATTAATGACACTTTTATTTGCTTTCCCAAACAAGAAAACTCTACACTATATATATATATATATATATATATATATATATATATATATATATATATATTGCAACTTCCACTGACATAGAAACCACAACGACATTATGGTCGCTAATACCTTCTTCTAGATTAACTTCCTCAAAAAGATCAGGTCTCTTTGTCGCCAAGATATCTACGAGGGTCGCTCCGAAAGAAATGCACACTATTTTTGTAAAAATACAGTTTTCATTCTCCACGTGTGAAAGTTTTACAGTGTGTAGATACAGCCTTCCCGCTTGTTTTCAAACTTAGTTCAACCTGTCCCATGAGTGACGCCGTCACAGCATGTCTTCAAGATGGCTGCTGCAATTGACGTTCGTCAGAAGCAACGTGCTGTCATAGAATTCCTGTGCTGCGAATACGAGACAGTGGGAAACACTCACAAGAGTTTGAAAAAGGTGTATGGAGGTGCTGCTGTCGATCGCAGTATAGTTAGTCGGTGGGCAAGCAGGTTACGTGATGAAAGTGGGCACGGCAATATTGACGATTGTACTCGCAGCGGCAGGCCTCGTACTGCACACACTCCAGACAATGTGCAGAGAGTTAACGTATTGGTGACTGCTGACAGACGTATTACAGTGAACGAATTGTCACGCTACTTTGGGATAGGGGAAGGAAGTGTTTGCAGAATACTGAAAGTGTTGGCTTAAAAAAGGTTTGTGTCAGGTGGGTTCCCAGAATGTTGACAGTGGCTCACAAAGAAACAAGAAAAACGGTATGCAGCCAACCTTTGGAACAGTACGAGAATGGTGGAAATGAATTTCTTGGAAGAATTGTGACAGGTGATGAAACATGGCTCCATCATTTTTCACCAGAGATGAAGAGGCAATCAATGGAGTGGCATCATGCAAATTCACCCAAGAAAAAAAAATTCAAAACCACACCTTCTGCTGGAAAAGTTATGGCTACGGTGTTTTTCGATTCTGAAGGACTCTTGCTTGGGGACATCATGCCAAGTGGAACCACCATAAATTCTGATGCATATGTGACGACACTGAAGGAACTTCAACCTCGACTGAGTCGTGTTCGACCACATCGGCAAAAGCAGGATGTTTTGCTGTTGCACGACAATGCACGGCCACATGTCAGTCAAAAAACCATGGAAACGATCACAAAACTCGGATGGACAACACTGAAACACCCGCCTTACAGTCCTGACTTGGCTCCATGTGACTATCATCTCTTTGGGAAACTGAAAGACTCTCTTCGTGGAACAAGGTTTGAAGATGATGACTACCTTGTGCACGCTGCCAATCAGTGGCTCCAACAGGTTGGTCCAGAATTTTACCGTGCGGGTATGCAGGCGCTGGTTCCAAGATGGCGTAAGGCAGTTGAGAGGGATGGAAATTATGTGGAGAAATGAAAATATTATTCCTAAAGGATGTATATACACACTGTAAAACTTTCAAACAAGTAGAATAAAAGATGGATTAGAAAAATAGTGTGCATTTCTTTTGGAGTGACCCTCGTAATATGTTCTCATCTCGAGTGGTTTTCTAATCAATTGCTCAAGGTTGTATGTTGAGAGCGCTCCTAGAATAACTTCACACGAGTCTTTGCTTCTGCTCCCTGTGATAAACGTGTAATTTTCCCAGTCAATGGATGCCAGATTAAAGTCTCCACCTATAACTGATGGACAATTTGGATATTTATTTCCTATGTACTCAAGACTTTCTCTGAAACGTTTTGCGACGTTTGTTGCGGGTGTTGGTAGTCTTATAGACATCCTAGTACAATGGTCACTCCTTGTCTGATTGACAGCTTTATCCAGACTATTGCACAGTCCGAACCAGTATCGATCTCAACTGCGTTTAAACAGCTTTTAACTGCAATGAACGCACCACCTCCCATAGAATCAGTCCTATCCTTCCTAAACATTTTTCAATCCGAGTTCAAAATTTCACTGCTATTTATGTCTGGTTTCAACCAGCTTTCGGTATCTAATACAATATTGGCATTGCTACTGTTTACTTCGGAGGGTAACTCGGGGACCTTGCTACAGACACTTCAACAATTTACTAACATGAGATTTAGCATATTTAAATCCTTTGGAATGACCTGTTTAGGCGAACTAACAATTTTTACACTTGGCACACACACATCAGTGTCATGAACTGGTAATTTTTCAGGCCAACGGTTTGTTTCCCGTGGGGAGGAACCTAATCTAAAAACCCCCATGTGCACGCCACAAGTACTGTGCTACCCATGTAACTGCTTCCTGTGTGTAGTGCACCCCTGATCTATTGAGGGGCGTCCTACAACCTTCCACCCCACAGAGTATGTCGAGGAATCTACAACCATTTACGTCACAGAGTCGATGTAGCCTCTGGTTTAGACTCTCCACTCGATTCCAAACCAGAGGACCCCAGTCCACCCTGGGTATGATGTTGCAGATGGTCAGCTTGGCTTCCACCCTTGGCTGGCTCTGAGCACTATGGGACTCAACATCTTAGGTCATAAGTCCCCTAGAACTTAGAACTACTTAAACCTAACTAACCTAAGGACATCACACACACCCATGCCCGAGGCAGGATTCGAACCTGCGACCGTAGCAGTCCCGCGGTTCCAGACTGCAGCGCCAGAACCGCTAGACCACTGCGGCCGGCCTTCCACTCTTTGAGAGATGGAGGCTGCCTTCGCCAATTTAGTCAGCCGTTGAAAGGACCCACGGATTTCCTCGGAACTCCGACGACAGGCATCGTTGTTGCCGACATGTGCAACAATCTGCAGCTGGCAATAATCTGCAGCTGCCGGAAGAGCCTCTTTCACATCCCAGACAAGGCCCCCGGGAAGGACACCCTAGCTGCTATGTTCCTGAGTGGCTCCATGACCCACCTAACATTGGAGCTCCCAATAACTAACAAACCCCTACCCCCCACGTGCCTGTCCAGACCTTGTTGAAGGAGCAGCCACACTATCCTGACAGACGGTGCATTCTGATCCGGTAGCAGCAGATAGCACACCGAGTCTATTAGCAAACTACATGGGATTTGGCAGGAGCCTGCGTCCCCCATGCAGCATTCGCCTTGAGACTCGAGACCTTTATACAGTCTGCCACCCACACTCAGGTGAAAGTGGGCCGGCCAGCTCCATATCACCTGAAGTCGGCTCAGTGTCAGAGAGCTGTGACACACCCCCTGCAGATATAGTACAGCAGAGGCTGTGCCAGGCACCCCGTCCCCACCGCACCTCATGGTGACACTCTCTAGCTTGTTGACTGTGCCCAACAAAGTTTCCAGCTGCGTTTGGACTGTAGCCAAATCCTCCTGCATCCGTACACAACAGACACAGTCCCTATCCCTATCTGCCACACAAGTTTAACAGCTACACTCTAGTTGGCAAAGGACACTCAACAATAAAAAACAATAAAAATGTATGGTGGAAGCTAGATCTGGTGCTTATTTTCCTGCCAGGGGCTATCAAGTGAATACTAAAGAATAAGACAGTGACACAGTAAATTACTATGGGCTATATAGTGAATATTATTAACGAATTAAACAGTAACCTATGGTACGCTACACCTACTGATTATCCCTCGTATTTATAATGTAAACAAGCGTTTACGTACACGCGAAAATGACCTAATAAACTATAAAAACTGCTACCATAAATGTACTGAGTCTAAATGACACAGCCGGCCGGAGTGGACGTGCGGTTCTAGGCGCTACAGTCTGGACCCGAGCGACCGGTACGGTCGCAGGTTCGAATCCTGCCTTGGGCATGGATGTGTGTGATGTCCTTAGGTTAGTTAGGTTTAATTAGTTCTAAGTTATAGGCCACTGATGACCTCAGAAGTTAAGTCGCATAGTGCTCAGAGCCATTTGAAGCATTTTGACACTAATAAACGTAAATACTGAGTGTTGTACACTGGCAGATGCAGATACAAAATAAAACCCTTAGCTAACAATAAGAGTTCAGAATGTAAAGCACAAAAACGAACTCTACAGGAACCGATGGGCTTAAAATACACGATCACTAAAGCCCACAACAAGCTAAGGAATTTAAGCAGACAGAGATGTGAGTTTTAGGTTTCTGCTAACTAAACTGTATGTAAGAAGGGCTCAGAAGTTATATTGTAACACTGATTTACTCAGATATTGTAGTGTAACACTAATTTACGACGTATTTTACGTTTGCTTAACTGTTAATGGCAGCAGATTGCGTTAGTCAAACGCATACAACTGAGGTGAGAATTCGCTGTCAGTATCACTTTACCTAATAAAACGTATAAAAACTGCTACCTTCAATGTATCGAGTCTAAATGACACCAATAAACGTGAATATTTAGTATTGTACACTAACTTAAACTGATTAAGCCTCATATTTATAATGCAAACAAACGTTTACGTACACGGGAAAAATGACCTAACAAAACGTATAAAAACTGCTACCTTCAATGTATCAAGTCTAAATGGCACTAATAAACGTAAATACTGAGTATTGTGCACTGACTTAATACATAATCCCGCGTATTTAACGTCAGTTAAGAACGTAAACAAACGTTTGCGTACACGCGAAACTGTCCTAAGCAGAAACTTCGCTTATCTTATTCAGACGCAAATAAAAACTGAAACCTCCAATTTATCACGTCTATCTGACACTAATGCACGTAAATACTATAGAATATACAGCAAAAACGATTAATTACTAGTTAAATTATTTATCTCGTAACACGGCAAGCGAAAAGCTCTCGTAGCCGGCGTCAGGGCTGACAATTGCTTCAGGAGGATACGCATTTCACTCTAGCTACATTTCTCAGTGATGCAAAGTTTCAGCTTATAACAATGAATGAGTGGCAGGGTCTTCTCATATGAATTTTAAATAATTTTTAAAATGTAGCCAAATGTATTATCATTCTGAATTAAAAATGAACTGAATGGTAAAAACTGAGGCATTGATCAACCGTATAAACTATTTGCATCCAAATATACAATATAATTTGATTGTTTTTTTGGCTCAACTTATTTTATTATTTGATTTAGCATTTCTTTTAATACTTTGAGAAATTCCATTTCCAATTCGATTTCCTTTTTTTGAATAAATAACATGATGTCATAATCGTTTAGTAAATCTAATTCAACTTTTGTCATTTTTAACACAGAATCCCAAGATAATCCTGGAACCGTAAAGTAATAATATGGATCCAGTTTATAAGATTTAATATATCTATCTCTTAAATTTTCAAAAATATCTGTTAGAATTAAAACATCACATTTATTATATAGCATTGTGTAATTATCTATATTTTTAATATTTAATTTTTCATTAACTTTTTCTGTTTTATTATAATCTTAATCAGAAGTATTTTCTTTATTATGTATCAAATAAAAACATTCTTTTTACTTATTTTACTGTTTGTAATTTTTCTTCAGAATGGATATACATTCATAAGGATAGAGCGCTGTTTCAGATGTTAAAACTAATTGTTCAGCATTAAAATAATTTGCTGTTTTTCTAAACCGTTCTATTGTAAGATTAGAAAATAATTTATCAATACTTGAGGCTATAAATTTAAATGTATCCAAAAAGCTTAATGTTAATCCATTTTCAGCATATTTTATGAAAGAAATGTATTTTTGTTCCTTATTTGAAATAGCATCACGACCTTTATTGTCTGTTTGTAATACTTTGATAAAGGAATGAACATAGTAATTGGTTAAATTATGAACATAAACTGGAATAAATTAGGGATTTTGGTAATTAAGATTGTGATCTTCATGTGCAGCTTCTCGATAGTTTCCTGTTAAATGACAATGATCTCTTACTCATTTTTGTCCTTTGGTAAATTCTCATTTGCAAACAAAACAAATTTTTGAATTTATAAATTTTATTGAATCGTCTTTAGTCATCATCATTGGAATATTTCGCCCATATAAGTTAGCAATTTCTCTACAAACTTGTTTGAAAATTTCAACGAATTTTTTTGCTGCATCTTCACCAGTATATATAACAGGATTTTTATGATCACCACTACAATATTTAACATAGTAAATAAATGAAATTAGTAAATGTTTTTGTTATTTGTTAATATAAGATGTTTCAGAATGAGGCTGACAAGTTTTAACATCTTTCAGAAGGCATTAGAAATCCGCTTAAATTACAGAAGGTAACCATAATGAATGATTAAAATTTTCAAATTCAATTTTTTCACCTTTATTTTTACTGCTTTATATTCTTAGTAATCGTTTTTATAATTCTTTAATTGTTCTTGTGAATGAAAATATCTTAATCATCTATCACAAAGATAAAATTTTCCATTATATTCGACTTTTTGTGCAGTAATTAATCTAGATACATGTGAATAATTTAGCTTTGATCGCTCTTCTTTCTATTAAAATATTTTTTAAAATTGTTGATTATTTCTTCTTTAATTTGATTAAAAAATTGTTGTCATTCAACAATATTATCATTATTATTAATGCCATAAGTTATTACTCCTGATTTAATAGCAGAGGCTTTTCTATAAAATCGTTTAGGTGATTTAAAAAGTCGTTATTATCCAGAAAACTGAAAAATGTTAAATTTTTGTGATAATTTCTTAAAACATCTTGTTATTTATCTACTAGAAGCTTTTGAAAATAATTCTCATTATCATTATTATTAATATTGTTCTCAGATATATTGATAAGATCGATCAATTGTTGTTTATTAAGATTAGAATAATTCTTTAAATTTTTGATTTTACAGGTTTTACGAAGACCATTCAATTTAATTGATGAAAGGAGAAAATATAAAAATGCAGTAAATGAAGCAGGCAAAAAGGAATACAAACGTCTCAAAAATGAGATTGACAGGAAGTGCAAAATGGCTAAGCAGGGATGGCTAGAGGACAAATGTAAGGATGTAGAGGCTTACCTCACTAGGGGTAAGATAGATACTGCCTACAGGAAAATTAAAGAGACCTTTGGAGATAAGAGAACCACTTGTATGAACATCAAGAGCTCAGATGGAAACCCAGTTCTAAGCAAAGAAGGGAAAGCAGAAAGGTGGAAGGAGTATATAGAGAGTCTATACAAGGGCGATATACTTGAGGACAATATTATGGAAATGGAAGAGGATGTAGATGAAGATGAAATGGGAGATACGATGCTGCGTGAAGAGTTTGACAGAGCACTGGAAGACCTGAGTCGAAACAAGGCCCCTGGAGTAGACAACATTCCATTGGAACTACTGACGGCCTTGGGAGAGCCAGTCCTGACAAAACTCTACCATATGGTGAGCAAGATGTATGAAACAGGCGAAATACCCTCAGACTTCAAGAAGAATATAATAATTCCAATCCCAAAGAAAGCAGGTGTTGACAGATGTGAAAATTACCGAACTATCAGTTTAATAAGTCACAGCTGCAAAATACTAACACGAATTCTCTACAGACGAATTGAAAAACTAGTAGAAGCCGACCTCGGGGAAGATCAGTTAGGATTCCGTAGAAATACTGGAACACGTGAGGCAATACTCACATTACGACTTATCTTAGAAGAAAGATTAAGGAAAGGCAAACCTACGTTTCTAGCATTTGTAGGCTTACAGAAAGCTTTTGACAATGTTGACTGGAATACTCTCTTTCAAATTCTAAAGGTGGCAGGGGTAAAATACAGGAAGCAAAAGGCTATTTACAATTTGTACAGAAACCAGATGGCAGTTATAAGAGTCCAGGGACATGAAAGGGAAGCAGTGGTTGGGAAGGGAGTGAGACAGGGTTGAAGCCTCTCCCCGATGCTATTCAATCTGTATATTGAGCAAGCAGTAAAGGAAACAAAAGAAAAGTTCAGAGTAGGCATTAAAATCCATGGAGAAGAAATAAAAACTTTGAGGTTCGCCGATGACATTGTAATTCTGTCAGAGACGGCAAAGAACTTGGAAGAGCAGTTGAATGGAATAGACAGTGTCTTGAAAGGAGGATATAAGATGAACATCAACAAAAGCAAAACGAGGATAATGGAATGTAGTCGAATTAATTCGGGTGATGCTGAGGGAATTAGATTAGGAAATGAGACACTTAAAGTAGTAAAGGAGTTTTGCTATTTGGGGAGCAAAATAACTGATGATGGTCGAAATAGAGAGGATATAAAATATAGACTGGCAATGGCAAGGAAAGCGTTTCTGAAGAAGAGAAATTTGTTAACATCGAGTATAGATTTAAGTGTCAGGAAGTCATTTCTGAAAGTATTTGTATGGAGTGTAGCCATGTATGGAAGTGAAACATGGACGATAAATAGTTTGGACAAGAAGAGAATAGAAGCTTTCAAAATGTGGTGCTACAGAAGAATGCTGAAGATTAGATGGGTAGATCACATAACTAATGAGGAAGTATTGAATAGGATTGGGGAGAAGAGAAGTTTGTGGCACAACTTGACCAGAAGAAGGGATCGGTTGGTAAGACATGTTCTGAGGCATCAAGGGATCATCAATTTAGTATTGGAGGGCAGCGTGGAGGGTAAAAATTGTAGAGGGAGACCAAGAGATGAATACACTAAGCAGATTCAGAAGGATGTAGGTTGCAGTAGGTACTGGGAGATGAAGAAGCTTGCACAGGATAGAGTAGAGTGGAGAGCTGCATCAAACCAGTCTCAGGACTGAAGACCACAACAACAACAACAACGAAGGCCATGTAAAAATTTTTTACTCTAATTGTTGTCATTATTGTTAATTTTATCTTCAGATCTTTCGATAAGAGCGATTAACTGTTTTCTATTAAGTTAGAATACTTTTTTAATTTTTTTCGTTTCACAGATTTTATGGAGATCATGTACACATTTTTTTTATTCAGTTCATTTTCGATATCGTACTGACAACAGGATTTACAACAAAATCGACTAATTTTTCTTTATTATGTTTGGAATAATTTTTTAAATTTTTTGTTTTACAAATTGATCGAAGTTCTTTTATATTTTTAAATATTAGTTCTCTCTTCATCATTAGTTTCTTCATTTTCTTCTTATTAAAATAATCAATAACTCCGAAATATCTTGTATAGTTACATTTGAATAACCATTTTCCTTACAATAATTTGTAAATAATTATAATTTTTTTGTTTTGAAATAGCTCAGCTTTGGAGTACATCTTTGTTTTGCTTTTATGTGCGAGGGTATTTTGGAAAGTAAAGATACACTGTACTCCAGAGGAACAGAAGAGTTTTGACGAGCAAGTTGGCAACACTGGTGTTAACCTTGAACCCTTAGCTTTCTCCTTGCGGTCGATCAGCAGTTGAACGTTGCTTCTCGTTGGAGTAGATGGTGTTTAAAATGGCTGCGCCGATTCAGAATCCCGCCAAATGGAAGTGCGCTCCATGATACGTTTTCTTCATGCAAAAAAGGTCAGCGACCAGCGGATATTCACAAAGAAATTGTTCCTGTTTATGGGAACATTATGAATCGACAAAATGTAACGACCTGGTGTCGTCATTTCTCTGAAGGTAGGATCGATGTTCATGACTAACAAAGAACAGGTTGGCCATCTGTGATCTCTGATGCTCTTCTTCGGAGAACCGAGGAAGCAATTCGTGCTAATAGACGTCTCACATTGAAAGAATTGCTTCAGATCATACCGGACGTGTCAATGACAACTCTTTATGACGTTGTGACTCTCAAGTTAGGGTACAGTAAATTGTGTGCGCGCTGGGTTCCAAAACTGTTAATGGAAGAACACGAAAAGAAAAGGATGGGCTTTGCACGCGACTTCCTCACATGCTATGCTGAAGCAGGTGATGAGTTCCCCGATCACATCGTGACAGGTGACGAGGCGTGGGTTTATCACCATACACCTGAATCCAAGCAACAATCAATGCAATGGTGCCATTCGAATTCATCAAAAGCCAAGAAATGCAAAATGTCGATTTCAGCGAAGAAAATCATGGCTTCTGTTCTTTGGGACAGACAAGGCATTCTTCTGTCGGAATTTATGCCTCCTGGAACGACAATTAATGCTGCTGCATATTGCGAGACTTTGAAACGTCTTTGAAGGGCAATTCAAAACAAACGCAGGGGAATGCTGACAAGTGGAGCCCGCTTGCCTCATGACAACGCTCGGCCTGACACAGCTCTTGTAGCCAAAGCACTACCCAAACAATTCAAATGGGACGTATTGGACCATCCTTCATACAGCCCGGACATTGCGCCCACCGACTTCCGTATCTTCCGTTACCTGAAGTCACATCTTGGTGGAAAATCATTCCACGACGCTGAAGAGAATAAAGATGAAGTTGAAATGTGGTTCCGACAATAGGAGGCAACCTTCTATGACTGTGGGATACATAAGCTTGTGCACCGACTTAACAAATGTTTGGATAATGGGGGTTATTATGTCGAAAAATAACAAATATTCCAGTTAATAAGATGTAACTGACGTTTTCTAAATAGATGTTCTGTTTAAGGACTGCGAGCCATTGCATCTTATACTTTTCGAAATGCCTTCATACATAGAAAAAAATTTAGATTTTCGAAATTAAAATGTTTACTTTTGAAAAGTACACTACTGGCCATTAAAATTGCTACACCAAGAAGAAATGCAGATGATAAACGTGTATTCATTGGACAGAAATATTATACTAGAACTGAGTTGTGATTACATTTTCACGCAATTTGGGTGCATAGATCCTGAGAAATCAATACCCAGAACAACCACCTCTGGCTGTAATAACGGCCTTGATGCGCCTGGGCATTCATTCAAACAGAGCTTGGATGGCGTGTACAGGTACAGTTGCCCATGCAGCTTCAACACGATATCACAGTTCATCAAGAGTAGTGACTGGCGTATTGTGACAAGCCAGTTGCTCGGCCACCATTGACCAGACGTTTTCAATTGGTGAGAGATCTGGAGAATGTGCTGGCCAGGGCAGCAGTCGTACATTTTCAGTATCCAGAAAGGCCAGTACAGGACCTGCAACATGCGGTCGTGCATTATCCTACTGAAATGTACAGTTTCGCAGGAATCGAATGAAGGATAGAGCCACGGGTCGTAACACATCTGAAATGTAACTTCCACTGTTCAAAGCGCCGTCAATGTGAACAAGAGGTGACAGACGTGTAACCTATGGCACCCCATACCATCACGCCGGGTGATACGCCAGATGGCAATGACGAATACACGCTTCCAATGTGCGTTCTCCACGAGGTCGCCAAACACGGATGCGACCATCATGATGCTGTAAACACAACCTGGATTCATCCGAAAAAAAAAGACGTTTTACCATTCGTGCACCCAGGTTCGTCGATGAGAACACCATCGCAGGCGCTCCTGTCTGTGATGCAGCGTCAAGGGTAACCGCAGCCATGGTCTCCGAGCTGATAGTCCATGCTGGTGCAAACGTCGTCGAACTGTTCGTGCAGATGGTTGTTGTCTTGCAAACGTCCCCATCTGTCGACTCAGGGATCGAGACGTGGCTGCACGATCCGTTACAGCCATGACGATAAGATGCCTGTCATCTCGACTGCTAGTGATACGATGCCGTTGGGATCCAGCACGGCGTTCCGTATTACCCTCCTGAACACACCGATTCCATATTCTGCTAAAAGTCATTGGATCCCGACCAACGCGAGCAGCAAATTCGCGATACGATAAACCGCAATCGCGATAGGCTACAACCCGACCTTTATGAAAGTCGGAAACGTGATGGTACGCATTTCTCCTCCTTACACGAGACATCACAACAACGTTTCACCAGGCAGTGCCAGTGAACTGCTGTTTGTGTATGAGAAATCGGTTGGAAACCTTTCTCATGTCAGCACGTTGTAGGTGTCGCCACCGGCGCCAACCTTGTGTGAATGCTTTGAAAAGCTAATCATTTGCATATCACAGCATCTTCTTCCTGTGGATTAAATTACGCGTCTGTAGCACGTCATCTTCGTGGTGTAGCAATTTTAAAGGCCAGTAGTTTACATTTACGATTTTTAATTGAAATTTCGCGCAATGATATAGATAAGCAAGGTTTGACAGAGCTTATTTATAATTAGGAAAATTCATTACATTTTTATTTTGTAAATAAATGGGAATTTTGTTTGTAGATATAGATAGATGTGTTTTGGTGGCTCTCATTTATAATGAAAAATTTATTGGACGTTTAAAATATTAAATTTCGTTTTGTGGATACTGATAAATTTTTGGTGTGGGGGATACAGACAAACTAAAATCTTGATTTGTATCCTGGAATTTTTAATATGGTCTTTGAACCAGAATTCTTATATTTATACTACTTCTTACATTACCTAGGGTTGCTACTGCTACTCACCAGGACGGCCTTTGAGAGGCTCTTTGTTTTCTCCCTCATCGAAATTTAAATCAAAATGCTAGCCCATGCAACGAAGTGCCTCCATCGCCAGTTTTTGTGTTGAGACTCGGCCTTCCACGACAGATGTTCTGTATGTTTTCTGTTTTCAAATCTGCTCCAAACGGTTTCTGTATAAGCCAGCTTCAGCTTCATGGTCATATCACCAGAAGGCTCATCAAGACCTCAGGGCTGCTACTCCAGGAACAGGGACGCAGCTGCTAAGGAAAATCATACCTCTGGCCATCATCTACAGCAACCTTGAGTTGCCTCATCCATCTGGACGCCACCTAGATCCACTTCATCAATATGGCGCCACCATCTCTGCCCTATGGGTAAAGAGGAGGAGTGGTGAAGGATCTACATTACAACATAGGGACGGCTCTGTCATCTGTCCCCAATAGGGGAATGGATGCTGTATCCACTAGTTATTGCCTGCGACTACAGCTGCTCATCAACTCACTCAAGACCATTGGGTTTCCATGCTACAGATCCACATGTAGTGGCAAGCATAGCTTGTCAATCAGAACACAAACTCGCTTGTGCTAAAGGTAAATAAATACAATCGGTGTACATACACTGACGAGCCAAAGTTTTTCCAAGCAAACCTACAGTGATCTCTGTAGAAACGAGCAGCACCAGCATTGTCAGCCATGGTGCTTCAGTCGTAGCCATCTGTACTGAATTCATGGCACTATCTTACCTACACCATTCACCTGCCCATGGAGATCAAAGCGGGTATCTGCCCTTTAGGCGAATACTTAATATGCTGCCCGGGCACTAACAGGGCAGTTCTGTTCCTGGACCCAAAATGGGTTTTACTCCTCGCAGTATCCAGTGTTCCGACCACAGCTCTAAGCGCAGCAATGCTGCAACGCTGCAATGACCAGCTCATGTGTTTTTAATACAAACATGCTGATGTGTATGTGTGAATGTTTCTCTGTTCTAAAAACGTGGATAAACATCAGCGATGTAGTCTCCGTATACCTGCGCCATCGCCGTTCCAAAGTGAAAGACATAAAAATTTATTTTTGTTGTCTCTTCAGAATCCTTCACTTTCACGAAAGCTTCGTGGGAGAAAAAGATTTCGGAGTTCTATGCAACTAAAAACTACGTCCGCAATCGCTTTGCAAGTTAGACACACACATATGTGAAGATATCTGTGGCTTCAAACCTGCAAACGCCTCCTCCTGTGACGAGACGTGGACTTGAGACAAGTGGCTGGTTAGTACATGTACGCTCCACCTTCACGAAACAACCTCCGTATTTAATGATGACACCCTTTTGGTGGTTGCATCGTAGTTGTGACTGATTATTATTCTATCACTCTGAGAGCATGGCAACAAACATCGACCACTGGCACATTACATAATCTTGCCTGACATGAGCTGACCATTTATAGTCGAACATGGGATGGATAACAATTGACACAACGAAAAACTGGACATTTAACTAGGTGGCCTCATCCATGAGTCTTTTGCCTGTCTACAATCTGCCACGCAGTTCTTCGTCGTGACCATCCGCCACATGTTGTATAGCATCTACATTTTCTCGCCCTCATCCCACAAACTGCCATCTTCATAATAAACGTAGAGTTAGTATGATGGACAGATGGCATAAGCGTATTCCAGATCAACTGGTTTACATTCAATAGTAAATAGTTCTACTTTTGTGGTTACATGTTCTACGTTTATTACACTTGCATTATACTTGCCGAGTTATTGACTTTTGTGATTGTACCCTAATTTGTGTAAATCAGTGTTTATTTAAATCAAAACAGAAACTTCGAGTTTCCTCTCCAGTTTTGGTTGAGAGAGGAAAAGAATCGACTGCAGTTAACTAAAGAAAACTGCAAAATTTCGCCTGTCATTGTAGAGATTCGGGAAAGTAGAATCATACGGCTGAACGACGATTTGAATTTAGTTGACTGGTAGCGAAATGTCAAGTAGTTTCATTTTCCGAGCAGTTGTCCTTGTCCCCTTGGCCTCCGCAGATACTGCTGCTGACACTATAATCTACGGCACATCAAACAGCCTCGTTCTTTCCTGCATTTCTATTCAGTATCGTCATTCCATGGCGACCTTCACTGACTCCCCCCCCCATGAACCATGGACCTTACCGTTGGTGGGGAGGCTTGCGTGCCTCAGCGATACAGATAGCCGTACCGTAGGTACAACCACAACGGAGGGGTATCTGTTGAGAGGCCAGACAAACGTGCGGTTCCTGGAGAGGGGCAGCAGCCTTTTCAGTAGTTGCAAGGGCAACAGTCTGGATGATTGACTGATCTGGCCTTGTAACAATAACCAAAACGGCCTTGCTGTGCTGGTACTGCGAACGGCTGAAAGCAAGGGGAAACTACGGCCGTAATTTTTCCCGAGGACATGCAGCTTTACTGCATGATTAAATGATGATGCCGTCCTCTTGGGTAAAATATTCCGGAGGTAAAATAGTCCCCCATTCGGATCTCCGGGCGGGGACTACTCAAGAGGATGTCGTTATCAGGAGAAAGAAAACTGGCGTTCTACGCATCGGAGCGTGGAATGTCAGATCCCTTAATCGGACAGGTAGGTTAGAAAATTTAAAAAGGGAAATGGATAGGTTAAAGTTAGATACAGTGGGAATTAGTGAAGTTCGGTGGCAGGAGGAACAAGACTTCTGGTCAGGTGACTACAGGGTTATAAACACAAAGTCAAATAGGGGTAATGCAGGGGTAGGTTTAATAATGAATAGGAAAATAGGAATGCGGGTAAGCTACTACAAACAGCATAGTGAACGCATTATTGTGGCCAAGATAGATACGAAGCCCACACCTACTACAGTAGTACAAGTTTATATGCCAACTAGCTCTGCAGATGACGAAGAAATTGAAGAAATGTATGATGAAATAAAAGACATTATTCAGATAGTGAAGGGAGACGAAAATTTAATAGTCATGGGTGACTGGAATTCGAGTGTAGGAAAAGGGAGAGAAGAAAACGTAGTAGGTGAATATGGATTGGGGCTAAGAAATGAAAGAGGAAGCCGCCTGGTAGAATTTTGCACAGAGCACAACTTAATCATAGCTAACACTTGGTTTAAGAATCATGATAGAAGGTTGTATACATGGAAGAATCCTGGAGATACTAAAAGGTATCATATAGATTATATAATGGTAAGACAGAGATTTAGGAACCAGGTTTTAAATTGTAAGACATTTCCAGGGGCAGATGTGGACTCTGATCACAATCTATTGGTTATGACCTGTAGATTAAAACTGAAGAAACTGCAAAAAGGTGGGAATTTAAGGATATGGGACCTGGATAAACTGAAAGAATCAGAGGTTGTACAGAGTTTCAGGGAGAGCATAAGGGAACAATTGACAGGAATGGGGGAAAGAAATACAGTAGAAGAAGAATGGGTAGCTTTGAGGGATGAAGTAGTGAAGGCAGCAGAGGATCAAGTAGGTAAAAAGACGAGGGCTAGTAGAAATCCTTGGGTAACAGAAGAAATATTGAATTTAATTGATGAAAGGAGAAAATATAAAAATGTAGTAAATGAAGCAGGCAAAAAGGAATACAAACGTCTCAAAAATGAGACCGACAGGAAGTGCAAAATGGCTAAGCAGGGATGGCTAGAGGACAAATGTAGGGATGTAGAGGCTTATCTCACTAGGGGTAAGATAGATACTGCCTACAGAAAAATTAAAGAGAACTTTGGAGATAAGAGACCCACTTGTATGAACATCAAGAGCTCAGATGGAAACCCAGTTCTAAGCAAAGAAGGGAAAGCAGAAAGGTGGAAGGAGTATATAGAGAGTCTATACAAGGGCGATATACTTGAGGACAATATTATGGAAATGGAAGAGGATGTAGATGAAGATGAAATGGGAGATACGATACTGCGTGAAGAGTTTGACAGAGCACTGGAAGACCTGAGTCGAAACAAGGCCCCTGGAGTAGACAACATTTCATTGGAACTACTGACGGCCTTGGGAGAGCCAGTCCTGACAAAACTCTACCATATGGTGAGCAAGATGTATGAAACAGGCGAAATACCCTCAGACTTCAAGAAGAATATAATAATTCCAATCCCAAAGAAAGCAGGTGTTGACAGATGTGAAAACTACCGAACAATCAGTTTAATAAGCCACAGCTGCAAAGTACTAACACGAATTCTTTACAGACGAATGGGAAAACTTGTAGAAGCCGACCTCGGGGAAGATCAGTTTGGATTCCGTAGAAATACTGGAATACGCGAGGCAATACTGACCTTACGACTTCTCTTAGAAGAAAGATTAAGGAAAGGCAAACCTACGTTTCTAGCATTTGTAGACTTACAGAAAGCTTTTGACAATGTTGACTGGAATACTCTCTTTCAAATTCTAAAGGTGGCAGGGGTAAAATACAGGGAGCAAAAGGCTATTTACAATTTGTACAGAAACCAGATGGCAGTTATAAGAGTCCAGGGACATGAAAAGTAAGCAGTGGTTGGGAAGGGAGTAAGACAGGATTGTAGCCTCTCTCCGATGTTATTCAATCTCTATATTGAGCAAGCAGTAAGGGAAACAAAAGAAAAATTTGGAGTAGGTATTAAAATCCATGGAGAAGAAATAAAAACTTTGAGGTTCGCCGATGACATTGTAATTCTGTCAGAGACAGCAAAGGACTTGGAAGAGCAGTTGAACGGAATGGATGGTGTCTTGAAGGGAGGATATAAGATGAACATCAACAAAAGCAAAACGAGGATAATGGAATGTAGTCGAATTAAGTCAGGTGATGCTGAGGGTATTAGATTAGGAAATGAGACACTTAAAGTAGTAAAGGAGTTTTGCTATTTGGGGAGCAAAATAACTGATGATGGTCGAAGTAGAGAGGATATAAAATATAGACTGGCAATGGCAAGGAAAGCGTTTCTGAAGAAGAGAAATTTGTTAACATCGAGTATAGATTTAAGTGTCAGGAAGTCATTTCTGAAAGTATTTGTATGGAGTGTAGCCATGTATGGAAGTGAAACATGGACGGTAAATAGTTTGGACTAGAAGAGAATAGAAGCTTTCGAAATGTGGTGCTACAGAAGAATGCTGAAGATTAGATGGGTAGATCACATAACTAATGAGGAAGTATTGAATAGGATTGGGGAGAAGAGAAGTTTGTGGCACAACTTGACCAGAAGAAGGGATCGGTTGGTAGCACATGTTCTGAGGCATCAAGGGATCACCAATTTAGTATTGGAGGGCAGCGTGGAGGGTAAAAATCGTAGAGGGAGACCAAGAGAATACACTAAGCAGATTCAGAAGGATGTAGGTTGCAGTAGGTACTGGGAGATGAAGAAGCTTGCACAGGATAGAGTAGCATGGAGAGTTGCATCAAACCAGTCTCAGGACTGAAGACCACAACAACAACTT
Organism: Schistocerca cancellata; assembly: GCF_023864275.1. Lineage (NCBI taxonomy): Eukaryota > Metazoa > Arthropoda > Insecta > Orthoptera > Acrididae > Schistocerca > Schistocerca cancellata. The sequence goes on along the minus strand of NC_064629.1, from coordinate 648,675,569 downwards.
GACTGACTACCTTTTCGCAGAGTGAACAGTCTTCTATTACACGCTCAGCTGCAGAAATACTGGCACATTGGCTGCAGAAAATATTCTCTCTGTGGAAAACAGTGAATGTATTTTTAATTACTTTTACTTCTCTTTATCTCCACGGTCGTGGAAAGAGTCAGTTCCGAAATATTAAAAGAAAAGTTAATAAAAAATGACATAAATTTATATGAAGCCTATGCGGGCAATAAGCTGCAGAATGTATATCAGTATAAATACCAATACAAGACAGGAATTTGCTTAAAGTTTTTCCAAGAAATCCTCGAGAGAATACAAGCAGTTAGTCATGAGGAAACTCAGTGTAGACCTGAAATGACGAGGATTACAGATATTCTTTTTTTAGGTTTTGTGATAGCTTATTGAAAATGGATGCAGCAGAATACTGTGTGCCTTTTTGCCAAAGAGTCAAGATTGGGTTTCTGCTAGTATTGAGTGAAAGCTCCAAATCTTGGGAATAATCTCATATTATTAACGACAAACAACATTAAGGAAAAAATGCATTGATAGGCCAATTTCAGAATTCCCAGAAGTCAGAAAAGGGGTCAACAAGAGGTTCGCAAACTTACACTGCATCTACACAACTACTTGCATCTGAGTCAAAAATGTCATGTGTGAATGGGAAGAATTACTCCACAGTATAAATCCGATAACATAAGTAATAAAAATAAGCAAAGTAAATTAATTTCGTCTTGAACTGTTGCTTATTGCAGATAGTCCAATATGGTAGAATTCACTTTTTAAAAAGATCCTGAACACGGGCTTTCTATGACAACTTATATCAGAACACCTAGGAATTTTGACTGTTTAGACTCACAAATCATATACTCATTCTGTGTAATTAAAATGACAGTTTTACCTGAATTGTGTCTTAGAAACTGTAAAAAGTTAGTGTAACTGTGATGTAGCATTCATTTATTTTCTACAAGTCATGAACTTATGTCATGAACTGCACTATTTGATATATTACATATGTTGTACTCAACATCCTTCCCTACCAATCTAGTGTCATTAGCAAAAAGAATGTCATATTAGAAGGCACATTGTATACTAGCTGCGTACTCATTGTTGCCTGGGTATATATATTTTTTCAATCTCCTACTATACTGTCCACCTTCTCCAACGCCTCTATCTGTCCACCTCCCCCACAGTCCACTCTCTGTACATCTTCTCCTTCCCCTTCCTCTGTCCATCTGCTCTCACCCCTCTGTCGGTCCATTTCATCCTTCCTACTCTTGCTGTTCATCTCCTCCCCCTCTCTCTGCCCATCGTCCTTTCTTTTCCTCTATCTGTCCATATTCTTGTCTTCCCTCTCTCTGTCTGTCTCCTCCTCTTCCCTATCCCTATCTATTTCCTCCTCCCTTCGTTCTGTTCATCTCCTCTCCTGTCCTCTCTCTCTCTCTCTCTTCATTTCTTCCGCCCCCTTCTCACAGCCAATGTCCTCCTCTAACCTTTCTCTGTCCATCTGCTCCTTCCCATTTGTTCATCTGTCCCTTTCCCCTCTGTCTACCTCTACATCTCTCCTCGAAATCCATTTTCTCCTCCTCCTCCCTCTATCTCCTTCTCCCCTCTCTGTAAGTCCATCTCCTACATCATCCTCTCTCTGTTATTTTCCACCTCCCTCTTCCCTCTTTCCATCTACTCCTCCCCCTCTCTCTGTCTGTCTTCTCCTGTTCCATTTCTCAGATCCGCTCCTCCTCTCCTTCTCTCTGTCAATCTCCTCCTCTCACCCTATCCTTCTCTTCCTCGTCCTTCTCTGTTCATCTCCTACTCCCTTCTCTGTCCATCTGCCCCTCTCCCCACTCTCATCTCATCTTCCCTCTATCTGTGTTCATCCCCTCCTTCCCCTCCTGTATCTCTTCATCCATTTTTCACCCCTTCTCACTCCACTTTGTCACTCCTACCTCAATAGTAAGTTGCTTTTTCCTACAACTGTAGTACTCCTTTTCAGATAGTAATTACTATGTGTACTAAATTTGGTTTAGGGGTTTGGCACGAGATTTTTCTCGTGTCTTCGCCCATGTGCGGACATGTCACATATATTTCACATTTATTTAACACATTTCACACGTATTTGTAGGCATAGTTCATCTGTATCTCTCGAGTATTTCGCCCTCCAGTTTCGTTTTCACGCACCTCAGTGATCACAATGTCACATTTCGTGAACTATATGTCGTAAAACGATATAAATTTGTAGGTACATTCAGCGGAATAGGTGAATACTGTACTCGAAATGTGTTGCGAATTCCCTTAATAGTAAAGAAGTAATAAATTGAAACGTCATGTATGATGGCACAGTTTTTCACGCATCTCAGTGTTTCTGACGTCATATCTCTTGAACTATGAGTCGTAAAATGATAAATTTTGAAGGTACATTCAATGGTGTATGTGAATACTACCTGCAAAATGAATCACTAATACAATTAGTAGTAAGGGAGCAATAAATTAAAATGTTATATACCTGATGTGGAAAAGTTATCGCACGAACGGCGATAAACGTTTTCTCCTTTCATCATTTTTTGGGGGCTGCCAGCGAGAAAAAGTTTCGTAAAGGTTAGAAATTATGCGTAAAGTTTTCTACAAGTCACTATGTGCCCTCGTTCTCAAATAATGGATAAATAAATTTTGGTTATTTGCGCATCGTTGCATACGCTTCCTTTTCGCCCCCTGCCCAATCCATTTCATAGGTAGGTGGTTTTTACCCCACAGCCATTCTTTCCAGACAGTAAGTGCTATGTGTGCCAAGTTTGACTGAAATCGGTCCAGTGGTTCTGGAGGAGCTGTAAAACATATACATACACACACACATATACACATACATACATGCATACGTGCACACATATATACATACATTTTTATAACATATATGGGTTGACTCTATATTAACATTTAGTTTCCCAACTTAAGTGATCCTTAGACAACAATAGCCAGTTACCATTTAAGACTATTATGAAATACACTTCAAACATAATTATTATTCAAGTAGTTATTACAGTCAACACTTTATGCAGCTTGTCAGGAAGGCAGATCCCGGAATGGGGTCATCGAGTTAAAAGTTTCTGAAGAGTATTTTCGTTATTTGTAAGTTTCTATATAGCTATGTTTGTATGTATTTCTGTGTCTAATATTGTTCTGCGTATTTATGTAGTTTTTTAGCTACATTTGTGTTATGTGTTACCTTCCCTTAGTGGGTGTCTGGTTTATCTTCTGTTTCTGTATCGCTATTTGACATTACTTCCGTCATTTAGTGTAATGAATATGTCTGGTCTGGATACTGGTCTATATAGCCACTCTTTTACGTATTTCTCTTGACTCTTGGAATAGTGTCTACCTGCTCCACCCCTCGCTCTCTCTTTCCATCTGGTCGTCCCACTTCTGTCCATCTGCTCCTTCCCCCTTTGCCCATCTCCTCCTTCCTCCTCCCCCATCTAATTCCATCTCTTCCTCCCCCTCTCTTTGTCCATCTTATCCTCCCCGCCCCTCTGTCCATATCCTCCACCCCCTCTCCCTGTTCAACTCGTCCTCCTCCCTCTCACTGTTCATCTCCTCCTCTCTCCTCTCTCTTTCCATCTTCTCCAGTTTCCTTTCTCTGTCCATCTCCTCCTCTCCCCTCTTTCTGTCTATCTTCCGCTCTTCCCTTTCTCTTTCGATTTCCTCCTCCCCCTCCCCCTTTTCTATCTCCTCCTCCCCCTCCAAGTGCTTCTCTGTTCCTCGCCACTGTCTCTGTCCATCTCCTCTTCTTTCCTTCATCTGTCCACCTCCATGCGCTCTCTACGGTCTCATGTTCGAATCCTGCCTTGGGTATGAATGTGTGTGATGTCCTTAGGTTAGTTAGGTTTAAGTATTTCTAATTCTAGGCAACTAATGACCTCAGATGTTAAGTCCCATAGTGCTCAGAGCCATTTGCACCATTTTGTCGACCTCTTTCTCTCCCCTGTCTCTGTCCATTTCCCCCTCCTCCTCTCTCTGTCCGTATTCCCTTCCCTTGTATCTGTGATCATCCCCTCCTTCCCCTTCTTTGTCCCTCCATCTCCTCCTTCCTCCTTCTCTCCCTATGTTATCACCTCCACCACATTAGGCGTTTGGTGGTCCTCACAGCCACAGTACTTCTTTCCAGTTCATAATTAATTCTGTTCTATCTATCGCATGAGCCTTGTCCTGCAGTTATGCAGGGTCAGCCGTTGTTAATCGGAGTTGGCATGTTAATGTTTAAGGGGTGGCCGGATGCCCTTCCTGCCGCCACCCCGTACCCCCCAGGCCGGAATTGGCGTACCCCAACTGTCTGCGTCGAGTGTAATCCATGGAATAGTGCGAATGTGTTCAGATGTCTGCGAGCCATGTAACTGAGGCGGAACATGGGGACCAGCCTGGTATTCACCTAGTGGGATGTGGAAAACCGCCTAAAAACCACATCCTGGCTGGCCGGCACATCAGCCCTCGTCGTGAATCCGCCGGGCGGATTCGATCCAGGACCGAGTCAAAGAAGCAGCACGTTAGTGCTCTCGGCTACCCTGGCGGATCCCAGTTCGTAATTAATATGTGTACCAAATTTGGTTGAAGTCATTCCAGGTGTTTAGGACGAGACTTATACACGTGGCTTTGCTCACTTACACACATGTCAAATTATTTTACATTCATTTAACATGTTTTAGAAGTATTTTCACACATATTTCACCAGTATCTCTAGCAAATTTCGCCTTTCAGATTTATTTTCACGCATCCCATTGGTTATGATTTCGTATCTCCTCAAATATGTGCCATAGAATAATATATTTTTGTAGGTACATTCAGCGACATATGTGGGTACTGTCTGCGAAATGTGTTGCGAATAGAGCCAGTAATAAAAAAGTAATAAATTAGAACATCATACACGATGTGGGAGTTTTTCACGTATCTCAGTATTTGACGTCATCTCTCAAGAACTACGTATCATACAGTGACATGTTTTTGTAGGTACATTCACCGGAATATGTTGATACCGTCTACGAAATGTGTTGCGAATAGATTTAGTGGGAAAGAAGTAATAAAATTACGTATGAAGCAGCAGTTTTTCACACATGTGTTTATGACGTAATATCTCTTGAACTATATGTCGTACAATGATATGATTTTGCTGATGCATTCACTAGTATATTTGAATATTGTCTGAAAAATGTGTCTTGAAGACAGTTAATAATAAAGTAATAACAAATTAAAACGCGATGCTCATGCGACAGTTTTACTATGTGAACAGCGAAAATGTAGTAAGGGCAAAACTTCTTTCGTTTCATAATTTTGTGGGGTTATGAGGCAGAAATAGTTTTCTTAAGGTTTGAAATTATGCATGGTGTTTGTTGTAAGTCACTAACTGCTGTCATTTTCAAATACCAGATGAATAAAGCACGGATATTTGCCGGTCGTCCGCTACACTATTTCACCGTCACTCCCACCCATTTGATAGGTTAATGGTTCTTACTATTAGAACGATTGTCTCCAGACAGTACATGATATTTTGTGTACAAAGTTTGGTTCAAATTGGTCCAATGGTATAGAAGGAGATGTGGAACATACGTACATACATATGCAAATAATATATACACACATACAACGAGGTGACAAAAGTCATGGGATAGCGATATGCCCATATACAGATGGCGGTATTATCGAGTACAAAAATTATAAAAGGGCAGTACAATGGTGGAGCTATCATTTGCACACAAGTGATTTACATGAAAAGGTTTCTTGCTTGATTAGGTTCACAGGACGGTAAGTAACAGACATTTAACAAGGAATGGTAGTTGGAACTAGATGCCTGGGAAATTTCATTTCAGAAATCATTTGCGAATTCAGTATTGCGAGATCCACAGAGTCAAGAATGAACACGAAATTTCAGACATTACCTATCACCACGAACATTGGAGTAGCTGACGACCTCCACTTAACGACCGAGAGCAGCTACGTTTGCGAAGAGTTTTCAGTGCTAACAAACAAGCAACACTGCGTGAAATAGCCGCAGAAATCAATGTGGAACATAGGACGAACGTATCCGTAAGGACAGTGCGGCGAAATTTGGCGTTAATAGGCTATGGCATCAGACGACAGACGCGAGTGCCTTTGCTAACTGCACGATATCGCCTGCAGCACCTCTCCTGGGCTCGTAACCACATCGGTTGGACCCCAGACGACTGGAAGACCGTGGCCTGGTGAGCAGAGTCCGATTTCAGTTGGTAAGTGCTGATGGTAGGATTTCAGTGTGGTGCGGACCCCACGAAGCCATGGACCCAAGCTCTCAACAAGGTACTGTGCAAACTGGTGGTTGCTTCACAATGGTATGGGCTGTGTCGAAATGGAATGGACTGGTTCCTCTGCTCCAACTAAATTGTCCAGAATGTTTTTCTAACCAGTCAGGAACAGTTGTGGACCAGTGACCATTTCACAGTTGTTTGGGAACATGACGTCCATGAATAGTTGCAGGACGTCTCCAAGTAGCCGAACACAACAATTTCCAGTCAATGATGGATTCAGTTGGATCAAAGAACCCAGTCCATTCCAATAAACACAGCTTACACCATTATGGAGCCACCGCCAGTGTCTTGTTGACAACTTGTGTCCATGGCTTCACGGGGTCTGCGCATCATTCGAACCATAAAATCAGCTTTTATCTACTGAAATCGGGGTACGTATCACCAGACCATGGTTTCCCAGTCGTCTAAGGCCCATCCAATATGGTCAAGAGCCCAGGAGAGGCGCTGCCATATCTCAATAACGACAATTTCGCCGCACTGTCCTAACGGGTACGTTCGTCGTACGTCCCACACTGAATTCTGCCGTTAGTTCGCGCAGAGTTGCTTGTATGTTAGCGTTAACAATTCTACACAAACGCCGCTGCACTCGGTCCTTAATTGAAGGTCGTCGGCCACTGCGTTGTCCGTGGTGAGAGGTAAAGCCTGAAACTTGATATTCTGGGCACACACTTGACACTGGGAATTTCGGAATATTGAATTCCCTAACGATTTCTGAAATTATAAGTCCCATACTTCTAGCTCCAACTACTGATTCTGCTGATTCTCGTCGTGCGGCCATAATCACGTCGGAAACGGTTTCAGATGTATCACCTCAGTACAAATGACAGCTCCGCCAATGCTCTACTCTTTTATACCTTGTGTAGGCGATGCTACCTCGATCTGTATGAATTCCTGTCGCTATCCCATGACTTTTATCACTTCAGTGTAATATATGTGGATAAGGAACAATAGTGGTCCCAGCATTTACCTCTGATGCACTGCCCCTTAATTGCGCCCCAGTCGGACCTCACCTCACATCCGTGCTGGTTACTGTGGAAAATGACCTTTTAATGTCTGTTTTTTAAGTATTGCGGGAACAAATTGTGAGCACTACTCTTATTCCATAACGATTCAACTTCAGGGGTAGTATTTTGTGAGCAACACTATCAAATGCCTTAGTTAAATCAAAGAAGTCGCCTAATGTTCGAAACTTTTTAATCCATCCAGTACCTCACAGAGAAAAGATAATATGGCATTGTCAACTGTTAAACTAGTTCTAAAACCAAACTCTACGTTTGACAGAAAATTACGTAAACTGAAATGAACAATTACCCTTATATATAGACTTTTCAGTAACTTTTTGAAACATCGATGGCATAGAAATAGGTCTAAAAGTGTCATCCCTTTCTCGTTTTTCATGAGACTGTTTCACTACTGAGTGTTTTAATCATTCAGGAAACTGACCATTCCTAAGCAACCATTAATGATTAATCACTACCGATTTAATTATTGATCGCCTTGCCCCCTCCCCTCCCCCCATCCCAGTAAGTTTCACGGAGGTGTATTTCAAGTAGCAGTCTTTTATACATACACACAAAAAGTGCTTACAATCGTGGCCAGGTTCAGTCATACATTTGCCATCTTCAGGAAGATGAAAGTATCTACTTATGTCCGATACCGGTCACGATTAAAATAGTGTTCTATGGTTATGTTTGTAATAAATAAAAACAATTATATAACAGTCACAGTATTTGGTTATTAGTTACCAGCTTGGCGTCACCCCAGGCAGTGGACAGGCGCATGCCCAACAGATATTGCAGGTATCGAGGAGATAAAATTCCCAGGGCGGAGCAAAACTAGCAAAAAAATCCAAGACGCGTCTGGATCGGAAACCACCGATGTCTTGGTCCGCGTATCTTCACCCAGTGGGTGTGATTGCCTCTCGGCTCCATGAACTGACAATCCCTGGTTGTAGGTAACCAATGGAAGTCTTTGCCAAACAATCGAAGCTATCCTGATTCATAAGAGCAAAGACAGCATTACCGCAGATGGTAACAAATGCAACCGCCGACAGACGGCAACCGTGCACTCGGATTCTAGGGACTGGGACGGTCACGAATACAGAGAAGGTGGTAGTCGTCTGGAAAACTTCCATCTAGAATTCCCACATACATTAGCAATTTCAACATAAGTGTACTAATTCAACATGGACAATTACACACCCTAGTGCCAGTGATAGATCAACAAAAATCCTGATACTATCCTTCCAAGAAACACGATTCGCCGATGAAAACACAATACACTACAGTAATTACCGGATCTTCAACAGTAAAACAGAGAATGGCGCTCCACTTCTGGACATGGCCTTCGTGATACACAAAAATATAGTTAACTCAATCAGAGAAGTGTTTCATATAAACAACCGACACATGACCATCACATACAATACGCCAACAAGAAGTGCACTTTTATCAATGTCCATCGTCCACTAACATAGATAATAGAAAAGACCCACAGAACACCGAAAAGTTCTGCGACAAACTCGAGAAAACTGTATCAAAAATCGCTAAAGAAGATATGAAGATTCTGCTGGGTGACTTCAATGTGCAAATTGTGAAGAAAACGGAATACCAGAAAACCGTAGGCCACTAAGCAGCTTACAGATTTACGAACAAAAACGGTAAGAGATTCATCGAAATATGTTGACAAAACAACTCAAAAAACATGTTAACATCTTTGAGAAAAGTTCCGTGAAAATAAAAGACTTGGAGATCCCCCATAAAAGAAGCTGGTGGATATCAGATCGATCATGTAGCCGTTTCCTACCACCTATAGAAAGAAATCCACGACGTTCAAGTCCACAGAGGGGCGAACATCGACAAAGGACCACTATTTAAGGAGAATTAACCCCGAATAAAATACCCTAAAAAAATATAGCTACAAAAATTCGACGCAAGCCGAATCAAAGAAACCACCTCTAATGAAGAATAGGAAAGAGAACATGCAAACATCTGGGAAAAATCCCACGCCAAAATCACACAAAAGGTGAATGAATTAATAACACCGAAAAAGAATCCAGACGCCACTGGCGGGATTCAAAATGTCAAAAAACTCTGGAAGAACTCAAACAAGCTTTCCTTTAAGTGTAACGGTAAGAGAACACAAGAAAATGAAGACCACTTCTAAGAAGTCAGGAAACTAGTGACGGAAAACATTAGGTAAAGCGAGAGGAAATACATGAAAGAACAACCCGACTCCATCGAATAAAATTTTCGCAACTACAACACGCGAAATTTCAATAGAACTTTAGCAGTAATAATCCTAGGCTATACCCCTTAAAATACAGTATGTTTCAGAAGATCAGACGGAAGGCTCGCCTTCAGGAAAACTGTTATAAAGTGGCACGATATTTTTGTGAACTCCTCAACTGCACCAAACCCCCATCGTGATTGCCTAAGAAAATATCTGCTTACACTCACACCGAATCCTTACCAGCCTTGCAAGAAGAGAATCACGGGCACGACTACAGACTCAAAAATAACAGAGCTTCGGGAGAAGGTGGTACCACCGTAGAACAGCTGAAAAATCTTGGACCAAATTCCGTCAGTGAAAACACTCAAATCGAGACAGAGATTTTGCAAACAGAAAATAATCTCTAACACTGGAAATGCACCCTAATTTACCGACTGCACAGAAAAGGTGACAAAACAGATTTAAATGACTATCGAGGAGTCTCCTGTCACAAAATATACAAAATTCTATCCCATGCCTCACCAAAGAGTTCAGGAGCATCTCGATCACAAAATGCGTGAATACCAAACCGGCTTCCACACTGGTCGAAATTATGTAGAACAAATACACAATTTAAAAAAAGAAAAAAGTAGGAACTGCCCGATCGAATACTTATTTGCGGACTTGGAGGCTTAAGATTCACCCAATCGGCAATGCCTTTCTATCATCCGCGAAGAACAAGAACTTGACACGAAAACCTTGAATCTCATCACTCACTCACTATCACAACCGCTAAAGTAAAATTATCGTGTGCGGTATCACAATTATTTCTGATCAAAACCGATGTTCGGCAGGGCGACGGTCTGTCCCCTATCCTCTTTAATCTCGTTTTGGACAAAGTCATCAGAGAGCGGGAAAAAGAATCGAACAAAAATTTTTTTGGAACCCCATACAGCTTGGTGAACCTAAATATGACACCCAAATTTCTTGCCTATGCTTCACAAATGATCTGACAATACTAGCAGGCATGGAGACGGCCGTAATTAAATAGAAACTCTCAAGGAATGCGCTAAAAGAGTTGGCCTCCAAATATCTTTCGAAAACAAAGTACATTTGCTCAATACATTCTACGAAAAAGTGACGATAAAATACGGACAAATCGAGGGAGTTCCCTATTTCAAGTTCACTCTAAGGCCAAAAACAAAAAAAAGACGCACAATAAAAGAATCATCCGAATGCCACGGAAACCAGTCGATATGATGTACACATACAGACAAACAAATATTCAAAATTTCAGAAAAATTGGGTGATATATTCAAGAGAAAGAGCTTCACAAATTGACCAAGCCCGTAACATGTTAGTCCACCTCTTGCCCTTAAGGAAGTAGTTATGCGGCTTGGCATTGATTGATAGAGTTGTTGTATGTCCTCCTGAGGGATCTCATGCCAAAATCTATCCAACTGGTGCGTTAGATCATCAAAATCACGAAACCGTTGAAGGGTCCTGCACATAGTGCAATAAACGTTCTCAATTGAGGAGAGATCCGACGACCTTGCTGGCCAAGGTATGGTTCGGCAAGCACAAAGACAAACAGTACAAACCCTCGCCGCGTGCGGACGAGTATTACGTTGCTGAAATATAAGCCCAGGATGACTCACTATGAAGCGCAACAAAACGGCGTAGTATGTCGTCGACATACCACTGTACTATAGGGTTGCAGCAGATAACAAACATAGGGGCTCTGCTATGAATTAAAATAGCATACCGGATGTCGGGCCATATGGCAAGTGACAATCAGGTTGGTAACCCTCAGGTACATAGGATGCATTACATCAACAAAAAACCCACTGGTTCATTTTTCACGGTATTTCCCCTATGACCGTTTCTTGCATGCACTAAATTCTGCACATATTTCTCTTAAACTGACCCGAGCATCACAAAACTCAGGTATTTCATCTGTAAATTTAGTATGGATAGACTCCATAGCTATCGGAGTCGACTTTGGCACTGCATTCATACATGAACCAAAGCATTGTTCTAAACCATTCAAATATATACTGTGAAAATGAAGATAGTCCATAACATTACTGTATACAGCTTGAATCCGTGGTAGCCATCACTCCAGTATCTCTAACACAAAAGATATCACCACCCTTAATCCAAAGAAATTCACTCCAAATAAGCTTGATCTCCAGGTCTCACCCTGAGTGCTGCGTCACTGTACCTTGATGTGACAGATACTATCAGGCCAGTGTCCAGGGCAGACATAGATAGGTTATACTCTTTAGTCATCTGAGAACTGATGCAAGGTATTGCACAACATAGCTTTTCCCATTTGAACTGAGTAAACTACAGTTTAACACTCTTCGTTGCATTTTCGATCCCCATCGCTCTATGCCAGATACTGTCTGCTGTTTCTCTGCCTATATTCAGATGTTTCTATCCACTAGCAGTTAAATTATACGTGGAAGTGAATAGTAGTAGTAGTGCACAGTTGGTATCTTCTCACCAACTATATCCACACTCTGTCCTTGAAGTATCACTGGATTATTCCACAGTTCAACGGATGGTCCGTATGTTGGACTCCAGTACAGACATGTCCAGTCATGCTCAAAAGTATCCGAACGACTTGAATTGCATTTCGCCTGATTCGCATGCAACCCACATAACGCAGCTGTCTAGCAGGTCCTCTAATCGCTCCTTGGTACAGTCGTTTGACTATTGAAAATGGTTCCAACTAGTCACCACTAGAAAACACTGCTCTGTATCGCAATAGGTCAAGATGTAACGTAATACTACGATACCACAAATATCAGGGAACACCTTATCACAGATAAGACTGTCCTTAAGGCTTGTAAGCTCACATTTGTTACAATAAATGACATACCTGAAACGTTACCACTCTCATTATTACGTCAGATAGGTAATGCACGTAGTAACTTCGTCGTATTCATGATTTCCTCTTCAAAGTAACATACCGTACTTATTATTTAACATAAAATGACATTAAAAATTTAAGTTATTCACGAGCAGCTAGTTGAGAATATGTATGAACTTCAAATGACACGACAAACCGTCCCGTTCTGCATGTGGATTCAAACTCAGGTCATGCAGACTTAGCAAAGATTTCGTGACTGACGGAAACTAACAGTCATTCCTGATTAGGCATACAGAGAGTGATATACCTCGATTTTAGACAGTATCAGTTAGCAAATACCAACTTTAAATTACATACCCGCGCCAGGGTTCGATTCCCGGCGGGGTCAGGGATTTTCTCTGCCTCGTGATGACTGGGTGTTGTGTGATGTCCTTAGGTTAGTTAGTTAGTTAGTTAAGTCTCATAGTGCTCAGAGCCATTTTTTAAATTACATAACGCAAACATTTTTAACGGACGCGAATTCCTATCCAGCACCTATTGTCCCCGTTAACGAACTACGAGAGATGTTAAATATTGCTTCTTAACAAGTAACTTATTTGAAATGCCATGAGGTAAAGCTTTGTGTTGGACAGGGATTCGAACCCAGAACCTAATAAGATAGATATCGAAGCACAATCAACTGTGACATATCGGATTTTCTCGGCAGTAGCTAGTTGTTTTAACTGAAATGACGAGACGAAACATTAATTTTTTCCTTCCCAGGACTCCTACCCGGCACCTATCGCTGTTATATTCTAGAGAAAACGAACGTTATATATGGGTTTGTTGCACCAGCAGCGACATGTGAGCATGTTTGAACTAGAAATAATATGACGAAGAGTTCAGTGCTGACTGGGACTAGAGCTCCACGCATATCGTTGTTGACTACACACAAAGAGACGTCAGCTACCGAATTTTTCTCCACCAGCTGCTCGGAATAACATCTTGAACTTACAGTGATCTCGCAGATAGTTCTGTGTCTCACTGGGAGTCAAAAACGTCAAATATCGTTAGTGTTGACAACGAATGAAAATACCTTAAAAATCGAAATTATTATCCACCAGCAGATAGGTGTTCTCATGCTAGAGCTTGATAATACATAATGAAATCTTTAGTGCCGGGCCAGGATTCGAACCCATTCACGCGCAATATGTGGAGATGTTGAGGAATCTGCAGTTTTGAACAAACAACAAATTGTAGTCGAGCTGTATTGTCACGAAGGGATCAAATTCCTCGTTAAGGACGGTCTGAGTTGCATTTCCAGTTCAGAACCAATTTTATCGACATACAGAAGCTCAGATAAAAGATGGAATTTTAGTGTCCTGTGAGCCTACATAGCGCTTGTTTCGTCACTAGAAATAAATACCTAGTACAAGAAAGGTTACTGGTGATAGAGTTTCTACATGTCGCCACTCCAGACTTTATTGTGGATCAACCTAACGTCTACTTGGTAGAGAAGGAATATCGTTTTTAATGTGAATTTCAGACCACAATGTCATTATACCTTCTTCCGTCCCCCCCTATCTAAAACCATTGACCGAAGTTGGAATCGAACCTATCATCAGCCCAACAGACCAACAAATCCTCTTCTCAGGGGCTCATTTTTCTATCATAACGCTGTTGTACCACACTGGCTGAGAATTCTGACACACAGGCTCACTGTATCAATTTGTAGTTCATTTACTTGATTGACCGAATCACCATGAACTACCTGCCTCGGCTACCCAGTGCAAGCATTCATCTTTATTTTGTAATCACCAAAATAAAATCACGTAACTGCCAGCAACAGAGAACTGCCAACAGTGTAGGATGCAGAAATAGGAAGTGTTCCTTTCCACTTGAGCTACTCTATTGCACTATCGGTTTGTTGAAGACGTCGTGCAGTGCAAAAGTAAAGGTATAACTGTTTGTCTCTCAAGTACTGACCTGGCGATATGCATTATCCCACAGCGCTGTGGAATGCAGAAGTTCTGAAGGAATTGTTGTTAACTTTTGGACCTGTTATAGCTAGGTGTCAGCTAGTGGCGTAATGGTAAGTATCGCGCACGGTAGATAAGGTGTCGTGAATTCGAGTACATTCACTGCTATATTTTTTAAAACGCAATTCTGCTGTCTGCTAAAATTATCTATCAAATGGAACTTGTAACATAATTTCCATCACTTCTCAACACAAAATAGTCGTATGTGGAAAAAGGGCTAACTTCTGCGACATTTTGTTCATTTCAGGTTTAATAGAGAGCCAGACAGTAGATGCATCTCGAAACTTTTGTATTATGTATGGGTAGAGCGCATGGTGCCAAAAAACGTCGGAAAAGTATTTTCTACATTAGCTGTCGTCTGGTAGTGGCATTTTATTCTTCTTCAAACCTTGTTTGACAGCTTTAACTCAGAACAAGTTTTCTACATGCATGTAATCAATAAACTGCATGTGCATTTTCAGACTGTTACAAATGACATCAGAGAATTCGCATATATCGTTGATGATTAATTTCTCTCTCATGTTTACTATTGTTTTAACAACATTAAAGGAAACCTTACGAAAATTGTGAACTGTATTATAAAAAATGAAATAAAACTACCCACGATAACCTTACGACGAAAGTCTGTTTTAATAAAACTGAGTATCTGTACACAAGTGTGCCTCTATCGTCACGAATTGGTAAAATACTACTCACTTAGATTTTGATTGGGTCTGTGTTCAATTGGTATGCTGTGTCATACTCAAGAGGTATGCAAATGTGGCATTTCATAAATAAAGTTATGTATTCCTAGAAACCCAAAATTTGCTTGTCAGCAGCGGAAAGAGGCGTTACCTGTTGTGCAGCATTGTAAGTTTTTCACCATTGCACTATGAGCCGAAAGTATTTTCTTGCGATTTCCTTATCTGACTGCTTGTAGCTCTTTAACAGAAGGGATAAAAACACTACACTCAGTGAGACTGGAACTGGGAGGCATAACAGACCCTGTTTCACAGGTCAGCACGCTGCCACAGAGCTGGCGAAGAAGTATGTGTCTAAGCTTCCTCTTACGAGACCAATAGTGGCTAGAACTCGTAAACCGCTATTTGAAGGACGAGATTAGTTGCGATTTCCACGTGCAACGACTTTCCTGGGCTGAAAACCGTAAATTTACAATATTTTGTTTCACCTCAAGCTATAATAACTCAGATTATTCAATGGAAACGACAGGAAAAATCAAGTGAACTTTGAGGTTTAATTCCGTGCACACCAGGAAGTAACTCGTCGATCACAGAGTTGCCAAACATACATTGCCTTGTTGCCAAATCTCAGTTACAATAACAGCAGGAAGAAGACGAACCGATGTGAGCTTACAGCGGGCTGGGAAGTGACCATAGCTGGTGTCTCCAAGTCGCGGCTGCTACGGCCTGGAATACGTAATCCATCTGATTCGCATTTCTGTAACTAGGTTTAGAGACTGGAGCGTAGTTACTAATAATACTCAGAACTCACTGCAAACCAAGCATCATAAATCAGTAACTCTCCTAGTTGTTTTTATATTTCTTTCGTAAGTGTACTCAAAACTAAGAAATTCATTTACAGACGTTTTCGTGCCTCGCCGATAGTCGAGCACAACAAACAAATAAAAATAAAAAAGAATGTGTGTGTGTGTGTGTGTGTGTGTGTGTGTGTGTGTGTGTGTGTGAGAGAGAGAGAGAGAGAGAGAGAGAGAGGGAGAGAGAGAGAGAGAGAGAGAGTAAAAAATTGTAAAGAAATTGAATCATGGTATGTAAAGAAATCTTTCATTAAAATGACACTTTCCACATCATTACGAAATATCGTATTCATGATCTATGAAACAAGAATTAATCTAATGTAATCTAATCTAATCATATCATATTGATGACTAGCCATGAAGAGTCATGAATTACCGAAGTTTTTGCCAATACCAGTAACCAAATCTAAGCTTGAAAATAAAAGACGACGGTTTTTGTAATAAACCGGGACTTCTATCAAGACCCTTTCGTCCCTGTTAACTAACCACAAAAGATGTCTGATATACCTCTATTCCGATGTAACAAAGTGTGCATGCATTTAAAGATGAAGTGCATGATGTGAAGTTCTGTGACGGAGATAGGAACTCAACACGTAATCGGATTGTTAACTAAGTAAAATCAAATGTTACGTATCGGTTTTTCTTACCAGCTGCTGGGTGCTTGACTCTAAAATAAGAATACAAACTTTTGTGCCCAAGCGACAATCGAACTGCTCACCACCGTGCATAGACGAATATAGCGTTAAGTATCAGTTGCTTACTCACCAATAGTAAGATGTGTGCGTGTTTGACCAGAAATAACGACACCTATTGCGATTGTTGGCAACACATGAACAGACATTAAAAATGCACGTTACTTTTCACTAACAGGCCGGTGTGCACGTGATAGGGCTTGAAATGAAATTATGAATATTTCTGTATTGGATCAGGATTCGGACCCACATTCTTACCTTTGGAGGAGACCTAGAGAAGACTGCAATCTTGAGAAAAGGAACAAAATGATTGAACTATACTGTTCCGAGAGATTCAAATCCTCGAAAGAGGAGATACGAATTCGAATCACAGTCCAGCACCAAATTTTTCAACGTTTCTAGTTCAATCAAGTACAAGTAAAGTAAGAGCCCTGTTCCTTTAAATGGCTATCGGTTCATCAAATAAAATAAAATTTTCTAATGTAAGTAAGTTTACTGGCGACTGTATTTCTGTTTACCATGACTTCCGCTATGTCATTTCCGAAGGTAAACCGGCTCTGCCCAGTTGGTAATGAAGGAACGTGATGTTTAATGCGGATTCTGGATTATAACGTCATTCTCTTGATGTTACCGGGGGTAAAGTAAATCTGTTTGTGCCTCTTAAAAGTAAATGCCTGAACCCATGCGTTGCACCTGTGATAGTTCGTTCCGCCAGGCCATTGTGGTCACATTTCCCAGCACCAGGAGTGTGCTGTAACAGGTGATGTGCTTAGCTTACAAAATTAGTCACAGTGAAAAAATGCGAGACTATTAAATGTTTAAGTAGAAGCAAGCTTCTGAAGCGGAGATTATGCTATTCTCATGTCAGCAGGATGTAAAGACTCTTCTAGGCATCATAGGCTCGATGTGAAGCCATTTTGAAATTTTCACAAATTCAGCAAATTTCTTAGTTCGAGAAAATGCACTGGGAAGTGTGAAGTTACCGGATAATTCGATTATTACCGTCATTATTACTATCATTTTCTTCATACCGCTGCTGGAACGCTGTGATTGAAGATCATTTGATGGCTTTTGGTCATTATAGAAGTAGTTTCCCAAGAACAGGTTCTTTCCCTGTCTACGGAATCCTTTTCATGTTAATATCAAACATCAGTAATAACTCGTAGATTACATTAAAACTTATGTAATTGATGAGGACGTTACTTGATAACAAAAACGGGCTGCCTTTCTTCATTTACTTGCGCCTAGAAATGACTATCGAGTACTGCCAAACCAAAAAACAAGAGATCTTACTGCCTTCCGATATACGTCGCTGTCAGTTCTTCCATATGATTTGGTCGACATGACCTGTTTCAAGTTGTGTATGACAGACAATGTTTTAGATAATCAATTGTTTTCCTTTGCAATCAACAGAAAGATTTTCATTCTAAGCTACCAAAGTACAAAATTTTCGCAATATTAGTTCAAATTTAATATTCGCTTCTATAATGTAGGAAAGTATTTCACAGATGCCGACTCATTGACCTTACACTTAGTCGCTGACCATAAATTCTAGCTCAGAGTGACACCAGATTAAGTAACCTAATGTATCGAAGACTGTTTGCCAGTGCTCTTTCTCACCAGAAAATACGCAATTCACACATTGGGCTCCATAAGTACACTGTAACAGTAATTTCTGTGTGCATGCAATGCATACTCATTAGAATTTAGTGGTGTTCTCTCTTCCACTTCTGTATACGATATGCCTGACCTAAACGGGCCTTTTATCATTGCAGGTCCTGGGCAGTGCAAAATCATACTGACAACAGTAATGTGCTTATGCTGACAACCTGACTGTTCGTTTTACCTGATTTTGTAATAATTTAAATAAAACATGACATTCTAATGGGAGATATTTCGTCCCCCTTTTCCTTCTGTGAAATTCGTCAGTAAGCTTTATGCCTTCCAACCAGTGAAATGCAGTAGAGTACGTCCGGTAAATGATTCACAAAATACGATTTGGTGCCGTTAAGACGATTTATTTAAACGTCACAAGACTGCACATAGGTGCAATCGATTTCGAGGTGCAAAGTGTTTGTTACCTTACTTTTGTGACAGGTGGGCATAAGTGATTTCCAAAGATTTTTTATTGTATTGAAATAATCTTTTGTCACAGACTAACAAGGTAAGTGTTTTATTCGTATCTATTTTGTAGGAAACTGTAATCGTGAAGGAAGATTATACACCTGAATGTTTGACACAACTGGTAAGAGAAAACGCTGTATATTAACCAAACCCCGCGCCTCCTCTCCGTGTCCTCCTATGACACGAGCACGGGATTCTCCTCGCATACCGCTACAGAGCTGTTCCTAGCACAGCTGAGAATTGGCAACATCGTCACTAATATTAGGCAACACTGTGACAGGGCAATCACTTCCGCGTATGGTACTGAATTGACTCGCTAAATTCGCTTGATATCCCCTTTCCATTTGAATGACTCGTGCTACATAATCCTCATGTAAACTAAGACACTGATACAGAAAATTCAGTTTTTTACCTAAAGAAATGCTATTCTTCACATAAGTGACAACTTTTATTATTTTTCACGATGCGTTATGAGCCTGAGCGACCAATACCGTGATGAGAGCGTCGTACAGGCAGCAGTGTGTCTGTAGCCCGGTGGTACCGCCCTTGTCTCGGGTCAGAAGGGCTCAATCAGTCGTTAGTTCTAACTGTGGTAGGGGCCAGCGTGTGCGAGCTTTTTTTCTGATATATTTTATGGAGCTGCGAATTTCCAGAAAAAATTCTGTATCGACATCGGAAGAAAACCTTTACACATCAAATCCTCTTGGTAGTTCGACTCAGTAAGTTGTGTTAATGGTCATAGATCTTGGCTTTGTGACTGCCAAGCTGCTTCGCAATACCAGCGTCTCTGAAGAAATTCGAATCGACCATCAGAGATACGAATTTCAATATCGTTCTTCACTTAAGACTCACATGCCAGGGTGATACGTATGAAGGAAATGAATCTCTTGATTACTATAGGGCCTCTATGCTTAATTTCCACAGTAGCAATTAGGAACTCCCTGCAGACATTTGCTAACAGCGGCTCTAGCAACTTACTTTTTCTCTGGGTAGCTTAAAATATGGGCAATTTTGTCGCCTTAATTCCAACTGAATATTTTAAATATCATTTATGAACAGCGTTCACTTCTCCATTAATTAAGGTATAGATCTCAAAACAAGCAATTTGCCTGAGTATCTATAGAGAAGGTTCTGATAGGTATTGACACAATCTTTTGCATCCATTTACCATAGAGAATCAAAGAAAGAAACCAAACACATTACATTGCATTTACTCTCTGTGCCTTGACTACCACATATGAATCCATGACAATAATAAATTATTTGAGGAACCTCCCGTGAAAGGAAAAAGAACAGAATGTGACGCTTTAATTGTAGTGCACTGGATCAGAAACAATGAAATTAATTGTGTGCCACATTGATGTATTGCATTCTAGTATAATAAAATAATCATCAAATAAAAACGGTTTTGTGCCTCCTTTGCTATCAAGAGTGAAACACAAATCGTAGGCAGATTTTATGGGTCACCACTCAACAACATTAAAGCATTTTACATGGTCGAGAGTGCGGAGTGGAGCAGACGTTGTCAGCAAAAGGCGAGACAATGCAGTGCCTCAGCCCCGGCCGGGAGGCAGTAAATGGGTCCCAGAGAACTCAGACGCATGCGGCGTTAAGAGGCAGATGGTCGGCAAAGAAATCTTTCGCTAAAACATTGTTGGACCAAACTATTATTACCAGTGTGACAGAAAGCGAAATCTATTGTAGATTCTCTTGAATTACACTCATAGCTTCAGCACCGAGAGGAACGGGGCGATAAAAACTTTGTCGACGTGTGCTTTTAGTTACCAGACGTCGTATTAGCTAGTCTCGCGTTTTACCTCAAGACTACTGTCGTAGTCAAGAATAAAGTACTAAGACTGAAGTCAAGACTTCCTCTGGGATGTGCCGCAGTTTACAATGTTGCCAGATCGAGCATATTGCTGAACATAGGATTCTGAGAGGAGCACAACTGTATTGCCCACCTTACGTGAACGACTCGGCGATCAATTTATTGCTCTAAGACTGTATCTACAACACATATTGCACGCTGGAGACCCAGAAGAATTAAAAAACAAAAGTAGTTTGTGAGAGCAACGTTAACTATAGCGTTCGAAGTATTCATAGTATTGCATACGTGTGTGTAAATGCCTTCCAATTCCCACTCAAGGAAGACAAGGATACACAGTCAAGCTTCAATGCTATAAATTCGCCTCAGTTTGCGGATGAACTCAGAATTAGGTTGATAATCATTTTGAATATTTAGCAGTACTGTATCCATTGGTGTTAAACTCGTTTTCAACCAATGATTCCCACAGCTACAGGAACACTACTTGTGATACCTCATAGACAAAATACTTACGCAGTGCTATCACACGAAAAGATCAACCTGACACAAACTGTGGGAAGTTTGTTTTACAACCTTCGTACCTGGATAATGAGCATTTTCCTATTTGAGATGTCTGTGAACGTTGCTGCTTGATTTGATTTAGGACGAAAATAAATTCCTTCAGCTACATCAGTGTTTAAAGAAATTGTCTTAACGGCACTAAATCGTGGTTTGTGAATCGTTTACCGGCCGTACTCTGCCGCATTTCACTGGGTGGAAGGCAAAAAGCTCACTGACAAATTTCACAGAAGAAAAAGAGGGACGAAATGTCTCCCACTGGAAGGTCATGTTGCTTTTTTGAAATGATTACAAAATCAGGTAAAACGAACAGTCAGGTTGTCAGTATAAGCACATTACTGTTGTCAGTATGATTTTGCACTGCCCAGGATCTGTAATGATAAAAGGCCCGTTTAGGTCAGGCATATTGTATACAGAAGTGGAAGAGAGAACACCACTAAATTCTAATCGGTATGCATTGCATACACACAGAAATTACTGTTACAGTGTACTTATGGAGCCCAATGAGTGAAGTGCGTATTTTCCGGTGAGAAAGAGCACTTGCAAACAGTCTTCGCTACATTAGGTTACTTAATCTGGTGTCACTCTGAGCTAGAATTTATGGTCAGCGACTAAGTGTAAGGTCAATCAGTCGGATGCAAGTTTTGCAACTGTGAAATACTTTCCTACATTATAGAAGCGAATATTAAATTTGAACTAATATTGCGAAAATTTTGTACTTTGGTAGCTTAGAATGAAAATCTTTTCGTTTATTGCAAAGGAAAACAATTGATTTTCTAAAACATTGTCTGTCATACACAACTTGAAACAGGTCATGTCGACCAAATTATATAGAAGAACTGACAGCGACGTATATCCGAAGGCAGTAAGATCTCATTGCCTTTTGGCAACACACACACACACACACACACACACACACACACACACACACACACACACATTCTTTTTTATTTTTATTTGTTTGTTGTGCTCGACTATCGGCGAGGCACGAAAACGTCTGTAAATGAATTTCTTAGTTTTGAGTACACTTACGAAAGAAATATAAAAACAACTATGAGAGTTACTGATTTATGATGCTTAGTTTGCAGTCAGTTCTGAGTATTATTAGTAACTACGCTCCAGTCCCTAAACCTAGTTACAGAAATGCGAATCAGACGCATTACGTATTCCAAGCCGTCGCATCCGCGACTTGTAGGCGCCAGCTATGGTCACTTCCCAGCCCGCTGTAAGATCACATCGGTTCGTTTTATTCCTGCTGTTATTGTAACTGAGATTTGGCAACAAGGCAATATATGTTTGGCAACTCTGTGATCGACGAGTTACTTCCTGGTGTGCACGGAATTAAGCCTCAAAGTTCACTTGATTTTTCCTGTCATTTCCATTGAATAATCTGAGTTATTATCGCAAAATATTGTAAATTTACGGTTTTCAGCCCAGGAAAGTCGTTGCACATGGAAATCGCAACTAATCTCGTCCTTCAAATAGCGGTTTACGAGTTCTAGCCACTATTGGTCTCGTAAGAGGAAGCTAAGACACATACTTCTTCGCCAGCTGTGTGGTAACGAGCTGACCTGTGAAACAGCGTCTGTTATGCCTCCCAGTTCCAGTCTCACTGAGTGTAGTGTTTTTATCCCTTCTGTTAAAGAGCTACAGGCAGTCAGATAAGGTGGTGGTGGTGGTGGTGGTTAATGTTTAACGTCCCGTCGATAACGAGGTCATTAGAGACGGAGCGC
Source organism: Schistocerca cancellata (assembly GCF_023864275.1). Taxonomy (NCBI): domain Eukaryota; kingdom Metazoa; phylum Arthropoda; class Insecta; order Orthoptera; family Acrididae; genus Schistocerca; species Schistocerca cancellata. Next base: position 648,652,677 of record NC_064629.1, on the reverse strand, counting down.
AAGCTCGGGTTAGGGAAGGATTGGGAAGGAAATCGGCCGTGCCCATTCAAAGGAACCATCCCGGCATTTGCCTGAAACGATTTAGGGAAATCACGGAAAACCTAAATCAGGATGGCCGGAGACGGAATTGAACCGTCGTCCTCCCGAATGCGAGTCCAGTGTAGTCAGATAAGGAAATCGCAAGAAAATACTTTCGGCTCATAGTGCAATGGTGAAAAACTTACAATGCTGCACAACAGGTATCGCCTCTTTCCGCTGCTGACAAGCAAATTTTGGGTTTCTAGGAATACATAACTTTATTTATGAAATGCCACATTTGCATACCTCTTGAGTATGACACAGCATACCAATTAAACACAGACCCAATCAAAATCTAAGGAGTAGTATTTTACCAATTCGTGACGATAGAGGCACGCTTGTGTACAGATACTCAGTTTTATTAAAACAGACTTTCGTCGTAAGGTTATCGTGGGTAGTTTTATTTCATTTTTTATAATACAGTTCACAATTTTCGTAAGGTTTCCTTTAATGTTGTTAAAACAATAGTAAACACGAGAGAGAAATTAATCATCAACAATATATGCGAATTCTCTGATGTCATCTGTAACAGTCTGAAAATGCACATGCAGTTTATTGATTACATGCATGTAGAAAACTTGTTCTCAGTTAAAGCTGTCAAACAAGGTTTGAAGAAGAATAAAATGCCACTACCAGACGACAGCTAATGTAGAAAATACTTTTCCGACGTTTTTTGGCACCATGCGCTCTACCCGTATATAATACAAAAGTTTCGAGATGCATATACTGTCTGGCTCTCTATTAAACCTGAAATGAACAAAATGTCGCAGAAGTTAGCCCTTTTTCCACATACGACTATTTTGGGTTGAGAAGTGATGGAAATTATGTTACAAGTTCCATTTGATTGATAATTTTAGCAGACAGCAGAATTACGTTTTAAAAAATATAGCAGTTGAGTAGTTGAGTGAGCCAGCAACAAGGTCGTGTAAACCTGACTGTTCTCGTTTGTGCTGGTCGACCACACACACAGCTGTGACTAGTTCAGTGTTGTAACGTGCGGACACTCTCATTCGAGGTGTTGGACGGATCACAATCGAACACCCCGCTGCACAGCTGGACCTTTCTATTGGTAGTGCTGACACACTCGTCCAACAGTTGGGGTACTCACAGGCATGTGCCGGCTGGTTTCTTCGCTGACTAACCGGAGATCATGATAAGCAACGAAGGACCACCTGGGCGGAATTGCTTACTCCTTACGAGGCTGTTCGAGACCATTTTTGTTGAACATCGTCACAGGTGATGAAACACGGGTTCATCACTTCGAACCGGAAACAAAACGGCAAACCATAGAGTGGCGCCACACCATCTCTCCTCCTAAGAAAACGTTCAAAGCTGCACCCTCGGACGGTGAAGTAATGGCGACGGTCTTCTGGGACTCTGAAGCGGTTATTCTGTTTGATGTCCTACCTCATAGGGCAACGGTCAGCTCTGAAGTCTACTGTGCCACCCTCATAAAACCGGTGAAACAACTTCAGCGTGTTCGTCGTCACAAAAATGCAAATGAACTTCTTGTCCATGACTATGCAAGGCCTCACACAAGTCTGCGTACCCGAGAGGAGCTCACAAAACGTCACTGGACTGTTCTGCCTCATCCACCCTACAGTGCGAATCTCGTTCCACCTGTTTGGAAAAATGAAGGATGGACTCTGCGGGAATCAGTACGTGGAGAATGGGGAGATTATTGATGCAGAAAGGCGTTGGCTCCTATGTCTACCAGTAGAGCGGTACTATGCGGGCATAGAGGCCCTCCCGGTACGGTGGCACAAGGCCGTCGCTTTGAACTGAGATTATGTTGAAAAACAGTGTTCTGTAGCCTAAATAGTGGGGAATAGTTTGGTGTACTGGAATCCTGAGTGAAACCAACCTGCTTGTTATATTACTCATCTCGTACTAGGGCTGCAGCTTGCCTGTATCATGTGGTTCTGTATCAGCTACACGGGAGAAAGTATCATGTAAGTACTTCATTTCTAATGACCTCGATATAGACGAGAGGAAATTAATTGCCCTTCCTTTTCCTAACTCTAGCTAACTGACTACTGCCACATCAAAGCACTTCACACACTTAATGTTCAGAAGTATATGACATACTGTAATTAATTTACAATATTATATTGGGGCCCATGATGATACAGCATTCCTTGACCTTTGAATGATGTTTTATATAATTTCAAGTGCACAAACTATGAGTGCACAGAATATCAGCTCAACTTCGTGACTGAATTGCAAAAAGTTCCTATCAAATGGAACACAGCTCGTAATTGTTAACAGAGAGAAATCTTCACGCGTATTTTCGACAAAAATATTGTCTCTATTAAGATCGAATTTGAGTGTGACTGTGGAGCCATCTGCATGCATATCAAAAGCCTACGCGAAATCAAACTAATTGTTGAATGTTTTTACTGGACACCTGACTCCGCCGTGATAGTTTTAGGGTCACTCAAAGAAAGCCTACGCTCAACAGCGCGGAAATACCCATATCACGCAATATTGGTCTGAGGCAACTTCAACCTATCGTGTATAGAATGTGACGTCTATGGATTCATCGCTGGGGGTTACGGCCAGGCAGTCTTGTGAAGTACTTTTGAAGATGCTTCCCGAAAACAGTCTTGATCAGATAATTAGACAACCCACACACAATGGAAATATTTTAGCTACAAACAGGCCTGACCATATAAACGGTATCAGTACAGAGACAGGGTTTAATAGTCATAATGTCATCACAGCGACGATGGTTACCGAAGTTAATAAATCAGTCAGGAAGGCTAGGTCAGTATGTTTGCTAGAAAGAACAGACAAGCAGCTGCTCGTGTGGTATCCTGTCCACTCGTCTCTTATAAGGTGCCTAGGAAGCTGTTCTCTCGGATAGCTAGACAACATACAAGCAAATCACATTAACTGTTTTTTATTTCAATAAAGTAGATTGACAGTACGTAACTTCCGTTTCTACATGATGGATCGCAAGCAACTGGCGACATGTAAATAATCAATGTCCTTTGATAGATACAACTTGCATGCAAACTAATCACACAAGTTCGTAAGTCACTGCTATCGTTAATATCACTGCGACTCTTCTAGTGCTCTCTTCTTGTCCGGGTGTACCAGTGTGGCCGACGCTTTAAAAGCGTCACTTTTATTCTCTTCGTGTAGATGCCGCTTCTGTCGTGGTGACGTCTTAATAGTCAGCGTGCTATTCGCTGACGTCGTCTCACAGCCCTCTCTGTTGTATCGTTCTTGATTTTCGTGTCGACGCTTGTCGTTACGTCGTAACAGTTAGCATCCCACTTAGACAATGAATGGACGTCATTTAGTACCAGTCTGATGGACGTAGAAGAAATATGGGTAAAGCTTAAACGGACTGTAAATTGCGCTCTGGAGAAGTGTGAGACGAGTGGGTTGATTAAGGATGGAAAATAACCCCCCCCCCCCTGTTGTTTAATAACAAAATTCGTAAAATGCTAAAGAACCAAAGGCTGTTGTACTCGCCATACAAAAAGAGAGCACGCAAATGACAACAGGCAAATGTTAGAGATTCGCGCGTCTGTAAAAAGTTCGATGTGCGAAACGTACAACTGCCACCGTCGTGCCTTAACAAAAGATCTTGCCAAGAGCCCGAGAAAATTCTGGTCTTGTGTAATGAAGGCTTCCGTCCAGTAAGCCGCGCGAAGTGGCCGTGCGGTTTGAGGCGCCATGTCACGGATTGCGCGGCCCCTCCCGCCGGAGGTTCGAGTCCTCCCTCTGGCATTGGTGTGTGTGTTGTTCTTAGAATAAGGTAGTTTATGTAGTCTGTAAGTCTAGGGACCAATGACCTTAGCAGTTTGGTCCCTTAGGAACTCACACACATTTGAACATCCAGTAAATTGCTGACCAGTCTGATATGGCAGCAGAAGATAGCAAAAGGAAATCAGAAATTTGAAATTTCGTGTTTAAGGAATCGTTCACGCAGGAGGACCATACAGACATACTGTTGTTCGACCATTGCACGGACACCCGTTTGGAGAAAACATTAATGTGTTCCCTGATGTAGAGGAGCAAGCGAAAAAGTTGAAAACAAATAAGTCGCCAAGTCCGGATGGAATCCCAATTCGATTTTATAAAGGATACTCTGTGGGATTTGCCCCTTATCATGCATTTATTGCGAATTTCTCTCCCAGCGCACAATTCCAAGCGACTGGGAAAAAGCGCCGGTGAAGCCTGTACATAAGAAGGGTAAAAGAATGAACCCGCAAAATTGCAGTTCAATATGCTTAACATCGGTTTGCTGCAGGATTCTTGAACATGTTCTCAGTTCAAGCACAATAAATTTCCTTGAGACAGAAAATCCCTTGTCCAAAATTTAGCACGAATTTAGAAAGTATCACTCGTGTCAAGTTCAACTTATCCTCTTCTCACTTGGTGTTCTGCAGACGGTGGATGGAAGGTAATTGGCAGATTCCGTATTCCTAGATTTGCGAAAACCGTTTGACACGGTGCCCCATTGCAGATTATTAAAGAAGGTACGAGCATATTGGAGTCTTCCCAGATATGTGAATGGCTCGAAGACTTCCTTAGTAATCGAACGTTACCCTCGACGGAGAGTGTTTATCAGTGACAAGGATATCATCAGGAGGGCCCCAGGGAAGTGTGATATGACTGCAATTGTTTTCTATATGCATAAATGATGTGACGAACCAGATAAAAATGTAAATGTCGTGTGACTAGGGCCTACCGTCGGGTAGACCGTTCGCCAGGTGCAAGTCTTTCGAGTTGACGGCACTTCGGCGACTTGCGTGTCGATGGGGATGAAATGATGATGATTAGAACAACACAACACCTAGTCCCTGAGCAGAGAAAATCTCCGACGCAGCTGGGAATCGAACCCAGGCCCTTAGGAATGACATTCTGTCGCACTGACCACTGAGCTACCGGGGACGGACACGTACCAGGTGAGCAGTAGCCTGTGGCTGTTTGCTTACAATGCTGTGGTCTACGGGAAGGTATCGTCGTTTGGTGACTGTAGGAGGATACAAGACGACTTAGACATAATTTCTAGATGTTGTGATGAATAGTATTAGCAATGCGTTGCTTGATACATTCATGTTGATTGAGTGCATAATGTTGCAAAGCGATATTAAATGGAACGAGCATGTAAGGACTGTAGTAGGGAAGGAGATTGATCCACTTCGGTTTATTGGGAGAATTTTAGAAAAGTGTAGGTTATCTGTATAGGGGACCACCTATAGAACACTAGTGCGACCGATTCTTCAGTCTGCTGAAGTGTTTTGGATCTCCACCATGTTGTATTAAAGGAAGACATCGAAGAAATTCAGAGGCGGGCTGCTATATTTGTTACCGGTAGATTCGATTAAACGCAAGTACCCGTATTACAGAGATGTTCTGGGAACTCAAATGTGTGATTATATGATAGCGGAACAAACACTGGTAGCAGTTACTTCTGTAAAATATCTGGGAGTATGCGTGCAGAACGATTTGAAGTGGAATGATCATATAAAATTAATTGTTGGTAAGGCGGGTGCCAGGTTGAGATTCATTGGGGGAGTCCTTAGAAAATGTAGTCCATCAACAAACGAGGTGGCTTACAAAACACTCGTTCGACCTATACTTGAGTATTGCTCATCAGTGTGGTATCCGTACCAGGTCGGGTTGACAGAGGAGATAGAGAAGATCCAAAGAAGAGCAGCGTGTTTCGTCACAGGGTTATTTGGTAAGCGTGATAGCGTTACGGAGATGTTTAGCAAACTCAAGTGGCAGACTCTGCAAGAGAGGCGCTCTGCATCGTGGTGTAGCTTACTGTCCAGGTTTCGAGAGGGTGCATTGCTGGATGAGGTATCGAATATATTGCTTCCCCCTACTTATACCTCCCGAGGAGATCACGAATGTAAAATTAGAGAGATTCGAGCGCGCACGGAGGCTTTCCGGCAGTCGTTCTTCCCGCGAACCATACGCGACTGGAACAGGAAAGGGAGGTTCAAAATGGCTCTGAGCACTATGAGACTCAACTGCTGTGGTCATAAGTCCCCTAGAACTTAGAACTACTTAAACCTAACTAACCTAAGGACATCACACACATCCATGCCCGAGGCAAGATTCGAACCTGCGACCGTAGCGGTCGTGCGGTTCCAGACTGTAGCGCCTTTAACCGCTCGGCCACACCGGCCGGCAGGAAAGGGAGGTAATGACAGTGACACGTAAAGTGCCCTCCGCCACACACCGTTGGGTGGCTTGCGGAGTATAAATGTAGATGTAGATGTAGAATCCTTAGACGGAAGGCGACATTCTTTTCGAGGAACACTGTTGAGGAAATTTAGACAACCAGCATTTGCAGGCGACTGCAGAACGACTCTGTTACCGCCAATGTACATTTCGCGTAAGGATCACAAAAAAGAGATAAGAGTTATTATTGCTCGAACGGAGGCAGGTAGACAGTCGTGTTTCCCTCATCTATCTGCAAGTGAAATATAAAATGAAATAACTAGTAGTGGTACAAGGTACCCTCCACCACGCACAATACTGTGGCTCACAGACCATGGATGTAGATGAAACTTGGATGGTACCCCAAAGGAGTGAAAATATCGGCCTGCCTTTTTCTCACTTGACATCCAGCGAACCATGGATGAAGGGAAATAGGCAGATTGCGTATTTCTAGATTTCCACAAATCGTTTGACACTGTGCTCCAGTGCACACAGTTAACGAAGGTCTGGGTTTATGAAATAACTTCTTAGAAACGAGAGCGGCTTAAAGACTTTTTAAATAATAGGAGACAATGTGTTTCCCTGGGTGACAAGCGTGTATTAGAGAAATGGTTCAAATGGCTCTGAGCACTATGGGACTTAACATCTGTGGTCATCAGTCCCCTAGAACTCAGAACTACTTAAACCTAACTAACCTAAGGGCATTACACACATCCATGCCCGAGGCAGGATTCGAACCTGCGACCGTAGCGGTCGCGCGGTTCCAGACTGAAGCGCCTAGAACCGCACGGCCACACCGGCCGGCGTGTATTAGAGACGCGGATATTGTCAGAAGTAGTCCTGGGAAGTGTTTATACACTGCTGAAAAAAAAAAAAAAATTAGCACACCTGAAAAGACGACGTCGATTTTGATCCCCGTCATATGTCACCTGGGAGACAATAGCCGTATTGATAATGGTTTCATCGTCGTCCGCCAACAGACGGCGTTGCGGCTAAAAATGGCTCTAAGCACTATGGGACTTAACATCTGTGATTCAAAAATGGTTCAAATGGCTCTAAGCACTATGGGACTTAACACCTGAGGTCATCAGTCCCCTAGACTTAGAACTACTTAAACCTAACTTAACCTAAGGACATCACACACACCCATGCCCGAGGTATGATTCGAACCTGCGACAGTAGCAGCAGCGCGATTCCGGACTGAGGCGCCTAGAACCGCTCGGCCACAGAGGCTGGCACGGCGTTGTGGCATAGCTACCAGAGCGCCATCTATGTTTACCCGTTAAAAGGGAATGCTCTCAGCCAGAATGCTCACTTTGAAGCAAGCGTGTGAAATATGCAGGCAACCATACCACAGAAACACCCTTTTGCTTCCTACAGCCAACTGAGTCAATTTGAAAGGGGTCAAATTGTGGTCTTCCAAATGGCGCGACGGTCTTTTCGAATATTACCACAGAGTTTCGACTATCTGCGTCAGTTGAGCAAGGATGCTGGTATCAGTAGTCAAGTGATCATTTTCATACCGTAGACGAGGTTCTGGACGTCCACGCAGTACAGACGCCCACTAGCATCGTCGTATTGTAAGGGCAGCAGTGGCAGCTAGTACAGCTATCACAGCACAGATAAGTGGTTTTGTAAGCCCAGACGTCTCAACACAAATTGTTGCGAACTGGTTATTAGCAGTGGGACTACAGGCACCCACACCTGTAACCCAGTAGCCCATCTTCCACCCACGACACAGCATCGACGTGCACGGCTCGACTGGTATCGTTGCGGATCACTTCGAAGATGGAATGGTGCATCATGGTCTTCAGTAACGAAAACAGATTCTGCCTGAACACAAGTGATGGTCGTTTGCAAGTAATACGTTGGTGAATGCTGTGTCATAGAGCGCATTCGTCCATGACACACTGACCCCAACCCAGGAATTATAGTTTGTCTTGCAGTAAGCTACGACTCTGGTTCACCGTTTGTGTTTCTGGATGGGACACTCACTTGAACGTTGTATGCACAGAATAGAGTTAGACCTGCTCTTTTGCCGTCCTTGCTCCCACATACTGCCCATGAAACTCAATATATTGTACAATATGCAGCAACTTTCCTGGCCAGCCCGATCTCCGGACTTGTCCCCATTCATGCACGTGTGGAATATGATGGGATGAGAAGTGACTCATGCAACTCGCCAACCAACATTTCTGACAAAACTACGTGAATAGGCCGAGCAGGCGTGGCATAACATACCCCAGGATGGTATTTGACGTCTGTACGATCGACGGGATGCCGAAGTCAGCACCTGCACTGCAGCCCGTGGAGGTTACACCATATACTATTATCAGTGTTTCAGCATGGCTCGATAACTTGTGTCCAAACCACTTGTGCTATTAATCTGTAAATCTAACCATTTCATGTACTTCATATGCACTGTTGCAACAATAAATACTGAGCGAACTGGAAACTTCTAAAAGTGTTTTTTTTTTCCAGTAGTGTATATACATAAACAATCTATAAGTGTTTTCTAATGAAGCTATAGTCTTCGGGAGAATGTAAAAAAAAAATGGTTCAAATGGCTCTGAGCACTATGGGACTTAACTACTGTGGTCATCAGTCCCCTAGAACTTAAAACTACTTAAACCTAACTAACCTAAGGACATCACACACATCCATGCCCGAGGCAGGATTCGAACCTGCGACCGCAGCAGTCGCGCGGTTCCGGACTGCGCGCCTAGAACCGCTAGACCACCGCGGCCGGCGGAGAATGTCAAGTTGAGTGACTGTAGCAGGATACACAATGAAATAAATAGAAGTTCTCTTTGTTGTAGTGAATGGCAGCTTGCTACAGATGTGGAAGAAATGTAAGCTAATGTAAACGAGTAGGTAAAAAGAGTCCTATAATGTAAGAAAAATGCTTGATGCAGTTACGTCGATTAAATATGTAGACATAATACTACGAAGCGCAGGTCGTCTTTAAAGGACACCATGTACAGAACATTTTTTTGCCATCCATTCTGACAGAGTACTGCTCGATGTTAGGTATTCCGATGGGAGCTAATATCGAGTATGAATAAACTTTTACAATATACGAGGCACAACAATAAAGTAATGAGACTGATGTGAAGAAAAACGTTGCTTACCGTTTTGGTCAAGTTTAGTGTAGTCTCCTTCAAAGAAGTTCCCTTCTCATTGCACACACTTCTTCCAGCGCTTCTGCCATTGATGGTAACATTTCTGGAACTCATCTTCTGTAATATCCTCCAAGACCCTCGTGACAGCTTTTTGGACATCTTGTGCTGTTTGAAAATGGTGCCCCTTGACCACTGTTTTGACAAGTCGCACAGAGCGATATCTGGTGAATAAGGTGGCTGTGGTAGTACTGAAATTTGTTTTGAGGTTAAAAATTGCTGTACCGACAGAGCAGTATGGGACGGCGCATTATCGTGATGCAGAATCCAATTATCAGCAATGTTGGCATGGACACGAGGAACTCTGTTACAAAGTCTCCCTAAAATTTCTTTGTAGTAATATTGGTTAACTGTTTGCCCAGTAGGCACCCACTCTTTATGAACAATTCCCTTGGAATCAAAGAAGCACACAGTTATGCATTTCACTTTTGACTTTGACACGCGAGCTGTTTTTTGGTCTGGGTGATCCCTATGAGCACCATTGCGAACTTTGGCTTTTTGTCTCTGGATCGTGCTGAAAAAACCAACTTTCATCGCCAGTGATAACACGGCTCAACAATTCTGGATTGATTTCCATTGCTCTAACAGATCGGCTGCCACATTTTTCCGCATTTCTCGCTGTTGTGGTGGTGAGATTTTTGGGGACCATTTTTGCACAAATCTTTCTCATACCAAGATATTCAGTTATTATTAGACGAACCGTTTCTCGATTGATGTTCAGTTCTTTTCACAGATAATCTTTGATCAGATCGTACGAGTTCATGCACCCTGGCCAAGTTGACATCCATCTGTGAGGCTGATGGTCGTCCACTGTGGTCTTCATCTTCAACATTCGTTCTGCCTTCACTAAACGTTTTATGCCAACGAAAAACTTGAGCTCTTGACATAACCTCGTCTCCAGAAGCCTTCTGAAGCTTACCGTAAGTTGTCGTCACGTTTTCACCCAATTTAATGCAAAAAAATGGCATACCGTTGCGCAATATTATGCGGTTCCATTTCCGTGACGAGAAACACAAACACGTGTTACGTTATTACAGCACAACTCACGACTGAGCAGTTGCATCGATGTGCCGCTTGGACTAGAAGCAGCTTATACACCAAGGTCGAAGATATTGTGCCTATGCAAGCCTGTAGGGTTGCCACATCTTGCAAAGAAAATCAGTCTCATTACTTTACTGTCGCTCCTCGTATAGCAGTTCCTTGCTGTCATGCAGAAGTCATAGGAACCCACCAATTTTGTAGTTTATGGATGAGGTTACTCTTGGATGATTGTCAAATTGGGATGCAACAGTTACAGAAAAAGAGAAGTGCTAATGGCCATAAGCATGCAATCTATCGAATAGACTAACACAGATCTCTTTAAAAAAAAATTACCTCTAGGTTCCTACGACAGATGGGTAAGTATTTTCTATACTACTCTAAGTCCTGTATCAGAGTCATTCCACTTACAAATAACATGTGGAAAAAATGAACAATGTGCTAAATCATCACACATCTCACTATTCTGTGTGTAGTATTGTCAAGCGATGCATATGTCGACTTTTTGGCCCATACATATATACCAAAAATTACCATACACAGCAGAAGCTGTCTGTGAGTGGTCTTATCTACCCTATATGCATACTGTGCTCCAGAATATCTACATCTACATCTACATGGATACTCTACAAATCACATTTAAGTTCCTGGCAGAGGGTTCATCGAACCAACTTCATAATTCTCTATTATTCCAATCTCGTATAGCGCGCGGGAAGAATGAACATCTATATCTTTCCGTACGAGCTCTGATTACCCTTATTTTATCTTTGTGATCGTTCCTCCCTATGTAAGTCGATATCGACAAAATATTTTCGCATTCAGAGGAGAAAGTTGATGATTGTAATTTCGTGAGAAGATTCCGTCGAAAACGAAAAACGCCTTTCTTTTAATGATGTCCATCCCAAATCCTGTATCATTTCTGTGACACTCTCTCCCATATTTCGCGATAATACAAAACGTGCTGCCTTTCTTTGAACTTTTTCGATGTACTCAGTCAGTCCCATCTGGTAAGGATCCCACACCGCACAACAGTATTCTAAAAAGAGGACGGACAAGCGTAGTGTCGGCAGTCTCCTTAGTAGGTCTGTTACATTTTCTAAGTGTCCTGCCAATGAAACGCAGTCTTTGGTAAGCCTTCCCCACAACATTTTCTGTGTTCCTTCCAATTTAAATTGTTCGTAATTGTAATTCCTAGGTGTTTAGCTGAATTTACGGCTTTTAGATTAGACTGAGTTATCGTGTAACCGAAGCTTAACGCGTTCTTTTCGGCACTCATGTGGATAACCTCACATTTTTCGTTTTTTAAGGTCAACTGCCACTTTTCGCACCATTCCGATATTTCTTCTAAATCGTTTTGCAGTTTGTCTTGATCTCTTGATGACTTTATTAGTCGATAAACGACAGCGTCATCTGCAAACAACCGAAGACGGCTCCTCAGATTGTCTCCCAAATCGTTTATATAGATAAGGAACAGCAAAGGACCTATAGCACTACCTTGGGAAACGACAGAAATCACTTCTGTTTTACTCGATGAATTTCCGTCAATTACAACAAACTGTGACCTCTCTGACAGGAAATCACAGATCCAGTCACATAACTGAGACGATATTCCACAAGCACGCAATTTCACTACGAGCCGCTTGTGTGGTACAGTTTCAAAAGCCTTCTGGAAATCCAGAAATAGGGAATCGATTCGAAATCCCTTGTCAATAGAGCTTGTGTGTAGTGATGTTACTGAAGCAATGTAGAAATGATAGTGCTACATCATGATCATATGTTACACTACAAAAACACGAAATGGAACAAATCCTGCACGCATGTCTAAACCTCACCAGTTGCAATTTTTTTTTTTAATTCAACCAGTAGACAGATCTTATATTAATGTCCGCTAGTATGTGTCCGGATACTTTTGATCGGATAGAGTGTGGGAAATTCATGCGAATAATAAGTTTCGCAACTACCATTAAAAGTAATGACAGATCTGTTACTGTCGCTCTCCTACTGCTGAGATTTGACTTATCTGGCAGTGGATGTTAACGTATGGCGCGACATCTCATAACAGCAGAAGTGTCAAGTCTTGTAAGAGATGGTGATGGCCTACAACTTGGATGCATCTTTGGTCACTTCATCTCCAGCAGATCCAAAAGGTGGTAACGTATTGTAGTTGCACGAATTGACAGTGACTGGGCTCTTGCGAAGATCCTCACTGGCAGCATAGAGATCGCATGCACTTGTAGTGTGGGTAACAGAAGGTGTTTTGATTAAAATAAAGTGTGAACCTCCTCCTCAATTCTGATCCTAACGGTAACAGCACTGTAGTTTAGCCATGTAATGTGTGTATGACATATAGTGTGCGACATGGCTATAGAAGTTCCTAACTCCAGCTGTTATTTACAAGTCCACAGAAATCTTGTGGTGTCACGCTCCTCTCAGATGACAACGTAGTGTGTATACGCCATTGTTTTTAACATATCTAAGAGTGATATGTCTATGAGCACTCAGGGACACTTTTTGTACTGTATGATTCTCCCACTCTAGAAAAGTGATGTCATCATCCTTATTAGCGATGTCATGCGTGAGTCATCGATGACCTTGAACTGATGACGTCATTAGTGATGTCAGCATCCTCATCAACGAGAAAATAGGCCCCCTCCTTATTTACAGCCAGTCATAGTGCAGTACTAAATACGAAAGAGCCAATCAAAAATCCAAGATGAAGGAGGTAGCCCATTTGTGTTAGTGGCAAATTAAAAACCATGTCCCTCTCCCCCTATCTCCGAACAAACACAGTGCAGTACTCCATGGCTCCACCAAATCATACTGTGGTATTAATAGCAAAATTATGTTAATGAGAAATTAAAAGTCCCTTCCAGTCATGTCCAGCCAATCATAGCACAATATTAAAAATGAAATAGTGAATCAAACAGTCCACTATGGCAGAAATAGTGTAATTGTGTTAGTTAGGAATTTAAAAATCTTTCCACATTATCTCCAGCCAGTCAAATCACAGTATTAAAAATGAGACAACCAATGAAAAACTGGAAGATGGTGGAAATAATCCAAATATGTTACTTAGGAAATTAAAGAACCTCCTCCATATCTACAACCAATCATAGTACAGTATTTAAAATTCCAAGCTGTGGGAAATAGACTTATTGGGTGCCTTATACCCTGATCGCCCTCTTTCCAACCAATCATATTGTAGTATTTAAATGATATGTAAGAATGGTGCCAGGTATGTAGAAAAAAATTGCGTAACCTCCGCTTGAAAGTCAATGACATTCACTATTTTCTTGAAAGTTAAAGGTATTCATTACATCTAGCATAAAAATGGTGCCAATTGACATTATTTATGTGCGGACCATTTGCATACTATACACCTCTTCCCTCTTCTCTTTCCAACCAATCATAGTATAATACTGAAATGGCCCAGAGTCCATGACATACTGCAAGAAAAAAAATTAGTACATCTCTGTAGAGGCTTCCAATTCACTCAGTACTTACTGCTGCAACAGTGCATATGCAGTACATGAAACGAATACATTTACAGATCAATAGCATGAGTGGTTCAGAGGTACCAGTTATCGACCTATGCTAAAACACCCATACTGGTATGTGGTGCAGCCTCCACGGGCAGCAATGCTGATGCTGACTCTGGCATCCAGTCAATCATACAGATGACAAATATTGTCCTGGGATACATTATACCACGCCTGCTCGACCTGTTCACGTAGTTCAGTAAGAATTGTTGGTTGGTGAGTCGCACGAGTCACTTCTCATCCCATCATATCCCACACATGCATGACTGGAGACAAGTCCTGAGATCGAGCTGGCCAGGGAAGTTACTGCACATTGTACAGCATGTTGATTTTCATGGGCAGTATGTGGGAGCACGGACGGCAAAAGAACAGATCTAACAACATTCTGTGCATACCACATATGAGTGCCCCATCCAGAAACACAAAAGGTGAACGATAGTCGGAGCAGAACTAGTTCTGAAAGGTTCGCAGGAGAGCTTCTGTAAAGTTTGGAAGGTAGGAGACGAGGTACTGGCAGAAGGAAAGCTGTGAGGACGGAGCGTGAGTCGTGCTTAGGTGGCTCAGTTGGTAGAGCACTTACCCGCGAAGGGCAAAGGTCCCGAGTTTGAGTCACGGTCCTGCACACAGTTTTAATCTGCTAGGAAGTTTCATATCAGCGCACACTCCGCTGCAGAGTGAAAATCTCATTCAGGTATATATATGTATCTAACATTAGTTTTAGCTTAAATACTATTCCATAAACTCTGAAAATGCGAAATAAAATCTTTCACGTCTCAGTTGCTTACAGTCACCAACAGATGGCTCCTATAAGCCATAAGGTCCATCTCTGTACCACGTTTTGTTCTCATTATCATCAACATGTGTCTACTCCAGTAAAAACTTTCAAAATTTGATCTGTAGGCCACATTTGGTTTAAGATACAATAGAGCTTTAAGTTAATGAGTTCCACATATTTTTAAATGTCCTCATAATACATATGCAAAGAAACAAGTGCCATATTTATATTATCACAGTGTTATTTTCCCATCACGTTATTTTTGTCTGTAAAACGTGATTGAGAGCTCTAAATTGTGTGTCAGGAGATTGGGAGAGTGTAGATAATGTAAAACTAGAAATATATAACTGATAACAATTATTGTGTATGACTTGGGCTTACTTGATGTTAAGTACAAGAAAAATGTTAAAGGCAAAAATTAATTACTTTACCTCATTTATGATTCTCGCCCAAATTTTGACTATGTTTTAAAATATATCAGAGAATATAGTGTTTACATCTAAACAGTATCTAAATACATGAAGTGTATTCAGTCTACGGAAAAAATTCGAAGGTAACATCTATTACATTTTTCTAGAATCATGATAGAAGGTTGTATACATGGAAGAACCCTGGAGATACTAAAAGGTATCAGATAGATTATATAATGGTAAGACAGAGATTTAGGAACCAGGTTTTAAATTGTAAGACATTTCCAGGGGCAGATGTGGACTCTGACCACAATCTATTGGTTATGACCTGTAGATTAAAACTGAAGAAACTGCAAAAAGGTGGGAATTTAAGGAGATGGGACCTGGATAAACTGAAAGAACCAGAGGTTGTACAGAGTTTCAGGGAGAGCATAAGGGAACAATTGACAGGAATGGGGGAAAGAAATACAGTAGAAGAAGAATGGGTAGCTTTGATGGATGAAGTAGTGAAGGCAGCAGAAGATCAAGTAGGTAAAAAGACGAGGGCTAGTAGAAATCCTTGGGTAACAGAAGAAATATTGAATTTAATTGATGAAAGGAGAAAATATAAAAATGCAGTAAGTGAAGCAGGCAAAAAGGAATACAAACGTCTCAAAAATGAGATCGACAGGAAGTGCAAAATGGCTAAGCAGGGATGGCTAGAGGACAAATGTAAGGATGTAGAGGCTTATCTCACTAGGGGTAAGATAGATACTGCCTACAGGAAAATTAAAGAGACCTTTGGAGATAAGAGAACCACTTGTATGAACATCAAGAGCTCAGATGGAAACCCAGTTCTAAGCAAAGAAGGGAAAGCAGAAAGGTGGAAGGAGTATATAGAGGGTCTATACAAGGGCGATGAACTTGAGGACAATATTATGGAAATGGAAGAGGATGTAGATGAAGACGAAATGGGAGATACGATACTGCGTGAAGAGTTTGACAGAGCACTGAAAGCCCTGGGTCGAAACAAGGCCCCCGGAGTAGACAACATTCCATTGGAACTACTGACGGCCTTGGGAGAGCCAGTCCTGACAAAACTCTACCACCTGGTGAGCAAGATGTATGAAACTGGCGAAATACCCTCAGACTTCAAGAAGAATATAATAATTCCAATCCCAAAGAAAGCAGGTGTTGACAGATGTGAAAATTACCGAACAATCAGTTTAATAAGCCACAGCTGCAAAATACTAACACGAATTCTTTACAGACGAATGGAAAAACTAGTAGAAGCCGACCTCGGGGAAGATCAGTTTGGATTCCGTAGAAATGTTGGAACACGTGAGGCAATACTGACCTTACGACTTATCTTAGAAGAAAGATTAAGGAAAGGCATACCTACGTTTCTAGCATTTGTAGACTTAGAGAAAGCTTTTGACAATGTTGACTGGAATACTCTCTTTCAAATTCTAAAGGTGGCAGGGGTAAAATACAGGGAGCGAAAGGCTATTTACAATTTGTACAGAAACCAGATGGCAGTTATAAGAGTTGAGGGACATGAAAGGGAAGCAGTGGTTAAGAAGGGAATAAGACTGGGTTGTAGCCTCTCCCCGATGTTATTCAATCTGTATATTGAGCAAGCAGTAAAGGAAACAAAAGAAAAATTCGGAGTAGGTATTAAAGTCCATGGAGAAGAAATAAAAACTTTGAGGTTCGCCGATGACATTGTAATTCTGTCAGAGACAGCAAAGGACTTGGAAGAGCAGTTGAATGGAATGGATGGTGTCTTGCAGGGAGGATATAAGATGAACATCAACAAAAGCAAAACGAGGATAATGGAATGTAGTCGAATTAAGTCGGGTGATGTTGAGGGTATTAGATTAGGAAATGAGACACTTAACGTAGTAAAGGAGTTTTGCTATTTGGGGAGCAAAATAACTGATGATGGTCGAAGTAGAGAGGATATAAAATGTAGACTGGCAATGGCAAGGAAAGCGTTTCTCAAGAAGAGAAATTTGTTAACATCGAGTATAGATTTAAGTGTCAGGAAGTCATTTCTAAGTATTTGTATGGAGTGTAGCCATGTATGGAAGTGAAACATGGACGGTAAATAGTTTGGACAAGAAGAGAATAGAAGCTTTCGAAATGTGGTGCTACAGAAGAATGCTGAAGATTAGATGGGTAGATCACATAACTAATGAGGAAGTATTGAATAGGATTGGGGAGAAGAGGAGTTTGTGGCACAACTTGACCAGAAGAAGGGATCGGTTGGTAGGACATGTTCTGAGGCATCAAGGGATCACCAATTTAGTATTGGAGGGTAGCGTGGAGGGTAAAAATCGTAGGGGGAGACCAAGAGATGAATACACTAAGCAGATTCAGAAGGATGTAGGTTGCAGTAGGTACTGGGAGATGAAGAAGCTTGCAAAGGATAGAGTAGCATGGAGAGCTGCATCAAACCAGTCTCAGGACTGAAGACCATAACAACAACAACATACTTGTATTATATTCAGTCTCCCCTCCCGCCTCACACATACTTCAGAGCTCATAATCATGGCAAATATGAGTGGAAAATAATTTTTATGTAAACACTGTGATAATAAACATAAACACCGCATTTACTGTGTAGATTGCATACACTTTACATATTTAGGTACTTTTGGAATGTAACATTAATTGCCGCGCGGGATTAGCCGAGCGGTCTAAGGCGCTGCACTCCTGGACTGTGCGGCTGATCTCCGGCCGATGTGACCGAGCGGTTCTACACGCTTCAGTCTGGAACCGCGCGACCGCTACGGTCGCCGGTTCGAATCCTGCCTCGGGCATGGATGTGTGTGATGTCCTTAGGTTAGTTAGGTTTAAGTAATTCTAAGTTCTAGGGGACTGATGACCTCAGAAGTTAAGTCCCATAGTGCTCAGAGCCATTTGAACCATTTATTTGGAGAATTACAAATAGGCAATGTAGCGATATCCTGTCGGTCTATTCAGTCTAGAAAGAGATCTCCCTACATTCAAGTCCGAGGAGATGCGAATATTGATTCAGACCGCTACCTAACGCAAATCAAAATCAAATTTACATCGAAGAAAATCCATCAGAGAAGAACACACCTGGAGAAGTTTGACATGAAAAAGGTCATAGAATCCAACGTGAAGCAGGAATGGAAAAGGCCACAAGCAAACACATGAGAAGAATTCTATAGAAAGATCACACAAAAAGCACAAGAACTAATACCACATAAAAAGAACACTAAACGCCTGGGGTGGGATTCTGAATGTGAGAACGCACTATAAATATGCAACCAAGCCTACCAGGAATACAACGATAAAAAAATTTCCAGAAAACCAATACGTTTTAATGAGTCCAGGAAACAGGTAGCAAAACTCATTAGGCAAACCAAGAGGAAGTACATGAAGGATCAACTAGACGCTATAGAGGAAAAGTTCCACAACCACAACACGAGAGATTTCTACAGGACTTCCGTAAGGAAGGCCCATGGTTATACAACTCAGAACTTATGCTTCAGAGAACAAGATGGAAACCTCGCATTAATTAATCACAAGAAATGTGAGGAAGTAGCTCGTTATTTCTCTGATCTCCTTAACTGCCCTGAACCTGAAACAAGATTCCCAACACAGGACTGCTCCTCCGCTCACCACGGATCATTCCCATCAACATGTGAAGAGATCTACAAATAAATACTTAAATTAAAAAACAAACGGACACCTGGTGAAGAAGGCATCATTGCAGAACTATTACTGGCAAACTGAAACACTTACTGACGACTGGAAATGTACTCTTATCCACTCGCTGCACAAGAAAGGAGATAGGGCGAATGTGAACAACTAAAGAGGAATCTTCCTGCTACAAGTCAAATACACAAATTTTTGAGCGCGCTTACTCCAGAGAACACAAGAGTGGTTAGACCACAAAATTGGTGAATACTAGGCAGGTTTCCACCTCGGTCGTTCAATGAACAGAACAAATCTTCAATCAGAAAACAGTTCTAAAATACAATACCACCAGGAACACTCCAGCCGGCCGAAGTGGCCGTGCGGTTAAAGGCGCTGCAGTCTGGAACCGCAAGACCGCTACGGTCGCAGGTTCGAATCCTGCCTCGGGCATGGATGTTTGTGATGTCCTTAGGTTAGTTAGGTTTAGCTAGTTCTAAGTTCTAGGGGACTAATGACCTCAGCAGTTGAGTCCCATAGTGCTCAGAGCCATTTTGGAACACTCCAGTCATTTGCACTCTCTTAGATTTCAAGAAAGCATACGAGTCTGTTGACCGACAATCTTTGTTTAACATCTTAGATAAACAGGGACTCTACCCATAAGCACTACGACTAATCAGACAGATGAAATTCATGGGTCAAATCTCTGACCCCTTCATGATCAAAACTTGAGTACGCCAAGGCGACAGACTGTTGTTCAACCTAGTTCTGGACAAAGTAGCGAGGAAATAGAAAAAAAAATGAAAATCCAAGGACACTGGAAACCAACACAACTAGGACGATCCCGCGACAAGACACAAATCTCAAACCTAGCTTTCGCAAACGATTTGGGCTTACTCTCGCATAAGGAAGCAACCAAACAAATGTAAATACTAAAAGAATGTGCAGAATAAGTTGGTCTGCAGATCTCTTTACAGATATCTTACTTGTTCTGCTCGAAATTAAACATACAAAAATTAGACACAAAATACGGCAAGATAAACAGGGTTACACATTTCAAATATCTGGGTGAAATCGTCAAACCTACAAGAGAAGAAAAGATCTCACAGAAGACTCGACTACAAAAAATGAAGAGAGCAAAAAAATGGTTCAAATGGCTCTGAGCATATTGCGACTTAACTTCTGAGGTCGTCAGTCGCCTAGAACTTAGAACTAATTAAACCTGACTAACCTAAGGACATCACACACATCCATGCCCGAGGCAGGATTCGAACCTGCGACCGTAGCGGCCAC
Organism: Schistocerca cancellata; assembly: GCF_023864275.1. Classification (NCBI taxonomy): domain Eukaryota; kingdom Metazoa; phylum Arthropoda; class Insecta; order Orthoptera; family Acrididae; genus Schistocerca; species Schistocerca cancellata. The sequence goes on along the minus strand of NC_064629.1, from coordinate 648,632,528 downwards.
GCGGTTCCAGACTGAAGCGCCTTTAACCGCACGGCCACACCGGCCGGCGAAGAGAGCATACGGCAGAACACAAAACATATGCACACATCAAAAAAAGTTTTGGATCACCCCGGTTCCCAGAACTCCTGAACATAGACGTTGACTGCGGATATTGTATCACAGACATAGTCTCTTTGACTGTTCAGAGATGTCACTAAACCCGGCCAGTGGCCGAGCAGTTCTAGGAGCTACAGTCTGGAACCGTGCGACCGCTACGGTCACAGGTTCGAATCCTGCCTCGGACATGGATGTGTGTAATGTCCTTAGGTTAGTTAGGTTTAAGTAGTTCTACGTTCTAGGGGAGTGATGACCTCAGAAGTTAAGGCCCATAGTGCTCAGAGCCATTTGAACCATTTTTTTAAACCAGGTCAAATATGGAAACAACCATGTATGAGCAGCGCCTATTAGACGGAGGGAGTCCGATAGCCTATCAGTTACAGTCATTCCACCAGGAAGGAGGAACACAGCTCGTTTTGTCTGTAGTTCAATCATGCCTAGACGGTCAATACCGCGGTTCGATCGCGTCCGCATTGTTACTTTGCGCCAGGAAGGGCTCTCAACAAGGGAAATGTCTAGACGTCTCGGAGTGAACCAAAGCGATGTTGTTCGGAAATCGAGGAGATACAGAGAGACAGAAACTGTCGATGACATGCCTCGCTCAGGCCGCTCAAGGGCTACTACTGCAGTGCATGACCGCTACCTACGGATTATGGCTCGGCGGAACCCTGACAGCAACGCCACGATGTTGAATAATGCTTTTCGTGCAGCCACAGGAGGTCGTGTTACAACTCAAACTATGCGAAATAGGCTGCACGATACGCAACTTCACTCCGGACGCCCATGGCGAGGTCCATCTTTGCAACCACGAAACAGTGCAGCGCGGTACACATCTGCCCAACAACATGCCGAATGGACCGCTCAGGATTGACATCACATTCTCTTCACCAATGAGTGTGGGATATGCCTTCAACCAGACAATAGTTGGAGACGTGTTTGGAGGCAACCAAGTCAGGCCGAACGCCTTAGACACACTGTCCAGCGAATACAGCAAGATGGAGGTTCCCAGCTGTTTTGGGGTGTCATTATGTCGGGCCGACGTACGCCACTGGTGGTCATGGAAGGCGCCGTAACGGCTGTACGATACGTGAATGCCATCCTCCGACCGATAGTGTAACCATGTCGACAGCATATTGGTGACGCATTCGTCTTCATGGACGACAATTCGCACCCTCATCGTGCACGTCTTGTGAATGAAGTCCTTCCGGATAACGACATCGCTCGACTAGAGCGGCCAGCATGTTCTCCAGACATGAACCCTATCGAACATGCCTGGGATAGATTGAAAAGGGCTGTTTATGGTCGACGTGACCCACCAACCACTCTGTGGGATCTACGCCGAATCACCGTTGAGGAGTGGGACAATCTGGACCAACAGTGCCCTGATGAACTTGTGGATAGTATGCCACGACGAATACACAAGAGGACGTGCTACTGGGTATTACAGGTACCGGTGTGTACAGCATTCTGGACCACCACCTCTGAAGGCTTTGCTGAATGGTGGTACAACATGCAATGTGTGGTTTTCATGAGCAATAAAAAGGGCGGGAACGATGTTTATGGTGATCTCTATTCCAGTTTTCTGTACTCTCGGAACTGAGGTGATGTAAAAAATTTTTTGATGTGTGTATAATAAGAAATGCATGTCCATTCAAACTAAGATCAGTCACTACAACACAGTAATCAAGCCTGAAATACTGTATGCAAGTGAGACACTAACTCTCCATACGAAACACGACATGGAAAGCACACTGAAGGAAGAACACAAAACCATGAGAAAAATTCTCAGCCCAAAGCTGACAGAAGAGACATACAGATTACGTACACCCTAGGAAAACTACAGAGATGTTAATCCTAGCAGTAGCTGTCAGGGAAAGTGGGTTAAAGTTCCGCTGGCACATCAGCAAGCAACCACCAACAACACTCAGCTACAGAATTCTGAAATACACTAAGCTATCAAAAGTATCCGCATACTTGGCTGAAAATGACTTACAAGTTCGTGGCGGTAATGCTGGAATTCAATATGGTGTCGACACACCCTTCGCCTTGATGAGAGATTCCACTCTCGCAGGCATCCGTTCAGTCAGGTGCTGGAAGGTTTCTTGGGGAATGTCAGCCCATTCTTCACGGAGTGCTGCACTGAGGAGAGGTATCGATGTCTGTTGATGAGGCCTAGCACGAAGTCGGTATTCCAAAACATCCCAAAAGTGCTCTATATGATTCTTGTCAGGACTCTGTGCAAGCCAGTCCATTAATGGGACGTTATTGTCGTGTAACCACTTCGTCACAGGCCTTGCATTATGAACAGGTGCTCGATCGTGTTGAAAAATGCAGTAGCCATCCCGGAATTGCTCTTCAACAGTTGGAGGCAAGAAGGTGCGTAAAACATCAATGTAGGCCTGTGCTGTGATGGTGCCACGCTAAATAACAAGGGGTGCAGGCCCACTCCATGAAAAACACGACCACACCGCAATACCACCGCCTCCGAATTTTACTGTTGGCACTACACACGCTGGCAGATTATGTTCACCGGACATTCGCCATACTCACAACCTGCCATCGGATCGCCATGTTGTGTACAGTGATTCGTCACTCCACACAACGTTTTTCCACAGTTCAGTCGTCCAATGTTTACGCTCCTTACACCAAGCAAGGCGTTGTTTGGCATTATTGGTGTGATGTGTGGTTTATGAGCAGCCGCTCGACCATGAAATCCAAGTTTTCTCACCTCCCGCCTAACTACCATAGTACTTGCAGTGGGTCCTGATGCAGTCTGAAATTCGTGTGTGATGGTCTTGATAGATGTTTGCCTATTACACATTACGACCCTCTTCAACTGTCGGCGGTCTCTGTCAGTCAACAGACGAGGTTGGTCTGTATGCTTTTGTGCTGTACATGTCCTTTCACGTTTCCACTTCACTATCACATCGGAAACAGTGGACCTAGGGATGTTTAGTAATGTGGAAATCTCGCGTACAGACATATGGCAAGTGATACCCAGTCACCTGACCACGTTCGAAGTCCGTGAGTTCCGCGGAGCGCCCCATTCTGCTCTCTCACGATGTCTAATGACTACTGAGGTCGTTGATATGGAGTACCTGGTACTAGATGGCAGCACAATGCACCTAATACGAAAAACGCATGTTTTTGGGGGCGTCTGGGTACTTTTGATGACATAGTGTACGTACAAGAGGTCAAGTCAACAGTAATATGGATCAAACAGGTCAAACTCGACTTAGGAAAAGCACAAATTGATACAATGAAAACTGAAGACGGAAACATACACTCCTGGAAATGGAAAAAAGAACACATTGACACCGGTGTGTCAGACCCACCATACTTGCTCCGGACACTGCGACCAGGAACCGCGGTGTTGGCCGTCGAATGGCGCTAGCTCCGCAGCATTTGTGCACCGCCGCAGTCAGTGTCAGCCAGTTTGCCGTGGCATACGGAGCTCCATCGCAGTCTTTAACACTGGTAGCATGCCGCGACAGTGTGGACGTGAACCGTATGTGCAGTTGACGGACTTTGAGCGAGGGCGTATAGTGGGCATGCGGGAGGCCGGGTGGACGTACCGCCGAATTGCTCAACACGTGGGGCGTGAGGTCTCCACAGTACATCTATGTTGTCGCCAGTGGTCGGCGGAAGGTGCACGTGCCCGTCGACCTGGGACCGGACCGCAGCGACGCACGGATGCACGCCAAGACCGTAGGATCCTACGCAGTGCCGTAGGGGACCGCACCGCCACTTCCCAGCAAATTAGGGACACTGTTGCTCCTGGGGCATCGGCGAGGACCATTCGCAACCGTCTCCATGAAGCTGGGCTACGGTCCCGCACACCGTTAGGCCGTCTTCCGCTCACGCCCCAACATCGTGCAGCCCGCCTCCAGTGGTGTCGCGACAGGCGTGAATGGAGGGACGAATGGAGACGTGTCGTCTTCAGCGATGAGAGTCGCTTCTGCCTTGGTGCCAATGATGGTCGTATGCGTGTTTGGCGCCGTGCAGGTGAGCGCCACAATCAGGACTGCATACGACCGAGGCACACAGGGCCAACACCCGGCATCATGGTGTGGGGAGCGATCTCCTACACTGGCCGTACACCACTGGTGATCGTCGAGGGGACACTGAATAGTGCACGGTACATCCAAACCGTCATCGAACCCATCGTTCTACCAGTCCTAGACCGGCAAGGGAACTTGCTGTTCCAACAGGACAATGCACGTCCGCATGTATCCCGTGCCACCCAACGTGCTCTAGAAGGTGTAAGTCAACTACCCTGGCCAGCAAGATCTCCGGATCTGTCCCCCATTGAGCATGTTTGGGACTGGATGAAGCGTCGTGTCACGCGGTCTGCACGTCCAGCACGAACGCTGGTCCAACTGAGGCGCCAGGTGGAAATGGCATGGCAAGCCGTTCCACAGGACTACATCCAGCATCTCTACGATTGTCTCCATGGGAGAATAGCAGCCTGCATTGCTGCGAAAGGTGGATATACACTGTACTAGTGCCGACATTGTGCATGCTCTGTTGCCTGTGTCTATGTGACTGTGGTTCTGTCAGTGTGATCATGTGATGTATCTGACCCCAGGAATGTGTCAATAAAGTTTCCCCTTCCTGGGACAATGAATTCACGGTGTTCTTATTTCAATTTCCAGGAGTGTATATACAGAGACAATATCTAAAAGTGAAATATTATATGTATACCCTGGTTTTGAGTAATCGATGCACCGATTGACGAGGAAGATTTTTGTTCATGATTTATAAATATTTCATAGAATTTGTCTGAATTACGGTAAATTAAAGTTCCTCATCGCTGTGAGAATCATGCTGATGTCACTGGCACCTAACTAACAGTCGCCATAACCCGAGAGAGCAGCCAGTATACCCAAGTTTGTATTCAGAGAGGTGGTCTAGCAGTAGAGTGACTCAGATTGCACGTTACACTGTAACTCTCCTTTCTGCGGATGGGATGCTGCTTTTCTTTGATTAGATAAAGAAAATTTCACAGTAGCAAAGCAGATGTCATAGCTTTCAAATTTATGCATTCGTGGAAGCAAACATAGATGCGAACATGATTCTTTGTGTGCTCCAGCAAAAAAGTCTGTCACAAATGAACTGTGACACGAAATTGTGGAGTTCCAAGATGCTACTCCACGTGCGCAACGAAAAAATAGTGAACGCTAAAATGATGATTTGGCCCTGTCTGACTACCCCCTGGAGCAGATCTTAGATCTCTTAATGCTCTTTAACATATAAATTACAACCTCAATTTAAATGAATTATTAAGGCAGCTAATACCTCTAAATGATAAACGTTTTTTTCTTATTATACATTTACTGTAGATTAAAAATCAAACCTTTATTACAAATGTCTATATTTCCTAGCTAAAATTTCTGATCAATTGCCCCTTTTTATGGCCACGTGATCTAACATAAATAACGTGATATGACTGAAATCATCACGTCACATACACATCTACGTACCAAACACTAGAAGACACTACTTTCAAAGATGATCTACGGTAGTGTGGAACCTCAGTGTTAATAAACTAGCGTGATCACAGCTGTTTAGCTTTATGGTCCTAATAAGCCGAAGCAGTTAGCAATATCACCATATGTACTACGTCCGGTTCGTCGGAGTGATGGTTTTTTGTACACATCTGCGACGATGGAAGAACTCCAGCCACAAAATAAAACTCTTTCAAACAGTAAGATGGCAGAAGGCGGGTCCTCTGACTAATATACTCTAAAACTGTCTTCGTCTCTCTGTGTTGTACAGACGAGAAATGTGAACTCCCAGCCACAAGAGCGGAGTTCAAATAATGTCTCAACTTGAGTATAGGCAGAAGAAGTGTTCTCAATCACTGAATGCTGCATACTCAACGGCGACTTCCAACCCGGAGACGAAGTCTAGAATCATATAAGTTCGCAACAGTACAGTGCCCAACGGCTCTAACTATAAACTCTCCTGAGAGCAAAGACAGCATGTCCACCTGTACCAACAAAGCTGATACTGAGCAGCCGTCACACACGGTCGCTCAAAAACGGAAGGCCCTTTCTCTGCACTGCTGGCTTCCCAGCATGTCTCGGCTCCCCTCCTTTGTAACTGCAGAAGGCGAATTCTATTCTCAAAACCCTGGAATATTCTCCCTCTCTACAGATTCTTCTGAACGCCAACCAGCCATATTTTAGTCTTTTGTCGTCCAGCGCGGAAAGTTTGCGAGGGAATACCTATACTCATACAATGGTACGCTTCTGAGTGAAAATCCTTGGAATAACACAGCCTGCGTGATTTCCGAGGTGACGCTTCCTCATTCCTCTCAGCAGCGTCCAAGATTTGCGGAGTTCCTGGTTATCCTTCTGATCCGGCTACATTACCGGCCGGCCACGTCTCTATTGTGCTCCAGTGCCTAACGTCCGTATTGCTACTTCCTGTGTTTAAGCAGGAACAACACACCTGTGTGGGCCTTTCACCCAGAGCTTGAGTTCTTCCTGCCGTTTCATCTCCACTGGCATTCCAACCTCTACTAGTATAGGCAATGACTCATTACGCTGTTTTGATAATAAAGACACTGCGTCACCATTCATGCAAAAGCATTAACAATTATTTACACAATGTACGTGACAATGTCAGTCTCTTTAAATATTCATACATATGATGTACAACCTATCAAATGATACCTAATTGTGGTATTAGATCACAGCAAAGTATGTAGGTGAGTGCTTGTAAGGTGCGAAATCATACCCACCTTACAATACTCCCACCTAATGAACTATTTTGTACTAGGATGGGGTAATTCTTACAGTATTATCTCATCCAGTACAAAATAAAATAATCATCAACTGCCTGTACAAGCGAAATAACAAGAATATGAGTGCAGTGGAACACTTGAATCATGATATGTTCTTCTACAGTCATTTTGCGTTCATTAATGGGTTTAGTGCCATAAATTTACTTATTATATGTTTATTATAATCTGTCTGCCCCTTATGTTTGGAACATTCTCCCGAGATGTGACAATTGGAATATACGATATCAAAAGAAATTTAACTAACATTACAAAAAATTTATGCTCTTGCAGAAGTGGTAGTTCCCATCTTTCTTTAGACTTAAGGCCCATGCTCTCAGTCTTCATCCATCCCTAAGACATAGGTTCAGGCAAGAAATATTAAAGTAAAGTATCCTAATCTTTCAAAAGTGGTCGTCCAATAAATTACATGTTCTTCATTTAGCCCTGAATATGCAAAACAAGCAGTTATGTCAGTTATCCAAGAGGTTATCTATTGGTTATTATACAATGATATAACATTCTGTGAAACATCCTGCGTAATTTTTTTACTTGGCCATGTTTATGCTCTTGCTTGTATTAAAAAAAAAAAAAAGGAAAAAAAAGCATTTCACGAACTGATTGACCAAGTCTGGTGCTTACCTAAACATTTCAAAAATCTTATGTTCTAAAGCGTTTTTTGACAAACTGCATTTACATTTACTGTGACAACTAATATTTGTAATAAGAGTTCAGATCGACCACCAGTTTTAACAAATGTGTTTGTTCTCCGTATAAAGAATGTAATACATTAAAACATTAAAGCCCATAGACTCATTAACAAAGAAAATGATAAACAATAATTTTACATACATGTTGTTGTTGTTGTTGTCTTCAGTCCTGAGACTGGTTTGATGCAGCTCTCCATGCTACTCTATCCTGTGCAAGCTTCTTCATCTCCCAGTACCTACTGCAACCTACATCCTTCTGAATCTGCTTAGTGTATTGATCTCTTGGTCTCCCTCTACGATTTTTACCCTCCACGCTGCCCTCCAATGCTAAATTTGTGATCCCTCGATGCCTCAGAACATGTCCTACCAACCGATCCCTTCTTCTAGTCAAGTTGTGCCACAAACTTCTCTTCTCCCCAATCCTATTCAATACCTCCTCATTAGTTACGTGATCTACCCACCTTATCTTCAGCATTCTTCTGTAGCACCACATTTCGAAAGCTTCTATTCTCTTCTTGTCCAAACTAGTTATCGTCCATGTCTCACTTCCATACATGGCTACACTCCATACAAATACTTTCAGAAACGACTTCCTGACACCTAAATCTATATTCGATGTTAACAAATTTCTCTTCTTGAGAAACGCTTTCCTTGCCATTGCCAGTCTACATTTTATATCCTCTCTACTTCGACCATCATCGGTTATTTTACTCCCCAAATAGCAAAACTCCTTTACTACTTTAAGTGTCTCATTTCCTAATCTAATACCCTCAGCATCACCCGACTTAATTTGACTACATTCCATTATCCTCGTTTTGCTTTTGTTGATGTTCATCTTATATCCTCCTTTCAAGACACTGTCCATTCCGTTCAACTGCTCTTCCAAGTCCTTTGCTGTCTCTGACAGAATTACAATGTCATCGGCGAACCTCAAAGTTTTTACTACTTCTCCATGAATTTTAATACCTACTCCGAATTTTTCTTTTGTTTCCTTTACTGCTTGCTCAATATACAGATTGAATAACATCGGGGAGAGGCTACAACCCTGTCTCACTCCTTTCCCAACCACTGCTTCCCTTTCATGCCCCTCGACTCTTATAACTGCCATCTGGTTTCTGTACAAACTGTAAATAGCCTTTCGCTCCCTGTATTTTACCCCTGCCACCTTCAGAATTTGAAAGAGAGTATTCCAGTCAACATTGTCAAAAGCTTTCTCTAAGTCTACAAATGCTAGAAACGTAGGTTTGCCTTTTCTTAATCTTTCTTCTAAGATAAGTCGTAAGGTCAGTATTGCCTCACGTGTTCCAACATTTCTACGGAATCCAAACTGATCTTCCCCGAGGTCGGCTTCTACCAGTTTTTCCATTCGTCTGTAAAGAATTCGCGTTAGTATTTTGCAGCTGTGACTTATTAAACTGATAGTTCGGTAACTTCCACATCTGTCAACACCTGCTTTCTTTGGGATTGGAATTATTATATTCTTCTTAAAGTCTGAGGGTATTTCGCCTGTCTCATACATCGTGCTCACCAGATGGTAGAGTTTTGTCATGACTGGCTCTCCTGAGGCCATCAGTAGTTCTAATGGAATGTTGTCTACTCCCGGGGCCTTGTTTTGACTCAGGTCTTTCAGTGCTCTGTCAAACTCTTCACGCAGTATCTTATCTCCCATTTCATCTTCATCTACATCCTCTTCCATTTCCATAATATTGTCCTCAAGTACATCGCCCTTGTATAAACCCTCTATATACTCCTTCCACCTTTCTGCTTTCCCTTCTTTGCTTAGAACTGGGTTGCCATCTGAGCTCTTGATATTCATACAAGTGGTTCTCTTCTCTCCAAAGGTCTCTTTAATTTTCCTGTAGGCAGTATCTATCTTACCCCTAGTGAGACAAGCCTCTACATCCTTACATTTGTCCTCTAGCCATCCCTGCTTAGCCATTTTGCAATTCCTGTCGATTTCATTTTTGAGACGTTTGTATTCCTTTTTGCCTGCTTCATTTACTGCATTTTTATATTTTCTCCTTTCATCAATTAAATTCAATATTTCTTCTGTTACCCAAGGATTTCCACTAGCCCGCGTCTTTTTACCTACTTGATCGTCTGCTGCCTTCACCACTTCATCCCTCAGAGCTACCCATTCTTCTTCTACTGTATTTCTTTCCCCTATTCCTGTCAATTGTTCCCTAATGCTCTCCCTGAAACTCTCTACAACCTCTGGTTCTTTCAGTTTATCCAGGTCCCATCTCCTTAAATTCCCACCTTTTTGCAGTTTCTTTAGTTTCAATCTGCAGTTCATAACCAATAGATTGTGGTCAGAATCTACATCTGCCCCAGGAAATGTCTTACAATTTAAAACCTGGTTCCTAAATCTCTGTCTTACCATTATATAATCTATCTGAAACCTGTCAGTATCTCCAGGCTTCTTCCATGTATACAGCCTCCTTTCATGATTCTTGAACCAAGTGTTAGCTATGATTAAGTTATGCTCTGTGCAAAATTCTACAAGGCGGCTTCCTCTTTCATTCCTTCCTCCCAATCCATATTCACCTACTATGTTTCCTTCTCTCCCTTTTCCTACTGACAAATTCCAGTCACCCATCACTATTAAATTTTCGTCTCCCTTCACTACCTGAATAATTTCTTTTATCTCGTCATACATTTCATCTATTTCTTCATCATCTGCAGAGCTAGTTGGCATATAAGCTTGTACTACTGTAGTAGGCATGGGCTTTGTGTCTATCTTGGCCACAATAATGCGTTCACTATGCTGTTTGTAGTAGCTAACCCGCACTCCTATTTTTTTATTCATTATTAAACCTACTCCTGCATTACCCCTATTTGATTTTGTATTTATAACCCTGTAATCACCTGACCAAAAGTCTTGTTCCTCCTGCCACCGAACTTCACTAATTCCCACTATATCTAACTTTAACCTATCCATCTCCCTTTTGAAATTTTCTAACCTACCTGCCCGATTAAGTGATCTGACATTCCACGCTCCGATCCGTAGAACGCCAGTTTTCTTTCTCCTGATAACGACGTCCTCTTGAGTAGTCCCCGCCCGGAGATCCGAATGGGGGATTATTTTACCTCCGGAATATTTTACCCAAGAGGACGCCATCATCTTTTAATCATACAGTAGAGCTGCATGTCCTCGGGAAAAAATACGGCTGTAGTTTCCCCTTGCTTTCAGCCGTTCGCAGTACCAGCACAGCAAGGCCGTTTTGGTTAATGTTACAAGGCCAGATCAGTTAATCATCCAGAGTGTTGCCCCTGCAACTACTGAAAAGGCTGCTGCCCCTCTTCAGGGACCACATGTTTGTCTGGCCTCTCAACAGATACCCCTCCGTTGTGGTTGCACCTACGGTACGGCCATCTGTATCGCTGAGGCACGCAAGCCTCCCCACCAACGGCAAGGTCCATGGTTCATGGGGGGGTTTACATACATACATACATACACAAATAAAATTCTGGAAATACACAAATATATAAAAGCTGTGGAGGATATCACATAATTATCATAGAGAATGATGTACAATAATTTTACATGAAGAAATACACAAATATTTTCTTAATACTACCCTGAAAAATAAGTACAAGATGTTTACAAACTGCTAAATATCGGAAACTGTTAGTTTGTGGGTGTAACTGTTCAGTGTTCACTAAATTTTGCGCCTTTTTTTTTATCAAGAGTCATACACGGATTCGGATTTCACAACACACTTTCATCTTCATTTGTGTATGGGGATGGAAGCTACAGTTTTTTTGTGAGGTTTAGGAAGCGACGATTGTTTGAGATCGGTCATGGTGGCTTTGCAAGTCAGTCTTCGGACCCTCAGCCCATTGTTGATCCCGCCCTTCCAACTCATCAACTCTCTCGTAGAGTTGATGAGTTGGAAGGATCCCCAGAATATACATCCGGGTAAGTGGGTGTATGTTTTGAAACAGCCAAGTTTTCGTCGAGTTTGCACACAGTATGACAGAGGTACATTCAGGTAGGATCTTTATATGTCACCTAAATTTCTTCTGTGTTTGCTAAGAGAAGTGTATTTGTATCTAGTCTTCAGATCTTTGTGTTCCTTCTTTTACTGTGTTTGTGTTCCTACTCTTCTGTTCTTTATGTTGCTTCTTTCTCTTGATATAAATATAGTGTTTTGTATAAGGATACTGGTAATTTTGGACATAGGTTATCTGTTTAGTGACACTATACATGGAACTTGAGTCGTTGTCTGTGACTCAGATTCTGCAGAAGTCAGTGCCAGGTGACTGACTGTTTCAGATTATGATGTTTATGAACCTCTGTCTGGCAGAGAACAGCCGAAGGAAAAGCAAATAGTTTACAGGTCCGTACAGCTATTATCATTTGCACTGTAGGCTTAACTGACTGTATTATGTGTGCAATTGGTTTATCTCGTCTCCATCGTGTAGTCCAACAGTAGAGACAAGTCATTAGGGGCCATTTAAACACCATCTTGACTCGTCCCAGCAGGGTTGCTGCAGATGCCCGTTTGTTACCTGCTCCGCCACTGTCTGCTGCCCGAGGACTTCTGGTAGCCACATGAATAGGCTAGCTGTATGCCCATGTCCGCGACATGGTCGACGGCGTCCCTTGCTTCCAGTCCGTTCCAACACCACATCACGTTGTTGCTTCCAGTGTGTCTCGCAAAGTTTTTGGTGCATCCTGTGCCCACTGTTATCCACAATTAGTTTCTGGTTTACACAAACACTATACAATGCATAACACAAAACATTGACATTTCTCTGTTATGAAATATAAAAATTTTAGTTGCATTTGCTGGTGAGGATATTTATCTTTACATTTATTATTGTTCTATTTGTACAATCAGCCAAGACGCTCACTTATTTATTATTACTATTTTGATCAAAATTTCATGTACAAAGTTAATGTTAATTAATTATTAAATATCTGTGGACACCCGTATACCTAAGAAAAATACATGTTCATTATTTGTCCATACAACAACAGCATTATAATCCTCACCAAATCCCAATGTTAATATTTGCAAATACTACTTGTTAAACTATTTGTTAAGCTACTGGCCAGTAGGATCTTTATGCTAGTCTAACTACTACCCAATTCAAATTACTACTGTCGTTGGGTATCCCAAGATCGTCCGCTCTCATGGCTCTTGGTTTCATTGTGGATGTAGTTGTGAATATCTGTGAACAATAAAGTGTATGTCTGCACAACACACACACAAATGAATGGTTAGACGGGCCTCTTCTTCATTTCATGCTTTGGCGTGCTTCCTGTGGAAAATCATAAACTACATAGGAAGTGTAGTACAAAATTCCTGATTCTTTATTCATATTTCACGTACCTTTTCTCATGGTTTTACTTAGTAATACCTTCTCTGTCGCTTTCCCCTTTTTCCGGAGCTGCTGCCATTACCTTTATCTGGTGTTCTCTTCTTCTCGTGTTTATAAGGTTACTTTTTATTTTTACTAGTGTACCTGGAAAATTAAAGATTTTAGTACATTATATAAAATCACTGCTCATCAACAAGACTGCCATTCCCTTATGTATTACCTACTATGTCATGTGCTTTGAAGTAGAGCATTATTATTTTCCTTTATTAAATTTTACGTGTCTATATCCCTTTATTACACTTCCATTTCATGTCGCTGTAACACTCAAACAATATTTCAGTGCGCTCATACGGTATTCCGCAGAACTGGCCACCATGTACACAATTATTCCGTCTCTCTGACAAGCATAAATACAACATTTCCATATACAAATAACGGTGCACTCTCGCGTAGCCACGTGGAGCAGGTCGCCGATTAAACTTTCATTTCTCTTAATGGAGACAAATCATACTTGGATGACACACCTGCGTGTCACCACAAACCACTACTAGCAACTCACTTATTTGTGATCCCATTGATAAACATGTAAAATAGACACTCATTTCACGAAGTAGTTCTAAAATTTCTTTTTCAAAATGCTGACGTTCTCTGCTAATACGTTCCACATCAATTGGGTAACCTATTCACACATCTTTACAACATTTTGCAGTACCACACGTTTCTCATTTTTTACTTTATTCCTTCATGGACAGATAGCACACCTTAAACTCTAAACACCTTCTAAAATTGTGTGCTGAGCTTGCTGTGCACATAGTTATAGTATACACAAAGAAACATACACTAATTTTCTCACCCTCGACATCCTGCCCTTTTATGTACTGTAGTACCTCTTTTAACATCATAATAGCACAGAAAATATTGATAAATCTACATATCCGTTCGGTATGATGACTTAACTTAATTGTTAACTATATAGATTATACTTCACTTTCGCTATACAAGCTAACTCTTCCGATTTATTCTATAAATGGCTTGAGATGGCTCATATGATGGAGTCCCAAAGATTTTCCTGATTTCAGAGACACAATTTCAACCGCATTTGCATGCGCTAGTCTTCTTATACGTACAGTGCTGCTGTATCTCTTGAAGAACTTTTGACATAGCTTCATTTGTTTATTGGGCAACCTATAAGACTTACTAAGAATTTTTGTCCAACTACAAATTCCCTTACGTGCGCCTTTTGGTCTGTGCGCAGCTAATGTTGTCGGCGCGTCCTTTGTGGGAAATCGATCAGTCCTCGAATTTTGTCTGGAGGGTCCCTATTCTTCAGAACAGTCATAGGTAGCATCAGTGTAGTACTGTGTGGGAGCCCGTTTATCACATCCTGAAAAGCTTTAAGAAATACATCCCAGCTAGCATGATTCTTTCCACAGTATAATCTACATAAATTACCCAAATCTTTCACTGTTCTCACCATAGGGTTCGAACCCGAATGAAATCTACTAATAAATATGGGCTTTATTTTATACCTTCTTAGTGTTCTTTTCCATACCTCAGATTTATATTGAGGTCCATTATCTGAGATAATACAATCTACAATTCCCACTTCGTTTATGAAGTCTCTGCACAAGGCTCTACTCACAGTTGCACCAGTCGCCCTTTTTAGTGGTGTCAACGTCACAAATTTGGATGTCAGCTCCGGTACTACCAATATATATTGATAGCCCCTCGGTGTGTTGGGTAATGGTCCCATTAAATCCGTCGCTGCCATATGCCATAGCTTCTCAGGAATAATTGGGTATAAAGGAGCCTGGGTACCTACAGTTGTGGATTCCGCCTTATGGCAGATTTTACAGATGGCTGGTAGTTTCCTCCTACGTTTCTCCATGTTTTAAAAATAGCAGACACTCCTCATTTTCATAAAACATTTTCGTGGACCGAAATGTGCGTAATTTAGGTGTGTATACCGTATAAGCTTATTTATTAACTCATTTGGTATGCACATCACCCACAACGAATCATTAACGCTTGTCCTATAAAACAGAGTCCCTTTTCTCAAGAGGTAGTGCTGTCTTATGCAGGCATCCGTCAGATCCTTCCATTCTTCTTTCACTTTGAATAAATCTGCGTCCTTGTCCTGCTCATTCGTGATATTCTGCATCATTACAGTAACGATTTTTAAATGCCATGCCTTTGAGGTAGAACAACTAAAAGTGCTCTTGATCTAATGCTTCAGCCATCTCTTCTGTTATACCAATAGGTGAGCGGGACAAATGGTTCAAATGGCTCTGAGCACTATGGGACTTAACTTCTGAGGTCATCAGTCCCCTAGAACTTAGAACTACTTAAACCTAACTAACCTAAGGACACCACACACATCCATGCCCGAGGCAGGATTCGAACCTGCGACCGCAGCGGTCTCGCGGTTCCAGACTGTAGCGCCTGAGCGGGACAGGGCGACAGCAATGACATTTGTTGGACAGGCACATAGATCGTTGAAAACTGGTATTCCTGAAGCACAGCTACCCATCTCTCTAGTCTTCCATGCGGAAGTTTGGCGGCTAGGAGAAATTCTAGCGCCTTATGGTCCGTATAGACTTCTGTTTTTCTACCGAACAGAAAGTATCTCAACTTTTTAAATCCCCACACTATTGCAAGGGCTTCAAGTTCGGTAACAGAGTAATTACTTTCAGCTTTGGATAGTACCCTGCTACGAAAGGCGATTGTTCTGTGTACTAATTTGTCATCTTTTTCAAACTCCTGAAACAGCATAAATCCCAGACCGGTCTTCGCGGTGTCAGTGGCCATACAAAAATCCTGTGACAAGTCACGATGTGATAAAATAGGAGCATTGACAAGTTCCGTCTTCAAATTATTGAATTCTCGATCTGCACACTCATCCCACACCCAGGGTGTTCCTTTTCCCACCAATTGGCAGAGTCCCCCGACGTGCTAATGTTTCCACATAAATATACTTTTTATAAAAATTTATTATTCCTAGAAACCCTCTCAGTTGTTTTCTGGTTGTGGGAGTGGTAAAGTTTGCAATTGCTGCCATCCTCTCTGGGTCGGGACTAATCCTATCTCCTATTATCACGTGTCCCAGAAAGCTAACTCTACTGATCCCAATACAAGATTTATCAATGTTTGCTGTCACCCCATACCTTTTCAAACTGCTTAACACTTCCTCTAAGAGTTTGTTATGTCTTTCACATGTATTTTCTGCAATCAGTACATCGTCAGCATAACACGTGAGCTTCTCTTTTAAATCTTCGCTCAATATTTTTCTAAAACCCCTGATAAATGCAGCTGAAGATATATTCAATCCAAAAGGGAGCTTTTTGAATTGAAAACACCTTCAGAAAACAATAAAGGCCGTTTGCTTTTGGCAGTCAGGATCGAGCTCTATCTGCCAAAAGCTCGATCGTAAATCAAGTGAGGAAAACACTGAAACCCTACGAAATCTTTGAAGCAGCTCCTCAAGCGTTTCGGGGCGATCCGCCCTTGGCACAATGGTATTTACTTGGCATGAGTCTAACACCAGCCGAATACCACCGTTCTTTTTGTCTACTATGCTTAGTGGACTATTATACTCAAATCTCGCGGCCTCAATTACACCTTCGTCCTCCATTCTTCATATTTCACCTAGAAACCTTTCCCGGTATGACCATAGGATGGCATAAGGAGGTACCCAAAATGGTCTATGTTTCTTTACCTCAAATTTATATTGATACCCTTTAATGCATCCGGTTTTAGGTAAGAAGATCTCTGCGTCATTTTTGAGTGCAAGCTTCAACCCTTTCCTGTCCTTATTATCTATGTTTTCTAGATTCTGGAGTTTCGAATCAAATGGTTCAAATGGCTCTGAGCACTATGGGACTTAACATCGGAGGTCATCAGTCCTCTAGAACTTAAAACTACTTAAACCTAACTAACCTAAGGACATCACACACATCCATGCCCGAGGCAGGATTCGAACCTGTGACCGTAGCAGTCGCGCGGTTCCGAACTGCGCGCCTAGAACCGCTAGACTACCGCGGCCGGCATACCCTATCCAACTAACGCGCCTTGTACCTTTGCTTTTTGTACTGTGAGCATAGGTGGGTTAACTGAATCCTTACATTTAGCGAACAGCCTATCTGAAATAGCTGAGAGTTCGCTTCCACTATCTATTACAGCAGTACCCATAATCGTCCTATTAGTACTTTTACCACCGGATAGATTTTCTGTTTGGGCAACTTTTCCTTTTCATCAAGTAATATCTCCTTCATGTCCTCATATTGTATAATATTTATATTATTACTTCTGAGACGGTTTACGGGAGCATTTTCTCTAGTGCCCATCGTCTGGCCTAGTCATTGTTCATTTTCCATGGCATTATAGCGTACTCTTCCAGGATTAGGTGGTCTAATTTCAATCGATGGTTCCCGATTCCTGTTGTTATCCATCCCACCCCATCCTTGGTCAGACCGTTGACGAGTTTCTCTATTGTCGTCCCATGATGCTCCATTATTTTGTGACTCCCATCTGCATTCATTTTGTTGCGTATATTTTCTGCCATAGTTCCTCCACTGTACATTGTTCCCACTACGATATCTATGGTACATGTTTTCGTGAGGCGGCCGATTTACATTGTTTTGCCACTTATGGCCTCTATTGTTCCCTCCGTTGTTCTCCCTTTTTTCACTTTGCACGTCTCTCACATTACGTTTCTCTCGCGCCTGCTGCTCGTTGAAAGTGAACTCCAACCCTCTTAGGATACTCTTGAATCCTTCTACATCACTTCCACATCGTCTGACGAGCGTTTGCTGGGAGGAAATTGGCAACTTCATGTAGCACAATCTTATGATTACAGCCGGTGTCCATGGATCGTCCAAATACTGATTTTTCTTGGTCAAGTTGTCGAAATACTTCACCGAGCTACGGAACCCTGAACCCTCCAAGTCTCTGCTCATCATTATATCCTGCTTGATGCTGTCCTGTGTCTCTTTGGACCAGTACTTGTTTAAAAATGCGTCACGAAGCTCTTCATATGGCGTGCACGTTTCTGCAATGTTCCGCATGCATTCGGCCGATGTTCCCTCGATATGTGAACATACAAAGTCCAGTTTGCACATCAGAGATCAGTCATGAGGTAATGATAAACCAAATTGTCCAATGAAAGTTTCGGGGCGTAAAACATTACCCTCCTCTTTGTAATGCTGGAATTTTCGTACAGAAATAAAATGCTTAAAATCGAAAATTTCATTAGAATTTCTTCCTGCTCGGCCTACCACATTCTCACCTGGCGCTAACGTTTTCGGTCTACCGCAACTTTGGCTATCCTCTTTTCTACTCCCTGTTACGTTTTCACCAGTGGAAACATGACCCATGGTGCGCATTATCGGGAAACAATTATGCATATGAAATATCTCATTGCCGTTCTCTGTATTCGCAATCTGCGACCCAGTCGTGCACTGTGTAGACGTGGGGGCCATATCTCTAGCGATATTTCGTTACTCTGCAGATACGCTTTCAGTGTATAGTTGACGAGCAACTCTTACATTCGAGCACATTCTAATATCGTCTGGGCTTGGACATGATCCTGTTGAGTTTGAACTGGCTCTTTCGGTTTCTATTGTTTCCAGATCGCCTACTATTTCTTTTCTGAGATGATTTTTGACTTGGTTGCGACCTGACTTTTGAGATAATTGTTTAATTTCATTTTCTATGTGCTGTTTAAATTGGGAGAGCTCCGCGGTCAATGCCTTATTTGGTGCAATTTCTAGCTTTTGCAGATTCGTTATTTCTATTTGTTTCACGCGCCTCTGGAACTTCGTTAATGCACCTCTACCTGTCTTTGTCGTGTTTTCTGTCTTCTCTAATGTTTCAAGAGCAATCCGATTTGCGCCCCTCGCCAGTAATCGCGCCTCGTTGGCTGTTCTTCTAACCTCCGCAGTCTCTCGTTCTAGTTTTGTTCGGAGCGTCATTACCTTATTTTTCACTTCCTCCGTTTCATGTTTTATCGACTTAATTTTGGCACTAACGTTTTGAATTTCACTTCTCATTTCAGAGCTTACTTCATCATTCCCCTTTTTTATTTGATCTCCCAATTCAGCACGTACTTTTTCATTCCCCCTTTTTATTTCGCTTCCCAAATCAGAGCTGACCTTTTGAATTTTATTTCACATTTCTGAGCTGATCTGTTGAATTTTCCTTCGCATTTCACTTCCCATAACTTTTAGGTATGCAAGGATTTCCAACACACCTGTGTTATCTAAATCTTCTCTCCTATTGTGACTATCTCTTCCTCCACTCTGAGGCGATCTTCTTCCATTTTCCCTTACCATTTCTTGGTATTCAAGAAAGTCACTACTACACTACTTTAATAGATGATCTGCAGTAGTGTGGAACCTCAGTGTTAATAAACTAGCGTGATCACAGCTGTTTAGCTTTATGGTCCTAATAAGCCGAAGCAGTTAGCAATATCACCATGTCCGGTTCGTCGGAGTGATGGTTTTTGTGCACATCTGCGACGATGGAAGAACTCCAGCCACAAAATAAAACTTCAAATGGTTCAAATGGCTCTGAGCACTATGGGACTTAACATCAATGGTCATCAGTCCCCTAGAACTTAGAACTACTTAAACCTAACTAACCTAAGGACATCACACAACACCCAGCCATCACGATGCAGAGAAAATCCCTGACCCCGCCGGGAATCGAACCCGGGAACCCGGGCGTGGGAAGGGAGAACGCTACCGCACGACCACGAGCTGCGGGCAAAATAGAACTCTTTCAAACAGTAAGATGGCAGAAGGCGGTCCTCTGACTAATATACTCTAAAACCGCCTTCTTCTCTCTGTGTTGTACAGATGAGAAACGCGAACTCCTAGCCACAAGGACGGAGTTCAAATAATGTCTCGACGTAAGTATAGGCAGAAGAAGTGCTCTCAATCACTGAACGCCGCTTACTCAATGGTGCCTTCCAACCTGGAGGCGAAGTCTACAATCGTGTAAGTTTGCAACAGTATGGTGCCAAACCGTTCTAGCTATAAACTCTCCTGAGAGCAAAGACAGCAAGTCCACCTGTACCAACAAAGCTGATACTGAGCGACCATCACACATGGGCGCTCAATCGGAAGACCCTTCCTCTCCACCGTTGGCTTCCCAGCACGACTCGGCTCCCCTCCACCGTAACTGGAGAAGGCGAATCCTATTCTCGAAACCCCAGAACATTCTGCCTCTCTACAGATTCTTATGAACGCCGACCAACCATATTTTAGTCTTTTTTCGTCCAGTGCAGAAGGTTTGCGAGGGAATACCTATACTCCTACAATGGTACACTACTGGAAATAACCCAGCCTGCATGATTTCTGAGGTGGCGCTTCCTCATTCTCTCAGCTGCGCCCAAGATTTGCAGAGTTCCTGGTTATCCTTATGGTCCGGCTACAATACCGGCCAGCCACGACTCTATTGTGCGCCAGCGTTCGGGTGTCCCAACGTCTGTCTTTCTACTTCCTGTGTTTAAGCAGGACCAACACACCTGCGTGGGCCTTCCACCCAGGGCTGCCGCTTCATCTCCACTGGCATTCGAACCTCTACTAATAGAGGCAATCATTCATTACGCTGTTTTGATAATAAAGACACTCTATCACCTTTCATGCAAAAGCGATAACAATTATTTATACAGTGTACATGACAATTTGTTTCTTTAAATATTCATACATACGATGTACAGCCTATCAAATGATACCTAATTGTGGTTGTAGATCATGGAAAAGTATGTAGATGAGTGCTTGTAATGTGCGAAATTATAGCTACCTTACAGAGTGAGTCTGAACAATGAATCTGTGCGCACTAAGCTTTACAATGGGAGTGCCGTCACAGGCTACATGTCTACATCAAGCATCCCTTTTTTTTTGTGACCTTGGACTTCATCCACTCAGCCAGCCTCTGATACATGATGCACTACAAATCTTCTCTACATACATAAATTGAAATCCTCTGCTCGCTTCTTTTTGTATAGCAGGGCAAATGTTAGGAACTACGGTAGTCATTGTGATACAGTTTATATTAATAGGTATACCGATTTATGAGGAAGGGTTTGTATGTAATTTATAAATATTTAATAGCTAATTGGCAGAACAATGTAGTAGTAATCAACAGAAGGTGTAAAAACCATTCTGTTACCGTCTAGCAGTGAATGGCAGAACTCTTGAAGCACATAGCTCTGTGCGGCATGATTCTTCTTTTGATGTACCGACAATAGATAGGACGTGTTTTGGTGCGTGAGCTCAGCATGTGCGCTCCATAATGTATTCAGATAGTATTTGTTTGGACATTTTTAAATTATTCAGAAGACTGGTAAACGAGTCTTCAGTGGCGAAAAATAGTTTTAGGTCATTTAAAGATCATAATGACATGGGAAAGATTCTCGTGAATGGGCAATTCACACTATTCATTCACTGCAAATTCTTCAAACAACAGGCGGTGAGCTACACAACTTTACAGCGTTCCAATGACCAATAACGGAAAGGTAACCTCCTGTCATCAGGCTGTGATTTGAGACTAACAACTTGATAGAAACAAATAATTTTAAGAAATAATTTCCCTGCAATCACCTGAGAACAACTGCACAGCGAAAAAACATGGGAGTCCAAAATACGAGGTGTTTCATTTCTTTTAATTTGCAAACAAAACGTTTTCCGTAAAACTGCTTCAGCCACTTAACCAACTTGGCGTTGTTTACTCACAATTTGTTCTTTCAGCAGCGCAGTAGATGAGTCAACTTTCAGCTTTCTGGTTTACTTCAATCAAACCTAGATGTGGACACGATCTTTGCGTGGCACCGCTGGGTCAGCGACAAAGAACTGTGGCAATGCGCCAACAATGTATTACAATGCGTACTAAGCTTCACAAGAGGAGAGCTGTAGCGCGAGATAAACATGTAGAGCATAGGATTTTTTCTTTTTATTATTGTTATTTGTGCCAACTCAGCCAGCCTCTGATACATATCGAATCACTCACTCACTCACACACATTCACCTATGATTCGGATGCAGTATGTTGTGCCGGCCGCGGTGGCCGTGCGGTTCTGGCGCTGCAGTCCGGAACCGCTGGACTGCTACGGTCGCAGGTTCGAATCCTGCCTCGGGTATGGATGTGTGTGATGTCCTTAGGTTAGTTAGGTTTAAGTAGTTCTAAGTTCTGGGGGACTTATGACCTAAGATGTTGAGTCCCATAGTGCTCAGAGCCATTTGAACCATTTGCAGTATGTTGTAAACATATTACTTACGTCTCGATATTGCCATGAAATGTCACTCCTAACGTCAATTCAGTATGGAATACATAACATTCATTCGTACAGACAGCTTTCCAGGAGTGCGCTTACATCGCTTACGTTATGTGAAAGCGGTGCAGGGCTGTTGCCAAGTGTTTTGTCGCCCTAAGCGAGAACTGAAAAATGACGCCCCCTCTTTTTTACTACCTTCGATCTCCTCTATATCTCCCGTCCCACCCCTCCAGCTAATTATTTGATGAAAGAAAGGTATGCAATTAGGGTTCGGAGCATACGTAGCGAAGAATTCTTACATGTTCTAATATTCTTATTTGATATAAGATATAGTTACTTAAAACTGTAGTGTAAATTATAATTTAATGATTAAATTAAAAATACAGAAATTGTTTCTGCATTGTTATTGTACATGGTTAATTTTATTGAAACATGAATAATCAATAACTTCGTCAAATTTTCGAATGACGCAGCAACTAATTTATAACTATATCATGAAATACAACATCAAAGTGGTTAATAATATTTGTTTCAGTGTTCAAGATTACGAACGCTTCTAAGAGCAACTTGTCCTAACAATGCACGAAGCTTAGTCTCTATACATTTTAAAGCAAAAAATGTCCTTTCACAAGGTGCTTGTGTTAATGCAATGGTCAGCAGAGTGGAATATGCAACATAGAGATTGCAGTATGCTCTAATGTGTAAATTGTACTGAGACAACAGTTTGAAAGCACAGGGCACACAATTTCTACAGTTATGTCCAGTCGATAAACAAGTCATTACACTCTCTTCCGAGTGTTATTTCAGAAAATGACTATTCATTTGTTTTAGAAAAGACAATGTACTTCTTTTCTCGTGCTGTGGGTCTCAGTCACTCAAGAGATAGGCTTGCAGACCGACACCAACTCATTTTTATTTTATAGGTATCAAGAACTGCACTTAACCTTCTACTCCTTTCACATATGTTGCAAGAGAAGTACAAATCCTAGCTTGTGAATACGTGAGCAATTATCCACAGGAAATAATAGTAGAACTAAAAAACCATCAACCGATCCACCATTACAACTGACGCTTGACAGATCATCTGCACAGACAAAAACAAAGAGAGAGACCGAGAGAGGTATAGTATAAAGTCGCAACGCGATCGAAAGCCAGCGCACAAGACCCGCTCCAGCGCTCGACGGAGATGGATTGTTTTCCCGTTTCGTACTCAGTAGCGGCTGCTTTAGTTTTGAGGTAGATAAGGGCAATGTGTTTACTTTCGTCAAAGTAATTAAGGATTTATTAAGTAACTGTTCCTTATGCTTTTGAAAAAAATTCGGAGTTTTAATTTCTTCTCTTTTTCATTTTCTTCTCATTTGCTCAATTTTTTCGTTGTTTGATTTGAAATCAGTTTCTTCCACCCATTGCTGCCCTAAAATTTTTTGCCGCCCTAGGAGGCCGCCTAGTCTTGCCTAACGGTAAAAACAGGCTTGAAGTTGAAACTTCCTGGCAGATTAAAACTGTGTGCCGGACCGAGAATCGAACTCGCAGAAGAGCTTCTGTGAAGTTTGGAAGGTAGGAGACGAAGTATTGGCAGAATTGAAGCTGTGGGGAAGGGTTGTCAGTCGTGCTTGGGTAGTTCATCAGTCTGCTTTCGGCTGCGGTGGGGCGAGGACGTCCGCTGCGCCCCGCCGTGCGCGACCGTGAGCGCTTGCTTGTGTTTACCTTCTCGCGGCGCGAGTGGTATTTGTTCCAAGTTCAGTGCGACTATGGCGCCACGGTACGATCAAAATTACTTTCCAACCAGATCACGCGCGTCCTCGAGCCTATGAAATATAACAGTTCATACGCGACGATCTACGTGTAGATCCGGCGACTGTCGTCGGAATACATTTTTCTATAACGGCGAGCGTGGTATATGTTAAAATGACCAGTGCAGAGGTCTGCGCGACAGTGGTGTCTAAATACTCGAACCCACTCAGATTCAAACATTACGACGGGCATATCGGTGCAGTGACGGTGGATCATGCAGGCATGGGCCCAAGGACTGTAAGGGTTTTTGAGCTCTCCTTCGAGGTCCCAGAGAAAGTTGTCAAGGACGCCTTCCGACCATATGGCAATGTTATCAGCCACGTTGCAGGAAAGTGCAAACTTTCTCGACGTATAAGGTCTACAATGGCGTGCGCCAAATTAAACTTGAGCTCAAGAAACATGTGCCGTCCTATTTGAACATCGGTGACTGTCGAGCAATCATAATGTACGACGGTCAACCGCGTACCTGTTCCGGATGTGGGCAGGAAGGCCATGTTCGATCGAGCTGCTTACAAAGTAGAATTACGCAGACACCAGTGGGAGACTCCGTTTCCCCGACGGGAACGACAATCCTGCCCCTCACGTAAGCTCAGACGACGATGCGCACCATAGATGGGGACGAAACGGGCGATCGGGCACATCCATCGACGTCAGAAGGACCAAGGGAGGAAGAGGAAGGACCCCCGATGCCAACCCATATGTCGCCCCCTCCACAGCAACAACAGCTGCAACAGTCCCACGGAATCCAGACGCAACATAACATTCAGGACGCGATGGACGTGGACGCGAACATTGTCCCGACCGCGGCTTTCCTAGCGGAAGGTGATACGACGCTGGATTGCCTCCCACATTCGGATACGGATGTCCACGTTCGAAAGCAACGTTCGCCTCGACGAGGCAAGCGACGTGGGCGGACCCCTTCTGACGATTGCCTTCTACACATGGCCGGTCAAGAAGGTGACATCTCGTCAGGCGGCATGGATGCTGCGCCTGCTGAGGATCTAAGTGGTGTAGACGGTTCACTTGCCCATACTACGAGTGCCCAGTTACTTCCTGCACCACAGATGCAGGAGGTCGCGTCGATAGATGGCGCTCCGTCTACCTCTACCAGAGACGACGTGCGTGAGAGAGATTTAGGTGCCGATCAGCTACACAGCATCGTTGTGCACCCACTGTGGTCGGACGATGTTGAGGAACTTCCTGGGGAGGACACGGGAGACAGGGGAGGGGGTGGCATTGGGGGTGCCACTCCTAGCGTGAAAGACTCATAATTTGTAATGGATTCGGTGGGTCCGGCATCTCTTGCGATTATCTTCGATTGTCATGGCGTCTACCCTAGGTGAAGAGGCTAGGCAGCACACCTTTCGCCTTGCCACAATCAATATCAACGCGATAAGGGCACCACACAAACTGACAATGCTACAACGCATGCTCGATGCGGCGGACATCGACGTGGCCCTCTTACAGGACGTATGTGTCGCTAGTTTCCCTGACTTCTACGGATATACCGCCCACATCTCCCACGCCTCTTCTACCGATTGTGGTGTGGCTGTCCTGCTACGGGACGGCTTGGCGGCTCCGGACGTACTGTACTTACCGAGTGCAAGAGCCATGGCAGTAACTGTCAACGGTGTACGACTCATCAATGTATATGCCCCTTCAGGATCAGGGAGACCGAGAGATCGGGCCCGCTTTTTTTTCGGAAGACATTACGCGTCTATTTATGGGTCGCATAGACGATATGGTGATCGGAGGAGATTTTAACTGTACTTTATCTCCGTCTGATCAGCAGCCACATCACGTCCTGTGTGCGGAATTGGAAATGCTAGTGCGTGACCTTCACCTGATCGACACGTGGCGCCACATCCATAGCCCTGCTCCTTGTTACACCCATTATATAAGTCACTCATCAAATCTGTTAGACAGGATTTACGTCACAAGCACCCTTTCGACGGCGACGAGAGGAGCAGAGCTCTGGCCCACTGGATTCACCGACCACACAGCCTATATTTGCACCATTGCGCTCCAACCTGCACGTGTGTGGCGCAGTAGGCCCCCATGGAAACTGAACGTCGCCCATCTGGACGAGCCGACATGTAAAGGTGCTATCGAAGAGTCGTGGAACGCGTCCTTACAGCGTCGTGGTCGTTACCGATCGACCCTCAGTTGGTGGATTGAATGTGCGAAGCCTGCTCTTAGGCGCACCTTCATGGCTTACGGCCGGGAAGCGGCGGCATGGAGGAGGAGCACGGAAAACTTTTATTACACCGTCCTACGGGAATGTCTTGCTATGGAGCCCTCACCTGCAGGCAGATCATAGTCAATCGCGCGAAAGCGCAGCTCGTCTCCTTAGCACGCCATCATTTACAGGGCGCTGTTATACGGTCGCATACTCCAGACGTGATACAATCAGAAAGGCCATCTATGCACCACGTGCTCCTAGAACGCAGGAGGCGCCGTAGGGCACTGGTAACCGACGTGATGACGGACGACGGCCGACACGTGGTAGAACAAGCAGATAGAGCAGAAGCCTTCTATGGGCATTACGCTCAACTTTATTCAGCAGTGCTCCCTGATATGGCGACGGTAGACACCGTTTCAGCACATGTCCACGGTACTGTTCCACCAGACATGGTACCGACTTTACTGGAAGAAGTGACAGAAGAGGAAGTGCTCGACGCCGTTGGTAAAGGTGCTCCCCATAAATCACCAGGAATCGATGGATTACCATTAGAGTTCTATCGAGCCTTTAAACAACTGTTGGTACCGTGTTGCGTTGAAATTTGTCAGGAATTGATGTCCCCGGGTATACCGTTGCCTGCACCGTTCTTGGAAGGACTGATTGTCCCCATCCATAAGCCGAAGGGACGGAATCATGTCCGCGATTATCTCCCCTTAACGTTATTGAACAGCGACTTCAAGATCTTTTCGAGGCTGCTATCAGAACGTATTCGCAGCACACTATTGCACGTCCTGTCCAGCGATCAGACGTCCTTGGGGGGAGGAGGAGGGACCCAACAACATCAGAACTGCATTATGTCGTTACAGAGATCTCATCTCCCTTGCACGGGTGAGACGTTTGCCGGCAGCCCTGGCGTCTATCGACTTTAGCCAGGCTTTTGACCTTGTGGGCCACACTTTCCTCACGGCCGTTCTACGACGCATGGAGTACCCCGACCCCTTTATCACAGTGTTGACACGCCTTCTGCATGGGGCTACTTCTCGAGTCCTTGTTAATGGAAGACTGACGGCACCCATTCCGATCCGCCGATCAGCTCGACAGGGACGTCCATTATCAACATTGTTATTTGCATTGGCCTTAGAATCTTTGTTGTGTGGTCTCCGAAACAGGCTCACTGGGATACAGTTCGGCGTCTCCATCTATCGCTGCATCGCATATGCGGATGATTTGATGATCGTCATACGTGGAGCTGACGATATGGTAGCCAAATCAACGTTGACAAGTCCGTCGCCTTGAGCATCGGGATTGGGCTACCGCAGGAACACGTTGCCCCCTTATGCTTCAGTGATACTGTCCGCTGCTTGGGCTTAGATTTCATGAACGACATGCGACGCGCGACGACGCTCAATTATCGACGCCTTCTTAACCAAATTAGGGCCGGAATTGCACATCAGCGCTTGCGATCCCTCAACATCGTTCAACGAGCGTATTATGCCAATGTATACCTTGCGTCCCGCATACCGCACGTCGCCCAAACGCTACCCAATCCGAAACCCTTGGCTTGTAGCATTATGGCAGCGCTGGTATGTTACTGAAGATCGGATACGTATCTCTTACTCTCCCCAAGGAAAAAGGTGGTCTCGGCCTAGTTAATGTCCACGATAGGGCCATTGCCCTCATGTTAGCTCACATTTATGTCTGCTGCGCTGTTGTCCTACGAGCCTCACGAGTCTGCTTCTGACGGCGCTACGACCTGCTTCACTAAGATCGCCGGCGCCGCTACAGGACATCCCAGCGCCCCTCTTTTATATAGGACGTTTCTATTTAGAACAAAGTTATTGCAGTGTAGCGCTCACGACACCACGAATGGCCACAACTCGACGCCTATATCACGATATGCTGCAACGCCGCCACCTAAATGTGTTCGAACTAAAATATCCTGACGTACGGTGGCGCGTGGTGTGGAAGACTGTACACGATGCCATGCTTGATTCCGATGTTGTTTCCCAATGGTACGTAGTCGTTAATGGGAAGCTGGTGACGCAAGAATGTCTCTACAACATCCACATGGCAGAATCTCCCAATTGGGTGGGTTGTAATACAGTAGATTCTGACGAACACCGCCTCAACTGTGGAGAGGCGGAACCGGTTTGGCACCTAGTGCGGCAGATGCTGGCTTATCTCTTACGAGTTAGGCCGGAGCACATATCTGCACGCACGTTATTGTTCCCGGATGAGACGTTTTACCCCAAGACTCGAACCAACTCCGTCACCTAGACACGTGGAAATGCGGTCCATTACCTCTGTCGTGACGGACAAAAGAATTTACTTGAATTCTGGCTCTATTTGCAAGAAAGACATCATGCTATTTCCGGGCACACCAGATATCGACAATGCTTCGCAAACTACCTATGGAGTGCCTTTCACAGCCCGCCGTGTAGCTGGAATGTTCCAGGCAGTGGCAGATGAGGTCAGAACGAACTGCAAACGATCATATATTGAACAATCTTTATCAGTGGGCGCAGTCGCTGGGAAGCCTAACTACGAAGTGGTAGCTTATTTTCATGTTATTTATGTTTACTATCTTCGTATGGTGTCTTCATTCTGTTGTTGTATTTCCAGGCATGATTAACTATGACTGTTCGCACATTGATATCTATATAAATGACAAAATAAAAAAAATAAAAACAAAAACAATAAAAAATACGCTCCGCACCCTACTAGAAATACCCTTCCTTTCATCGTGTTTTTGTGGGTTGATGCACACACGTTAGTCCCGATAGTGTAGTTTCTTCACATTTTAGATGGAGGGTGGTTACGTATAGTTAGGAAGGCAACGCCTGAAGAGGTAAGAGTTCATTTTTGTTTGGCAGGGACACAAGTGGCTATGCCAAGTAGGGATGGCTATTGATTTTGTTTTATTTCTTTTGTTAGGAAAGCGGTAAAAAAAAGCACTAATGTAAAAAAAGTGAAAAGTTTAATTTTTTATTTTCAGTTTATGTGGGAAAAAATAGAAAAAATAAAAAAAAGTTGGTAGAGCACTTGCCCGCGAAAGGCATAGGTCCCAAGTTCGATTCTCAGTCCGGCACACAGGTTTAATCATCCAGCAAGTTTCATATCAGCGCACACTCCGCTGCAAAGTGAAAATATCAATTCAGGCTTGAAGTTACTTAACGTTCTCTGAATTTTATTCAAGACTGTACACAGTGCCCCTCAAACAAAATACGCTACGCCAGCCAAGTTACCTGGCGGTAGATACTTAATGCAACGTGCGCAAAGCTTGGCCTCGTCCCTAACAAACGTAGATCACGACTGATGATCTGCCACAGATCGCTACCTATCCTGCTTTACGAGTCCGCAAGCCTGTGGCCTCCACCTTCTGTGACGAGAGTAGGACGCCTGACACCTTTTCGCCTATTCGTGGTTTCAGAACCCTTCAACCACTCTCTGCAGATTCCCACAGCAATAGCAATCAAACAGCAGATCATGTCTGCCATTTCCAATATGCTTGTTCCCAGGTTCCAACGCTTAACAATCTGCGTTTTGTAAAACCCACGCATGTCCGTGGATTTCCCCATTTACTGTCCTATCGTCCCTAGCACAGAATATACTCTCTGTTCTGTGTCCGTAGTATGATCCCACATTCGTCTCTACTCCGTTTATATACTTTACTTTCCCGCAACTCCACCAGCTGGCATTCAGTCTCGCAGGCAGGCAGAGAGACGGAAAGGGAGAGAGGGAGGGGGGTGGTGGAGAGAGAAACACACACACAGAGAGAGAGAGAGAGAGAGAGAGAGAGAGGTAGGGAGAGTAGCAGCTCATGTAAGTAGAGCGTCCACATAACGGTAAAATTAATAGCATCAATGTATGACAATTCTCCGCTGTAGTCATGTGACGATCAGCTCGGCCTCACAAGAAAAATGTAACGCAGGCTGTAAAACAAATTACTTGCCTTTCTTCCATCAAAACTATTTTGTCCATTGTTTTCAACGTGTTGCGCCAATTTCCTTCCTATTTACTTCGCTCCGTCGGAGAATGATTTTGCTATATCCTCCATAATTCTCTCTACCTCTGGCAGTTTACCTTCTTTTTCCATTCTTCCGTAAGATGAATTTCGAAAATCCGTTTTTTTGTGCTGTCTTGTCAATGAAACAAACTGAAGGAAAGTGTACACAGCAGACCTTTGTATACCACTAACACTAAGCACGACTGCACGGTTAACGAGTGCTAACCTCATCATACCGGCTCATTGGCGCCTATATCTTGGTTGGGGGCGGAGGGGGGGGGGGCGGGGGGGGGGTTGGCGACGGGGCCGCCCCGCCCCTCCCCCTCCCAACCCCGACCTCTCGGGGAAACGAATAATTCAGTGCAGTCTGGTGTTTCCCTTTCAAGAATATGATTCAAAGATCGGTATTACGCAGGTTTTTAACAGAATCGGAATAGGCACGTTTTTATGGCTACTTACCAGTTGCCATTCGTCTTCTAAAATATTGAAAATTCTCCATACCTCCAGATTTTCCTCCTCCCCCCGACAAACTTGAGCACGGGCGTCTTTGTACCGGCTGCAAAGGCAATTTGCCGCTATGTTAATGCCTGTGATACAGCGTAGTGGCGAAACACACGTTTTTAATAATTTACCGGCCCTAAGAAAAAAACGTCTTAAAAGACTCGGTTCATCCTCCCTTTGTCTATCTGTGAACGAAAATGCTGGCCGTTAGCACCAAAACAAACACGTTATGTTAAGAAACTGTCTGCGCAAAACCGTTACAGTGACACGGCACGTTAACGGTCTATCCCCCCCCCCCCCCCCCCCCCCCCCGGCTAGAGAGGGATACTATACTCAGCAATTTTAACTTCTAGAATACAGCCAACACAGTGTATAACAACCAAATAGTAACATTTTCATTGTGGAAGCCCTTGATGTTAGCCTAATATTCAGTATGTCTATATTGAGCCTGCTCAAAATATTCAGAGATAACATTCGACATTCTAGAGAGGATACACTGTGTTAAATCCCCATACGGTCCAGCAGTTATCACCTAAATGATACAGAAATACCCTCCTATTTAATGCTAAACAGTCATTAATTTTTCATGCATGAATTACATGCAGCAGTATATAGCTGGCACTATAATCATGAATCTATGTTTGAAGAAACTGAGGCATTTGTCTTCAAGAAGCACCTGACACAGAGAGCTCGTGCCAAACAATTCATCACATGTGAAATCCAACAACATCCGACCCTAAAAAAAAAGTGAAGCACCCAGAAGACATGATCGACTGTCAAATTAATGTAGTGCATGTACACACCATTGGTGAGTATGTAAATTATTAGAGTTGCAACATTCTGCAACAGGTAGAATGACCACAAGAGTTAATTAGTGTTGCTCATATTTAAAGTTGTTGCCAGGCATGGTCGGTATCTAAGGGGCGTGAACAGTGTCAGATCTCGAGTGATCACTATCACGGCATGGAGAAGCCACGTACATGTGTGAGACTGCATTAACAGCACCCAACAGAGTTTGAAATGGGTTTCATTGTGGGTCTCCATTTGGCAATCTAGTTGAGTTGTTCAATACCCAGATGTAAGGGGCATCTGATGTGACAGTGGCCTGATGTTGGACCGCATTGGAACACAAGGACAAACTTACTCATCATCAGGATTCTTGTTGACTGCGTCTGATGCTCACAAGGGAGGATAGCAGTACTGTGCACCAAGGACATCATATCCCTTCACATCTGCACCTGCCATCAGATAACAAGTAATGGACTCACCACAAAATTCTGTGTCATCCCACAACAATGGATGGAGACTAGCTGCAGCAAGACTAGAGGATTAACATCCCACCTGTGGGCTGCTGTTAACACCACAACACAAAAAGCTGCATTTGGAATGTTGCTATGACTGGTAAGTGTGAACTGCTAATGAATGGTGTCATACTGTGTTCAGCAGTAAATCAAAATTCTTCTCTACCTCAGGTAAGGTATGGTGGCAACCAGGGATGTGGTCCTATTCTTATAGTGTTTTCAAGAGACACAGTGTGTTGCTCCAAGTGACACTGTGTGGGGAGCCATTGAGCATGACTTCAGGTCATGGCTGGTAGTGACCGAGGGAACTGTAATGGCACAATGGTACGTCATGGACAGCCTGAAACCTCATGTGTTACCTCTCATGCAACAGTATTGTGCCATTTTTCAACAGGACAGTGCTTGTCCACACATGGTAAGTGTCTCTGTGAACTGTCTGCTTACTGTTAAGGTGTTCATATGGGCAGCAAGATCTCCAGATCAGTCACTAAAAGAAAATGGTGTAGGTACAGCTCAGACATAAACTCCATCCCAGTGATAGTATCCAGGATATTAATGATAAGTTACAATAGTTGTGAACCAGCTTTACTCAGGAGAGGATACAGCAGCTTTAGATCACCCCTTCACAGCTACTAAAGAAACTGGACTGGCAGACTATTTGAAGACAGATGTAAACTACCCCTAGAAAATCTACTAACACAGTTTCCTGAATTGGCTTTAGATGATGACTCAATTAATATACTATAACCCCCTATGTGTATCTCACATAGGGATCATGACAACAAGATTATTATAATTACAGGATGCACAGAGGCATTCAAACAATCGACATTCCCACACTCCATATGTGAATGAAATGGGAAGAAACCCTAGTAACTGTTACAATGGGACGTACCCTCTGCCATGTGCTTTGTGGTAGTTTGCAGTATATGGATGTAGATGTCAATGTGGCTGTAGAATGAGTGGGTGCATCCAGGCCTGTAGGGGTGCATCATCATACTGGTAAGTGAACTCATACTGCCCAGTTCCTTGTAAATTTGACTATTTTATTATTGCTACAATGGAGTTTCATTTTGTTTCCTCTTTCCCTTACAGGTGCTTCACTTTTTTTGTGTGTGTGTTTCATTGAATAGCGAGCTAGCTAGTTATTTACTTTAATGTTTCATGGATCATTTTGCATGATAGATCACAATGATGTAGAATGTCATTTCACATACTCAGCTCAAATTAATTTGTACATATGGTTACATTCTGAACATTTCTACATTTTTTGTTTTTTTCCGTAAAGAAATAATATATACAGACACTGAATTAGTAACTCCTGTCCACCACCTTTTACACATTACAGTTTAGAAATTCTTCTACAGAATAGGAAGAGTTGTAAAGGAGAACCTTTCTCAGTTTCTTTTCAAAATTAATTTTGCTGTCTGTCAGGCATTTTATATAACTGGGTAAGAGATCAAAACTTTTTGTTACAGCATTCTGCATCCATTTTTGTGCTAAAGTCAACCTTAATGTGGAGTAATGAAAGTCATTTTTCCCTCTGGTATTGTAATTATATACATTTTTGTTCCTGTTGAATTGAGTGAATTATTTACAACAAACTTCAAGAGAGAATAAATATACTGTGAAACAGTAGTCAGAATGCCCAACTCCTTGAACAGATATCTGCAAGATGATTGTGGGTTAACTGCACATATTAGTCTTTCAGCATGTTTTTGCACAATGAAGACTTTCTTTCTTAAAGATGAGTTACCCCAGAACATTACTCCCTATGACATTACTGAATGAAAATATGAAAAATATATCAACTTACTGATTTGTCTCTCCCCAAGATTTGCAATGATTCCAAGTGCAAATGTGGCTGAACCATGTTGTTTTAGGAGTTTCAAAATGGTCTTTTTTTCAAAATGGTTCAAATGGCTCTGAGCACTATGGGACTTAACTACTGTGGTCATCAGTCCCTAGAACTTAGAACTACTTAAACCTAACTAACCTAAGGACATCACACACATCCATGCCCGAGGCAGGATTCGAACCTGCGACCGCAGCAGTCGTGCGGTTCCGGACTGCACGCCTAGAACCGCTAGACCACCGCGGCCGGCGGTCTTTCTTTCAATTTAAATTCTTGTCAGTATGGGCACCTAAGAATTCTGAAGCTTCCACCTTATTTATTATTCCCTCACCATGTGTTACTCTTATCATTGGTGTAGTACCTCTAGATGTGCATAACTGAGTATGTTGAGTCTTTTTTTTAAAATTGAGGGTAAAACCATTTGCAGAACACCAGTCAATCATACTTTTAAGAACTTTGTGTACCATAACTTCTGTTTCTGTGCATATTCTTGGACTGATTACAATGCTAGTGTGATCTGCAAAAATAACTAATTGATTCCAGGATATATATTAGACTGAAGATTGTAGACACATGTAAGGAACAATAATGGACTTAAGATTGAACCTTGGTGAACCCCATACATGATTTCTCCCATCAGATTTATGTCCCCAGATTATTTCTGCATTCTTTAGGTTAGATATAACATTATCCATTGGTTAGCTACAGTATCAATACTGTAAAACTTCCATTTACATTTGAGAATACTGTGATTCACACAGCCAAAAGCCTTAAATAAGTTGCAGAAAATATCAACTACTGCTATTTTATTGTTTAATTCTTGTAAAATCTGGTGAGTGGACATGTAAATGGCATTCTCAGTAGAACAACCTTTCTGAAACCCAAACATTGATTTGTTGAGGATATTATTGTTCATAGATACTATTCTAGACAATATCACCTTCTCAAAAATTTTGAAAAGGATGTCAGCAGTGAAACAGGTCAGTAGTTATTGAGAACTTTCTTAGAGAGGGGCTTAACAATGGAATATTTCTGTCTCTCTGGAAAAATGCCCTGAGTTCACGATACATTACATATTTCAGACAAGACCACACTTATTATGTGGGAGCAGATCTTTAATGCTCTATAGGAAACACCATCAAAAACAGATGAACTTTTATTTTGGAGAAATGCATAGTTTTCTTAATTGTGAGTGAATTTTATGAGAGTTACTTTTTCATTATACTGCTGTGATTTTTCTCTTGAACTGTTTGTCCCTATGCATTCTATAATATTTGAGAAATGTTCATTAAATACATTTGCTACCTGTCACTCATCATTTATTGGCCTTTCATTCAGTTAATCAGTCTTATCCTGTTCTGTGGCTGGTTACCTGTCTCCTATTTCATTACATTCCATATAGCCTAAGTCTGAATTACTGGTTTCTGACATGTGCATGTTCCTTGATGTTTTAATACCCTTTCCTCTGCATTAAACTATAAAAACAGTTTTTCCACCCTACAACACTCACCATGCCATTTATGCTTTTTTCTACTGGATCTAGGCGTATTGGTTTCTAGGCGATGTACCCTTACATCCTCCATCATCATTTGTTCTTTCCTAAAATCAATCTGATCAGGACCAGGGTCCACTGTTTTTCATGATTTGGCAAATTTGCTTTAACACTGTGACCAACTGCCCTTACTATTGCAACAATCACTAGTTAACATAAGAGAGGAAAGTTGTGTGTGTTATCTTGTCTCTGTACTGTGTGAACTTAGTTCTATGCCTTATGATATTTTAACTGTTTGTGTGTAGTTTTTTATGGGGTGGAGATTGGGGACTATCCCAGATTTTAAACAGACTGCGGGCAGAAAACAGCCTAAAAACCACACTTATGCTGGTTGCTGTGCCAGACCAAAGGTGATATGCTGTGCTGACATGATCCAGTTCTGGTTAACTTCTCTGTCTCACAAGGTATGGTGCAGTGCATTAAGCTATAAATGCAGTGCAGTTTTTCCACCCTACAACATTTACTGTGCCATTTATGTTCAGTGTGTGGTAGTGTATGAAATATGCCACTCCTTTGCTTCCCATAGAGTTTTAACTTGTTTCAGAACTATGTCAGAAGCCCTTCCACTACATTCAATTTAAGTAACAATTTAATGTAGCAACCATAGGAAAGAGTGAAAAATACTGCCTACACAGTTCATTTCTATGCATATCTGTGGAGTGTCGTCACACAAATAAACAAGCAGGCACTTAACTATCACCTTGCTGTATGATACAAAAATCTAAATGAACCATTAGATTTATTAAAAATTCAAATAAATGTGTTGATAAAATATCTAAATTTTCACTGGTTTAAGTGTGAAGGTACTGTAGAAACAGGTGTGTGTAGTTACATGTAATCTTGTTCACCCACCTTCAGATTACAGGAAATATCACAGCTTGCAAGGTGTCAAAATTTAGGAATTTCAAAATCTTTCATTGGCAGTAAGGGGGTTACTGTAAAGGTGGAAGTGACAAAATTTAAGTCAGGTAAGTCATTTAGGGAGATGTGTCAGGAGATCAAACACTTACAATACAATGTCTCCGACTCAGAATTTTGCTAAATATTAAATTTAAGTTGATGTTCTCATTTTCTCAACAATAATTCAATTTCCACTCACGTTTCATCCTTTCCTTCCAAATCTTCACTATCTAAGTAGAGAATTTTCACAAAATTGGTAAAAATAGGATAGGTTGCCATATCTTTTTCAGACCTAATCATGAAAGTGGAAAACAAACTTTCAGGCCAGCGATCTAGATGAAGATGGGAAAAAGAGGAAAAAAGGAAATTTGTAACCACATGAACTGTCTCTCAAAAAGGAAGATTTGATGTTGACATTCCAACATCAACAAGGAGACCCTCAGACGGAGAGCATATGCTCAGGAATGAGGAAAGCTGGTGAAAGAAATTCCCAATAAATATACATATTCAAGCTTTATGCTTTTTCTCTCTTTCAGAAGACGTGCAATTGTAGGTCTTTTCCAGAAGCACATAGTTTCAACCCTCTGGCCACAGTGTGCTTTGAATTCTGGAAGACAATTTACTAGACCACAGAAGTTGTACCACTGTCATAGGAACATTGCGGAAATAAATTAAGATACCAACACATCACCAATGAAGATTACATACAAAGTTTTTCACCATTGTTATTAAAATTACGTGTAATGCTGGTTTTATGCAAATATCTATGACATAGTTTTTCTGTACTTCATGGTGAGCAATCACTATTGGACTTACTGAAAGTAAAGCTCTAAACAGGAATAGTTAGAAAGGAGGAAACTCAGTTCGCATTGTATACAGAAGAAACGCTGTATCTGAAAAAAGTGATGTTTTGAAGTTAGTGTACCAGGATTGTATCTATCTCACTTTCTTAGCTTAAATGTTGTTAATTTCCACCTGTATCTTTCAGTGAATCTAACTAAAACAACATTCTCAGCTCAGTCTAAAGAAACTTCAAAGAAATGGAACAAAAGTGACAGTCTACTTGTTTTATTCATCTCCACCTCCACAACCACAACAATATTATACAGTATCTCTCTCTCCACGGAATTCATGTGGCCGCAGTTGTCATCTGCAGATGGTGCATTATTTACAATATTTCTTTATTAATGGTATCAGATTCTAGCTGACAACACACAAGTTATGAAGACAAAATTTCAGACTCTTTACTATCCTACAAGCAGGTATCACTCCTGTTATAATTTTATTACAGTTACCTTATGTGGCAATGTTCTCATTTCTGCTATTACTTTTACACTGTTTTATAACAATTGTATGCACAACTGTAGTCAGAAGTTTTATGTTTGCTTGTCATTTTCTGATAGCTGGAAGGTTTGATGGCTTGTCCTCCATGCATGTCAACTGCCACTTGAAAATGGAATAATAAACTAAATTGTCCAATAGTGGAAAATAAACCATAATTACAGTGAATGGTGGAACTGCTGCCATTTCAGAATGTATCTGTTTCAGTTTCATTCATACATTAAATGCAAAAGCATCTCAACCAGTGAATTAGTCAGAGGCTGCAAAACAATAATTAATAAACAGATAATTTTAAACCTTATTTATTGCAAAAAATTATACAATATGTTTAAAAATAACAATTATTTTGGCATGACTAACACAGGAAAATATGTTCTGATTAATTAAAGAGTTCTCTGTGGCATATAAATAAATGTTTAAAATTCAGGAACTTTTAGTTCAAATTATAATTATCTTCCAACACTTATTACAGAACTGAAGCACCAACACTGGTGTAACAAGCACAGAATATACCAATCTCAGAGAACTTGTGGTGCAAACACCAACGAACATTCACAATAATGAGTCACAACTAAAGAAATGAAAACTGCTGCACTAATGAGTTACCATTCTGTTAAAGAAACTTGTCATGGATTGAAGGTTATTACTTAATGTAGAAAATTAACACACATTAAGATAAGACTAATGTAATGTAGCAA
Source organism: Schistocerca cancellata (assembly GCF_023864275.1). Lineage (NCBI taxonomy): Eukaryota > Metazoa > Arthropoda > Insecta > Orthoptera > Acrididae > Schistocerca > Schistocerca cancellata. The sequence continues at coordinate 648,594,200 of NC_064629.1, read as the reverse complement.
TCCTGTAGTCATGTTTAAGGTTTGTATTGAATGCAAGACTGTCAGAGTGACTGTATAAATTTCAAAATCTGTAAATGATTAAAATGTTTTAGTTTCCGTTACAAAAATGTCTATAAAAACACTGAAAGAAATTTGTCCTTAAACTTTTTAACTTAAAGGTAGCAATAATGGTCAATGTAATCCATATGGTGCCAAATCTTAAACAAAGCAACTTATCAACCAGCAGCTGTCACAGTCTCCTTCTGTCTTCATGACAGTAACACCAATGATCTAGCGTCATACCCATTTTAGATTTCCTAAGTCTTCTAATTTCATATGATCTCAATTATTACTACTATTCTTCAGCAGTGAAGCCAATCTCCATGTGCATAATGGAACACAGAAAAAGTGCCCGTGCCCGTGCCCGTGCCCGTGCCCGTGTGTGTGTGTGTGTGAGAGAGAGAGAGAGAGAGAGAGAGAGAGAGAGAGAGAGACAACAAACAAACCAAATTAAGCTCCACACACTGTCACGTGATAGAAGATTAGACACAATATCACAAATTTACAAAACTTATTGATGATGTGCTATGAACCAATTCCCATTCAAAGAGACACATTTTGTGCAATGTCTTATAATGTTCAGTCAGTTTCCAGAAACTTTACAATCAGTCTGATGTAAGTAAGTGAAATGTGACATACATAAAAAAATAAAGAAACTGTAATTTATGTGTTTACAGAGAACATTAAAAAAACATTAATTTGACAAAGTTATCAATAAACTGGAAATTCTTGTAACTGTTCAGGACCACACTTTTAAGGCTGTATGACCAACACAAAAATTTATTAGTGGGACAGTTGCATGTCTAAATCTGATCTTCAGAATGTCTTTTCTGCAGAGTGCTTTTCCTGTAATAACTAAAGATAACTGCTGTGTAGTGTGTTCAACAGTCGCAATTGCTTACTTTATGCAGGGCAGTCATCCTTGCATGAGAAAAGGTCACACTGCTAATAGTATCAAGCCTGGGAAGCAGCACGGAGTATATACCAATACTAACAAAGACTAGAAGGCCTACAACTTGACATCACAATATGTATTTTGTGTGTGCATACCATTTTCAGCTATCACAGTAGGAACTATTAAATGCACAGCTGCAAAAATGAAGCACAAACTGAAATATTTTGTTGAGAAAAATGTTAAATTAATTGACCTTGTATAATTTAAAGTGCAGTGTGCGTGCTTGCAAGACAAGATGGGTCACACTGATTGATTAGCACACCCACCAGAGTAACAACCAATGGTTTGGTAAACTGGCAAGGCAGGGTGTATTTTACAGGTAGTTTTTCACGCAAACTATTGAAAGATGACAATAAAAACATTAAAATTTACACAAGTCACAGAAAGGAAGCATACACAACTCTTTCATCCTGAGTTACAATGTGGTGACAGGTATGGCACTCAGGCACAAAAAAAAAATAATTTCCAAAGTAAATATAGGTGATTAGTCATCACATGCAAAACTTAACAGTATTTTGAAAAAGATAGATTGCCACTAACTGTCTCTGGCTGCCGAGAATAATGTGAGTAAACACGGTAAAATGTTAAACTAAGACTTTATAAGACTGCCATAAACTTGTGGAAAATATTATGCTATTAATAGTACACGCTGAGAATGAAAGAAAGATCAAACATAACAGTTTAATAAATTGATAGATTCATTCACTTTCAGTAATTCCAGTGAAACACTGATGAAAATTTTGAGAGAAAGGGCCACTATCAATAACTGGTCTTACAGCTTGATAATGAATGCTACACGAAATCCTGCTCACAAAAAGTCAATGTTTCCTGCTTGGCAATATGTTTCCCATAGGAGTATCCAAGCATACACAGTCAACTTCAGTAGAAATTCTGTTTAAAATATGCCAGGATAGTTTACTCAGTGCAGTTAAATAATGTATTTTTTACATTACCCTGGTACAAAAAAACACAAAACCCACTGTAAATAAAATATTCCAATGGCAGCATTGGTGACCCCGTCTCTCTCTGAACCAGACAAATGAGCTACCAACCACAGCACTGGTACCTCCATTAAAACAAGTAGTATTCTTGTGGGAGCGATGTCACTACAATTTATGTTGCATTGTCTTTGAAAAGTTAGTGGTGTCTGAACAATTTAGATGATCCTCATATTACAACTAGAATATCTGTGATACTTCTGCACATGCATTCTCTCTTTTTATTAATTATTTTATTTTGATTTTTTTGGTTTACACATGCTATGTTCAGTATTAAATGTAACAACTACCAGTACGATGAAAGACATCTCATGGGAAAGCTGAAAAGTGGAAGTCTATAATATCATATATAACAGGAAATAATGAAGGAAATGGTACTTCCTGTAAATACTTGTATCAGACTTATAGTAACAAAATTGCCCTATTCTGTAATTTTACAATGTGCAAACTTTGTCTTAACAATAGTAAACTCCCATCACCTCAAAATAACAGAGGCTAGAAAATGGTTCGAAAGAAAATCTTACTGAACCTTCTAACATTATAAATGGAGTAGCTCTGAATACATTTCAGATTTAAGCAGTGGGAAGCACGCTTTGTTAAACATGTGAGCTATGTGGCAAGATTCTTTTGAAAAAAGATTCGCACAAGCTATCACATGATACTGAAACAGACAATATAACAATCATTACAGAACAATCATAGGCAGTGGATATTACATATATGAAACGTATTAAGCATGTATGCAATCACTAATTACAAATCTGTTGTTTTCACACCAAAATGATTTGTACAGAAATTTGCACCAAGTTTCCATTTAATTATAATCAGTGGTGATGTACTCACCAACAGAGCAAAGCTCTTAGGTAATGTCAGTCAGTTTTCTGTATCACTGCTTCATTTTCAACTTGAGCAAATATGAAAGGTTAGCTCTCCTTCCAGTAACAGGAACACATCGAAAGCTTACATTATTATGCTCACTTTGCATTTCTGGACAGTCTGTTTGATAACATCACTGCCAACACTGCATAATTATTGTGTTATTACATTTGTACAGGAATTTAGCAGGAGATTTTCAGATCATACACTGAACACTAAACAGCTGTACAAGAAACAGATCTTTAATTCATTGCATTAGCAATTGTGCCATAAAAAAATCTACAGTCATAGTTTCAAACAGTTAATACAAAGTTCATCAATGCTGAATACATGTAAATTTTTTTATCAAAAATAGCTGATTATACTTTATAAAAGAGATTATAAATGACAAAGATTTTAAAAATTTTGTACTTACTACCAATAGATAATACATAATTTTATTTCACTTTAGAAACAAGTAGTTTCAAAGAAAAGAACTCCGAGGCAAGAAGATGGGGAAGGAAATCACGTCAGTCACATAATTCCTTAAAATTTGTAGAATGAAACAAGTATGAAATACATGTATGAAATGTATCTTAGTGTCTTATGAATGTGCAGGAAATGACTGCACAGTTACAAGAAAATAATATAAATAATACTCTTCAATTGGTGTTTCATTTACTGAAAATTATAGCTGATGTAGTAATACAGTTACACACACAAAAATTATATAAATTATAAAAAGCTGACTCTGTGTCAGATCACATACAATCCTAAATTGCCTTCAAAATGATTAATTACACATGCTACATGCTTTAGAAAACCAGAATGAGCCAACTGAAATAGCATAAACGACACAAAATATTTCATTACAAATTTATTCTAATTACCAGTTGCAATAATAGTGACAACACAGTATGGCAGTACCGTATTCAGTCAACATCTTGAGTATGAAGCACAATTGAATTTTTGAGTAGAGTCAGTAACCCTTCAGTCAAGGATTATTACTCGAAGGAGTCTCAATTTTCTTCGCAAGGTCAGCTATAACTTCTCCATAAATCATAGGATCCATGTTACGTCCAAGCATATACAGAATCCACCAGTCTCCAACATCTGTCTTACGACATATTGCATTTGTGACCTCCTTTGGTACCATACGGTTACGTGCGTGCAATAGTATTGGCCGTACAGAAGGTACAGCTAAAATAACTGCTCTATAAACAACTAGTACAGATAAAAGTGCTGCTAGTATAATGTACCAAAACCACAGGAAAATGTAAGTTTTCTCATTGACTATATTGAGAGGAAGTACACAAAGTGAATCATGTTTCTGTATAGAGCCTGAAGCACCATATTTGTGGAATGTGCACTTCGTTACACGCGGAAACACATAAACCATTGGGTCAACACGTTCCTCTTGAGACTGTTCTGAGAATGCCACCACACGCAAGCCATAGCTGAAGAACTCTCCATCAAAGAAGTGGTTCATTAGGTACAACTGGCCAATTATGTTTACCAGGCATAAAGTTTCACAGAACCAGTATTTCAGTGCGTACATGTTGTGTCTCTGCAGAGAAAGAAAACACATTATTAGTAGCTGCAATGATCCTTAAACTACTGCTAATGCTTTTTCTCAAGTATTCAATCAATAATCTTCAGTAATCAACACAGTATCCAGTAGTACACAGCATTTTGACATGGGTATTCAAGATATTATTACTTATATCTAAGCTGATATCTGAAGATTGTTGAATCTCTATGATCATATGATACTACAGCATACAAGAAGTAAATTTGATGAAGACACTGTTTCAAATTCAGCAACCTCCAGAAATGTCAGGTGCAACCTACAACACCCTAAAAGCAGAAGATTGAAAATAATGAATTCTCTATGAATTCAAGCAAATGATTTCTCATTGCTGCTTCTTCCTAGGACGACACAAATTTTCATTTATGCTTACGAGCGTATCACCATTACAAAAGCCAGTACAGGAGAAGCTAAATGCACGAGACACCCCCTCTAGATCTGTATATACATATGCATTCCACAAACCACTGAACAGTGCATGGCAGAGGATAATTTGCACTAGTGCTAGTGATTTTCTGTACTATTCCATTCATGCATTCAGCAAGGGAAAGATGGTTATCTGTACGCCTCTACACATGCCCTTTCTAAGATGGTGGCAGCATGATGATTGCAATATTTCTTGATTAACAGTCCTATAATTTTAACCAACATGATTTCATGAGAACTATGTCACCTTTCTTTCGAGGATTCTCATTTAAGCTCTTCAAGCATCTCTCTTATACTTTCATATGAGATATACCAACCTGTCACAATCCTAGCAGTGTGTCTTTATGCTTGTCCAATATCTGTTGTCATGCTTATGTGTTAAGGACTCTGAACATTGGGACTATACTTTAGAACAGGTCACCCTAGCATCTTTTATGCTTCTTTACTTGCACATGCACTGCATTTTTCCCTACAATCCTTCTAAGAAGTTTTCCATTCACTTCTCCTTAACACTGACTTTGTTACAGCATAACAATAAGTAACAGCTCAAAGATGAAGAATGCGAGAGCAAAGAAGGCTGTGAGACAATGTCAGCCAATAGCCCACTGACAAGAACCATACCACGACAGGAGCGCCCTCTAGCCAAAGAGAATATAAGCGCCGCTTCTGCCAACCTCTGCCACAGTGTCAGACCAGGACTCGCAGACCAGCACAGTTGTAGGCTGACACAATGACAGCAGTTATTAGTGATCCATATCAATTGCTTACATGGACATTGTCTATAGCCAAGAACATTTTTTGTTTGCATGTCACCCATCGCTTGCGACAACCCATTGTAAATACAAAGTTAAGTATTGTCAGTCTGCTTATTTGTAATAAAAACTATTAAAGTTATTGGCTTGAACTGTTGATTAGTTATCCGAGAACGCAGCGTCCTTCAGGCAGCATATACGAGGCAAGTGGCAGGATCCCACAGACTTAACGTGTGTCTCATTTCACATTGCTTCTTAGTAGCACCACAAAATACTTCCAATATGTGATATGCTAGGTATGTTCACCATTAATCTTTTAACTGGATACTAATAGGTTCTCTCTCTTCATTACATGCAGTATCTTACATTTATTCACATTTAAATAGACCTTCAATTCATCACACCAAGTGAAAATTTTGTCCAAGTCTCTGCATTACTTACTATGGACCAATGATGATATTTTCCTGTAGACAACAGCATCGTCCACAATCAATCTTACAGTGCTGCCGGTCCTATCTGTCCGCCGCTCGTGGTCTCGCGGTAGCGTTCTCGCGTCCCGAGCACGGGGTCCCGGGTTCGATTCCCGGCGGGGTCAGTGATTTTCACCTGCCTCGAGATGACTGGGTGTTTGTGCTGCCCTCATCATTTCATCATCATCCAGGAAAGTGGCGCAATTGGACTGAGCAAAGATTGGGTAATTGTACGGGCGCTGATAACCATGCTGTTGAGCGCCCCACAAACCAAACATCATCATCATCATCGGTCCTATCTCATTAATCATTTATGTATTTGGAGAATATGAGCAGTGCTATTACACTTTTCTGGAGCACATCTGATGTTACTTCTATTTCTATTCAACATTCAGTTTCCAACATAACATACTTGGTACATTTATGGAGCCAACCAGATATTACGGAAGATACTCTGTACGATCTTCTCAGTAGTCAGCAACCTAGCACATCTGCATGCCTTTTAGAAATCTAAGAAGACAGAAACTACCTATTCAACTGCATCTGCTCTTTGCAAGACATTGTGTACAAATAAAGCAAGTGAAGTTTCATAGGAGAGGTTTCTGCCAAATCCATACCAGATCTTTGAAAGAAGAGTCTTTCCTTCTAGGAGTCTTATTTTTTCAGCTTGGAATAGGCTACAGGATCCCACAACAGCCAGACATAAACAACATTGGTCAGAAGATCTGAACATCTGATATTTTTGAACCTCTTTCTAAACAGGAATGACCATCATTCTCTTCCTGTCGTTCTCAATACATCTGAGCTATGAAAGTGGCCAACTCGACAGTGTATGCAAATCTAATTGAAATCCTGTCAGGGGCTAGTGTTTTGCTTGCATCTGAGTCAACTTAATTGTTTTTCAACACTGAGGTGCTTGATTCAATCTCTCATATTTTAGTATGTGCAGCAAATGTTGCTATGGTAGTATCTTCATGTGTAAATATATTTTTAAAGGCAGTATTTAATATTTCTACTTTCCATATGACCAGGATGTCCTAGGATTTCTCTTACATCTTCTGTCAGGATGTATTGGTGAAAATTATTGTAGACTTAACACATAAACCTTTTTGTGGATGCACAAGTTGCAATTAAGTTTTCTCAATCAGTTTCCCTGCAGTCTTTTTGGCACCATTCTCCGAAATTTGCTATTAAACCAAGGTGGATCTTTGTCTTATTTTATTACTTTACTTGGTCCATCTTTATCTAGACTGCAATTTATAATGATCTTCAGCTTTAACCATAATTGTTCTCCATTTGCCACATCTGCACTAAATTATCTCTGTTCATATTTTATATTTATGTAGATTGTTAATAATTGCCCATCACATTTGACTTAACCCAAATACTCACTCCTAGCTTTCTTGGTCACAATTTTGCCTCCAATGATAACTGTTTGTGTAACAGTAAAAGGGTGTTTATACCCTTGTCATTGTTGACACACTCAAATGATCAAATCAGTTTGTAACCAAGAGATCTAAAGTATTTCTTTCAGAGTGAGTTTTCTGACTAGTTATTTGCAGCAGTTGACAATGTAGTCAGCATTACTTGGCAAGACTGTTTGCCTGTACCACCAATAGCGTGTGTGTGGTTTTCCCAGCTGATACAGTACAGGCTGAAGTCGCAATATTACCACCATATACAGGGGGCATTTCTGTGCTATCAAATTTGAATGATTCTATGATTGATGTGGTTTGACGGTTGGTGTAAACATCTGATTATTGGTCCAAGTCTACTGATCCAGAAAATTTGTCCAAATTTGCGAGCAGGTGTATTTCATTTTGAACCTCATCACACCTAATGTTTCTGTTTTTGCTAAAAAGAGTCCTCCTACTCCTCCTCCTGAGGAGTTGTCTATCTTTTAGATACACAGTCCAAGTGCTACAAATTTCCCTATGTTCAACTACGAGTTTCAATAACTCTCCATTCCTAAAGTGCTATGTGGATGACTGCTTTCTAAGAGAAGGTTAAGGTCTGAGACTTTGTTGTGAATACTGCAGCAGCTTTATTTTTAAGATTCTTATATCCCACATTTTGAGTCCAGTCTGTTGGAGGAACAGGGGACCTCAAAGTTTTACATAAAAAAATAAAGAAAGCACACAATAAATAAGGCAACTTTACAAGTCTCCACCAAGCACTGTAGTTCACGGAACCTATAACAGAGCTCATTACAGAACTGAGAATACCGCTGGTTTAAAACCTCCATCCCATCCAGACCAGAGGGCCCTGGTCAGGTCTCAGAATAATGTTGAAAATCTAAAGTTGTGCAGGGACCTCACTAGTGAGACTATCTGTACCGGGCATTTTTGCCAGTCGCAATTAAGAGCTGACTTGTTTCCACACATTATGAGAGGAAGCAAATAAAATTGCACCGACTGGAAACAGAAATGTCTTTTTCATCTGAGGTGCAAGGAAGAAAATCTAAGTTCAAACCTTTTATGGAAAGAAAAAACACTGTAAAACATAACTCTGGAATAACTTGCACCAAAACTTATTTTTTAAACAGCACTGTCCAAATAAGCTGGAAATGGCCACCAGGAGTAATAATGTGCACAAACGTACATAGACAGGAGAGCCCAACAAGAAACTGTGAGGGCTTCTGCATTTTCTTTCTGCTATTCTACAGCTGAATGTGTGTGCCATGTATGGTACAGTTTCCACCATACCTAGGAAGTGGATGCAGCTATTAAAGAGACATGCCACATCATTATAGGCTGTTTATAGCCCACTATGCTGGAGGAGCTATGTTTTGCTGGAATTGCTGTTTCTAACATTCAACAAACAGTATCCACAAAAGAGTAAACCAAAACATCTTACATTCATTCGCAGTTTAAATACCAGCAAGCACCTTCATGATTGATGATTACACAGAGTTTCCTTAATAAAGGCAGTTAAGGCATTCACAGGATCACCACGGCAACTGAGACTGTTGTTGCGACATTTTAGAATCAAGTATTTTCAGTTAAGGGTCATACTTGGAGATGAACTGCCTAATGGCCACACTGAAGAATATGCAAGTTAGACGTCACCCAACCAAAACAATTCAGGGGTTACGAAGAGCCAACAAATGTCCAGAAATGCAGCACCAGTGTGGAGTATGTTTTGTGAAAGGGGTGCTGAAGAGATCTCTGCCTTCTTCTTGCATTGTCACTTATGCCAATCTTGTGCATTGTGGAATACTTTAGGAAAACCTACTATTAATATACTAACTAGCCATGTCCCTGTCTACAACTGTTTGATTTTTGTAATGTTTATTTCTTGTCATTACGTAAGATGTGAATCCTTGTACTTTGTATTGTTTTTTTCTCAGAATATAAATAAACAAACTAACTCAGGTATCACTGAAAGGTTGGAAACCTTAAGTAAATAACTCTGTTCTCATTTTTCTCCATTCATCTCATTTTCTACTCCTTCCTCTTCTAAAACTATGAAGAGTACTCAAACTTGTAATTGCAGTGTGACTGTAAACATTTATGGCTCAGTTCTAACATTATATCATAGGCTGTTCCAACTAGTGTGCCTGTCAGCTGACAGCTGGGCATCCACAAGGATAGGTGAGCAAACAGCTGACACGTGGGCAGTCAGACAGCTTAGCTTCAGTGTTCATGATCATACCACACCAGCCAGATGCCTGTGGACAGGGGTAATCATGTTGCTAGCCACATGTGCATAATGAATGAGGTGGTCAATAAGTCTTTTGTGAACCAATTTCTCAAGAGTTTCAGATAAGGTTATTAAAAGGGAGATAGGCCGATAGAGAGGTCTGACAATAGCATACTTTAGCCGCTCACGAACAATCCTGTGCTTATTTGCTTATAGCATTCCCTCAGTAATCTTTAAGAGATACCATCAATGCCAATGATCTCTCTAATTATATTTTCAATTTCGTGCACTGTGACAGGAGATATTTTAATCAGCTTGTGTTTTTTTTTTTTAATTAATAGCATTTTGAAGGGATAACATGGCTTGATTAACAGATCGTGTTTTTCCAGTTTGGGCTGCTGATACAACAAAGTGTTTGTTAAAAATGTCGTGTCGGTAATTCCTACCCCCCACCTACCAACAAAAATTCTTCTACGGAATAGGAGGAGTTGTCAAGGAGAAACTTTCTCTGTTTCTTATCAGATTTTATTTTTCTGTCTGTTGTACATTTTATATCACTGTGTAAATGATTAAAAATTTTTGTTGCGCCATTGTGCACCCCTGTTTGTGCTAAAGACAACCTTCATGTGGAGTAATGAATGTCATTTTTCCTTCTGGTATTGTCATTATGAACCTTTTGCCCGTTTTTGTGCAATGAAAGATGAGTTACCCCAGAACATTATTCAATATGACATTACTTAATGAAAATATTCTCTCGCCCAAGAATTTGCAGTGTTTCTAAGCACAAATGTGGCTGAATTAAGTTGTTTTAGGAGTTCCAAAATGTATTTTTTTTTAAATTTAAATTCTCATCAATGTGGACCCCAAAGAATTTTGAAGTTTCCATCCTACTTAGTATTTCCTCAGTATGTGTTGCACTTATCATTGGTGTAGTACATATAGATGTGCAGAACTGAATATGTTGGGTCTTTTTAAAATTGAGGCCAAGACCATTTGCAGAAAATCAGTTAATGACACATTTAAGAACTTCGTTTATCATTTCTTCTGTTTCTGTATGTATGCTCAAATTGATTACAATACTAGTATCATCTGCAAAAGGAACTAGTTCTGCTTGTTGTATACTAGACTGAACATCATTTACATATATGTGGAACAGTAGTGGACCTAAGATCAAACATTTAGGAAACCACTGGGTGATTTCTCCCCAGTCAGAATTATAGCTCCAGACAATTATATAATGTGAATTTGTAGCACACAGTTCATTAAATATTAAACTTGACTGTCACTGAAAATTGTAATGGATGTACAAGATAATGCTTATTATTAGATTTTTATTAGGCCTACAATGGACCACTTAATTCCTGCTGAGCTTTCCTCTTAGTCTAGTGCTCCCTCATCTGGCACTATGGGTATTTTTCACTTTTGGGCCCATTAAATTCCAATTTTCAGGCAAACTTTTACCTCTGTTAGTGACTGGAGAGAATTTGATGTTCTTATGGGCAATTTTTATTGTTGTGTGTCTGGAATGAAGTTTTAGTCAATTTCTAGTTCCTTGAGGCATCTCCCAACTATTCTTGCATACTTTGCATACATCGCCTTCTGTCTAGAGAGAGTGCTGAAGATCACTGATGTGAGCCCCTCTGGACAATATGACCCCAAAAGAGTATCCTTTTCTTAGTCATTGCTGTTTTAATGCACACTGTATGTTGACAGAGTTCATTGTTGCCTCATATTGTGAAAAAAAGACCTTATTTTACTATCTGCAATTACGTAATTATAGGCCTGCAGCTTCTAATCTCAATCAGATGGCAACTATGTTGCAAGGAATGCATGATGGTCCTTAGCAAGCAATACTATCAGTATTTCAAGTGACTGCTTAAAAAGTCACGACAGACAGCTAAGCATAGTGTTTAAAAACTTACTACTTATTCGAACCCCAGACCACAATTCTAGGCAAACTCCACGGATGAAAAAATGTGTGCTACAAGGAAGAGGTCTCAACCTAGAATGAAAACTCACCATAACTTAATAAACTAATATTGCTTCTTCCCACAAAATATGCTTCAATGTGAACAGGAACAAACACCAGGCAACTCCCAAAATCTTGTAAGTGCACATCTTTATTAATACTTCAAAAAAGTATAGGATGTTCAACAATTATGAGAAACAACTCATTTAAGATAAAAAAAAAGAAGTTATGGCCTTTTGCATTAACATCAAGGTTATTAGTTTAGTTTGAGAAATATGAAGAAAAAAACTAGCCACATGGAGAGAAAAGAAAAAATCTAGCCATAACTATATCAAGCAACAAATTTTATCAGTTAATCTATGTTCTTTCCGGAATCCATAGTGTCTTAATAAGTGTACCAACTCACTCTATGCTCTATACGAATTGTATCTCAATAAAAAATTTTACTCGTGGATTTGTTTAAGTTGTGTTGGAGCAGCTTAGTGTAAGTGTACTCTGTTGTTCATTTAAACTGCAATACGATAAAGGAAGCTAGCAAATTATACATAACTTAAGGGCCATTCAAGCATAGCATGCCATGAACATGATTACATCTTGAGTGATACTGCATACATAAACCATATAGCCACAGTAAATACTTTATACAGATAAAGGTTGTGCAGGAGTCTTGAATGTTTTGTTTTACATCCTGTAAGTAGTAAACATTGCTTGAGAGATCCACATGTGTTATTCACACTAGGCAATACCAGTGTATCTGAACAATCAGCCTGCAACACAAAGATGCATGTGTCTCTGTGTTATGTGGTTTCCCATGCTGCAACACTCATCTGAAGATGGTTGCACATCCTAACTCAAACCACTAATGCTAAAAGCAGAACTAATCACTCTGAATGAATGAGTGTATGGCATTGTTATAACTTTTTAGTAAACACAGTTGTGATTGCATTTAAGTTTTTTATTTTTTGATGACTGATTTCAATCTTATAAGATATCATCATCAGATCTACATTCCCTGATGACAGTAGGATTTGCTGGCATGCAGCAGGTCCATCTGTGCTGGTATGGTGCAGAACTGAGCACTGTACTCCACCCCAGCACTGATGGGGATCTGCTCCACATCAGCCACTCCTACTGCCATCAAGGAGTGTAGATCTGATGATGATCTCTTAGAAGATCAAAACCGGTCACCTAAAAATAGAAATTAAAAACTTAGATGCGATCAGAACTGTGTTTACTAAATAAGTTATAATATCAATAGATCACAGTTTTCCCGGAACAGTGTTATAAAATAATTTTGTATGGCACTAGTGGCTGGGAGACCCCGTGTGAGGCACTTTGGCAGCCAGGAGCAAGTCTTCCTATTTGGCGGCACTTTGGCAACTTCCACATTGATGCAGATGAGATGAAATGATTAGGAAAACACATATCCCTTCTAGAGATGGGGGATCCGCTCTTGAACTAATTCATAGAGTTCAATCTTTCAAAGGAGTGAACAATCAGTGATTCAGAAAAAAAGAACGGTAGCTCCAAACGTTTCCCACTGCAGAGAGAAAGAGAGAGAGAGAGAGAGAGAGAGAGAGAGAGAGAGACGGAGCATATCAGCAGCGCCTCTGCTGGTCACAGCACAGTGCACGACACACAACACAGCCAGCGCCGGCCTCTGCCCTGCTTCTACCTTGGCTGCCTGCATTGTGCAGTGCCCCATTGGATTTTGTGTTTCACATATGCCGTGGCGTCTCTGTGCGTCGTCTGCCGCGCAGTGTCTGGCGCAGCGTAACTTCGCATCGCACTCTGTCGGCGATCGTTTCAGTCGCACGTCCTGCCCTCTGGGCAGTTGATGCGAGCAACAGGACAGAGAGCCACCTAGCGGATAACATAGGAACTACTTGCAAAAACCCGCTCGCAAGGGAACGAACTATTTGTCTCGGAGCGGGTGAGTTCACCGCTACCCCCTCCCTCGGAACTCGCCCGCTCAACGCTCGCCCCACCGTCTCGACTCTAGCCAGAGCGTCGAGCAAAGCGACTCAGGTGTCACTGTGGTCTCTGCGGTCTCAGCTCACGCAGTAATACAGCTCGCGGCTCGACCTGCTCGACTCAGCGCCTCTGCATCGGAGTTCGTCCCCACTGGATATTGTTCTTCGTAGTAATGCCGCTATGTATATTACATTATTATGTTATGTATACATCAATTGTTTTTATTTTATTTTTATGTGTTTAAACTGATTAGATTAGGTTCCTGATGACTCCTCTTACTATAGGATTTTTATTATAGACACTCTAATTTACGCTTTAATTACGAGTGAACCGATAAACGTATCGCAAAATGTGATACACCAATATTTTCCTTGTTTTATTCTGCGTAAGGCTATATGCAGCACTTTCGTTTTACAGTCAAATTTATATATTTTTTTCTTATTCTGGTACGGATTTTGCGATTTTAGGCGTATTCGAAAGGAAACGTTCACTTTAAAAATATATGGCTTGCGATGTATTTGTATGAGGTTAATGAAATTTTAATACGTTATAGCCAAATATATTGTTAATGTAAATCTCAAGTTACAACATTTTCCGATCACCCAAAAAACCACGATAGTGCAAAATAAATCAATAATCAAAAACTTTGTCATATCGTGGAAATTTCAATAAACAATACAAAATTCTTACTCATTATCTGTGTTACTTCAAAATAGGATCAAATAAGATCAAAATACAGGTATAGTACTGGAATAAACCAAGTTTAAAGGGCAATGTGCCTTCCATTTATTTTATATTGTAAATGAGTGGTGAGTCATGAAAAAGAGCTAATTCATTTCAGGGAGTGAACAGTTCTGATCCAATCTCTGAAAAGAACAGTTTTGCCCATCTCTAATCCCTTCCCCAAGAAAAGAAAAATCTCTGATCAGGCTGGAAATTGAACCCACGACCCCACAACTGAGAAGCTTTCACTCTCAGCTGGTTAAATAAAAGAAGAGAACAAAAATATTTTTTTCAGCCACAGCATCCTCTTAAGTGACATATGTCATATTTTCCAAAATGAGTTAAAAATTACAAGGGATTACCTGAAAATAATGGATAAAATTGATCCCATTTATTGGAGAAATTTTACTGTTGCTGTAAATGAAAGAACACAGAAGAGTTGGTCTGGATCCAGTCTCTGCTGGTCTTTTGTTAAAGACTGTGGCAAGCATGTGGTTCGCATATAGTGTAAAGTCACAGCAGTCTCTAAAAATGATATGTTTTTGAACTTTTCACTGCCAAGTGTATTCACAGTTTGTACATTGTCACAAGCAAGCATGTAGAATGGTGGATACAGATAACCAGTTAACCAGATTTGTATTTAAAGTGGGCTATCACCCTCAACTTGTCAGTAAAAAAAACCAACAGTGTCATCAAACATGATGATACAGGGTGTATTAACTGTCATTATAAAGAAAGAAAAAAAAAAACATTCAACAGCTTTCATCTCATCTTGCTACATGCCACAACAAAGAAAGAGTTGCACATCATCATGTGGAAACATTCGTTTGACGTAGTGTGGTGTATTTTCAAGACTTTACATGGTCAGTTTAACAACTTGCCTTGAACTTTTGTTAAACAACTAGTGAACTTCAGAATGGATAAACACAAGCTGCAAATTGCATTGCAACTATTACAGCTCAAAACATTAATCTAATGAATGTAAAGAGAGATAATTGGTAAACAACAGTTGCTGACCTTAATGTGGTATTTTCATGAGTGCAGTTATCTATGGAACCTAGAAGCTAACCCTCTGTGTATCCGAAAATCAAGCACCCACAACTGAGCAAGATGGAGCTCCAGTCGCTTGCCTGCACACTATTCCAAATCAAACTGCACAACATATATGCACTGGGAGCAGGAATCGTGTTTAATTGTCTTGGTGAATAAACAGTCATAGTGAGTGTTAACATCAGTACAACATAATTTTGTGCATCCAGCAGCTTCTGCATTTTAAGTTCAGTATGTCTTGCCATTAGTTATACACCAAGACACTTTCAGTGCATACATAGTTTACAATGATCTTAGTTAGTTCCCTGTTCCACGATTCATTTATGCAATAAATCTTAATGCTGTGAAACAAGACTTTTACTTACACAACACAAATAAATTTTTAAATGTGTCCCTTTTTTTAAATATGCAGATGTGACTTGGTAATTGCTACCCACTGTCTTTTACACGTTACAGTAATAGAATTATTTCTATGGAATAGAAGGAGTTGTCAAAGAGAAGCTTTTACAGCAGGTTTTTAAATTTTACTTTGCTATCTGTCAAAGATTTTACATCACTGGGTAAGTGATCAAAAATTTTATTTGCAGCATTGTGCAGCCCTTTTGTGCTACAGGCAACCTCAATGTGGAGTAACAAATGTCATTTTTCTTCTGATATTGCAATTATGTATGCAATTGTTTCTTCTGAACTGCAGTGGATTATTTACAACAAATTTCATGAGGGAATAAATATGCTGTAGCAGTAGTCAGAGTGCCCAACTACTTTAAACAGATGTCTGCAAGAAGATTGTGGATGTGCACCACAGATTACTCTTACAGCACGTTTTTGAGTGATTAAGACTTTCTTAAAACTGAGCTGCCCAGAACATTATTCCATATGACATAACTGAATGAAAATATGTAAAATATGTCAACTCACTGGTTTGTCTCTCTGCAAGATTTGAAATGATTCTAAGTGCAAATTTGTCAGTTATACTTTTAAGAACATTGTTTATTATTACTTTTGTGTCTGTATATATACTTGCTTGGGATGAATACAGTACTAGTGCATTCTGCATTTAAAACAAACTAGTTAACTGCTTGTTGTATATTACATGGGAGATAATTTAAATATATGAGGAACAGCAGTGGATCTAAGACTGAACCTTGAGTAACCCTATACATGTTCTCTCTCCAGTCAGAGTTATGTCTCCAGACTATTTTGGCTGAATTACTAAGCACAACTTTCTGCTCTGCATTCTTTTGGTTATGTATGACATTACCCATTGGTTGGCTATACCATCAATCCCCTGAAACTTCAAATTATCTAGGAGAATACTGTGCTTCAGACAGAAAATTTCTACATAGGTCACAGAATGCACTAACTAGTGCTATTTTATTATTTGATGCTTGTAAAATCTGGTGAGTGAACATGTAAATCACATTCTCAGTAGAACAACCCTTTTGAAACCCCAGTTGTGATTTGCTGAGGATAACATTCTTGCTTAGGGAAATACTATTCTACAATACACAACCTTATGAAACATTTTGGAAAATGATGTTATCAGTGGAACAGGTAAGTAGTTTTTCACATCTCTCCTATCACCTTTCAAATGGAGAGGTTCGAGAGTGGCATATTTCAGTCTCTCTGAAAAAAATGCCTTGAAATAGTGATGTGTTACATATCTCAGATATGCCCGGACTTGTTATATGGGAACAAATATTTAGTACTCTGATGGTAACAACATCAGAACCAGATGAGTTTTTATGAGAATACATAATTTTCTTAATATCAGAAGTTGATGATACATTCATTTGACTGAATTCTATGAGAGTTGCTTTTCCAATCTGAAAGCAGTATGCTACATCTACCATTTGTAGGGCTTTTACAAGGGCATGCTGAGAAGTAATGCCTCCAATTTTTCTGTGTTAACTCTTAATGCATTTTAAATAAAACTAACTCTATTAACATTTCACATCTTTACTCGTCGTGTCTAAAAGCTTATTTCTCAACATATTCACCTTGCCAATGAACACATTTCTCCCAATGAGACACGTGCTTATTGGTACCATTACTATAGAATGTTTGATTTTGTTGACAGAGCCACAACCTCACCTCTGCTCGCACCACTTCATCACTATCAAAGTGAAGTCCTCATAGGAGTTCTTTAAGTTGTGGAAACAGGTGGAAATTGGATGGTGTCAAGTCAGAACTGCACGGAGGATGATTGACGACAGTGAACTCACTGGGCTGTTGCAGGTGTCACGATGCTCTTTTGTGGTCTGACATTGTCATGCTGAAGGAGAGGGTGCTCCATGGTGGACAAACTTTTCTGCATTTAGAGACTTGATTACAGCACTGTCTCTCATGTATCTGCACACTTACATTACATACTGTCACCTTATATGCTACAAATCAGAGCCCTCTAGTGGCTGAGGGTTACAACTAGTGTCAGTGAAGCAGGAAAGATGACCGAGTAATACCCATGGGAACAGAATAAAAAATTCTGAGACAATACTTTTCGGCACACCCTTATAGTAGTGTGCAAGTCCATATGCTGTTCCATCGAAACTGAAGCTTTGGAAGACATCAGACACCAAACCTCATCCAGAAATATTGCCTGACCTGTCAACAATTGACAAATAGTGTAGTAAGGTGAAATGCAGTCTTTGTCAGACATCTACCTTATCATCAGGAAAATGCTGGACATTTGTGGGAGGAATGCTTGAATATTCTGCAGGACAGTATTTGGATTCTGTCTGGTTCTAAGATGTGTACAGTTGCCACCTGGTTAGTTTCTTCCGGGGAAATCCAGTCTGATGCCTTCACTGGGATGTTTAGTTTTTCCCATGTCTGCTGTCCTGTTACACAGTGAAATATCCTTGCCACAGCACTGTAGCATGCTGCTAGAGGGGTAAAAACAAATGTTGCATCCCACTGATAACTGAAGGATCATGTGGTAATTAGTTTCTTGTCTTTGAAGTGAACAACACTGCAACAATCAGAGTTGATTTGGTGGAACTGTACAGCAACAACATACCATGAGCTGACATTAGTTGGTTCAAATGGCTCTAAGCACTATGGGACTTAACATCTGAGGTCATCAGTCCCCTAGACTTAGAACTACTTAAACTTAACTAACCTAAAGACATCACGCACATCCATGGCTGAGGCATGATATAAACATGTGACCGTAGCAGCCGCATGGTTCTGGACTGAAGCGCCTAGAACTGCTCGGCCACAGCGGCTGGCCCATTAGTTGGTACAAATACTACCACTGCGGTCAAACATATTATCTCAATGCCTAAGAATGAAGTGGTAGACCACCTCTGTGAAGAACCAGATATTACAAGGGAAGTGAAGGCCCCGACACTATACGATCAGTATATTACAACTGAGACAAAGTGTAACATGTAAAAATCAGTCGTGGATCAGGTTTAAATGTTTTGCAAGACATTCTAAATACAGCAAAAGCTTTCAGGGGTTGGATTGTTTGGCGGAGGAAACCAGACAGCGAGGTCATGGGTCTCATCAGATTAGGGAAAGACGGGGAAGGAAGTCGGTCGTACCCTTTCAAAGGAACCATCCCGGCATTTGCCTGAAGCGATTTAGGGAAATCATGGAAAACCTAAATCAGGATGGCCGGACGCGGGATTGAACCGTCGTCCTCCCGAATGCGAGTCCAGTGTGCTAGCCACTGTGCCACCTCGCTCAGTAAAAGCTATTACCCACTAGATTCTGCAACTGCTCACACCAATTCAGAAACTCCACTGAATTGAAGGAGCAACAGAAACATTGCAGCTGATTCAGACATTATACAGGTGACTTCTGTAACCACTTCATTATGGACGAGTGCTCAGTGTATCACTTTGGCCCCAGGTGAAGCAGAAAAGGGAGCATTGGAAATGTGAATTCACTACTAGCAAAACAGGCATAAACCCAACCATCATTAGACAAGATGATGAATGTTTTTTGGGACTGCCATGCTGTGTTTTTACCAGATGATGCTCATAAGGGGGCAAACCATCACATGAGTGTACCCCAAAATCTCCTGACAAGGTTGCAGGAAGCTGTGCTTTTGCTCTATAATGTGTTAGCTGATTCTGCAGGATACTGACACACTTGCTACTTCTTTGGGCTATCAAATTCTCAACCCCCATCCCTGCATATCTCCTAGCACAGCATCCAATGACCTCCCCCTCCTCCTCCTTCTTCTTCTTCTTCTTCTCCTACCAAGATGAAGAAACAATTACATGGCAGGCATTCCCAAAACTAACAATGAGATGATTCTCGAGGAATAACACTTCTTGAATTGCCAAAATGCGTACTTCTATACCCAAGGGCTTCACCAATTCATATGTCTTTGTGAAAAATGTGTCGCACTGAATGTGGAATTTGTATAGAAGGAAAAACATCACAATCATGTTTTGTGGTCACAACCTGTTTTTTTTTTCTTTTTTCTTTTTTTCAGGTGAAAAAACTTTATGACTAGACCTTGTAAACACTTAAACCTACACCCATTTGAACCCGCTTGTTGTATTCAAACCTTGGTCTCCGTACACAATCCTATTTCACCACCCAGTTTCCCTGTATTACCATAGTGATGATTCACTGATGACACAGTAATTCAGTACTGCACAAGGCCGTACCAACCTTTATAAACAATGCTTAAGGAAAAAACCAACATTGTTAGATGTTTATAGTGAAAAGAACCTCAAGCTGAAGTCACATTTTACAAATCACCTTAAATATTTAAGCTCTGTAACCCAACTTTTGCATTGTGGATAAAATCAGATTCTGTAGATACGAACATCAAAGCAGACTTACTTTTCCTATTTTCATTCACTAATGTCTAGAGCCATCAAACCCTCAGATAAGTCACCACTAAGGAGGAAAGCAGTTGCCACACAGAAGTGTGTAATAAGAGTAATATTTGATGTCTGTTCTAGAATCTCTTGCACACAGCTGTTTCAACAGTTGGGCATGCTGACAACAGCTTTTCAGCAGATTTAAGCCCTTATCAAGTTTTTTGTGAACAATCAACCACAGTTTGAAAACAACAACATTCATAAGAACAATATTTCAGGAAATCTGCCATAAAACTGACTGGATAAACATCATAGTGAGATCTTGCAATTATGATCCACAGAACAAGCAAATAACTAACTAACTGTCCACATTTCAGTCTACTTACCACATACATTTCATTTTATTGCATTTCAGTTCCATACTCCTCATTAGTTATTTGATCTACCTACATAATCTTCAGTATTCTTCTCTAGCATCATACTTCAAATTCCTCTATCCTCTTCTTGTCTGTACTGTTCATTGTCCACATTTCACCTCCATACAAGGCTACACTATGGGCAAACACCTCCATAAAATACATCCAAACAATTTTATACTCAATATTAACAAACTTCTCTTTCTTCAAAAATGCTTTTCTTGCTACTGCCAGTCTGCATTTTATATCCTCTTTACTTGAGTTATCATCAGATATTTTGCTGCCCAAGCAGCTAAACTCATCTACTACTTTTAGTGTGTCATTTCCTAATTTCCTCAGCACTACCTGATTTAACTCCACGACATTCCATTAGCTTTGAGGTACCTTTGTCGATTTTCACGTTGTGTCTTTGGATTGTAATTGCAGTCTTATTTCTGTACCAATTTTATATAATCTTTTGCTCTCTCTACTTCATTCCTGCTACCTCCAGAATTTCAAAGGTTTATTCCAGTCTCCACTGTAGAAAGCTTTCTCTAAATGTATGAATCTTCCATATTAGTTATACTGTCAGTACTGCCTCCTGTGTTCATACATTGTTCCAGAACCAAAACAGATCTTCCAGAGCTCAGCTTCTGCCGGTCTTTCCATTGTATTACAATTAATTCATGTCACTATTTTACAACCATGGCTTATTATCGTGACAGTTCTGTGATATACACTCCTATCAACACCCATCTCCTTTGGCACAGAAATTAGGGTATTTTTCCTGTCACATACCTTAGATACCAGGGAACTAGTTTTATTGATAATTCTGATAACACTGTATACACCATGTACCTTGTTTCGACTTAAGTCTTCCAGCAAATTATTCTCACAGTATCATATGTCCCTTCTAACATTCATCTAAATTCTCTTCCCTTTCCTTTATATTGCTTTCAAGCTTGTTTCTTTTGTACAGCCATTACATGCATTTCTTCCATCCTTAAGACTTCCCTCCTTTTCTTACAAGTGGCTTGTAATCTAAGCTCTTGACACTCTTAGTTGAGCGCCCACAAACCAATCTTCATCATCATTGTTGTTGTTGTTGTTGTTGTTGTCGTCGTCATGATACTCATACTGCTACATTCTTTTCTCCACAGATTTCTTCAATTTTCTACTGGTTGGTATCCAGTTTTCTCATGATCATTCACGCTGCTAGAGTTTCACATTTATCCTTTATCAATTTCTGCCTTGCCATTTTGCATTCTTCTCACTCTAATCTTTTAGACATCTTGACTTCTGCCTGTTCCACTTGCTGTGTTTTTATGTTTTCTCAGTTAAATTCATTATCTTTCATATTATTCAAGGATTTCTACTGGCCCTTGTTTTTTGCCTATGTGGTCATCCCAGTCATATCCTGTTTTATTCCTGTCCATTTTCTAATCAATCATCGTCTAATGCTCCCTTTTTTCCTGCCTTCTCGCAATTTCTTCAGTTTCTATCTGCTGATCATAACCAATAAATTACCGGTATGGGTGGTCCACATCAGAATCTATAATGTTTTGTGATTTAAAATCTTGTTTAGATACCTCTGTAGGCCTACTATCAATCCATAATCCATCTAAAACATTCCAGTGTCTCAGCTAAGATTAATAAAGTTCTACTAGATGCTTTCCTCTTTAGGCCAAGTCCTTTCTGCTGATACATATTCTCCTACAACCCCCCCCCCCCTTTATTTCTCTTCTTACTCTCAAACTCCAGCCCCCTCCCCCAAATCACAATTTATTTAATCTCTCCATGACCTGCAGAGCTATTACACATAAAAGCTGTTACTACTGTGGCTATGACTATATTCATTATGCTGTTCACACTAGTACATCCCAATTTGTATCTTCTCATTCATCACGAGATATACTCTTGCATTATGTTTATTTGGTTGTGTGTTAATAACAGTGCACTAAACTGAACTGATGGCCTGCTCTTTCTGTCAATGTACTTCATTTACTCCCACGTAACTTCAAGTTATTCTTTTCACTTTTTAACTTCTTTAACCTAATTACCCAATTAAGTGATCAAACAATCCACACTTTGATGTATGGAATACAAGATTTGTTTTTTCTGACAACACCCTCCTGAACTTTCACCTCCAGAATATTCAACGCAAAAGGATGTTATTATCAATTAGCCATACAGCAGAGTTCCTTGTCGTCGTGTAATCTACGACTGTAGTTTCCATTTGCTATCAACCATTCACAGTACCAACATAACGAGCATTCCGTAGTGTCTCACTTTGAGGACTGCTGACTAACCCCGCTCTTCTTTCAATTTTCACCTCTTCTACTAATTGAAATAGATAGGTATGGGCCACAGATCAGAACAAAGCACGGCTTTAAGCACATTTCGGCGATTAAGGAAGTACAGGACAGTTACAATTCAGGGAAAGAGATAAATATCTCTCATTATTACAACACATGCAACACTGGCACATGCCCAATTCCAAAATTATAGAACTAAATAATGTAAACACATGAGAAAAACAACAGGCCTACCAGTCTTTGATGTGAGTGATGTGATGTGTCTACCAATATTCACCCATCTAACTCCTCTTTTTTACTTCTTTTACGGCAGTAGGAAGTATGTCAGACTGGGGATCAGAGTCAAACCAAACACCTAAATGTTCAATCACCACTTGGTTCTAGAGCTTTTGCATGGAGTTAACATGACAGTCTGGGATGAAAACAATCCCGCTACATCAGGTTTCTTATTTCAAAATACACTAAATCCCACCATACCTGACTGAATGAGGTATTTTTGATAACTTCTTTACTTAGGTCATGGGTCGACAGAAGCGTCCGATCCAACGCGTCTGCTTTGACCCGTGACGTAAGGATGTTGTCATGTGACGTCATGACGGCGCAGAGTTAGGTTTGTGAGTGTGGCATGTTTGTAGATGTCATCGTGTTGTGGTTTGTTGTGCTCTCTGGTGGTATGTTCAGGGTTTTCGTTTGTGTGGTGTAATGGGCTCAGTTTGCTTTTTCTCATTATTCAGAATTGTTCGAGTGTTGGCTGTGTTTGTAGTGTAATTCATTTCACTGAGTTAACGATTTTGTGTGAAGGTTAATTTAGTGTTGTTCGCTGTACATCGTGTCATAATTTTAGTAAAATTAATATGTTGTTGTTTATGTTCACGAATGGATATGATGGATAAAATTAACAGTGCGCAGGTCAAGGGAAGTGTTCGATCCCAATGTGTGGCTGTGTATGGTATCTAGAGATGTTTTTGAGCTATATAGGCCAAGGGAAGTGTTTGATCCTAACTTATGGGATCGGGAGCTGCTGTTGAGCTATATAGGTCAAGGGAAGTGTCCGATTCCAGATGATACTTTGTTTAGTGGTATTTGTGGAGTTTTGTGATGATGGTTTTTATTGTTGTTTTGTGTGGTTTGTATTGGGGTGGGTGACTAAATTTGTTTATATTTAGTTTGCCCCCACCCAAAAACACCCCATTTCCCGCGCTTGTCCCATTAGTGTCATTAGGCTTTTTGTGGAAAGTGTGTGTTCGTTTTTCGATATATTTTCGTTCTCATAATGTATATCTACCGACTTTATATGCGCCATATTGGAATCATGGTTTGTGGTCGTTTCCGCCATATTTGTGATGTCATGGGTCAAAGCAGACGGGCGGGATCGGACGCTTCCGTATTTCCTAGGTCGTCATATATTTCATTGTCTTCGAAAGTTCAGACATCCTTACATTTATTACCACCCATGGTACAAATAAATTGTTGTCATGAAAAGAAGATATGCACATCAGAAATCGAGTCCTCATATACATTCCTTAAGTTTTGGAACACTAAAGAGAGAAAGATTTTTTTTTTCTTACATTAGAAAAAAGAGCAACTATGAATTGATACACAAAGCAATCAGTGAAAGAAGGTACCTGATGCACAAGAAGTAAACACATTGACATGACCACTCTGCAAGTCACACTTATGTGCCTGGCAGAGGGTTCTTTGAACCACTTCAGACAATTTCTCTGCTGTTCCAAACTCTTACAGCACTTGGGGAAAATGAACACCTAAATCTTTCTGTACAAGCTCTGATTTCTCTTATTTTATTAAGATGATCATTGCTCCTCGTGTAAACTGGTGACAATAAATTATATTTACATACAAAGAAGAAAGCTGGTTTTTGAAAATTTTAGGAAATATCTCACCACAATTAAAAATGCCTTTGTTTTAATTATTATCATTGCAACTCACTTACGTATTGTATCATAATGGTAACAATGGGTCATCGTAGATGAGTTTTGGGTGTTACATAAATTTGTGCCTATTTGGGCAATTCAGGAATACTGGTCACATAAATTCAGTCTAAACAAGAAACGAGATGAGTAATAGAATAAAACAGATTAAATTTTCCTTGAACAGTGTTCACAATCAAGTAGAATTTTAGTTTGAAACGTAATATTTTCACATTTAACTGGCAACATCTATTATGATCAACACAATTGTGATTTCAACTGTAAAATCATTTCAGTATGAAAAATAATACTGCAAGGCACTATTATTGGGAATGTACAAAGCAGTGTACTCAGTTGCTGGGATTTGTTATTAAGCTGCAGTGGAAATGATGTTGGAGGTGAATTATGTTTATATAAGCTCGACAAATGCCTCAGCATGAAATTTTCCATTTAACAAGAATCATACTGCTAAACTGTCATCACAATTACTGGAAATATTGCTGACAAACAAATATGAAAATGTTGTCCTAAAAACTGTAAATACATATTTCGAAATTTTAGAAGCTAAAAATTGACACTGTAGTTTATGAATCACTGCTACTTTTCAGGTAAAATCCTGTGTACAATGTGGTCCCATAGCAGACTCACTGTTCACCATGAATATAAAGGACATGACAGATAATACTTGAGGTTAACTGAACTTACTGATACCCAACGTCTGATGTCACTTCATAGTGTTACAAAATAATGTTGAGATGTGTGACACTACAGATGGGCAGACAGGAAGAGAGTAGAACACCGACAACATTTTTTTATACAATTTCTATGTAGGTTGTGGTGACAGACTGATAGGCAGTGTATTCAGGGGACTAGGTGATTTTGGTTGCGAGCTGATAAAGCGGTATCAAAAGCTTCAGTTAATCCAATGTTTGTAGTCCTATGAAGGTATTCCCAGATGAACTGATTTGGTATTGTTTGACGATGTGACTGGTAATCCACCATAAGTTTCAAGTACTTAGTAGTATATGTCCATAATGATTTAAGGCGGAATGGCCACACAGTACTGGAAACAAAAAGGAGGATGCTGAGGTGATAATGATCACACAAATGAGGCTGGTCATCAAACTAACATCTAACCAATCCTTGAGTGCTTTTCCAGGCTTTTGGACACTTAAGTTGTAAGAGGCCATCAAATGAAAATGAGACACATGGGAAAATGCAAGTAAACTATTATTTTAAAAGTAATCACAATAACTGTTTATACATTTATCCCACTACAAGATAAGATGGTCATTGCCTTCATGGAAAAATGTTTGCAGTTGCCTGAAGAACCATTACTGTATCCAGGCACACTCCTCTTTGTCCCAGGCAAATTGATGGCTGTGAGTGCCTTTCTTCAGGGCTCCAAAAATATGTAAATTGTATAGTGAGAGATCAGTACTTTACAGAGGATGTGTAAAGGCTTTCCAGCAAAACTTCTGCAGCATACTCTGAAAAACCTTGGGGATACATGTGCTAGCTGTAGAAGTTTTTCTGCGAAGCACTCGCACATCCTCTATACAGTCCTGATCTCTCCCCATGCAATTTACATATTTTTAGAGCCCTGAAGAAAGACATTCAACTCTATCAATTTGCTTCAGACAAAGATGTGCACATCTGGGTACACTCATGGTTCCGTAGGCAATCACAAACATTTGTCTGTGAAGGCAATGACGATGTTGTCTCACAGTGGGGTAAATGTGTTAACAGTTATGGTGATTACATTTGAAATAATAAATGATTTACTTACTTTTTTCCTTCTGTCTTGTTTTCATTGGATGTCCCTTATAGATCAACAGAAGAGATACAAAACATTCAAAGAAGAGCTGCACAATACATCATGCATTTATTTACGCAGTGCAAGACCATCACAGAAATGTTCAACAAACAGAGTGTTGAGATGTTGCAGGAAAGATATTGTGAATCACAGAGAACCTTCAAAATTCTGTGAGACTTTATTTCAAAATTTCCTCCCAAAAGTGTCACGTGTGGTAACCAAAACACTAAAATTAGATAAACCCAGGTGCCTAGAGGGGAAGTACAGCCTTTCTACCCACATCAGCATATGTAAGTGAAAAGGATTTGTGGGGGAAGGGGCAGTGGCAGAGGAGGAGAGAGAATCAATACATTATGAATCCTCCTCAAACACTCTAAAGTGGCTCACAGATTACATATGTAGATCAAATGCAGCTGTGTCTTTTACCTGTTTTAGAAATACAATCTTACTTATTTTTTAAAAATAATTTGCCATTTAATGTGCTATGTATTATAATTTCCACAACTGCAGATGTGACCTGCAAGTCATTTTCAAGTGATTAATGTTACAATTAATGTATTTTCAGCACCTTAACCACCCTATCAAAAATGAGGGAATGATAATAGGTTTAAATAGTACACTCAATGGCAAACATGTCATTTAAACAGAGCCCTACTCCTAGTCTGTTCCACACTTTCCTCTATTATAAAACATCCACGAGTAAAATTACTTGATCTCTCTTTTTATTTATTTATTTATTTTATTTTTTTTATTCACCGAACAGAGTGATTGTAATCTTCATCTAGGTTATGTTGGAAGACAATAATTTGGTTATGAGTTGGCAAAGCCATTGAATATCAATGTCAAATAAATCCTGCTACCGGGCTATCAACTGAATAATATTTTAGCACCCTATACATGGAAGGAGGGCTTCTTTATTCAAGCAGTGGCTGCTCAGATTACTGGGTGAGAATGAGTGGACCTAATTCCAGACCATTCCACTACATTCTCAATACACAAATAAAAAATTTATATCAGCAGCCAGCAAGCTAACAACTAAACTTGGGTAACTGTATAGATTGCTAAGGTTGGTATGAATCTTTCAAATTAAGACTACAAATGAAATGGGCCACTACTCAGCAAACATCATGCTCATGAGACTTCATAATATTATCACAGATGCTCATCGTCAATATCCACCACAGATGCTCATAATCAATATCTACACAACAAAACAGATTCCAGGAAAAATATTAACCTATGTCACTCATAAAACATGGCTACAGTTTTTGTTTCTGCGGCATTATTATTGGCTTTGTAACCGTCAATCAAAACCAAATATACACTTCTTTTATGATAATCTGCCGTTCAATACTAAACACTGTCTGTGCCTCTTAATACAAACTCTGTAACACAAACATTTTCCACTTGTCCGCAGTGTCTATAATACATTCAACAATATTTACTGTTGAATTATACTTCTGTGTAAAGGTACGAGAGGGTAGCCTATGAAAGTGCTGTCTTATACTTGGAATCGCTATTTCTGTCTCAAATTAAGATACACTGATTTAAAATCTCTAATATTACTGCCTAATGCAACACAATTACAAAAACTACGAAAGATATAAATTATGACATATGTGTATATTCTCAGATGGGTGCCCTTCCTTTAGTTTTCCTTATAAATAAATGTTTTAACAATGACATGGCCCATATAATATAGTACAGAATATGTACGAAAAAACTAGCGAATTCAAAAGATTATAATCAACATAATTTTCACGCACGTTTACGTTAAATAAACATTTTATTCGCAATATTCTAGTGTTTGTATTTTTTGTGTATGAAATTATTTCCTGCAGCTTTTCTCCATTCACGTGTAAGAAATGAAAATTGATTGATTGAGAATATATAATACTTGAAGACATCTGAATCCTCATGTACTCTTTCTCAGTATCATCAGAAAGCAGACAGCACCAGTTTATTTAACTTAGAAACTGGTTATATTAAAGGCTATGGTTATCTGAGATTAATGTCAACGCAAACACAACTGATTGTCTCAACAACTTTGTCTTCCACTCATAGGGTACAGTAGCGCGTGTTAGTTTCCGCTCTGAGCGCAGCTGTCAATAGTATCATATTTATTACAGAACCAGGTAGAACGTTGGAAAGGTAGTTATCTCAATTTGCCTGTTACTATCTGACAGTCAAGGCCTTTCTGTTTAATTTATGTATTGTTTAGATGGGACATGACTATAAAAAACGGGTTGTCAAATCATCTACCTATCCTTTTAACTGTACAGCAAGTTGTTACATAATCAAATTACGGTACCGCTTCTCACATGTTTTGATGTTGCGATTACGTTTCCTATCGAAACAAATGAACGTTGCAACAGTGCTTCATCAACAATGAGTCAAGAAATTTAGACATTTACATTAAACAGCACCAACCTTGATATGACGTAACAGATATTCAATTAAGGCCTTCTTCTTCATACATTTCTCGTCGTCTTGGCACAGTCCACGATTTAAACCCATGATCAGAGTTCTTAACAATCCTCCTTCGATGCTGTCCCATATCCACTTCGGAGTATAGCATAACATGGCTTGAAAGAAAAGCACGAAACACACCCACTGATAGTAAGTGTAATACTTCTTGGCATCTTCGTCGCCGAAGTCGTTTGCGACTCCAGGATGTGCCACTTCACTGCCCACTTGTCTTAGGAAAGCATCCGGCATCGTAAACGTCGATGTAATCCAACAATACGTGTTTATTGGCCTGACTGGTAATCCATTTACAATGCAATGTATGGGGTTGCCAACATACTGCGTGGCCGTAATAATGAGAGAACATGTCAGTAGCAAAACTGTGGTGAACAAGTTATGAAGTCTGAAAATGGCATTATCAGTAACGATGTCCTGCCACTTCAGGTATTCCTTCAGCCCTCCCAATAATTTATACATGTTGACAGCACACGATCAAGATGGCGTCAGAAAACAACCCCTGAATTAATTTCCTCTCAGCAGTTCCTGATAATACACAAAATTTTTAGCATTTCCGTTGGTCTGCAGAACTGTAACAAGCTCTTTTCCCCGTGTAGGCGATATTTACATCCGTGAATGCTGTTCCACACACAAGCGAAAACCCACACACTGCCACCACACTCCACACTTGCAACTGGACGCTACACCGAGCGCCACACGCTTTCTTCTCGTAGTGATTCCAGTTACTGCGTGAAGCGGTCGCCACCACTACCCTCCCCACTCCGCGGGATCCATTCTACTCGCTAGCCTCGCGCCAGGCGCCGCACAAATCACATGGAGAATGCTACAGCTTTTCCGTAACTCATACCGTTGCCTGTACTGTAAAACTGTACCATCACTTCTCCAAAAAGTCACCTGTTAACAGTACCGAATTATGTTTTGTTTTGTTGCGTTGTTGATGAATGACGTTGCGTGGACGTGTTGGACAAGGCGACTTCCGCGTCAGCTGGGGTGGTTTGTTATTGTTTACTCATTTTGGCGCGACGATTCGAACTCACGTGTGTGCAACCCTCAAACGCGGCGTAATGTTTGAGATGTGATACCAGTTAAACATTTCGCAATGTTGCTAAAAAAGGTTTATAAACGCGGTCCTGATTCGTTTTGCTAGTTATATCAATAGACTAGCACTTCCAGTAAGATCTTGTCTAGGATTGAAATGAAGCTGTATGATATCCAAACAAACTTTTCTGTGAAATATATGTGCAGAAGTCACACTCGGCAGGACCATCATCACACTGTAAAACCAGTCCGCTTTTTACTTATCAAAAACTTGATTCGTAAGTGGGAGTATGAGGGCTCCTGTTTTGGCCTGGTTAACCAAATACAAGAGCTTTGTGATTTTCCTGAGTAGCTCTTCGTGCATGTCATAATAACATAGTAATTTTAATTATTCGAACATATAAATACATTAATTCTTGAAGTTAGTCTGGATGCTAATCGAACCCTGCAAATTTCGTTTTTTATGGGAAATAGAAAGCCTGGACAACTTTTAACAAGAGAATGCACGGGGCACCAAACACAGTGATATGATAAAAAGCCGTCAGATTCCAGTGTACAAAAAGTGTTATACCAATTACCCAAGCTATCTATCCTTTCCCTTTCCGAGATAGCAATTTAACTCCAACGACGTCGTTGCTGATGGGACGTTAAACACTAATTTTCCTTCCTTCCTTTCCGGCTTGGAAAATTACTTCAAGACAAATTATTCTGAACAAAATGCGCGCGACTACTCCACGGATAATCATCTTGCAGCTGCAGGAGATCTACCTCTCCAGGGTACAATAACGATTGTTTCCTGTTCTCAGTTACTAAATGTTTAAAATGTCCATTTTTATTTTGTTCTTGTAAATCAAATGTAATTCAACCGTTCGTTGCAGCAAAGGGGCAGTCATGTTTATTACATTGTCTTATTGCGTTTGTTAGAAAAAAAAGTGATATGAAGATATCTCCAAATTCTAGAAATAAGACTAATACTTTTAAAGAGTGAAATGTCATTAAAATGAGTGACGTGTCCTTTTCCGTACAGTTGAAATGTTTATTCCTGTGAAGCCTAGGAATATAGTGAAGGTGTAGCAAGATCTCACAAACCGTAAGTTAAGAAAAGACAATTACCAAGCAACGGAAAAACTGCTTTTGTGTTAAACTTCAGTTTTCGCTGTATTTTCTGCGTGTAAGAACGCTATAAAGTTTTTTCTTTTTAATTTAATATTAGAACTGTTTTCTTTCTGTAAGAATATAACGTTAAATATTAAGATCTCCAAGGAATGCAAGAACTAATTAACGATTAGTAACAGCCAAACTATAACAACATTTTATTATTCGTCACCTCCTCGTTCTATTTTTGTAACACCGTATAAGTTAAGACTGTTTCGATAGTTTGAGTTCTGATTTAGAAGTTTGGTGACTTTTTGTCGAAACAAGAAACTAAAGAGTTCCAGACTTAAAATTACTTTCGCACCAAATAATGAAAAACACGTACATTGTGATTTTACATTATTGACCCAATCAAATATAGCAGACTAACAGTTGAATTTGATAGCATATGCGGGCTCTTTAAAAAAGGGATGGAGCAGAGGCAGCAAGGAGACTGAAAAGTCTCCCCAGACGCCAGTTACCCTAGTTACACCACTGCTCTACAGTTCCCTGATTTAAATTCTATAGAAAGAGTGGAATGAGTATGAACGACACACTGATCATGAAAAGGGCGAGACCAAAACGTGTGTTTGACTTGCTGAAACAATGCTCTGTTGTTGAAAGTGTCGTTCGGACTTACTAAGTGCTGTAGTCACGCGATGACGTCACTGACGAGCACAAATTAGGACCCATGTTGCTCCCAGAATGTCAGCTAGGACAAGCAGGGATAGTTCGCTGGAAGCTGAGCTGCGACAAGTAGTGCAGTTTCTCCTCATTTCTCAATTCAACACCGCGCACCCTGCTTGTGATGGACTAGCAGACGACGAAATGCTATCTTGGTACATAGGCTCTTTGCAAAACATGTCAAAATTTAGAGGAGCCGTCTTGTATCTGGCGAGGTGGGGTAGCTGGTTTAAGAAACCTCCCAGGAAACATATTATCTCACTGAGAGCAAAAGGTAGTCCTGATTCTCAATAATGTTTGTAATGTCAGGCATAATTTCCAAAAATGAAATCAAAAGCGAAAGTAAACTTATTAGAATGAAACGAGACGGGTCATTTTAAGCATTTAATGGTGTTGCTAGAAATATGTGTTATGTTACATCAGAACCAACTTTAATTAGATGAACAGTTAGGTTTATGCATAAAGAAATGGATTAGGTGTCGACCTTTGATGGACGAAGAGAACGGTAATTTCACATACATTTACATTATTACTCTGCAGTTCACAACACTATGCTTGGCAGAGGCTTCATCGAACCACCTTCAAGCTATTTCTCTTCCATTCCACTCTCGCCCAGAGTGCGGGAAAAACGAACTCTTAAATATTTCCGTGCGAGCTCTGAGTTCTCTTATTTTGTTATGATGCTCCTTCTCCTTACGCAGATGGGCACAAACAAAACATTTCGGAGGAAAAAATTGGTGATTGAAATTTCACGAGGAGAGCCTGGTGCAATGAAAAACGCCTTTGTTTTAATGAATTCAACCCTAATTCGCGTATCATATCTGAGGTACTCTCCGCTTTCGCTGTAGTACAAAACGAGCTGTCCATCTTTAAACGTTTTCGATGTCCTCCGTCAATCCTGTCTGGTGTGGATCCTACATCGCCCAATAATATTCCGCAAGAGGAAGGACAAGTATAGTGTAGGCAATCTCTTTAGCAGACCTGTTGCATCCTCCAAGTGTTCTTCTTCTTCTTGCGTTACGCCCTCTGTAGGGCCACGAGTAACCCCTTCTTGGACTGCATTTTCCTCTTCTTCTCCCAGAACCTCTTCATTCTTGTTCTTCCTCTCTCCCACTATTCTTCCGAGATCTTCAGTGTCCGTTTCTCCTGTTGGCTCCAGTGGTGACACTCTAATCTTTTCCTGTATTCTTCTCTGTCATTGATCTCCGGCATATTGGTCGATGTATATTTGTTCCTCCAATTTTCCTTTCCTTCAACCTTGATCCCCAATTCCAACCAGTCCTTCCGAAGTTCAACAACCCACTTAGGTCCTGTCTTTCCCCTTGTCCTCCCTGTTGTTTACCACACTCTCTTCGTCATTCTGTCCATACTCATCCAAACCACATGTCCAGCACCTTGCCCTTTTGAGTCTGATTTCCCTGGATATTGTTCTCATGTGCCGGTACAATTCTTCCCTAGGTCTTCGCATCCACCTCTCTCCACCTCTTTTGGGACCTAGTATTTTTCTCAGTATTTTTCTCTCTTCTTTCTCTAGTTGTTCTGCCCCATTTCTTCCTAGTGTCATCGTCTCAGCAGCATATAATACTGCATTCCTCACCGTTGCCTTGTAGTGGCTTATCTTTGCCTCTGCGGATATATTCTTTTTATTGTATATCTCTTTCGTCATGCAGAAGGCTGACCTCATCTTCTTCATCCTCTCTGTTATTCCCTCCTTGCTCCTGTTCCTTCCTGTTATAAATTCTCCCAGGTATTTAAATTTGTCCACCATTTGCACAGTGCCTTCCGGTCTTTCCCAGTCTGCAGTGGTATTTAATGTCTTTGTCTTGTCATAGGCGATCCTCAGTCCCACCTTTCTGGCCACCTTACTTAAGTTGTCGAGTTTTGTCTTTGCGTCTTCTTCCGTGTCACTTACTATTGCTATGTCATCTGCAAAGGCTAGGCAGTCCACTTGAGTCCTGTTGTCCTTTTTGTCCCCCACATTGGTCTTTGGTATTCCCATTTCCTCGTTTATTGCTCTCCATTGCCTGATCACTTCGTCCAGTGCTATATTGAATAAAAATGGTGACAATCCATCTCCCTGTTTAACACCAGTCGTGATCTCAAATTCTTCTGACAGTGCTCCTCTGAATCTCACTCTTGCTTTTGTGTCTGTCAGAATTTCTTTTATGAGTTCTTGTGTAGTTCTTGTCCAAGTGTTCTGTCAATAAATCGCAGAGTTTCGATTCGCTTTCCCCACAAAATTATCTGCGTGACCGTTCCAATTCAAGTTAGTCATAAATGTAATCCCTAAGTACTTGGTTGAATTCACAGCCTTTAGATTTGTGTGATCTATCTTGTAACCGAACTACACCAAAAGAATTATATCGCAACCATAGCACTAACTCCTCCCGGCTTCAATGCTTTACTATCAGCTCTCACTGGTATATCTTGTCTCAGAAATTCTGTTCCTTCATTTCTCACTGGATCTATTTTTTATACGAATGCTCTGCACAGACGACACAAACAAGCACCTGGCCATGCCGCAAACGCCCTGTTGATGCCTAGCCGCCGCTGTGTTATCCTTTGCCTTACTGCGTCGTGCGGACGTGGCAAAAAGGGATATGTAGTCTGCACACCGCTCTCTAGGCCGTTTTGCAGACTTCCCAAACCGTACAAATAACACACGTAACCTACAAATATGAACAGTTTTGTTACTAACCTTTTCTGGCCACTTCGATAACGGTTCCTTTTTTTTACTTCTTTCTCTTTCGTTCCTTTCGTCGTTTTGACTGCCGTTCACCGTTAACAGTCGCCGGTACTACCAACCATTTCGTTTAACGTGTAAAATACGCACACGGGTAGTACTTGGTAACTTTAGTCAGGAAATGGGTTAGTTTACAGCAAGATAAGTACGCGTACGGGCAGTGCGACGACAACTGGATGATCAGGGACTCAGCACGGCGACCGTTATGATGGTTCCCCTTGACGCAGTACCAGAGCTATGCGTCGTTAGCACAGCACCTAACAACAACACTATTGCTGGGCTACGAAGCTCCTGTTGATGTTTTTGCCGTGTTTGCGAATTAAAATCAAAGTTTTAAAAACCGACTTCTGAATTTCTTTTCCTACGAGTTTTTACCCAAACATGTTTTCGACACCTAGTGTCATCACCTGTGGGTCTCGATTTCTGTCTGAAACTACGTTACTTGTGAAAGTGAATTTATACAGGTCGGCTTGTTTTTATGCCTTTTATTGCTCGACAGCATGTCATCTGCAAAGTAGTCGGAAGAATTTGCTTAAAGGACTTCTTAATTTGGAAAATATTTATTCGTGAGAGTGGTGATTGTGCACGTCTCGTACTTATGTTTTCAGTCCAGGTCTGCATCTTTGGCGTGTTTCCGTTTTCTGCTGTCTTTTTACACTGGTGAGCCAAAATATTATGACCACCTACTTACACTACTGGCCATTAAAATTGCTACACCAAGAAGAAATGCAGATGATAAACGCGCATACATTGGGCAAATATATTATATTAGAACTGACATGTGATTACATTTTCACGCAATTTGGGTGCATTGATCCTGAGAAATCAGTACCCAGAACAACCACCTCTGGCCGTAATAACGACCTTGATACGCCTGGGCATTGTGTCAAACAGAGCTTGGATGGCGTGTTCAGGTACAGGTGCCCATGCAGCTTTAACACGATACCACAGTTCAAGAGTAGTGACTGGCGTATTGTGACAAGCCAGTTGCTCGGCCACCATTCACCAGACGTTTTCAGTTGGTGAGAGATCTGGAGAATGCGTTGGCCAGCGCAGCAGTCGAACATTTTCTGTATCCAGAAAGGCCCGTACAGGACCTGCAACATGCGGTCGTGCATTATCCTTCTGAAATGTAGGGTTTCACAGGGATCGAATGAAGGGTAGAGCTACGGGTCGTAACACATCTGAAACGTAACTTCCACTGTTCAAAGTGCTGTCAATGCGAACGAGAGGTGACCGAGACGTGTAACCAATGGCACCCTATACAAGCACGCTGGGTGATACGCCAGTATGGCTATGACGAATACACGCTTCCAATGTGCGTTCGCCGCGATGTCGCCAAACACGGATGCGACCATCATGATGCCGTAAACAGAACCTGGATTCATCCGAAAAAATGACGTTTTGCCATTCGTGCACCCAGGTTCGTCGTTGAGTACACCATCGCAGGCGTTCCTGTCTGAGATGCAGCGTCAAGGGTAACCGCAGCCATGGTCTCCGAGCTGGTGCAAACGTCGTCGAACTGTTCGTGCAGATGGTTGTTGTCTTGCAAGTGTCCCCATCTGTTGTCTCAGGGATCGAGAAGTGGCTGGATCTCGACCAACGCCAGCAGCAATGTCGCGATGAGATAAACCGCAATCGCGATAGGCTACTACCCGACCTTTATCAAAGTCGGAAACGTGATGGTACGCATTTCTCCTCCTTACACGAGGCATCACAACAACGTTTCACCAGGCAACGCCGGTCAACTGCTGTTTGTGTATGAGAAATCGGTCGGAAACTTTCCTCATGTCAGCACGTTGTAGGTGTCGCCACCGGCGCTAACCTTGTGTGAATGCTCTGAAAAGCTAATCATTTGCATATCACAGCATGTTCTTCCTGTCGGTTAAATTTCGCGTGTATAGCACGTCATCTTCGTGGTGTAGCAATTTTAATGGCAAGTAGTGTAGTAGCGTGTTCATCCAGCAGTGGAACGCATTACATTAGTAATTCTGCGTGCCACAGATCCGAAATGCACTTGGTAGGTTTCCAGAGGTTTTTGGCACCAGATGCGTACGCACAGGTCACACAATCCCCGTGTTCTACGGGCGAGTTGTTTGTGGGCCAGGAGCTGGCGCCCGATGGGGTCCCAGATGTGTTTCATCTGATTCAGACAAGTCGAATTTTCTGGCCAAGACATCACGTGAGTTTACTATCATGCTCCTGAAACCACTGCAGTACGGTTTTGACCTTGTGACACAGAAAGTCACCTTGCTGGAAGATGCCATCGATTTTCATGAAGATATGAAGCATAAGGGGTTAACCGGTGGTCCCTAATAATATTAATGTAATCCGCAGCTGTCATAGTGCCTTCGATTACTACTGCAGGTCCCATGGAAGCCCAGACGAATGCCCCTCACAACATAATACAACTCCCACCGGTTTGCGTCCGTGGCGCGGTGCATGTTACGAGCAGCCGTTCGCTGGATGACGGCGTATCCGAACACGACCATCGACCTGGTTTAAGAAGAAACGTGGTTCATGACACCAGGCGACACGATTCCACTGATCCGCTGTCGGATCTCGGTGATCCCGCACACACTACAATTGTAACTGACGATGCTGTTGGATCAACAGTTGGAACACGTAGAGGTCCTTCTGCAGTGGAACACTATGTTCAACAATGTGCGCTGAACAGTGTACTCCGAAACACGTGTGTCTCTGCCAGCATCGTAATCTGTCGTCAGATCAGCCACAGATCGCCGTCTACATCTACATCTGCATTTATACTCCGTAAGCCACCCAGCGGTGTGTGGCGGAGGGCACTTTGCGTGCCACTGTCATTACCTCCCTTTCCTGTTCCAGTCGCGTATGGTTCGCGGGAAGAACGACTGCCGGAAAGCCTCCGTGTGCGCTCGAATCTCTAATTTTACATTCGTGATCTCCTCGGGAGGTATAAGTAGGGGGTCGAACGAGTGTTTTGTAAGCCACCTCGTTTGTTGATGGACTACATTTTCTAAGGACTCCCCCAATGAATCTCAACCTGGCACCCGCCTTACCAACAATTAATTTTATATGATCATTCCACTTCAAATCGTTCCGCACGCATACTCCCAGATATTTTACAGAAGTAACTGCTACCAGTGTTTGTTCCGCTATCATATAATCATACAATAAAGGATCCTTCTTTCTGTGTACTCGCAATACATTACATTTGTCTATGTTAAGGGTCAGTTGCCACACCCTGCACCAAGTGCCTATCCGCTGCAGATCTTCCTGCATTTCGCTGCAATTTTCTAATGCTGCAACTTCTCTGTATACTACATCATCATCCGCGAAAAGCCGCATGGAACTTCCGACGCTATATACTAGGTCATTTATATATATATATTGTGAAAAGCAATGGTCCCATAACACTCCCCTGTGGCACGCCAGAGGTTACTTTAACGTCTGTAGACGTCTCTCCATTGAGAACAACATGCTGTGTTCTGTTTGCTAAAAACTCTTCAATCCAGCCACACAGCTGGTCTGATATTCCGTAGGCTGTTTATCAGGCGACAGTGCGGAACTGTATCGAACGCCTTCCGGAAGTCGAGGAAAATGGCATCTACCTGGGAGCCTGTATCTAATATTTTCTGGGTCTCATGAACAAATAAAGCGAGTTGGGTCTCACACGATCGCTGTTTCCGGAATCCATGTTGATTCCTAGAGTAGATTCTGGGTTTCCAGAAATGACATGATACGCGAGCAAAAAACATTTTCTAAAATTCTACAACAGATCGCTGTCAGAGATATAAATCTATAGTTTTGCGCATCTGCTCGACGACCCTCCTTGAAGACTGGGATTACCTGTGCTCTTTTCCAGTCATTTGGAGCCTTCCATTCCTCTAGAGACTTGCGGTTCACGGCTGTTAGAAGGGGGGCAAGTTCTTTCGCGTACTCTGTATAGAATCAAATTGGTATCCCGTCAGGTCCAGTGGACTTTCCTCTGTTGAGTGGTTTCAGTTGCTTTTCTATTCCTTGGACACTTATTTCGATGTCAGAGGATTTAGAGAACCTGCAAGCATTCGATCCCTCTTTTCTGTCATGAGATATGGACGTCGAACTTCTTGTGGCATTCTCGTGGTTTCTTGATCCTTCATCCATTTTCTATAGATGCTGAACACAATAGTACGCGATCAGCCGACTAGCTTCGCCGTTTTCGAGATGCTGTGCCAAAACAATTTGGCCTTTGTAAAAGTCGCTTACGTGAGTGTATTTCCCCATTTGCGCCACTTATCGTCGCTAGAATGATTCCCCATTCGTCTCTACTCGGCTCTAATACTTCCCTTACTGCGTAACACTCCCTCAGCGTCACGAGACAGCATTCAGTTCAAATGGCTCTGAGCACTACAGGAGCTCTGAGCACTACAGGACTTAACATCTGTGGTCATCAGTCCCCTAGAACCTAGAACTACTTAAACCTAAGTACATCACACACATCCATGCCCAAGGCAGGATTCGATCCTGCGACCGAAGCGGTCGCGCGGTTCCAGACTGAAGCGCCTAGAACCGCTCGGTCACTCCGGCGGGCCAGCATTCAGTCTCGCGGTGGCCAGTGGTCATAATGTTTTGGCTCATCGGTGGATGTATCGATTGCCACATCTTTCCATACTTCAGTCTCATCCGTTTTCACAAGATTGTTACACAAAAACGAGATTTGAGGAAACACTTACTGAGGATAGGTAAAATAATGTAAACAGTAGTAGTAATGTGATGGTTATGTTTGACGGTCAACAACCTAGGTAAGGCACGTGTCGTGCTGGACCGTGCGTGTCCAGTACGGACTAGACATCAGTGCAGTTTTTTTACGGGCAGTACACATCTCGTATTTGCATTCAGAGGTCGATGTCGACGTGCAATGGAGACCTAACAGAGTTCCAAAGAGGGCAGATTGTGGGGGCCCGATTAGCTGGAGAATCAGTAACCAAGACAGCCAACTTATTGAATGTTTCAAGAGCAACTGTTTCAACAATCATGACAGCCTACGCAAAACATGAAAAGACACCATCGTGTAAACGTAGTAGTAGGCGCAAATCAAAACTAAATGATAGAGATCGCCGTACGCTAACACGAATTGTTTGAAAACAACACGGAACTACGGCGGCTAAAGCGACTCTAGAGCTGACTAGCCATCTTCGAGAACCCGTATCTATCGACACTGTTCGCCGAGAACTCCATAAAGCGAATATTCGTAGACGAGCTGCTGTATAGAAGCCATTGGTGATGACAACCAACGCAAAGAAGCGTAAAACATGGTGTCGAGAGCATAAATGCTGGCCGACTGATCAGTGGAAACGCGTCATACGGTCCGACGAGTCAACGTTTTCGTTATTTCCAACATCTGGCTGGGTTTACGTCTGCAGAATGCTAAAAGAAGCCTACAGTCCTGACTGCTTGAATCCAACGGTTAAGCATGGAAGTGAAGGTGTGGTGGTATGGGCAGCCATATCTTGGTATTCCGTTGGTCCCATCATTGCTTTCAACATTTTAGGTGATCAAGTGTACCCCATGATTCAAACGTTGTTCCCCAACAATGATGCCATATTTCACGACGATAATGCACCCATTCACACAGCCAGGACAGTACAAGCGTGGTATGAGGAGCACGCAACTGAAGTTCAGCGTCTTTCCTGGCCAGCACAGTTCCCATACTTGAACATTATCGAACCCTTGTGGGCGATGTTGGAGCACAGACTCTAGAAGAGGTTCTGATCGAAGAGAGGCATGAATTCCACTGGAGACTATACAACCATTATATGCCAGTATTCCAAGAAGAATGGCAGCTGTGTTACGGGAAAGTGGGGTCCAATCCCTTATTAATAAGCCATTCCCAAGTAAGTATAGGTATTCACATTATTTTGCCTATACCCTGTATGTCAGCGTACTCATAGAGATATGACGCGTTATTGTCGTCACTCACTTGTTCGTCATTTTGTTTCTGTACAAAGTGGTGCTAACGTTGAATGTTTGGTGAAAACTTTTTGTGGTCTCTATGCTGCGGAGCACTTATTTCATATGTGTGTGTGTGTGTGTGTGTGTGTGTGTGTGTGTTTGTGTGTGTGTGTGTCAAGAGACAGCCACAGGAGTGGCATCACATCATCTTTTCAGATTAGTTTCCGTTCAGCATAAAGCATCATGAAGGACGTATCCATGTGTGGAGGCTCCGAGAAGAACGAGAGTGTGCCAGATTACATTCGTCATCGGCATAAAAGGCACTGTGGTATGGGATTTCATTGTATACACAACACGACCACCTCTGGTTCGCATAATCGGTCACTTGGACAACAGCCACTACATTTGTGATGCGTTAAGGCCGGTGGCTGTGCCCTGTTTTCGAAGTTCCCATGACGTTATCTTCCAACAAGATAACGCAAGACCAAAATTTGCCAATGCTGTCCTGATCTACCTCGATATAGATAGTGATGGACTGTTGACCAGGCTTGCATGTTCTCCAGATCTATCACCTATTGCAATCATCTGCTCGTGGGTTGCCAAGAGACTGGCATCTCAGACATAGAGGTGAAGCAGCATGGAGTGAAGTACATGTATCTGTCAAGAAAGCTCAGTTCGTCTCGATGATTTCTTCCTACTATACTGTTTACAAACGTTAACTACAGTCACCAGTGATGTCGCTCCAGTTTCAAAGGCTTGCAAGCCTTTGGAAATATACACTGATAAACCAGGACATTATGACAACCCATCTAATAGCCTGTTGACAGCCTTTGCCACTAATAACAGAGGGCACACGCCGTGGCATGGAAGAAATAAGGGTGGAGGGAGTTGGCACCGCAACTGCACAACAAGTCACGTAATTCCCGTGAATTCCAGGGAGAGGGACGATGAGCTCTGACGCCACATTCAATCGCGTCCCAGATGTGTTCGATAGGTTTCAGAGCTGGCGGGTTGGTGGGGGTTGGGGGGGGGGGGGCAGCACATCAGTTGGAACTCGTCACTGTGTTCCTCGAACCACTCCACCACATTCTTGGCCTTGTGACATTGCACATTATCTTGTTGAAAACTACCACTGCCGTCGGGAAACATGATCGTCATCAAGGGGTTTACGTGGTGTGCAACCAGTGTACGATACTCCTTGGCCGTCATGGTGACTTCCACGACCTCCACTGGCACATGGTTACCCACGTGAATGTTCCCCAGAGAATAATAGTGCCGTCGTTAGCTTGTTTCCCTCCTGCAGTACAGGTGTCAAAGAGCCGTTATCCTGGAAAACGATGGGTTCGCACGCTCCCAGAGACATTATGAAGAAGTTATCTTGATTCATCAGACCATGAAATGCTCCGCCACTGCTCCGAGGTCCAGTGCCGATGGTCACATGCCCATTTCAGTCATAGTTGCCAATGACATTGTGTTAACATTGTCACATGCATGGGTCGTCGGTTCCAGAGGCCCATCATTAGGAGTGTCTGGTGCACCGTATGTTCAGACACATTTGTACTCTGCCCACCATTAAAGTCTGATGTTAGTTCCACCACAGTTCGCCACCTGGCCTGTTTTTAACAGTCCGTCCAGCCTACGATGTCCGACACCTGTAATGAGGGGTGGCCGCCCAACCCCATGACGTCTGGTAGTGGTTTCACATTGATTTGGCCACGTGTTGAAAACACTCACCGCAGCACTCCTCCAACACCCGACAAGTCGTGCAGTTTCCGAAATGTTCGTGCCGAGCCTTCAGGCCATCACAACCTGCATTTGGTCAAACTCAGACAGAGCGCGCCTTCCCTATTCTACATAAGGACAGCACACTCACTGATACTACATGCACCATGCTTGTGTCTGACTAGAAGTCATTCACGCCAGGAGACGGTGCTATCGCCTGGACTGGTATATTTATAGATAGTAGGTCGGTGGTCATAATGATTTGGCTGATCAGTATACATGCAGATATAATGTAGATGTACCTCTCTTAACAGATTTTGGATTGGGGGAGGGGGTAATGTCATTCATTCGTTTCAAATCTAGGACTCTAGCATCACGCTTGTCAGCTATTACGCTGGTGCATTAGCTCGTAGAGTTTTCCGTAAATTTGATAAACACAAGAGATACATAGACAATTTATTCATCAATAACATATTCTCTTTCACTATTTACAACGGTCTGCCAACGCTGGGATAACTTTTCGATTCAGCGACTGTAGAAATCACGTGACTTTGGGACGAAGAAGTCGAGAAATGTTCGGAGTCATTTTCATAGGTTAATGAAGTTCCTTGAAGGTAGTTCTATAGAGAGCAAAGAGGTGAAAATCTGAGGGCGCAAGATCAAGTGAATAAAGTGGGAGCAGAATGTCTTCCCTGCCTCACTCCTGTATAGTGTTTTTGTCAGTCTAGCGGAATGCAGATGAGAATTGTCCTGGAGTAGCATCATTTCACACAGTCTTACTAGTCATGATTCTCGGACTGCATCTGTAAGACGCTTCTGTTGACAATAAATGTCAGCAGTTATGGGTACACCCCAGGGAAGAAATTTTTAGTACACTACACCGTCGATATTCCACCAAATTTATAACAATAGTAGTAGGGAGATGGGGTTAAGTGGACACTTTGCGATGTGCGGGAGTGGAGAAAAGTTTGTACCTCTTTAATTCAGACGAATCTTGCATGAGAACGAGACATGCACTCGACCCCTTCCTTATCTACCAGCCAATTAATTATGCGCACAACGGTAATGGAAGGAAATGATGGTGGACCCTGCTAGTCGGTAAAATAAGGAGTGCACACTCACAATAATTTAATAAAAAACGTAATCTACT
Source organism: Schistocerca cancellata (assembly GCF_023864275.1). NCBI lineage: Eukaryota > Metazoa > Arthropoda > Insecta > Orthoptera > Acrididae > Schistocerca > Schistocerca cancellata. The sequence continues at coordinate 648,550,650 of NC_064629.1, read as the reverse complement.
CAAAAAAAGAGAACTTTATCATAATAAACAACAGGAAATTGGATTCTGCCTATATCTACGAAATGACATGCGGATTAAATATCACACTGAGATTTATTATATATCAGAACATAAATGCACATGATTTTTGACACACACAGGTTAAAGGATATGGTATACTGAAATATTATGAGAATAAGAGTTGGCTTGAGAACAAGGGGCTCCAACTCTCTGTGATGCAATAGACTGACGATAATGACTGGAGGTCCTAATGAATCAAATATTAATCTCCCAACTATATAGCAGTATTGCAATTAGTAGTGAGAGCTCAAATGGGATCACATGGAGAAACAGGCAAGGTGGACTTGTAGCAAAGCGAATGCGGGAGCTGCTGAGGGATTCAGTATAAAATTGATAAGGTCCTACAATGCCGGAGCCGCAAAATACTGTACCAGTGCTGAAATCTGCAGCACGTCGTTGGTAGTCAGGGTCCTGATGATGTAGGCGCCGACTTCTGTCGTGCAGCAACTCTGCGTCAACCCATGGCCGCAAAGGCTGTCCGAGAATTCTAAGTTCTTCCGAAAGCGAGCGACCAAGTCGCAAGACCGTCTGACTCCGAGGAAGATCAGATCCTAAATCCTTTCTGTGATGCGATGCAAGAGCGAAGCCAGTATTGCTCAACTCCCTACTCTCCTCGAAAAACTGAAAATCAGCGTTCAGTTCTAATTCCAAAGTTCCCCCACACTGTCTGAGAACATCATTCGCGCCAATAGTGACCATTCCCTCCAATTTCGAGCATGGCTTTATGACATCAACTAGCCTCAGTTTAAGTTGATCAATCATGCCTCTGCTATTCAACTGAGGGCACTGAACTTGCCGTTTGAACGGCTACGAAAACAACCTGCCTAGACCACACAGTTGCAGTTGCCAGACAGTTGCACCCAGCAGGACACAGTCCACAAGTATTCTCAGAATCAAGAGGGCAATGCAGTCAGTCGGTGCCAGGAATCTTCGTTCTGGACGCGCCGCAACGGTAAACACGTAAATTGCGGCGACACTCAGACGTCTCGCAGGTCGTTTCGCCCTGCATACAATAGGCGAAACTCGGCCAACGTCAGTCCTTCCGCCAGGCGCTTAAGCCTATTGTACAAACCACTCAGAATACAGGGAATTGCAGCTCCCAACCAGAAACGCAGTGTACCGCGTCCTCCTATGCTCACCTTGCACAGGCCACCCAGGGAAGTAAAAGAACATGTTTAGGAATCAAGTGAAAAGTATTTTTTGAGCTCTCAGTACAAATAATCTCATTACAGTAACCTTATTCGGTCTGTTACTACCGTGCAATGACATAGAACATTAATAAAATTGATGAAAATGAGAGGAGACATGCAAAAGAGGGCATGGAACCGCTCAATTTTTTGTTATCAAATTGATATGCAGATTAATTAAATTGACCTATTTCCCCCAACCACACCCGCCCCCACCCCTTATGATGTCTTGTGTTTTTCTCAGCCTTCACATGGGCCCCAGCCCTCCCCCACATCTCAACACTCCCACTCCTTCTCCCCCTCCCCCAACATATCCTATGGCTGAAATCTCGAATTTTGGCGGGAATTTCTTAACTTTTGGCGGGAATTTCAAATTTTGGTGGAAATTTCTTTGTCCCAGGGCTGTGCTGACGTCCCAGCCTATCCCCCACCTCACCCATGAAATGGCGGGAATTACAAATGGTGCCCCTTCTGGGACTTGAACCCTGGTCCTACTGGAAGGAAATCCCAGGTGCAACCCCCTAACACAATTATACCACGAGAGGCTCTTGGAATTCGTTCAAAATGGCTCTGAGCACTATGGGACTCAACATCTTAGGTCATAAGTCCCCTAGAACTTAGAACTACTTAAACCTAAGTAACCTAAGGACATCACACACACCCATGCCCGAGGCAGGATTCGAACCTGCGACCGTAGCAGTCCCGCGGTTCCGGACTGCAGCGCCAGAACCGCTAGACCACCGCGGCCGGCTTGGAATTCGTGGGAAATTAAAACTGTTAGTGCCCTTTCCAGGACTCGAACCCTGGTCCTTCTGGATCGAAAGCCCAAGTGCACCTCCCAAGACATAGAAACTGTCGAGATGTAGGAGAGGAAGGTTACGTTAGCGTACTTTATTTATTTTGGTTGGGAGACTGACATAAAGATAGATTCTAATTACGTAATTAATCATAAATATCAGGACTATATGCATAGCGCTACACATGGACTGCCTAAAATCGCAATGAAACACAAAAATTGACGATATCATACAACTGGTGTTATCCTGCTGAGAAACAAATTTCACAATACCACTCGAAACTAATGACAGGCACACACAAACTCTACCCTTCATCTACAAGGTGAGGGAAAAAGGCAGGGGTGTAAGGTACTACCTTCATTCTTTTTAGCGCGAAATATATTCAATTGATGAAATGCTGGTGTTGGACAGAGAGGAGTTTAATTAGTGTATTACCTGTAGGCATACAGCTGAGGACAGTATCTAGCATCGTTTGATGTCAGAGTTCACTAGAGGCGCCTGTTCAAAAATCACCCAGAAGCCCAGGTAATCGAAGCCAATACACACTACCACAACTGATGGAAAAACTGCGTCACAGTTCTAATTACAGTTCGAAATTGTCATGAAAAACCCAGCACTGTAATGAACAGGTCATAATGCAATACACGTACTAAGGAAAATTGTCCTCTCGAAAGACTGCAGAGGTTGCGGTAGCTGAATGTGAGTTCTCCTCGAGAGGCGCTCACAAACTGCCGAAATTCAAAGCCCTCTTACTTTCTTTCATCCCTCCCCTCCCTCCCTCCCTCCATCCATCTACAGAGGGCGGGGACAGGCTTTTTCAAATGGCTCTGAGCACTATGGGACTTAACATCTGTGGTCATCAGTCCCCTAGAACTTAGAACGACTTAAACCTAACTAACCTAAGGACATTACACACATCCATGCCCGAGGCAGGATTCGAACCTGCGACCGTAGCAGTCGCGCGGTTCCGGACTGACAGGCTTTTTCAACTGGCCAGCTGTTCCGCTGAGCGCTTGCGGCATGAACTGGCTGCGGTCGCCTTGAGGCGACGGTCCTTTGTCAACACAAAAGCATGTATAGTCATCTAAACAGATGGGTGCCCCAAGTGCAACTTGTTTGTCTAAAAGATAGTGACATAGCCCCCACACGCTGCCCCCTGGCCAGAGTGCGGTTGTAGCCAGCGACCACCAACAGTAGACACGCCCCCCTCACCCCTAGCAGTCCGCCGTTCTGTGATTGACAATAATTGTATTTAACATCAATGCAACTCTTTCTTGCAATGTGTTAAACGTGTTTCTCGGAAAGACCGGACCCCTCTGAAACAATATCGAAATTCCAGAGAATGCTCCAGGTCACTTTTTCAAACAGCTAGCTGCTCCACCAAGCGCTTCGCTGTTTTTCTGAGGCCCACTGCCACCCCTCTGCGGTCACTGGCCTCACCACGCATTCCGCCATCCTCTGTCGTCGTTTGCGGTACACGGCCTGCCTTGAGGCGGCGGCCCTTCACCAACACAAAAGGGAAATTTGGAGCACCACCCCATCCCTCGTCGAAGTACGGTTGTGTCTGGCAACCACTCATACTTGACACGGCCCCCACGCCCACAGCAGCCCGCTGTTCTGCGATGGAGAACAGTTCAACTTCACGTCAATGCATCTCGTATAATCAAGCATCTATTAAAAAAGGAAATCACAATTGCGACTATAATAAATGCCCTGTTTCCACCAAAATAGGCACCGATTACAGATGATCAGCAGAGACATTTCAACCCTGCATAAAATCGGGAAAAAAATCTTCCACTATTTTGATGCGAAAACTACCGATCACTGTAGAATGCCTCGTTATTTCAAAACCATCCTTGGAGTAAAGAAAAAGCGAGAATTTAAACTCTGAAGAGAAAACATCTATGTTAAACAATTTCTTTCAGGTCGATGGACAAATTATACGACCTGAGAGCATCTCTCGCGTTCAATTCAGTGTCTGTAAATATACTGTCATGCATGTGTGTATTACAAACATTCCAGACAAGTGAAATAACATTAGAAAATACGATCTTTCACGCCATTGGCTTATAATCATCCCCATTCCACTATTTTGTGTGTTAGATATCCATCACATGGAGGGAGACAGTCCTTCGTGGATGTTATTGTTGTTGGTATTGAGTTCTCTAATGGAGTTTTTATAGTTCGTAGGTTTACTCTGTCAAATCGTACAAAATACTGAGGTGGGAGAGAATGTTTTGGTGACAGACGTGACTGCACTCTGAGAGACGCAGAACTCCTTCAGACTGCAGTATCTGTACATAGTTTGGAGATGTATCGCAATGCAGAAGCAAAATCCTCATCCTTCTTCCATGCCCTGTATGAAGTGGAGTCTTCCGAATTTTCTCAACAAGAAGCACCACCGCAATGGCTCATACTATCTTTTCTACTGCCTCGTGTTGTAAGGGAAAGCTTCGTTTAGCGCTGGCCTTATTTACTGTAAACGGTTGGAGCAACTACAACATGTTCCCATTTCCACCGAGTACTCAAAACGCGGTCTTGTCGCGTTTACTCAGCTCGGCCTGTTTCTCCACAGGATGCCGAAGGTCTTGGATATAGCGCTCTCTGACTTCCGTTAAGGTCCGACTTAAATTTGGACGATCACTTGGATGAAGCTGCAGGGAGGGCAGGGCAGAGACTGAGGAGCAGTTACAAGATGCAGAGGGACTGTCTAAAAAACAGCGCTGGAGTTTTTGCTGTATGGGGTCCTCAGTAGATAGCTTCGAAAAACGTGACTCGTTTCGAGATATAGCAATGGCACAAATATGATTCACTACTGGCTGTAATCATTAAAAGATGTCTCTACGGGATCCAACGCAAGTATGTGGTTGAATGGATAGACTTGATTCCAAATCACAGACAGCATTTCTACCAGAAAGTATAACGCTATCAACAAATCGTGTGTGATTGAAGACTCAAGATTCCTTTTCATGCAAGGTGAAGGTAACATAGTTATTATGATTGTGTTTTTAATAGTGCAGTCGTTACGCGAGATGTATGTTGTGAGCTGTAGAATCCCTCTGTGGTCAGCTTCAAATGTCAGTGGAGCAGCTGGCCATATGAAAAATCCTGTGTCCCCCCTGTAGGTGGATTGATGGAGGGAAGGAGGGAGGGAGGGAGGGAGGGAGGGAGGGAGGGAGGGAGAGAGGGGAGGGATGAGGGGAGATAAGAGGGCTTTGAATTTCAACAGTTTGTGATCACCTCTTGAGGAGAATGCACATTAAACTACTGCCCCCTCTGCAGTCTTTTGGGACGACAATTTTCCCAAAGTACATGTGTTGCGCTACGACCCATTCATTACAAGTGCTGGCTTTTTCACGACAATTTCGAAATGTAATTAGATCTGTGATGCTTTCTTTCCATCAGTTGTGGTAGTGTGCATTGGCTTCGATTACCTGGGCTGCAGGGTGATTTTTGAGCAGGCGCCTGTAGTGAAATCTGACATCAAACGATGATCAGCTGTATGCATATAGGTAATATACTTGTTAAACTACTCTTTGTCCAACACCAGCATCTCATCAGCTGAATATATTTCCCACTAAAAAGAATAAAGGTAGTACCTTACACCCCTGCCTTTTTCCCTTCAGCTCGTAGGTGAAGGCTGTGTCTGTCATTAGTTTCGAGTGGTATTGTGAAATTTTTTTCCCAGCAGGATAACACCAGTTGTATGATATCGTCAATTTTTGAGTTGTATATCGATTTTACGCAGTCCATGTGTAGCACAATGTGTATAGTTGTGTAATTTGTCCTGATCTTTATGATTAATTATGTAATTTGGATCTATCTTTATGTCAGTTTCCCAACCAAAATAAATAATGTACACTAACCTAACCTTCCTCTCCTGCATCTCGACAGTTTCCATGTGTTGGGAGGTGCACTCGGGCTTTCCATTCAGAAGGACCAGGTTCGAGTCCTGGAAATGGCACCGCCATTTCTAATTTCCCCCCAATTCCAAGCGTCTTGGGTAGTATTATTGTGTTAGAGGGTGCACTTGGGCTTACGTTCTAGGAGGACCAGGATTCAAGTCCCAGAAAGGGCACCGCCATTTGTAATTCCCGCCATTTCACGGGTGGAGGTGGGTGGGGTGGGTGGGGAGGGGGGGTAGAGTGGGACGTCAGCACAGCCCAGGGACAAAGAAATTTCCACCAAAATTCAAAATTCCCGCCAAAAATTAGGAATTCTCGCCATAATTCGAGATTACAACCATTGGGTATGTTGGGGGTGGGGGAGAGGGGGCGGGTGGAGTGTCGGGAGGGGGTTGGGGCCCACGTACAGGCTGAGAAAAACACGTGACATCATCTAGGGGTGGGGTTGTGCGTGGTCGGGGGGGGGATAATTAATTGATCAATTTAATTAATTAGCATATCAATTTGATATCCCTACTACTAACAAAATCATATGTGGATGCACGCGGGCCTTTGTACATGGAGGGGCTGCTTTGGTTGGGCTCAACCATTCCTTTCTTTTTCCTTACATTACCATAAAGACACAATTCATCGTCAGCAGTAACGATACATGATAGGAATGGTTGGTGTTGTTCACGAGCCAGTTGATGACGAGCAATTAGAGATGCACATATGGCCACCCACTGAATTTTTTGGTTTTGGATTGGAGCATACAGAACCCATATATCCGATTTCTGAACATTCCCCATTACATACAAACATCGCACGATGGTGGAATGATCACAGACCATCTTATCTGCCAGTTCTAGAGTACAATGACGTGGATCACCGTGGATTAATGTGTTTGAACGATCTTCATCAAATCCTCAAGGCCAACCTGAACGTCGAGAGTCACTAATGTCAATGGACTCCTTCTTAAAAAGAGAAAATCATTTTTTTTACGGTGCTCTGCCCAATGGCCTTATTCTCAAACAAGGCGCAAATATGCCTGTGCTGTAATTGCCCCTCTGTTAAACTCAAACGGAAGAATACGTCGGAAATCTTCCGATTTGCTCACTATGCACTCCATTTATAGCGTCCACATCTCAAATGACAAACAAAAATGTGTAAAATCGAACAGCTTCAGTGAACTGCAAATAAAAAATGACGATCGATAAATAAATCCGTAGAATGCGGAACACCAACATTCAAAACAAAACGCTAGGAACTATGCAGCAACCTAATACTTTCCGTGTCAGCAAAGTCCAGGACGAGTTGTAACTTCACGATAATATATGATTGTGACTTACGATTTACATTCCAAAAAATATTTTTCAGTGTGATGTTTTCAATTAATACAGCGAAGCCGGATACCAGTGTGGGAAAGAATGACAATTTATTTATTTAATTGATCACATGTGCACTCCCACAAAATAAATCCCTACATCCAGTTTGGTGAGATCTGTGAAATGAATGAGTCTATGGTCGTCTGCTAACCACAGATAGTGAATGTGAATATATGATCATCTTTGAGACGATCTTTTGGTCACCTTTGGTGGAACCAAAGAGATGAAATTTACCGGAGCTTTGAGCGCCTGAAATGTGGCTGACCAATACGGTAGCAAGGTGCTCCCCCACATCGGCAGAGGTGCGAGAGGACCTGAAGAACGGCCATGTTTCAGCACCCTGCCGCTGTATCTAGTGTTGGTAAGACCTGTCTTAGGTGTGCTCCGTAAAGACAAAAGAGTGGAGATATGGTATACATGTGAAATACTTAAGAGTAGTTTAGAATAATAATTTCTCTATTTCAGGAACTTTTGTGGGGAGAATTAAATGTCAGGCAGGTAATATTAAGGGGATCGTAGTAATCTTTGGAAGTGACCAACGGTCACAATGAAACCACGTGTAGCAATAAGTTGAAATACTTCCGAGTGCTTAAGTTAAGCTGAATTACTAGCGTGTGTACTATAAGTTGGAAATATTTAAGAAATAGTGTGTGCAGGACTTGAAATTAGAGACGAGTACTTCCACGTGGTGAGTACTGTGTGAGTCTCAATCTGTGTATGAGACAAAGGATAAAGAGAAGTACTCGTCCATGGTATCAGTTGAGGACTCGCGTGTATGATGAATATGTTCTTAATATTACTTTGCGTGTTATGTTTCCGTGTGACGCTTGATTCAAACTATAAACTCTGAAAGAGAAGCAAGGTGAGTCAGCACTTGCACAGCAAGACGTGCATATATCCTCCAGAGTTCGTAGTAGGAAAGAAAAGTTACGAAGTGGGGCAGTGTCGTGTTAAACTGGGATGAATACTAATTGAAGTGGGAAAGCTGAAAGTGATGTGATTATAATGTTGTGACTATTCCATGTGTTGTATTCCATGTTGCAGTGTGGTGTATGTCATGTAATTTAAGTATATGTGGTTTGCATGGGAGAGTAGCAAGGTAGTTTCAGAGGTAGTGGGTTATGCATGTTCTTTTTGTACCGCTCGGTCTGGAGTAAAGTTTCGTGATGATGGTTGTGAGAGTCGAAGTGTGAGATATAGCAAAAGATCCACCATCCTATCCAGAAAGTGCACTGAAGCGTTAAATAATTACGAGACCATAAGATAGAGAATCATCAATGTAAAGCCATGCCCTCTGGGCGGAATTTCTCATGTGTTATTGTTGTAGGTTATAGAATTTGTGTGTTTAGGTTATAGAATTTATCGGAATAAATAAGATAGTGAAAAGAAAAAGATTGGTGGCCTTTTCCTTCGAATTGTATGTTATCATGATATCCAGAATTTATAATGTGTGCGATGGCCACGTGTTGATCAAAGCCGTTAAATAAAAAAGAAAATGTGGTATTGCCAGTGCGTAGTGAACAGTCAGAGTTGTGTAAATTACTAATAGTCAGATGTGCGTTTCCGTTGCGTAATATTCAAACAGGAGAATAACTTGTAACTTAATTGTGAGTACTAGAGTTCATGTTACTCGATAAATAAGAATGAGTCCACTCGCTTGGCAGACCACTCATCTTGCAGGCCTGACTGCTTGATGCCACAGTATGAGCAAGGCATGTGGGTGCCACTCAGTCTGATAGCTAACGTGCAAGGCCAATTCGTCCACTGGGCATGAAATAAGGTATGAATATTTGCGTTTAACTTGTCGTCTACGATGTGGTCGTTAGAGACGGACCACAAGGACGAACAGGACAAGGACGGCCAAGAAAATTAGCCGCAACCTTCACAGAGGAAGTAACCCGTCATTCACATTAGCTGGTGTACTCTGATCCTCCAGAACACTAGTTAGGTGTTTTAATGATAGCTCCACCAGATTTAAAGTCGAAGTCTTTGTCATTTCAAGCTGGAATTGCAGTCTCCATGAAAAAATTATAAAATGAAATAAACTTATTCGGTTATCCTGGTGCATGAAAATATGTTATTCTACGAGTGACAAGAAATCGGGTTACGGTGTTACAATTGAAATTAACCAAAATAAAAACGTTCTTAAACACGTGTGTTGCATGAAAATACGCTGTAGTGTTGTGAATGTATGCTTTTGTAAAATGTAGCCACAGTCCAGTATTAATTTACGTTATTCATTTTATTGGAATTCCTCAGAATTCCTATGAACATACACTGACGATGGAAATGCTTCCGCGTTTCTGTTGATTAATTATTTTACCATACGTCCTACAATCCATAAATTTCCAATGCCCTCCGTGTGCATACCGGGGGGAGTCATTCCGGATGTGGAAAGGATGCATCCGGATGTCATGTAGAGTACGGGGTGCAGACAACTGCAGGTGGTGGCCCATGTCCGTACCAATGACGTGTGTCGCTTTGAATCGGAGGCGATTCTCTCTGGTTTCAGGCGGCTAGCGGAAATGGTAGACCACCAGTCTTGCTTGCGAGATTGAGGCGGAGATCACCATCTGCAGCATAGTCGACAGAACCGACTGTGGTACTTTGGTGCAGAGCCAAGTGAGGGTCTGAATCGGAGGCTCAGGCAATTCTGTGGCCGTGTAGGCTGCAAATTCCTTGACTTGCGCCATCGGGTGGTGGGTTTCTGGGTTCCGCTTAATAGGTCAGGGGTCCATTACATACAGGAACCGGTTCCACGGGTAGTGGGGGCTATGTGGAAGGGACTGGGCCGTTTTTTAGGTTAGAGGGTCTGAGGAAACCACAGAAAGGGCGTCCGTCTAAAAGAGGGCAGGTAAAACACAGCAAGGTAGTTGCAGAAACGATCGGTATTGTCGTTGTAAATTGTTGTAGCTCTGTTGAGGAAGAACCAGAGCTCCAAGCCCTAATGGAAAGCACTGAAGCTCATGTAGTTATAGGTATGGAAAGCTGGCTAAAGCCGGAAATAAGTTCATTCGAAATTTTTTCAAAAGAAAGTATTGATTAAATGTAGTTGGTGGTGGAGTATTTATTGCTGTCAGAAGAAGTTTACTTTGTAGTGAAATTGAATTAGATAGTTCCTGCGAAATAGTATGGGTAGAGGTTATACTTGACAATCGGACTAAACTATTAATTGGATCGTTTTACCGACCCCCGACTCATACAATTATAGTCGGTGGCGACTTCTATCTACCCTCGATATACTGAAAAAATTATACGTTTAAAGCCGGCGCCAGGCATAAAACGTTATCCGAAATTGTATTGAATGCTTTCTCAGAAAATTATTTTGAACAATTACTTCATGAGCCCACTCGAATCGTAAATGGTTGCGAAATCTTAGCAACAAATAATCCTGGACAAATAGGGAGTATCATGACGAATACAGGGCTTAGCGACCACAAGGTAGTTGTTGCTAGGCTGAATACCGTGACACCCACAACCATCAAAAAGAAACGCAAAGTACATCTACTTAAAAAAGCAGATAAAAATACTCTAAACGCCTTTTTAAGAGACAGTCTCCAATCCTTCCGATCTGATCATTTAAGTGTAGAAAAGATGTGGAATGATTTCAAAGAGATAGTATAGACGACAATTGAGAGATATATACCAAAAAAAATGGTTCAAATGGCTCTGAGCACTATGGGACTTAACATCTGAGGTCATCAGTCCCCTAGAACGTAGAACTACTTAAACCTACCTAACCTAAGGACATCACACACATCCATGCCCGAAGCAGGATTCGAACCTGCGACCGTGGCGGTCGCGCGGTTCCAAGTTGAAGCGCCTAGAACCGCTCGGCCACACCGGCCGGCAGATATATACCACATAAATTAATAAGTGATGGTGCTGATCCCCCATGGCACACAAAACGGGTCAGATCGCTGTTGCAGAAGCAACGAAAAAAAACATGCCAAATTTAAAAGAACGCAAAATCCCCAAGATTGGCGAAGTTTTACAGAAGTTCGAAATATGGAGCGTACTTCAATGCGAGATGCTTTTAATAATTTCCACAACGAAATTCTGTCTCGAAATCTGGCAGAAAATCCAAAAAGATTCTTGTCATACATAAAGCACACCAGTGGCAAGACGCAATCAACAGCTCCACTGCGCGATAACGACGGTGAAGTCACTGATGACAGTGCCACTAAAGTTATTAAACACGGTTTTCCGAAACTTCTTCACCAAACAAGACGAAGTAAACATTCCTGAATTCCAATCAAGAACAGCTGCCAAGGTGAGAAACATAGAATGGCTCTGAGCACTATGGGACTCAACTGCTGTGGTCACAAGTCCCCTAGAACTTAGAACTACTTAAACCTAACTAACCTAAGGACAGCACACAACACCCAGCCATCACGAGGCAGAGAAAATCCCTGACCCCGCCGGGAATCGAACCCGGGAACCCGGGCGTGGGAAGCGAGAACGCTACCGCACGACCACGAGATGCGGGCACCGAGAAACATAGAAGTAGATATACTCGGTGTAGCAAAGCAGCTTAAATCACTTAATAAAGGCAAGGCCTCCCGTCCAGATTGTATACCAGTCAGGTTCCTTTCAGAGTATGCTGATGCGATAACTCCGTATTAGCAATTATATGCAACCGCTCGCTTACAAAAAGTTCCGTACCTAAAGGCTGGAAAATTGTTCAAGCCACACCAATACCCAAAAAAGGGAAATAGGAGTAATGTGTTCAAATGTGTGTGAGTTCCTAAGAGACCAAACTGCTGAAGTCATCGGTCCCTAGTCTTACACACTACTTAAACTAACTTATACTATGAACAACACATACCCATGCCCGAGGGAGGACTCGAACCTCCGGCGGCAGGGGCCGCGCTGTCGGTGATATGGCACCTCAAACCGCACGAAATAGGAGTAATCCGCTGAATTTCAGGCTCATATCACTAACGTCGATTTGCAGTGGGGTTTCGGAACATATACTATATTCGAACATTATGAATCACCTCGAAGGAAAAGATTTATTGACACATAGTCAGCACGGATTCAGGAAACATCGTTCTTGTGAAACACAACTAGCTCTTTATACTCATGAAGTAATGAGTGCTATTGACAGAGGATGTCAAATTGATTCCATATTTTTAGATTTCCAGAAGGCTTTCGACACCGTTCCTCACAAGCCTTTTCTAACCAATGCGTGCCTATGGAATATCGCCTCAGTTGTGCGACTGGATTCGTATTTATTGTCAGAAAGGTAACAGTTCGCAGTAATAGACGGAAAGTCATCGAGTAAAACAGAAGTAATAACTGGCGTTTCTCAAGGACGTGTTATAGGCGCCGGCCAGGGTGGCCGAGCGGTTCTCGGCGCTTCAGTCTGGAACCGCGAGATCCCTACGGTCGCAGGTTCTAATCCTGCCTCGGGCGTGGATGTGTGTGTTAGTTAGGTTTAAGTAGTTCTAAGTTCTGGGGGACTGATGACCTCAGATGTTAAGTTTCATAGTGCTCAGAACCATTTGAACCATTTTTTGTTATAGGCCCTCTATTGTACCTGATCTATATTAACGACATAGGAGACAATCTGAGTAGCCCTCTTAGATTATTTGCAGATGATGCTGTCATTTACGTCTTGTAAAGTCATCAAATGACCAAAACGAATTGCAAAATGTTTTAGATAAAATATCTGTGTAGTACGAAAAGTGACAATTGACCCTGAATAAAGAAAAGTGTGAAGTTATTCACACGAGTACTAAAAGAAATCCGCTAAATTTCGATTATGCGATAAGTCACACAAATCTGAATGCTGTAAATTCAAGTAAATACTTAGGGATTACAATTACAAGTAACCTAAATTGGAACGATCACATAGATAATGTTGTGGGTAGAGCAAACCAAACCAAAGACTGCGATTCATTGGCAGAACACTTAGAAGGTGCAACAGGTCTACTGAAGAGAATGCTTACACAACACTTGTCCGCCCTATTCTGGAGTACTGCAGTGCAATGTGAGATCCGCATCAGGTGGGACTGACGGATGACATCGAAAAAGTTCAAAGATGGGTGGCTCGCTTTGTATTATCGCGAAATAGGGGAGATAGTGCCGCAGACATGATACGTGAATTGTAGTGGCAATCATTAAAAGAAAGGCGTTTTTCGTTGCGACGGGATCTTCTCATAAAATTTCAATCACAAGTTTTCTCCTCCGACTGCGAAAACATCCTGTTGGATCCCGCGTGCCGTTCGAGCGTGGAACAATAGAGACAGCTTGAAGATGGTTCATTGAGCCCTCTGCCAGGCATTTTATAGTGAGTAGCAGAGTAACCACGTAGATGTAGATGTAGATGTAGATCCACGTAACGCACACATGTGTCATGTGCTACAAGCCTCGCGCTGTCAGGGACCTGGCAGTTGCACACTACCCAGTTCTTTGGCGGCCAATTAACCGTCGACTGGTTTGAACTGAAAATAATAATATAGTTTAGGATTATGTGCTAGAGGTTTAGCAGTATTTTTTAAGCGCTGGAAACAATATATTTTTGACATGTGTTTGTTTTCTGACATTTTAAGAACACATTTGTCGTTATTTATTTACAAATCATACGTTGCATCTTGCAGTTAATTGGCACAATAGTGGTACTTACGTGCTTTGCTTTACTCCAGCTGGCTGTGCATTACTAACAACTTGCTCTGTCTTTTGTAAAAAGAGACTGGCTGTTTTCTTAACAAAACTCCACAAAACATTGTTGTGGATAACCTTAGCACAAAACAACGTAAGCCACTAAGCAAAACAGTTGGTATTCAAAATACCGCCCAAGTCTGACAACTATTCGCTTGAATTAAGGTTTACTTAGTGTAGTTTTTTCAAATCTGTTTTCAGTTCCTTTGACAAATTTTGTGTTAAGCAGCAGTGTGTCTTCAAAAATGGTTCAAATGGCTCTGAGCACTATGGGACTTAACTTCTGAGGTCATCAGTCCCCTAGAACTTAGAACTACTTAAACCTAACTAACCTAAGGACATCACACACATCCATGCCCGAGGCAGGATTCGAACCTGCGACCGTAGCGGTCGCGCGGTTCCAGACTACAGCGCCTAGAACCATTCGGCCACTCCGGCCGGCAGTGTGTCTTCACAACATGTTTGTCTACCATGTTTCAAAGCATTTCTATAAAGTTTGGAAGTAAGATTTAAGCCATTTAGATACGTTAATGTATCCAGTGTCAGGTTTCCAATTACCAACGCTAAGCACTGCAGCCGGTGTGTTTCGACATCATGCTGTATTGCATAGTCCTTATGTACTTAGCACGAAACTTTGTTCTGTCTATACGTATACGCTTTCTAATACGACAACTTTTAGTTTTTTAACATGAACCGTAATAACTTACAATCAGTTTCGAGATAGCCCTTAGCAGTTAGCACCTGCAATGGCGAGTAATTGTCAGTTGTGATTGACGGTAATTTGAACGACGACAAAAGGTCTCCCCACTCAGTGAAAACAAGAGCAAGGACAAACTGGTCACATGGTGAGTTCCAGTGCATACATGGTAAAAAAATCAGTTTCATGGAGTTACTTATGCTTAAACAGTGGTTCCTTATTATGTGGATACAGATAAAAAAAATCATTTGCAACTTGTAATTTTAGTGTATTGTCTAATGTGTGTTATATACGTCCAATAATAGTTCAATAGTAGCATATTTTAGTGCTTAAATTAAATTAATGAAGTTTTATTAATCGTTGCCGTCACATGTTGTATACCATGGAAATAATTCGTTGGTGTACAAAACTTAAGAACGAAAATGATTTTCGCATTATGCGTCACTGACAAGTACCATAGTTCGAAGAAACTTTGACTATGCATTGAAAGAACTGCTACAGTGTAGTACAGAAAGTATGTAAAAGAAATACTCAATGAAAAAACAGAAATTACACCTTTACCCGAATAAAATAATTACAGTGAACTCACCACGATTTATGATGGTCTATTGGACATTACAAAAGGCGGGACATGGTTCTTAATAGTGAGTCTCATCACAACGGATGGCAATACATGCTGTATTGGAGTGGCATGACAGCAAACTCACATTGCTGTATTGATGCCCAAAATTGCCTGATGTGAACCTGATGGAGCACACTGGGACGCTATCATACGATAGCACCACGCCGAGAAACCACTGGGCCTTAATTTACACGTATTGCGTTGCTTGGGCATAGAAATACAGGACGCACCCTCATATGGCGAAAGGTGGGAACGTGTAATGCATCCAGGAACACTGTAGAACATGGTCTAGGTGTTGCTGTGTGTGGAAGCATACTGTTGCATGCACATATTGTCCACCAAATCTTTGAACACGGTACAATCAGCGATCAACTTTATTGTGACACCGTACAAAAATTCAAATGGCTTTAAGCACTATGGGACTTAACATCTGAGGTCATCAGTCCCCTAGACTTAGAACTACTTAAACCCAACTTACCTAAGGACATCACACACATCCATGCCCGAGGCAGGATTCGAACCTGCGACCGTAGCAGCAGCGCGGTTCCGGACTGAAGCGCCTAGAACCGCACAGCCACAGCATCCGGCTGACACCGTACACCTTCCCCTTGTGCTACTATTAAGGGGTTCATTCGGACCTGACTTCAGTTTTATGGATGACAATGCGGGAGTGCACCGAACAGGGTGGATGGAGGAGTTTTTGGAACGAACGGATATTCGGTGAATGGACTAATTGTCCCGTTCCCTAGACTTAACTGCCATCTAGCACATGTGGACGTGTTGGCTGTAGCATGTCCACAGGCACCGACGACGATCATCGTAGTCAACCCCAATGGTGGAGGAGTGGAACTCCCCACCACAAAAATCCCTTATCAATCTCGTGACCAGTATGGGAATACGTTGCAGAGCATCCATTTCCTTTCGTGGTGATCATACACCCTATTAATAACCGTCTTCCCTGTTTTGATGTCCAGAGGACCATCATAAACCAGAATACTTATTGTCTCTGAATAAAAGCATCATTTCTATTCGTTTCATTGCGTATTTCGTTCAACTGACTCTGTACTATACAGTAGCAATTCTTTCTCGCTTGGACCAAGTTTCGTCGGGGCATGTTCCTAGGCAGTGACACATCATGTGAAAGTTACTTTAGTTTTCAAAACCACTGTACGTTTAAAACTATGAATACATACTGCTGAATATTGGCCTCGCAGTTCATTAGTGCTGCAGGATCCGGTCGACTGAAACCAGTCCTGCTACTATTTGCAAAAAATGTATGTTGAAGCCTCATATACTGATGAGAAGAAAGGCAAAACATTATTAACACTGTCCACCGCGAGAATGAATGCTGCCTAGTAGCGTTACGGTCTCGTGACGCGCTAACCAAAGGATATGCGCGGGGCAGAGGCGATTGTGAGGTCATTCTAGTGACGATACGAGCCGAAAATGGATAAATGCACAGAGAAGCTAGGTCGACAAAGGGCAGATTGTTATGGTCCAGTGTCTGGGAATGAGCATTTCTTATATAGCGAAGCTGGCCGCTTGTTGCATGCTCTAACTGTGGGCATCTATAGATAGTGGATGAAGAGTGGTGAAACTACGAGTCGGCAACAAGATGTTGGACCTCCACGCATAATCACGCAACGTGGAGGTCAGACTCTTGCCCGCTCTCTAAAGCAGAACTGCTGGCGACCTGGCCCAGATCTGACGGCAGAGCACAATGCTGGTGCAGACTTAAGTGTTTCGGCGCACACCGTTCAGCTTACATGTTGGCCCAACGAGTACGTCAATTAAGTGAAATATATTCGTTGCTGTGAATACGAACAACTATCAGCTGCATAAGGGGATGACGACCGTGAAAATTTGTGCCGGATCGGGACTCGAACACGGTCTTTCCACTTTACGCCAGCTGTCGCCTTCACCGCTTTGGCTATCAGTGCACGACTCATGGCCAGATTCAGTCTTCCATATGTCGCCGTTCCTTAGCTCAGACTGTGGATAAATGGGAACGTGTTACCTAGTTGGATGAATCACGTTTCTTGTTACATTAGCTCGATGCTCGTGTCAGGAGATATTCTCTCATCCATTTGAACGGTTGCTCGAAACATCACTCCGCCAAGTTTACAAGCTGGTGGGGACAGTATTCACTTGTGCTTCCACGGGACCTGTGATAGTAATCGAACGCACTATTACAGCTGCGGGCAATGTGCAAATTATTGCAGGCCACCTGCAGCTCTTCCTAAGTCATGTCTTCCCCCTCAGCAATGGCATCTTCCAGCAGGATAACTGTCCGGAGGACAGAATCGTGCGACACTGGTTTGACGAGCATGATAGTGAACAACGGTATTGTCCAAGCCATCAGATTCTCCTAATCTTATCTGACTGGAACACGTCTGGAATGCTATCAGACGCCTGCACCACGTGTAGAGAACATCGGTCCTTAATTTACAACTATTATGTGATGTGTTGGTAGACGTCTTGCGTCATATACCTCCGAAAACCTACCAAGTACTTGGCGAATCCTTAGGACACAGAATCGTAGCTGTACTGCGTTTGAAAGGGTCCAACCTGCGGAGGTTCGAGTCCTCCCTCGGGCATGGGTGTATGTGTCTGTCCTTAGGATAATTTAGGTTAAGTAGTGTGAAGACTTAGGGACTGATGACCTTCGCAGTTAAGTCCCTTAAGATTTCACACACGCACACACACACACACACACACTCTCTCTCTCTCTCACACACACACACACACACACATACACACGGTCCAACCTGCTATTAAGCAGATCGTCATAATGTTTTTATTCGTTGGTGTACAATGTGCCCCGTTTGAATTTCTCCGTGAAGTGGAACTCCAAGTGCATGCCTCCTATGTCTGGTGTGGTTTGTTGTGGTATTCAGTTCGTAGTCTGCTTTGATGCAGCTCTCTGTGCCAGTCTTTTCATCTCTGCATTACTACTGCAACCTACATCCATTTGAACGTGGTTGCTGGGTTCGAGCTTTGATCTCCCTCTACAGTTTTAACCCCTCCTTCTCCCTCTCCGCCGGCCGTGGTGGCCAAGCGGTTAAAGGCGCTACAGTCTGGAACCGCGCGGCCGCTACGGTCGCAGGTTCGAATCCTGCCTCGGGCATGGATGTGTTTGATGTCCTTAGGTTAGTTACGTTTAAGTAGTTCTAAGTTATAGGGGACTGATGACCTTAGAAGTTAAGTCCCATAGTGCTCAGAGCCATTTGAACCATTTGAATCTCCCTCTCCCCCCCTTCACTTCCCACAATTACCAAATTGACAATTCCTTGATGTTTCTGTATGTGACCTGTTAGGCGACTCTTCCTTTTAGTCAGGTTCGTTAGTTACCTGCCCAGCTACCTACGGTATTATATAGTAGCATCACATCTGAAAAGATTCTGTTCTATTTTCTTCTTGGCTGACCTTTATATCGTGCATGTTTCACTTCCGTATAAGGCTACACTCCATACAAGTACATTAAAAGAATACTTCTTAACATTTAAATTTATATTTTATGTTAACAATTTTTGTTTTTCATAAGTGCTTTTCTTGACTTTTCCAGTGTGCATTTTAAATCAGCTCAGCTTCGCCCATCAACGGTTAGTACGTTGCCCAAATAGCAAACCTCATCTACTATAGGGGGCAGTCAAATGAAAACGAGGCAGATGGAAAAACGTAAGTAAACTCTTTGCTATTATTTCAAAAGTAATCGCCATAGATGTTAACACATTTATCCCACTGCGAGACAAAAATTGTCAAAGCTTTCATGGAAAAATGTTTGCAGTTGCCTATGCATCCATGTTCTCCTCTTCGAAGCAAGAAGCAAATCGACGGCCTCAAATGTTTTCCTTCAGTTGTCGCGATTATTTTTAAAATAATAAACAGTTTACTCACTTTTATTCCATCTGTCTCGTTTTCATTTGACTGCCCCTTATACTTTTCGTGTCTATTTCCTAACGTAATTACCTCAGATCACTTGATTTAGTACGAGTATATTCCCTTATTCTTGTTTCACTATTGTTGATGTTCGCCTTACAACGTCTTATCAAGACAGTATCCATTCTGTTCACTGCTCTTCTAAATACATTGCCGTCTTTGACAGAAGTACGTCATCGACAAAGCAAAAAGTTTTTGTTTCTTGGTTGGTTGTTTTGGGGAAGGAGACCAGACAGCGAGGTCATCGGTCTCATCGGATTAGGGAAGGATGGGGAAAGAAGTCGGCCGTGCCCTTTCAAAGGAACCATCCCGTCATTTGCCTGGAGCGATTTAGGGAAATCACGGAAAACCTAAATCGGGATGGCCGGACGCGGGATTGAACCGTCGTCCTCCCGAATGCGAGTCCAGTGTTTAACCACTACCCCACCTCGCTCGATTTTTGTTTCTTCTCCCTGAACGTCAATTCTAGAGGGTGCAAATTAATAAAACAGACAAATGAATTCCTGACTGGAAATGAAGCAAAAAAGATCCTATGAACCGGTGTCCAGAAATGCATCGTTGCCACGGTAAGTGGCGCTGACGAACAACAGTTCATCTCGCCACGTCGCGTGTGTTCACTGTGTGTTGCAGGTGATAGGGACAGTAGCGGTTGTCGTTGATACATACACTACTGGCCATTAAAACTGCTACACCATACACCAAAAGGAATGCAGATGATAAACGGGTATTCATTGGACAAATATATTATACTAGAACTGACATGTGATTACATTTTTACGCAATTTGGGTGCATAGATCCTGAGAAATCAGTACCCAGAACAACCATCTCTGGCCGTAATAACGGCCTTGATACGCCTGGGCATTGAGTCAAACAGAGATTGGATGGCGTGTACAGGTACTGCTACCCATGCAGCTTCAACACGATACCACAGTTCATCAAGAGTAGTGACTGGCGTATTGTGACGAGCTAGTTGCTCGGTCACCATTGACCAGACGTTGTCAGTTGGTCAGATATCTGGAGAATGTGCTGGCCAGGGCAGCAGTCGAACATTTTCTGTATCCAGAAAGGCCCGTACAGGACCTGCAACACGCGGTCGGGCATTATCCTGCTGAAATGTAGGGTTTCGTAGGGATCGAGTGAAGGGTAGAGACACGGATCGTAACACATCTGAAATGTAACGTCCACTGTTCAAAGTGCCGTCAATGCGAACAAGAGGTGACCGAGACATGTAACCAATGGCACCCCATTCCATCACGCCGTGTGATACGCCACTATGGCGATGACGAATACACGCTTCCAATGTGCGTTCGCCGCGATGTCGCCAAACACGGATGCGACCATCATGATGCCGTAAACAGAAGCTGGATTCATCCGAAAAAAAGACGTTTTACCATTCGTGCACCCAGGTTCGTCGTTGAGTACACAATCGCAGGAGCTCCTGTCTGTGATGCAGCGTCAAGGGTAACCGCAGCCATGGTCTCCGAGCTGATAGTCCATGCTGCTGAAAACGTCGTCAAACTGTTCGTACAGATGGTTGTTGTCTTGCAAGTGTCCCCATCTCTTGACTCAGGGATCGAGATGTGGCTGCACGATCCGTTAAAGCCATGCGGATACGATTCCTGTCATCTCGAATGCTAGTGATACGAGGCCGTTGGGATCCTGCAAGGCGTTCCGTATTACCCTCCTGAACCCACCGATTCCATTTTCTGCTAACAGTCATTGGATCTCGACCAACGCGAGCAGCAATGTCGCGACACGATAAACCGCAATAGCGATAGGCTATAATCCGACCTTTATCAAAGTTGGAAACGTGATGGTACGCATTTCTCCTCTTTCACGAGGCATCACAATAACGTTTCACCTGGCAACGCCGGTCAACTGCTGTTTGTGGATGAGAAATCAGTTGGAAACTTTCCTCATGTCAGCATGTTGTAGGTGTCGCCACCGGCGCCAACCTTGTGTGAATGCTCTGAAAAGTATATCACAGCATCTTCTTCCTGTCGGTTAAATTTCGAGTCTGTAGCACGTCATCTTCGTGGTGTAGCAATTTTAATGGCCAGTAGTGTATAATCGTACTTTGGCTTTCACAATGTTGGCGGGCCTCTTGCCTGGAGGTTTTACTAGTGATCATCTCAGTATCCTGCAGAACCCGGCCCTCCAAATCTGGTGTACTTCAATATCCCGTAAAACCCGGCTCTCCAAATCCGGTGAACGCAGAGTCCGCCGCCTCCCTGCACATTTATCTATCTGAAAAGATCCTTGATAACAGAGACGTCCAACAAGGGCTTGAAATGTTGTGTGATGTTACTGATGTCTGTGGGGATACGTGTTTTGGTATAGGCGTGCTGCATCTCGACCGTTTCCATCTGCTTGGCCTTACACAAACACCATCTCGGCATGTTCCCAACATCAAGGCTGGACTATTCAGCTGCTTACAGAACACTGCGTCAATCAAACAACCTTCAACACACAGGGAACACACAGCACGTGGTTAGAGGAAGTGTCATTCGTCAGCGCCATCTACCATGGCAACGATGCATTTCCGGTCACATGTTCGCAGGACCTTTCTTCCTCCACTTCCACTCAGAAGTCTATCCTTGCAGTTTGTCGGATTTATTAATGTTCACCCTGTATTTCCGAATTTCTCTTTGATGACGCTTGCTCATTGTACAGATTGAATAACATTTGGGTACGCTACGTCCTCGTCTCACTCCCGTCTCGACTTCTGCTACCCTTTTATGTCTTCCACTCTTAGAACCGCAATGTCACCTACCGTCACCTTCGTGAAGCTCCTGTCTCTTTCCTCTCCACCCTGGCCAGGCTCTACAATGTAGTCCTGTCCACCGGTTACTACCCTGACCTGTGGAAAACCTCCCGTATCCTCATGTTCCTGGCAAACCGCCGTCCGCCGTCTCCTCCTACCGTCCCATCAGCCTTACCTCGGTCTTCAGCAAGGTCCTGGAATCTATCCTCACCCGCCGCATCCATCGGCATCTCTGCCAGCACCGCCTCCTTCCCGTTACCCAGTGTGGCTTTCGGCCGTCCTTCTCTTCCGACGATCTTCTCCTTCACCTCACTCATCTCCTTTCCGACCAGCTCAATTCCCGTCGCTCTGCAATCTTCCTCTCCCTGGGACCTCGAACGCGATTATGACCGCGTATGGCATTCTGGTCTCCTCTTCAAGCTCCAAACCTTCGCCCTTCCCATTAACTACGTCCGTCTGATCGGCTCCTTTCTCTCCCGCCGTCCTTCCTATGTCACCATCCATAACACAGATTCCTACACCTTTTCCCCCTCCGCCGGTGTGCCCCAAGGCTCCGTCCTTCCCCCTTCTGTACCTTTTGTACACGGCTGACATGCCGCCGCCGTCACCCCCCGTCCACCTTCTCCAGTTTGCCGATGACACCGCCTTCCTTGCCCTTACCCCCACCCTGCAGCGCTCCCAACACCTTCTCCAATCCCATCTTGACCGGTTCACCACTTGGTGCATCCAGTGGTTGCTCAAGGTCAATCCCTCCAAAACCCAGGCGATCATTGTAGGCAAAACCACCCCTTCCTTCCGCCTCCTTGATTTCTATCTCACCATCTATGGCCGTCCTATCGCCCTCACTCCCACCCTTAAGTACCTTGGCGTCACCCTCGACCGTCGCCTCTCCTGGACTCTCCATCTCCGGACAATCCAAGCCAAGGCACGTTCCCGACTCCGTCTCCTCAAGCTCCTTTCCGGCCGTACGTGGGGTCTGGACCCCTCCACAATCCTCCACACCTATAAATCCCTCATCCGCCCTATCCTTTGTTACGCCCATCCGGCCTGGATCTCCACCCCCCCCTTCCTTTTATAAATCCCTCCAATTCCTTGAACGTCATGCTCTCCGCCTTGCCTATCGCATCCGTCTCCCCTCCCCCACGCAGATCCTGTATGATCTCATCCCCTTCCCCCACCTCCTCCTTTTTCTTGAAAGGATACGGATCCTGTACACCTCCCACAAACTCGATCCTCATCATCCGCTTGTCTCACCCATCCTCTCCCACCCCCGCCCGCTGCCGCGCCTGTATTCCCACGTCCCACCCGGTCTCCATCTCTCCACCCTCCTCACCCTCTCCCAAGGTGGCTTCCGCCAGCGCCCCCTCCCTGATGATGTCCTCCTCCCCTCCATCTACCTCTCCTATCAACTTTGATCCTCCCCCCCACATCCTGTGTCCTTTCCATTAGGCACCCTCCCTCCCTTCTCTTTCCTTTTTCCCCATCCCCTCCCTCCTTCCCTCTTCCCCCAGGCTTCCCCTCCCCCTTCCTCCCTCCCCCCTATCTCCTCTGCCCATGGCATCTGCTCTCCCCTCTCCTTCTCCCACCCCCCCTGCTCCTCTCTTGGCAGGTCCCCGGACTCGTACACGGATAGTGAACATTCGCGCGCCGAAGATCAACGCCTCGTGTTCTGTGTGTGCCGTCGTTTTGTGCTTCAGTGATTCAGTGTTATTCGTTTTGTGCCCCTATGTTCACGTGTGACAACTTTCGTCTCTGTCTGTGTCGAAGTGTCTGCACAATTTTATCTTGGACTCTACGCCCGTGAACGGCACCTTGTATTTTAAACAGTGTTTTGTCTCCGTTTATATGTCCACCATGTTTTTTCTTTCAATGCCTTCATTTGTATATTTGTGTTCTCTGCGGCTAAAGAGCGGCGTCGTCTGCTGCTGCATGGCCTGCCTGTAACACAGGTTTCAAAATGACAATAAAAAAAAAGAACCGCAATCAGGTTTCTGTACCAGTTTTATAAAAATTATTGCTCCACATATTTTTCTCCTGCTACTTTCAGAATTTCAAAGAATATAATCCCATCGAAACTGTCAAAAACTATCTTTAAATTAACAAATGCTATAAACATAGGTTTGCCTTTCCTTACCCTTCCTTCTGAAATAAGTCGTAGTATCAGTACAGCCACACGCGGTCCTACATCTCTCCTAAACCCAGACTGATCTCCGAGCTCGAACTCTACCAGTTTCCCCATTCTTCTGGTAATAATTCGTGTCAGTATTTGTTAACCACGATTTATTAGGCTCATAGTTTGGTGTTATATGCACCTGTCACCATATACTTGCTTTGAATTGAAATTATCATCTTATTTTTGAAGTCTGAGGGTATTTCGCCTGTCTCATATTTTGCACAACATGTGGACTAGTTTTGCCAGTAATTCTGATGGAACGTCGTCTACACCAGATGCCTTGTTTCTGCCTACTTGCATGTACTGTATCTTACAGTTTGTAGCTCCTTGTTCTGTATGACAGGCAGGCGGTGCAGGAACCTCGGCGAACAAATCACGAACCGGTACTGAGAGAGGTTCGCAGATGGAGCAGGCTGCTGAGCCGATCGCAGGCTAATCTCCAGTTCCACACACAGGAGGATGGATCGGGCCGCACAGTCTGGTGGACTTCACCAATAGTTCAAAACTCTAGATTGTACATTGGAGTACTTAGATATATAAATTATGTATCCAGGGAATCTGCGTGGATACCGTCGTGTCTTACACACAGATCTATAGGTCTTCTTGACGTTCTTGACATCTTGAGCTGAGCATCTAAGGGGCAATATTTCGGAAGGCTTTCTCAACACTTTTGCGTAATTCTTCATTATCCTTGTCCCCATATAGAGCTAGGTGAGACATGATTATTCATTATAATGAGTTGTCTGACGTGATGAGTTCCGGCCATTCCAGTGGGGCTGGAGATATTGCTGAATTACGGCGAATCCAGAAGCTTCGAAATTATTCATCAAGGAACCCGCGCCCTTGAATAGCAAAATTTTCCGGAGTTCCTCCCTGCTGTAACTAAAATGATACATGATTCTCTTGTCCTTGAGCTGAGGTATGAGTCACGTTTTTAACAAGTCCAAAAAATGTAGCCCAAAAGGTTATCTTGGTGACATGAGGAAGGTTGCTTTCCAACTCTTGCATATAATGGGGATTTTCTTTATACCAGAAAACCATATTCTTCCTGTGTGTACTGTGATGTATCGCATATTCGTCAGAAATTTAGATTCAAGAACGTGACACGGTATTTGGAAATTGTGTGAACGAAGCACGTCAGGCTGCAGCTCACTGTTCTATGTTGTTGTAAGATAATTCATTCACAATCATCTGTCCAAATAATTCCATTGTCAAATTTTTTACTGTGGAAATACATTGTTGTGCGCAATACTTGAAGTTCAGAAGCACTTTTGCGAATAGGCTTTATCAGAGACTGTTCAACTGCTTGAGTGATGGCGGCAGATGTTTTCTCTCGCGTTTTCTTACATTCATTATGGGGCATGTCACTGAATGAAACTGAAGTACTTTTCTCCCAGTCAATCAGGATTGTTTTACGAGGTTGCACCTTACCTAATCGATCTCTAAACGTACAGATAATCTCTGTCATTATTTGTCCTGTCTGTGAACGTTGGTGCTCCCATATACACGCCTCTAATCGTTTCTCAGCAGTGAAAATGTGTCCGCTCACATCAGTTATTGTTTGACAGGTGAAACAATGCGACATTGAAGCACAACAATACAATCCCGAAAACAACGCTTTTCATCAGCTTCAAAACAGGGGCGCCAACAATCCTAGAATTTATTTCCCAAACTGCAGAAAGTCAAGGGAGGTACTGGGAATTCTCAGGCACCCTGCATTTTGCCGTTACGCAGAAGTCTTCGATCAGCATTTACTGATAGACACCAAGGATAATCGGTAATTTTACTTTCCTGCTTGACGTTCAACTGCACGGGTCGATGAAATAAGGGAATCTACTTGACACTGCGTTACTTGTGTGAACGTTTCTCCCCCTATAATATTGCTGTACGTGGCCCACGTGAGCTAACATCCCAAAGATGTTCGGGCTCACATGCAGTTCCTCTTCTTCTTGGGGTTGAACCGCAAGTGTTGACTTACACACCCTAAATTAGACACTTGTAACGCTTTGGTTAAATTGTCCGGCTGATGGCAAGTTTGCGGAATACAGAGTTAACACAACATATAATAACCGTAATAATAATATCTGGAACTAAATTAACGACCCATAAATGATGTAGGCCACACAGTTGCGATTTGGTTAGAATAATGTTTATTCAGAAAGCAAAAATGGCTCTGAGCACTATGCGACTTAACTTCTGAGGTCATCAGTCGCCTAGAACTTAGAACTAATTAAACCTAACTAACCTATGGACATCACACACATCCATGCCCGAGGCAGGATTCGAACCAGCGACCGTAGCAGTCGCTCGGTTCCGGACTGTAGCGCCTAGAACCACACGGCCACTCCGGCCGGCTTCAGAAAGCAAACTAATAGCGAATGTGGTCGTATTTAGAGTTACTGTTACACTCGAGCGCATATCTATTTGACACAGTTTGATCATTCACAATCTCATCACGAATTACAAGTCCAATACTCCAGCTCGTTAACTACGCGGAAAGTTAGTTAGAGTTCACACCAAGCGCGCGGCTGCTCACTGTTCAGAGACTAAGTCCCGTGATACCACACAACGCGAAAATTTCTAAGTCGTTTCACTTCCTAGCTGCTTATAGACCGACGTCTGCATCCGAACTTTCTCCTTTGGTGTCTCCAGTCGAACTGCACCTGCACTGTCCCTCTGTCCGTCCCGGGCCGCGTTTCCTGCGCGCCGAATATCCTCGCTCAACTGGCTAGGGCAGTTCCCTTTCCTGATTGTCTACAGCTTATTCTACATTATTTTACATTTTAACATATTTAAATAATCAAAGCTGGACCACTTTCACGTTCTAAATAAAGTAACAAAAATATCTATTACATAATAAACGTTAAATTCTTTTACATAAAACCAGTACAATTTCCTTCTCAGCTTTGAATGCCACGGCCAGTAGCCTTGCACCAACGTGCTTTCTGACAAATAAATAGAGAACAAAAGTAACTATTATGCACTAAACTTTACAACACATATTCTATTACCTATTGATTCAATAAAGTGTCATGCTGTCATTGTTCAATGTGTTTTGTGTGGAGGAAATTATAATCTGATGCTTAACTGTAAATTCTGATAATTTAAATTTACTATATCTTTTAAAAAAATAACGTTACAGAGTTGATACTTACAACGTTAATCATTTTAATGATGCGCTTCTATATGAGATGTCGATCGTTAAGATCCACGAAAGTGTTCAGATTTTAGCGTTCAGGTCTTTGTTACAAAACTTGTTAATTTCACTTTAACAGTAAATCCTAAATTATGATAGATATGATCAATATTCAAGTTTTATTGGGATCACCATGATGATTTATGGAGGATGGCAGATTAAAATTATTGTGACTTAATTCCCTGCTTTACTACAGAATTAAATAGTTGTCATAAATGCTTCCCTTTATGGCCGATCTTAGGTCCGCCATATTTACCACTGCTACGTCTCCTTGGCCACAAACGGCTTCTACTGGGTTTCGCTATGATCTAGGTTCTCGTCTTTCTCACTTGCACTTAGGCCTCAATAGACAATAGATGCCTGTGAGTTTCCCCATCTCGTGGTGAATCTGCGCCCTTTGTGGCACGCAGTCCTGGACGACAGGGTTCGTTTCACAATTCCTGTAGGCTGACTCTTTCGGCCATATATTTAAATGAGAGCGCAATGCTCGTTATCTCACACTCTGTTCCTTTACTTGAAAGAAATTATCCAATACTGCCATTAATCCGTGGCTATCAATTAAAATGGAAAATTATTGGAGTCCTTAAACGATTGTTTCCACGATATATTTTTATCTTACTGTTCTCTTGCTACACATTTCTGCAGAATTTATTTTCATTCTATCACACCAGACGATTATCCTGCGATGTGACTGGAATTGCGAACTAAAATCATTTATATATTCAGACCAGGAGAATGTGAGCCGTATTTCCAGTTCTTTATTTATTTGTGCTTATAAAAGGTTGTCATTGACTATAAAAGTAATATGAAGTGGGGTAATGTCAGATCAGCTCGTGATTCGTTATATAAAACACACAATTATCAGACGAAGTCCTTCTTTCACCTAGTTCAATAACTTTAAAATCTCTTCAGTGCAATGAGTCACTTGATCAAATCCTAATTACAGAAACAAGATACTTCACTTACTATCAGTTTCCATTTAATACCAATTTATATATAAGGGGTACTTGTGAAACTCATTCGTAATTGAGTTTTACTGTTAACCACAAACACTATCTTCAGGAGTACCGGCTGTAATATGTCCGAGCAAATGACGTCACCTTCACTCAAGAAGCAACTGGATCATGTACGGGTGATCTGAATTTAAAAATTAGGGGCGCTTCAGGGTTTTAGATAACATAAATTCGACTTGTACTTCATCTACATCTACATCTACATCTACATTTATACTCCGCAAGCCACCCAACGGTGTGTGGCGGAGGGCACTTTACGTGCCACTGTCATTACCTCCCTTTCCTGTTCCACTCGCGTATGGTTCTCGGGAAGAACGACTGTCTGAAAGCCTCTGTGCGCGCTCGAATCTCTCTAATTTTACATTCGTGATCTCCTCGGGAGGTATAAGTAGGGGGAAGCAATATATTCGATACCTCATCCAGAAACGCACCCTCTCGAAACCTGGCGAGCAAGCTACACCGCGATGCAGAGCGCCTCTCTTGCAGAGTCTGCCACTTGAGTTTGTTAAACATCTCCGTAACGCTATCACGGTTACCAAATAACCCTGTGACGAAACGCGCCGCTCTTCTTTGAATCCTCTCTATCTCCTCCGTCAACCCGATCTGGTACGGATCCCACACTGATGAGCAATACTCAAGTATAGGTCGAACGAGTGTTTTGTAAGCCACCTCCTTTGTTGATGGACTACATTTTCTAAGGACTCTCCCAATGAATCTCAACCTGGTACCCGCCTTACCAACAATTAATTTTATATGATCATTCCACTTCAAATCGTTCCGCACGCATACTCCCAGATATTTTACAGAAGTAACTGCTACCAGTGTTTGTTCCGCTATCATATAATCATACAATGTTTAGCAATCGAGCAGAATTCAATTCTCTGGTAAGATTATCAAGGTGTTCATCCTGGATCACACTAGAGTCTTTGAACTCAAATAGCAGAATCTCGACCGTTTCGCACTGTTTTCGAAACAGTACACTTGGTGAAAATATTATGTGCTTGGTGCTCCACAGCTTTCAGTATTTGTTAAAATACATCTCGTTTACACGAGGAGCTGCATGTAAAATATTTAATGGCTACAAAGGCATTCTGGTATGTAGCTCATCATCAGTGACGTCTGATACAGACGACAAGCAAATAAATGTATGCATACCAGTGGCTTTGTTCGCATTATGGCCATCCAACTCAGAGTGTTGTTCATGAAAATTGACATCAATCCTGTCTCTATACATTCTACCCCAATACACTTTTTATATACTCTTTCCTTATATACTAGTTGTCCAAGCACAGTGTTCAGTATATATAGCAAGGGCATGTCACTGATGTATCTAGGTATAATCTGAGAGATGACAAGAGATTTGTATTATAATACTCTTTGCCTTGATCACAATTTCCATTGTCTCATCCACTGACAACAGCTCCCAATAAGACCAATAAGTCAATAAGTGTGGCTGTTTAGCGTTTGACGACTATTGTATAACACGTACATACGACAGTCTGTGTACCACAGAGATAAGGCAGTTAACGAACCCTATCGTGAGCACATAGACATGGTTATAAACAGATTTTAAATATCCACGGAGTTCTATGTTTTCTAGATCAACATTAGTTTTAACATCATAATGATTTCATTCCGGCCATACAAGTCTTTTGATATAGACGCACACAATATGTAAATAATCTTACGTTTCTACTGTAATGCATACAAAATTTTGTTATGTTATAGACACTGATATGTATACATTTATTTGTTTGCCCCCTGTATCAGATGCCAATGATGAGCTACATGCCTGAATACCTGACTGGCAATTAAATACTTTTACATGAAGGTCACTGTGTACAGGAAGGTGTCTTCTAGCAAGTTCATTTAGTTCTTCTTCAGGAATCTGGAGAATCAGATTTAACAGATTCATGTGGGCGCAGAATCGCAAATTATTTGGATCTGGGGTCAAGTGACACTAGTGATCTCTGGGTACACTTCGTTTCTTGCCTAATTACAGCATGCTGGTACTCTCAGACAGCTACAATTCCACATCTAGTTAAGGTAAAGAACATAGAATGGGAGAATCTTATTCAAATATTTGGCTCAGATTAGTCTTTCCAGGTGTATCATCTGTGCAGTCAGACTCAATACACATTAAGTTCCCTCAATGAACTGTGGCACAAGGGCAACTCTAGGATCTGTTCAGCAACAGGACCCTACCGTATTATCACTGCAACTAAATGATGCTTTATATGAATGCGTGTGTCTGTTCTTTCGAACGTGTTGGAAAGATCAGACACAAAGCATCCACGTAATTGATTCGCCTCGATGGGCCATGGAACCACCACCTTCAGTGCGGATGCACAATTAAGTTTGACTTTCAGCGGGAATGTCAAAGTAGCGAGCATGGAGGACATGGATGGGAACTGCTAACAGGTGATGCTATGTGGGAGTGTGATTTGGCCAGGGAGTGTGCTGAGACAGTGCCTGCATTTGCAATAAACACAATGTCCAGATGATGCAGTGGTTAACGCAACCGCCTAATAAGCAGGAGGTTCTGGGTTCGAGTTCTGGTCTGGCACACGTTTTTCACTCGTCACCGCGGACTCCACATGAATTCCTGAGGAAGCTGAGATCAATAATTCTTTCCCTTTCAGTCCTCTTCCCTTCCAGCATCAGTTTTCACCATACCTCAATAATGCCACTCAAACTGGCGTATCACCCGTCTTGATGGTTTGGGGAGCCATTGGTTACACGCTTTGGTCACCTCTTATTTGCATTGACGGAACTTTGAACAGTGGACGTTACATTTCAGATGTGTTACGACCCATAGCTCTACCCTTCATTCGATCCCTGGGAAACCCTACATTTCAGCAGGATAGTGCACGACCGCATGTTGCAGGTCCTGTACGGTTCTTTCTGGATACAGAAAATGTTCGACTGCTGCCCTGGCCAGCACATTCTCCAGATATCTGACCAATTGAAAACGTCTGGTCAATGGTAGCCGAACAACTGGCTCGTCATACGATGTGCATTGAAGTTCTAAGGCCTCCGATTTTTTTTCTCCAGACTGGAAAGAGATAGAAACATGCACATTGTTTTAAAATGAGGCCACGTTCATTGTCAATACGTCCCAGAGATGGCAGCACCGTACGGCAGATGGAATTTTACCGCCAGTGGCGAGAATGAGAACTGTTTTAAATACTTAAAATGGCGACGTTTTCCTTACTTCGACAGCGTGCAATCATTCGTTTTCTGAATTTGCGTGGTGTGAAACCAATTGAAATTCATCGACAGTTGAAGGAGACATGTGGTGATGGAGTTATGGATGTGTCGAAAGTGCGTTCGTGGGTGCGACAGTTTAATGAAGGCAGAACATTGTGTGACAACAAACCGAAACAACCTCGGGCTCGCACAAGCCGGTCTGACGACATGATAGAGGAAGTGGAGAGAATTGTTTTGGGGGATCGCCGAATGACTGTTGAACAGATCGCCTCTTGAGTAGGCATTTCTGTGGGTTCTGTGCACACAATCCTGCATGACGACCTGAAAATGCGAAAAGTGTCATCCAGGTGGGTGCCACGAATGCTGACGGACGACGACATCGCTTCCCGTGTGGCATGTTGCCAAGCAATGTTGACGCACAACGACAGCATGAATGGGACTTTCTTTTCGTCGGTTGTAACAATGGATGAGACGTGGATGCCATTTTTCAATCCAGAAACAAAGCGCCAGTCAGCTGAATGGAAGCACACAGATTCACCGCCACCAAAAAAATTTCGGGTAACCGCCAGTGCTGAAAAAATGATGGTGTCCATTTTCTGGGACAGCGAGGGCGTAATCCTTACCAATTGCGTTCCAAAGGGCACTACGGTAACAGGTGCATCCTACGAAAATGTTTTGAAGAACAAATTCCTTCCTGCACTGCAACAAAAACGTCCGGGAAGGGCTGCACGTGTGCTGTTTCACCAAGACAACGCACCCGCATATCGAGCTAACGTTACGCAACAGTTTCTTCGTGATAACAACTTTGAAGTGATTCCTCATGCTCCCTACTCACCTGACCTGGCTGCTACTGACTTTTGGCTTTTTCCAACAATGAAAGACACTCTCCGTGGCCGCACATTCACCAGCCTTGCTGCTATTGCCTCA
The DNA here is from genome assembly GCF_023864275.1 of Schistocerca cancellata. Taxonomy (NCBI): domain Eukaryota; kingdom Metazoa; phylum Arthropoda; class Insecta; order Orthoptera; family Acrididae; genus Schistocerca; species Schistocerca cancellata. The sequence continues at coordinate 648,518,129 of NC_064629.1, read as the reverse complement.
GCGATTTTCCAGTGGTCAAAACAGACTCCTAAAGAAGCCTTCGCCGCTGCCATGGAATCATGGCGTCAGCGTTGTGAAAAATATGTACGTCTGCAGGGCGATTACGTCGAGAAGTAACGCCAGTTTCATCGATTTCGGATGAGTAGTTAATTAGAAAAAAAATCGGAGGCCTTAGAACTTGAATGCACCTCGTAATATGCCAGTCACTACTCTTGATGAACTGTGGTATCTTGTTGAAGCTGCATGGGCAGCTGTACCTGAACACGCTATCCAAGCTCTGTTTGACTCAATGCCCATGCGTATCAAGGCAGTTATTGCGGCCAGAGGTGATTGTTCTGGGTACTGATTTCTCAGGATCTATGCTCCCAAATTGCGTGAAAATGTAATCACATGTCAGTTCTAGTATAATATATTTGTCCAATGAATACACGTTTATCATCTGCATTTCTTCTTGGTGTAGCAATTTTAATGGCCAATAGTGTATATACCCTTTTTGAAATGTATATCTTGTCTCCCACCGTGCAAGAATGTGTTGCAAGCAGTGCTGGAAATACCTGTCAGTAAGTATTTCGTCCATCTCTAAATATCTCTAAATATTGTTATTATTATTATTATTATTATTATTATTATGTGTGTGTGTTTCATTATGCTAAGGACTTTGTTATTACACTCGAACACAAGACAAAACGATGCACCACAAAGGAATTTTCCGAAAGGGACGGAAACCTGTAGATGTTATCTACATGTAAAGACAGACAAACGATTATCTTTTAAAAAAAAATAGGATGATTTATTCAAGAGAATGAGCTTAATACAAATTGAGGAAGTCAATAACACGTTGGACAACCTCTGGCCCTTACGCAAACAGTTATTCAGCTTGACATTGATTGGTAGGGTTGCAGGATCCTCCTTAGGGATGTCGTGCCAGGTTCTGCACAATTGGGGCTTTAGATTGTCAAAATCCCGAGCTAGATGGAGGGCTCTACCCATAAAGTTCCAAACATTCTCAACTGGGGATAGATTCGGCGACTTTTCCGACCAAGGTAGGATTTCACAAGTACGAAGACAAGAAGTAGGAATTCTCGCTGTAAGTGGATGAGCATTATCTTGCTGAAATGTAAGCCCAGGATGACTTGCCATGAAAGGCAACAAAACAGGGCATAGAATACCGTCGACATACATCTGTGCTGTAAGGGTGCCGCAGATGACAGCCAAAGGGGTCCTGCTATGAAATGAAATGGCACATTGGATGTCAAGCTGTAAGGTAAGTGACAGTCAGGTTAGTATCCCTTTACTGTTCGGGGCGTCTCCAGATACATCTTCGTTGTTCATCAGTGCCCATATCGAAGGGGGACTCGTTGCCGAAGACAATTCTATTCAAGTTAATGAGATTAATTTTGTAGCAGGACCCTTTTAGTTGTCATCTGCGGCATCCTTACAGCACAGCGGTATGTCGGAGATATTCTATGCCATGCTTTGTTGCCCTTCGTGGCAAGCCATCACGGGCTTACATTTCAGCAAGGTAATGCTCATCCGCACACGGCGAGAATCTCTACTGCTTGTTTTCATGCTTTTGAAACTCTACCTTGGCTAGCAGGGTCGCCAGTATTAGTAGCAACGATGAAAAAAACAGCCATCAGTAATACGTAATATGCTTAACAATTTGTTCACCTTGTAGACGAGGTATTAGCATCGTAGCAGCAACAGTCACCCGATACAGTAATAATGTTATATAACGATACCTAAGTTTAATCAACTATAGTACTAAATGTGCCAGTGTGAGTACTAAGTTGGATCACGAATTCTACGTGGTGGTGGTATTTGAAAACCCATGATTTAGTGATGTTAAAGCATCATTAGCCCTGGAGGAGTGGAATCGTCTATGTGGTGCTTCAGTGCAGATTTCTGCTTTGTTTTATGGAAACATTGTCCACCTCTTGGTGATATTAGATGAACATACAATCTCTACAGGGAATTACATGAGAACAGCTAAAATTAGACTTCCAACAAATATTTCGGTATTATTCGGTATTAGGCCTATTTGCCTGTTTTTATCCTATTTGACCGAATACTAAATATCTAGGTACTACAGAGCCAAATACCAAATACTTAAGTAAGGTGTTCTGCTGTAATCAGATAATTGGTAAATTGAAAATATTGATTTATTTTATAATAACAATGTATTTTTCTTGTAATCATTAAAGTATCAGAGGTACATAATCAAGTTCTTTATTATAAAAATCAACACAAAACTTGGTATAAAATAAAATAAATTTAGGTATTCTTCGGCACATTTTTTAAAGTAATCAATGCCTATGCACTTGAATTCTCGTAATTAAAATTTAGAGGTGGAGAACTGTGGTGCAGGGAGACTACTTTTTCTTCATTTTTACGCAGTAGTTTACTCCTTTTCTTCTCATAGACATTCCCAGCTTCAGAGAAAAGGTGCTCTGAATAAAGATTACTTCTTCGCACTGACAAATATTTTGCTGTAAGATTTACCAAACATGGAAATTTATCTTTGCTTGCTTACCACCATGTGTGTGGAGTATCATGACATGGCATGTTCTTAATACTTAAGTAAAGGTCTATTTCAGTTGCAACTTCATTTTTTATATCAATGTTCTGGCATGAAATATGTTTTCTTCTGCAACCACCTCTTCAAATCAATCCATAAAGATGAGTGAATAGTCTGGTTTAGACTCTGCTCTTCGGTTGTTATCCTCTTGGCCCTAATAGGGGACCAGTTCGCTTCCTGTTTCACGGTTCGTCTTTAGGCTATCGATCAAAATATACTGCCTTACTTTTTCTCTTGGCAGTTGACTGGTGAAAACGTTAAAGCATAGGGCTAAAGCAGTACGTTTCAAATAATTCTTACTTGTTGGGGTGTCTTCAAATCGTTCTTGCAACCCTTGTTGAATGACGAGCCTCACCTGGCTTATTTTGGCTGTTAGCCCTGATGTGCTAATTTTATCACAGTATCGCATTAATGTAACAACATACGGAATAATTTCAGAAATACAAGCATATCTCGAACTCGTAATTTGTATTATTTCCTCAAATGGTTGGTTTCATTTCAAAAGTTGCTCTAAAAGCTCCCATTGTGCAGTAGTCACATTCGCAATATCACATAGAGTGAAATTGGCCGTTTTTGTTCCATTAGCTTTGCAAGCATATAATAGGTGGAATTCAACAGCATACTGACATCTTGCACCAATTCATTCTGAGGGAGATCAAAATCTTTTGGATAGAATGCAGTTTTTCCTGTGCAGTGCCAGAATCATTAAAATGAGTTACGATCCTCTTAACTGTTACTATTACTAGAGTCACATTTGGCTTAAGATTAACGTTAACTGTTAATTAAAGATTAGGAATGAAACGACGCACTGAGCCCAACACTACATTACTAACAACTTTTGTTATTTGTCGTCCGTTATCATGAATAACAGCATGAATTTTTGCCATCTGAATGTCCCATAAACTTGCAATTTGCTGTAAATTAATCGCCATGTTTTCTACTTTGTGTTGTACTTCAAAATGCTTGATGCTCAATACTACATGTTTGACATTGAATTCACGATCAATAAGATGCGCAATAGAACTTAAAAAACTGTTTTGATTATGCAACCACCTCCACATGTCGCATGTCACGGAAATATAACCAATCTCTGAAAGTAATCTTTTAATTTTCTCAACCATCTTATGATATATCTCTGGAATTATATTGTCTGAAATCTCTAAGGATGACTTTGTATTTTATACCGCAGCAAAGCGCTATAAATCAGTCTTCCGAAACTAACTTTTTCTACTATATTTACTACCTCATTGTCAAGTGCTATCATTTAGATAATTAAGAGAGGGTACTTTTCAGCTGTGGGTCATTAATATCCTATGGTTTACGTATTTCGGCACATTCTTCAGACTCAATTGCTTTTTTTGATGTCGAAGGTTTACTCACATCTGTACCTTGATAAATAGTTTCTTGCCGCTTAGGAAGCATAGGCTGAAACTTACGATGTTAGTCACAGTAATTATTTTTCAAATGATTTATCATTCCTGATATAGTCGTCTTCTTTCCAATCCCACCACAAGACATTTTTATTTCACACAAGTTGTGCACAACACCTTTTGGATTATTCTCACCCCTCAAAGTATGCCCATATAGGCGATTTTTTTAGAAGTCATAAACAAATATTATTAGTTAGACCTTAAACAATTTCACTTTTAAACAAATCAAAATGTAGAAAATACGATAAACTGTGTTTGCATATTGACGATGTGTATCAAACTAAACTTATCAACAAAACAACAGTAACAGTCGACCACGTGGGATGGCGCGGCGTGGGAGGGAGGTAAGTAGATTTGGACAAACGAACGAAAAAAAATGTCGATACAGGGTTTCCACCAAGCTGTGGTTGAATACTCTTCTCTAATATTCGGCTATTTGGCTAGAAAGTCCGCTGAATATTCGGTATTTGGCGTGTGGTCCAATAAACTTTAGTCTGGTTCACACATTTAGTGACAAAGAGTGCACACATCTACAGGAGCACACCTTTAAAGCATGAGCTAGAGTGTTGGCTAAGCTCGCAGCCAAGTCTACCTGTTCTATGAGAAATTGTGGATCAATCTGTTGGTGATGGCATGCAAAAGTTGTCGACCATCAGAAGAAACTACCATTCGTTTTACAATTCATGCTGTGCATCAATACAAGTTGAAAAGCATAGAGCAACTGTGTTTGATATAAATACAGAACTACGGTTTCGCTTTGTTACTTTCATATACCCTGCAAAATATGAGAATTTATAAATAAAACAAAAATTTGGAAGAGCTACATATGTGTTATTTATTTCTCTACAAAATCTCCTACATGCTAGAGTAATCGAACAGTCACGACCATGATTGAGAGGACAAAACAACCTAATCCCAAGGTTAATGCAGTAAGTGACTGGTCCTACAATGATACTGGAAACTTTGAGAAGAATAGGAATGGTTTGATACTTCCAGATAATATATGTGCTTTGATTGTTGGACCATCTGACTGCTGACTGACTGTAGGAAGACTAATCTTATTGCATCTCTGTTGACACATCCTGAGGAGAGTCGTTTATTAAAGGACATTTTGCATTCTACCGATTGCGTAACCTACCACACATTCTGTGAAAGCAGTGATATTCCACAACCTGAAAAAGTAAATTAAACAGTGTTATTATATCTGAAAACCAGGATCCGATACACAAATGTTTCTTCTTTTGGCCATCATATGAAAGCTGATGTATTTTATCTGAGCCAGAAATGTTCCTGGACTCCACAGCATTTGGCAGGGAATAGTGCAGAACTTGTTATCGCATTCAAACAGGACAATATAAATTAAAACATATTTACCAAGTACAGGTACGAAGTGGCATGATGATCAATAAATTTATTAGCATATGCACTGATTGACAGAATCACATGTAGTATGGCTTTCTGGTGATTGATAAGGCTAGGAAAGTGAATGATAGCTGATATAAATTAAACTTCTAGGCGTTCCTACTTAAAAGGTAGTGCACCAATACACAACTATATCAGTATAGTGTGGGCTATGGACAAATTTGCACGTGTTGTACACTCGCTTCGAGGGTAAGGCCTACAAAAAACTATACGTCGGCAGAAAAATCTAGGCAGTTAATGTGAAATTATGGAGCTGGAAGTCTTATCGAAGCAGTATCTAGAAAAGGTTAGATGTTGAATGATAGAATTGAGGAAGTAAACTAAATACTAATGGATGCTCTTAGTTTTATCATGGCAAGAAATATGAAGTAATTTCACAGTATACATAAATTGTATGTGACCACAAAATGGCCTAGTACAAAGCAACATGTCGAGAACAAAAGGTAAAGTTATTGAAGCGCAAGAAGCTATTTGACGGAAATTACAACTTCTAAAATAAGAACAGCTGAAGCGAGGACAGTATCTCTCAGAAATGTTTAAACCAATAACAGAAAGTCTGAAAAGACTCTTGCAGAAAGCAGATGGAGACAGACCAGAAGAGGAAGAACAGGATGGAGAAGAAGGAATCACTCTTTCCGATTACATAAACAAATGTAGTGGTAGAGAGTTAGACATCATACATGGCGCTAGCAAAGATGAGCCATATATGCTAGGTAGCTAGCATGTACATTTAACCAAGAATGCAATACAGGTCAGGAAAACGAAATTTGGGAGAACATCCTGTTTTATTACAGCTAATATTCTTCAAAATTTCAGGTTATGACAAGTATCTATCGAAATAGAAGCAAGCATATACCGAAATATTACGTACGACTAACACACATAGGAAAGGCAAAAATCCAAAAGGGAGAAAAAGAGGCTATAAAACTAAGAAATATAATAATATTATTAAATCCACTTTAAGTGGCGTATATCACACAGGTGAAGACATCGACATTCAGCATAAAAAGACTGAACACTCTACCTCTGTAGTATACAGGGTGAGCCACTAACTGTTGCCACCAAGAATAACTCCGAATGTATGATAGGAGCTGAAAAGTTCGTAGGACAAAAGTTGCATGGGACAACGGGGGTCGTAATATGATGCTGGTTTTTTGTTTCTAGGTGGGGTCGCTTCAGAGATATGAAGGTCAACTTTGTTTTTGTTTTTGTTTTTGTTTTTTTTTAAATGGGCTGCAATAGTTTGGTACTTATTTTCTGACAGCGGATATCGAGAAAAATCGAATAATGTGTAACAGTAAGGTCTTTGAAGGTCAACGAAGGTCACAAAGGTGCCATGAACGTCCATTTACAGAAGGTGTTCGAAGTAATGCAGTGCTGCAATCTTCTTATCATGGATTGAGTGGTATTCCTTATCACATTAGCACTTATCGAAACACATGCTCTCACAATTCTCTCTCGCATATCTTCAGGTGTAGTTGGAACTTCTTTATAAACAATGTATTTTACGAATTCCCACAAGAAAAAATTCAGAGGCGTCAAGTCTGGCGAACGTGCCGGCCACGACACATCTGCGCGTCCAATCCAACGATTTGGGAATTGTCTCTATAACTCATTTCTAGCTTCTATCCGCATTCATCAACTTGTTGACCTGGGCCTAGAAGTGCCAAGACATGAATAGTGGTCACTTTCAACATCTGTTATAGTCAGGTTAGTACTGTATTTCCTTTCCTATTCTGTGTTTCTTTGTACCCTGGAACTCTTGTTCTCTGGGCCACTTTTATTTGCCCACCCTGTATCACACGCCTCCGAAACTGGCAGCGGCATAGCAAAACTCCTCAGAAAAGGCGTCATGCCACAGGATGTACTGTACCTACCGTCAGCTCGTGTATTAGCAATGACGGTGCTTGAAGTATGACTCATCGATATCTATGTACCATCCGACAGAGACAGAAGCGTTTCCGTTCTTTGCAGAGGAAATTGCCCCGCTCTTTCAAGGTCGGCTTGATCTTCTTATCAAGGAGGCGACTTTAACTGTGTACTTGCACCGAAAGATCAATTCCCTCAATATACCCTATGCCCAGAACTACGAATACTGGTGCATGCCGAAGGCCATACGACGAGTCATTCTACTAGTCGTCTCGACCGAATATACAGGGTGCTCATTTTAACTGAAATATATCGAAAACTACACATCTGATCAAAAAAGGTTATAGTTCCGATTTTTTTGGGAACCGGAGAGGGACATCCGATGATACCACACTCGACTCCACACCCCACCCCACCCCACCCCATACGTGATTGGCGGGGGCAATTATGAATTCTTCAAAAGGAGCCCTCATTTTTCATTGCAGATTACAATTCTTCGAAAAAATCTACATGCGTTTTGTCCGAAGCATTTTCTTCGTTTCGCCACAGATGGAAGAACACAAATGGGTACACAATCGTAATTTACGACGTGCTTCTCAATGGCCCCTGAATATCCAATGGCAGATGGGACCCCACCTCCGTGCTGCGAGGGTAGGGCAGGACAGTATTTCATAACTGCTAATTGGAAACCCTGTTCGCAACGCTGTACTCCCCCGACATGTCGAACAGATGACTACACGACGCGACACCATGGCCGTGTAGCGAACTACGAAGTATCATAACACGGAGTACACCGCGACCAGAGCTCGCGTATCGTGCAGATGTATAACAGATAGTGGCTCTAAACATTACGATACTTGCGCAGAGTTTATTGCCTGCTCACCTACCTATCATTTGGAGAACAGACGTGCAAGTGGACGATGAATGTTTCAATCATAGAAGAAAAAACTGAAATGATCTTGATTTACGGTGATTGTAGGAGAAATGTTGGGCTGCTGTTGCGTTGTATGCCGAGCGTTTTCCAGAGAGAGCTCGATCTCGTTCGTTCTTTTACAAGGTCTTGAACGGTTTTATGTCTGATGGCAGCGTACAGACCGGAAATGAATCAAATGTGTTACGGAAGAAGCTAATAAAATATCTCTCCTAGAGGCAGTGCTCCACAACCCACAGGTATGCACCCGACAATTACAGCGTGATTCCGGCATTTTCACAATATTGCATCGTCATAAGTATTATCCACACCACGTGTCATTGCATCAAGAACTTCATGTCGTCGATTTCCATAACCGGGTAGTGCTTTGTGAGTGGTCACGTCAACAAATGCAAACGACCCTACGTTATTTGCCATGGTGCTATTTTACAATGTGTCTACATTCACAAATCATGGCAGCGTTAGCCGGCATAACATGCATTACTAGAAAGTAGACCATCCCCACTGGTTACAGGACGTTGACGATCAATTTCCTTGGTCGGTTAACATATGGTGTGGCATCATGGGGAACTAATTTACTGGTCCGTATTTCATCGACGGCACATTGAATGGACGCAAATATCGAACGTTTTTGGAACTAGAACTACCGACAATACAGCAGGATGTTGCCCTGGACGTTTGACAACGTATATGGTTTCAGCGTGATGGGTGTCCAGCACATTGCGCAACTGAAGCACGGGAGGTAGTAGACCGTGTTTATACTGTCCAGTCCCAAGAAAAAAAATTAATAATGATTTTATTAAGCAATACTTGTCACATAAAATGAACGGATAACCATTGTCACTTCATGAAATTAGTAGCATCAGAGTTGAAGCATTGGGAAACCCTAGTGGAGGATATTTGTGAAGGGAAGAGAGATAAGACGCATAAGATCAGTACACGCGCATTAAGACATTATTTGAACCGCACTTGGACAACAGAAGTTTTCCATATGTTACGTAAAGTAGGGACATCCAGTAGCCCGTCGGACTACGGATTAAACACGTGATGGAACTATTTGAGACTGCACCAAGGGATACAAGCCCTGACACCAACGGAAGCTTTCCAGTATACGTAAGTGATAAAATCGAGTGGAAACCTCTAAGAGAAATGAAACATTAAAGTATTTACGTGTCAAGGGAGCCAGATAATGGAAATATCACGAACGGCTGTTATCGAGGGTCAGCTGCGACTTAGACAGTCTCTAAGCAAGAGATAAAATGAGAAGAGGTAGTCTGATGGAGAAGTCTGATGCAGTAGTCTGACGGAGGAGTACGAGAGCAGTAGTACGCCAGGCAGTAGCAACATGAGTATGCAGAAGTAATATTCGCAGCGAGAAGTCGGTGACCAGATCTGGAGACACACACATCAACTGCAAGATAAGTATCATTATCTATTCTGGGGAATAGCTCTGAACATAGACAATGTGTCTTTGTCTCAAGGAACAGCTAGCATTTGTAGCTTCGTAATTAACAAGAACAATTTACGGAATAGTAGTTGTCTCTTGTAAGCTTATGCGAGTGGCCTGTTGATGAGAATAAATTGAGTCTGACAAGTAATACAGAAAGGGGTTAGGAACTGACACCTCTTTTATAAGTTATCAAAGAGAATAAAGGTATTACTTAAATAAATACTGAAATCTTCAGCATACCCATCCTGCCATTAATCCTAAAAGATTATCACTGCAGACAGTAACCACCCAAACTGCCTATTGGCTTCTGTCTCGGGTTCTTCGGCCGACGTTCATCTAATGATTTTTCTGACGTTTCGCCAGCACGAGTGGCTGGCATTGTCAAAGCTTCACCCTCCATTGCCGGTGGTGAACTGGAGCCGAGCTTTTTTTTTTTTTTTTTTTTTTTTAAGAGGTGGAGCCCATCCACGCCCACACCGACATGATGGCCAACACAAAAGGTCTACTGCCATCTCTGCATAAGGGTTAGTATTCACTAAAGTGAGGTGTCGCAGGATGTGGGTACTGCGATGTTTGCGTACGTCTGGTTAGGATTAACCATTAATACGCGCTCATCTGGAGATAGATTGGTCGAAATCTGACGAAGGGTAGCGGTTTGAAGGGCAGAGGAAAAAAAGTGCCAAAGCAAGAGCCAAGGGAAAAAAAACCTCTGCGAAAGTTAGGTCGGGCGGCAAGAGCAGTAGCGGTTGTCTTGCTGCCTGCGATAGGTTGTGCAAAGATAGGCTTTGTTAGTAGTGGGTATCATGCATGTCGATACCTTGACGTTGTGCGTTTGTGCTGCTCGGCGGCTGGCGCTGGGTGCTGGTACAGAGTCCTCGTTCAGCGTCCTGCAACCTGCAACAGTTAGGTTTGTTATCGGTCTTGTGTCCGATAGGTCATGTACCGGAGGCACAGTGTGAGGGAGTGTTGGCAGATTGTTCGTGCGTCTGTGGGCGAGCTCGTCGGTGTCCCTGCTGTGGCCTGTTGGTCGGCTCTAATAGCAGCTGGTAGTTGCCAGTCAGTGTTGCTGATATGCAGGGGCTTACCGACGTTTGTCGCTGTTTGCGTATGTTAGTTTACCATAGGTGGTTATGCCCTAGCTAGCAGTGTCTTTGGTCGCTTGTGTTTCCACCTGTGGCCGCAGACTATATGTACCTGGCGCGCCAACGTCCGAGGGCTTCTCCGCGGTCATTTCCGGTGCGTTCTCCTCTTGCTACCTGCGACGGTCGTTCGCTGCAGTACGGGAAGCCAGGACCCGTTTACCTTAAGGCTTTCCTCTTTCTTGTTGAAACTGTTCGCGTGTTTTTGTACTTCTACAGCTTCTCTGAACAAGCGCGTGTGATAGTGCTTCTCCACAGCCAGAACTTCCGTGTCGGCGAATTTTATTACGTGGTCGGTCTCATTCAGTGCGTGCTCTGCCACTGCCGATTTCTCCACCTGCCCCAACCTGCAATGTCGCTTATGCTCTTTGATCCTGGTGTTAATTGATCGTCCAGTCATTCCGACATAAACTTTTCCGCATGTGCATGGTATACGGTATATTCCCGACATTGCAAGTGGGTCTCTTTTCTCCTTCGCCGATCTAAGACACTCTTTGATCTTCCTTGTCGGTTTGAAAATCGTCTTTACGCCATGTTTGCGCAATATACTGCCGATTCTGTCCGTCACTCTGGGAATGTATGGCAGAAAGGCCGTACCCGACATTTATTTTTCTGGTTCCTTACTTCGCCGAGTGTTTGGCTCTGTTACACTTCTAATGTAATTTGAGGAGTACCCATTGCTCCTCAGAACAGTTTCCAGGTGTTGCATTTCTCATTTGAGGTGTTGCGGCTCACATATTCGTCCTGCTCTCGTTACGAGCGTACTAATCATGCCTCTTTTCTGGCTCGGGTGGTGGCTTGACAGTTTGTGAAGGTATCGGTCCGTGTGTGTCGGTTTTCGATACACACTGTGTCCCAGGTCAAACCACCAAACGTCAGAAAAATCATTAGATGAACGTCTACCGAAGAACCCGAGACAGAAGCCAATAGGCAGTTTGTCAACAAGTGGCCACGAAAGCCTTAACAATTTTGTAATAACCACTCAGTTCTACATCAGATAGCTTTCTCCCTCTCATCTCCAACAATAAAGGTGGAAACTCAAACAACCCTCAGATTGTCGTCAACGTTTCTATCGCACTACAAAACTGTGCTGGGACACGACAATACTGGTTGATGGATCGGCGGAGGTGACTCAATTAATTGGCCCGCCAGGCCGCTGGATTTGACGTCGCAGGATTTCTTTATATGGGGACATTTAAAAGGTAAGGTGTACCAGCAAGTGCCAACAGACCGTGAAGACATGATCCACTGCATCAGAAACGCCTGTGCCGACATTCCCGCAGATATGCTTCTGTCCTGTACATGGTCATTTGAAAAGCGGATCATTAAGTGTATTGAAGGTGGCGATACTACGTTTGAACACTTACTCTAATTGTAAAAGTAGAGTAGCGTTCACCTCGCACCACAGCCACAGCGGCGCGTTGAGTAGCCCCTGTTCAGGAACACCGTGTCGCGAAGGGGGTTTCCAATTAGAAGTTGTGAAATACTGGCCTGTCGTACCCTTGCATCATGCAGGTGTGGTCCGACGTACCACTGGATATTTAAGGAAAATTGAGTAGGGTGTCGTAAATTACGATTGTGTACCCATTTCTGTTCTTCTGATTACAGAGCTATCTGTGGCGAAACGAGGAAAACGCTTCAGACAAAACGTATGTAGATTTTGCCGTAGAATCGTTGGGCGTTCCCATTGAAGATTTCAAAGCTGCCCGCCACCAGAGCACAGGGTAGGATGGGTGGGTTGAGTGCTGTATCCTTGGCTGTCCTCTTCTGATCCAAACAAATTGGAACTATAACTTTTTTGATCTGATGTATAGTTTTCGAGATATTTCAATGTATTCAGTTAAAATGAACACCCTGTATGTGGCACGCAATCTAACGCTGACCACCTTGAAGCGGAACTGTGCCCTTCAGCCTACACCGACCGTACTACATTAATATGTACGATCTCTCTCCGGCGGCAGCGGCTGTGGCGTAGCTGCGGTCCTTGGAAAATGAATGTTACCCACCTGAGAGACCCAGCTTGTCGAGACGCTATTGAAGATGTTTGGAGATTCTGAGAACGACGCCTTCGGGCGTATCCCATGACCCTACGTTGGTGGATGGACTGTGCCAAACCGGAGCTATGCCGTGCAATGATGACATATGGTCCTGAGCAAGCTGTGCGGCAACGTCAGACGATGGACTTCTATTTGACAGTGCTACGCGAACGCGCCAACCAAGTGCCTTCTCCGGAGCGCAAGGTGCGGTACAACGAGCTAAGGTCAAAACTGTATCCATCATGCGACGCCACTTCGAAGGTGCAATGGTCAGTGCACCAACACTAGACCGGGTTACAGGAGAACACTCAAAGAAGAACACTCATCGATGGTCCACATCCACAACGAAAGCAAAAGACGACGAAGAGCCCTGATACATGCCCTGAACACAGATGATAGCAGACACCTAGCGTCGCAACAAGAAATATACAATGCCTTTGTAGAGCATTACCATCAACTTTACACTGCAGTGTATGCCGACATGGCGGCCATTACCGAAGCTACACATCCGATTTTCTGCACCATTAAACCAGAGGTGAAAGCACAACTGATGGAGAAGTTTAGAGAGGAGGAAGTGGTGGAGGCCATTGGTAGGGGAGCGCTGAGTAACTCACCGGGACCAGATGTCCTCTCCTTTGAACGCTATATGACGGCACCCAGGTGAACTGTTATCTGCCGCGAATTAACGTCTACTGACGTGCTTAGCGCCGGCTTTAGTGGAGGGGCTGATTATTCCGATACACAAACCCTAGGGTGGCACAAGGTTACGGGACTACCGACCACCGACCCTCCTTTACTGCGTTTTTAAAATATTTACCAGCGCGCCTCCGAGGAGTATTGCACCAAGTGATCTCACTCGATCAAACGTCGTTACGCGGAGATACCAACATCCAGATGATGGCTGGTGAGAATCACGATTTGATCGTTCTATCAAAGAGGTGCCACCTAGCATAGATAGATTTTGATCAAGCCTTCGACAAAGTCAGTCATACTTATCTTGCAGAAGTCCTGACTCACATGCGTTTTCTACGATCGTTTATCACTGTTGTGATGCGGCTAGTCCACAACGCATTGTACAGAGTGCTCGTCAATGTACATACAACGAAATCCGTCATGGTAGCAAGATCGGTCAGACAAGGGTGTCCCCTGTCAACGGTCCTCGACCCGTTACTCAGTTGCCTCCGTCACCGCTGGCAGGATTGACTTTGCAAGGATATAAATTTAAGTGCAAGGCGTATGCGGATGATCTGGTGCGAAATGGAAACGATATGCATGTGGCTTTACGCTGGATCCAAAAATATGGAGTGGCCACTGGCAGCCGCATAAATGTGAACAAGCCAGTGGTGATGAATATTGGTGTTGGACTAACGGAAGAATGTGTAGCGTCTTTATGCCTTATGGATACCTTGAAATGCCTAGAAATTGTTTTTACCAACGGCGTGCGTCGCACAGCAGCTTACGACTATAAGAGACCACTACTGCAGTCAGTCCGGATGGGTGTCAAAGGGAATATCACACAGGTCTTAGACAAGCTGGAGGGTCACATACGTGAGAACCTACCTGGCGTTACGAATTCTGCACTTACCTCACGTACCGGTACTTCCGATGTCGGTGATGGTAGAACGACCATTATGGCGGCGTTCAGTTCTATCGTGAATGTAGTTCTACTATTTACAGTAAGATACGAAGCCTTAATTCCTTGGTAGGGGTGGACTTGGTCTTGTGTACGTCCACGAGTGAGCAGCGGCGCTATATATCAGCACGATGTTAAAATAGTGGAGACGACATCAGATATATCTGACAGGAATCTTAGTGCAAGACTAGCACCAGTTTCGCAAATGGCGACAATGGCGGTCCAGCACATTTCCCAATCACTTCAGCATACATTCGCTTTTTTGAATTGCTAGGATAATTCGTTCTCATGGGGTTAGTTTATGTTAAATGGGAGCAATTAAATCAGTAACCTGGACGTCAAGCTGCTTAATAAAGTGTGCATACTATCCTGAAAGAGAGAATCTCAGAAAGCGATGCAGAAATATGAGGTACCAGGCAATACATAAATGCCGAGCACTCGCTCAAAGAGAAAAATTCACATGGAGCATTTTATCTGTGTAACACTAGAAACACATGATACACACGATTAAATACTCTGGTTTACAGAAAAAAAGATTTATGAAAACGCAGATAATTCCTGCCTTCGAGACCAGTCGACACCACTCTGCAGGTAGTGGTGAGCTCTAGGCAGCCAGGGACTCAAGAATGCCGACCTGGGCAAGTAATGTCACTCACCCCTTCAGCTAGGTGCAACGAACCTTGCTGTCAACAGCAGAGTGTGGCCATAGCACCAGCCACAAATTTTGGCAAGGCTACTATCTCAAATGAGCAGCAGCTAGTCAGGCAGCTTTAGTCCTCCAAAACTGCAATAAAACAGACCCCTTTTGCAAAGTGTTACCTCCTCTTTACTCTTCTTTGTTTCATGGTGATTTCAGATTGGTTCGTCTATGTACATTCTCTAGCCAATGGATTTTCCCTTTAAAAACCATGACTTGCACTAGATCTTGTTGGTGTTACTTTAGTCAGCAGCTAAACAAATATCTTCGTACACGTTGAGACCACAGGTTCCAAATTTCGCGGCCATTGCTTCTAGTCATAGAAAGATTCCTTCTACGATGGCCAGGTTCCCTTCGAGTCACAATTTTGTAGCTGCGTTTTTGGTGCATTTGTGCCATTCTGCTACACTCATTCTTCATAGACTGACATTTCTGATGTTCAAGTGGACAGCCTAGAGTTAGTGAGGTATGCCAAGACATCTACTGACAAACGGCTAACGAGCCTTTTTCAGGAAGCCTTCTTCGTGTTATAGTCAAATGCATTCCTTTCTCACGAATTCTGCACAGTGCCTACACTTGCGATTGTAATCATATCAGAAGGTAATAGAGGAAATCATTCAACTCCTGCTTTTACCACTGCATAAACATATTTATACAACGTGAACACAGAATTGCTACAATATAATGCATCTTTGTTTCAGGCTATTGGGAAGATTCATTTCAAGACTTGATTATGATCAAGTATTAGTATTGCTTAGTGGAGTTTTCATCATGAATTAGCAAAACGTCTGTGTGAAAGTGGAAACTCACAGAGCAACTCAAAGTGAGGGCGGGACACTGATATGTTATTTATCTAACTTGATTATCGCCAGGCGATGCGCATTTATCAAAATGCGGTTTTTTTTCTCTCAATGGTTCTTAATATTTTAGAATTTGATAGGGAACTCAGTGGGGTCATGTTTATAATAATCAAGAACAGCGTGTAGATGATATTTTCTTTCTTTCCAAGCATTTTTCTGTAGCCTTCTCTTGCAAACCCGAAGAAACAAAGCAAAAAAACCGTTCACAGTTTTTTTTCTCGTTGGATAGTGATAACTGCGTTTTGTAGACTTACGGGACTAAGTTGAACCTCTATTTGCTGGATCAGAGATATACGTGTGGACAATTAACCACAAGAATTTTTCCAAAGACTCACAGCATTACAATGAGCTGCACCTTATGGCAAAACACTATAAGAGTTTAGAAGTTCCCGATTGCTAAACATGTCTGCATGCATTTAGTAACAAGATAGAATTTTTATGGCTGACTAAGTTCTCAAAACTAGTATCAAGGTTTCTGCTACCAAATGCACCTTGCATAACACAAAAAAGTAATTACGTTCCACTTGCCTGTTCGCTATTATTATCTTTCTTAGCAAGGCAGATGGATGACCTTTCCCTAGATGAGAAGACGCCATTTAACATATTTGTGTATGTTTGAGACAACATTTGGCACCCATTGTGGCAGGGACATAACATTTTCCCCCAGTATCGAGCCCTACATAGTACATAAGAGCATGTTTTCGTGTCGTATCTGAATGTTTTCACTGGTGCAGAATTGTTGGTCAAACACCAGGTCTATTGTGCAACTAAACACAGAAACTTCATGAAGCTTAAGAATTTTGTACTCGGTGGTGGAGGCGTCTTGGGGGTGAAGAAGGGAGTGAAACATCCTAAAATTCCACATAGACTGATACGTCTCAGCCGGAGTGGTTCGGGAGCACTATGCAGAATTCAAAGTGACTTACTTCCAACAGCATGAGAAGACAACCGAGAGACAGAACGCAATTATCGTTGGATGTCTTCAGCTATTTGACGACGGTTACTGCCCATTTTGGTAACAGAGGAAGTGACTACCTTGCCTGTAGGAAGCCTATAGAGACGACATGGAAGCGTCTGTAATGGCTATCTGGCGAGTGCAATCCGACTGCAGAAAAACAATTCCTCGCCATGCAAAGGGACTCTCATGATCAATATAATTAATTAGCCTATCCGTTCGATATCAGTGACGTGACACTGGACGCGTGGAAGCGAGGGCAAGACTACCACGAAAAATATTCAAGAGTTGGAGCGGGAATCAGACGTCTTTTCGTTGCGGCGTGATCTTGCATCGGAATTTCAATCTCGCACCTACACTGGGACAGATGATCATCATAATAAAATCAGGTATACAATCGAATTTAGAAAATGATATGAAGCATAAACTGATATTTACATCTTCTCTGTGCTGTTAACCTTGAGAGATTTCCGTATGTGACGAGACATTTGTTAACTTTAAGAGAGTTTGAAAGTGAGGAGGGATCTTGTGACTGAGGCAGAGCATGCTCTTAGCACTCCGTTATGTGCCTAAAATGAGTTTAATAGCCGGCCGAAGTGGCCGAGCGGTTCTAGGCGCTTCAGTCTATAACCGCGCGACCGATACAGTCGCAGGTTCGAATCCTGCCTCGGGCATGGATGTGTGTGATGTCCTTAGGTTAGTTAGGTTTAAGTAGTTCTAAGTTCTAGGGAACTAATGACCTCAGAAGTTAAGTCCCATAGTGCGCAGAGCCATTTGAACCATTTTTTGAATTTAATATTCTAGTCCTGTGATGAAGGACGTGGCAGACAAGAACAGATTTTTCTACCTGCTGAGAGACTGCTTAGAGGAAATATAGCCTGTGCCATAGTGTTGTACAGGATTTTCAGTAAAGTAACGATACCTTAGCGGGCTGAAAACGCGTGTATGATCCAATTTCTTCTATCTTCAAAAGTAACTCGTGTAAACGGGAGATATCTACATTTCGCTTGAGAAATTCGAGGTGTATGGTCAACAACATCACTGTCTCGGATTTTTTAAACTGACGGGTCTACGTCAGTGATGGAACTACTGTATACATCCCACCCACTGCCGCTTCACTTGCATTGTGCCGCGGTCAGAGGCAGGAGTCAAGAGGGGTCGGGCAGCGACAGGAAGTCGTGGATTAGCCTGGCCTCCTTCTCAACAGGCGGTTCTCGGCAGTCCAGCTTTTCAGATACACAATACACTCGGTGGATGGTGCTGGACTAGACTGGAGGTGACTGATCATTTTTCTTTTTCGTCTTGAGACAACTTGTTAAGGCAACTTGTTCAGGAAAGCTCTCAGGAAGTTCCACCCATCAGCCTCACGTCCTGATCAACCACAGAGATAACCCCCAACTGTTACCGACAGAATGAATCTTGTAATGGCTGACATGGCTGACCTAGCTGCTCAAAAGCCACCCCTCTCCCCCTCCACCACCTCCGGATCAGGTGTGGACTGCAAGTACAACACGAGCACTGCAGGGTGTACTACATTCGTAAAAAATATCATATGATGTATTTCTGATTTTTGTGTTGGCTTGGATGTGACTTGCATCTCGTAAATAGGTATATGTGTGTTTCATTCCAAAATAATGTTGCTACAGGAGTTCTGTATACAACGGCAAGATGTTAGAGGTTCAACGAGTTTTCGATTGTGTTGAAGTGTTCTTACCGAAGTGTACGGCGTTAGTTAGCTCTCGTGTTTTTCGCGGAAGTACTTACGCAATTGTGTTTTCCACGGATGCATCGGCGGACACGTGAAGGAAATTACAGGCTGCTATCGGGTTCCCATCTGATGACGACATGGCTCACGTCACCGATATCGTGTCGGAAACTACACTAGGTGACAGTGCGCCGCAACTTCAGCATGACACCGCGAAGCAAAGCCTGAATGCTAGGTCTATGCCAGACACAAAGACTAAACACCGTGAGGAGAAGTACGAAGACCACCGACGTCATCACAAAGAAGCTTTAGAAGGAATGTGTCGTATCAAACAACGGCTTCAAAAGGACATAGACGATGATTCTGATGAATTACAGTCGTCTGGCTCTAACCACGGAGCGACATCAACAGATACTCGTAGGACAATAAACCATGACAGTGACTCAATGGACCTATTTTTGACGCCGTGGCTAACGACAAGTTTCAGCCAGTTCAGCGCAGGAAGACCCTTTGTCGCAGTGCTGCTCAGGTACTGGAACGGGCTGCGCAATTGACACTTGTTGCCTCAAGTAGATATGACACCCTACCTGGAGAGTCGGCGCGGGAGCCTACGACAGCCGACCCACCACCCCCACCTCCGTCGGTCCCAAAGACTCCGAAGATACCACCTATAGTGATTTACAGCTGTGGAAACCATGTTTAGCTATACCGTCACCTTAAGGAACAGTTTTCTGCTAGTTTACGAGCACGGTGTAAAATTCTACTTTGACACCCTCGTGGATTACGAGGTGTTCGACTTTTGCAAGAATCAACAGTTACCATTTCACACGCACCCAGATGTCAGCAGCAGGGATATGAAGCACAAAGATTTACCACCTTCGGTTACTGGGGAGGAAGTGCACAGAGATCTACGAGAGCATGACTTCAACAGGAATGATCAAGCGTAAGAAGCAGGGAAAGCTCCACACACTTCCATTGTACACTGTAACACTACCAAAGGGGGATAAATCTGATTCTATCTATGGTGTCCGCTATGTGCTCTCGACGAAAGTGTGGGTTGAGGATTACTGCTCCTGAAACTAACTACCCCAGCGTAAACGTTGTCAACGTTGGAGACACACACGCCTAATTTCTGTTGGCTACTGGCACACTGCGTTAACTGTGGCGCCATGCACCCCAGTACTGAATGCACACTATGTCCAGGGTCACCTTCTAAATGAGCAGGTTGCCAGTACCTACATGTAGCTTCTTGGAAGGGCTGCAGCGAATTTCAGAAAGCTCTCAGGAAGTTCCACGCATCAGCCTCACGTCTTGCACAACCACGGAGAGAACCCCCAACTGTTCCCGACAGAGTGAATCTTGTAATGGTGGGCACTGTTGGCCTGGCTGCTCATAAGCCTCCTCCTTCCCCCCTCCACCTCCACGGGATCAGGTGTGGACTGCAAATACAACACGAGAGGGACGACCATTTTCTTCAGCACTGCAGGGTGAACAGCATGACACTGGTCGTTCAACAACAAGGGCATCTCGAGACAAAGATACAGGTGCTGTGCTTATGGAGGTGACAACCATTCTCAAATCTATTAGCAGCTAGAGCTTTCTACACAAACTCATCACTGTTAGGAAAAAATGTTGGTAGCTTGTGGTGTGCGTACTGTAAGACCTTTGGTACACACACCATCAGATTATTTGACTTGTCGCTCTAACGAAATAGGCGAGTGTCAGTAATATGTCTCGTGGTCTTATCGTGGAGTGTTTATCTTCTGCCGTTAGGTCAGACGATATAAATGCCACTTGCACTTAGAGTAGCAGATCGACGGTGACCAACTTTAAACAGAACTTGATTAATTTTCACACACATTTATTAAAATAATAAAAATCATAGACATTACGTAATTTGATTCTGGATGCTGTTTACAATTGACAATCTGAAGTTCCTTTGGTCTTGGTACGTTAATCTTATTCTCACATATCTCTGATACTTGACAAAGTGTCTATTCATTTATCTTCATGGCTATGTACAGGAATATGCTAATCTTATTAGGCGCAGACTGAAACTTTACTACAGATTAATGCAGACAAATGCAGACTGACTAATCGGAGGTCTGTACGCTCGTTATAATACCTCACGCGTTCAGGTATCACTGCGCGAGTGTGATCCACGAGGAGAAAAGGTTCTATGTTAGCAGCAATCTCATTGGCTGCGTTACATATTAATACGCGGATCTGCGGAAACAGAACTTGGTCCGTCTCTAAGACAGCGCCATCTGGTAGTGCGGAGACGGACGAGCGCTGCGCCTGCGCTGTTGTGCTTAGCAGGGCGCGCTCTATAGGGAAAGTTGTGTACGCGCTGACTACGCGGAACTATGTACACAACATAGGTAAAGACAAGCTGTCTAAGATAGTTAAACTGGTGGAAACACTGGCTCAGCTTGAGGGGTCAGATTAACGCCATGGCCACACATATGAAGGGTATTCGCATCTGTCTATGGAGTGCTACTGGAGTTCACAACAACAGACATGAACTACAAGATTTTATTGGCCGCCATCAGATTGTCGTAGTCATCTTGTCAGAGACTCGCCTGTGACCGAATGAAACTTTACAACTTGGAAATATGGTGGGTTATCGCACTGACAGACGTGCACAAGCTGGTGGCACAGCAGTTTACCTTCGCCGTACTATTACTCACTGGCATGTCGACCTACTCAACCTACAGGGGATGGAGGCGACTGGGGTTTCCATCAAGACAGATTTGGGAGAGGTCACTTTTATGGTGGCACATCTTCGCCCTGCAGTGCAGCTCATAGCACAAGATTTACATCATATCTTAGTACCAAACGGCAAGACATTTGTAGGCGACGACTGGAATGCAAAGCATCCTACCTGAAATTCACGTACCACCAATCCTAGGGGCTGGTGTTGCACTGCCTGGAACAGGACTTTGACCTGAAGATCTGCAGATCTCTTGAGCTGACACACACTTCCTCCCCTAGTCATCAACCTCCAGATGTCCTTGACATTCTTATCACCCAAGGACCTGGGATTGACCCCCGTCTTGTTACTATCAATGACTTACCTTCGAACCATGATCCTGTTCTGACAGCGCTACCAAGGACGAGTCATCTACCGAACCAGTGAGTTCACCGGGAAAATACACTCCTGGAAATTGAAATAAGAACACCGTGAATTCATTGTCCCAGGAAGGGGAAACTTTATTGACACATTCCTGGGGTCAGATACATCACATGATCACACTGACAGAACCACAGGCACATAGACACAGGCAACAGAGCATGCACAATGTCGGCACTAGTACAGTGTATATCCACCTTTCGCAGCAATGCAGGCTGCTATTCTCCCATGGAGACGATCGTAGAGATGCTGGATGTAGTCCTGTGGAACGGCTTGCCATGCCATTTCCACCTGGCGCCTCAGTTGGACCAGCGTTCGTGCTGGACGTGCAGACCGCGTGAGACGACGCTTCATCCAGTCCCAAACATGCTCAATGGGGGACAGATCCGGAGATCTTGCTGGCCAGGGTAGTTGACTTACACCTTCTAGAGCACGTTGGGTGGCACGGGATACATGCGGACGTGCATTGTCCTGTTGGAACAGCAAGTTCCCTTTCCGGTCTAGGAATGGTAGAACGATGGGTTCGATGACGGTTTGGGTGTACCGTGCACTATTCAGCGTCCCCTCGACGATCACCAGTGGTGTGCGGCCAGTGTAGGAGATCGCTCCCCACACCATGATGCCGGGTGTTGGCCCTGTGTGCCTCGGTCGTATACAGTCCTGATTGTGGCGCTCACCTGCACGGCGCCAAACACGCATACGACCATCATTGGCACCAAGGCAGAAGCGACTCTCATCGCTGAAGACGACACGCCTCCATTCGTCCCTCCATTCACGCCTGTCGCGACACCACTAGAGGCGGGCTGCACGATGTTGGGGCGTGAGCGGAAGACGGCCTAACGGTGTGCGGGACCGTAGCCCAGCTTCATGGAGACGGTTGCGAATGGTCCTCGCCGATACCCCAGGAGCAACAGTGTCCCTAATTTGCTGGGAAGTGGCGGTGCGGTCCCCTACGGCACTGCGTAGGATCCTACAGTCTTGGCGTGCATCCGTGCGTCGCTGCGGTCCGGTCCCAGGTCGACGGGCACGTGCACCTTCCGCCGACCACTGGCGACAACATCGATGTACTGTGGAGACCTCACGCCCCACGTGTTGAGCAATTCGGCGGTACGTCCACCCGGTCTCCCGCATGCCCACTATACGCCCTCGCTCAAAGTCCGTCAACTGCACATACGGTTCACGTCCACGCTGTCGCGGCATGCTACCAGTGTTAAAGACTGCGATGGAGCTCCGTATGCCACGGCAAACTGGCTGACACTGACGGCGGCGGTGCACAAATGCTGCGCAGCTAGCGCCATTCGACAGCCAACACCGCGGTTCCTGGTGTGTCCGCTGTGCCGTGCGTGTGATCATTGCTTGTACAGCCCTCTCGCAGTGTCCGGAGCAAGTATGGTGGGTCTGACACACCGGTGTCAATGTGTTCTTTTTTCCATTTCCAGGAGTGTAACTGGCCCATGTTCAATAGGTACTTAGATAACAACATCATGCCTACCCTGGAGGTTCAGACAGCAGCCCAAATCGATTATGTCATCGATTACTTAATGTGGAAACTATGGAAGGCTGACAAACTGTCGTCTATAACGGCTGTTGATGACTTCCAGTCTCACGATCCGTTGCCTCCCTTACTTGAAGAAATACGGCTACAGAAGAGCCGGTACCAGAAGCTATGGCAGTGGACTCGTGACCCAGCTTACCGCCGATGGGTGCATCACCTGGAAAGGCAGTTTCGACGACAATTACTTGACTAACGAGTGGAAACGTGGAAGGATAAGATGTGCTCCTTCCTCCTGCAAACCAGAGACGAATGGTGGCTAGTGAAAAACTTGGCAGCTGATCCCACGCCCAAACGACCGCTTCAGATTCAGAGATTAATGGAAGACCCACACAAAAAAGCAAAAATATTCGCGACGGCGTTTGAGTGACAAATGACGCTTCTGAGGGAGCCTCTGAACAGAGCCCAGATGGAACAAGAACCATACATCTAATTGGTCGGATGATCACTGCTCCCAATCAGTTCCATCCCCATCTAACTACACCTAGCGAAATTAGAACCATACTCAGGAAGCTAAATGGGAATAAGGCACCTGGTGTTGACAATATCAGCAACTTATCACATAAATCATTGATGCTCTTGACAAGAACGTACAATGTCTGTCTCTTGACAAAGTATTTCGCCACTGCGTGGAAGATTGCCAAGGTAGCTCCTATTCCTGTTCCCAAACCACAGAAGGACGTTATCCTGGCCATAAATATCCAACCCATTAGTGTTCTTGCTGGTTTGGGAAAAATCTTCGAGAGAGTCATCCAGGCCCACATTTTGGAGCCACTGGTGGCAGATGGTAGAATCAGAGTAGAAAAGTATGGCTTCCAACGTAAACTATCCGCAGAGCTGCAGCTCTTTCGTCTGGCGCAACATGTTACCGTAAATTTCAATATGTCTAGCGCTACTGCAGCGGTCTTCTTAGATATTGAGAGCACCTTTGTCCCCCCTCCCTCCTCCCCCATGAACTATGGAACTTGCCATTGGTGGGATGGCTTGCGTGCCTCAGCGATACAGATGGGCGTACCGTAGGTGTAACCACAGCGGAGGGATATCTGTTGAGAGGCCAGACAAACGTGTGGTTCCTGAAGAGGGGCAGCAGCCTTTCCAGTAGTTGCAGGGGCAACAGTCTGGATGATTGACTGATCTGGCCTTGTAACACTAACCAAAACGGCTTTCCTGTGCTGGTACTGCGAGCAGCTGAAAGCAAGGGGAAACTACAGCCGTAATTTTTCCCAAGAGCATGCAGCTTTACTGTAATGTTAAATGATGATGGCATCCTCTTGGGTAAAATATTCCGGAGGTAAAATAGTCCCTCATTCGGATCTCCGGGCGGAGACTACTCAGGAGGACGTCGTTATCAGGAGAAAGAAAACTGGCGTTCTACGGATCGGAGCATGCAATGTCAGATCCCTAAATCGGGCAGGTAGGTTAGAAAATTTAAAAAGCGAAATGGATAGGTTAAAGTTAGATATAGTGGGAATTAGTGAAATTCGGTAGCAGGAGGAACAAAACTTTTGGTCAGGTGAATACAGGGTTATAAATACAAAATCAAATAGGGGTAATGCAGGAGTAGGTTTAATAATGAATAAAAAAATAGGAGTGCGGGTATGCTACTACAAACAGCATAGTGAACGCATTATTGTGGCCAAGATAGACGCAAAGCCCACGCCTACTACAGTAGTACAAGTTTATATGCCAACTAGCTCCGCAGATGATGAACAAATTGATGAAATGTATGACGAGATAAAAGAAATTATTCAGGTAGTGAAGGGAGACGAAAATTTAATAGTCATGGGTGACTGGAATTCGAGAGTAGGAAAAGGGAGAGAAGGAAACATAGTAGGTGAATATGGATTGGAGATAAGAAATGAAAGAGGAAGCCGTCTGGTAGAATTTTGCACAGAGCATAACTTAATCATAGTTAACACTTGGTTCAAGAAGCATAAAAGAAGGTTGTATACATGGAAGAATCCTGGAGATACTAGAAGGTATCAGATAGATTATATAGTGGTAAGACAGAGATTTAGGAACCAGGTTTTAAATTGTAAGACATTTCCAGGGGCAGATGTGGACTCTGACCACAATCTATTGGTTATGAACTGTAGATTAAAACTGAAGAAACTGCAAAAAGGTGGGAATTTGAGGAGATGGGACCTGGATAAACTGACTAAACCAGAGGTTGTACAGAGTTTCGGGGAGAGCATAAGGGAACAATCGACAGGAATGGGGGAAAGAAATACAGTAGAAGAAGAATGGGTAGCTCAGAGGGATGAAGTAGTGAAGGCAGCAGAGGATAAATTAGGTAAAAAGACGAGGGATAGTAGAAATCCTTGGGTAACAGAAGAAATATTGAATTTAATTGATGAAAGGAGAAAATATAAAAATTCAGTAAATGAAGCAGGCAAAAAGGAATACAAACGTCTCAAAAATGAGATCGACAGGAAGTGCAAAATGGCTAAGCAGGGACGGCTAGAGGACAAATGTAGGGATGGAGAGGCTTATGTCACTAGGGTAAGATAGATACTGCCTACAGGAAAATTAAAGAAACCTTCAGAGAAAAGAGAACCACTTGTATGAATATCAAGAGCTCAGATGGAAACCCAGTTCTAAGCAAACAAAGGGAATGCAGAAAGGTGGAAGGAGTATATAGAGTGTCTATACAAGGGTGATGTACTTGAGGACAGTATTATGGAAATGGAAGAGTATGTAGATGAAGATGAAATGGGAGATCCGATACTGCGTGAAGAGTTTGACACAGCACTGAAAGACCTGAGTCGAAACAAGGCTCCGGGAGTAGACAACATTCCATTAGAACTTCTGATGGCCTTGGGAGAGCGAGTCCTGACAAAACTCTACCATCTGGTGAGCAAGATGTATAAGACAGGCGAAATACCCTCAGAGTTCAACAAGAATATAATAATTCCAACTCCGAAGAAAGCAGATGCTGACAGATGTGAAAATTACCGAACTGTCAGTTTAATAAGTCACAGCTGCAAAATACTAACGCGAATTCTTTACAGACGAATGGAAAAACTGGTAGAAGCCGACCTCGGGGAAGATCAGTTTGGATTCCGTAGAAATATTGGAACACGTGAGGCAATACTGACCTTACGACTTATCTTACAAGGAAGATTAAGGAAAGGCAAACCTACGTTTCCAGCATTTGTAGAGTTAGAGAAAGCTTTTGACAGCGTTGACTAGAATACTCTCTTTCAAATTCTAAAAGTGGCAGGGGTAAAATACAGGGAGCGAAGGGCTATTTACAATTTGTACAGAAAGCAAATGGCAGTTATAACAGTCGAGGGGGAAAGGGAGGCAGTGGTTGGGAAGGGAATGAGACAGGGTTGTAGCCTATCCACGATGTTATTCAATCTGTATATTGAGCAAGCAGTAAAGGAAACAAAAAAAAATTCGAAGTAGGTATTAAAATCCATGGAGAAGAAATAAAAACTTTAAGGTTCGCCGATGACATTGTAATTCTGTCAAAGAAAGCAAGGGATTTGGAAGAGAAGTTGAACGGAATGGACAGAGTCTTGAAAGGAGGATATAAGATGAACATCAACAAAAGCAAAACGAGGATAATGGAATGTAGTAGAATTAAGTCGGGTAATGCTGAGGGAATTAGATTAGGAAATGGGACACTTAAAGTAGTAAAGGAGTTTTGCTATTTGGGGAGCACAATAACTGATAATGGTCGAAGTAGAGAGGATATAAAATGTAGACTGGCAATGGCAAGGAAAGCGTTTCTGAAGAAGAGAAATTTGTTAACATCTAGTAAAGATTTAAGTGTCAGGAAGTCGTTTCTGAAAGTATTTTTATGTAGTGTAGCCATGTATGGAAGTGAAACGTGGACGATAAATAGTTTAGACAAGAAGAGAATAGAAGCTTTCGAAATGTGGTTCTACAGAAGAATGCTGAAGATTAGATGGGTAGATCACATAACTAATGAGGAGGTATTGAGTAGAATTGGAGAGAAGAGGAGTTTGTGGCACAGTCTGACAAGAAGAAGGGACAGGTTGGTAGGACATGTTCTGAGGCATCAAGGGATCACAAATTTAGCATTGTAGGGCAGCGTGGAGGGTAAAAATCGTAGAGTGAGACCAAGAGATGAATACACTAAGCAGGTTCAGAAGGATGTAGGTTGCAGTAAGTACTGGGAGATGAAGAAGCTTGCACAGGTTAGAGTAGCATGGAGAGCTGCACCAAACCAGTCTCAGGACTGAAGACCACAACAACAACAACACATGATAAGGTATGGAGGGAACAACTACTCTGGAAACTGGATGAACTGACATCGATATCCATTGTTATGTGAAACTTATAGCTACGTTTTTGATAGACAGAAAGATGATTGTTATAGTAAAGGCCCAATCGTCTGATATCCAACTTGCACAGGTGGGGCTGCCTCAAAAATTCTTTTTATCCCAAATACAATTTAATCTCTATGTAAATGACTTGCCAACTTTCACAGGGTACAAACTGGAAAGTTTCCAATGATACAGCTTTTTTCACCAGCAGAAGACATATTCACATCAACAAAAATGGTTCAAATGGCTCTGAGCACTATGGGACAACTTCTGAGGTCATCAGTCCCCTAGAACTTAGAACTACTTAAACCTAACTATCCTAAGGACATCACACACATCCATGCCCGAGGCAGCATTCGAACCTGCCCGGTTCCAGACTGCAGCGCCTAGAACCGCCCGGCCACCCTGGCCGGCTTCACGTCAACATTCCACACCTTCAGTTACAACTCTATGCGACAGCCGCTTGGTGTGCAACCAATAAAGTGCAACTACATCCTGCCAAGATGACATCCATCTGTTTCAGCAAGAAACGCCAATTAATACCTACAAATTCGAGACTACATTGGTGGGATATGCCCTGGAGGGCAACGATGACTTACCTGGGGGTCACTTTGGACAAACACTTCTTCCTCTCAGGAACAAAGCTTTTGGTATGGCCAAGAGACTCCTCCCCTCTTTCAAGAGTACTGACCTCTGTACCACAAACGAGCTTCAGCTATATATGGCCATGGCTCTCTCTAAGATACTGTATGGCAGCTCGGTCTTGGGTCTTGCCAGTCCAACAAAAACTGGCTGTCTACAATTTTTACAAAAATATGGGACTTAGATGGATACTTCATGCCAGCCACTATACTTGCATCAGTGACCTGCATGCTGCCCTCCATATGGATACAGTACTTGAAGCAGTCCACCAATTGATGACAATCGTGAACAACAAAGTAGACACTTTGCATAACTCAGTGTGCCATATAAGAACTCTGGGCAGGAGAATACCCCTGTCTTTGCATCAGTATAAGGTCCCACATTCCTTGGTACTATGACATCATAACCCATTCTACCAACTGGCGGTCTCTTACAGACCAATAAACAGGCCCTACGGAGTTGACTGTGAAACGTTACTCATAATAAAGTGAACCCAAGCACCTACCTACCTTCCACCATGAAGTCTTGATCGCCATCAACGATGGCATTTCGATTTACAGCATGTCATAAAAAAAGGTGCATTGGGACAGTGGGTCACTGTTCCAATATCATTATTACTCATCTTTATGTTCTTCCCAGCAGCAGTTATTCACTTGTAGATCGGCAGGAGGCTACTCCCCTGTACTTAAGTGATAGCTTACTGTCCTGTTATTATTACCACCACCTATCCTTCCCATATAGGGCTACTGGCTAGACTGGCTGGAGCAACTCTCTTGCGATAGACTAACAGCGAAAATATCCACACAACATCCTGTAGTTATTGACGAAATTGGACAGAGCTACTGTCTAGTGCTCTATCAATGGCAAATCAAATTGTTTAAATAAACAATATACTGCACGGCATACAAAATAAAGACTTACATCAGTCCTGTCCGACGGCTCAGCACAGACTGAAGCTCCCTCACAAGTGGGGGATGGGAGGGGATGTGGAGAAGTGGCTGAGGGGTAGTGGTGGGGGTGGGGATGGTAAACAGTGCCCTCTGGTGTTAGTGGTGGTGTTGTGAACTAGGTCAGTTGGTCCCCAGACCTGAAGGTGAACACACAAAATTTGATATTCCCACCAATAAATTTGAATTTCCAGCCTTTTTTAATTTCCCATCAAAATTTCAATTTCCTGCCACTGAAAGAGGAGGGAGGAGTCGAGGAGAACGTGTGGTCCTCCCAGTCCAGCAGCTCTACACAGACTGAGGGAATTTCCCGCTATTTTTTCAAGGCCGCCATCTTGTATTATGTCACAGAAGGGGAGAAGGTGGGGAGGGGGAGAGTAGTGGGCAGTGAGTTCCCTGAGGGGGATCCGCATGCTGCCTGGATAAAACCCATGACATCATTGGGGTGGGGGTATTTAATTTATCAAAAATGGTTCAAATGGCTCTGAGCACTATGGGACTTTACATCTGAGGTCATCAGTCCCCTAGAACTTAGAACTACTTAAACCTAATTAACCTAATGACATCACACACATCCATGCCCAAGGCAGGATTCGAACCTGCGACCATAGCAGTCGCACAATTCCAGACTGAAGCGCGTAGAACCGCTCGGCCACTCCGGCAGGCATTTAATTGATCAATCTAACTAATTTGCATAATTAATTTGATATCAAAAGTGCACCAGGAGCCCCATCACCTCACTAATGTCTTACAACATTAAAATAAATAGTACTATTACATTTAATTATACTTTTTTATTACAAAAAAGTAAATTATTATCTTAAATAGCCTAACTGATAGAAAGATTTCGAAGAAGTGTTTAAAGGAAAGAAATTATATAGCGATAAGCTTAAGTTGAAAGAGCTTTTATTCCTAAGACATTTTTAAGAAAATGGTACTATTTAAGTTTTGTACAAAACAGTCTTCGAAAGTGCACTGTCCATTTTACCGTTTTGCCATGCAAAAATTTTTTATGGATGAATACTCGTCTTTCTTTGGTTTCCTTGTCAGTTTTTGATATGGAACCAGATCAGACGTTATTTGTAAGACTGTAGGAGTCCGTCTGTACTCTTTTGAAGTTACTCAGAAAAATGTAGTTTTTATGATGAGCCGATTCAAACAAAAAGTTATAACAAGAACGAAAACTATCGCGCAGTTTTATCATTCTGCAATGCGCAGAGGGCTGGTCGGCTCCAATACACAGAAACATTTCCCGATCACCATATTTTTTTGTGAACGAGGGTCTCCACATCTAATGGTGCTCTGTGAGACAATGTTCGCCTAAACTCTTTAAATATCATTGGGGATAGTGCTTCTTTTACGCCATACACAACGTCCCTTCCCGATTGTGCTGGTTATATGGGCCACTCGACAAGTGGTAAGTACGTCGATAACCGCTGCAGCAATGACTACTAACTTTCAACCGAATTTCATTAAATAAGATTGGAGAGGGTGTACTATGGATTCCGAAAATTGTGTATAGTTGTCGACGGGGACCGCTGGAGCATTAATTTTCGTCTATTCCTTTTGGCTTTTCTGTCAGAACGACAATTAACGCTAGTCAGTATTATTTTTAAATTCTTCATACTGTTTATAGCAAAGCTCGAATATTTTTTTCGCTTCTGTTTTGAGCTAAGCGGACAACTTGGTGATAACGACGGTGCCAACGCAGCCAGTTCCGCTCACGTGCGGTGAGGAGGCGATTGATATAGAGCGTCTGACTACAGCTCAGCCGCATGCAGAATTGCTGCGTGGGGCAAATTCTCGCTTATCGTACTCTGGTGTACATTATGGCATTTTCGGTGGACTTTCTGTAAATGAATGAATGAAGATTAGATTAGATTTCCGACAATGAGATCATTAGGGACGCAGCAAATGTTTAGAATGGATAAGGACGACAAAGGAAATCTGCTGTATCCCTCTTAAAGAAACCAAATTTACATGGCCGGACGGGGATTAGGATCTTCGTCGTCCCGAATACACGTCTAGTGTCTAACTAAATAAATTGCTGCGAAGAACGCGCTGTTTGACGTGACATCTGAACCACTCTACATTTTTCTCGTACACAAAGTTAGTTGTCACATAATGCGACAGAAAAATTCTTATAAATGATCAGGAAAATTATTAATACGCACACTATAAGTTGACGTTATGGTGATCAGCAAACGCAAGAAAATATATAGTTTTTACTTAGACTCACATCTTCAAATATTATTAAGGTGTTGTACAGATGACATGAATCGTTCTAGATTTCCGAAAGACTCTCACGAAAAGAAAAACAGGACTCAGTTTTTTACTATAAATATTTTGTATAAAATTAAAACAAGGCTAATTGAATGTAGTCGAATTAAATCTTATACTGGTGAGAAAATTAGATTAGGAACTGAGACCCTAAAAGTAGTAGATGAGTTTTGCTATTTGGCAGTAAAATAACTGATGATGGCCGAAGCAGAGAGGATATTAAATGTAGACAGACAGTGGCAATAAAAGAGTTTCTGAACAAGAGAAATTTGTTGTCATTGAATATAGATTTAAGTGTCAGGAGGTCTTTTCTGAAGATATTTGTCAAGTAGCCTTGTATTGAAAGGGTCCTGTAGCCACCTTTCATTGCCAACTCTCGTAGTGGTCAAGTCGGCAAAGAGGTTTCCGCTACTTGTGAGAAATCCACCTGCGTTAGGTTGGTGGCGGAAATGGCATCCTGGGGTTTTCCGGTCCACGCGGAGCGTGGAAGAGGCTGGAGAAGCGGGAGGCAGTCTGCCGCCGGTACGGGAAGCGTACACAGCTGTGCTCCAGTTGAAGAAGGGTGAGTTGGACTGACCGCGTGGCGCGTTGTCACATAGAGAGGGGAGCTTTTAGCTTTTGGTCACGAATTTCGTCTTATAAAGATTTACTTGCTGGGTTGCAGCAGGGAATGCAAGGCTTTTGTAGACTTTCAGTTTGATTCCCAATGCAGTCTTGACTTTGATCCGTGAGAGGAACGCAGCACAAGGGAGTTGCATATGTTGAAGTGCCCTCGGTTCAGTGTGAATGTTTATGTGCCTACAACTGTGTGTGTATGCTTCTAATCTTTTCCGGATCTGGGTAATTTTTGTGTATTTGTGAATTTTCTTTGTCTCATGTGATTAAAATTTGGCCACGATCCATAGAAATTGTCCCCGCGGACCGAGTGGGCACGCAAGTCTGTTACGAAACGTGTAGTATTTCACAAGCAATTGTACACAGTTAGCATGCAACAGCAGTCTATAGATGCACTACATCAATGTTTTAAGGAATAAATAATTTTGCCTTCAATCTTATCTTGTGTACCGATGTTACGTCGCCGTTACCTTCGCCATTTATCTTGTAGTTTTCCTTGTTGGCCCACCTATAGCGTTTCCATGTGCACAGGTGTAGTGATTAGTGTCCCTTTTTTATCTGAAACAAATGCTCTGGAATAGATCGTGTTTTCACGAATCTTGCTGCAGGCTGCACTTACGCATGGTGTTCACGCCCTCTTTACTTTACTCAATATTTGATTCACGGGAAGAATGCCTGGATCATATTAATAACTACATCCCATTCTTTGTCAATGACTTTACAATGAATGTTCTTTTGTGAGTTTTTCCTATTAATAAATTAAGTAATTTTCCGACTCAGTGCTACCTCTTCTTTGTCGTGTGGCTAGAGTTGGTGGCGACCCTATCTTTTATATTGATTTCAGTGTCAAGTAGCATTTTCTTATTCAAAGTGCGCGTGGCTCTTTTAGCTATCAGGATACATTCGAAGGGCGCTTCATGCTTCTTGCACATAGCGTCCTTTTGTTCACGCTACTTATATTCACGCTACTTACAGTATGGAAGTGAAACGTAGACGATAAACTGTTCAGAATAGAAGAGAACAGACGCATTATAAATTTGGTGCTACAAAATATTGTTGAAGATTAAATGTGTAGATCATGTAACCAATGAGGAGGTACTGAATAGAACTGGGGAGAAAAGTTTGTGGCATAACTTGACTAAAACTTAATGATTAAGCGTTAATGGTTAATGGGACACAGCCTGAGAAGGGATCACCAAATTAGTATTGGAGCGAAGTGTGGGGGTACAAATTGTAGAGGGAGACCAAAAGATGAACCTCTAAGCAGGTTCAGAAGAATGTAGGTTGCAGTAGTTATTTGGATGTGAAGAAGCTTGAAAAGGATAGAGTAGCATGGAGAGCTGCTTCAAACCAGTCTTCGGACTGAAGACCGAAACAACAACAACAATCGTCCTGGTGGCAATGATTTCTGCATATATATTCCACAGAAAATGTTTTAACTTTGTAATCGATCATTGTGAAGCACTTGAATGTTTACAATAATATAAAATGGATTTTTAATGAATACAATCAGGTACGCTACACACATCTGTTATTATCATTCGCACTGTAAAAAGTACTTAAGTCTGATGGTAGTTTGAAACACATCGTGATGAAGTCTTCTGTCTCTCCCTCTCGAATACGGCAATGAGTAGGTGTCATGTATTATTTTTGTCGGGTCTTACCATAAACTTTAAACATTAGATGAGTAATAAGACAAATAAATTAAAACAGTAATACAAATGAACAGCGCATCTGCCGAGGCATACCATTAACTAAATGAAGTACTATGAACCCTAGTTCATCAGGCCGGCCGGTGTGGCCGAGTGGTTCTAGGCTCTTCAGTCTGGAACCGCGCGACTGCTACGGTCGCAGGTTCGAATCCTGCCTCGGGCATGGATGTGTGTGATGTCCTTAGGTTAGTTAGGTTTAAGTAGTTCTAAGTTCTAGGGGACTGATGACCTCAGATGTTAAGTCCCATAGTGCTCAGAACCAACAAAGTTCATCAAGTCGGACCGTGGGATTTGATGAATTGTGCACGGGTTAAGTGTGGGTTTCTGTCATTTTCAGATAGACAGTCCCTTATTTAACTTCAGTTTCTGTCCAGGATATTCGGTGAACTTCATGGCTATTGCCGCTTTTAAAGGGATAGTTACTGCGTCGTATAAATACTGATGTTAACGGCAGCTGAAGACGCGTTCTCGACTGACGATCTGCAGTGGAATCGAAACAACTTTCTGTATTAAAAGCCAGCGTACAAGAAAGGGAAGATAATTTAAACGCAAGGTCTCGTAAAACAGTGGGTTTTTTTGGTGACCTCTCCAGCAAGCGACTGCAGAGTAAAGCGGGCCACGTTATGTTGGAACCGAAGTCAAACAAGAGATAACGCACTCCACCCGCAGTTGTTTTCACGGCAAACATGCATCCTGGAGGTGGGCTGTGTGCCAACGGCTTACAGACCGGCTGCCTTAAGAACACAGTAGCTAGGCAGCATCCGGTCTGTAAACACCTGTATATGGCACTTCAGTGCAGTAAATGACTGAATCGATAATACCAGTCTCAGCCCTTTTGCTAGACTGTTCTTCCGTTGTTCAGATGTTATCGTGCTAAGCTTTTTCTAACACTGACTCATCGTTGTCACGTCGTGTAACGATAAGCAGACAAGTCATCGTAAGAAGGTAAATTGCAGACGAGGTCATTAGAGACAGAGTACATGCGATGATGAAAGAAGGGAACTTTCTGTCATTGGATGTATGCGATTCAAGGAAGCAAAGAAAAAGTTAAGTTAGTTTTTAGGAGGTGGATATTATTTTCGCTCCTGCCAACTAGAAAGTATCTCTAAGAGTTCAGCCCATTTCATAATACTGTTACTGATTCTGGAACTTAATTTTTGTAGCTACCTGGTTAACACGTGCGAAATAATTCAAAATACGCTATCTATTAGCTGTAACAGGGAACAGTGAAATGTTCTCCATAATAGGACCAAAAAGTCGGGAGAGTAACGAATAAGTCATCAAAATTTTCTATATGTTATGGTCTTTACATTGATTTCGTATGTGCGCAGAGAGATATGTTTGAGGTGACACAGCGTGCAAATTTGGGAGAATTAGGCTACAGTTTTCATCTGGTCATAATGATTTAATTTTCCAGGGGTACCCCATAAACTATTTTCGGCAAGGTATCAGTTTGTATGATGACCAAGGCCTCGAGTACTTTTCAAAATTCTGTTCAAAATTCTGGTTCGTTTATAGAGACCTGAGTATCTAGAGCACGTCGCCTAGGTTTTTTTCTAAAATTTATTTCTGTATTCTAGTACTTTCCCGAGATGATTAACTATACAGGTTTCTAGATTTAACGAAGATATCAATGAACGCACAGATTCTTGGCTATCCCCGGTGGAATTATATTCAGCAATATTGCGGCTGAAGAGTCGTCCGACCATCGCGATTCAGATTTTCCATGCCGCAATGGTTCCTTTTAAAATTCCATTGCCTACTTCTTGTCCCACACTAGTTCAATTCAAGCTTGTGCCTCATATCTACCGGCCTCTTAATTTTGAGACATTAAAGTACAACTCTCCTTTCTTGAAAAATCTGAGACTGACTACTAAGTGATCATCGCTAAACAAGATGCTAAATTTACTTTGTAATTCATGAGAGGAGTTGCCCATGGTGTGTTCCCACGCAGAGAGCCTAGTTGCCTTATTCTTCTGCCCATCTCCTCTCCATGTGGTGCGGCCAGACTTCTGGCGATAAAACGTCTAACATAGTGCCATAGCCCTCTCCTCCTATGTAAAAGAAGTGAAAAATTCGATTGTTGGCTGGGAAGATGAAAAATGCATCGATAAAATGATGGAGAATACATGAAAGACAATGAGATGAGCTACCACTACGGTCACGGTGGACAAAGTCCTTAGATATCGTCTGCTTATATATCTTAACTTACCTTAATCCATCTCAGTAAGTTTTAATAAATTCTTAAAGTGACTTTTGGCCTCCAAGATACACTTAAGAGCCAAAGAAACGGGTACACCTGCCTAATATCGTGTAGGGCTCCCGCGAGTACGCAGAAGTGCCGCAACACGATGTGGCATGGACTCGACTAATGTCTAAAGCAGTACTGGAGGGAAGTGACTCCATGAATCCTGAAGGGCTGCGCATAAATCCGTGAGAATACGAGGGGGTGGAGATCTCCTCTGAACAGAACGTTGCAAGGCATCCCACATTTGCTCAATAATTTACATGTATGGGGAGTTTAGTGGCCAGCGGAAGTGTTTAAATCCAGAGGAGTGTTCCTGGAGCTACTCTGTAGCAGTTCAGGACGTGCGGGGTGTCGCATTGTCCTGCTGGAGTTGCCAAAGCTCGTCGGAATGCACAATGGACATGAATGGATTTAGGTGATCAGACAGGATGCTTACGTATGTGCCACCTGAGTCGTATCTAGACGTATCAGGGGTCTCACATCACTCCAACTGCACACGGTCCACACCACTACAGTGCCTCCACCCTATTGTTCTGTTAAGTAGTTTATGAGCCCCTGGGGATAATCTGTCCTTCTGAGAAACCCTCCGACACCATCACCCTCCACCCCACCTCCATCCCTCTGAAAAATGGGCACTTGTTCAGTTCTGAGCCACTTTTCCCCCTCCTGGGAAATACCCCAGCCCTCTGCTCCCCCTATCCACTTCCCTCCTCCCCTCTTCCATCTGGAAATTGTTGGGTAAAACATTTAGTCAGTGCTGGTGTAGAAGGATCTCAAGACACAAAATTCGAATCAATGTCAATAACATACTGCTGCATATACTTTATTTAATCTGTTTGCAGGAGACAAGGCTCACCCCTGGTGGGAAATAGCTCAGTTGTGGTATTGCCACTCTTATGACATTGTATTGATGGGTACTAGTGCAGTTAGGTTAAAATCCTTAGTGTATCAATCCCATAACCCATTGGGTCCCCAGATATATTGAGGCACTATTGACTGATCCCTGCAGCTCATTTGCATATTTAGTGGGAAACATCTCATCAAATTGATTGACTGTGTGAGATACTGTAATTTGCGGGAAAAACACTTGCCACATATCTGAGGTCTTGTATGCACCAACGCTTGATTACACAAGCACCATCCTACACCACCGCAACCTACATCTGATGAAAAAAACCTTGTGATCATGTCTCCACACTGTATGCAGGGCACATGCCAAGAACTACATGGGCCAGGACATCGCATCATCACATGCCCATGTGCCGGCCACTCCGCTGCAACCACATCACACACCACTGCAACCAACCAGGACAGGACTGGAGGTCTGCATGTGCATCAAGACCACTCAAGTGGCTACTTCCTGTTGAACAATGCATCAGGTGGCGGCAACCCTTCGATATACACTCCTGGAAATTGAAATAAGAACACCGTGAATTCATTGTCCCAGGAAGGGGAAACTTTATTGACACATTCCTGGGGACAGATACATCACATGATCACACTGACAGAACCACAGGCACATAGACACAGGCAACAGAGCATGCACAATGTCGGCACTAGTACAGTGTATATCCACCTTTCGCAGCAATGCAGGCTGCTATTCTCCCATGGAGACGATCGTAGAGATGCTGGATGTAGTCCTGTGGAACGGCTTGCCATGCCATTTCCACCTGGCGCCTCAGTTGGACCAGCGTTCGTGCTGGACGTGCAGACCGCGTGAGACGACGCTTCATCCAGTCCCAAACATGCTCAATGTGGGACAGATCCGGAGATCTTGCTGGCCAGGGTAGTTGACTTACACCTTCTAGAGCACGTTGGGTGGCACGAGATACATGCGGACGTGCATTGTCCTGTTGGAACAGCAAGTTCCCTTGCCGGTCTAGGAATGGTAGAACGATGGGTTCGATGACGGTTTGGATGTACCGTGCACTATTCAGTGTCCCCTCGACGATCACCAGTGGTGTACGGCCAGTGTAGGAGATCGCTCCCCACACCATGATGCCGGGTGTTGGCCCTGTGTGCCTCAGTCGTATGCAGTCCTGATTGTGGCGCTCACCTGCACGGCGCCAAACACGCATACGACCATCATTGGCACCAAGGCAGAAGCGACTCTCATCGCTGAAGACGACACGTCTCCATTCGTCCCTCCATTCACGCCTGTCGCGACACCACTGGAGGCGGGCTGCACGATGTTGGGGCGTGAGCGGAAGACGGCCTAACGGTGTGCGGGACCGTAGCCCAGCTTCATGGAGACGGTTGCGAATGGTCCTCGCCGATACCCCAGGAGCAACAGTGTCCCTAATTTGCTGGGAAGTGGCGGTGCGGTCCCCTACGGCACTGCGTAGGATCCTACGGTCTTGGCGTGCATCCGTGCGTCGCTGCGGTCCGGTGCCAGGTCGACGGGCATGTGCACCTTCCGCCGACCACTGGCGACAACATCGATGTACTGTGGAGACCTCACGCCCCACGTGTTGAGCAATTCGGCGGTACGTCCACCCAGCCTCCCGCATGCCCACTATACGCCCTCGCTCAAAGTCCGTCAACTGCACATACGGTTCACGTCCACGCTGTCGCGGCATGCTACCAGTGTTAAAGACTGCGATGGAGGACCGTATGCCACGGCAAACTGGCTGACACTGACGGCGGCGGTGCACAAATGCTGCGCAGCTAGCGCCATTCGACGGCCAACACCGCGGTTCCTGGTGTGTCCGCTGTGCCGTGCGTGTGATCATTGCTTGTACAGCCCTCTCGCAGTGTCCGGAGCAAGTATGGTGGGTCTGACACACCGGTGTCAATGTGTTCTTTTTTCCATTTCCAGGAGTGTATGATACCTGGAAAATCAGCTCTGCTCTCTCGCAAGTGGCTTCTTTTCATTCGTGTGTGAACCAATGTGTATAACCATGCAGACAGAGGTTTTCATTCCTCCACAGAATACTGTGTTCCAATTGCTGATGCTGAATCATTGAAGGTGTATAAAGCCTACCTTCTCTCTTCTCGTCCTCATTTTGCTATCATCCGCGATTGCATTAGTTTGATCGTCAGTTTACTGTTTCTGTGTTAGTTTGCTTGCAACATGAAGCGTTTTTAGACAGCACTAGCGGCAGCACCAGTGGCAGTGTCACACGGCTGAGGCAAGGTGAATTACCAGGTAAGCACATGTTTAATTTCACACTGTGAGATCGGATTCCGCAGTGTATATTTTCGTTAAATATGTTTGGTAACATGAGTTTATTGTGTTCAGATTTAGGTACTGTAGCATCTGTTAAGATGTAGGTTTAATAGAATCAGATCGGATTTTATACTGTGTATTTTCGTAAAAAAAGTTTCATAGTATCAGATCATTGTGTGTTCTGATTTCGAAGTATATTTTAGTAAAAAAATTTCATATTAATGAGTAACTATATGTTCAAATTTCATAGGTTTTGTAGCTTTTGCTCATATTTCATATCATTGTTCAGATTTCGGTGGTTTTTTTTTCTTGTTGTTTCAGCATACATCCAGCAACTGGTGGATCAGCTAGAAGCTGAAAGGGAACGGCAGCAGCATCAACATCGCAAGTAAATATATTTCCTTATTTGTAGTTCTGTGTATAGATAATATGTTGCTGTTAGACATATTATTGTTTACATTTAAAAAAATCATCTTATACGTAATATGACGTCTGACGCATATTCTTTGTTATTGTTGTAGTTGATTTCAAGGAGTGGATGAAGGTTGTGATGCCATTTGCATGACAGCTGTCATGTGAGTACATATTCATTCATTAAATCATTAAATTTTTCCCTAGTTTTGTGGGTGTATACTTCTTTTTCTTAAATTAGTATGTAGCTGTTGTAGATGCCTTCATCGTCCATAATCGATGGATCCACAGTGGTTCAGGTGAAGTGATGGCTGAGTGGGTCGAGGAGATGGAGAGGGAGCTGTGTCACTGTGAGGAGATGCCAGATGACCTGAGGGATATAGCACAGAGCCAGACCAGTATGGGTGATATACGGACACACTTACCCTACTTACAAATAATCAGTGTTCTTTCCTTCCTTGCAGCAGCAGGTGGTACCTAGAACATTGCACTTACACTGAAGAGCCAAAGAAACTGGTACACCTGCCTAATATCGGGTGGGCCCCCGCGAGCACGCGTAAGTGCTGCAACACGACGTGGCGTGGATTCGACAAATGTCTGAAGTAGTCCTGGAGGGAACTGACACCATGAATCCTGCAGGACTGTCCATAAATCCGTAAGATTACTACGTGGTGGAGATGTCTTCTGAACAGCATGTTGCAAGGCATCCCAGATATGAAACTTACTGGCAGATTAAAACTGTGCGCCGGACCGAGACTCGAACTTGGGACCTTTGTCTTTCGCAGCTAAGTGCTCTACCGACTGAGATACCCAAGTACGACTCACGATACGTCCTCACAGCCCTACTTCCGCCAGTACCTCGTCTCCTACCTATCAAACTTCACAGAAGTTCTCCTGCGAAACGTACAGAACTAGCACTCCTGTAAGAAAGGAGACACGGAGACATGGCTTTGTCACAGCCTGGTAGATGTTTCCAGAATGAGATTTTCACTCTGCATAGGAGAGTGCGCTGATATGAAACTTCCTGGCA
The DNA here is from genome assembly GCF_023864275.1 of Schistocerca cancellata. NCBI lineage: Eukaryota > Metazoa > Arthropoda > Insecta > Orthoptera > Acrididae > Schistocerca > Schistocerca cancellata. The sequence goes on along the minus strand of NC_064629.1, from coordinate 648,477,387 downwards.
GATTAAAATTGTGTGCCGCATCGACGGGAGCTTCTGTGAAATTTAGAAGGTAGGAGACGAGGTACTGTTGGAAGCACAGCTGTGAAGACGGGTCGTGAGTCATGCTTGGGTAGCTCAGTTGGTAGAGCAGTTGCCCGTGAAAGCCAAAGGTCCCGAGTTGGAGTCTCGGTCCGGCACACAGTTTAATCTGCCAGGAAGTTTCATATCAGCGCACACTCCGCTGCAGAGTGAAAATCTCATTCTGGATCCCAGGTATGCTCAGTAATATTCATATCGGGGTGGTTTGGTGGCCAACAGAAGCGTTTATAGTCAGAGGAGTGTTCCTGGAGCCACTCTGTAGAAATTCTGGACGTGTGGGGTGTCGCATGGTCCTGCTGGAATTGCCGAAGTCCGTCTAAATGCACAATGTACATGATTGGATGCAAGTGATCAGACAGTATACGTACACATGTGTCACCTGTCAGAGTTGCATCTAGACATATCAGGGGTCCCATATCACTCCAACTGCACACGCCCCACAGCAGTACAGAGCCGCCACCAGCTTGAACAGTCACCTGCCGACATGCAGGTTCAATGGATTCATGAGGTGGTCTCCACACCTGTACCCATCCATCTGCTTGGTACTATTTGAAACGAGACTCGTCCGACCAGTGTCGGTGTTGAGTGGCTCAGGCGAAGCGTAAAGTTTTGTGTCATGCAGTCATCAACAGTACATGAGTGGGTCTTCGGCTCCGAAAGCCCATATCGATGATGTTTCGTTGAATGTTTCGCACGCTGACACTTGTTGATGGCCCAGCACTGAAATCTGCAACAGTTTGCAGAAGGGCTGTACTTCTGTCGTCACTGGTCCCGTTGTTGCAGGATCTTTTTCCGGCCGCAGCAGTATCGGAGATTTGAAGGTTTACGGGATTCCTGATATTCACGGTACAATCGTGAAATGGTAGTATGGGAAAAACTTCACTTCATCACTACCTCAGAGATGCTGTGTCCCATTGGTCGTGCGCCGACTATAACACCACGTCCAAACTCCCTTAGATCCTGATAACCTGCCATTGTTGCAGCAGAAACTAATCTAGCAATTGCGGCAGACACTTGTTGTCTTAGACAGGTGTTGCCGACTGCAGTACCGTATTCTGCCTGTTTACATATCTCTGTGATTAAATACGCATGCCTATACCAGTTTCTTTGGCGCTTTGGTATATTTCTCATTATTTGTTCTCTACAGCACCATCATCCACGCAGTATGCAGTGATGCGGGTACTGAGGACAGTGAAGAAACAACCATGTAGATGAGTTCCTGTGCACCATGCTCTGCGTTGTAAGAGGCACTTCATCACTGTATGGGCAGCCACCACTGTACAAGCAGCCAAAGCTACAGTCGCCAGCACTCGCGCACCTCACCACATCTGCTCTCATGTCTGTGCATCTGCCTCCCTCCGGCAACTGGCTCAGAGTTGTGATAACAACCATCATTGCAGCTGTAGCTGCAGCCTGGCTGCTCACACTGGGGTAATGCACCATCTCCTCCTCCACATTCTTGCCCAAACCACAAGGTACGTGAACCTCCCTGCTTCTCATAGCAGCCACCAGCAGCGGCATCGTCGTTAGCTAGTTGTAGTTACAGCAATAGTAGTAAGCCTGTGGATAGCGCAGTTCCCTCCGTCGTCGTTTTAGTGAAGGACATCAGATTAGTAACACCATACTTCAGTCAGAATACTCAGTGACTGCAGACGCCCCTGAGGAGCGAATCTCGTTCACCAGGATCGAGAATCCAGCAGGACTGTACCATGACCCTGTAGGGTTTCTCAAAGCACTCTTTCCGTTTCTGGAAACCGAGCTCCTCAAGGTTTTTAATGATCCACAATATCCAACCATTAAATGCAGTGTTTTGATATGCTTCGAACTGGCGCACCCACACGCCCTCCCCCCCAAACAGGCCTCTGGAATTGAAGAGACAAGCCTTCACTATATTTGGGAGGGAAAATGAGGTGATATCACCTTGGGTGCTACAATGGACTGGTTTTCTGGGATGGAAGTTAGAGGGTCAGTTAAATCACTCACTCAAATATTACACCTCGACATCTATACGCATGTCTGTGGTCCAGTATATCGAGGGTCCAGCTATATAAAGCTTCCTGTGATCCCCACTGTGAAGGCGACTCTGCAGTCTCATATACTACCTACAGAGAAAAACATGTATAATATGCGACAGTGTACCAAACTGCATCATCCTATGATGATAAGGAGGCATGTATTAATGTCAAAAATAAAACCAAGGAGACTTGTGAGCCATGGTAAAATTTGCGGGTTTTGAAGAGCGCGCCGCAGTGCGTAGTGTCAAGCAGTCGCTCTGCGCTTCTGGCAGTGGCGCCGCTGTGGAAATCGCAGCTTTGGTGTCTCTCTCTGGTGGGAAAGGAAAAGGTTGCCTGTTCATGTGCATTTAAGGGGCGCTAGCAGCTCGGCAGTTGGTTCACCGCTTGGTGCAACCAGTGGTTCCTCTGTGTTAATCCCTCCAAGACCCAGGCGATCATCATAGGCCGCACCACCCGCTCCTTCTGCCTCCATGATTTCTACCTCACCATTTATGGCCGTCCTATCCACCTCACTCCTACCCTCAAATACCTTGGCCTCACACTCGACCGCCACCTCACCTGGACTCCCCATCCCCTTACCATCCAAAACAAAGCTCACTACCGCCTCCGCCTCCTGAAACTCCTGTCCGGCCGGACGTGGGGTCTGCATCCGTCCACCATCCTTCACACCTACAAATCCATGATCCGCCCCATCCTTTGTTATGCCAGCATCGCTTGGATTTCCGCCCCTCCCCGTTTCTATAAAGCCCTCCAAATCCTCGAACGCCATGCACTCCGCCTCGCCTTCCACATCCGCCTTCCATCCCCCACGCGCATCCTCTATGACCTCATCCCCTTCCCCCACCTTCTCCTTTTCCTTGAACACATCCGCACACTATATATTGTCCGCCGCCTTGATCCCCCTCACCCCCTGGTGTCTCCCTTCCTCTCCACTCCCAACCAGTTGCCGCGCCTTTACCGTTGTGTCCCTCCCTCTCTCCATCTCCACACCCTCCATCTCCTATCCCAACACAACTTCCACCGTCTACCCCTCCCAGATGATGAGCTTCGCCCTGACATCTACCCTTCCTACCAACTCTAACCCCCTCTTCCTGCCTCCTCCTCAGGGCTCCCTCTCCTCCCCCTTCCTCCTTCTGAGCGGATTTCCCCTCCTACTCCTCCTCCATCTCTTGTGCCTTCTTTCAGTGTCTCTGCGCTCCCTCCTGCCCTGTCTTCCCTTTTCCTCTCCCGCCCCATGTGTCTCCTGCCTCTTCGTGAACCCACGGTTGCCCCTCCTCTCTTCATCCCGCCGCTTCCCCAGCTGCCCCATGCTCTCCCCTCCTTTTCCATCCTCTCTGACCTTTTCTGACCTTTCCCTCGGCAGGTCCCACCTGGTAGTTTTATTCTTCGTCGTGTGTGCTCCAAGTAGGTTTTAAGTGTGTTGTTTCGGAGTGTTTTTAATACTGTGGCCAACTTTTAACCTGTGCATGCGCATCCAGTGTCTTCTCTGTGTTTTAAGAATCACCAACTGTGTTTTTTAACTTTATGGTGACTTTTTTAACTGTCCCCAATGAACGTCTACATGTCAGTGTATTTTTACCTCCATTTTCTCCCCTTACTCTGCTTTATGTTCCCCTTTTTTATCTCCTTATGTATGTATTATTTTATTCTTGTTATAGTTGTCGTGTCACTCGGCTGAAAAGCGGCGGATTGTGCTGCTGACAGCCCTCCCCTGCCCATATGGGCAGTTGGTCAGTCCTAATGAGGCTGGGTCAGTCTCGCGTCACCAGTTGCTGGTCTCTCGTTCGCATTTGTGCGGCAGTGAGTGTTTGTCTGTCGTCAGAGTGCTAGTATGTCTGTCGTTTGGATCAAACTTTAAAGTCAGAAAATGAGAGTCTTGCCATTCCGTCAGTAACAGAACTCAGCTAGTTGACGCCCGGTCGTTCCTGCATCTGAGTCTGCGCGTTAGGCCGCCAGTCTGCTCGAGTTGCTTGGGCGACAGGCATTGGCGGTTGGATCGGTCGGTTGGTCGGTCGCGCACTGAGACACAAGATGACTGGTCCGCCTTGAGCGTCGGCGCATGTGAGGTCCCCACGTGAGTCCAGAGGGCAGCGCCGTATAGAAACGGGTAGTGGTTTCGCGGTCAACACGAGAGCAACAGGAGTCAAACCACGACATCGGGCTGGCCGGGGCGAGCTGCGACGCCATGAGACGGGAGATCGGCGCGCCTTCCTGCGTCCGCTAAAGCGGCTGGCAGCGGACGGTTCGGGAGAGCGTTGGGGGTGCCGCGCCAGGTCTTCGCCAGAAATCGCAGTTTATTAGAAGTTAAGTGATTGGAGATATGTTGTTTCATTTACTGGTTAAATTCTACTTGTTTTCTTGGTGAGGTCACCAGACGCTTTGTTTTTGGGTCGTCCCACCATTCTTCTCCGTTTGCCCACCCGCGGGAAGGTGGTTATTTATGAATTGGGTGGTCCGTTTTCCCTTGCGGAGTTGGGGCAGGTTAGAGCAATCTGCGGTTTGGGTTGTTCAGTAATCCCCCTGTCAATCTGCCATACGTTAATAGCTGCCTCTGTCATGTTTGTCGGATTCGGTGTTAGCGAATTTATTGCTTAAGGTGCAAAGGCCGAATTCCTGAAATATGCCTTTATCTTGCCTATCATCTTGCGAGGTGGTGTATGTGTAATGTAGAGCACGTTGGTACATTTTATGTAAAACTGCATTTCATGGATTTTATTTTAATTGTCCTTTTAGTATATAAAGTTGCCACCCTTCCACCGTAAGAATTCTTTTAAAAACAAGTTGCACTTTCGCTGGCAAATAATTTTTAATGTGTTTTGTACCATTTCCATCCCTCTTACGGGGTGCATAGTTCATATGTTTGTGTGAGTTGTTACTGTTTAAAAAAAGGGCTTTTAGGAATAAAATTTGCATTTATTAAAACAAGTTTTTTAATTTGTTCATCAGTTACCCATTGGCAACTGCTTCCACGCTCACATAGTGTCATTAAATGTGTTAATGTTCTTGATGAATCAGTAGTAAAAAAGTAAATTCTTGAGAAAAGGCTTTGAAAGTAAATTCACGGTTCGGCTTGTTTTGCATGGTCTATCGTGGCTTGAGAAAGAAATTACAATTATTGGGGTCATCCACAGTGTACATCTCGATACAGCGTAGGTACTGGGGTTCGTGTGTGTTGTAACAAAAAAAAAAAAAATGGTTCAAATGGCTCTGAGCACTATGGGACTCAACTGCTGAGGTCATTAGTCCCCTAGAACTTAAAACTAGTTAAACCTAATTAACCTAAGGACATCACAAACATCCATGCCCGAGGCAGGATTCGAACCTGCGACCGTAGCGGTCTTGCGGTTCCAGACTGCAGCGCCTTTAACCGCACGGCCACGTCGGCCGGCTGTGTGTTGTAACTCTGATGGTATCAAGTTCTCCGTCAGGATACGGGAAATACATAAATTTGGTTCGTAGAATACCAAAATATCGGTTCATGTTTATTGCCTGGAGAGAGACAAGTCAGATGAGCAGAACAAGCAGGATAAAAATGCAGTCGTCAGATGCTTCCATTTCTTAAAATTTGTCAGAGAGTGTAACATGCATGTGAGCATGCTGCTATTCTCCAGTGGAGACAAACACCATTATGTTTTAATCAGGGACATGACCTGACTCAGGTTCTCCAAAATTAGTAAACACAGGTGTAAAAAGCATATTTGCTTAAGGTGCGCCAATGCTTTCCAGCAAGCGAGTTTATAGCAAAGCATGTAGTATATTATGCTTCCAAGGACCCAATACGTGTTCTTATGCGTACTGAGGGAAACAAATTCACAAAGTTTAAGGAAGCTCACCATCAGGAGCGATGCCCAGTTCTGGTGCAGACTGACTTCAAATGCCTCCTCGCGCCTGTGATCCCCACTGTGAAGGCGACTCTGCAGTCTTCACAGAAAAACATATACAATATGCGACGGTGTACCAATCTGCATCATCCTATGATTTGTGTCTTAACCAATACAAATCTTATGTTGAGGTTAATCCTGCAACCCTATTTAAATGAGCAGTACTACCAGCAGCAGCGATGCATGAGCAATTTCAGTGGATCTAGTAGCTAACTGGGACCGTTGTTGTATATATACTTCGGGTGCTGTCTACAGACTCTTTTATGCTGGATGTCAATACCATCAGCAATGCAACCTCCAGCATCTAATGCTGGTTTCGTGACGGTTCTGTATTTTGCACTGCGCTGGTTTATCACTTTCCTATGTACACAAGTCAACTTCAGTACTTCACCATATATCTCCAGATCTTTGGGTGAATATTTCACACTTTTTGTTGGATTTAGCAACAATTGGTTCATCACAGCAGTTTTTCTTTGAAATTCTCTATCGCCTATCTGTATTTCTTTTTTCTTTTGATCTTACAGGTGCATGTCCAACATGTTTGATTTTTCACCACTGACACCGAATGTTTTGTCTGTCCTAGCAGTGCTGTCATGGCTGATGAAATCAGCAACGCCATTGTCACTGTGTAATTTCGCTGAGAGTCCATCGAGAGATTCAGTAACCAGTTGAAAGGTTTTTCTCAGTGTCTTCTCTCGATCCAAATGTCCTAACCTTAGCAGTTGTAACTTCTCTCAAACAGTCCTCTGTGCCTCGATGACCTTATGAGTAATCTACATTTTGTTATATGCTAAGTAAACTACTTCTCAGTGTGCATCTGACATACATTCTGCCCAGTTCTATCAACCATTACAGTTAAGTTGTATACGTTCGCTTCAATTCCATCAACCTTTACAGCTAAGTTGTCTTCTTTCGTTCTTAGAATGATCTGGATGTACGTCTCTAATTCCTGAACCCTAGCATCTGTGTCACTGATCAGTCTCAGTAGAGTCTGGGCATATATTCCTAGATCCTTAATATAACATTTGAGAAGTTGAAATTTTCAGTCTATTTATGGACGCGGTCTTTGTCCATGCATACGTATGCTCTCGAGCTGAGTGTCCAACATATGTGATATAAACTAGTGTACACATCACTTCTTTCATATCTACACTCCTGGAAATGGAAAAAAGAACACATTGACACCGGTGTGTCAGACCCACCATACTTGCTCCGGACACTGCGAGAGGGCTGTACAAGCAATGATCACACGCAGGGCACAGCGGACACACCAGGAACCGCGGTGTTGGCTGTCGAATGGCGCTAGCTGCGCAGCATTTGTGCACCGCCGCCGTCAGTGTCAGCCAGTTTGCCGTGGCATACGGAGCTCCATCACAGTCTTTAACACTGGTAGCATGCCGCGACAGCGTGGACGTGAACCGTATGTGCAGTTGACGGACTTTGAGCGAGGGCGTATAGTGGGCATGCGGGAGGCCGGGTGGACGTACCGCCGAATTGCTCAACACGTGGGGCGTGAGGTCTCCACAGTACATCGATGTTGTCGCCAGTGGTCGGCGGAAGGTGCACGTGCCCGTCGACCTGGGACCGGACCGCAGCGACGCACGGATGCACGCCAAGACCGTAGGATCCTACGCAGTGCCGTAGGGGACCGCACCGCCACTTCCCAGCCAATTAGGGACACTGTTGCTCCTGGGGTATCGGCGAAGACCATTCGCAACCGTCTCCATGAAGCTGGGCTACGGTCCCGCACACCGTTATGCCGTCTTCCGCTCACGCCCCAACATCGTGCAGCCCGCCTCCAGTGGTGTCGCGACAGGCGTGAATGGAGGGACGAATGGAGACGTGTCGTCTTCAGCGATGAGAGTCGCTTCTGGCTTGGTGCCAATGATGGTCGTATGCGTGTTTGGCGCCGTGCAGGTGAGCGCCACAATCAGGACTGCATACGACCGAGGCACACAGGGCCAACACCCGGCATCATGGTGTGGGGAGCGATCTCCTACACTGGCCGCACACCACTGGTGATCGTCGAGGGGACACTGAATAGTGCACGGTACATCCAAACCGTCATCGAACCCATCGTTCTACCATTCCTAGACCGGCAAGGGAACTTGCTGTTCCAACAGGACAATGCACGTCCGCATGTATCCCGTGCCACCCAACGTGCTCTAGAAGGTGTAAGTCAACTACCTTGGCCAGCAAGATCTCCGGATCTGTCCCCCATTGAGCATGTTTGGGACTGGATGAAGCGTCGTCTCACGCGGTCTGCACGTCCAGCACGAACGCTGGTCCAACTGAGGCGCCAGGTGGAAATGGCATGGCAAGCCGTTCCACAGGACTACATCCAGCACCTCTACGATCGTCTCCATGGGAGAATAGCAGCCTGCATTGCTGCGAAAGGTGGATATACACTGTACTAGTGCCGACATTGTGCATGCTCTGTTGCCTGTGTCTATGTGCCTGTGGTTCTGTCAGTGTGATCATGTGATGTATCTGACCCCAGGAATGTGTCAATAAAGTTTCCCCTTCCTGGGACAATGAATTCAAGGTGTTCTTATTTCAATTTCCAGGAGTGTATATACGGAAACTCCTGGGAGTTCCGTCTGTACCTACCTTCATTCAATTTCCTTGATTTAACAATAAAGAGAAACCTGTACTGTGTGTGATTCCAACAGCCTGTGCATATCTTTACAAAATCATTGAATGACATGTTGGTTCGTACATGCGCTCAGTAAATGTGTTTTAAATTCAAACTGTCTTGTTTGAAATCTATAATGAGATTTGCATTATCCCTCTCCAACTGATTAGGGGCTCTGGTATATGATTCAAATAAAATACGTCAACACCCATACGACGACCAAAACATAAATATCATATAATTTGATTTTGCAAAAACAGACATAATGTCTTATGGGATAACAGCAATCAGTGATTTTATAATGTTACTTAAAATCCGTCTTGATTGCAAATTTTTTATTCATGTGACCGATTTCGGTTCATTCAGAACCATATTCAGATCTGATATTTCAGTTACAGGAGTAACCCGTCCAAATCCAGCAACTTTCACATGCAGCATTTTAAGTAACATTATATAATTTGATCTTGATTTTCCACAGCAACATCGTCATATACAAACACAGTGTTTGGCTTTGCTTCCTCTGACGGAAGGATTTGACTTTGCTGTCTGAATGACGTATATGTCACACCATCTACACCCTGCAGCATCTTTTGCAGTAACCGGTACTTGGCCTGAAACAGCATTTTTGAAAATACAAATACATCCTCAAAGCGAACTCCATCTGTGTGTATTAGCAGTGACATGAGAACATTTGTCTTGCCGCAGTTGGATGGACCTACAATTATCACTCGTATATTAACGGATACGAGTATCCCATTCTTCTCCTTTTGGTCTTCTTTCGCACCATCACAGGACCAGTCACTTACAACATTGTCCTGATGTTTCACCACACAGGCATGATATCGAGTACATCACGTTTTGGTGTGCAAATCGCAGAAAATATTTCTGTCAGATAAAGGCGCAAATTTACAGGCTACCGGTGTCAACAACAAATGCGACATGGTTCGTGAGTCCACAGATATAACTGGCAAACTGCAAGAAGCTCAGTAAGGGAAGACTTTTCACTATGAACAAAATAACAGAAAGCCTGACTTTATGAACACAGGTAGAAACTTCTGAAAGAAATAGCATTCCCCTTATTTATTCGTTTGCATAGACTTGTGTTCAGGATCGTAGTGCTAAGTGAAATACGAGGGCAGTTTGAAATGTTCTCGGAACAGAATAGAAACCTTTTCATTTTTCAATGTAGTCTCCTTGTTGATTGATGCACTTTGTTCAACGGCGTTCAAGTGCCTTGATCCCATCGCGAAAATGAGTTCCCTCCAAGCCTGCAAAATAGTTGTCAACTCTGGGTATCAATTCTTCTCCCATCAAGAAAAATTTTCAGTTTTGGGAAGAGGTGGAAGTCTGATGGAGCTATATCAGGTGAATAGAGTGGGTGTGGCAACAATTTATACCTTAGTTCGTGTAATTTTACCATGCCGACGACACATGCGTGCGGGCGCGCATTGTCTTGATGGAAGATGACTTTCTTCCTTACTAATCCTGGCCTTTTTTCGCGTATCTTTTGTTGCCATTTGTCCAGGAGGTCAGCATAGTATTCTCCAGTTATTATTTGCCCAGTGGGGAGATAATCTACAAACAGAATCCCCTTCGCATCCCAGAACACTGGTGCCATGACCTTTCCGCCGATGGAATTGTTTTTGCTTTCTTTGGTGGCGTAGAATCAGCATGTTTCCACTGCTTTGACTGTTGTTTTGTCTCTGGGGTATAGTAGTGCACCCAAGTTTCATCTGTGGTCAGAAACCGGCGCAAAAAATCTTGATTGTTTCTTTTAAAATGGGCCAAACGTTGTTCCAATATGTCCATTCACATGCGTTTTTGATCCATCGTCAATAGTCGCGGCACCCATCTTGCAGATAATTTTTTCGTTTCTATTTCTTCAGTTAAAATGTGATATAGTCTTTCAGGTGACGTCTGGCAAGCGTGAGTAGTTTCACGCACATTCAATCGGCGATCCTCCATGGCCACTTTGTGTACTTTTGCAATGATTTCTGGAGTAGTGACACATCTTGGCCGACCACTGCGTGGATCATCATCTAAGCTCTCCCGACCAAATTTGAATTCATTTGTCCACTTGGCAACAATTGAATATGAAGAAGCAGAGACCACCAATGTATTCTGGAAATCGGCATGAATGTCCTTTGCTTTCATACCTTTCTTTATGAAGTACTTAATCATTGCTGGAATCTCGATTTTTTTCAACTTTCGCAAATCGCTGATCGGGAACAACAAAGCCACGTCACCGCCACAGTTCTCTTCCAGGAGCACTAACGAGGTACGTGTTTACAGGCAACAGTCCTATGAATATCCCGATAATAACTCGTTGCGCTAGCGCTGACCTCTCGTGGAGATTCCGAGAACTTTTCAAACCACCTTCGTACTAACAATGATAAGCGTACACTACAGTTTTATACTGGGACAAATGTAACGTTCTCAAAGCTGAGAGAATTTGTTCGAGTTGTTGTTCTTCAATGCACATGTACTTCTTAAATTTTCAGATGAATGATTTTCAAGTACTGAATTTAGTTTCTTGGAAGTTATACCAAAGGACTTATGATTGGGAAAACAAATTATTATTATTAAACATCTTATTCATTTTATCGTAATCAAACAGTTTATTAATATTATTAAATTTATTCGTTTGTGGCGTGTTAAAACTGGCAGTAAAGGCAGTTCGTATTTTTGGCCCGGGGGAGGAAAGGGGGGGGGGGGGGGGGGAGGGACAGTAACAAATTGTGACCTTACCCAGAAGCGAATCCAGACACCTGCGCCTACTCTCAGCGCTCCACCTCCTAACGAAGATACCACAATGACGGAGCAAGTGAGATTGAGAGCGATAGTAGTTGCTAAAATCGATATGCAAACCACCCAATTATCAACCAGTCATGATCCGCTGAAAAAATCACAAAAGGCAGCATTATACAAAGAGAAAATCAGCAGGAGGAATGAAGGATACCAACGGCAACTGTAAGATATTACGATGTGATATCTGGAATAACAGAGACGCACGTATCAACCCGAACAGGACGCCAGCTCCGATAGTGTATTGGCAACATTGCAAGCAATGTGAGCTAAATCAGCTGCAGCATTTAATTCGCTTCAGGAGACGGAAACACGACAAAAAAAAAACTATCACAGGTGGAACGACCAACGGTAGCTCATAGTATTTACAAAGAACAAGGGCCACAGCATTGGACTGATGCACCCACTGATAGTGGGTCATCTAATGGAGCATGCGAAAGCAAGGGTATATGTTAGGATACGGGAAATACAGTTGATGAGTAGAGTTAAGATTAAAATTACGGCTACCACTACTGTGGCAGGAAACTGTTTTGCACAAAACAGAATTTTTACCGATATAGAGCTAGATGCACATATACTATCATTTCATATCGCTAGCCCAGGAATAGCAAAACAATATAACGACACGCTTCACGTGTGTGGCACAACGCGGAAATCGTGTAATTCAGCAAACATGTCCCAGAAAATAATAATGATATAATCATCCAATTCATGATGTTCAGCCATGATGCAAAACTTATATAAGTCCAGTATAACCTTGCTTTCATTTTTCAACAGGTCAAACGAAAGATCGTGTTCAGAACATATGTGCCAATACGAAATAAAATACCTAATGACAATAGAGGAGATAACCTAGAGAAAACCCCTGGCACTGTTGTACAATAGACTGCATTGAAATACTGAGGTTTCTTTACCGCAGAGCGTCATAATAACGAACTGTTTCCACAACGGTCGTAAATCCAGTTCCTGCAGTACATAACCAAGTACTCACAAAATTAAGTGAACAGTCTCAGTAGTGCAATGACCACAGAGTGAGGGAAAGCAACTAGATATTAGAGAGCGGAGAGATGACATGTGTTGTAGGGAAGCATCAACTCCATGTAACAGTAGGCAGGACATATTTCCCCCATTGTCCTTATTCTTATCCCCGCTTGTGCGCCTTCTCTTGTGACTTCTTTGACGGTAAGTTAAATATTAATCGTTCTTCTTTCTTTTGGGGAGTTTCTTAGAGAAATAATAAGATCCTCAGCTCACAATGGACAGACTCAAACAGAAAAACGTCGCTACGTTTTTACGAACCATAGTTTTGCTAACGTCCCACCCTCTCGTCGGGAGCTGACGCTACAATATGGAAATAATAAAACATAAAATCATTTACAGGTGACTGTGACCCGAAATAAAATCCTGTGGTAAGGTTACGAACGCACTGAGGCTAGAAATGAAACAGCATCGGGTCAGGGCGTTCCCGGCTTCCAAACCAACGCTTTTAAATGGTTCTTCAACTTCGTGCTTACACAGATTCTTTTTAATTTCCTCTAATCATTAGTTAATAGGATGTCTACAGTGAACAACATACAAGGAAACTTCCTGGCAGAATAAAACTGTGTGCCCGACCGAGACTCGAACTCGGGACCTTTGCCTTTCGCGGGCAAGTGCTCTACCATCTGAGCTACCGAAGCACGACTCACGCCCGGTCTCACAGCTTTACTTCTGCCAGTATCTCGTCTCCTACCTTCCAAACTTTACAGATGCTCTCCTGCGAACCTTGCAGAACTAGCACTCCTGAAAGAAAGGATACTGCGGAGACATGGCTTAACCACAGCCTGGGGGATATTTCCAGAATAAGATTTTCACTCTGCAGCGGAGTGTGCGCTGATATGAAACTTCCTGGCATATTAAAACTGTGTGCCCGACCGAGACTCGAACTCGGGACCTTTGCCTTTCGCGGGCAAGTGCTCTACCATCTGAGCTACCGAAGCACGACTCACGCCCGGTCTCACAGCTTTACTTCTGCCAGTATCTCGTCTCCTACCTTCCAAACTTTACAGAAGCTCTCCTGCGAACCTTGCAGAACTAGCACTCCTGAAAGAAAGGATACTGCGGAGACATGGCTTAGCCACAGCCTGGGGGATGTTTCCAGAATGAGATTTTCACTCTGCAGCGGAGTGTGCGCTGATATGAAACTTCCCGAGTTCGAGTCTCGGTCGCGCACACAGTCTTAATCTGCCAGGAAGTTTCATATCAGCGCACACTCCACTGCAGAGTGAAAATTTCATTCTGGAAACATACAAGGAACCATGTACAAAGAGCTCAAGACGTTGGTGTGGGAATGGCGCCTGGCCGCACTCTCTCACACCGCCACTTGGCCTCTATGACCTCGCCCAGCAGTGGCACCGGGCCTGTTCTTTAACGGTCTGAAAAGCCACTCTGTCTCTACTAGTCGAAACCCCGAAGGACCAATTTATATAAAGAAGCAGAACACCGATTTCGGCGAACCATACAGGCGCTGAATCATGTCTCACTTCTGATTTATATCTGTATTTGCACGTCTTATGTGTTTTATTGAGAGTAGTTATTACAAACGCCAACAAGTGTACTGCCTTATTATGCCATATTGTTAATTTTACATCTTGTATGTTCCCTTTTGCTTTCTTGTTTACTTATTCTCCATGCTATCGCGTTTCAGCTTTGATTTAAAATGATTAAAAGCCAAACAAAATTTTTATTACCATAAAAATGTATAAAGCACATGACTTGGTGTTGGTGATATGGAGATAAAAATAGTGGTGACTCTTGGTAATACTTGATTGGAGGTTTGGGTAGGGACGTGGGACTGGACAGGATATTATAGGAAAGATGTTGGATGTGTTTGTGGGAAAAAAAACTAATGGATAGGGTGCATGTATCGAGAGGTTGGTAGGTTTGCAGCCTGACAAAGGTATATATGTTTCAGCCTTCAGTTGGCATGGACAGAGTAGAGTGGATTGATTGCATTTCGTTCTAGGAACTGGAGGCAGCAAAAAAAAAACTTGGGAGAAGAACTTTTGCGGTTTTTAACAGCTCAGGATAATAACCCATACCAAGGATGGCGTCGTAGTTTTGGTACGGTTTTTAGGAAAGAGAAAGGACGTTCTGGACGTGGTGGTATGTGATGGAGTCATGAGCGGGCAAATACTGGAAGCTAGGTGTGAAAGGAACAGCAAAGGTGTCAGTGTGTTCGTGGACTTTTGGAGCGGTGACGTGGTTGAAGGTGGGATTACTAGGGATGGAAAATGGAAATGAGCGTTTGGCGTCATTGGCCGGGAGGCCCCTTGCGGGGCAGGTCCGGCCGCCTTGGTGCAGGTCTTATTACATTCGACGCCACATTGGGCGACCTGCGCGCCGAATCGGGATGAAATGATGGTGAAGACAGCACAACACCCAGTCCCTGAGTGGAGGAAATCCCCGACCCAGCCGGGAATCGAACCCGGGCGCGTAGACGGCATTCCGTCACGCTGACCACTGAGCTATCGGGGCCGACAACTGGGGATGATGAAGGTAGGAGTCGAAAAGGTTGGTTTCAGTTTAGTTGTCGGAGGAAGGTTGACTTTTTCGAAGGCGTCAATAATATAGAGCAGGACTGCGTTCTGTAAGTCGGTGGAAAGTTAGCCAATGCTTAACTGCGTTTACAGGTAATGTTTTATTACGTTTACTGCATGTTTGTGCCGTTTCTGGCGTATTTTTTCACTGAGTAAATTATGGACGCGTCTTTATAATTAGCGGTGACGTGTTAATATGTCCCAGTCATGTGTAGCAATCAATGACAAGTAGAATCGATGGGATTCTCTTGAGTATTTCAAGAGCTTGTGGAAGGGGAGGCGGTTGGTGCAGGTAGATTTCCATTACGCGTTCTAATTTCAACTTCAGACACATGAGACTAGCAGTAAAACTTGCAGGTAAATCAGTTCCAGAGTCTAATGATTAGCTCTTCCGTCGAGTACTT
Source organism: Schistocerca cancellata (assembly GCF_023864275.1). Lineage (NCBI taxonomy): Eukaryota > Metazoa > Arthropoda > Insecta > Orthoptera > Acrididae > Schistocerca > Schistocerca cancellata. The sequence continues at coordinate 648,461,991 of NC_064629.1, read as the reverse complement.
CTCTGTATTTCACTGACATCATTAAAGTTCAATGTGGAGCAGTTTCTGCATGATCCCTAGCAGAAATATAAATTCAGTTTGTCGGAAGAAGAAAATAGAAAGATCGGTCATTGGAACACAGCCAAGATCAGCACTTCTGCGTATACATGCACCCCCCACGTTCGGAAAATTGGCCCTATTTCCAGGATGTAATTTTTACTTTTTTTATTTTCAAGAAATTTTTATTTCTTATATTTGACAAGTCAAGTCAATTTTTTTATTCAGCTATGTGTTATGAATGTAAAACGTTAACTTAACATTAAAAACTTTAGCTGGAACAGCTACGAGCAGCAAACTATATGTACGATGGAAATCCCTAGCATTCAGAGCATATACTGCATTAGGACCGGACTCCGTAGCAAATATTCATGCTACGCCACGTTTCAGTTTACGGATATGGGTAACCACCAAAATTCTGTGACAAAGTGTGGCAGGAGTGCTACATTAAACGATAGAAAAGTACATATTCAGTATACGAAAGAAAACTCAGCATGGGAACTCCTCCGTCGAAACAGTTACGGAGATATTCATTGTGAAAGCAACACATACAAAACGTCTCGAAATATTTAATTAAGAAGCTGAAGGAACTATAAATTTGACCAAACGGCTTCCTTGACAACTCTGACGTTGTTTCTTAGTTTACCAGTGTCCCACTCAATGATTCTCTGGAGCATGTCGGTTCCATTTTACCACATGGCATTACCAAGCTTTTATACGCATGTCTTACCACATGCTACTTCATGGGAAACAGTGATTTCTACTAACAGCTGGGAGACGTCACAATGGGTAGACCACTCAGTCAAGTGGTGTCCAGTTTCTTCGTGGAACATTTCGAAAGAAAGGCCCTGGACTTAGCACCTTGTGAACCTAAGGTGTAGTACAGGTACGCTGGTGAAGAACAGCTCGATAACTTCCAAAGACATCTGAACGGTCACCGTGAAAACATAAAATTTAATATGGCAGTAGAAAGGCACCAACATCTACCATTTCTGGATTTGCTGGTTACAAGGAATGGTGAGAACCTGAGATACTACGTGTATCGAAAACTGAGATACACAGACTGATAATATGAAAAAACTGTCAAACCATCAACTGAGCGAGAAAAGAGGGATTATCAATATGTTCGTAACGCATGCAAAACGATTCCGAAGCACCTCGGACACGAGATGCAACGTCTGGAAAACGTCCTGAGGATCGATGGGTACTCCACCAGTTGTATAAGAGGCGTCACGAAACCTAACAATCAGCGAAATGACAGGTCGAAAGAAGGAATATCAGGTACGGACTTTCTGTCATATGTCACCAGGGTGGTGTGAAGAATCAGCCGTATATTGTACAAACGCTATGTAAAGAGTATTTACAAACCAACTAAGGAAATCAAAGAATGTATCAAACGGCAACGTACAAAAGGGACCCACTTGCAATGCTTCAAACATACTGCATATACTATACATGTGGAAAAGACTACGCGGGATTCCCGGGCATAAATGGCATTGCAGTTTGGGACACGTGGAGAAATCGGCTGTGGTGGAGCACGTGCTGTGTAAGACTCATCACTTTATAAAATTCACCAACACGGAAGTTCTCACTGTGTGTTTGAGGTACAACGCTCGATTGCTCAGGGAAGTCATAGAAGATCATAAAAATTACAAAAACGAGAAAGTGGTAAGCCTCAAGCTAAACGGATCTGGAATTTCCATGCTGCAACGGACGACCGTTGCAGGTAGCAACGGGGTAGCTACGACAGTAATGAGCAGGAAATGGCCATCAGACGTTTGTGCGACAGGTACGTGAACTATGCGTGCGCGAGCTCGACTCCAGACCTCCGAGGGTGAAACTTTGACAAAGCTAACGACTAACGCTGGCGAAACGCCAGAAAAATCCTCAGGCAAATGCCGTCCAAAAATCCAGTGACAGAATCCAACAGGCAATGTCATAGAATTTCTTGGTCGACCTTGATGTCAACAATACAGTCCCAATAACTAACATAGTCAGTTATCACACAGCATAGAGGCGCTACATGTCAAGAGCATAATTTTCAGATGTTTATGATTGGATTCAGGCTGCTCAACGTTATCCGCATCAATACAAAATTCTTTTTGAGCTTGTGTGTGTAAAACATGTTAGATATTATCGTTCAGTACGGCATAAAGACAGTAACAAACATGAGATGAAACACATCAACTTCCAGTCTAATAAAATATAAAAATTTCTGAATGTGTTTCTCATAGACATGTGGCTGGTCGACCATTATTCTAAAAAAAAAGAGAGAGGTAGATAAACAGCTAATCACTCTATACACACCGACAGAGAGAAAATCGGAGCAACAAAAAATAATTAATATGGAGTGATGAAGTTTAGGGAATACTATTGTCTGGACAACATATTTAAGTGATTAACATTGTAAGATCACAGATTAATGTTAGTGCGAGATAAGCCATTGCAAATGTGAAATGCTGGTACTTTAATAACCGATGTAGCACACAGAATGTTGAATTCATGCATGCAAAAGTGTTTGCATTGTGTTTTACAGGTGCCGGATGTATCTTTGTGGGATGGAGTTCCATGCCTGTTGCACTTGGTGAGTCAATACAGGGGCGGTCAGTGCTGTTTGTAGATGACGCTAGATTTATCATTCGATGATGTCCCACATGTGCTCGACTCTTTCTACATCTAGTGATTGAGTAGGCCAAGGCAACATGTCGCCACTCGATAGAGCATGTTGGGTTACAACAGCGGTATGTGGGTGAGCGCTATCCTGTTGGAAAGCACCCCTTGGAACGCTGTTCGTAAATGACAACATAACAGATCGAAGCACCAGACTGACTTACAAATTCGCAGTTAGGGTGTGTGGGATAACCACGAGAGTGCTCCTGCTGTCATACGAAATTGCAACCTAAAATGACTCCAGGCATTTGTCCAGTGTGTCTAGCACGCCGCCGGCCGGTGTGGCCGTGCGGTTAAAGGCGCTTCAGTCTGGAACCGCGTGACCGCTACGGTCGCAGGTTCGAATCCTGCCTCGGGCATGGATGTGTGTGATGTCCTTAGGTTAGTTAGGTTTAATTAGTTCTAAGTTCTAGGCGACTGATGACCTCAGAAGTTAAGTCGCATAGTGCTCAGAGCCATTTGAACCATTTTTCTAGCACGCCGGCAGGTTGGTTGCAGGTCATCAACTGGCCTCCTCCTAACCAACACACAGCCATCACTGGCATCGAGGCAGAACCAGATTTCATCAGAAAATACAACAAACTTCCACCCTGTCCTTCAATGAGCTCTCGCTTGACACCACTGAAGTCGCAAAGGAGGGTAGTTTGCTGTCAGCAGAATGCAAGCTACAGGACATGTGGCTTGGAGCTGTTCTTGAAGCAACCAATTTGTAACAGGTCGTTGTGTCACTTTGGTGCCAACTGCTGCTCAAATTGCTGCTGCAGTTGCAGAACGATACGCCGAAGACGATGGTCCTTGTTGCCTTAAAGACATTCTTGACTAAAAACGTAAACTCACCATGTCCCGCCTCAAAGGTAAATAACACTCACGACCGTTACAGCGTGTATTTATAGCAGTTCTGATCTGCATCCTCATAGTGGCACTACCAGTGCCACTCTTATGCGCCTGTAGCGAAATCTGAATGTACATCATCTTTCAGATGTAGAAAAACGCCTACCAGCTTTCGTTCACGTCGCACAACTCCTTCTTGGTGTTGCAAACTTTTTTTCCCTCAGTATATAACCCAACATATAAGATGAACCAGCTACTGCGCGACACATTAAAATATGTCACCTAATATTTTATGAAGTACTTCTGATGAGTCTCAGAAATTTAAAATACATATTAAACTCGTCCTGTAGTTGTCTAAGACTGAGGACAGATCCCTATATAAACAAAAGGCCAACCTTCTGTTAGCATATGAAATACAGTCGGTTGAAATATGGTTCACTGTGTTGTGGCACTTGTATTATATACAGATACAATCCTCGCACCGGACCAAGAAACCTTAAGTTAATGAAGTATTGCTGACGTGTAATAGGATCAGAATGTTTTCGTCTTGCAAGATCCCCTCATGGTACCACCTCCATAAAGGTTTCTCAGTTTAGCCACAAGTCAGCACTAAGCGGCGTAGGCGGCGTACAGTACGACTGGTCTGTTCCTTCTGATTCGACTCCGCTAAAATAAAGATAACCATTTCCTAAATTACCTTGATCAATTGGTGCGTGGGACTAACTGTTCTCCATACCTGTTCTCCATAGACCTTCCCTTGATGTAGTCCCCTAAAGCAGTTCTTGTAGCGCATTGGATTAATTCGGAGATGTAATCAGATGACTCGTGTGCTATATCTTGGGAGTTGCTGTCTTCACATCTCGACGCTTGTTATCACTTGTAGCCAGCCAAGTCGTATCTCATTGGCTCATTGAACTTTAGTTCAACAGTGGAGTAATAGTGTGGAAGGTGACGAAAATCGTGTCGTGATCGACCTCTCACAAGCCCCCTTCACAGCTATATCTGCTTATTCGTTCTTCTGTAATCCTACATGAACAGCTACCCAGAAGAATACCATTAACTTCCCTTGTTTTAATAGCTGATGCAATGCAGTGCATTTAGGAATCGGAACAGATGAAAAATCTGTTTCATTGCTTTGATAACTGCCTGATGTTCAGTATCAAAGACAATAAATTTATTTGGGAAACAGTCGGGAAAAATGAATAACGTTATCCCGCTACTTAGATCGCCCTGTGCACACAACTTCAAATCATACTTCTGATATAAATTCTGTTAAAATCTGAGTTTAAAAAGATGAGTTGTGGTATGATATTACAACCTGTAAAAAAAAAGTCTTTTGGTAAGCCAGTATTCAGATTGGATACTTATTATAACGTATGACAAGACCTGATGGCTGCTAATTTAAGTTATTCACATGATTCCTAGGTCTAATACAGTGTGGTCTCACGGTGTTTGAATGCTGGGTGAACTGTACCATGGAATAAAATTTATATGCATGTCACATTGCGAGAAGCTGTCGTCAGAATGAAGCTAGTGATTGCCAGCCTCAGATCAGAGACTGGGTGTGAGGCTGGTTCTACTATAAGCTCTAGTAACCGACCGAATGTCCTCGTGATGGACTGCATCTAGTATCTTCGTGTAAGAAGATCGTATGTATCCGCGTGATGCGAAATGTAACGAAGCTTTTGTAAAAATATTTCATTCAAGTTCTGCCTGCCCCTCAAAATTTACCAATCAAGCATAGTGAGTGCTATCAACGATCCTACTTTGAGGTCGTTCAGATGTGCCAAGCAAGTAAGTGTTTCATCAAATGCAAAGCCTAGGAATCTCAATGTATTCTTAAACGCTAACGGACTGTCCCTCAGATACAGTTACGTACGCTAAAATCACGACGGAAAGATTACAACTTATGCACACAGTTTAGATTACATAAAAATTAAAATCATTGTTTTATGATCAAGCTTCCCACCTCTTGAGGGTCATCTGAAGTTCACGAAACGTGGTTATGAGGATAGAGGAAGAGCAGAAGACAACAAAATCGCCTCATACAAAGAACATGTGACAGAATTCTTCACTGAGGACGAAACACTGTTAAAAACAACTACGAGGAGACGGCGTGTTGTTATTGAAAATGCTGTCAGTCAGGAGCTAGGTTCTTCGCTACAGACAAAGTAGATTCTAACTCCGACATGGAGAATGGGCAATGACAAGTTCTTGTGTTGTCGGAACGATTGTCCATTCATCTCTTTCCATGCATTCCTGATTTAGTGGAATGTGATATCTTGCCATGTACTAGAAGTTAAAGTATTAAAGTATTTAGGCATTGTATCTGCAATAACAAAATGTGATAACAACACCATTGCGCTGTATGACAGATTCTGCACCTCTACTCTTCCCTTATGAAAACCTCCTGATTGATTCCCTTACTCTTTTAATCCAGTGGAACGATATATAAAACTAAGAAACTCTTTTACTACTTTATTCAATTAATCTCCGAACCTTTGCTTTCTCTATTCGAAAGGCTGCTAGGTTTTCTCCTGATGGCCTGTATTTGAACCTTCGCAGTGCTGTCCGCGTGTGCCTGTATGCAGGGGTAAATTCGTTATCTCACCAGAGGACAGTCTACCACTTTTGCAGTATTGAGATCTGTGAAGTAGGTGTTTCAGCAGCGTGGTGGATCACGCTTGTGATGTAGTCCACCCCGTCGGGGACGCTATCTCTGTATTCAAATATAGCTAGCTGACTACACTGCGTCCGTTTTGCTTTGCTGAGAACCCATTTGGCTGGTTTGTTTCCTGTGTAACCAGACTGGGAAGTATGAAATTGCAATGAAATCCAGACCATTTGCTGCTTACAGGCATTGATAAATATCAAAGGGGACAGCTGAAAATATATACCCCGATCAGGACTCGAACCCGGGATCTGCTTACATGGCAGACGCTCTATCCGACTGAGCCATCGAGGACGCAGAGGATAGTGCGGCTGTAGGGATTTATCTCTGGCACGCTCCCCGTGAGACTCACATTTGCAACTCACTGTCCACACACTACATTGGTAGTGGCCCTGCCCACTATACTCATTACCCGCAATGTGAGCAAGGTGAGTGCATCCGCACTGAAGAAGATCATTGGCCGGTGAGCCTTATCTTTATGAAGATGGTATCTGTTCTTTCGGACATGACCGAAAGAGATGGTTATCTGTTCTTTCGGACATGTCCGAAAGAGCAGATACCATCTTCATATAGATTGGGAAGTGGTCAGTTGAATGAAAATCGCTCCCAACTTTCCACTGAGCGGTGTCTGCAAGTATAGGCGAACAAATGGAAAGGTCTACGGCAGAGAAGAACGCCGTTGCCAAAGCTGAAGTGCGTCGCTTGACGTGTATTCTGGTTACTAAAGTACTCAGAGAAGAGACGACAGTCAGCTTGTCGTGGATTTCCAGAGAGTATAACGAGAATTAAACTTTCTTAGGGGGACGAATGGACGTGGGAGTTACTTAATTAGTTCTTTGAGAACCTCTCTGTCCGATGGGTGGACACGGTGGTCTCAGTGTCTTAGCATAAGAGCGTCAGAAGCTTTGATGTGTGTTTCCTGTAGGCATATGCCTAATGTTCATTCCTGTGGTAGCAGTCTTATCTCCTCTAACAGGGCTCTGAATGAATTCATATTCCACCGAAGAATGGGAGCCATTTATCGGCGAAGATTTTCTGTACCCCGTTCTTCCTGGCTTAGAGGGAGCAGTAGGGGGGCTTTTCGGTAAATACACACATCGCCTACTACAGGTCTTTTTTAACTCTCTGAGAATAAGAACGATCTGCGATCTGATGGTTCTCTTTGTTTTGAATTAGGGAAATAAGAGTACATGTAGACAGAGCTCCGCTTGCCTGGATAAACCTTGTACAAATGAGGTCTGAATGGTTCTGCAGAATTTGTCCGATAACGACTGTTTCACCTCAACAGCCATTCTTCCCATCGGCACACCTTGATTTTGAGATTTTATTTTCAGTAGAGTTCGGATTTTTAACCCGAGATCCCATTTCGTTGTGACATTCAACGTTCCACCCATTCAGGTATAATAGTGGGGGTTGTCATGACGTCACAGACTTGAAACCTACTTTCGCCATGTTAGTAAGGCCAAACATTAGCATCTGGTGTAAGCGTTCTGATAAAAAATTCCAGCTTGCATCATTTTCAGGTGCACTAGTCGTTCTGCTTATAGTCTAAAGTGTAAAGGATTAATTCGTAAGTAGACTTGTTCAAGCGATATTTTGTTTTATATACATGAATTTTGGTTGCGCTGTTTACTTTCACTGTGATAGCTTTACTTCTGTCATGTGACTCGTAATTTCCTATCAGTCCAGCACGAAAAGCCATCTGAGTGAACGCTGTGACAAGGAGAGCCTGGGAACCCGTGAAACATAGCAATATTGATTTCAAGCGTTTTAGGGAAGAAAATATAGATCGAACATCAGTTTCGTCAGTAATATCAAGGAAAATTCTGGGTTACGAAGGCAGCCTCTTCACATCACATACTTCGTTTCTCAGTTATTCGAAACGTTTAACAAAAGAAAGTTACATCAACGAGGCCAAATGCGTCCTATTACTGGGTCAAATATGCCTTTAAGACCAGAAAAACCTTTGAAAATGTCTTCCTGAGACTATTTTATTCACGAAAGCACTGTAATATTTACTATTTAAATCAACTGTTGCTTGGACACGAAAGAAATTAAGAACAATAAGCAATAAACTATAGTCCGCTAATGTTTAGGGGCTACTGTCATGGCGGCACCGGCCTCAAAGTAGTTTACAGTGTAATTCTTATGTGACCTCCACGGCATGTCTAGAGCCTGTGATTACAGAGCACTGACAGCGCTCTATAGTCCCTAGCTCAGGAATTCCGGATTCGCAAAACCTGTTACGCAGCCAACGAAGACTGAGCTCCTTGAGGGGTTCGTCACTTGATGCGACCAGGAAACACGTATGGCTTACCGAATGCCATGGACATCGTGAACTGTATTCCTCCTCCTCCTTCCAGTGTTATTTTAATTTATCTCAAGTGTTGGGAAAACGAAGAGAAATAGTTTAGCTCTTTCTTAATGTGTGTAAGTATTTCCTTGGCACTTGCTAGACAAATCATCTCGCTTAGTGAGTGCCCTGATGAACGCGTATGCAGTTAACACTTGAGACAACTTGGGCGGACGTAGCTCAGAGTCGTTGTCCATGTATCGTATGCACATATTACTATATCGGTTACTTACTACATTAAATGTGTTTATAAATGATATGACTTGAAATTCTTTCTCCTACTGCAAAGATCTCACTACAGCAAAACACTGTTTATCAAAATATAGCGTTTTCGTGTCGAACAAAATTGCTGATGAACGGCTAGTTGCTTATTCAATGCAGCCTTGGCCTTCGCAGCCTTGTGTCATAAACAATACGCAATGAGATAGTGCCCTAGAACCACCAGAGACTAACCAATCGATTGTGGAATTATCTTGATTTAATGTTTGTTTGTTTGTGTGTCTATGTGTCTGTGAATGTGTGTGTTTTATGGTACACAGGCGGCGACGTAAAGGGGAGCAGTTCTTGCAACGTTTAAGAGAGCAAAGAAACAGTCAGTGTCCTGTGTTAAACCACTTAAAGAAGGCAGTTAAAGCCACTCAGGCGGCCGGATGTCATCTACTACAGACAACGGCGCCCATTGTGCCCCAGCTCGTACTCACAATTCAGAGCCACGAAAGAAGCTCAACACTACGCCGGTTGTGCTGCATCACGCACACTAAGCTCCAGTACAACATGCAGTTTCTTTCTTTTTAAAACTCATTGCTGTGCTTCACGTGTTGCCACTTCAGCACGTCAGCCACAGTTTTCGATCTGTTTAGCATATTTTCTGTGGCGACATGCCTGTCCCCCGTGTTGTGATCACGAAAGGGGTGATAGTCTGTGACCTCCTTAACAAGAGAATAAAATACTTGAAAGAAACTAACAGAAGAGAACTTTTAAACTAATTAAAAATCTAGCACGAAAATTTCAAAATAAAAAGTGTATGTTCCATGCGATATTTTATTCACAGAATTATAGATCAGTTTCGAAAATTTAAACTAAGCGATTGAATGTACTTTTGTGTCTTTGCTGTACTTCCGATAGTAATCAATCAGGAGGTGATGGAGGGGGGGGGGGTTTCTTCACTCGAGATCTACATTCCATCGTCGCAATCATCTGAACATGAAGTCAGTTGTTGACACGCTTTGAATATTAGCGTATTACGTGGAAAGCACACTGCAATGGCCAAAAACACTTGTCTTCGTTTTGTTAAAATCCAGCGTATTATAGAACACGCGGTTTGGGGCGCGTTGCCACGGTTCGTACGGATCCTCCCGTCGGAGGTTCTAGTCCTCCCTCGGGCATGGTTGTGTGTGTTGTCCTCAGCATAAGTTAAAGTTAGATTAAGTAGAACTTACCACAAATTCCCAATTTTCTAAAATTTCTCCAATGTAGACCTGTGGCCCTGTGTTTACGTCTAATTAAGAAGAGCTGATTTTTTTCATTACTTACGCCAACAAAGTGTGTGGAAAGACCATTAAGACTAAGTCAACGTAACGACACTTCATAGCACATGAGCGAAGTCAAAACGTATTTAGTTAGGAGTTTACAACAAATGTAAGTTTCATTTTCCATTTCCGTCAACTCACTGGCAGTATAGTGAAGTATGTGCCCTTGTTACACTCAGTGCGTCTCGCCCTCACAATCAGATCTCAGTTTAACGTTTTCTCGTAAATTGTACTGCCTGATATTTCCCTCGTTACTAAAGTTTTCATGCGTGTTTCGGAGTGTACGCGCGTGGTGTGTTATGTTATGTCATCTTAATCTGTCTCTTCTACAGCGATCTTTAACCTTACCAATTTTATAATACGTATTATATAGTCTCACTTACACATTACAATTTATTGACATCCGGCTTCGGATGACAAGCAGCCATTATCAAGTTTCTTACAAAAAGCCAAAGTCTGAGGTCACTGAAAATGTTCAAATTCTACAAGAAATTTCTTAACACAATCAGTTTAGTAAAATGCTTACAGTGATCAAACTACGAGGACGAGTGGCAAATAGACGGTATTTATTCCACATTCCAGAACCTACTGCTGTGAAAAAAATGTAGGCCTTTAGATTCAATACCTAAACACGAGTAACAAAGAGAAAGTTACATAAGTGAATCGCAAGACGGAAGGTGAGGGTCGCGCAGCCATGATAACTCTGAGCAATTATAGACGCCGCAGTCTAAGGACAAATTAAGCAAGACATCTGCCGACTGACGGCACTATCCTTACAGCTATATGTAGTAACGAGTATCTTTCCACGATGAAGCGGACACAAGAAAACTGATAATTAGCAGCTTTACTTCATTGTGTTATTTGCAATTTTACCTTATATTTATGTCATGACTACTGTGATTTGAGATCCTAGTTTACGTTATAAACTTTTTATAGAATTTCTGTATACGCTTTACAAAATTTCTGTGACGATGCGGTAGTTTCATCAGTAATTGAGGGCATTTTACTAAATCGGTTACATAAATAGATTTCCTGTACAATCTGAATACTGACAGTAACTATAGATTCTGGCTTTTGGTAGGAAACTTGATAATGGATGCTTGCCATCCGAAACCAGTCGTCAATAAATTATAATATGCAAGGCTGTTTACCATGTACTGTTCTGGCCAGTTGCTATTGCTCCGTGTCACCATGCCAATTACTATCCGTTTTAGATAAGCTCGTAATTGTACAATGTTACCAAATTTCTTGATTGTTGAGTTTCTGTCATATTCAACGGTTTTTATCGAGCTCCATTTACTTAAAGCGCTGTATGCTGAGCGTAACACCGGAAATTTCCAACTCATTTCGGGACCGAAACTTGATTCCAGTTGAAGCTTCCGAACGGAAAAACGCCTTTTCCCTGCAAAACCTGCTATTAACATCGACCTCGTTTCTGCCATCCTGTGGAGTTCTACCTGTTAATATCAGAAGTCATTCAGGATTTTTGTCGTGTATCTCAGTGACACTGACGGCTAAAGGAAGGATAGAAGGAAGGAAGATAAAGATTTAACGCCCCGTCGACGACATGGTTATTAGATGTGGAGCACAATGTCGGGTTGCAGAAGGATGGCGAAGGAAATCGTCTTACTCTTTTAAAGGTAGCATTCTAGTATTATTCTTTCGATATTTAAGGAAATCACAGAGAAAACTAAATCTGTCGGGGGGGATTTGTAATGCTATCCTACCGAGTGCACTGTCTGATTATGTCACAACCTTGCTCGGCCTCAGACAGGCCAAGTGTCCGGATGTAGGCAAAGAGCTTGGACGAAACTGTGGAAACGCCTCGTGAAATGGATGCTTCAACGTTAATTCAAGTGGTAACCAAGCCTGGAGATTGCTCTGTTGCATTTGACCGTGAACGGCAGCTGTGCAATGTCCTCAATACGTCGCAAGTGTCATTAGTGGTCAGAATAATGTTTCGTGTAGTTGTGACTGCATTATGTAGGAGCTAAGTGAATTCGAACGTAGGCAGATTGTATGGTCGTTTGGTGAGTGCTTCTGTAACGAGGTGTTTGGTGATTCAAGATGCACTGTATCGAAGATTTATGCCCTATACAGGGAAAACGGAGAAAAAACGTCATCCGCTAAGTCGCAACGCTAATTAAAGTGTGTGTTGAATTATCATGACAGACGATCATTAAAGAGGATATTGAATAAAAATAAAAAGATGACAGCTGCAGAAGTCACTGCAAAACTGCATGTCGCACTCGCGACCGCTGTTACCACCAAAACTGCACGAACGGACTTCGAGAAGCAAAGAATTCTGGGGCGAGCTAGAATTTCGAAGCCGTTGATCAGCGATGCAAATGCCTGTAACAAGGAAACGTGGTGCCGAAGCCATAAAACCTGGACTATGTAACAATGGAAGAAAGTGATTTGGTTGAATGAGTCTTGTTTCATACTGTATCCAACTTCTGGTCGAGTTTACGTCCCAAGAGTGGTACGTGGCAGGTGTTCGGTGACGATTTGGACAGACATTTCGTGGTATTTCATGGACCGTATGGATACTCTGCAAGGTCGCATTACTGCTAATGATTGTGACCGTTTTGGCTGATCAACTCCATCCCATAGCACAATGTTTATTTCCCAATGGTGATGCTGCGTTCCAAGACTACAGGGCCCTGTTCACACAGCTCGCATCTTCCAGGACTGGTTTCGTGAGAACGAGGATGAATTATCGCATCTCCCTGGCCGTCACAGTCAAGAGATATGAATATTGCTGAGACTTTATGGTCTGCTTTGGAGATGAAGGTACGTGATCGCTAACCACCTCCATCATCGTTACCTGAATTAGCAACTATATTGCTGGAATAGTGGTGTAAGATTCGATTGAAAACCATAAAAGAGCTGTATTTATCCTTTCCGAGACGACTGGAAGCAATTCTGAAAACCAACGGGTTTCAAAGAATGGCTCCTAGCACTAAGGGACTTAACGTCTGAGGTCATCAGTCCCCTAGACTTAGAACTACTTAAACGTAACTAACCTAAGGCCGGCCGGGGTGGCGGAGCGGTTCTAGGCGCTACAGTCTGGAACCGCGCGACCACTACGCTCGCAGGTTCGAATCCTGCCTCGGGCATGGATGTGTGTGATGTCCTTAGGTTCGTTAGGTTTAAGTAGTTCTAAGTTCTAGGGGACTGATGACCTCAGAAGTTAAGTCCCATAGTGCTCAGAGCCATTTGAACCATTTGAACTATCCTAAGGACATCACACATATCCATGCCCGAGGCAGGATTCGAATCTGTGACCGTAGAAGCAGCGCGGTTCCGGACTGAAGCGCCTAGAACCACTCGGCCACAGCGGCCGGCCCAACGGGTTTCCTAAATCATATTACACAAGTTAATGTGTTGTATTTTTCATGGTTCCATCTTTTTGCCCACCCCCTGTATAATATGTCGAAGAGACGCCAAGTACCTAGATCAAGTTTAATAACGCAATAAGGTAATAATGCAATAACTGAACAGAAATCGTCCCGAAGTGGAGTTTACAGTAAATTATAGCGGAGAATATAGAGTATTTTCTGACGAACGGAAGTCATTTTTAGCGTTTATAGCTGCCGAATTATGACACCGCCTTGTTATTAATCTAACTTTTTTCTGGGTCACTGGAGAGAGCCGTCAAACAGAACACTGCCCAGTCACTTTAATGTGACCACATGTAAGAAGCGTGAATAATTACCTCTTGCAGCGCGGACCTCTGGGAGATGTGGAGGATGAGAGTTAGTGAGGTTATGGAAGGTACAGACGGGGATGTAGAGCCATGCCGACTCCAGTGCCGTGGCGAGTTGCGCTAAGTTTCTCGTGTGAGTATCCGTAGCACGAACAGCCCGATCGAGGTGGTCCCACAGATTTTCAATGAGGTTTAAATCCCGGGAGTCTGGTGGCGAGATGAGTACCGGGAACTCATCCTAGTGCTCTACGAGCCACACGCTTACTGTGCTGGCTGAGTGACACGTTGCATTGTCTTACTGGTAGACGCCAAAGAGCTGATGAATAACATACTGCGTGTACATCTACATCTACATCTACATCTACATGGTTACTCTGCAATTCACACTTAAGTGCCTGGCATAGGGTTCATCGAATCATTTTCATACTACTTCTCTACCATTCCACTCTCGAATGCCGCTTGGGAAAAAGTAACACCTAAATCCTTCCGTTCGATCTCTGATTTCTCTTAGGCGCAACTTGTAGTGACTTGGTTGTGCCACCATTGCCTCAGTTGCCTGGTGTCATTATTTCTCGTAATTTTTGTCAGATGTATGCTCACAATTCCCATTATATATTCATCCACTGATGTTTTTACATCTGAAAATGACGACGTAGTTCGTTGAAGCCGGTAATGGAACCCTTTCTTTTGAAAAGAAAAAATTTATATACCGTGACTGCGGCTTCACTATTGTAGTGTCAGACTTTTAAATTGTATTTTAGTCACACTCCTTATGATAATTGTGTCAGAATATAGAACTTATTTATGTCTTCTTGACAGAAGCGTCTTTTGGTTCTCTTTTCAGTTGTGGTGTCCACTAATAGGTGTGACTGAATACTTTTAAATGAGCACAGTTTTTTAATAGCATTTGCAGTCAGCATTTAAATAAAGTTATTGTCAAAATAGTAAATTGTTCATTTAATAAAAAGACAAGTTCGACAAAATGTGAGGTATTGATACCGTGTTCAAATGGCTCTGAGCACTATGGGACTTAACATCTATGGTCATCAGTTCCCTATAACTTAGATCTACTTAAACCTAACTAACCTAAGGACATCACACACATCCATGCCCGAGTCAGGATTCGAACCTGCGACCGTAGCGGTCGATACCGTGTTCATTTGTTATGTAAATGTGTTGGAGAATACGATTTTATGACAAACATTTGTATAATCAGAACGATATAAAGGACTTTGTAAATCAATAAGTAACATAGATACATATATGTACCTTTCAGGGATGATAGGTATGGTGCAATGCTATCTTCCGAGACATTGTATGTTGAAATTCCATGATGCGTTTAAAAGTTGTCAATTCAAAGGTTCATGGTGAAAATGTTTACACGCTGTGATGCATTGACTTCTGTAGTTTTGAAGGTATTGAAATACTGTGGAGTAACTGGATGAGCCTGATTTTTCTGGGATCGCATATGTATTCAGATTTGCATTCATATTTGACTGTAAATTATTATATATTCTCAAAGAGCTGTAAGAAGCCATCCTGCAGCTTGTCTGACACTCCGCCATTTCTTGTAGCATCGTCTGTCCTCTTAACCGTTAAAATTCCCCATACTGGGATTATATCTATTTCTGGCCATGCCTCTGTGCCCGCAGCTGAGCTCGTACCTCATACAAATACGGGACAGTCGATTAACCCCTTAAATACGAGTTATGTTACATTTTTGTAAATAAGTTATTATTATAAAACTAGTAAAACATTTTAAAAATATAGCTATGAAAATTAGTATTTGACTTCCCAGTTAGAATAAAATAAAATGTTCATTGTTTTTGGAAATTCAACGCCCTAAACGGTGAACCAGGAGATGAAAAGTTTTAAAGCTACATCTATGAAAATTTGAATTTGGCTTCTTAAATAAAAATAAAAAATATATGTTTGTTTTTTTGGAAATTCAGCCGTTAAGGGTGTGGAATATCGGTTGAAATTTTTCTGTAAAATATATCCTAACGTAGAAAAATGTTTTTAAAGCTAAACCTATGAAAGATTGTATATGAAATTTCGGTTAGAAAGAAAGAAATATGTGTTAGGGGATGGAAGTTTCTATGGAACTATCACCAGAAGATCTCAAAAGGAAGGATTACGAATAACCTCCGACTGCAGCTACCAGAATCGCTTTTTGGCCAAAAGTACATTCGGAAAAGACTATGCTTCTATGGTTTTAAATAGTGTGAAAAGTATAGGAGGAGTTTCAATTCGTAAACTAAGTCAAAGAAACCTATTTTAACAATTACCATAACGAATCGGCTTTGTCAGAATTGTATATAAATAGGAACAGGTATGTAAAACATTAATTTTTCTGTTGGCCTAATATATGTTTATAAAATTATTTTTTGTGCAATTACTACGCAAACTTGAGCGAAGCAGCGGGCGCTGACGTGGTGCAAGTATAAATGAAAAAAAGAGGAAAAAGAAAAGAACAAAAATCGCTATGAATAACCCTCAAGATTTTCCCATGAAAGCTATCTGTACAGAAAATGAATACTCTCTGCCTCGATTAATTACGCAGTACATAGATAACAAAAATCATTTGATCATAAAGTTTCAGTCGTGTTGTATGCGAAGTACACTTTCTTGGTTTTGCAATGAAGAATCTTTGAACGCCAGACCGCATTCTGTGTGTCAGTGTGCTACAATGTTTCTCGTGACGGTTTTGTCAACGGTATCTAGAAATAGGTAACGCTTACCGTAGACCACTACAGTGTTGACCAGGAGAAAAAACTCCACTAGAGGAGCGATACCTGGTGTAACGGCACGATGAATTCCAACTGTGTTTGAAAGAAGCTGCAATTTCTTACGAGAGCATGTATTAGAGAAACCCTTAACATAGACAAATGTAATGTATTGCGAATACATAGAAAGAAGGATCCATTATTGTATGATTATATGATAGCGGAACAAACACTGGTAGCAGTTACTTCTGTAAAATACCTGGGAGTATGCGTGCGGAACGATTTGAAGTGGAATGATCATATAAAATTAATTGTTGATAAGGCGGGTACCAGGTTGAGATTCATTGGGAGAGTCCTTAGACAATGTAGTCCATCAACAAAGGAGGTGGCTTACAAAACACTCGTTCAACCTATACTTGAGTATTGCTCATCAATATGGGATCCGTACCAAGTCGGGTTGACAGAGGAGATAGAGAAGATCCAAAGAAGAGCGGCGCGTTTTGTCACAGGGTTGTTTGGTAAGCGTGATAGCGTTACGGAGATGTTTAGCAAACTCAAGTGGCAGACTCTGCAAGAGAGGCGCTCTGCATCGCGGTGTAGCTTGTTGTCCAGTTTTCGAGAGGGTGCGTTCCTGGATGAGGTATCGAATATATTGCTTCCCCCTACGTATACCTCCCGAGGAGATCACGAATGTAAAATTAGAGAGATTCGAGTGCGCACGGAGGCTTTCCGGCAGTCGTTCTTCCCGCGAACCATACGCGACTGGAACAGGAAAGGGAGGTAATGACAGTGGCACGTAAAGTGCCCTCCGCCACACACCGTTGGGTGGCTTGCGGAGTATAAATGTAGATGTAGAAGGCAGCTGATCCACGTCCTGGTTGTTGAATGCTGTACATCCTGTTCATGGCAGTGCAGACATGGTCCTGTTTACTGCAACATCGAGATTAGACTGTGAACATATAGAAGAATGCGCTGTCCATAGATGCACATCCATTCATTTTGCTGAACTATTCACATGTAATTTTCCTCTCGATGGAAAACCAACAGAACCACGGTAACATTGTGTAAAAAGACAAATTTGGTGCTTGTAGGATCTCAGTGTTTGAAATCATCATGTTTTATGAGTTTATATTGTTTCAGATCTTCGATAGTGATAGAGAATCCTTGTCCAAACCCAGAGATACTGCAACATACCTGTGACTTTTCAGACGTGGAGTTGTACCAAATTTCCTTTTCATGAACCACAGTGACCGTTCGCATATTCCTGCTCTGCTAGATAAATTTATCGCAGGTTTCCAAATCGTTATTGATTTGATACTAAATAATCTGAAGTAAGCATTATTCTGAGAGATACTAAGCTAGGCATGGTAACAATACGCTTTTCATACGAACTAATTTTCGATGCTCAACTACTTTATAAGTGAAATATTATGATCAGTAGCGACATGTTAGGCACATTCGTCAGTTACTTCGTTAGTGAGTTACTGGGCATTTCTCGCCACAATCGATTTTTAGCGTATCGTCTTACGCACTATTTTTTTTCTGTTGTTCATTACTGACATCGCACTTGCATTATTACAGTGTAGTGATTGATTAGCTGTTGTTTAAGCGTTATACTCAAGCTGACTTTACATAGGCTTTAGTATGCTTGTGGAGAAGAACTTTCACCAAGCAGCATTAACTGCCAACGAACTTTCCTTTCAATTCGTCACCAGTAAATGTTTCCAGAATCCTTAATAGGTGTTGGTTCTACATTTTCTAAATTTTATAGCAGTAATTTTACAAATATTTTCGAGTATTAACAGTAATGATCTCATGTGAAAGCTAGGGCTACATTGGTTTTTGCTATTATCGTGATTTTAGCTTCGCGTTTTATCGTAACTGCTGTTTGAATTCGTTTTTAAAGCATGTATTTTTGTCGTTGTATAGCCTATCACTTGCAATAATATGATTATTTACGAAAATAGATGATCGTTAATCAAAATCGGCTTTGGCACTGTCTGCTAAATAGCACAAAAATTTCGTACTCGCTAATTTTTACCGACAGCATTATCATCACTGATACGGTAATGTGTAAAAAAAGTAACAGCGTGTGTTGCTACGTAGGAAGAGTTTCATCTGAAATCATGTAAATACTTCGAAGGGCAACTGACAACTAGTCTATTATGTATTATGTAGGTGATACATATTTCCTTTGAGAGTGGCATTAATTTCGCTGCAACGTCATTCACCCCGTTGAAAGAACAACTGAAGAATTGAAATCTTAAGCACTCCGTAATTTTTTGTGAACCGTACTGCATAATTGCATACACATTTTTTTCTCTACAGTATTTGATAATATGATGCCAGAAAAGACTAACTAAATTAGAAGTTTCAATGTTGATTCGTATATCGATAGTTATTGTAGTTTTACCAGGGATTTTAAAAAGTAAGGCCAAGTAACTTTTATTGAAAGCTGCAATATATTTGCCACAGATATACTACACTATCTTTCAACAAGGTCATCAAGTATCTACTCATATAAACAACTGTCGGAACGTTCTGCCAATCGTTCAATTCCTCGCGACAGAAATCCTCTTCTTACCATTCGAGAACCACTGTGTGAACGTCTTCATCGTTTGAAAATCTCCGGTTGGAGCGAATCTGTTCCTCGATAGCTTAGGCTTTGACGTCTGTGGTCGATGTCGATTGTCTTCCTTCCTATCAGCTTCACTCACGTCTTGTTGCGCAATGGTCTTAGCGTGGGAAGCATGTGTAACTTCCTTTTTACAGTCTCCTCGTAAAAATGCTTTTGGCGAGATGAAAACAAATTACAAATATCTTTAACGTAGCAAAAGTTTAACGTTGCAACGGTAATAAAGAAGTTTCTTAACTCTGTCCAGAAATCCTAGCACCAGCTACCGTAAACGTGTATTGTAGTAGACGATTTACGGCCACATGCATTTGTGGTTTCCTTTTTTTGTTGCTGACGTAATTTTACAATGTAAGAGTGTATCTTGACATTATGTTCACGAAGAGAAGCTATTATTTAACAGTTTTATATCTCAGTTCCTTGATCTGAAAATCCGATTAATTTTCAACCATTGCCTTTATTTAAGTGATTTAGCAGAAGCAAGAGAGAAATTGTTACCGAAGTTAACCGGTGGAGTCATCCTTTACCGTCCCGCTGATGTGTCGGTCCAACTAAATGTAGCCAAGTGCGATTATTAACAATTTCTAATTAAACTTTTCTTCATTCTTCCGCTATTGTAAGTGATACCTCTTAGCTGCGTCAAGCTGGAACGCTCCCTCAGCCTGATGTAACAGTTACCTATAACAACACTAACTTCTGCATAAGACAGCAATCTGTGTCGTGTTCAAAACAGATAAACCCTAAGTTCCAAATATTATAACTTCTCCGAAACTGCTTATCGTATTTTGAATGTGAAATGCCGTTGAATTCGTTTATTTTACAACTTCGATAGTAGCAGCAGAAATTATTACAGGTCTATTTGGAAAAGAGAAGCTGTTACCTATATCTATGCAATTAATGTAACTATGAAAAGAGATTATACGTCATTTAATGAGGACTGTTTCACAATTCATTTGTGCGAAAACAGAATTACGATATTTTAAACGGTTCAGTAATTATTTGAGGTGAAAAACCAAAGTTCTAATCCTGCAGCGTGTGCTGGTTTCGATGTACATGCTGTGCTGTTGTAGCTTCCCACCGCTGTTCCCACTCACTTAAGAAACCAAAATCTCTTGCGGCCATCTCGGCAGCGTAACGTAGACGTTGGTGGCGTAATTACTTTACTCTTCCTGGCACATTAAAACACTGTTGAGGACTTGATATGAATCGGTAATTATATATTTCCTGGACAACTGTCAACAAACTGAATGAGTTGAGGCCGCCTCACTATGCTCTCAAAGCAACTAACTTCACATAATATCTTCCGCAACCACAACTGAACCAGCGATTACAGAGAGTTAATTTCGGTCTGATAGTGAGAATGGTCAGTTTTCCGCGAAGAGGGAAATCTGGTAGAGCACGCTGTTGCCTACCAACCCACCCCATAGCCTACCAAACTGTACCCCCTGTAGTGAATGGTTCTCGATGTACCATCAACGATAAATGTAGATTAGCAATGTTCTAAATGTCCATACTGTTAATGCGTAATAGTAACCAAGTGTGAGATTAAGTAGAAAAAGTTAAAGTTCCGTTCATTAGCAAATAGTATTGACTTAGAAAAATTACAAAGATCGTGAAACGTAATCCCGTACGCGCAATGCAGTAAATCTATCGCAGCACTACATTCACAATAATGTGCACGCAGGATCGTGTTTCACGATCTTTGAAATTTTTCTAAGTCCGAAATGTATGCTAATTTACGCAACTTCAACGTTTTCTACTTAATCTCACTGCTCGTTTCTACTGTGCATAAACAATATGGACACTTATGAACATTGCTAATGTGGTTTCCTAGGGGATGGTTTGGTGGGCAAATGCGATCAGCACTAGGTTTATGCATCTCGCTCAGTCTGTTCGTTATCTGTGACTTATTTCATCGAATTTAGCACTTCACTACACACGTCAAAAGAAGTTTTGCATCACCCCTGTTCCCAGAACTCCTGAAGATAGACGTTTAATGTGGATATTGTATCACAGACACAGCCAGTTAGACTGTTAAGAGATGTCACTAAACCCGCCCAAAGATGTAAGCAACGATGCATGTTAGACGGAGGGGGTCCGACAGCCAATCAGTTCCAGTTATTCCACCAAGAAGGTACACGGCTCGTGTTGTCAACCATGCCTAGACAGTCAATACCGCGGTTCCATCGCGTCCGCATTGTTACTTTGTGCCAGGAAGGGCTCTCAACAAGGGAAGTGTCCAGTCGTTTCGGAGTCAATCAAAGAGATGTTGTTCGGACATGGAGGAGATACAGACAGACAGGAACCGTCGATGACATGCCTCGCTCACGCCACCCAAGGGCTACTAGTGCAGTGGATGACCGCTACCAACGGATTACGGCTCGAAGGAACCCTGACAGCAACGCCACCATGTTGGATAATGCTTTTCGTGCAGACACAGGACGTAGTGTTACGACTCAGACTGTGCGCAATAGGATGCATGATGCACAACTTCACTCCCGACGTTCATGGCGAAGTTCATCTTTGCAACCACACCATGCAGCGCGCTACAGATGGGCCCAACAACATGCCGAATGGATTGCTCAGGATAATCGTCACGTTCTCTTCAGCGATGAGTGTTGCATATGCCTTCAACCAGACAATCGCCGGAGTCGTGTTTGGAGGCAACGCTGTCGCTTAGACACACTGTCTAGCGAGTGCATCAAGGTGGAGGTTCCCTGATGTTTTGGTGTGTCATTATGTGGAGCCGACGTACGCCACTGGTGGTCATGGAAGGCGCCGTAACGGCTGTACGATACGTGAATGCCATCCTCCGACCAATAGTGCAACCATATCGGCAGCATATTGGTGAGGCATTCGTCTTCATGGACGACAATTCGCGCCCCCATCGTGCCCATTTTGTGAATGACTTCCTTCATGATAACGACATTGCTCGACTTGAGTGGACAGCGTGTTTCCAGACATGAATCCTATCGAACATGCCTGGGATAGATTGAAAAGGGCTGTTTGTGAACGACGTGACCAACCAATCACTCTGAGGGGTCTACGCCGAATCGCCGTTGAGGAGTGGGGTAATCTGGACCAACAGTGTCTTGATGAACTTGTGGATAGTATGCCACGACGAATACAGACATGCATCAATGCAAGACGACGTGCTACTGGGTATTAGAGGTACCGGTATGTTCAGCAATCTGGATCACCACCTCTGAAGGTCTCGCTGTGTGGCGGTACAACACGCAGTGTGTGGTTTTCATGAGCAATAGAAAGGGCGGAAATGATGTTTATGTTGATCTCTGTTCCAATTTTGTGCACAGGTTCCGGAACTCTCGGAACCGAGGTGATGCAAAACTTTTTTTGATGTGTGTATATGAGTAACCGCTGTGGTGCTTTTATTCATTCGCCGGGTTGTCTGTCGTCGCGCGCATCGTGTGTTTCTTTGGCGTCCAAATATTTAGAACACCGTGTTAGATGTGGAGGCTGACTATAATACGAGTGTTGATACTGCAAAGATTATTGATGTTATACATGGTCTTTCTGTGTTTCGTTGCGTCCGTGATGATTTTGCATTGACTGATGTTGATGTTCAAACTGTTCAAGTGTGGCTTACGGTTGCTATTGTTCGCGTTGATTCTGCCTTATGTTCATAAGTTATGATTCTCCTGCATATCGAACTTTCCTCTTTAGCGGCCCAAACAAGTGATTCCGATCTTCCGCCCGGATCCATGCCAGTACACACTCCTGTACCAAATGAACATCATTCTTCCAACATTAATCTGCAATCAGACCCACTAAGACTTTCATTCTTGTTTTCGTACTTTATGCTTATCTTCTCTGCCACCTTCCTTGTGGCACAGCATTTCTGTGCCGGGTTTGTTATTTCTTATGAATGCACTCATTGGATTTCCGGCACATGTTTTACGAGTAAATGCAGTTCAGCATATTGTCTGTGAAAGTCGGTCAGTCGTCTACATTAATTCTTTGTTATTTAATCTTCAAACACTGCATACTTTACACTAAACATAAAATCTGCTATGGAATGATTTTTTTGTTATTAATAATAATTGCTAAAACGAACAATAATGTAACGACGTAAAAGCTGTCTGATAAGAAACCTGTTCATTGAGCGCAGTAATTTTGTGAAGGGCAGCCGTGTTGGCAAGGGCAAATTACAGAAAGCTGGATGGAGGGCCTGTGTGATATAACAGAGGTTCCCGCCGACTGGCCATGCTGGCGGGGCGTTGCGTCGGCCGTGGCAGGGGAACGGCCTCGGCAATTACATAGCCGACGCTGCGCCAGAGCTTTGTCTCGCGTCCGCCTCGTGACCACAAGCAGTAGTACGTTCTCGCCAGGGTTCATCTTGTACTCTATTCAACTTATACCATCTTCTTTACTGTTATTTCGATCAGTTCTCATTCTGCGCTGAGCAAACACTGAAGGCTGCCCGTGTATTCTGCAGTAGTTAGGACATAGTTCTGGTATTTAGATCGACTGTGGTTCAAAACTTTACAAAATCAACTAAGAATATCGATACGATTGTTCCTCCATAGAAACAGAAGGCTAATTTCCTCGTTCACCTTTTGAGCCGCACTCTTTAACAATTTATTGAGAAGCTGTATCATAATCGAGTATGAGACAGATGTTTTGAAATAACAGAGGTAACAGAGCTGTAGACTAATATGAATGCCTTGTATTAGATAAAACTGCGTATCAGTGAATATGTCAATTAATTTACCACCTTAAAACCCCCAACTTCAGTTAAGGAACTCTTATTAAATGGAACTATACTATTTTCGATCAGGAAATATTTTAAAATCCCGATCAATCCAGCTTTTTTCCTACGACCATTTAATCTGAGACTTTATCTTTCCACATCCCAAAAAAAATAATTCCAAACTGCGTCACGTTTAGTGTCGCAGATAATTACAATCTCGGCTTCTGACACTAGGCCATTATTTTTACTCCTAGTATTCTTGAAGCTTAAGCTAGTTTGCAGAGGAGCATGGTAGAATTATCTGCCGCACGTCGTCTTGGAGCCATGAAGAAAGAAAGATTGGGGTTCAACATACTGTCTACGACGATGTTCTTAGAACCGTTTTGAAACCAGATGCCTATGCCTTGTTGCCTGAACGCTGAGAAAAGCTACTCACGTGGCTGCAGTGGTACACTATCGTTTCTGTAATTTACTGCGCTAAGTTGGCCATGTGCTGTCGTGTCTGCTCCCTCCTTTGTTTGTCTTTGTTATATCCTGCAAAATCCTAAGGTTAAATGAACCAAATCTCAGAAGAGTGCTCCTATTGGGACAGTAACTAGGACTATCAGTCCTAGTGCGCGGACACGTGATCCTGTTTTACCGTCTTGCCGTCACCAACAATCATTGATGACTATACTTTGCGTTTCCGGTTAATTGGTCCAACAACAGTGAACCTGTAGCGTCGCAAGTTGTTTCGAGCGAACGTTTGTTTTAGGATAGCTTCCTGTATATAACTTCGGGGGCTGACATCTAGCGGCCTACCTGGGAGACACGTGCACCTGTCATTGCCTGGCGTGGGAAAGCTATTCAATGTCTCTTACTGAACGCGTACATTCGCCACTTATAAGAATCTAAAAAAAAAAAGGATAGTAGTTTTTGCGTAATCACTTTCAAAATTTGTATACTGCACTTTGTTATTAATAGAAAGGAGGTGTGAAAATCTCAGCTTTCTACGAGCATATTTTTGGAGACAGAAAAATTTATCTTAAAGTTAGAAAAACTACACTTAAGAGAGGAAATTCACCTGGGAACTTTTATGACTTGTTTTTGGTTGTCAATTGAAATACTCACCTGAAGTATGAGGGTATAGAATTATTTAATTGAAATTTAATTTAAAAATTTTAAATACCTTACAATTTTCGTAGTATGAAATCTAGAATAACTTTAGAAGGAACTAATAAAATCAGTATTTATTTTATTATGTGTTATGTGAGCCCGTGAGTAAATGAGAGTGTGTATGTGGGACATTCGTCAAATTTCAGTATTGTATTATACACTGTCTTAAGTAACCTGCAAGAGTTACACACAAGCCTGTCATGGGGAAATGATCCTAGAGGATTTGCCCACATTGCTAATGACGTATGTCTAGGTGTAATTGCTATTGTAACAGAGCAGCCAGAAAGTCAGCTGGAGTAAAATCTGTATTTAAACAATATTTCCAGACTTACTGTCTTTTCGTTTTCGTTTAATAAACATTACTATAATATTTATATGTCAGATTGACGCAAATGCGTCTGTGTATAAGGATTGGTACAGACCAGTTTTGGCGCGAGTATGATCACGAGCGAGTATTCTGGTTGGCAGTCAGTATGGTCAGCCAATCAGAATTGAGACGATTCCCGGGAAGTCGCTCGCTAGCTTTGAACGCGGACGGTCATCTTACTAGTGCCAGTAAAAATAATGTGTAAGATGAAGACTTACTTAGTGTTTGAGTTATTGGTGAGCTAAGTCGATAGCAGTTGTTGTTGAGGCCTGCTTGGCGAAATTTCAGAGATTTTGACTAAATCTGTTGGACAGATATTCACGTATTCTCGCGTGAAATATTGACCTTCATAGAATCCGCGTGGCATGTTTCAGTATTCAACTACTGAGCATTTTTGGCGAGCAGTTTCTTTTTTAGAAATCCACAAGAAGGACCGAATGTATAACTCATATTAGTGGTGAAGTTAATAACTGTGAAAACGTTGTTTAATTTGGGTCGGGTTTGGACAGATTTCTGACTGCTGGGCGTGCGAAATGTGTGTATGAATCGTGAACTGGAAGGAAATAGCCAATAATTTAAATGTGAACTGAATAGTACCTTTTCTTTGGTTATCCAGGACAAAATAAACATTACTGTGTGGAAATTACGGACATTATTTTCCAGAAGCCAATACATTTCCTCACTGCCAAATAAAATTGGATGACAGTATTGCTACAGAACTTTCATTCATAAACAGAGTTGCGCGGCCTCAGTAATTGTAGATATTAGGTAGTGTTTTTTATCAACGATGCTTTTACATCATCTTGTAAGTATCTACGTTGCCGAGTGAAGGGACATTGAGCGGACGGCGTTCTGAGGTAGGTGAATTTTAATTAGCAGCCTGCACAGTAACAACGACGAATAGACACGAGAAATTAAACCCCGACTAGCCGCATACTTGTACACGGGGCGCACAACAAAGGCCTCGCAATTTTTTTGGCATTTGCTGATGTTGTTGTTGTTGTGGTCTTCAGTCCTGAGACTGGTTTGATGCAGCTCTCCATGCTACTCTATCCTGTGCAAGCTTCTTCATCTCCCAGTACCTGCTGCAACCTACATCCTTCTGAATCTGCTTAGTGTATTCATCTCTTGGTCTCCCCCTATGATTTTTACCCTCCACGCTGCCCTCCAATACTAAATTGGTGATCCCTTGATGCCTCAGAACATGTCCTACCAACCGATCCCTTCTTCTGGTCAAGTTGTGCCACAAACTTCTCTTCTCCCCAATCCTATTCAATACTTCCTCATTACTTATGTGATCTACCCATCTAATCTTCAGCATTCTTCTGTAGCACCACATTTCGAAAGCTTCTATTCTCTTCTTGTCCAAACTATTTTCCGTCCATGTTTCACTTCCATACATGGCTACACTCCATACAAATACTTTCAGAAACGACTTCCTGACACTTAAATCTATACTCGATGTTAACAAATTTCTCTTCTTCAGAAACGCTTTCCTTGCTATTGCCAGTCTACATTTTATGTCCTCTCTACTTCGACCATCATCAGTTATTTTGCTCCCCAAATAGCAAAACTCCTTTACTACTTTAAGTGTCTCATTTCCTAATCTAATACCCTCAACATCACCCGACTTAATTCGACTACATTCCATTATCCTCGTTTTGCTTTTGTTGATGTTCATCTTATATCCTCCCTTCAAGACACCATCCATTCCGTTCAACTGCTCTTCCAAGTCCTTTGCTGTCTCCGACAGAATTAAAATGTCATCAGCGAACCTCAAAGTTTTTATTTCTTCTCCATGGATTTTAATACCTACTGCGAATTTTTCTTTTGTTTCCTTTACTGCTTGCTCAATATACAGATTGAATAACATCGGGGAGAGGCTGCAACCCTGTCTTAATCCCTTACTATCCACTGCTTCCCTTTCATGTCCCTCGACTCTTATAACTGCCATCTGGTTTCTGTACAAATTGTAAACAGCCTTTCGCTCCCTGTATTTTACCCCTGCCACCTTTAGAATTTGAAAGAGAGTATACCAGTCAACATTGTCAAAAGCTTTCTCTAAGTCTACAAATGCTAGAAACGTAGGCTTGCCTTTCCTTAATCTTTCTTCTAAGATAAGTCGTAAGGTCAGTATTGCCTCACGTGTTCCAGTGTTTCTACGGAATCCAAACTGATCTTCCCCGAGGTTGGCTTCTACTAGTTTTTCCATTCGTCTGTAAAGAATTCGTGTTAGTATTTTTCAGCTGTGGCTTATTAAACTGATTGTTCGGTAATTTTCACATCTGTCAACACCTGCTCTCTTTGGGATTGGAATTATTATATTCTTCTTGAAGTCTGAGGGTATTCCACCTGTTTCATACATCTTGCTCACCAGATGGTAGAGTTTTGTCAGGACTGGCTCTCCCAAGGCCGTCAGTAGTTCCAATGGAATGTTGTCTACTCCGGGGGCCTTGTTTCGACTCAGGTCTTTCAGTGCCCTGTCAAACTCTTCACGCAGTATCGTATCTCCCATTTCATCTTCATCTACATCCTCTTCCATTTCCATAATATTGTCCTCAAGTACATCTCCCTTGTATAGACCCTCTATATACTCCTTCCACCTTTCTGCTTTCCCTTCTTTGCTTAGAACTGGGTTTCCATCTGAGCTCTTGATGTTCATACAAGTGGTTCTCTTATCTCCAAAGGTCTCTTTAATTTTCCTGTAGGCAGTATCTATATTACCCCTAGTGAGATAAGCCTCTACATCCTTACATTTGTCCTCTAGCCATCCCTGCTTAGCCATTTTGCACTTCCTGTTGATCTCATTTTTGAGACGTTTGTATTCCTTTTTTCCTGCTTCATTTACTACATTTTTATATTTTCTCCTTTCATCAATTAAATTCAATATTTCTTCTGTTACCCAAGGATTTCTACTAGTCCTCGTCTTTTTACCTACTTGATCCTCTGCTGCCTTTACTACTTCATCCCTCAAAGCTACCCATTCTTCTTCTACTGTATTTCTTTCCCCCATTCCTGTCAATTGTTGCCTTATGCTCTCCCTGAAACTCTGTACAACATCTGGTTCTTTCAGTTTATCCAGGTCCCATCTCCTTAAATTCCCACCGTTTTGCAGTTTCTTCAGTTTTAATCTACAGGTCATAACCAATAGATTGTGGTCAGAGTCCACACCTGCCCCTGGAAATGTCTTACAATTTAAAACCTGGTTCCTAAATCTCTGTCTTACCATTATACACTCCTGGAAATGGAAAAAAGAACACATTGACACCGGTGTGTCAGACCCACCATACTTGCTCCGGACACTGCGAGAGGGCTGTACAAGCAATGATCACACGCACGGCACAGCGGACACACCAGGAACCGCTGTGTTCGCCGTCGAATGGCGCTAGCTGCGCAGCATTTGTGCACCGCCGCCGTCAGTGTCAGCCAGTTTGCCGTGGCATACGGAGCTCCATCGCAGTCTTTAACACTGGTAGCATGCCGCGACAGCGTGGACGTGAACCGTATGTGCAGTTGACGGACTTTGAGCGAGGGCGTATAGTGGGCATGCGGGAGGCCGGGTGGACGTACCGCCGAATTGCTCAACACGTGGGGCGTGAGGTCTCCACAGTACATCGATGTTGTCGCCAGTGGTCGGCGGAAGGTGCACGTGCCCGTCGACCTGGGACCGGACCGCAGCGACGCACGGATGCACGCCAAGACCGTAGGATCCTACGCAGTGCCGTAGGGGACCGCACCGCCACTTCCCAGCAAATTAGGGACACTGTTGCTCCTGGGGTATCGGCGAGGACCATTCGCAACCGTCTCCATGAAGCTGGGCTACGGTCCCGCACACCGTTAGGCCGTCATCTGCTCACGCCCCAACATCGTGCAGCCCGCCTCCAGTGGTGTCGCGACAGGCTTGAATGGAGGGACGAATGGAGACGTGTCGTCTTCAGCGATGAGAGTCGCTTCTGCCTTGGTGCCAATGATGGTCGTATGCGTGTTTGGCGCCGTGCAGGTGAGCGCCACAATCAGGACTGCATACGACCGAGGCACACAGGGCCAACACCCGGCATCATGGTGTGGGGAGCGATCTCCTACACTGGCCGTACACCACTGGTGATCGTCGAGGGAACACTGAATAGTGCACGGTACATCCAAACCGTCATCGAACCCATCGTTCTACCATTCCTAGACCGGCAAGGGAACTTGCTGTTCCAACAGGACAATGCACGTCCGCATGTATCCCGTGCCACCCAACGTGCTCTAGAAGGTGTAAGTCAACTACCCTGGCCAGCAAGATCTCCGGATCTGTCCCCCATTGAGCATGTTTGGGACTGGATGAAGCGTCGTCTCACGCGGTCTGCACGTCCAGCACGAACGCTGGTCCAACTGAGGCGCCAGGTGGAAATGGCATGGCAAGCCGTTCCACAGGACTACATCCAGCATCTCTACGATCGTCTCCATGGGAGAATAGCAGCCTGCATTGCTGCGAAAGGTGGATATACACTGTACTAGTGCCGCCATTGTGCATGCTCTGTTGCCTGTGTCTATGTGCCTGTGGTTCTGTCAGTGTGATCATGTGATGTATCTGACCCCAGGAATGTGTCAATAAAGTTTCCCCTTCCTGGGACAATGAATTCACGGAGTTCTTATTTCAATTTCCAGGAGTGTATAATCTATCTGATACCTTTTAGTATTTGCTGATATGAAATTTAAAACAAGTTTATACTTTGATCTGAGAACTTGAGTTTTATTACCTTGACACATTACCTGGCAAATACGGAGTACGTACCAATGTTGTAGCTCAGATTCCCTACTTAATCGATTGTGCCCACTAACAAGGAAAGAATGTGCGATCAAACGAATATACGGGGTGGCAATTATTGAACTATGTGAAATAAAATCGTCATAACTTCTGAACGGTTTTCGTTACGAGTTTTAATCTGCACGGATGGCCGCAGGACATGATGAGAATTACACACATCAAAAAAAGTTATGCATCAGTTGGGTTCCGAGAGTTCTGGAACCTGAACAGAAAATTGGGATGGAGATCAATATAAACATCACTTCCGCACCTTTTATTGCTCATGAAAACCACACATTGCATGTTGTACCACCATACAGCGAGACCTTCAGAGGTGGTGATCGAGATTGCTGTACACACCGGTACCTCTAATACCCGGAAGCACGTCGTCTTGCATTGATGCATGTCTGTATTCGTCATGGCAAACTATCCAAAAGTTCATCAAGGCACTGTTGGTCCAGATTGTCCCACTACTCAACGACGATTCGGCGTAGACCCCTCAGAGTGGTTGGTGGGTCACGTCGTTCATAAACAGCCCTTTTCAATCTATCCCAGGCATGTTCGATAGGGTTCATGTCTGGAAAACACGCTGGCCACTGTAGTCGAGCGAAGTCGTTATCCTGAAGGAAGTCATTCACAAGATGTGCATGACGGGGGCGCGAATTGTCGTCCTTGAAGACGAATGCCTAGCCAGTATGTTGCCGATATGGTTGCACTATCGGTCGGAGAATGGAATTCACGTATCGTACAGCCGTTATGGTACCTTCCATGACCACCAGCGGCGTACGTCGGCCCCACATAATGCCACCTCAAAACATCAGGGAACCTCCTCCTTGCTGCACTCGCTGGACAGTGTGTCTAAGCGACAGCGTTGCCTCCAAACACGCCTCCGACGATTGTCTGGCTGAAGGCATATGCGACACTCATCGCTGAAGAGAATGTGACGCCTATCCTGAGCAGTCCATTCGGCATGTTGTTGGGCCCATCTGTAGCGCGCTGCATGGTGTCGTTGTTGCAAAGATGGACCTCGCCATGGACGTCGGGAGTGAAGTTGTGCATCATGCAGCCTATTGCGCACAGTTTGAGTCGTAACACGACGTCCTGTGGCTGCACGAAAAGCATTATTCAACATGGTGGCGTTGCTGTCAGTGTTCCTCCGAGCCATAATCCGTAGGCAGCGGCCATCCACTGCACTAGTAGCCCTTGGGTGGCGTCAGCGAGGCATGTCATCGACAGTTCCTGTCTCTCTGTATCTCCTCCACGTCCGAACAACATCGCTTTGGTTGTCAAATGGTTCAAATGGCTCTGAGCACTATGGGACTCAACTGCTGAGGTCATCAGTCCCCTAGAACTTACAACTACTTAAACCTAACTAACCTAAGGACATCACACATAACCATGCCCGAGGCAGGATTCGAACCTGCGACCGCCTTTGGTTGTCTCTGAGACTTCTGGACACTTTCCTTGTTGAGAGCCGTTCCTGGCGCAAAGTAATAATTCGGACGCGATCGAACCGCGGTATTGACTGTCTAGGCATGGTTGAACTACAGACAACACGAGCTGTGTACCTTCGTCTTGGTGGAATGACTGGAACTGTTCGGCTATTTTACCTACTCAACCTAATAGGCGCTGCTCATGCGCCGTTGTTTACATATTTCGACGGTTTTAGTGACATCTCTGAACAGTCAAAGGGACTGTGTCTATTGTACAATATCCACAGTCAACGTCTATCTTCAGGAGTTCTGGGAACATGGATGATGCAAAAAGTTTTGTGATGTGTGTAGTATGCGCTGTATGGTTTGGTTTAGCGACGAAGCCCACTTTCATTTGTATGGGATCGTCAATAAACAAAATTGGCGCATTTGGGGGACTCAGAATCGTTATTTTGCGAGCGAGAAGTTTCTTCACCGTCAACGGGTGACTGTGTGTCTTGTAGTGTCCAGTCACGGAATAATCTGTGCTATATTCCTTGACGGTATTGTGACTACCGAACGGCATGTGGATTTTGGAAGATGATTTCATCTCCATTATCCAAAGTGACCCTGATTTTGACAAGATGTGGTTCATGCAAGACGGAGCTAGGTCCCATCGAAGCCATTGAGTGTTTGATGTCCTGGAGGAGCACTTAGGGAAGCGCATTCTGGCTCTGGGTACCCAGAGGCTACTGGCGTGGGCCTCGATTGGCCACCATATTCTCCGGATCTGAAATCATATGACTCCTTTGTGTGGGGCTATATTAAGGGCAAGGTGTACAGAAATAACTCCAAAACCACTGCACTGCTGGACCGAAAACAAATATTTGCACTGACTTCAGCAACAAATGTTTGAACTCTTTGAGTGATATCTTCTTCATCCTTATCTTTTCGTGCATGGAGCAGAGATATACGGCGTTATGTTATTGTAAACTCCTTTTTCAGACCAGTAATAAATTGCAGTGCCAATGTAAAGTTTGTACGCCCGAGATTTCTGGCTACTTCCAGTACCCAATGTTGTAAATGTCAATAAAGACGTAAGAACTGCATTCTCGTGCAACATAAAATTGCGCCATTATAGGCTGCTTGATGATACTGAAATGTAAAGTAGGGTTGCCTTTGAAAACTGTATTGCCTTCTCTTTTCTTTGCCATACAGCTTTCAATATTGCTTTTAGCCTTCAGTTTGGGTATCTTTCCAGCAGATTGTCATATGTATTGAAACTTCTGACGTGATAATTATCGTGTATGTTCTCTAGTGTGTTGTCATCAAACACCATGATGACGTTTTCGATTTTAAACTTCTTACCGGGAGAAGGTTGGAATGCACTTTCAATGCCTCCATAGCCTCGTCTCGAACTTGCCGTATCACTACCGCTTGCAGTGAGTTGTTCGCCACTGTCATCAACAGCATAACTGTGTGTCAGTGTTACAGTAGTATCCGTTTACAACCGGTAATAATATTTTTGCCCTATAAAAAATACCAGAAAACATGCGAATGACCGATCTTCTACACCAGAACCATCTCCACGAAGAACAGTTCGTTGTGACTTACTCTTAATTAATCGAAATACATTAGTAGGATTGATAGCCAATCACCGACCCATCTTGTTACACAAATAACTTCACAAAATGCAACTTCACATACGCACTGCACCATCTCTACTGGTCTCGAATGGAGTAGCGTCAGGCAGATGCCGAATTCAGCATGGTATACTCAGTGGCCTCTAATGGACGACTGCAGCGATTTGCAAATAAACGAATATCCTCGGTTCAATAATGGGCCTTTTAATGAATCCTCTGGACTAGCGGTTCTAGGCGCTCAGTCCGGAACCGCGCTACTGCTACGGTCGCAGATTCAAATCCTGCCTCGGGCGTGGATGTGTGTGATGTCCTTAGGTCAGTTAGGTTTAAGTAGTTCTAAGTTCTAGAAGACTGATGACCACAGATGTTAAGTCCCATAGCGCTCAGAGCCATTTGAACCATGTTTTGAACTCTCACGTGATTGTGCTGTAAATGTTTCTTTTCAGGCCCGAGTACTTTCCTTGTAAGTTGAAGACAGTTTTCAACTTCATCTGACAAGAAATCTTCCACTCTGACACATCGATCTAAATTTCACTGTTGCCACCGACATAACAGGTAGACCCCAAATGTTCCAGTCTGATGGCAAAAGAGTAGCAGGAAGTGACGCCATCATTGCACAGTCTAATATCGTCCTGTATTTGCCCGCAATTCGAGTACAAAGAGTATACTAATTTGGAAAAATGCACACCTCCACATTATACTGCTTTATTATCACAGCATTTAAATCCAATTAACTTCAAATATTAAAGCTCTTATGTGAATTAAATCGCTCTGTATAAGAGTGATCCGTCATTGTGGTACGCATGGCAAGACGCTGATTAGTTTCAAGTATCGTGAGATTCTAGTGGACTGAATGGATCACAAAATTTTTTACCTGCTTCGAAAGGGCAATAGCAGCTTTTAGAGTGAAAATTTAGTTAGCTATTATACACAATTTGTGGAGGAATTGTTCTGGCATATAAAACCATAACTGATCATTTTGAGTAGCTACCCAATTAACTATACCTCATGTGCTTCACTTAATCTTTTCAGTGAGGCAAAATACTGAACACAACAAATCACTGTCCTTTACGTGACTCTGTACATTACAGTTCGATTGACAGATAATTATTCTGTTACGAAAGTTTCTCCTGAACGCAAAATCACTATCGATCAAAGCCCATAAGTTCTTAGCCAGGTAAGCTACAAACAATTTACACAATGCTGTAAATTTCATTTTTATTTCGATTTATATGTGCCTTGTTCCATTCAACCGTGTCAAATTTATTCTTATGTTTCTCACGGCGATTTAATGTCTGGCTCACAAAGCTCGGCTTTCAGCCCCCATTTAGGAAACAGGAGTCAGCAGTAACAGTGTCTGCGACAGGAACGGGATGAGCAGCAGCTTGAAAGCAGATGACGGACAGCGTCCAGGTCACGCAGGTCAAGCCTCCAGCAGACTTGCAAGGTGATGGTGACCTCTGCGCCCCATCAATGACCTCTTGGAAGTTGGCAGTGCAACTGGCAGGACCGGCGCCCTTCCAGCCAGATTTGTGGTTCCATAGACGATCAGTGACGGCTAGGTGTGCCAAGGGTCGAGCTCCATAGCCTCCCCTTTCACTGGATAGCTGCAACTAGCACACGAGCTGAGAGTGTGCACTGGGCAGTCGGCAGTCAGCACATATCAAATCCACATTTGTTAAGAGAGATGAGTCATTTATTTTGGCGCTTCCCGTATGCTCTGTGGCGGTGGGGATGGCAATGACGTCATGTGTCCCCTTCACTGTCAACTCCCCTAGTGACTTCAGACTTCCGCAACTTCAGCTTTCAGCGAATCTTTTATTGCTGGGAGGACACCTGAATACTTAAATTTGCGTTGTGCCTAGTACTCCTTACGAAACTCTACTTGTCACTAGAATGACGGCATCTCTCGGTTTTCCAGGATGTCATTATGCTTGGCTTGTGGATATGGGTGCTCGGTCGTTCCCCCGTACTATGGCAGCTTCCTTGTTTGCCGCAACTAACTCAGCATTTCCGCTAACTGGCACTTCTACTGGTCAGTGCCACAGGCAGTTCGGCTTCTGGGAGCTGCCAACGTGGAACGTGAACGAGCTTTTGGTGTCCACCGGAGATAATATCCTGGGCCGTAACATCTCCCCCTTTCTTCAAAAAATTCGTCTCGAATTTATCTATCTGGAGTACCCATAACAACCTCATGCTACATATTTTGCATCAGTAGTGACACATTAAAGAACTTAAGCTATTTTCCTATTACCACACAGCTAATTTACATAAATTTCAACGGTTCATACACCGAAGCAAAAATGTAGGTCTTTGCAGAAGTCATTTCTCACACACCAACGCAGTTATTCATATACTTATAGATCATCTATTAGTTTACACGCAATTCCCTTACTATATCTGAGCTTTATTTACAAACCAATCAACGGGTATCTGGTGCACAGGTAAATCTGAGCGGTGAATTGCCTTTCGTTTAAAGCAGAAGTAAGCTACACAGATCGTAATCAGAACCGCTATAGCGCTGGTGGATGTCACACTTATATTCGTGGTAATATGATGTCTGTCACAGTATTCCTGCGTATACTGGCACATTTGTTCCTCTTTAATTCTCCCTTTTTGCATTGCTACTAGTTAGTCCAGTGAGCGTAGAGTGTTTGAATTCAGGGTATTTGGAAACGTTAATTTTGGGTAGGCAGCACCTCTGGAGGATTCTCAGGCCAGTGCAACACAGTTTGTTTCCACTTAAGTGTGGTCGTACCAGCGATTGTAGCTGGTAGACGAAATTTCACACCTACAGAGGCTCAAGTCATACCGTTTGTTATTATTCCGATATCCCAGTAATCCTGCTCTAGTCATGCCTGTTGGTTTCCCGTTTTCGTAACAGTTTACCATGACGACTTCCGGTGAAAAAACTGAGTAGACCTAGTGGCGTCAACTCTCCGGAAACGTGGATGAGGCGTTAACACTTAGACATTCACTTGCTTTGGTTTATCCCAGGAATAAGTAGATCTCGTATGGCTGTACGCCAGTTAGTATCATCCTGCTTGGGGACATCTGACAGTTCAAATCCGTGTCCGGTCGTCCTGATTTACGTTTTCCGTGATTTCCCTAAATCGCTCCAGACAAATTCCGGGATTGTTCCTTTGGAAAGACACGGCCGATTTCCTTCCCCATCCTTCCCTAATCCGAGCTTGTGCTCCGTCTCCAATGATCTCGTTGTCGACGGGACGTTAAACACTAATCTCTGCCTCCTCCTCCTCTTTCCTTTTCTTGGGCAAATCGTATTACCTCGTAATCAGACTCACTTAAACAAAGTGCCCACCTTGTTAATCTGCTGCAAGGGTCCATCAGTCCTGTTAACCATTTGAGAGCAGCGCGATCCATCTCTACATTAAACTTTTGGCCACATATGTAGCGGCGTAAGTAATTAATGCCCTGGATTCCTGCTAGCTTCTCCTTCTCATGGGTGGAATAATTTTTCTCTCCTTTGTTGAACCGTCAGGATACCCACGCTACAGGGTGCTCATTACCATCTATATTCTGTCCTAGGACATATCCAAGAGCCCTATTACTTACATCACTAAACAGAACATATTTTCTTTTCAAAATCGAGGAATATCGAAACTGGGTCCGATGCCAGAGCTCGTTTTAAAGTATCGAACGCCGTCTGACATTCGGTAGACCATTCAAATTTTGCTTCTTTCCGTAACAAATGGTTCAAAGGTCTGGCAATTTCAGTGAAGTCCGTTACGAATCGGCGATAATAATTACAGATATGATGAAACTCTGCAACTGTTTAAATGTCTTTGATGGCGAAAAAGTCTGAGTTTCTGGATCTTTTCTCACACCTTCCTTGCTAATTACATTCCCAAGATAATTTACTTCCGTTGCTGAAGAGTAACATTTGTCGATGCTAAGTGTTAGTCGTGCTGTTCTCAGTCTTCTGAATACCTCCTTTAACCGCCGTACATGCTCTCCCATGTCCTTTGCAAACACTATTACGTTATCCAGACAGATGAAACATTGTTTTAGTTTCAGTCCAGTAAGTACACCTTGCGATAATCTTCGAAAGGTAGCGGGTGCATTCTTCAGTGCTAATGGGATTTGACGATATTGGAAATAACCTCCTGGGACAGAAAAATCTGTCTTTGGTCGATTCTCAGGCGCAGATACCTGCTCTTTAAATCCACTATGGAGAAATAGTTACACTGACCCAAGTTGCTGGGAGTCTCTATGTTTGGCATCGGATATGAATCGATGATCGTTCATGCAGTGAGGTACCTGTACTTTGTAGTACCATCTGGTGACTTTTTTGGAACCAAAATTACTGGTGGACCCCAGGGACTATTACTATACTTAACAAGCCCGCCCAGTTAGCCGAGCGGTCTAACGCACGGCTTTCCGGAGTGGGAAGGAGCGCCTGTCCCCGGGACGAATCCGCCCGGTGGACTTGTGTCGAGGTCCGATGAGCCGACCAGTCTGTGGATGGTTTTTAGGCGGTTTTCCATCTGCCACGGCGAATGCAGGATGGTTTCCCTTATTCCGCCTCAGCTACACTATGTCGGCGATTGCTGCGCAAACAAGTTCTCCACGTACGCGGACACCACCATTACTCTACCACGCAAACATAGGGGTTACACTCGTCTGGTGTGAGACGTTCCCTTGGGGGGGAGGGGGGGGCACCGGGGGCCGAACCGCACAATAACCCTGGGTTCGGTGTGGGGAGGCGGAGGGGTGAACTGGACTGCGGTAGTCGTCGTGGGGTTGCGGACCACGGACCACTGCGACTGCGGCGGGGACGGAGCCTCTCCGTTTTCTATGTCCCCGGTTAACATTGTAACCTCCCCGCAGCAATAATTAAATGGAAATTGAAATGTGAGCCAGATGTAAACTCCCCACACAATATCGTTAAATGGAAATGAAGCCAAGCGTAGCCTCGCCACACAAAATATTATATAAATGAATTAAATGTAGCCTCTGAACAAAATTGGCTCTGATTTATAGTCTCTGAGCAAACAATGCATTCACACTTACTATTCCCACAAAATTCTTTTTTCATTTAATGTCAATTCGAAATAGAAAAATTCCTAAACACCAAAATTAATAAAAAAGTTCTGTAACCTGATGAATTTTATGAGGACAGCAGCGCTGACCTTCGGCCCTGTATTCTGAATAAAAAAGCAAAAAATTTTTACCTAAATAAAACTGCAATTGTATCCGTTCTTAATTACTCATTTTTCGACACAACTTCGTGCAATTCTGGCGTATATTTTTTTTGATTCTTGGCTGCAATGATAATGCATTGGAAATTCTTTAAATTGAAATGAATGCTTTTCTTTAAAAGAGTTGCTTTATATTATAAAATTATTATTCGGGGATTTCTTTGAACAAATTAAATTACAATTAACATACATTATTAAATATGCGCAAGGCTGCTTCTTTACCTTCTACAACCATACTCATCCTCCAGAGTCCTGACCAGAGTCGCGACCAGAGCACACAGCCGACGCATGCCGACTCCCGCCGACTAGCACGGACTAACACGGACTGACGACTACTGTGGACTGCTACCCACTCGCTACTACAACTGTCGACTCGCGCGGTCAAGCGCAGACTAGCAACAGCTAACGATAAACTACTCTCTGGTCAGAGATTCTGTCATGCCTCGCCCATCGCTGGCAATGTATACGTCTTTCAACATAC
Source organism: Schistocerca cancellata (assembly GCF_023864275.1). Taxonomy (NCBI): domain Eukaryota; kingdom Metazoa; phylum Arthropoda; class Insecta; order Orthoptera; family Acrididae; genus Schistocerca; species Schistocerca cancellata. The sequence goes on along the minus strand of NC_064629.1, from coordinate 648,423,054 downwards.
AATACAATACAATGCTTAACAATACCGTTAGCTAGCTGCTGGTGTGTAAATTCTTCTATTATTGGATACACACACTTCGGAACTCGATATTGATTCTTATACACTGGAGCATTATTCTCTGTAGGTATTCTATGTTGCATGATAGGCGTTACTGATAATGTGCCGCTCAGATTAAATAAATCCATGAATTGCAGCAACATAGCTTCCATTGCTTCATTTCTCGCGTAACACAGATGTATTGACAGTTTGCTTGTGGCAGAGATCATCACTTGAACCATCCAAGTCATTTTCCTCCAAAACATCCGAATTAGCAATTAGTAAATCCTTCGGCAGGCTCAGTTCGTCCTTGCCAAAATTATCAAGAATGACTGGAACCATAAAATTTTCTTCCATGTAGCTGATACGTTCTATACTTCTGCGTACAAAACAGTGTGACTTGTCTAATTCTTCGTTAGTTCCCAATTGCTCCACAAGATATAATAAATCCTTAGGTAGTGAAATGTGTGTTCTTATAGGACAACTATCCAAGGATTTTCACCCAATAATATTCAAACAGCAGACTCTGTACACAATTTATTAAATTGCCAATACTTAACTCTTTTAAATAATAACAAATTAATATAACTTACAGAACTTAACAAATGGTTAAAAGAGTGAGCTTTAAAAACAATAACGGCGGCTTGCCACCATAAAATCAAAGAACCTTTTACAATAATGCTTTTAGAGTTTATCCAAGAGACAAAATCCAATAGTAAGTTAACTTGGCATTACAATTTAAAATGATTTATATAAAAAAAACTTTGAGAAAGATAATGGCGCTTGGCACCATAAAATGAAAGAAGCGCAACACACAACTCGGCGGGATTAGCCGAGCGGTCTAAGGTGCAGTCATGGACTGTGAGGCTGGTGCCGGCGGAGGTTCGAGCCCTCCCTCTGGCATAGGTGTGTGTGTGTTTTTCCTTACGATAATTTAGGTTAAGTAGTGTGTAAGCTTAGGGACTGATGACCTTACCAGTTAAGTCCCATAAGATTCCACACACACACAAATATAATAACAAAATAATAATTTGATACAACCAAAGGGCGAGGGCAACCCCCAACGCAATTACAGACAAGCGAGCTCTCAACACTTCGGAGCCTTCCCACTAGAAACGGTCCCCGAAATAAACCGCTGAGAGCTCCCCGACATGCCTCCCACAACTGCCCATCACTTACGCACCTTGGTTATGTCCTGTAACACACGCCAGATAATATCAACACAAGATAAAATTCAGAAATACAATATAACATCCCGACAGCACATGATAACCACGGCGCCGTTAACTCGGGCGCTCTTAATAAGTGCCGGTAGGCGACACACACAAATCTCAATAAACAATTCTCGCTCCTTAAAACGAAACAATAAAAAAATGGTTCAAATGGCTCTGAGCACTATGTAACTTAACTTCTGAGGTCATCAGTCGCCTAGAACTTAGAACTAATTAAACCTAACTAACCTAAGGACATCACATACATCCATGCCCGAGGCAGGATTCGAACCTGCGACCGTAGCAGTCCCGCGGTTCCGGACTGAGCGCCTAGAAAACAATAAAAGCCAAGCGCACATGAACAGTCAAACCACAGTCTTAGAAGTGCCTTAACGACACCAAACGCGACTATTCCACCAAGTTAATAATAACACAGTGAGAAAAATACAGAAAATACCACTAAATGTTGTTACACAGCCAAATTGACGAGAACGTGTTGTTCAGGTCCCAGAAGACCACTATACCAAGCAGCAGTAATTCACTATGTATATACTGTACAAAACCGCCCTTCTTAGGCAGACTTTTCCTAACTCATGGAATGCCAAATATACCATACATGAACGCTACTCTGGGCAGGACTCCAGTTGAGCAAATAAATTAGTACCAACAAATATCGTAACGAGCCACTCACACAGCAAAAAGTTCCAACAACGCCGTCCCACATCGGAATGAAGTTCAGAAACCGCTGCTGGAGCTACCAGGGGAAAATCTGACGAGCCAACCGAGCCCACACCCTAACCTGGCAGACGACTCCACAATTCAGCAACTAGTTGTCTCGGGGCCAGAGTATCACAGGACCCCACCGGACCTCCACATCAGACAGGCAGGAAGAACAAGTACGTCGACTCCAATTAATCACCACCGCATGGCCAGCACAGCGGCGAGTCGCCTCCGTCACAGACCACTCTGCTCATATTGCGAGGCACAACAACCTTAGGGCTAGTCACTAGCAGGTCAGGGAGAGCGAACTTCACGTTCCGTGCAATACCCGGAAACCAACTACCCTCTCGCTTTCCGCAAACACACGCCAGCGGCGTCATAGCAAATCGCCATCGGAGCGCCACCCGCACCAGGACAGGGAACTATAATCGATTACAATGCGCGTTCTGAACAGGATCACAGGACAGCGGCGCGCGCCATATCAGATAGGTCCGTATTGCTGCGCCACGAATAAGTACAGGCGTGGATTTAGGGAATTCTTGTAAATCACGTGCAGCTATGACTGGGTGGCAGGGGATTGATTGCCACATCGAGTGGCAGGCACAGGTGATGTTAATATTTTGCAAACGATTCTGCGAGGCAGATTTACGACACCGCTCGCAGGCTATAAGACACAGCTCGGCGGGCATTTTATAAATGGTTCAAATGGCTCTGAGCGCTATGGGATTTAACATCTGAGGTCATCAGTCCCCTAGAACTTAGAACTACTTAAAGCTAACTAACCTAAGGACATCACACACATCACACATCCATGCCCGAGGCAGGATTCGAACCTGCGATCGTAGCGGTCGCGCGGCTCCAGACTGAAGCGCTTAGAACTGCTCGGCCGGCTACTGTATACAAATGTGAAGTAATCAGGGCAGCACAGGGCACCGACATGCTGTGAAAAGCCCGTACTTCGCAGTTACAACAGCACATAGTGACCTGTGTCTAGGTGTCGAAGCGGCTGAATAAGGCTGATGTTGTAATTGTCCCCTCCAGAGGAACTACGTCAGAGGCGTTGGGAAAAGACGTGTGAATAAGCGAGCCCGGAGGCTCAAAGCGGACAGTCGTGTCGCCATTATGCCCGCGTCTAGAACCGGAGAGAATGACGATTGCTCAAGTTACATGCCAACTACGACGACCTATGGTGATGGCTATCGGCAGCCAACCGGCCCGCAGGAACTACCTCCAACCTCCGCTGCACGGATGCGTCATCGCTGTGGCGGGGGAGGCCGCACCTTGGAGCTGCACCGGCGCGAGGAGGGAGAGGGCTGCTAGCCTCCGCTCTCTACATCTACATCTACATCTACATGATTACTCTGCAATTCACATTTAAGTGCTTGGCAGAGGGTTCATGGAACCACAATCCTACTATCTCCCTACCATTCCACTCCCGAACAGCGCGCGGGGAAAACGAACACCTAAACCTTTCTGTTCGAGCTCTGATTTCTCTTATTTTATTTTGATGATCATTCCTACCTATGTAGGTTGGGCTCAACAAAATATTTTCGCATTCGGAAGAGAAAGTTGGTGACTGAAATTTCGTAAATAGATCTCGCCGCGACGAAAAACGTCTTTGCTTTCATGACTTCCATCCCAACTCTCGTATCATATCTGCCACACTCTCTCCCCTATTACGTGATAATACAAAACGAGCTGCCTTTTTTGCACCCTTTCGATATCCTCCGTCAATCCCACCCGGTAAGGATCCCACACCGCGCAGCAATATTCTAACAGAGGACGAACGAGTGTAGTGTAAGCTGTCTCTTTAGTGGACTTGTTGCATCTTCTTAGTGTCCTGCCAATGAAACGCAACCTTTGGCTCGCCTTCCCCACAATATTATCTATGTGGTCTTTCCAACTGAAGTTGTTCGTAATTTTTACACCCAGGTACTTAGTTAAATTGACAGCCTTGAGAATTTTACTATTTATCGAGTAATCGAATTCCAAAGGATTTATTTATGAACTCATGTGGATCACCTCACACTTTTCGTTATTTAGCGTCAACTGCCACCTGCCACACCATACAGCAATCTTTTCTAAATCGCTTTGCAACTGATACTGGTCTTCGGATGACCTTACTAGACGGTAAATTACAGCATCATCTGCGAAAAACCTAAGAGAACGGCTCAGATTGTCACCCAGGTCATTTGTATGGATCAGGAACAGCAGAGGTCCCAGGACACTTCCCTGGGGAACACCTGATATCACTTCAGTTTTACTCGATGATTTGCCGTCTATTACTACGAACTGCGACCTTCCTGACAGGAAATCACGACTCCAGTCGCACAACTGAGACGATACCCTATAGGCCTGCAGCTTGATTAGAAGTCGCTTGTGAGGAACGGTGTCAAAAGCTTTCCGGAAATCTAGAAATACGGAATCAACTTGAGAACCCCTGTCGATAGCGGCCATTACTTCGTGCGAATAAAGAGCTAGCTGCGTTGTACAAGAACGATGTTTTCTGAAACCATGCTGATTACGTATCAATAGATCGTTCCCTTCGAGGTGATTCATAATGTTTGAATACAGTATATGCTCCAAACCCCTACTGCAAACCGACGTCAATGATATAGGTCTGTAGTTCGACGGATTACTCCTACTACCCTTCTTAAACACTGGTGCAACCTGGGCAAATTTTCCAATCTGTTGATACAGATCTATCGGTGAGCGAGCGGTTGTATATGATTGCTAAGTAGGGAGCTATTGTATCAGCGTAATCTGAAAGCGTAATCTGGGTGGCAACATCCGGCGGACTGCAAGCTGCCGTCCGCGGGGGAGGGGCTGGGGCGCCAACTCGCAGCTTTCCGGGTGCAGAGCTGTCTGCAGGCACTGAACGAGCTGCCCTGGGCCGACGGCCGGAGATGATAAGGCTCACTAAAACGACAGCGGTCGGCTGCATCACTACGTTTGCAAGGCTGGGCAACGGGACGCCGACGCTGCAGATTCTGGCATTCGGCGCTGAACTACGCATGCAGCATGGCGCCATCGCCGAGTTCAGCGCAAGCCCGGCTGTGTACTGTCGATGTAATAAAGTCAGTGACACACATGCCGGTATTTCCCTTCACACTTCGGCGTGAGTCATCCCTCTCTCTCATAACATATCTCTCGGTCGTTCTGACATATTACAACCCTTGAGCTCTGGGGTTGTAACAATTTGGTGTCAGAAGTGGTTGTTTCGCTTTCCAAACAATATGTTGCATAGGAAAGTGTCTGTCCACGTCCATGTATTGGAGGGAGAGTTGATTTTGGTGAGTGGTGACAGAGGCAACGGCACTTGACGTAGGTTCCAGCTCAGCACAATGTGGTGCGGTGAGTCTAAATTTTATTTACATTATGTGATCAAAAGTATCCGGACACCCTCCAAAACATACGTTTTTCATATTAGGTGGATTGTGCTGTCACCTACTGCCAGGTACTCTATATCAGCGAAGAATGGCTCTGAGCACTATGGGACTTAACATCTGAGGTCATCAGTCTCCTAGGACTTAGAACTACTTAAACCTAACTACCCTAAGGACATTACACACATCCATGCCCGAGGCAAGATTCAAACCTGCGACCGTAGCAGCAGCGCGGTTCCGCACTGAAGCGCCTAGAACCGCTCGGCTACAGTGGCCGGTAATATCAGAGACCTCAGCACTCATTAGACATCGTGAGAGAGCAGAATGGGGCGCTCCACAGAACTCACAGGCTTCGAACGTGGTCAGGTGATTAGGTGTCACTTGTGTCATAGGTACAGACACGAAATTTCCACACTGCTAAACACCCCTAGGTCCACTGTTTCCGATGTGATAGTGAAGTAGAAACGTAAAGGGACACGTACAGCACAAAAGTGTACAGTCCGACCTCGTCTGTTAACTGACAGAGACCGCCGACAGTTGAAGAAGGTCGTAATGTGTAATAGGCAGACATCAATCCAGAGCATCGCACAGGGATTCCAAACTGCATCAGGATCCACTGCAAGTACTATGACAGTTAGCCGGGAGGTGAGAGAACTTGGATTTCATGGTCGAGCAGCTGCTCATCCACAGATCACGCCGATAAATGCCAAACAACGTCTCGCTTGGTGTGAGGAGCGTAGACATTGGACGGTTGAACGGTGGAAAACCGTTTTGTGGAATGACGAATCACGGTACACAATGTGGTGATCCGATGGCAGGGTGTGGGTATGGCGAATGCCCGGTGAACGTAATCTGCCAGCGCGTGAAGTGCCAACAGTAAAATTCGGAGGCGGTGGTGTTATGGTGTGGTCGTGTTTTACATGGAGGGGACTAGCATCCTTAGGTGTTTTGTGTGGTACTATCACAGCACAGGCCTACATTGACGATTTAAACACCTTCTTGCTTCCCATTGTTGAAGAGCAATTCGGGGATGGCCATTGCATAATGCACAGCCTGTGGCGGAGTGGTAACACGACGATAATATCCTTGTAATGGACTGGCCTGCACAGAGTCCTGACCTGAATCTATAGAACAACTTTGAGATGTTTTGGAACGCCAAACTTTGTGCCAGGCCTCACCAACCGACATCGATACCCCTCCTCATTGCTGCACTCCGTGAATATTGGGTTGCAATTCCCTAAGAAACCTTCCAGCACCTGACTGAACGTATGCCTGCGAGAGTGGAAGCTGTCGTCGAGGCTAAGCGTGGGCCAACACCATATTGAATTCTAGCATTACCGATGGAGGGCGCCACGAACTTGTAAGTCATTTTCATCCAGGTGTCCGGATGCTTTTGATCACGTTGTGTATACTATTTTTTTATGTTTACTATCGTTGTCAGTTAGTTGTGTGAGCTAGGGTGCAAGATGTTTAGAGCTATTTTTGTGAAGCCACAGGAACCGTGCGTCTTTGTTTAAAGTTAATGGTGGACGGGATAATTTACTGCCATTGATGTGTCCATTTTGCAATTTGTCTGGGCATGAGTCTCCGTGTGCCAGAAATGTAGCAGCTGTGTGTTCTGTATGTAGGTATACTGGTCATCTGTCTAGTAGTTGTACTGAGTGTAGATGGCCAATGATTCGCCGGAGGTATTTCTTTGTGTTTACACTTTTTGTGTAGAGTTGTATGGGCGTTTGTGTTTTGTCTTGTTTAAGAAAAGTCGGTTGCATAAGGTGAAAGTAGAGTACACAAAATGGTGGAAACACTTGCTGCTACCGCAGATGCATTTTCTGCTTTAACTCAGCAAGTGCAAGCGTTAACATATCAGTTTGAGAGTATGAAGGAGCAATATGTCGAACTTAGTCATGAGTTAGGGGTCCTTAAGGAGAGTAATAATCAGTCGCAATCGGAGGCTCGCGGAAGTACGTCTGCACTGAGAGTGATTTCTGTTCCGTATGAACTGGCAGTGGTCGCACTGATTAATCCCTTCTCGGGCAATGCAACGGAGGACGTGACAATTTTCGTTAAGGAAATTATGGACTCTACGGAAGCGCATGGGTGGTCAGATGAAGTACCCTGTATGTTGCTAATATGCGTTTGGTGGGGGACGCCAAAGCATATGTTGTCTACCACGAGACATTGAGTAAAGCACAAACTTTCAAGGGGAGGGCCGCAGGATTGCGTCAGCGGTACCAAAAGCAGAGCAGTGTGCGATTTTTTCGGGAGAAATGAAGTAGAAGCTAATGGAGTACTGTTACGGAAGGCAGAAAATAGAACGGTGGATATTTTTTTTTCATGGTATACCCGCTGAAATGTCACGGAGGGTATGGATGGAGAACCCAGAGGACTTACAGCTCTGAGGACGAAGTTGTGGAGCGCAAGTGAGCAAAGCTCAAAAGCATTTTACAATACCTCTTAGAAAAGTGTATGTCGTGTAAGCTTAAGGGATGGGAAAGACCCAAAAAATGGTTCAAATGGCTCTAAACACTATGGGACTTAACATCTGAGGTCATCAGTCCCCTAGACTTAGAACTACTTAAACCTAACTAACCTAAGGACATCACACACATCCATGATCGAGGCAGGATTCGAACCTGCGACCGTAGCAGCAGCGCGATTCCAGACTGAAGCGCCTAGATCCGCTCGGCCACAGCGGCCGGAGGAAAAGACCCACGGTAGTTCAATAACCACCTTGGAAAGTTGCTGCAAAAGGAAAGAGAGCTTCGTCTCTAACCTAGGCGAAGTCAAAATCTGGAACACCAAAAGCTGATGATGCCAAAATGAGCGTGATTACAGCTTTGCGAGAAGTATGCGATGAATTTCAAAGTAAATTTTTGCCAAACGATCTTGTAACCCATAGACTTTTCATGGGCATACACAGCACGTGGCGAAACCACAACGGCTGTCCTATCCCGTTCCTAATACAAAGAGAGAGAGAGAGAGAGAGAGAGAGAGAGAGAGAGAGAGAGAGAGAGAGAGAGAAATATGAAATTAATTCTGTAACTTCAATGACAAATAAAGTGTTGCTTACTAAATTCCGAGTTGATTGATCCTAACCATGGATCTATGGGTTAATTAATTAGAAGATGTCAAATTAAATTAATAATTTTATGTGCCATATGTTATTGTATGTTGATTATGTGATACTGGCTTTTGAAGGTAAGACTGACTTGCAGCGTCATATCCAAGCTTGGAAAGACTTCTTTGCTGAAGTAGGTCTATGACTGAACATGAAGAAACTAGAGTACCTCACCACAAATCTAAATGACCGGGATACCAAGAGAATCAATGGTGATGACCTGCCAACACCAAGGACTTTTAATGTACCTAGGCACAGATTCCTTGACACTCTGCACAAAGATATTAAGATCACAGGCCTGCACCCTGTTCAGGCACAAGATCGGATGAAATCGTGACACAGGGCCAGAACAGAGGACCCTGTCAGCATGTGGGACAAGCCCTAAAGTAGAAGAAGAAGATTTTATGCGCTAAGGCTAATTTTCTCTGGTCAACGTACTTCACAGATGTCTTCCCTGTATAGAGAACTATCGGTTGGAGGGAACACAGAAATGATCTCATCCTTCAATTAATGAATCTAATGAAAACGCAAGATGGCGAAAATCCTCAAAATTGACAGCTTTTACATACGAACTTAAGCAGCCAAAGCGTAGTAACACCAGTTGCTTGTTTGTTCGGAGAATTGGCGCCAAAGTAGGTCTCCAAACTTGAAGTTCACAGAGCTGTGCCGCCCTGCCAGAGCAACCATTACTTCCTCCAACCACGGTTATGATGGCTACGGGAATCTTTTCGCCACGCATGGAACCACACTATGAAGCGGCGCCGCAGTTTGAAAAAGCATGGAGAGAGACCCTGTGGTCCTATTTCGAGCGGGTACTGTAGCAGATGTTAGACGAATCTCTTTGTGGAAAGCAGAATCGCTGTATTTACCGCCATCTTAGAACACGTGTCTTGCTTTCCTTATTTGGAAACCGCCTTGTATGAAGACCGGCAACTATTGTACTACAAGATTTATGGCCGAAAGCTAGCGGCAACTACAGTGGTTGCTGCCGGGCAATCACGCAAACTGCTCCGCACGCGTTCGGTATCCCGACTCCGCTGACAGTGATGTGATAACCTTCTATGAGCCGCTCTTGCCCTTGCTATCATTTCCGAAGTCACGGCTTGCAAATCTCCTTTGCGCATTTCATCTCTTACCATCAGTTCTCGTTCTCTCGCGGGACTGAGCTGAATTATTGTTCGTTTTCAGTGTGCATTTGAATAATTTTCTTGTTTAATTACCTGTTCTACAGCAGATCGGCACTGACCAAGGCATTCAGAATTTTGAGTGGGCTAGAGATAACGCGTAACAAAGTTACCTCATAACTGTGTTCTTTTTTAAGTTTTAATGTATTCAAGTTAACTTTATTTATTGTCTTCCATTGACTGTAGCTTTCCCCCGTCCCTTTCTCATGAATTATTTCTTTAATTCTGCGAGAAACATTTGCAGTAGGTAGTGAAGAAAGATGTCTTCGCGGTTCAGGGACAGCAAGATTAGCATGTGAGTAATCCTCTTTGACTGACAGGGAACAATATTAGGCAACAGATCATCGTTTTTACTCTATCACCACCAACGCGCCGACAACTAAAGTCACTCATGCCACCTTAAATTCACGAGTCGCTGCAATCTGACTAAAAATGCTTCGAAGTTTTTGTCTATATAAAGATAGTAAACGGATAGAAATCACCTATTCAATCGCTCAATGACCATACTGGCACAGAAACAGTAGATGACAGAGAGAGGGTCGAAATACTGAATTCTGTCTTCAGAAATTGTTTCATCGCAGAAGACTGCAACTGCTTTCCTCCTGTCAGTCACCACGTGCATGCCTAAATGGAACAGAAAATCTACTAATAACGGTGATGTGGGAAACAGCAACTGGGCCGGAATGATACATGTAGGACTGTATAGAGATTATGCACAATAACATACTCCTTCCCTTCTGGCAGTAGTTTATCATTAGTAACTGGATTAAAAAATGATACTTAGGGACTTGAAGAATGGATTAGGTCTTTCCCATTGTCAAAAAAGACCGACATGCGTAACTACAGATCTACACTTCCTCACAAGAAAAGGTAAGCGCCCATAATGAGGAAAGGAAACGAAATTTCACAGGTTATGAGGTTATGTGACGTTATTTCAGTGAGTAGAATATTGAATCAAATGTGTAAAGTACTTGGCAGTAAGAGATCACTTATCCGTACGACGAAGCACCTCCTCTGACCTGGATGCATGAACTGATTCGTTTGGAAAGGGTATCATGAAGTCGTTGTATCCAAACCTGACGCAAGCTGGCCCAAAATTGTTGCAGCTGGTCTTGATATCCTGGATACTGGCGCTGAGATAGAGTTGATGTCTGACCTGATGCTACTCGTGTTCTATTGGGTACGTATCTGTGGCTCTTGCCGGACACGGGAGTACGTCAACATCACGTGAACTGTAGAGGCACGTGATATGAGTGCACGATCTTTGTCCTGTTGCAATATGGTATAACTACTTTGTCAAATGGTTCAAATGGCTCTGAGCACTATGGGACTTAATATCTCAGGTCATCAGTCCCCTAGACTTAGAACTAATGAAACCTAACTAACCTGAGGACATCACACACATCCATGCCTGAAGTAGGATTCGAACCTGTGACCGTAGCAGCAGCGCGGTTTCGGACTGAAACACCTAGAACCGCTCGGCCACAGCGGCCGGCACTGCTTTGTCACGTGAGTGGTAACACATGAGAATGTAGGATGTCCGTGTCGCACTGTTGTGCTATCTGTGTTCTCTAAATCATTACCAGCGGTGACCTAGAGTCATACCCGATGGATCTCCACGCCTTGACGCTAACCGAGCGAAGTGGCGCAGTGGTTAGCACACTGGAATCGCATTCGGGAGGACGACGGTTCAATCCCGCGTCCGGCCATCCTGATTTAGGTTTTCCATGGTTTCCCTAAATCGCTCCAGGCAAATGCCGGGATGGTTCCTTTCAAAGGGCACGGCCGACTTTCTTCCCCGTCCTTCCCTAATCCGATGAGACCGATGACCTCGCTGTCTTGTCTCCTTCCCCGAAACAACCAACCAACCAACCTTGACGCTAGGAGTAACGCCGTTGTGCCTCTCCAAAACATTTGAAGAACGGTACCTCTCTCAGGTCACAGCCACGTTCACCAACGATAGTCATCAGGGGTAGTGCAGAACCGCAGTTCATAACTGAACACAGTGTAACGTCATTCATCAGCAGTTCATGTTCCCGGATAAGAGAACCACACTAAACTCATACGTTTGTGATGTGGTGTTAAGGCAGCCTACGCATGGGATGGTATTCTGTAGCCTGGCTGCTGCTAGTCTTCAAATAATGGTGTGGGACGGCACAGAATGTTGTGGACAGTCCATTATTTGTTTGTTCTAGGATGGAAGGCGAAGGTGTGAAAGGGCTACAACGCGCTTAGTGCACAATAATACGGCGATTTTCCTTTGTGGTGGTCAGACGTTGCCGACTGGAGCCTCGACATATTATATGCCCGGCCTCACGTTCCCATGCAGTCCAACAATGGGCCTCTGTCCGCCCCTGGTAGCTGAGTGGTCAGCCGGGAATGGAGCCCGGGCCGTTAGGTGTGCCTAGCGGCCCGGGTTCGATTCCCGGCTGGGTCGGAGATTTTCTCCTCTCAGGGACTGGGTTGTCCTTATCATCATCATTTCAACCTCATCGACACGCAAGTCGCCGGAGCGCAGCCCCGAATCCTCCCGAAACCAGATAGGTAAGCAGGTAACATGATCGACTCCTCCCAAACTCACACATTGTATGTTGTATTATAGACAATAATATAATTATGTCTGCCATGTTCCTTATCTCCTTCCCCTACCCCTCCCATGTTTTAAACAAAAAATATTTATTCACTTCTGCGTGCTTTGCGCGTGACCTCGAGCGAGACTTAGTCGCTGGCGCTGTGCCGGCTGGTTCAAAAATGGCTCTGAGCACTATGGGACTTAACATCTATGGTCATCAGTCCCCTAGAACTTAGAACTACTTAAACCTCACTAACCTAAGGACATCACACAACACCCAGTCATCACGAGGCAGAGAAAATCCCTGACCCCGCCGGGAATCGAACCCGGGAACCCGGGCGCGGGAAGCGAGAACGCTACCGCATGTGCCGGCTGGACTTTATCTCATTAGGATAAAAGATAAAACTCTTAAACATACAATACACGCGAAAAATTTTTACATCTTCTACTGTAACTTCATATGCTTCCTTTTGCCTGCTTGGAGTATTCATCACGTTTAGAACTGCTACCTTCTTCAATCGGGAGGATTCGGTCCCATCGTTTTTCAGACCCTTACGGGCTTGGGAGGATTCGGTACCATTTTTCTGAGCACGGGAGGATTCAGGGCTGCGCCCAGTCGCCGAAGTGGGGTCAACTCGAAAGACTTGCACCCGGCGACCGGTCCACCCGACGGGAGGCCCTAGCCACATGGCATTTCGAATCGGCCTCTGTCACATCCGAATGTTCCACAAACCTGGATATTACATGATTAGACCAACGACATAATGGAGATAAACAATGAGGCACCTTTCATACGATGTCAGGTGTTGATAAAGGTGTCTCACATGATACACAGCATACGTGTGTCCTTCTTAGTGACCACTCAACATCTTACATTGTTCGCGTCCCACTGCCAGGCCTGGTAACAACACTAAACATGAATAACACTAATGCACTATAGTGGCCATTCTATCAAAGAGAATTACACCTTTAATAACCAAAGTTTTTGAACACAAAATATGAAAAAATAAGAAGGGTTTCTCAGTTTAAATACGTGGGGGAAATCATACAAGAAAACGGTCTGGGAAAAGCTGCAAACGAAGATCGCTGTCAAAAAATGGCAACTGCATTCAGATTAACGCAAAGTATTTATAATAAAAAAATCTCTTTCTACATTCAGTAAACTTAGGCATTACAGCATTCTAATCAAACCTGAATGTCTCTATGGAGCAGAAACTTTAATTTTAAATAGGAAGAGGGATATTGAAGAAATTCAAAAGAAAGAAAGAAATATTATTAGGAAAATATTAGGCCCCAAAATTACTGATGGAGAAACGTATAGGCTGAGAAGTAATAATGAGATAGAAGAATATACAGACACACATGATGACATGAGAAAATGAAGACTTAAATTTTATGGGCACATTAAAAGAATGGCACCAACTATATTGACAAAACAAAGAGTAGAATTCCACGATATCAGAAGTAAGACCAAAACTGAGTCAATTAAATGGATAGCTGCGATTAAGGAGGATCTTAAAATAGCCGATGTAATTAAGGCAGACGTTACAGATAGAAAAACATTCAGGCAAAAGATATTTAGTTGAAAAGTTGGTCAAAGGGAAATTAGAAAACGGACTGGAACACCGTGGTCTGATGAAAGAAAGACACTTCGTTCTGAATGGTTGAAACATATTTAGACACAAAGGAAGGCCGACGACCAAAAGTGACATTGATGGATTGTACCTCGTGTGGTCCTATTGGACTCACACGTGAATAATAATAATTTATATCACCGCTGATAGTGTGTACGCGTACAAAGTTATATCGACATCCAACCGTGTTTTCTAGGTACTTCCTCTTTTTTTTGTCAGGCAGTGAATAACTATTCAAACTTTCTATGATGACATATCTGGGAAATTGCTATAACGGAATGAAACGTGTAACAAATTCCTTATTACTAATTCGATCAGGCAAGAACGTGTCCTAGTGCCAACGTTGTTCGCTCTGTACCTAGCAGCTATACTTTATGGGACATCGTTTGTAAACAATTAAGGAGTAAATGGTTCAAATGGCTCTGAGCACTATGAGACTTAACATCTGAGGTCATCAGTCCCCTAGAACTTATAACTACATAAACCTAACCAACCTAAGGACATCACACACATACATGCCCGAGGCAGGATTCGAACCTGCGACCGTAGTGGTCGCGCGGTTCCAGACTGAAGCGCCTAGAACCGCTCGGCCACTCCGGCTGGCCAATTCAGGAGTAGAACTTAAATAAAGATTTGTTGGCGTGCTACTTAATCAGTCCAGACTGCACTCTAAAAGGTTCACAAGTCCGACTCAGGTAAGTGAACTACAGTACGCTGAAGACAATGCTTCTCCAGCTCACGTACCCACAGAGCGACAACAGTCTGTAAATTGGTTCAGTGCTGCATACAAACAATTTGGCCTGGCCCATCAGCGTCCAAAAAACAAAGGTACTAGCATAGCCAGCTCCAGGCACTGCCTTTCCGGACATCAGTACGTCTATTTCCAGCATACCTTTGAAACAAATAGATCGCTCCCTCTATCTAGGAATTATATCATCAACTAAATGCTCGTCGGAAATGGGCGTAGAGAACAGGATGCCTCCCACACATGTTGCTTTCTTCCTGAATAAATATCAGACACTACGAAAAAACTAATGGTGTATCGAGCTAGAACGGTTCTACCGACAGAAGCTTAGACACATAATGAATGTCAAATGGGATGACTCCGAATCAAACACTACTGTTCTTGAGAAGAAAAAGATGTGTAGTGCAGAAGCCACCATTATTGCTCGTCAAATCAGATGGATTGAGCATGTGCAGCAGATGGGAAACAGCAGAATTCGTCGACAAATTTTGTATAGTAAAATGAGCACAGGCAGAAGGCCCGCCGGACGAGGTGGTCGAGCGGTTCTAGGCGCTACAGTCTGGAACCGGGCAACTGCTACGGTCGCAGGTTCGAATCCTGCCTCGGGCATGGATGTGAGTGGTGTCCTTAGGTTAGTTAGGTTTAAGTAGTTGTAAGTTCTAGGGGACTGATGACCTCAGAAGTTAAGTCCCATAGTGCTCAGAGCCATTTGAGTAGAAGGCCCTGTGGTGCTCCTCTGAAGCGCTGTAAGAACCAATTCAAGAAGAACTAAAGAGTCTAAACAGTGAACCAAGTAATTGGTGCGCCGCAGCAGAAGACCGTAAACATTGGCGCACAACTACTTCAGCTGTTATCTTATATTTTGAACAGGAATGTCGGACGCTGGAAAATGAAAAAGTCAGAAATGTAAACTTTGACATGCCCAGCCACGCCCTACATCCTCTGTTATGTGTAAAGTACACTGACGAGCCAAAACATTATGACCACTGCCCAACGCGAGGCTGAATGCTTACAGGTGGTTTGAACAGTTCTTGGGTATCCGACCGGGTAGCGTTGTAATTTCTCCACAATATTTCAGCAGACGTACACGCTGCCATCTTCAGGTGGTTCCTGACGAATGCTGTGCTGTTCCTCTCTGCGCCTTATATATACTAACCGTTACTCCCTCCACCGTTCCTCTCCTGGTGTCGCCGGCGCGGCGGCTACTGGAGGTGGTGGGGGAAGCGGCACCTGGGTCTGAACTGGGGTCTGCAGTCTCCCTGCTGCCGCCGTCGGGTGCGGTCCTCGATCTCTGGGACCGCATCTTTCTCTCCAAGCTGACTGCAGAGTTCCAAGCCTGACTAAGCTGAAGACCGCTGTCTTTATTAATAAGATCGTCCTGTAGTCGGATTTCGATGGCCTCTTTAGTAACGCAGTCCCAGAAGTAGGTGGATTGACAGAGTATTTTTGTTTTTTCATAGTACACAGTATGGCCAGTCTTTATACAATGGTCAGCCATGGCTGATTTAGTGGCCTGGGGTAATTCGGTATGGCGCTTGTGTTCGCGGCACCTCTCTTCTACAGTGCGGACTGTCTCGCCAATGTATGATTTTCCGCACTGACAGGGAATTTGATAAACGCCTGGTTTTCGAAGGCCTTGGTCACCTTTCACTGAACGCAGTAGAGTCAAGGTTTTTGCAGGGGGTCGGAATATACGTTTCACATTGTGTTTCCCCAGGATTCTACCGATTTTTCTTGAGGTGTTTCCGACAAACGGAATGCACGCCAATGACTTATGTTCTTCTGTTTCTTCTTCTTGTTCTCTTGGCGCAGTCTGTCTGAGTGCGTGTCTTATTTGCTTCTGGTTGTACCCGTTTTTCCGAAATGTTGTCTCGAGGTTCTGCAGTTCTGCTGGAAAGCTCTTCTGATCGCAGATCGATCGTGCCCTGTGAACAAGTGTGCGCAAAACGCCTTCACGCTGGGAGTTGTGGTGGCAACTGAAGGCATTTAGGTACAAATCGGTGTCTGTAGGTTTTCTGTATACACTGTGTCCCAGCTTGCCGTCAGGTTTCCGTTTCAGCAGGACGTCAAGGAACGGTAGGGCACCATCCTGCTCCACCTCCATCGTGAACTGTATGTTGGGGTGCAGCGAGTTGAGGTGTTCGAGAAATTCATTTAAGCTGTCCCGTCCATGTGGCCAAACAACGAACGTGTCATCCACGTAGCAGAAGAAACAAATTGGTTTTTGTTTGGCTTGTTCTAGTGCCTTCTCCTCGAAATTCTCTATAAAAAAGTTGGCTACAACAGGTGAAAGCGGGCATCCCATGGCGACGCGATCTGTCTGTTCATAATAATTTCCGTCGAACAGGAAGTATGTTTTGAGGTGAGCACGAACTCGAAGAGCCTTGTTAGGTTGTTGTCGAATTTCTTGCTTGTCAGATCGATGGAGTCTTTCAGTGGTACCCTAGTGAAGAGGTACACTCCGTCGAAGCTCACTAACAAGTCGCTGTCCTGGAGCCGAAGTTCTTGTATACGTTGCACAAAGTGGATTGAATTGCAGATGTGGTGTTCGCATTTTCCCACAAATGGACTAAGGAGACCCGCGCCGGCCGCACTGAAGACACCAGAAGAGGAACGGTGGAGGGGGTAACGGTTAGTTTATATAGGGCGCCGAGAGGAACAGCACAGCATTCGTCAGGAACCACCTGAATATGGCAGCGTGTACGTCTGCCGAAATATTGTGGAGAAATTATGACGCTACCAGGTCGGATACCCGAGGACTGTTCAAATTGGAAATACGCCGGGAAAACTTCAGATCGCTTCCAGGTGGTGTTGCGGGCACGTGGCGCAGGAAGAATGCGAACGGAAGAGAGATGGATGGGCAGTCATTATAGTGAAGATACCAGCCGCACATGCGGAAATTCACTAATATTAGCGGTTTTGACAAAGGGCAAATTGTTGTAGCACTGCGGCTGGAAACGAAATCTCTGACGCAGCGAAGCAGGTCACGTGTTGGCGTACTACTGTCATGAGTACTTATGAAAAGTGGCAGAAGGATGGTGAAATAACGAGTAGGACGTATGATATTGGATGACCACCTCTCATCACAAGACGTAGAGGTCGGAAGGTCCCCCACTGTGTAATTTACGATGGGCAGCATCTGTGGTAGATCTAACGACAGAGTATAATGCTGGTGCCATCACATGTGTTTCGGAACACATTGTTCAAAGACCATTGTTGAACATGGAGATCCACATCACACGAACCCTATATGTTCCTTTGTTGACTCAACGACATCGTTAGTTATGATTCCAGTGGGCACAACATCACTGAGTTTTCAGCGTGGGTCGATGCAAACGTGTCGCGTGTAGTCTGAATCGCATTTCTTGTTACACTAGGTCGATGGTTGGGTTCTTAGACGCTGCCATCCAGGCGAATGGCTGCGCGAGACATGCAGTGCGCCACAGATTCAAGCCTGTGAGGGCACAATTATACTTTGGGATACACTGAGTTGGGCTTCCATTGGATCTGTGGTGGTAATCGAAGTCGTCAGGACAACAGTGAAATACGTGAACATTATTACAGACCACCAGAACCGCTTCATGCTTGAAGTCTCCCCCTATGACAATGACGTTTTCCAGCAGGATAACTGCCTGTCTTGCAAGGTCATAATCGTGCTACAGTGATTTGATATCTTGGCCAGAAAGTGCCCCTGATCTGCGCCCATTGGGACAAATATCTGGCGCAAGCTGCATGACCGCAAACCACCATCCGATTATTTTCAGAAATTGCTTGACCTGTGCGGAGAGGTCTGGTGCCACATACTTCTGGAATCCTGTCAAGAACTTGTAAAATCGACGCAAAGCAGAATCTCTGTTGTATTGTGTTCGAAAAATGGAATAACACATTAGTCTACTAAGTCATCATAGGCATCTCCGTACTTGAAATGCCACGCAATAATGGAAATTCAGGAGAAAGATGGAAACTCTGATATGAGTATCAATCGCATACTGTGTAGTACATTGAAGAGCCAAGAAACTGGTACACCTGCCTAATATCGTGTAGGACACCCGCGAGAAAGCAGAAGTGCCACAACACGACGTGGCATGGACTCGACTAATGCCTGAAGTAGTGCTGGAGGGAATTGACACCGTGAATATTGTAGGGCTGCCCATAAATCCGTAAGAGTACGAGGCGGTAGAGATCTCTTCTGAACAGCACGTTGCAAGGGATCCCAGATATGCTCAATAATGTTCATGTCTGGGGAGTTTGGTGGCCAGCGGAAATGTTCAAACTCATAAGAGTGTTCCTGGAGCCACTCTGTAGCAATTCTGGACGTGTGGGGCGTCGTATTGTCGTGATGGAATTGCCCAGGTCCCTCGGAATGGACATTGGACATGAATGGATGCAGATGATCAGACAGGATGATTACGTACGTGTCACGTGTCAGTACCGTATCTAGACGTACAAGGGGTCCCATATCACTTCAACTGCACACGCCCCACACCATTACAGAGCTGGCACCAGCTTTAACAGTTCCCTGCTGACATGCAAGGCCCATAGATTCATGAAGCTGTGTCCATACCGGTACACGTTCATCCGCCCGGTACAATTTCAAACGAGACTCGTCCGACCAGACAACATGCTTCCAGTCATCAACAGTCCAATGTCGGTGTTGACGGGCCCAGGCGAGGCGTACAGCCTTCTTTCGTGCAGTCATCAAAGGTACACAAGTGGGCCTTCAGCTCCGAAAGCCCACATCGATGATGTTTCGTTGAATGGTTCGCACGCTGACACTTGTTGAAGGTTCAAAAATGGTTCAAATGGCTATGAGCACTATGCGACTTAACTTCTGGGGTCATCAGTCGCCTAGAACTTAGAACTAATTAAACCTAACTAACCTAAGGACATCACACACATCCATGCCCAAGGCAGGATTCGAACCTACCACCGTAGCGGACACGCGGTTCCAGGCTGAAGCGCCTAGAACCGCACGGCCACACGGCCGGCACTTGTTGAAGGCCCAGCATTGAAATCTCCAGCAATTTGCGGAAGGGTTGCACTTCTGTCACGTTGAACGATTCTCTTCAGTCGTTGTTGGTCCCGTTCTTGAAGGATCTTTTTCCAGCCGCAGCGATGTCGGAGATTTGATGTTTTACCGGATTCTTGATATTCACGGTACACTCGTAAAATTGTCGTACGGGAAAATCCCCACTTCGTCCCTACCTCGGAGATGCTGTGTCCCATCGCTCGTGCACCGACTATATCACCACTTTCAAACTCACTCAAATCTTGAAACCTGCCATTGTAGCAGCAGTAACCTAGCTAACAACTGTGCCAGACACTTGTTGTCTTATATACGTGCTGCCGACGGCAGCGCCGTATTCTGCCTGTTTACATATCTCTGTATTTGAATATGCGTGCCTATACCAATTTCCTTGGCGCATCAGTGTAAATGACCTGGCTAAATTGAGAGCAGTTTAGTGAAAACGACGTATATATAGACGTAAACTTGCTTTGAGAAAATTTATTTAATTTGCGTTACTTCTTCTGGTATTTAGTGAATTAAAATGCTCACAATCGCCACCCATCATTCCTGCATTGATATTAACAAAGGCACATTTTTTCTTCTTTTATGTACTATGTTTTGCTAATGTTTTATATATTGTCTCTGCAGGACGAAAGGGTGTTTGACTTTGAATTATATAATCTTATTAGCCTGATCATTACCGCTAATTATCAACATTTATCACAAGTAGGGCCTGTCTTGGTGGCCGAGCAGTTCTGGGCGCTTCAGTCTGGAACCGCGCGACCGCTATGGTCGCAGGTTCGAATCCTGCCTCGGGCACGGATGTGCGTGATGTTCTTAGGTTAGTTAGGTTTAAGTAGTTCTAAGTTCTAGGGGAATGATGACCTCAGAAGTTAAGTGCCATAGTTAAAAAAAAAAGGCAACCCTTTCCATCAAAAATAAATATCGTGGTTCTAGCTCACTGAATTGCAGCCTCACTGTGAAAGTGTTTCCATGTAATTCACATGCCTTTACGAGAAACCTATTCTTTTCTTTTGAACTGGAAAGTTAGATGGGTCGTTTTTATAAACTGAATTAAATTTTATTCTGTGGATAATGAAACGTCAGCTTCATTAGCACTTAGCAGGGTGAACAATTACCAATCCAACAGTTTACGATTGTGTTGGATTCTATCCAAGCATAGCCGGCCGCTGTGGCCGAGCGGTTCTAGGCGCTTCAGCCCGGAACCGCACTACTGCTACGGTCGCAGGTTCGAATCCTGCCTCAGGCATGGATGTATGTGATGTCCTTAGGTTAGTTAGGTTTAAGTAGTTCTAAGTCTAGGGGACTGATGACCTCAAATGTTAAGTCCCATAGTGCTTAGAGCCATTTGAACCATTTTTATCTAAGCATATATTCACTTGTTCATTTGTGTGTTGAGTTCGAGAGTGTGGCAGGCAGCTTGCACAAACGACTTCTGAACCCCGGTCGACTCGCACATAGTACAAGTACGACGAGAGATGTAAACATTTCAAGGGAGTCCATGCGATGAGTCGTCGCTCCTAATGTGAGGGTGAAAGACGGAGCTATTATATAGGTGTCTCTGGTTCAGTTCCTTACGAATGTAGCGCACATAGATGGAGAATGACTGACTTATCACGGGACTCTTTTTAATGTCTCATTTCTTCAACGTCGTGTGTATGCGTGAATTCCTAAGGGACCAAAGTGCTGAGGTCATCGGTCCCAAGACTTACACAGTATTTAAACCAACTTATGCTAACAACAACACACACGAACCTCCGGCGGTAGGAACCGCGCAATCCGTGACTTGGCGCCTTAAAACCGCGCGGCGACTCCGCGCGTCTTCAACGTAGTCAGTCAAGAAACCCTAGCCATCGTCATACACCAGCTCCAGATGATAGGCAACCCACACGATTTTTCTATTCGATCATTCAATAAAAATATTTTATTGGTATGCTCAGATGCATCTCTTTAGGTCTACTTTTTTAAACTCGTTTTAATAACGCGCATCATCATCGCTTCTATCCGTGGGACAGAGTTAATTTACACCCTGCCGACACTCCAGAACGCACACGTCACAAAATAGCCCGAATTAGCTTCCTTGAAATCTCGATTGACTTGTGGAATTCGAGAGTGCAGAGCAGCTCCGGAAGATCATAAACATATAGCCTTACAGGTGTGCAACGTACTATTCGTGGAGTACAACTGTTCTGGCCTTAACATCCCTGGACATCTGCCCCGCTGAACACGGATGAGATATAAGGCACAGTAGACTAGCCATTTAGTATATTGCCAAAATGCAACAGTGAGTGCAAGGAGTATGGGGCAATGTATCTCAGAATACCATTCGCCACTAGGATGATCACCAACGACGAGAATTTCATTGCCAACGCTAGAAACTGCAAAATACAAGCATCAATGGCTCTGCATTTGTCACCACATAAAGCTGCCATGACATAGTGCCTCTCACTTCAGTCTTCACTGAGTTAAAATATTTCTTGAGGTAGCAATGGTTTTATCCCGTCTCCTTTTCGTCTGTTGAAATTATAGGTATCGCTCTTCTTCTTTCTCTCTCTCTCTCTTTTTTTCTCTCTCTCTCTCTGCTAGCGTTTATCCCATTGGAAAGGTCTACTTTTTCTCATTATTTAGCAAATTTATTTTATTTAAGCTTTGTGCCCGCATCCCCTTTCTATTGACTCAGTCGTCGGTGGAGGGAAGTCGTTTGCACGATTTGTGAGTGAACCCTGTAAACTTCGGTAAGTGTGTAATCGCATTGTAACTGTTTGTGTATCGTATTTTCTGAGGCACGGATCGGGACCCAGCCCTGCATATACCTAAACGAGTGTGGACTACTGCCTAAACATCATACTCAGGATGCCCGGTGTACCAGACCAACAGTCGTTAATAAATTGCACAGATTCGATCCGTGTTTGATATACCTCCTTATGCCGCATGTTGTACGCTTTAATTGTAGATAACGGTCTAATAAGTCCACATATTTACCAAACGTGCCCACAATCGATGTCTATACGGGCTGTGTCGAAAACTCTCTTTCAAATCACGTACAGAGTGATCCATAAAAATTAGAATAACCACTTGTGTCATTCATTACGGGACTTGTGATGCTTCCGAGCACATTGGTTTTCTTTTTCTCGTATTTTTGTTATTTACCTTACTTATTACATAATATGCATTGCATGATTGTATAGCTTGAGGCGCAGGGAAGTGAGCCAGACCGAGATCGAATCTGTGAGGCGAATAACGACAGTGAAATAGTACTCCTACCAGCCAGCGTTTGGTGTTTGGGTAGTTCCCCACTGTCTCTTAGTAAAATGCTCAGTTCTTCCCCAAATTTTGTCTAAGAGAATTGGATGCACAAAAAATTGAAGTACGATAACACACCAAACAAAGTTAACAAAATTCACAGGTGGCGCCATACAATTTCCCTTCCTCAGTTTACCTTGACGACTGTAGCATCGGGAAGGACATCCAGCCACTGTGGTAAATAATAAAATTCAAGTTGTATTTAATGTACATCGACAATATTTCATATTGAACACATTCGTCACTCGTAACCGCACATTCGCAATTACCTCTCAAACGCCTCGTTTGTGGAACAATTTCTGCACAGTTTCTATATACTCCGCGAGATACTTTACGCGGTTCAGCGCATGATATTTCGGGTGCCGCTATTTTCTCACTTTCGTGTTGCATTCGTGAATGGCGTGCAGGCAGTACGACTTACGGCAAATCTCTTGATGAATTCGTGCTACTATGATCTTATTGTCATGTTGATTTTGTGAGATGTGCGGTAGGAAGTAATTTGTTGCTTGACTTATAATGGAATGCACCTCCTCTGAATTTTAGCCAAGGAAACCTCATGGTTAAATACATACGGACTTCAGAAAGGGAGTTACACATGTTGTCCCGCGCTAAGACATTACGCAACAAGAGTGGCACCTTTTCAGGAGAGAGAACATGTTCCGTATTTCCTGTAGTCACAATTCTCCTGCTGTACTGATAACAGGTGCATCACAATGTGGGAGTGAAGTGGCGCGGCAGCTCGAAACGTAATTGTAGTACGGCAGATACTACGATTCTTGTGGACAAAGCGTCTAAATTGGACACAGATTCACCATAAACTTCTGGCGGTATATGAACCATATCCAGTATAGCCTACAGCCGTAGTGAAATGGTGCCAACAATTTGAGAAAGGCCCCAGAGACGGGGGTGATGCGGATCCAGAAAGAAGGCCATCAACATCGACTACAGTGTCCAGCGTCCAGCCAATGGAGGAAGAACTCCTGTGGGAGGGGGTGAAGGTATGGAAGTGATTTTTCCGACGATGAGGACGTTCACAAAGAGGTTTCAGTGACTGAGGAGAGGATTTCGATCGTCGAGGAATTCAACGATTGGTAGAATTTACAAGACGTTCTCGCGCTCTCGGAATCCACCCGTGACTAATCGTGTTTGGGTCTTTTTTGTCTCCTCTATTCACCATACATGATAAAACAGATGACAGGGAAGAACGATTTTTAGTGTCTACTCAGTAACCGAAACTGATCTCTTACATTTCTGTCTGTACGAGCTCGTATGAGATAAATGTACCTATTGGACACTTGAAATGCAGAGTCGCTTTATCAGCATGTTTTGGACTGAATTTTCACATTATGAGGGTACTGAAAGGCGATCTATTTTAATTGTTAAAAATCATTCAAAAGCCAAGATCGTAAAAACATATTTTTTATTCAAGACAATCGGTTTCAACAGTCTTCAGGGCTTAAACATTTTTTGTAGTAAAACATTTTCATTTTGCGCTGAACCTCATGCACAAGATGTCAGCTGGATAAAACTCAGCACATTATAAACGTTTGATACCGCTAAAATGTTTAGGAAAACACAACACCTTGTCGAAAAGGCCATGTCCATATACATATTGCTCATAGACGCTTATTACATGATACAAATACGGTACACTATAGCACATCTGTGTACAGAATTTGTATCGTGTATCAAGCATGTGTGAGCAATATGTATACGGACATGGCCTTTTGGACAAGGTGCTGTGTGTTTCTAAATATTTTAGCGCTGACAAACGTTTACAATGTGCTGAGTTTTATCCAGTTAACATCTTGTGCATGGGGTTCAAGGTAAAATGAATATGTTTTAGTACAAAAAATGTTTAAGATCTGAAGATGATAGCTAAGACTGTTGAAACCGGTTGTCTTGAATAAGAAATATTTTGTGCGTTCTTGCCTTTTGATTAGTTTTTTAATAATATGTCTTGGAAATCTGTTAAACAATTAGACACCATTTGGGTATCCTTCCACCATTTGGGTATCCTTGCACAACCGTGCCACTACACCATTCGACGATTTCGTACTTCAGTCGAAGAAAGTTTAAGTTGCTGTGAGCTGAGACCACTGTGAACAATTCCTATGAACTGACCATTGGAAAGAGATTTGTATCATTGTGCAATGTTGTTTCAACAATGATTAAAACACAAAGTGTTGTTATATATTTAGAGGACAGATTTGCTTTGTTGCATATTTGATGAACCTGATCCCATTGTTTGTGCAGTTATTTTTGATTCTCCCTGCACAGCATTTGTGAGTGTGTGTCTAAGAGCTGGAAAGGAAAACTGCCAGTAATTGCACTCGTATCAGGTCAAGAAGTAGACCGTTGTTTTTTGGATATCGCGACGGAGCCTACAGAATGTAAGACGAGTGAATAAAGGCGATAGCGGTAAAACGCTGTCTGAGATGAACAGACGTGGCGGACGTGAGCGGGCTGGGGAAGGCAGGCCGTGGTGGGGCGCGGCATGCAGCCCGCCCGCTGCGATGCATTATTCATGTCGCCTCAGACAAAGCGCGCTGCATGTGCGCTTACTCCTCGCCAGTCTCCCTCGCATTCTGCATCGTCTGTACCACTGGATTTTAATGAGCTGCTATATGTCCGTGTCAAAATATTTACCAAGTCTGCGACAGCATCCTAATCTCGTACTGCTCGCGGATCTGTCCAACTTTTAGAGGATGAGTCTGACAGAAACAGCGAACTGACACAGATTGTTATCCTGAAACATTAATCGCACGCAGCCTGGTTTTCGTGCCATTGCAAGCTCGTCAGTAATCGAAGATACTAACTGAAAATACGCACAGAAAATTGTTTTATAAAGCTTTTTCCGCTATGCGTCCAAGTTACAGTTTATCAAGGAGACCAGAAGGATACCCAGAACGTTAACTATGTCCTGCAAAGAAAATGCGTCGCAGTAATATTCGTTATCCAGTAGCGATGATCCCACTTTACTCATTTTCGAGCGTAACAGACGTGCTGGTACACAGTTAAGGAAAAATGCAGATTCCTGCAGTACTTAACCCTTTATTGTAATCTATTTATACACCAGTCAGTTACTTATGCTCCTGTATATTAAACTTTGCAAAAATTAATGAATTTTAACTCTTAAGAGAGACGGAAAAGAGTGACAATACTAAAGTGTCAATTACGTACTACTACGCGCACCGGCTGATCAAAAACTGTTCAAATGTGTGTGAAATCTTATGGGACTTAACTGCTAAGGTCATCAGTCCCTAAGCTTACACACTGCTTAGCCTGATGACCTCAGAAGTTAAGTCGCATAGTGCTCAGAGCCATTTGAACCATTTTTTTGATCTCCCGATGGAGGGAGAAAGGAAGCACAACCCGTACATAGTCATTCTTTGTATGTAGCAGCAGAACATGTAACGGTGTATAGCACATCACGATGTGAAAAGCAGCTATGCACCACCGAGTGGGGGATTTCTTTCAAACTACAAGGCCACTCAAGGCACACCTATTGCAAAATCAGGTAGTGAGTCAGAACTACACTCCTGGAAATTGAAATAAGAACACCGCGAATTCATTGTCCCAGGAAGGGGAAACTTTATTGACACATTCCTGGGGTCAGATACATCACATGATCACACTGACAGAACCACAGGCACATAGACACAGGCAACAGAGCATGCACAATGTCGGCACTAGTACAGTGTATATCCACCTTTCGCAGCAATGCAGGCTGCTATTCTCCCATGGAGACGATCGTAGAGTTGCTGGATGTAGTCCTGTGGAACGGCTTGCCATGCCATTTCCGCCTGGCGCCTCAGTTGGACCAGCGTTCGTGCTGGACGTGCAGACCGCGTGAGACGACGCTTCATCCAGTCCCAAACATGCTCAATGGGGGACAGATCCGGAGATCTTGCTGGCCAGGGTAGTTGACTTACACCTTCTAGAGCACGTTGGGTGGCACGGGATACATGCGGACGTGCATTGTCCTGTTGGAACAGCAAGTTCCCTTGCCGGTCTAGGAATGGTAGAACGATGGGTTCGATGACGGTTTGGATGTACCGTGCACTATTCAGTGTCCTCTCGACGATCACCAGTGGTGTACGGCCAGTGTAGGAGATCGCTCCCCACACCATGATGCCGGGTGTTGGCCCTGTGTGCCTCGGTCGTATGCAGTCCTGATTGTGGCGCTCACCTGCACGGCGCCAAACACGCATACGATCATCCTTGGCATCAAGGCAGAAGCGACTCTCATCGCTGAAGACGACACGTCTCCATTCGTCCCTCCATTCACGCCTGTCGCGACCCCACTGGAGGCGGGCTGCACGATGTTGGGGCGTGAGCGGAAGACGGCCTAACGGTGTGCGGGACCGTAGCCCAGCTTCATGGAGACGGTTGCGAATGGTCCTCGCCGATACCCCAGGAGCAACAGTGTCCCTAATTTGCTGGGAAGTGGCGGTGCGGTCCCCTACGGCACTGCGTAGGATCCTACGGTCTTGGCGTGCATCCGTGCGTCGCTGCGGTCCGGTCCCAGGTCGACGGGCACGTGCACCTTCCGCCGACCACTGGCGACAACATCGATGTACTGTGGAGACCTCACGCCCCACGTGTTGAGCAATTCGGCGGTACGTCCACCCGGCCTCCTGCATGCCCACTATACGCCCTCGCTCAAAGTCCGTCAACTGCACATACGGTTCACGTCCACGCTGTCGCGGCATGCTACCAGTGTTAAAGACTGCGATGGAGCTCCGTATGCCACGGCAAACTGGCTGACACTGACGGCGGCGGTGCACAAATGCTGCGCAGCTAGCGCCATTCGACGGCCAACACCGCGGTTCCTGGTGTGTCCGCTGTGCCGTGCGTGTGATCATTGCTTGTACAGCCCTCTCGCAGTGTCCGGAGCAAGTATGGTGGGTCTGACACACCGGTGTCAATGTGTTCTTTTTTCCATTTCCAGGAGTGTAATTCCTCCAGCAATAGCCCGAAAGTCAAGAGGAAAATTTTGAAGAATTTCAAAATCTCGAGTGTCCATTTGGTAACATAACTCTTGAAACTAACCAACGCTTTGCGAATAATTCCAACCGATAACACGTCAGTGTTCGAATGTTGTGCAGCGGGCCTCAACAACAAGTCGTATTGATAATTAGAGAATGAAAGAACTCAACGTTGCAATTTTTCTGCTGTCCATGGTGGGACAGCCTTAGAAGGAATAAATAAAGCTTGTATCAAAAGCAGACGGTTAGTAAGTAAATAGAACTATCAACCATACAAACACTGGTGGAACATGGTAAAACCGTAGACAATGGCGAGCGCCTGTTTTTCAAATCGACTAAAATCGTACTGTGCTTTGTTGAGAGTTACCGTGGGTCTACCAAACGAACCATTTCTATAGAAATGCATTGCGTTAATTCCATAAGAAGATGCGACCACAGCTAACGCAACAGGCTTAGCTGGATCAAAATGAGTTAGACAACGACGACTTAATAAAATTGTCCTTAACTGCCGAAATGCGTCCTGACATTCTTGGGACCACTCAAAAAGAACACCATTTCGGCGCCGCCGGTTCAAAAAAATCGTTCAAAGGGCCGTAAGCACTATGGGACTTAACATCTGAGGTCATCAGTCCTCTAGACTTAGAACTACTTAAACCAAACTAACCTAAGGACATCACGCACATCCACGCCCGAGGCAGCATTTGAACCTGCAAGCGTAGCAGTAGCGCGGTTCCTGACATTTTTGTTTTGTTTTTTGATCTCATTTTGTTCTATATTGTTCGTTGAATTTGTTCGGGACGGACGTCCGATGACACCCGTTCAGGTCCTTTGTTGATCGGTTCACTCAGTTCTTTTATTTCAGAGCTGAGCTACCGTGCCGACGGACTGAAGCGCCTAGAACCGCGGCCACAGCGGCCGGCGCCGCCGGTTCAGCGGAACAGCAATTTGCTCAGCGTTAGGAATAAACTTAATCTAATAGGTTAATATTCGTATGATGGCCTGTAACTCCTTGATGTTATGGGACGCTGTCATTTATTATATGTTTCGAATATTCAGGTTCTTCATGGAAGAAGGAGCACTTTTCCTTGCGACATCTTACGCCAGCCTCTGAGAGAATCTGAAATGAACATTACAAATTTGCCAAAGGTTTCGCTGGCGTACGGCCTCTCAGAACTGTTTCATTCAGATGAATCGTACGTGAAAGGACTTTAGCTGTTAAATGTTCTAGAAATGTTGAAAGCTAGCGGGAGCTGACCTACTTCCAGATGGTGGTCTTTGAAACTGGAACAATCCCAGATGAGTATTGATCATGTAAAATCACTTTGACTTCTTGTCCAGCGGTGGTCTCACATAAATCAATCTTCGAAAAAAATCTGCCCCGCTTTTCCAAACTGTCCGTTAATTCCTCCGGTCGTGGATGAGGAAAAGAATCCATGACAGTTTGTAGCTCTACTGTGTTGAAATCATCATACAGACGTAAACCTTCTGACAGCTTTTCAAGTATTACCAGGATAGATGCCTAATGACTTGCAGAAACAGACTGTATCATCAGCCCATTGTCTTTTTATTGTTGCAGTTGCTTTGTAACCTGCTCTTGTATAGAATGGGGGACTGGATTAGCATGATAAAATCGTCGTTGTGCATTGACTTTAACAGTAATGTGTGACTCAAAATCTTTAGCCCTTCCTAAACCTGGTTCAAAAAGCTCACTGTACTTATTGCAGAAGCCATAAATATGTTTTTTGAGGCACTAAAACACTAATTTGTAACACTCTGCCTTGTATGCGCAGGATGAACAAATCAAAAAAGTCTAAGCCAGAATTATTTCCATTCTTTCTATAACATTGTGCATGGAATGAAATACGCTTTGTAACATCACGAAAAGCTGATAGCAAGCAGCACACACCAAGTACTGGTATTTCATGTTCGTTAAAAGCAGACAAAATAGAAGTAAGCTTTTGGAACTGTGGGCTGCAGACCGAACCATAGGTGTCTTTATACTGATTAGGGAAACAGACGGACGAGAGTCTAATTGAAATTTATCTGCCTTCTGAGCCACTCTTAATTGGACAAAAAATTTGTTCTTCTGTGTGTGGACTAGAGCAGAAGATTTCCGCAAAGTGAGACTTTATTTCTGCCTAGCGTACTGGTTGGGCCGTGACAGCATTCATGTGCTGATAGCTACTCTGCCGCTGTGCGTTAGACCAGCGCTTTGCCTAGCGGCGCTGTAAACACATGGTCTCTATATGACCTTGCTTGCCACATGTGAAGCACTGTGCTTCACGACAAGGACATGTTATCCTATCATGAGTAGAAAAACAATGTGGACAAGACTTCCTCACCTTATTCAGAAGTCCGCATGTACTATGCAAAGGAAACGTTTTACCTCTACTTTTAATTTGGTTTCTATTTTTTTTATTTTTCACTTCAAAAGTAACGGTGGACTGAGTGCCTTGTGCACTACAAAATAGAGAATAAGAAAATGATGGAACCTCAAAATCAACTACAGTTATATCCATAATATTTTGAGACTCTATAATGGACTGAATTGTTCTCAGATCCAAGTCTGGCAGTCTTAGGAAAGCATGATGTATGTGTGCATTTGTCATGTATGGCATGACTGTATTACGTAGCATGACACCATTATGATTTTATCTGCAAGAACTCTTGAACCTGCAACGTCTTGTTAGCCCTTTAAGTTCAGCAATTCACTGTTTTAATGACTGTTCAGCGTGCTTCTTAGGACGCTAAAATTTAACTCTCGCCGCAGTGATATGAACCTGTGCCTCGTAATGCTCGTCGATTTTTCTAATGAGTTTTTCATAATCAATACCTTCCAGCCGAAAGTTGGGAATCAATTTGACACGCAGATGATAGACAGCTCCGACAGCGGACAGTAAGAATGCAATGCAAACCATACCTTTAATGCTCTAAGAGGAGAAGTGTAATATTCCTTGCAGTTAACCGGACGAAACTTGGTGCCGCAATCGGCTGTGGTGCTGGTTATTGCGAGAGCAAGTTCGTCATCTGTCAACTGCTTGTATATTCTAGAGGGCTCTGATCGAGTAACTTAGTATAAGGCGCTTGAGGCTGCGAAACTCAGTAAACGCCTTAAGATGGTTCAAATGGCTCTGAGCACTATGGGACTTTTAACATCGGAGGTCATCAGTCCCCTAGAACTTAGAACTACTTAAACCTAACTAACCTAAGGACATCACACACATCCATGCCCGAGGCAGGATTCGAACCTGCGGCCGTAGCAGTCGCACGGCTCTGGACTGAAGCGCCTATAACCTCTCGGCCACCGCGACCGGCAGTAAACGGCTTACAATTGGCCGTTCGGAAAACGGTCGCTTGAATTGCCTATAAATCCATTTGTTCGGCAAAGTTATTTATTTCGCAATACTCTGTTTTTAAGTAAAAGGCTAAGCAAACGTTTGAATTTTCAACAGACAGTCGCGTTTATCCTCTACGCTACTAACGGCTGCTCCCACATGTCGACAAAGTGGGTAAAGATCTATATTTATTTTCCTGGACACTTCATCAAACTGCGGTATACATAACACTGACAGTAATGTCCCCGTTGATTTATCGTCTTTTTACTTCAGTGGGGCGAAACGTACTCGACTTGACTGGATCTTTAAATATGTGACGAGAACCTTTCCTCCGTTGATCGCCATTGAGGGGGTTGTAGTAAATATCTTTTAGCTGCCGTTATCCTAATGAGGTACGGCTGAAACCGAAATTCTTTGACTGAAGGAAAAACGCTATACCTATTCATCTCTAAGTTTTCACCTTGTCCCTGCTGCTTCCGGATGATCAGATAATGTTCGTGTGTAGGCCACTTGAAAATCATAAAGTACATTACAGAAATTCTTTTTATATAAATAAAATCAAACTCCATTTCACGGACTTTTATTAATGCTACTGCGAACTAAAAAATCCAGAATCCCAGCGCTTTATGGAAAATTTTACAGTCACTCTTACGAAATTGCCTCGGTTAGTAGTTGGACTGCAATATAGGCTACGTTCCACTCCAGAAAGTTTTTGTATTCCTTTTCAAAATTATTAACACTCGCCGTAATGTCAACTGCTCCAAAAACTTTTTCCTTTTGAAATTTGTCTCTTCTACCTCTAATTATCTTTTTGTGGCGCAGTATCAACCTCTGGCGGGACACATTGTAAGATCCTTTCAATAACAACTGTGTCAAAGTCCGTAATGCGACAAAAGTCACTCACAGATTTGAAGGCCACGTGATATACCCCAAACTAAAAATGCACATGAGTTGATGGTATAATTATATGTCCAGTATTGTGGCGGTCGGGTGGCGAGGGGGGCGCGGGGAGGGGCAAAAGTTTCCTTGCCCCATAATTCACATGGTAACCGGTTTGTGACCCTTACAAAAAGCTAGTCAGTGCACGAATCCCGACCAGTGGTAGTGCACACACAATACGGCGCCTCTGAGCCCTGAAAAGCTACCTGCCCAGCAGGGGCGCAGTATAAATTGCAACTTCGTGGCAGATGAAAACTGTGTAACGGACTGGGACTCGAAACTGGAACCGTTGCCTTTCGCAGGCACGTGCTCTATCAGCTGAGCTATCCAAGCACGACTCACGTCTCGCCCCGCAGCTTAACTTCCGCCAGTATCTCCTTTCGTACTTTCCAAACTTCTCAGAAGTTCTCCTGCATGTCTTGCATGCCTTGCGTACTCCACTGCAAAGTGAAAAATTATTCTACGAGATAATTTGTCTGCGGTAGCATATCATCTGTTTTATTTTGCGGAACGCGTAACTTCCTGTTTTAGGTATGATAGTTTCCACAAGAGCCAGATATAACGAATTGAGAATTAAATAACAACTATTACACAAAGTTCAATGTGTTCT
The DNA here is from genome assembly GCF_023864275.1 of Schistocerca cancellata. Lineage (NCBI taxonomy): Eukaryota > Metazoa > Arthropoda > Insecta > Orthoptera > Acrididae > Schistocerca > Schistocerca cancellata. Next base: position 648,390,241 of record NC_064629.1, on the reverse strand, counting down.
ATTTCTTCGTGAACAATGCCGCAAGCAGATACATCCAATGATTAAATTACTTCCAGTCACTGCCATTCTTTAACAGATTGTTGCTACTATCCTTAACCTACTGAACCAGCAAGTACTGTAACTAGAACCAATAACTGAAGACCTAGCATTCTAGACGTGCTAAGATACAACAAAAAGAAGTATGAAATACGAAATTAGCACGCACGTTTTTATAGTAATCAACATTTATTATCATCCAGGAAATATAAACTATACGGCAAGATGAAAGAACATTCCCTTGAATTGTTCAGGAAAAGAAAATTAAAAACTTGAGAGCAGAGCCGACCGATGTGACCGATCGGTTCTAGGCGCTTCAGTCTGGAACCGCGCTGCTGCTACGGTCGCAGGTTCGAGGAGGACGAGGAGATTAGTGTTTAACGTCCCGTCGACAACGAGGTCATTAGAGACGGAGCGCAAGCTCGGGTGAGGGAAGGATGGGGAAGGAAATCGGCCGTGCCCTTTCAAAAGAACCATCCCGGCATTTGCCTGGAGCGATTTAGGGAAATCACGGAAAACCTAAATCAGGATGGCCGGAGACGGGCGCAGGTTCGAATCCTGCCTCGGGCATGGATGTGTGTTATGTCCTTAGGTTAGTTAGGTTTAAGTAGTTCTAAGTCTAGGGGACTGATGACCTCTGATGTTAAGTTCCATAGTGCTTAGATCCATTTTAACCATATGAGAGTAAAAGGCGTCTTATGCATTACCTTATTCAGACTGATTGGGCTAAGTCCAACCCAGATTTCTTGCTGTAATGGTTAACAAAACGTACCAGAATATGAATATCTTAAGACATGTAAACAATACGAAACAAAAATCATCAGTTTGCTGTATCATTAAACAAGTCAATAAAAACAGCCGATGGTGATGTGGTATAAATGGTACCATAGCAACCAATCCTTTCATTTTTTCAGCCGATAGTGGTGAAGTATTTTGCAGTACTGATAGCTGTGAATCAAGAAAACCGAGAGACCGCTACAGTCGCAGGTTTGAATCCAGCCTCGGGCATGGATGTGTCTGATGTCCATAGGTTAGTTATGTTTAATTAGTTCTAAGTTCTAGGCGACTGATGACCTGAGACGTTAAGTCGCATAGTGCTCACAGCCATTTGAATCAAGAAATAGCCAACAGTTCTACCTTTCATTGGGATGTTTACACTTTTCCACTGTTCAGTGCGTTTGTACGTTCCTCTGATGTGAACTATTCCGGGTGGGGTGATTTTAATTTGAGCAGGAAAACTAATGTGTAGCTTTGTTTTTCTGGTGACTTTCAAGCAGCAGTCTGAAAATCGTAAGTCCTCTGCCACAATTCTGAGTGTGTTGAATGGTAAAGGACGGTGTGCTGAAGTAATTCTTGTAAACCATCAGGTTCATAACATTTGACTACATTCTCACGCTTTTCTATTAAGGCAAAATATCTGTCATAAGATAGAAAACTATGACCTGAAACGAGATAGATATGTTATATACAGTCAAATAGGCCACATGACAGTGCAGACATTACATAGATATAAGTACACGGTTTTTACTTTATCCTCAGCAGTTTCCTTTTGTTACCAGTTACATTGCCGGTATTTTTAGTGTAATGCAGAACATGGAGATGCGATGCTTTGTTGGTTGCTCACGAGACCTTACACCCTCATGCCAAAATTACATTATTGTCTCACTGTTATCATGAACATGAACACAGAAGTTGTAACATGAAAACTGACGTAAGTAGAACATATCCGAGTATATAGGAGCTGGAACAAACAATACTTATTGCAAATTGATTGCTAATGTATAAGTGCTACTTCCACAACACGACAGACAATGCGGCAACTACTGTATTACGCTCGTGTGTTAAACTGCTGTAACTCAAATCTGATTACCAAGCACGTTTAGACTGAAGAAAGCTATGGAGCTATGACTAGCGTCTTCTGTTCGTCATTGTTACAATTCATTATCTTCCTCATATGGTGGAAGTGATTGTAGTATAATATACTCGCATGGACGTAGCGCCTCTGGAACGAAAAAATCAGTTTTGAAAGAAATTGTACTTAGCACGTTTAGGAAGGCAGGTCTTCCCAATTTATTGAGTATCTAGGCCATTATTGGATTATTTTAAAATGTGACATTTTGTCACTATTGTCATTACAAAATTTCACTATTCAATAATTCATATCATACATTTATAATATTCAGAAAAATGTTGTATGTCGTTGAATGCTACCGTTTGAGTTTAATAAAATTATAGAGAAAATATCTTTAGATTATTCTCCATCTGATTGTAACCTCAATTCTGTAATTTTTACTTAATCCAAGATTGCGCAATAGCGCTGTGACATTTTGGGTATTGACCAGGGAAGTCGGCTGAATCAGAGACGGGGGAAGCGTGGCTGAGAGACAACAAGCTGTGTGCCACCCTCGTGTCGCCTCACTGCAGTTCTCTTCTGTCAAGTCCCTTCTTTCAAAACCGTAAGTAACATTGCGATATGGTGCAATTGTTGACCAGTGCACCGTGTGTGTCTACCCTAAACAGTAAAATTTGAAGTTTTTTTTCCTTTACTGTTTAGTTCTCTGTGAGTTTCCAGTATTGTATAACATTTCTGTAACACTCGGCCTAAGTTGAAAGAAACTTATAGCAGTCTGTGTGCCAATCACTGCTCCAAACGGACAGAAGTTCCACGCATTTCGAGCTGTATTGATCGATATCTTTGTACAAACGTTTCCCACATTTCCGCAATAGAACCGAATCCTACCATCTACTTATGCGACAGTTCCATTCCATATTCCCATTTACGGGTGTTGCTCTTTCTAGACAACTTGAACACAGACTTAAAACCTCTGCAGTGGAAAAGAGCAAACTTTTACTGATTTGGTGGTGCATTGTTTAAGTCATCGCGTTGAAGGTGCCACGCTCAGATTATGGTTCTGTCATCTTCTTTTTGTGTAGCTTCGCAAAATGAAATGTTTGGTAATATCTTTATTTGAATAAAACCGCGAAGGATTACGTAAAGTCGCACCCCTTCTTAAAAAGTTCATTAACGACAAGAACGCTAACAACCAAGTGATAAATAAATATCTCATCCGATTTCACAGTATAATATTCTATAGCAGAAAAAATATTTCGATGAGAGAATATGAGTTTCCTCGTCGTACGATTCCCTAATGATAAAAGAGCCAAGAGCGGCAACACGGAACGCAGGCAGTTTTCCACGTTCTCCATCGCCCGAGGCAAGGTCTGCGTATAAAATTACCTCCACTTGGAAGTGCCTTTTACATGGGGTACAGTCTCTTCGTTCTGCCTGTTGAGTGAATCGAAATGGACCTGTTGCAGCACTTTGTTCACGGAAAGTGAGCGAGTTGCACCTGGAAATGTTTTTGATGATTTCATTTTGCATGGATCATGTTCACGTAGTCTCAATTTCTCAATAGAGTAGGAGGATATATGAAGCAAAACTGAATTCAGTTTGTCAAACATAATTCTTGTGGCCTGTTATTATCATTTTTTCATTCGGAAAGTGGGCGAATATTTTTATAGTCGTACAATTTACCTCCTTCGTTCCAATCGTAAGATTGTTTCGGAAATAGTATTGTGTTTATAAATGTTATCGTTGTTTTCTAATTATTATAACCTTTGACTGAAATGTACTAAATACATTACGTACTTGTAAGGAGTTCTCTAATTCACAGACGTGTCGGCACTTATGCGTGTATGAAGTGGATCGAGTAGAAGGTATAAAAAAACTAGAAAATATTTGGTACCGTATAGTTAAAGCTGCGGTGCAATCTCAAATCAATCACACTCCAAGTACAATGCTACACAAGTACAATGCTAAACAAAATAATGGTTTTACGTTTGATGCATTTATAAAGCAGCAAATATATTAGTGCTTAGTAACCTAACGATTAGCTATAATGGTTTATTATAGCCATTCGATAAATTTTTCTGTGCCAGCTATCCCATCCCGCTATATGTCTCTTAGCTTTTATTAATTCTTGTATACCATTTAATGGTGTCTCATGCTATTTTCTCAGAGACGCCATAAATTCTCATTTACATGGCAATTGTCAGGCTAGTCATATGTACATCATAATGAAATCAATGGAAGAATTTTACAAAGCATGATTGAAAATGTCAATGAATACCAATTGCAGTAAGATAAAAATAATCTGTAAAAAACGCATCAAAAAGAAAATAGTTCAAATTAACTATGAATTTATAGAACCAGCAGATGAGCTTCTTTTACTTACTGCAGCTGAAGTCAATGAGTTGTAGGGCAGAAAAAGAAATAAACAGGACAGCAAAATTATCAGTTGAACTAAACAGAATTTTCAAAACTATGCTCCCGACGTGTCTGAAAAGCAAGGTTTATATTTAGCAATTTTGATTCACGAAAACGAGACGTGGGCATTTAATACGAAGACCATTAAAAACTGAATTTTACTGACATGCAAGGAATACATGCACTTTGGAATTGCTACGAAAGTTGGGAAAAAGAAAAAAAATGGATTATTTATTTATTTAACCTGCCTAGATTAGGGACATCAGGCCCTCTCTTATACCTGATAATGCGTTCTACATATTTTACATTGAATATATTACGGTAAACATGTTACACGACATTCAGCAAATAAAAATTACAATAGCACAGTTTAAAAACACACGTACACTCACAATATACATTATTACGTGATAAATTAAACAACAATTAGAGATTACAGTCAGGTAGGCTATTGATTTTGTGAGCTAGCAGTAACGGGCATGTAGAAAGTGGTAAAAGAGGGAAGGTAAGAGGTATGTGATCTGATAACACACAGCTAATGAATATAAGGGAAAAAATGGCGTGTCTCCTAGAGAAAGGAAAAGAGAAAAAAGCATAACTGGGCGAAGATATCATAGGATTTATTGTTGGACAGAAATTTTTTTATAGCAAAGATCACGTTCAAAACTGTTTTTTCATAAACCGGTTTCGACGTGTAAGTCTTCGGGTGTTTAACAACTTTTTTGGATTGCACGTCACTTACCATTCTGTGTTCATTACTCATGGCATATTAACATTTTCATGGGAAGTTCTACACAGGTTTGTCAAACATAAAATTACAAACGGGCTTGTCACGAGTAAAAATATACACAGACACAATTCACTTTGTGAAACTTGGAGTGTTTACAATATGTAACACTCCTTTGACGATAATCAGTCATTAAAATCCATAATATACAGTAAAAGTGCACGTTAATGCCAATGTTTAGATTTACATGACGAGTGAAGCACATCTTGGAACCTACTCACTCGAAATACATAGTGGCATGGGTAATGAACACACAATGAAACATAACGTACAATCCAAAAGAGGTTTTTGAGATCTGAAGATGATTGTCTTACCAGTCGAAACCGATCAATAAAAACAGTTTTGAACACGTTCTTGGCAATAAAAATATCCTTAAAGTATATACAGATCGCTCCTTCTTATTTCTCAAAAAAAAAAAGGTTCAAATGGCTCTGAGCACTATGGGACTTAACATCTGAGGTCATCGGTCCCCTAGAACTTAGAACTACTTAAACCTAACTAATCTAAGGACATCACACACATCCATGCCCGAGGCAGGATTCGAACCTGCGACCGTATCAGTCGCGCGTTCCGGACTGAAGCGCCTAGAACCGCTCGGCCACCGTGGACGGCTCTCATTTCTCATTATGAGAAACTTACGTCACATGAATTTTTGAAGAAACCTTATGAGGGTGATAAAAGGAAACGCTTCAAATTCTTGTTAAAAGCAGCAGGGCATTGATTTGTGCAAATGGCACAGGGCAGATTGTTCCAGAGGTGGTCAGATCCGACAGCGAAGTAATTTGCATTTTTTTTTTTTTTTGTTTTATGGATGGGCACAGCTAGGATACTAAATAAGTGGGATCTTGTATTTCGATTATGATGGCCTGAAACGTATTTAATCTCTGATGCGAGGTACTGGGGTGCTTGCGCACTGAGGCATTCATAGTGTGCGGCAGGTAGTCATGTAACTTTTCTGGCCGCCACTACCCTAATCGGACGTATGAAGCACTAAAATCATTATATGGACGAATGTTGCAGATGTAAAGCACTCTAGCATTCATGCTTAATTGTAACCGTCCTGTGTTTTCAGTACTAGTGCCATGTTGAATTACACCACAACAGTGGACGTTCAAGAGAACAAGTGATTGTATGAGTTTGTTTTTCACATCCAGTGGAAATATGTTCCCAAACTTTTCGAGGCCATAGTGATAAGCGAAAGCCGTCCGGAACATGGCGACTGTATTTTCTGGTTTCCTGCTCAGTTTAGAGGATCATCCAAAGCTACACACAAGTTCCTTGGATTAGTGAACAGACTGAAGGCGAAGTAGTAACTACGACCGTAATGAAAGTAAAGTGGCTGTGCACGGAACATGTAACCAGACGACTGGTTCCAGGAGCAAGGAAGTACTTTCTGGATTGTAAGAGATAAGAAAGCAGCGAGCCGACGACTTCATGGAATGTGAGAAGTTGATATTAAAAAACAAAGTCGGGACGATATCGATCCGTAAAGCTGAATACCGTAACAGATGGAAAAATTGCAGGATTCCGTTATCAAGGAGTGGCTGTCAAGTGGCTGATAGTGATGGTGGTGAGGATCTTTTCTTTTTGTACTTCACGATGGAAATAATTATCTCAGAATCTTAAATTTGCAATCTGTGTGTGCGTTGATGCTATGATCAGAACGAAATTTTCACTCTGCAGCGGAGTGTGCGCTGATATGAAACTTCCTGGCAGATTAAAACTGTGCGCCGGACCGAGACTCGAACTCTGGACCTTTGCCTTTCGCGTGGAAGTGCTCTACCATCTGAGCTACCCACGCATGATTCAGTACCACCACTCACAGCTCTGATCCCGCCATTACCTCGTCTCCTACCTTCCAAACTTCACAGAAGCTCTCCTGCAGACCTTGTAAAACTAGCACTCCTGGAAGGAATGGGTGCTAGTTTCTTCCAGAAGTGCTAGTTCTGCAAGGTTTCCAGTAGAGCTTCTGTGAAATTTGGAAGGTAGGAGACGAGGTACTGGCGGAATCAGATCTATGAGGGCGGGTCGTGAGTCGTGCTTGGGTAGCTCAGAAGGTACAGCACTTGCTCGCGAAAGGCAAAGGTCTCGCGTTCGAGTCTCAGTCCGGAACACAGTTTTAATCTGCTAGGAAGTTTCAACTCCAGATCAGTATTTAAGAGCACGGTTGGCCTTTTATTGGCCCATAGTACCCATAACTTCCTGAGACGTGTTGTGATATAGTGGCTATGACTTCTCGGGTAAAAGGAGCGCGCGCGTTCCTGTCTTTCTTCTTCACTTGAGCACAGGCGGCAGTCAGCTTGCATAACTTTCCCGTTTAATAGCTTGAGCACGCTCGGAAACTCGTTGGATGTCAGTAGCATTTAAGTACTGCCTTCTCACGAAGGTTGGCCGCAACGTCCTGAACATAAGAAATACAACACTGGAGATGCCTTGAGAATACAGTGATTTGGTAAAAGAACAAATCAGTAGTAAAATCGAGCTTAAAATATTCCAAAGAGGCAAAAGAACAAAGCATTCAACTGCGAAATACTGTAGCCATTTTGTAAGATAAGTTAGCATAATACTATTCATTGTAAGAATCCTGCAAGATAGCACAAGAAAAAGGAATAATAGTTTATGAACTGTATGAAGGACAAAGAGATCTAATAGAAGCTAACACAAAAAATGGTTCAAATGGCTCTAAGCACTATGGGACATAACATCTGAGGTCATCTGTCCCCTAGACTTAGAACTACTTAAACCTAACTAACCTAAGGACATCACACACATCCATGCCCCTAGGCAGGATCCGAACCCGCGACCGTAGCAGCAGCACGGCTCCGGACTGAAGCGCCTAGAACCGCTCGGCCATAGCGGTCGGCTGCAAGCTAACACAATATTTGTTGATAAAATTAAAAATTGACTTTATTCGTCAATTAAAATGGAAAACAAGTCGAATATATTACGATATGTAAAGGAATATGTACGAAGATACTCGAGTAGAGCTACAGATACCAAAGAACTAAGAGTTACCAGTCATAGCTCTCACACTGCTGTAGAGTCAAATACAGTTTAACAAGAGATCTTTTAAATCTTCATTATTACAGGTCACTTCTTCATGTGCAGGGTGTCACTCCTAAGTGTCGTTAGGCTTATTTTCTCTGGTCTTTGGGCAGATATTTACACTTTTATTTTTGCAGTGTGTAGCTGGAGTGACCCGTAACAAATACTGCTTATCAAGTCTTTCATGCAATGCCCAATGTCTACAGAAATTGTCGGTTTGTTTCTCATTACAAACAAAATGATGTTTAAAGTAGAATTTTACGTGCTCATTCGATACATTGCTCTCAATTTAGTGCAGTGCTAGATTCGTTTTATCGACATGTAGGGTACAGTAAAACACGTAGAATAAATACGAGTAGTATTCGAGCAGCGACCACTACCTTGGCCAGCGCTGACTGCTACCACCATGCAGCAGCGCTGCTCAGTCGCTGCTGGAGTACCGATTATCCTTCGTGTTTTACTCTCCTGTTAATGCATATCGATAAAGCGATTATCGCACTAGACTAATTCGGGGACTCTCTGCAGAATGGAAATTTAAAATTCCACTTTAAAAATAATTTTGTTTGCAATGGGAAATAAACCGACGCTTTTTGTCGGCAATGGGCGTCGCATGAAGGACGAGATGAGCAGTATTTGTTTTGGCTGACTCCAGCTACACATGGAAAAAACGAAAATGCAAATGCCTTCCCAGACACCACAGAAGATGCGCCTGACGACTCTTAGGAGGGACACGCGGTAAAGTTATTCTTTTGTTACTGATAAAAATTCGTGGAAGATGATACTTTTAATTTTCAGTGTATTATATGATCATTTTTTCCCATTTAATTCACAGACGGAGTGAGGGAAGATTATTAGTTTATATTCATCTGCTCGAGCTGGCATCAGTTTTATCTTATCTTCACAGTCTCTGCACGAGGGGCGTCGAAAACTGATTCTCGAAATTTTCTCATCAGGTTTCTGTGAGATATAAGGCGTCTTTTTTCAGATATTTGCTAGGTGAAATGCTTCAGCATTTTTCTCACATTCTCATCTCACTAGTCAGTCAAGCACATAAGCACATTACCATTAGCGCTTCCCTTCTTTATAGATGCTAGATGTATTTTGTTAGTCTTATCTCATGTGAATCCCACATACTTAAGCAGTACTGAAATATGGGCCGCACAATCTTTGAAGAAGCCATTTTTTTAATATTTGCTTGTCTGAGACTAGGACAGTAATAGTATAGTCCATTCTGCAATGCTTCAGTTTGTCGAATAGCTTACTTTACAGTGCCATATTAGGTGAGCCTGTAGCGAGCAAGCCAACATTATGCATATATCTCCTCCCACTGTGGTCTTCTTTATTTTTTATTCTTCTGTTTTATTTTACATTGAAGAACACATAACAAAATTTTCTTAACTGCCTGAACATCAAACGTGTTCTGTTAGGTGGTTTGTTTATCATCTGAAGCATGGAAAATAAAAGAAATAGAATTTGAAATCTGCGCCAATAGGTTATTAAATGGATGATTCATAGCCCCACGAAACGAAACTGCTTAGGGGCTGACTGCAGTTTTAATGACACATTATGAAAACCCCTTGTAGAGGTATGAGACCATATTTTGTTCAGAAATGGGTGATTCTCAAGGAAATTTGGATTGCAATTTGTTATTCCTTAGACATGATGTGTTTCAATAAACATCATCTTCACATTGACCAAAAATCATAAACTTGTATGCTCGACCTGAAGATGATGTTTACTAAAACGCGCCGCATCAATAACAAAAGTTAAAAAGAAAAGAGGTTGCAAACGAAACTTCCCTGAGTGTCACTAAGTGCGGAACACAGGCGTTGGAAGGTTCCTACTGACAGTGAATAAGGCTGGAGACACGAGCGGACGGCGTTCTTCTCGTGAGTGTTATGTACCCGGAATCCAGTATGACTCAGACCCGCTCTACCTCATAAAGTTTCCAACGCCGTCGATGTCTCCACTTTAAGGTCAGCGTGTGGGCAAGAAGCAGTGACGCCATACTACCGAGGCAAGTTTCCCGAGAGTGCAGCTAAGAGCGTCAGCTACACAATAATAAACATTTGATACGACTCGGCTTTCCTAGTGTCACGATGAACAAGTGATATGAATTTTGGATAAGGCCGATATCAGTGCCGTATTAGCGATACGTATTTTGCAAAACACTCGCCACAGATCAGAACTGTCTCTCAGAGGTTCGAGTCGGGTAGATGTCTCAGTACGACGTAACCTAGAGTCATTCATCACTGCTTTGTTTATTCATTTACACGAATGAATCGGATTCTGACGTCAACGCCAGGCCCATTCTCAGGCAATAAGTGTTGAAAAAATAACTGAGAATTTTGCAGTGCTGGCTTGTGCAAGATCGTGGTGGAGGTGGTTTGTCGTGAAATTCTTCCGAACTGTCGCAGAGCATCAAATGTGTTAGTGTACTGACTGGATGACTATGACGTATGGAAGGTGCAACATTGTTATAGATGAGAGCAGACTCAAAGGAAGGGAGAGGATGACGACACCTGCTGATAGAATATAGCCTACGCCTTCCGATGAGCGCAAGACGCCCGCAGAGCTTAGAATACTCATCCCTAGAACGGGTCGCCATCGAACGTATCAAACGCCCTCAGCCCCTGTTTCAACAGATATTGCGGAGAGATTTGTGATTTAAAATACTGATTTAAGAAATTTTTTATACCAACAGGATTCTAACGGCTACCAACGCTGCTGCGCGAGCATAGAGACCTCGCCTATGGAAGCTGGTATCTTGCCTTTAAAATACATGAACAAACAGAGTATTACATTTCTGTGCGGTTATTCCACATAAATAAAAACAAGGTTTTTGACTGGGGCACAACAGCAGATCTCTGTCTTAAGCGAGAAAGCTCGGATATATTGAAACTTGGAATTGGATTCAAAATTTAATCTGCCAGTAAGTTTTCTGTTTTTAAATACCACAAAACCTCTACTTGATACTTAAATGCACTAGAACCTCAGGGGGAAAATTGGAAATTTGTGGTAAGGTCCTATGGATCCAAACTGCTGTGGTCATTGGTCCCTAAACTTACACACTACATAATCTAACTTAAATTAACTTACGCCAAGGACAACACACATACCCATGCCCGAGGGAGAACTCCAACCTCCGACGGGTTGGGGGGGGGGGGGGGGAGCCAAGCGAACCATGGCAAGGTGCCCTAGACCGCGTGGCTACCCCGCGCAGCACCTCTGGGGGCCGAGAATGGCTTCGTTAACACATGAGGGTTGAATTATTTACTGTGCAGCCCGTGTAAGCGTTAATAAAACATACTGAGAAATTAAACCTGTATGCTGAACTTGAAGCAACCTCTTGGATGTGGCTAAACCCTTCTTCACCTTAAGTCTTTCTACAGGAGTGCTAATCCAGCAGGGTACAGTATTGAGTTTTTGTTGAAGTTGGAAGTACAGGGGACTTTTACTTTAGGCCCTGAGATGTTCTCCGATGGCTGGCCGGTGTGGCCCAGCGGTTCTAGGAGCTTCAGTCTGGAACCGCGCGACCGTTATGGTCGCTGGTTCGAATCCTGCTTCGAGCATGAATGTGTGTGATGTTCTTAGGCTAGTTAGGTTTAAGTAGTTCTAAGTTCTAGGGGACTAATAACCTCAGATGTTAAGTCCCATAGTGCTCAGAGCCATTTGAACCATGTTCTCGAATGGCTCTGTCGGTAGATCCATTGTACATACTGGGAAAGCTTCAGTCTTGAGTGACAGTACAGCAGAGGTTTCATTACAGCGTATACTTCATCACACAGAAAAATTTACTTCTAGCACTGGTAACGAGTGCCTGCCTGTTTGGGGGGGGGGGGGGGGAGGGGGGGAGACTCTGACTTCTGTTTATATGGCTCTCTTAATGACCCAAATAATTGTAGAGAATGACGAGGGTTATTCGAAAAGTAAGGTCCGATCGATCGTGAAGTAGAACAAAAAGTGAAAATCTGATCTAGTCTACATAGATGGTTTGCACTGTGTCTGTAATATGCCCTGCGATCGTGTCACTTTACTCTTATTAGTTCTGAGCGTACAGTGAGCAAGCAAAGATGAATCTAAGATAGTGTTTCCCGCCAAGTATGAGTGTCTGTGAGAGGTTTCGCCTGCTTTCATGCAGCCCACACAACATAACTGTAATTCATTTCTTCTTCGTGACAATTGGCGCGCGGAATCAGCCGAGAGGTTTGAGGCGCTGCAGTCATGGACTGTGCGGCTGATCCGGGCTGAGGTTCGAGTCCTCCCTCGGGCATGGGTGTGTGTGTGTTTGTCCCTAGGATAATTTAGGTTGCGTAGTGTGTAAGCTTAGGGACTGATAACCTTAGCAGTTAAGTCCCATAAGATTTCACACACACTTCGTGACAATTCTCGGCCGCGCACTCCAGGGGCAATGCGGAGGCTCCTGCAGCGCTTTCGAGGGGAAGTGTTTCATCACCTACCATACAGCCCGGACTTGGCTCCCGCTGATTTTCATCTCTGCTCACATGAACCACTGGCTATGAAGTCAACATTTTGGCACAGACAATAAGCTGTAGATCAGTTTAGAGAACTGGCTGTAGGCACAGGTGGCTGCCTTCTGAGGGTATTGGAAAGTTGGTACAATGCTAAGGCAAACGTCTCAGTCGGAGCGGCGACTATATAGAGACGTAGCTGGAAGGTGTAGCTAACTGTTACAAATAAAACCTTTCTCAGCTTTACTGTGGTTTCTATTCCGTGACCTATCTGATCTTACTTTCCGAATACCCCTCGCAACTGAAGTAGTGCATAAGACACTGGACTAAAATTCTGGAAGAGCGTGGTTCAAATTTTCTCATGTCTTCCTGTTTTAGGTTTTCTGCGGTTTCCCTAAATCAGTTAAGGCAAATGTCGGGACTGTCCCCTTAAAAGGAACACTGCCCCTTTCCTTCACCATTCTGGCCATTCTGACCACAAAGTACGTCTGTAATGACTGCGCCGTCAATGACACTTCTATGCAGGACGTAGTCTGCAGTGTTAGATATGCATTCATCTGATGCTTCTCAAAGTTTCGAATTGAGTCAGTTATCACTAACCGAAGGAGCTCAACAAATTCAAGAATGGTTATTACATTAATCGTAATAGACTGTTGTAACTACGCTACATTTTCTGGAGTAGCTAGCATACAAGGGAAGCAACGAGACACTGATTAATGACAACTTTATTTCGCCATATCGGACTAGAGCGCACAGATAAAACAATGGCTCTTAGCACTATGGGACTTAACATCTGAAATCATCAGTTCCCTAGAACTTAGAACCACTTAAACCTAACTAACCTAAGGACATCACACACATCCATGCCCGAGGCAGGATTCGAACCTGCGACCGTAGCGGTCGCGCTGTTCCAGGCTGAAGCTCGTAGAACCGCTCGGCCACAGCGACCGGCCGCGCACAGACACTCTTAACTGAGTTACGTAGTTCGATTTACATTTTTGGCGACTTCGGAAGGTGAACGGTTTGAGCTGGCGTGCTTGGCGTTGCCCCAATGAATCAGAAGAGAAAATCACTGCACTGTTGTTACGCTGCACAGAAGGATGATGCTGTAACGCACCTATAAGTAGACACTGTGGAATCACTGTCTAGCCTCGCCCTTCTCTGTAACATAACTAACATAACCAGAGTGCAGTGGTTTTAAAGGAAACCACTGCACTCTGGTTACGTTACAGAGAATATATATATATATATATATATATATATATATATATATATATATATATATATCGTGGCGCCACGCTAACATACCACTCGAAACTTTCTCGTGCCTACAAACATGTAAGAGACACTGTTTAAGACACTGAATATAAGCGACGTTCCCGAAACTGGTGCAGCGAAGTACAATAATCGGAAATTCGTGTTTCGATGTAATGATTACCCCATTACCCAATAGGAAAATTTATCTTCTTTGCTCAAATTTTTGTAGAGCTCATTGACATCAACTTACAACTACGTTAACTCACATTAAATTATGTAAAAATCAATTTACAACTACATTAACTAACGTTTAAGTATGTATATATGAGTAGTTGATCACTGGGATCTACTAACTCATTCAAATACCTGAGTACAACAATTTAAAGGGGATATTTAATGGAATTTTGACGCAAGATCCGTCGTAAGTAGACCATGTGGCAGACTTCGGTTCATTGGCAGGATAATGGGCTAATGCTATCTGCAAAGGAGATTGCTTAGGAAGCACTAGTGTAGCCCATCCTAGAATATTAACTAACTGTGTGGGACCTGTATCAAGTAGGACTAACCGGAGATGCTGAATGTATACAAAGAAGAATATGACGTTTGTCTCACGGGTTGTGAAGAAGCTGAAAAGGTGAACTGGCAGACTGGAAGATAGATGCAGACTTTCCTCTGGAAGCCTGCTTACAAAAATTCAAGGACCTTCTTTAGGGAAGGAATCTATAAATATTCTACAACCCCTTAGAATAGCTCCCTTTGGGACCGGGAACACGAGAGTAGACTAATTACAATGCGCAAACACGATTGAAGCAGTCGTTCTTCCCAGGCTCCACTCTCGAATGGTTCAAATGGCTATGAGCACTACGGGACTTAACTTCTGAGGTCATCAGTCCCCTAGAACTTAGAACTACTTAAACCTAACTAACCTAAGGACATCACACACATCCATGCCCGAGGCAGGATTCGAACCTGCGACCGTAGCGGTCGCGCGGTTCCAGACTGTAGCGCCTAGAACCGCTCGGCCACCCTGGCCGGCCCACCCTCGAATGGAACGGGAGAAAGCCCTGATAGGTGATACAAAAGGAAGCAAACTCTCTCATGCGCTTCACAATGGCTTGTATAGTATAGATATAGGAACAGATGATGCAACTGTTAGTAAATATGTGGAGCATAGCTGACGTTTTACGCGTTTTCAAGAGTCAAGCTGTGATGTAAATTGAGGATAAGCCGCACGCTGGATGGTAGCGATCGCCTGGGATTGTGTGGTAGCTGTAAATCAGTGCAGGCCGGGCGGCAGCTGGGGCTGGGCGAGTTTTTGCCTCCGCCGCGCCGCGTTGCCAGGCCGCGAGACTCCGCCTCCGGGGAGCGCAGCGCATTTCTCACAGCCGGCAGCCGGCAGCCGCTCGCTCAACCGGAGCGGGACGTGCTCCGCGGCTCCCCCCTGTCCCTCCACTTCCTTTCACCTACCCGACTTGAAAGTGCTTCGTTCGCGAGAAGCTGGCTCGTTCTCATCGTATCGTTTCAAAACTGCAACCCACACTTCTACATTTTTGCTCCGTAAAATCCTATGCCGAGTGGCTGAACCACTGTCACAGCCCCGGTTTCCTGTTCCAGTAGCAACTGGTGTACAAAAAGGACTATTGTTATTTGCCTTAGTGTGATTTTGAATCTCTCCAATTTCACCTTTGTGATCTTTTCTCGGGATATGTGTGCAAGAAGAGAGTAACTGTTCTCGAAAGAACAGATACCATTGATGACCGTGCAGCTTCTCTGGAATAAATGATAGTTAATTGCAACCCTCAGCTGCTGATAGGTGTTGTTGATGTACCTCCATGGGGACAGCTGAAAATGTGTGCCCCGACCCTGAATCGAACCCGGGATCTCCTGCTTACATGGCAGAAGCTCTGTCCATCTGAGCCACGGAGGACACAGATGAATAGCGCGACTGCAGGGACTTATCCCTTGTATGCCTCCCGTAAGACCCAAATTCCCAACTGTCCACAATCTACATGTAAGCAAGAGATCCCGGGTCCGAGTCCCAGTCGGGGCACACGATTTCAGCTGTCCTCACCGAGGTATATCAACAACACCTGTCAGCAGCTGAGGGTTTCAATTAACTATCATTTATTCCAGAGAAGCTGCAGGTCATCAATGGTATCTGTTCTTTCGAGAACAGTTACTTTCTTCATATATAGTTAAAGGCTAGCCGGCAATTGACCTTCGTCTGTGCGAATGCGCACAGGTTGCCCGAACTCTTACAGGAATCGTCACCTTAGTTGACACGAGTAATGAATGGATGGGCAAATATCTATTAGGAACATTACGTATGTAGATTGTGGACAGTTGGGAATGTGGGTCTCACGGGAGGCGTGCAAGCGACAAGTCCCTGCAGTCGCACTATTCATTTGTGTCCTCGGTGGCTCAGATGGATAGAGCTTCTCCCATGTAAACAAGAGATCCCGGGTTCGAGTCCCGGTCGGGCCACTCATTTTCAGCTGTCCTCATCGAGGTATGTCAACAAGACCTGTCAGCTGTTGAGGGTTTCAAATAACTATAATTTATACGCGTATAATGTTGACTCTTTTAGGCTCGTACACTCTCGGAATTTTAACAGTAACCCACACGGTGAAGCACAACACCTCTCTTGTGTCGTCTTCCAATGGAGTTTGATGAGCATCTATACGAACATGTGACGAAACATGCCGCCGTTCATTGGATATTTGTTTCCTCTATCAATCCTATTTTTTAGGGTCCCACACTGATGAGCAATATTCAAGTAACGGTCGAGTGAGTGTTTTTTGAGCTTCCTTCATACGTGTACTACCATTCTTGAGCATTCTTCCAATCACTCTCAATCTGGCATCTGTCTTGCCCACGACAGTTCCGTGACTGTTTCCCGCCACTGTTCGACAATCGTGTAACCACGCATAACGGGGATTTACAACTATTTAGCCGCAATACGTTGCATTTGTTTATGTCGGAAGTCAACTGCCAGTCCCTGCACCAAGGGTCAATCCTTTCCAGATCTTGCGGCATTTCGCTTCAGTTTGCTATGCCAGTGCTGCGACAGCATCATCAACTTACAACGTTATTCGCTAAGTTTTTTGTATTGTTCAAAACTAGTGAAACGTCCCCATTGAACAATTTTACATGTGAAACGTCCACTTAGAACAATTATACAAGCCTGTGCTTAACCTGACACACAATATTATTTAGCGCAACGCAATCTGACTTTCAATAACCCCTACAAAACAATGGCCCTGAGTAACATTACACTATACCTTTCACAAATAACTTACCTCACAAAAATCTTCATTACTGGAACTACTGCAATACAGTGAGCGCCACTACTGCCAGCTAAATAAAAGAATCAAACTACAGAAGGCACTAACTACTGATAGGGATAGTTAGCAAATGAAAGATATTAATAGAGAACAAACAATGTATTTACCTTAATATTCATAATTGACATCCAGTATTACAAAACTCCGCCATCTCTCTCCCCACATCCACCACTGCTGGCGGCTCACCTCCAACTGAACAGCGCTACGCGCTGTTCGCATCCAGCTATAGCAGTTCATGACAACAATGGCAGACAACAATGCAAACTAGCCACATACTGCACACAGCACAGCCAGTGATTTTCATATAGAGTGCTATGTAACGTTGCCAATAAAAAACATAAACAGCAAACTTACATGAAGAAAGCCTAAACAGCCTACTTACATAGTGAAGATCCCCAGTCCACAGCTTGAATTTTTTTTCCGATGAGGCAGGACTGACAAGAAAAGATGTAGTAAACTAACACAATACGCATGTGTGGGAGACGCAAATCCTCCAGCAGTAATGGAGGTGAGCAATCATGATCGCAGGAATTTTCCAAGATTAACAGGTGCTGTGCATCACTGATAGGCGGTTGGTGTGGCCGAGCGGTTCTAGGCGCTTCAGTCCGGAACCGCGCGACCGCTACCGTCGCAGGTTCGTATCCTGCCTCGGGCATGGATGTGTGTGATGTCCTTAGGTTAGTTAGGTTTAAGTAGTTCTAAGTTCTAGGGGACTGCTGACCTCAGATGTTAAGTCCCTTATGCTCAGAGCCATTTGAACCATTTTGTATCACCGAATTCTACTCTATGAATAACCAGTGCTATTGGAGAGCGCTAGCTTTGGAGAAAGTCGACTGTGCTTTATGCATGACTGGGCTCCACCGCATTTTCTACGGGTCTTGCGACAGTTCAAAATGGTTCAAATGGCTCTGAGCACTATGGGACTTAACATCTGAGGTCATCAGTCACCTAGAACTTAGATCTACTTAAACCTAATTAACCTAAGGACATCATACACATCCATGCACGAGGCAAGATTCGAACCTGCGACCGTAGCGGTTGTTTGTTGACGTCGAGGAGGTTCGGTATCAAGGTCTCAGCGATCATTGGATCTGAATCCGTTGGATTTCAGTCTTTGGTGTATGCCCAACCCATTGACAATGTGCAGACGTTACAGGATCGTGTGATTAATGCATGTGATGAAATATGAATGGAGTCAGGTCTGTTTGAAAGAGCACATGATTCACTACGAAGAAGCGGTGAAGAGTGTATCAGGATGTGTGGTTACCTCCTGCAGCACGACTCGTAGTGTCTACTTCTACCACTGGCCCTCTCCCAACAGGTAGGCCTATTAGTTTCTGCACATGTCATTATAGGTGCATCTACTTTTGACCAACGCTAGCTCCTGTGGGAATATGTGACACTTTTCTGAACATTCTGGATACAAGATGTAACAAACTAGAGATACAAAATCCTGGTGTGTTTAAAGGAGATACAAAGAAACACTTTTTCGTGACAAAAATGTCACAGGTACACCATTTCCCCACTAGGTGTCCATGAAGCTTTAGACGCAAGTGATGTTCGGAGACGGTGTTCAAACTGTTGTCTCATGAATATTGGTTAGGTGTGTTGCCAAATATGTTGTCTGACTACGTAAGCGCACATTTGTCATCTACGCAATTATGATTCTCTAACATGCTCAAAACAAGCAGGTGTTTCACGAATAATGGCTGCATCTTCAACCAATGGGGCAACCAGCTCTTCTGGAGTGTAAAGGGAAATACACTCCTGGAAATGGAAAAAAGAACACATTGACACCGGTGTGTCAGACCCACCATACTTGCTCCGGACACTGCGAGAGGGCTGTACAAGCAATGATCACACGCACGGCACAGCGGACACACCAGGACCCGCGGTGTTGGCCGTCGAATGGCGCTAGCTGCGCAGCATTTGTGCACCGCCGCCGTCAGTGTCAGCCAGTTTGCCGTGGCATACGGAGCTCCATCGCAGTCTTTAACACTGGTAGCATGCCGCGACAGCGTGGACGTGAACCGTATGTGCAGTTGACGGACTTTGAGCGAGGACGTATAGTGGGCATGCGGGAGGCCGGGTGGACGTACCGCCGAATTGCTCAACACGTGGGGCGTGAGGTCTCCACAGTACATCGATGTTGTCGCCAGTGGTCGGCGGAAGGTGCACGTGCCCTTCGACCTGGCACCGGACCGCAGCGACGCACGGATGCACGCCAAGACCGTAGGATCCTACGCAGTGCCTAGGGGACCGCACCGCTACTTCCCAGCAAATTAGGGACACTGTTGCTCCTGGGGTATCGGCGAGGACCATTCGCAACCGTCTCCATGGAGCTGGGCTACGGTCCCGCACACCGTTAGGCCGTCTTCCGCTCACGCCCCAACATCGTGCAGCCCGCCTCCAGTGGTGTCGCGACAGGCGTGAATGGAGGGACGAATGGAGACGTGTCGTCTTCAGCGATGAGAGTCGCTTCTGCCTTGGTGCCAATGATGGTCGTATGCGTGTTTGGCGCCGTGCAGGTGAGCGCCACAATCAGGACTGCATACGACCGAGGCACACAGGGCCAACACCCGGCATCATGGTGTGGGGAGCGATCTCCTACACTGGCCGTACACCACTGGTGATCGTCGAGGGGACACTGAATAGTGCACGGTACATCCAAACCGTCATCGAACCCATCGTTCTACCATTCCTAGACCGGCAAGGGAACTTGCTGTTCCAACAGGACAATGCACGTCCGCATGTATCCCGTGCCACCCAACGTGCTCTAGAAGGTGTAAGTCAACTACCCTGGCCAGCAAGATCTCCGGATCTGTCCCCCATTGAGCATGTTTGGGACTGGATGAAGCGTCGTCTCACGCGGTCTGCACGTCCAGCACGAACGCTGGTCCAACTGAGGCGCCAGGTGGAAATGGCATGGCAAGCCGTTCCACAGGACTACATCCAGCATCTCTACGATCGTCTCCATGGGAGAATAGCAGCCTGCATTGCTGCGAAAGGTGGATATACACTGTACTAGTGCCGAAATTGTGCATGCTCTGTTGCCTGTGTCTCTGTGCCTGTGGTTCTGTCAGTGTGATCATGTGATGTATCTGACCCCAGGAATGTGTCAATAAAGTTTCCCCTTCTTGGGACAATGAATTCACGGTGTTCTTATTTCAATTTCCAGGAGTGTACATAGGAGTGAGGTTGGGAGAGCGTGGTGGGCACGGTGCTGGCTTATCCCTCCCAATCCAACAACTGTGGAACACGTTCTCTAAATGTTCTCTCACATAAACAGCAAAATGTTGTAGGTCACATCATGCTGGGACCATAATCGTTGCCTCACTGTTAGTGGAACATTCCCCAACATTTCTGGTAGTACTTCACGGATAATGATACTGTAATTTTCTTCTCCTAGCATGTTACGTAGATGATATAACCCAGTCAGATGTTAATTAACAATACCAGCTCACACAATTACAGTAAATCTCTGTTGGTGGTGGAATAAACGAGTTGCCTTAGGAGTTTCCAGCTTCCAGAGATGGCTATTGTGTCTGCTCCCTTATGACCCTTATGAAGGCAGCATTGTCAGTAAACAATCCACGCACTTCTAAGTCAGTCATGTTTACAATTTGCTGATAATATTGGTAGACTTCCACACGCTACGGAAAGTCAACATCTGTTAGGTCTTGTACTTTATGATACTTGAAAAGATGCATGCCTGCCTCGTGCAGGATGTTCCATACACTGACCTTGGAATGTTTTATTCCTTGGCTTTGGATCGTGTGCTGCTAACGTGATTGTCCTCAGTTCTCTGTAACATAGCTTCCTCTGTGTGAACAGTTCGCACATTGCGAGGTCCATCAGTTGCCCAACAGGTATCCTGTTTCAACAAGATGGCCATCAAGTCCTTGATATTTAATTTGATTTGCTTACCTCCTCCCTGAAAACAGTGGGGCATACAGTCACCTTGCTGCTCGACTACTGTGTCATGCCTCTCCATTAATGAGATACATATCATCCAATCCGGTTATAGTGTAATCAGTAGAACATTCGTGTAAATACAACATAGCACAAAAAATAACAATGTAATTATTTACACAGGGACGTGGAAACACCTAGCAGTAATGAAAACTTACCGTTCTGAGCAGTTATAAATAAAGCGTCTATAGAAAGGTCCCAGAACTGCTCTCATTAATCAACGGTCACAATGCCCACATAGTACTAGGGACAGAAAGTTGACTGAAATCAGATGTAAACAGTAATGAAATTCTAAACTCAGATTGGAATTTATACCGCAAAGACAGGCTGGACAGTGAAGGGGGAGGCGTGTTTATAACGATAAAAAGTGCAACACTATCGAAGGAAATTGACGGAGATCCGAAATGTGAAATAATTTGGGTGAAGGTCACAGTTAAAGCAGGCTCAAACATGGTAATTGGATGTCTCTATAGGCCCCCTGGCTCAGCAGCTGTTGTGGCAGAGCACCTGAAGGAAAATTTGGAAAATATTTCGAGAAGGTTTCCCGACCACGTTATAGTTCTGGGTGGAGATTTTAATTTGCCGGATATTGACTGGGAGACTCAAACATTTATAACGGGTGGCAGGGACAAAGAATCCAGTGAAATTTTTTAAAGTGCGTTATCTGAAAACTACCTTGAGCAGTTAAACAGAGAACCGACTCGTGGCTATAACATATTAGACCTTCTGGTGACAAAGAGACCCGAACTATTTGAAACAGTTAACGCAGAACAGGGAATCAGCGATCATAAAGCGGTTGCTGCATCAATGATTTCAGCCGTAAATAGAAATATTAAAAAAGGTAGGAAGATTTTTCTGTTTAGCAGAAGTGACGAAAAGCATATTTCAGAGTACTTGACGGCTCAGCATAAAAGTTTTGTCTCAAGTACAGATAGTGTTGAGGATCAGTGGACAAAGTTCAAAACCATCGTACAATAAACATTAGATGAGAATGTGCCAAGCAAGATCGTAAGATATGGAAAAGAGCCACCGTGGCACAACAACCGAGTTAGAAAACTGCTGCGGAAGCAAAGGGAACTTCACAGCAAACATAAACATAGCCAAAGCCTTGCAGACAAACAAAAATTACACGAAGCAAAATGTAGTGTGAGGAGGGTTATGCGAGAGGTGTTCAATGAATTCGAAAGTAAAGTTCTATGTACTGACTTGGCAGAAAATCCTAAGTAATTTTGGAAACGGAGGATGACAGACTAAAGGCTGAAATACTAAATGTCTTTTTCCAAAGCTGTTTCATAGAAAAAGACTGCACTGTAGTTCCTTCTCTAGATTGTCGCACAGAAAAGGCCGAAATACTAAATGTCTTTTTCCAAAGCTGTTTCACAGAGGAAGACTGCACTGTAGTTCCTTCTCTAGATTGTTGCACAGATGACAAAATGGTAGATATCGAAATAGATGACAGAGGGATAGAAAAACAACTAAAATCGCTCAAAAGAGGAAAGGCCGCTGAACCTGATGGGATACCAGTTCGATTTTACACAGAGTACGCGAAGGAACTTTCCCCCTCTTGCAGCGGTGTACCGTAGGTCTCTAGAAGAGCGCAGCGTTCCAAAAGATTGGAAAAGTGCACAGGTCATCCCCGTTTTCAAGAAGGGACGTCGAACAGATGTGCAGAACTGTAGACCTATATCTCTAACGTCGATCAGTTGTAGAATGTTGGAACACGTGTTATGTTCGAGTATAATGAGTTTTCTGGACACTAGAAACCTACTCTGTAGGAATCAGCAAGGGTTTCGAAAAAGACGATAATGTGAAACCCAGCTCGCGCTATTCGTCCACAAGACTCAGAGAGCCATAGACACAGGTTCCTAGGTAGATGCCGTGTTTCCTGACTTTCGCAAGGCGTTTAATACAGTTCCCCACACTAGTTTAATGAACAAAGTAAGAGCAAATAGACTATCAGACCAATTGTGTGATTGGATTGAAGAGTTCCTAGATAACAGAACGCAGCATGTCATTCTCAATGGAGAGAAGTCTTCCGAAGTAAGAGTGATTTCAGGTGTGCCGCAGGGGAGTGTCGTATGACCGTTGCTGTTCACAATATATATAAATGACCTTGTGGATAACATCGGAAGTTCATTGAGGCTTTTTGCGGATGATGCTGTGGTATATCGAGAGGTTGTAACAATGGAAAATTGTTCTGAAATGCAGAAGGATCTGCAACGAATTGACGTGTGGAGCAGGGAATGGCAGTTGAACCTCAATGTAGACAAGTGTAATGTGCTGTGAATACATAGAAAGAAAGATCCTTTATCATTTAGCTACAATATAGCAGGTCAGCAACTGGAAGCAGTTAATTCCATAAATTATGGGAGTAGGCATTAGGAGTGATTTAAAATGGAATGGCCATATAAAATTAATCGTCGGTAAAGCAGATGCCAGACTGAGATTCATTGGAAGAATGGTAAGGAAATGCAGTCCGAAAACAAAGGAAGTTGGTTACAGTACAGTTGTTCGCCCACTGCTGGAATACTGCTCACCGGTGTGGGATCCGTACCAGATAGGGTTGATAGAAGAGATAGAGAAGAACCAACGGAGAGCAGCGCGCTTCGTTACAGGATCATTTAGTAATCGCGAAAGCGTTACGGAGATGATAGATAAACTCCAGTGGAAGACTCTGCAAGAGATATGCTCAGTAGCTCGGTACGGGCTTTTGTTGACGTTTCGAGAACATACCTTCACCGAGGAATCAAGCAGTATATTGCTCCCGCCTACGTACATCTCGCAAAAAGACCACGAGGATAAAATCATAGAGATTAGAGCCCACACAGAGGCATACCGATAATCTTTCTTTCCGCGATCAATACGAGACTGGAATAGAAAAATGGTTCAAATGGCTCTGAGCACTATGGGACTTAACATCTGAGGTCATCAGTCCCATAGAACTTAGAACTACTTAAACCTAACTAATCTAAGCACATTACACACATCCATCCCCAAGACAGGATTCGAACCTGCGACCGTAGCGGTCGCGCGGTTCCAGACTGAAGTGCCTAGAATGGCTCGGCCACTCTAGCCGGCTGGAATAGAAGGGAGAACCGATAGAAGTACTCAAGGTACCCTCCGCCACACACCGTCAGTTGGCTTGCAGTGTATGGATGTAGATGTAGATATACTTGGAGGTACTAACCGACCTAAAAAGATATTACTCTTAATAGCTATAATTATTGGTGTACAAATGACAAATACTGATGCGATGTTGCTCAGTACGGCGTCCTCAGTCACCAACAGAGATGTTTGCCCTAATCCCCTTTTACATCATATACGTCCCTCGTGGCAAGGTAAACCACACTCCTTCACCGACTCCGTTCGCCAAGTGTTCCTATTCTCAATTACCCCATGGAAGTACTTTTTCCAGCAGTGTTCGGGAATCATAGGTGGAAAAATTAGTGACAATGAAAGTTTGTGTCTGATCTGGGGGCATTCTCTGGTAGTCTAAATGTTGGTCAACAAACGTAATGCCTACTCATTATTAGTAGGGCAGTCTGAGTACTGCATACTCAACTACAAGAATTCCAAATTCCGCGACTAGCTTGATTGTCTGAGATCTCAATATTATTTAAAATCAAAGGTAACCAAAATACGAATACGAGATGTGTAAAAAATAAAGGGTGTTTACATTTTTTGGAAAAAGTTATTTATTCGCCTTCATCAACGATATCCCCTTCAAAATAGTCCCTATTAACTATTATACGGAGCTTTCTCCAATGCCAGAAACACTTCCAGAACTGTATCTTTGGGATAACTGTAAGCTCTCTCCGCGATGTGTTTTTAATCCAATCTATGCATGCAAAACTACCGGACAGTGCGCAGAGAGTAAGGCTAGCCAGACCCAGATGGACTCACACAGAGAAACAAGTTTTGACAGTCCACAGCCCTGTGGGGCAAAGGCCTTCCCTCCCTCACGTAAGTGACCACTGCGGCTCTTGGAAGGACATCCTGGCACGAAGTTAAAAAAAAAAAAAGGTCATATCTTGAGTACAGCTTACTAAACTTAATTAACTGTAGGAAGAAGAAGAACAGTTGATGGTGCTATAAGGTTTTCTTTATTTTTGGGAGTAGAGAAGGGTCACATGAGTCCATATATGGTGCAGACGGAGGCTGGTGCATAATTACAGTTTCGTTTTTGGGCAATCATTCACGAATAATCAATAATGTGAGAGCAGATTCATTACCATGATGCAAAAGCGATGAACAAGTAAGCAGTACGCCTTACTGATCGCTCGACCTTATGGTAAGAACTCGTAATGTGCCATGCAGTTAAAATCGAAGGACACAGTAATCATAACGTTAAAATCTGA
Organism: Schistocerca cancellata; assembly: GCF_023864275.1. NCBI lineage: Eukaryota > Metazoa > Arthropoda > Insecta > Orthoptera > Acrididae > Schistocerca > Schistocerca cancellata. Next base: position 648,364,703 of record NC_064629.1, on the reverse strand, counting down.
ACGGCACTTGTGGAGCTGTTTTCAATTTTGGTGATCCAGAATGCTTCCACTGGGACGGCTGAGGCATTAGTTTCGATATCACATCCATAAACACATGATTCATCACCTGTTATGACCCGCTGCAGTAGTTCAGCATCGTTTGACTTCATCTAACGACTTGTGCAACTTGCACTCGTCGCTGTTTCCTTTTTTCGAAATTTAACATCTTTGGAACCCATTTTACTGTCATACGTTGTATATTGAAAACAGAGAAAAACATTCCATGGCATGAGCCAATGGATATGCCGACATCATCAATGACTTTCCACGATTTCATTGGTTGATGATGTTCTGGGGCGTCCAGGGCACTCGCTATATTCAACGACTTCACGGCCATCTGCGTAATGCTTATACTACTTCTAAACTCATTTTTTTACTCATAGCGGAATCTGAGAAAGTAATGTTTAACACTGATAAAACTTTGCTCCACTTTGTGCCGTACTTATAGCAAAATTTAATCGAAATGTTTTGACCTTTCGTATACCAAAAATATAATCGGTGATACTAGCAAAACACATGTACCCTTTTCGACAGCTGACGAAGAACACGTTTACCAATACAACAACGAAAAAATCGCACGAACCAGTGTAATACCACAAAATAAACTACGCAATTCCCATTAATTTTTGAACACGACTTCTAAAATTATCAAAACTCTCTGCCCATAGCCTTATCGCATGAGGAACACTACAGACAGAATCCAATGGCACCAGCCTAAAGAATATTCTCAGACAGAGGGATGCTCAGTAGCTAAGACACTTAACGCATCATTTCAGTTGTCAGAGGAGAAAGATCTTACAAATTTTTTAGATCTCACCGCGGAAGAAAAGGAGGTTACAAGGAGACCACACGGCAACGGTATTTTTGTTGTTGTTGTAATTATAGCACATGAAGTTCACAACTGAAATTTCAATCGCCAAAAGTAGTTTCATGCAACTCTCAAAAGATCTTGAGAAAATCAAATTTTGAAGTTTTCCGAGCATCTTTAATCCTCTAAATCGAGGATGTGTGTGGTGTGGGTTCGATTCCTGGCCGTTTCAAATTTTTCAATAAAGGTGCGTGTTTTAGGAACATTTCCGCGAGACATAGAATACATAATGATGATAACAGATCGGAATTTATGAATTTACATTTGCAATGGAAACTGGCTTTTCGTGTGCAATATCTAATTAGAAATAAGAAGACGTACATTTTTCATGAAAAGTGGCAATTAGATTTGTGATCTTTAGTGTATATTTGATGAAATTTATATTTAAATGACGTAAGTATACAACCTGAATGGAAAAAAGGGAGAAAAATAATAATTGAAACACTATAATTTTTTTTCACCAATATGTGTTTTATGTTTCACGAAAATACTCGTAGAACATGCAACTTTATTTAAAATTTTACATATGCCCATTATTGACACCGACCTCCCACGCGGCATGCAGTCGTTCTACCACAGAAACACGCGGCCTATCGTAAAATTGTTCTTGATTTAGGGAATTAAAGACGCTGAGAAACTTCAAATCGATATTCTCGAGAATTTTTGAGAGTTGTACTAAACAGCTTAGAGGGACTGATATTTGAATTCTGAACTTCGCGTTCTATAAATATAAAAGAAATTACAAAAATGCAATTACTGTGTGGTCTCCTCGTTAGTTTATAAGGCGGTATTTGTTTTAGTACTATTTCTCTTCTTCTTAGTACTCAAGTTTCAGTTTTTCGGTTCTTTTCACTACTTAATTTTGCAAGAAACATTAGTTGAAAGAAGAGCCTTGCTTTTGGATAAAAGAAAGCTAATTTTAATGTCCAAAGACCCAACGCCAGTGAAGACGATTACGGTAAGCGTAAGGACTGGTTGAAGGGGACGGATGGACGCTCGAATAAGAGTGGGCGAGACAACCGATCGAGATAAGGAGGAAATGCTGACCGATCTGGCACAAATTTTCAACTATCCCTACATGGGCATTAAGGCGAGTTCACACACACAACCATAACCCGTGGCATACTGCAGTGGCACCGTGAGCAGAACGTCACAAATTCACCGTTGAGGTAAATTTTCAATATCGTGTTAGCTGAGATGATTCTAGCGTGTATTGATGTTATAGTTCAGGCTGATGCATCAGACCTAAGGTCAGACTTAACTGTAAGGAACGGACAAAGTAAATGTTGAGTCCGAAAATGGGGGGGACAACAAGCACAATTATAAAAGTAATAACACCCTAAAATGAAAATTCCATGTACTGCAGCAAACCAGCGTACAGCTGGCTTGTAGATATCATTTGCAGACGCACAACTCTTCCGAAACCTGGAATTTTATTAGATTCGGTAGTATAGAGATTTCAAATACTTCCGCTTTTTTCTTTCGAAACTATCACACTCAAAGGCTATATGACGCATTGAATCCGCAATTTCTGCAGTGCATGGACTATCAGATAACAATTTTTATACCACCTGCTTTTTGGTGTCATTTTTATTTCATTTAATTGTTCATCCCAAAATATTTCCGTAGTCTAAGATTTCATATCCATTTTTGACTATTGTACACATACACTTACTCCTGAAAAAAAAAAAAAAAACTGATACCGGCCCCTGTGGACGACCGATTCTAGGCGCTTCATTCCGGAACCGCGATGCTGCTACGGTCGCAGGTTCGAATCCTGCCTCGGGCATGGATGTGTGTGATGTCTTTAGATAAGTTAGGTTTAAGTAGTTGTAAGCCTAGGGGACTGATGACCTCAGATGTTAAGTCCCACAGTGCTTAGAGCCATTTGAACCATTTCAATCATTTGAAAAAACCGAACGTTAATATCATATACCTCTTCATATTCACTGTTGGACAAAAAATTGAAGCAACCAGAAGACATCGTCAAATGTCAATTAAATTTTGCACTTTTACACACCATCAGCCGGTATGTAAATGATTTAGAGCCGCAATTCTTTCTGATAGATAAAACAGCTATCAGAGTGCGCGAATGGTTCATGTTTATTGTTGTTACCAGGCCTGGTAGGATATCTAAGTAAACAACTTTAGATGCTGAGTACCCACTGTGAAGGGCATAAAAATGCCACGTACTCGTTTGAGACAGCGTTATCAGCACCTGACAGAATTTTAAATGGGCCTCATTGTATGTCTCCATTTGAGTAGTTGGTCGAATTGTGCAATATGTAGATTTGTGGGGAATTTAGATGTGGCAGTCGCCTGGTGACGGACTGGAGGCCGGCATAGTCGTTCTCAAGGCTTGGGTCGACCAAGTCTGGTCACCGAAAGAGCTATATTGGACACCAGTCACAACGTAACCATTGCACTTCTGCATCTACCATCTGAAAACAAAAGCCTCATTGCAACATTATGTCATCCGTAGGCTGCCGTTAACATCACAACATAAACGGCTGCGTTTGGAGTGGTACCATGGCCGAGATGCACGGTCTGCTGATGAAGGAAGTCACATTGTGTTCAACGATGAATTGCTGTTCTGCACTGGTCCTGATGCCCATCGTCGGCAACAATAGTGGAAACCTGAGCAGGGGTCCAATTCCTCCAGGTTTTGGAGGAGTTTCGTTTTTTCAACCAGATTTAGAGACAGAGTTTCGTTTTTTCTACCACATTTCGAGACAGAGCTACTTCTGGCGTCATGTTGTGGGAGCCATCGGGTATGACTTCAGGTCATGGTTGGTAGTGATGAGAGAAGTCACGATCATCCTGCGTCCTTATGTGTTACCTCTCATCTAACAATATCGCGGTGCCGTTTTGCAACAGGACAATGCTCGGCCACACATGGTACGTGTCTCTATGAGCTGTCTACATGATTTTAAGGTACTCCAGTAGCCTGAAAAATTCCCATATCTGTTCCCTAAGAATATATGTGGGACTGGATCATATGGCAATTACCTCCCAGTGCCAGTATCCAGAAGGTGAAGGACCAACTGCAACACTTGTGGGGCAGCTTGCCTCAGGATATAATAATTTAATATCATGTGATTTACAGCACGGTGTAAGAATCTCTACTCTCACCTGAGAGATCTTGGAAGGAACATAACGGTTTAACGCCTCGTCGCCGAGTCAGTGCATGTATCCAGACTATAGGGGCTACAACGTCATAGTTATAGGTGCTGTCATACTGCCAAGTTCTTTGTAAATTACACTATTTTTAACCACAAAACTGCGTCACTTACTTTCTCAACCCATAAACTTTCATTTCAGGCCCTCCTTCCCCTCTGGATGTTTCACTTTTTTTGTCAGGCATTGTAGTTCCAGAAACCTCGAAATTTTCGCTAACATCCACCTTTTTATTTTATTTGTCTTTCGTAATAAAATGGCAACGCACTCAACTCGTACGGATCACAGCAGCAAACATTCCATGTCATTGGGACGGAATACTGTTGTTTCGAAATACAGCCATCATGGAGCAGTCGAATGATGGTGAAGGCTAATGATGTCACAAATGACAACCGAATTTAACTTTTAATAGCGTGTTAGAAAGGGTGTTTTCACAAAAACAACTGCGGTGCCACAGCAGAATGACAGGACAGTGGCGTCACGTTAGTTCCGTCTGTAAATGCAGCTTTTCTGTTAATTTTAACAAGGGTGACAGAGGATTCTGCGTGTAACTAACAAAATGGTATCTGTGCTCCATGCCTGGTAAGACTTCTGCTTACGATGGTAGTCTACATCTACATCTACAGCCATACTCCGCAAGCCACCTGATGGTGTGTGGCGGAGGGTACTTTGAGTACCTCTATCGGTTCTCCCTTCTGTTCCAGTCTCGTATTGTTCGTGGAAATAAAGATTGTGGGTATGCCTCTGTTTGGGGTCTAATCTCTCTGATTTTATCCTCATGGTCTCTTCGCGAGATATACGTAGGAGGGAGCAATATACTGCTTGAATCTTCGGTGAAGGTATGTTCTCGAAACTTCAACAAAAGCCCGTACCGAGCTACTGAGCGTCTCTCCCGCAAAGTCTTCCACTGGAGTTTATCTATCATCTCCGTAACACTTTCGCGATTACTAAATGATCCTGTAACGAAGCGCGCTGCTATCCGTTGGATCTTCTCTATCTCTTCTATCAACCCTATCTGGTACGGATCCCACACTGGTGAGCAATATTCAAACAGTGGGCGAACAAGTGTTCTGTAACCTACTTCCGTTGTTTTCGGATTGCATTTCCTTAGGATTCTTCCAATGAATCTCAGTCTGGCATCTGCTTCACCGACGATCAACTTTATATGATCATTCCATTTTACATCACTCCTAATGCCCACTCCCAGATAATTTATGGAATTAACTGCTTCCAGTTGCTGACCTGCTATATTGTAGCTAAATGATAACGGATCTTTCTTGCTATGTATTCGCAGCACATTACACTTGTCTACATTGAGATTCAATTGCCATTCCCCGCACCATGCGTCAATTCGTTGCAGATCCTCCTGCATTTCAGAACAATTTTCCATTGTTACAACCTCTCGATGTACCACAGCATCATCCGCAAAAAGCCTCAGTGAACTTCCGATGTTATCCACAGGGTCATTTATGTATATTGTGAATAGTATCATACATCAGGCTGTGTTTTTTGAGGCGTCCAGTATTTTTCTTCTTTAATTTGTCTTTATGGTGTTTCAAAAATACTGCACCGAACTTTAGCTGACCATAACACTGAGCGCTGCTGTATTCAGATGAAGCTGAAACCTTTTCGTAGTGCCTCAGTGAATTTGGGTATGAGACACTGTTGACTGTTTTCCGTCCCTCGACTGAAAACGTTAAGCTATGTTACCATTTTGTTTCTATTCGATAATAGTAGATTATGTGCAGGCGCCAGGTTTGAATTTCTTTTTTAATTTCTTTTTTTTATCTTATGGGACTTAACTGCTAAGGTCATCAGTCCCTAGGCGTACACACTACTTAACCTAAATTATCTTAAGGACAAACACACACACCCATGCCCGAGGGAGGACTCGAACCTCCGCCGGGACCAGAAACACAGTCCATGACTGCAGTGCCCAGACCGCTCGGCTAATCCCAAGCGGCGAATTTCTTCTTTGAATCCGACCGTTATCAACTCTACATTATGGTCGCATTTATTACAGTCACCTAAAGTGAAGTATTGCTCGTAAGATCACTGAGCAAGCAGTGTGGTGAAGTTGTTGGCACATTGTAGTCATTCGGAGGACGGCAGTTAAAATCTCTTCCTAGGCATCGAGATTTACGTTCTTCGCGGTTTCATTAAATATTCCGTGAACGGTTCCTTGAAAGAAACATGAGCAATTTTCTCCCCTAGACGGGGTTTGTATGCCGCATATAATGACCTCTTTGTCGGTGGGTCGTTAAAAACTAATCTTCCTTCCAAGATTATTCAAATGAGACTGGAGATTCTTACACCATTCAGTGAATCAGATGATTTTATATTATTATATACAGGGCCGTCAGAAACAGTCAGAAAAGCTTGCAAGAGTGTTGCAGAATTGGTTGTGTTGAGAAATATTTGTTAGGAAAAATTGTTTAATAAACTGCGCCGTTGCCGATTAATTGGCATTGAAGTTAGTCAGTGAGGCCGTTGTGCGCACAAATTGAAGAGGCCCGCCAGAGACGGTGTCACTAAACGTGTGTTTCGCTTAGTTCGTAAAAACAGAAAAAGAGAGGGATACAAAAATTGGAGCTGGGGCGGTAGTAAGAATCGAACCCGAGCCAAAGGCTGTGCATTCTCGTGAGCTATCTTATACGCTATAAAAATGAAGGACACTAATTGTATCTGGCGTGCCGCTTCAACATGCACGCGCAACTACCTGTTGCCTAAGTTCATTATTAATTAACTCGGAACCGGTACAACGTATCGAACTTTTTTTCCTTAACAGTTATTTCTCAGCACAACCTACCCTGCAACAACTATACAAGCTATACAGACTGTTTCTGACCACTGTTAACGTGCTTGCAGCATTTATATAGATACATGCACGCCAGTTTACACGTAACAACCGTCAACACAAAAACTGGCTGCAGCAACTTACGGCATGAGCTTAAGTACTTTACAGGACAGATGTGAAGAAAATGGATTATATCAGTTTTTCATTCTGTATTGGAAACGCATAGAGGGCGATATAGTAGCTGAAATATCAGGAAAAAATATTCCGTCAGTATTTCTATACTTATCTCAATAAAGCACAAAACCTTTCTTGCAAATAGAGTACTCTTCTTGAAAGTTACACTGCATGTTAACTGACACTCACGTAGTGCTATCACTAGGCTGAGAACAGAAATAATCTGATTGTTCACCTACGAACTTGGAACGTCAGCTGAAGTGAAATGTTTCTGTGATTTATCAGTGTTCAACTAGCGATCGGGCGACTGTATACGTCGTTTGTTTATAGAGCTGCAAAGATTCAACAGATGTTACGCTTGTAGTACCAGAGCGATGTGGTCAAGAGCTTAAGCATTAGACTCGCGTTTGGCAGGAACAGGCTTCACATTTTCGTCCAGTCATCCAGATTTCATGTTCCTGTAGTTTCTCTACATTTATTAACATGCATTCCGGCATTTTACCTTTTGAAAAGGACACGGCCTATGTCCCTACCCATTCTCATCCTATCCCAGCTGGAGCAGTAGTCGTTGTCGATGGTACGTTAAAACCTAATTTTCCTTCCTTCCTTTCGTACTCTTTCACCGCCCAGGTGAGATTTGACCTAAGCATCCTTCAAGTGCATGCTTGTTCTTCATTAATCTTCACCCACATGCATTTATTTCGACGAGGCCTGTTTTTGGATTAATTTAGTTTCCAAGCCCACTCTAGTATCTGCAATCATGAGCCCTTCTTCGGTGTTTCTTTTCTGGGCACTATTTTGTGTCATGTTACATGACAGCCCTACTCCTATATCCCTGGTCTGCCTGGCGGGTGGCCTGTTGTTGTCCTTTCATTGACTCACTGTACCCGACAACCTTTCTACTTGCTTATTGCTTGCTTGGCCTTCTTCCCTCAGTTTACATTTGTCTTTCTTTTTCGGTGCGAAGCGGCATTAATACTTAACTTGCGTCTCCTCTGGTTTACCTTCATTCTACTAATATCTCCCGCAAAATGTTGCGTTACATAAGGCCTTACTACGAACGGGATTTGCAACTGTATGTTATTATTACTAAGCCACAATAGACTTGGATTATTTTGCTCTTCTTATTGCCTAATGCTTACAAAATACAAGTTACTGCAACAGGGAGAGCTTCCATCTTATTTTCACTTAGCGTCTGATAAACAATCAGTATCAGGAACACACAGATACTTTGGTATCGCTGTCAGAGAACTAAATCATGTTTGTACACTGTAGTATCGGCAGCTACAATAAATAAATAAAAAGTACCACGATCAAGCCTCTGCAGAATCTGCCTAGTCACTGAAATCTTTCTGGGGTTACATGCAACTGAGCGCACAAACTCTTTTTTTTTTTGCTGTTCAAATGAAAGTTCGGCCTTTTGACTATACAGACTGTTTATTCTATTTATTTCATTGTATAATCGTGATTTCCGCCTTTGCCCATTTTCAAGTACTACGATGCATAAAAAATATAATGTTCTAGAAAGTAGATAACATTATTCCAATACAATGTAGGATTCAAAAAATTAAATTTATTATAATTTAAAAATTATTGAAATGGGTTAAGCATGATTAGGCTTCTTTAAACGATATCATTGTTAAATTCATTAAACTTGGTTATATAATGCGGGTGTCACAGCATGCAGTATAAAGCAGACCATATTCGCAAACTGTCCGACAGAAATACAGCAAACATGTCTCACATACATTTAGAAACTGTGCCATAAAATGATCACCAAAATCAGTCATTACAGGTGCAGGCACCATTATCTAAAGGCACACTGTCGAATGTACTGATGTAATGGAAGTCAAAGATGAACATCGTAGGCTGCCAGTTTGTGTAGCATACTCTGTGGTTGGGTCCAGAGAAGTATTGAAGACAGCAGACCAGAGTTACATAAAATGAATAAGGTTCATATATCTTCGGACGGTCGTTTTAAGTTGTGAATAAGTTAGATAAAAAAATGCACTTATACCAATGAATTTAGCAATGGTAGGGAGGGACTGTTACACACCATGTACTGTACTGAATATGAAATACTCTCCTGGAAATGGAAAAAAGAACACATTGACACCGGTGTGTCAGACCCACCATACTTGCTCCGGACACTGCGAGAGGGCTGTACAAGCAATGATCACACGCACGGCACAGCGGACACACCAGGAACCGCGGTGTTGGCCGTCGAATGGCGCTAGCTGCGCAGCATTTGTGCACCGCCGCCGTCAGTGTCAGCCAGTTTGCCGTGGCATACGGAGCTCCATCGCAGTCTTTAACACTGGTAGCATGCCGCGACAGCGTGGACGTGAACCGTATGTGCAGTTGACGGACTTTGAGCGAGGGCGTATAGTGAGCATGCGGGAGGCCGGGTAGACGTACCGCCGAATTGCTCAACACGTGGGGCGTGAGGTCTCCACAGTACATCGATGTTGTCGCCAGTGGTCGGCGGAAGGTGCACGTGCCCGTCGACCTGGGACCGGACCGCAGCGACGCACGGATGCACGCCAAGACCGTAGGATCCTACGCAGTGCCGTAGGGGACCGCACCGCCACTTCCCAGCAAATTAGGGACACTGTTGCTCCTGGGGTATCGGCGAGGACCATTCGCAACCGTCTCCATGAAGCTGGGCTACGGTCCCGCACACCATTAGGCCGTCTTCCGCTCACGTCCCAACATCGTGCAGCCCGCCTCCAGTGGTGTCGCGACAGGCGTGAATGGAGGGACGAATGGAGACGTGTCGTCTTCAGCGATGAGAGTCGCTTCTGCCTTGGTGCCAATGATGGTCGTATGCGTGTTTGGCGCCGTGCAGGTGAGCGCCACAATCAGGACTGCATACGACCGAGGCACACAGGGCCAACACCCGGCATCATGGTGTGGGGAGCGATCTCCTACACTGGCCGTACACCACTGGTGATCGTCGAGGGGACACTGAATAGTGCACGGTACATCCAAACCGTCATCAAACCCATCGTTCTACCATTCCTAGACCGGCAAGGGAACTTGCTGTTCCAACAGGACAATGCACGTCCGCATGTATCCCGTGCCACCCAACGTGCTCTAGAAGGTGTAAGTCAACTACCCTGGCCAGCAAGATCTCCGGATCTGTCCCCCATTGAGCATGTTTGGGACTGGATGAAGCGTCGTCTCACGCGGTCTGCACGTCCAGCACGAACGCTGGTCCAACTGAGGCGCCAGGTGGAAATGGCATGGCAAGCCGTTCCACAGGACTACATCCAGCATCTCTACGATCGTCTCCATGGGAGAATAGCAGCCTGCATTGCTGCGAAAGGTGGATATACACTGTACTAGTGCCGACATTGTGCATGCTCTGTTGCCTGTGTCTATGTGCCTGTGGTTCTGTCAGTGTGATCATGTGATGTATCTGACCCCAGGAATGTGTCAATAAAGTTTCCCCTTCCTGGGACAATGAATTCACGGTGTTCTTATTTCAATTTCCAGGAGTGTACAATCATGCATTAGTGCAATGCAGGACAATTGCAAAAGCAACATAACGTAACCACTTGTCGAAATGCATTATGAAGTTTACCTCTGGATCATATACGAGGGACATTCAGTAAGTAATGATACACATTTTTTTCTGAAAGCAGAATGGTTTTATTCAGGATTCCAATAAACCGCATTATACCCCACTCTTCTGGATATAAAACCCTATTTTTCAACATAAACTCCGTGCAATGCGACGGCCTTACGCCACATTAGTGGAAGGGCCTTTACGCCCACGAGGTACCACTCTACTGGTCGACATCGGAGCCAACGTCTAGCTGCGTCAATAACCTCCCCATCATCCACATACTGCTGCCCACAGATTGCATTCTTCATTGGACCAAACAGATGGAAGTCGGTAGGCGTGAGATCCAGCATGTAGGGTGGCTGAAGTTCTGTGAGCGTTACCAACAGAGCCGTCCAGTTGAGCAGCAAGGTGGTTGGTTGTGCTCCGGGAGGAGGAGGATATTAGTGTTTAACGTCCCGTCGACAATGAGGTCATTAGAGACGGAGCGCAAGCTCAGGTGAGGGAAGGATGGGGAAGGAAATCGGCCGTTCCCTTTCAAAGGAACCATCCCGGCATTTGCCTGAAGCGATTTAGGGAAATCACGGAAAACCTAAATCAGGATGGCCGGAGACGGGATTAGGTTGTGCTCCGATCGCCTCGAATACGAGTGTTTACAAGTACCAATGTATCGACACTGTAGAAGTCACAGCTGTATGCAGCCGGCCGGCACACGGCAGATCGCACAGTTCTGCGCGACTTTCTTGCGACGATGAAGGACGCCTGGCCCAACGACTCAGCGTGATTTTGTTCACTGCCAGCTCTCCGTAGACATTGAGCAAGCGCGTATGAATATCTGGGATGCTCCGTTTTTCCGCGAAAAACAAACTCAATGACAGCTTTCTGCTTTGAACGTGCCGCTGCCACAGACGTCATTCTGAAGACTACGTATGGTATCGCCAACTATAGGACCTTCATGAAAACTGTAGGACCTGAAGCGGGAATACTCCAAGATTTCCCACAGTAAATTTTTAATTTTTCAATAGAAAATGACCGAGAAAAATATATGTTACATTACTTACTGAACGCTCCTCGTGCAACCGTACTATGAAACAGCCTACGAATGTAGCCCTAAAAACATTCTATACTATGAATATTAGCCATAAAACGTTGTATACTATAATGTAACACTATACCCGTTTTGTAAAGCAGTTGTGTACATACTCATAAACAGAAAAATGTTAGATGTGGGGGAAAGGGAGCAGGGGGGGGGGGAGGGGGAGGTGCGTTGGTAGGAAACTGGGGGTGGGAGGGGGTTTGGTACTGAGGAGGTAGTGGAAGGGAGTGTATTAAGACGTAAGTGAAAATGTAAGAGATTGGAGGGGGAGTAAAAGAAGGGAAAAAATACGGGTGGTATGGGGGCAGTGAGGGGTATAGTAAAATAAAGTAAGATAAATGGTAATACAGATTGGAGGGTGGGGGTGGGGTATTGCAGATGAAGGGGAAAGGGTAGAAGAGAAACAGGAGGGGACGGGGGTAGTAAAGAGGTTTAGCAGAACAGAGTAATGTGAATGAATATACAGATACGAGGCTAGTAGTGGGAGGAGACGTTATAAGAAAGTATTAAAAGGTGAGGAGTGGATGGGAAGGGTGAAGAAGGAAAAGCAGGGGAAAAGGAGCAGAAAAATAAGAGGCACTATAAGAAAACTGAGTAGGGGCATACAAGATGTAATAAACTGAAGATGTAACAAATACAGCAATCCATTCATGTCATACTATGGGTAATACTAAAGCCAGGAAATAAAATAATTTGAAGTCAAACCAGAGAAATGTACAACTGATGTAAAGACATATCAAAGAAAGGCGACTGCAAACAATGGAAACTGCGATGCGTAGAACAATCATTTCATTTTACACAGGATATAAAGAATTTTACTGAGAAAGGCCATAGCGGCAAATGCAAAAGGGTGGGGGGGGGGGGGGGAAGAGGGGGCAGAAGGAGGGAGATATTAGATAAACTAGAGAACGTGGATGGGGTGGGGAGAGGAGGCCAGACAACATGTGAACAATGTTGTAGTATAATATGTACCCTGTCCTGGGTACTGTACATTATAGCCAAACAAAATAATGACTTAAAGTAATAATTATTATTACTATCGACCATACATTGTCCAAATGCCTTCTTAGATAGCTGTGAATGCTAAAGCGTCCCTTCAAGATGGAGATGTGCATCAGCCCCAGACCGAAGGTGCCCAGCGGTTTAACGACGGGCGTCGGTGTATGGGACAGCCTGAATAGGAGGTTTCCCCCATCCCACTAGGAGAATTCCTGGTTGGTACCCAATTCCCCACTCAGTTACAAGGTTGGCAAACATTTAAAAAAGTTCTCACTCTTACACATGAATAACACCACAGACAGACAGATTGGAGTACACATAATCCGCCCCTAGTGGTAAAGAGGTGACGACAGGAAGGCCATCTGGACATCACTTAAGTTTACCACGTCAAGTCTGTTCCTAACCTTGCCGACCCTGCCGCGATGTGAGAGAAAGGTACAAGGAAAAGATCACATGTTTTTCAAATAGAAGAAAACTGTATTATTGACACCGCACTTTGATTCTTTGTCAAGGGATTTTCATCAAAATAGATCTACCGTTGACAGTTGGCCTGTCTGTTATTGAGAAGGAACCACAACTATTCCGTTTAAGCTAGGTTGTGTTTGGTAGAACTAATACAAAACTGAAGTATCATCTGTCAATATTCTTTCAGCGTCCTCCATGGACCTTCCATAGGTACCAATGCCCAGTGTATATGAGTAAGTTAATTACCTGCTGTCACTATCAGAATTATCTGCAATATATAGGCTGGAAAGAACAGGCAAAAGTGCAGAGCCCTGTGGGAGACCGTTCTTCAGAGTTGTTCGTTTGCTGCTATCTTTCTCTAAGAAAAAATGTAAATTATTTATTGGGTAGCATTTTATTTAATACTTGAAGGGGTTGCCCACTCTCAGATTCGAAACTCCTACTGTCTGTCAGTATGAGGACCCAGAAACCTGAGTGGTGTCACCAGTCACAATGAAACAGGATTAAAAATTATTTCACATATTTCTCTGAATACATCTAATCGCTTAGCTTTGGCTGGAGCTGGTGGCTTAGCATGCCAGCGAGGAATCTACTGAAGTCAGTTGTTGGTTCAGGAAGCAGTACCTCGCTGCATCAGCTCTGTGCTCATGTTGGTGACTTTTAGTAAGTGGATTGCCCTCCCCCCCTCCTCCTCCTCCTCCCCATGGTATGGGCGCCCACTGGAGGCTCCACTCAGAGATGGAGATGACTATGTCGTGTGTGTGTTGTTTCGTACACGCCATTCTGGGAGTATTCTGTCTCTCCCAGATCACTGCCAGTACTGAAAAAATATCCTGCTCAAGATGTTGCAATACAGTAATCAGAGAATCATGTGCAAACGACATGAACGCCATCGATCCTACTGATCGTCTGCCTCTAGCCTAGTGACATGGAGTATATAAGGTGTCAGGGAGAGGCTCTGCTGTTTGATGTCATTCATCATGACCAAATCAGTTCTGCTTTTTACGAGTTGTCAGTGGTCTTCCGTTCTGCTACATTTGCTCAAATAATTTGTTTCAGTGTCTTAACTGCTTGGTCAAACCCCTGATGGGTGTTCTTGCATCTTCCTTAGCGCTTCTTACATAACGTTACGAGGGTAATGGAGGCAGATTGGTCTGCACCTGCCTAACCCTTTCCCACTGAGCTAGCTCGCACACATACAGCGAAGTGCTGGTCGCACTATTGGTGACCAACTGTGTCATAATGTTTATGCCTCATTATTGGCTCATGTTGATGCTTCTGTGTACTTGAGCAATGCCATTCTATTTGGACTTAGAAAATTTCACTTACTCTCTTGATGTGTAACACACCTGAGCTGGAGTTCTGACAGCATCACAATTAGGAACTTGAGAAGGACTCCCCCTCTCTCCATGGTATACTGAACTGCAGTTAAATCAACAAACACCGTGGACACTTTCAAGCCGGCTGGAGTGGCCGAGCGTTTCTAGGCGCTACAGTCTGGAACCGCGCGACCGCTACGGTCGCAGGTTCGAATCCTACCTCGGGCATGGATGTGTGTGATGTCCTTAGGTTAGTTAGGTTTACGTAGTTCTAAGTTCTAGGGGGCTGATGACCTCAGAAGTTAAGTCCCATAGTGCTCAGAGCCATTTGAACCATTTTTTGACACTTTCAAGACTTCTTGAACGCCTGCTTCAATAAAAGTTGCTTGATATCTACAGCTCAGACTTGTCAGCCTGTTAAAGGGATTTATTCCATAATTTTCCCAGCAATGTGAGTTAGACTCATTATTTCCAGCAGTTGATAGCAAGAACTAAGGATAACTATTGAGTAATAGCTTTCTGTTAGTTTTCCTGGTATAGGAATTGCGATTATTTATGTTTTCCTTGTCTCCTTAGGAATGTGTGCAGTCTTCAGAATACTGCCTGCCACTTTTTGGCATAAGGACCAACATTCGATAGAAATCAGTTATTTGTACCATTAAACCAACTAGCTTTCTTAGGCTTTATGCTCTTTAGTTCTACATTAAGATCCTCACATATGGATAGGCGTGAATTATCGGAGAAATCAACTGTGGTTCTTCACCACTCCTGCGCTACAACACTTGCGTGTACTTTTTTCTAGAAAATCTTGGCCAGGAGACAATTCTCCCCGCAACTTCATTTGGCGTTATTAGGTTATTCTTTTTTTGAGCAGGTGAACATGTTCCAGACTTATTAGTAAGTTACAACGAATGATAGTCTGATGCCTAAGGATCTGTATCAGCTGGGCCACTGAGAGGCAGATCCTCCCCAGTCAACTCAGATATTAAATTAAGAACTGTGGGCGACGGATTTAGCGGTATTAAAAGTTCGACCCTGGTAAATGAGCCCTAGGAGCTGGGCTTCACAAAGTCATCAAAGATTTACTGAACAGAAAAGGGATTCACTCACTACTAAATTAAAATCTTGACCTAAGTGAATCTAAGTTTATTATAATTATAATCAGAGTGCACAATTCTGATAATGATATTAAGATGGAACATAATTAAGCACACAGCAAGAGCAACATCTGATTAGAAACAAGAAATTAGATGCAACTAGCACTGCTTAACTTGGCAAAGTTTTCGGAAGAGGAATCGGAGTTCAGAAATAACCGTCAGTCTAACAAATTAGTTGCGTAAAACGTAGCCATGGGTGGATGGACAGTTATTGTACGATCGTATCAAAAGGTGAAATGAAAAATAATATTCAACTTTCCCTGCTTGCCTGGTCGTGGATGAGTCCTAATGAATTTAATTAAGTATAGAAAAACGCCTAGTTTCACTCTTTCGTAAACTGCCGATACCACCAGATAATCTCAGCAACATTGTTGTGCAGGGAAATCGCGAAAGCGTTACGGAGATGATAGATAAACTCCAGTGGAAGACTCTGCAGGAGAGACGCTCAGTAGCTCGGTACAGGCTTTTGTTAAAGTTTCGAGAACATACCTTCACCAATACGAGACTGGAATAGAAGGGAGAACCGATAGAGGTACTCAAGGTACCCTCCGCCACACACCGTCAGGTGGCTTGCGGAGTATGGATGTAGATGTAGAGATGCGCATACTGCATGGAAAATTGTACTGAAATGCAGGAGGATCTGCAGCGAATTGACGCATGGTGCAGGGAATGGCAATTGAATCTCAATGTAGACAAGTGTAATGTGCTGCGAATAAATAGAAAGACAGATCCTTTATCATTTAGCTACAAAATAGCAGGTCAGCAACTGGAAGTAGTTAATACCATAAATTATCTGGGAGTACGCATTATGAGTGATTTAAAATGGAATGATCATATAATGTTGATCGTCGGTAAAACAGATGCCAGACTGAGATTCATTGGAAGAATCCTAAGGAAATGCAATCCGAAAACAAAGGAAGTAGGTTACAGTACGCTTGTTCGCCCACTGCTTGAATACTGCTCAGCAGTGTGGGATCCGTACCAGATAGGGTTGATAGAAGAGATAGAGAAGATCCAACGAAGAGCAGCGCGCTTCGTTACAGGATCATTTAGTAATCGCGAAAGCGTTACGGAGATGATAGATAAACTCCAGTGGAAGACTCTGCAGGAGAGACGCTCAGCAGCTCGGTACAGGCTTTTGTTAAACTTTCGAGAACATACCTTCGCCGAAGAGTCAAGCAGCATATTGCTCCCTCCTACGTATATCTCGCGAAGAGACCATGAGGATAAAATCAGAGAGATTAGAGCCCACACAGAGGCATACCGACAATCCTTCTTTCCACGAAAAATTCGAGAATGGAATAGAAGGGAGAACCGATAGAGGTACTCAAGGTACCCTCCGCCACACACCGTCAGGTGGCTTGCGGAGTATGGATGTAGATGTAGAGATGCGCATACTGCCTCTCGGAACAGAAGACCTGCTCACTGCTGCACCCCGTCACAGAAGCCTGAAGTTTCTAATCTTAATTCTGAACGTGTGTACTGCTTCATATCTCCACCCAACGTCCTCTTAAACTGCGTCTCCTGCCCGTGACCTGAGCTGAATGCTTGACACGAACATAAACTTCCAATGAAAAAGGTGTGCCAAGCTCTGGCCGATCATGTAATTGTTAGGCGCAGTCTGTGCTGCCCCCAAAGACTCCGTGAAGAAAGTTTTCCAGTTATCTGGTTTCCCATCGACGCAACCTCTAGAAAATTCTATGTCGCGTTCTCATGTCATATGTATCCGCCAATAACTGGCTTTCAATGGGAGACAGAAAACGCATTTAAACTTCCTGGCACATTATGACTGTGTGCCGGACCGAGACTCGAATTTGGGACCTTTGCCTTTCGCAGGCATGTGCTCTACCAACTGAGTTACCCAAGCACGACTCACGACTCGTCCCCACAGCTTCAGTTCTACCAGTACCTCGTCTCCTGCCTTTCAGGAGTAAAAAATGTTCAAATGTGTGTGAAATCTTATGGGACTTAACTGCTAAGGTCATCAGTCCCTAAGCTTTACACACTACTTAACCTAAATTATCCTAAGGACAAACACACACAACCATGCCCGAGGGAGGACTCGAACCTCCGCAGGGGAACAGCCACACAGTCAATGACTGCAGCGCCTTAGACGGCTCGGCTTCCAGGAGTACTAGTTCTGCTAGGTTCGCTGGAGAGCTTCTGTGAAGTTTGGATAGTAGGAGACGAGGTACTGGTGGAATTGAAGCTGTGGGAACGGGTCATCTGCAGAGTGAAAATCTCATTCCAGAAAACGCATTTGTTGAATATCGTCACGTCCTTCAGGAAGGTAGGAGATAGCCTTCCGAGACATTAGTGGCTGAGGTGGTATTTATGCCACATCTCAGCTACATGTCGTTACACTTTTTTATTGCTGCGATTTAACATTCAGCAGAGGAAGATTCACCTCAATCTAAGGTAGCGAGACGCATGCATGTCGCCCTATTCGACAGAGGGTCTAAGAGCGTGAGGAGGATGGGGTGGGCCGTTTTGTGCTGGAATCTATACGGAGAGCACGAATTCACCTGAGAGGCTTGTATTTACTGTTTAAATATTAATATAGATCTGCAACCATCCTTCCGACGTTACCCGCTCTGATAGCTTGTTAATAATAATCTCAATAACTTTCAATTCGCCTGTAGAAACTAAATACAAATTTCACTTAACGTTTATAGTCATTGGCCAAAACAACTGACCAATCGCAGGTGCGCACAGAGCGGGCAGTCTTCAAACTGTTACGGTAGCTGACTACTAGTCTGTGATCGTTTTCGGGGGAGGCACTACGTGAATCCGTGTGTAAAATGTAATGTCGCGTTAAGGCGGAATAATTTGTTTAAATTGCCTCGAAAGACGTTCTTGTTCGAGAATGTGTTAATCTCGTGTGAATTCATTGTTAGTTTGGAGATTTTTAATGTGACTTTTGCGATGCTCGCGAATTGACTACCATCCAAAAACTTTGCCATGAAGAATGGTGGTATACTGGCTCTCAGAATCTTCTTCTTGAATCTTTGGTTTTAAAAACAGAAATAGTAGTCTGTAATCCTAGTATCCTGTAATTTCACTTTTAATACCACTGAATTTATTCCCATTTGTTAAGCGCTGTTTACCGCATGCGCGTTAGAGCCTGAGGCCAGCGGAGAATAAAGTAATTGGGACGGCGACTAAGAGACATCTTTACAAGACGAAAGGTAGAGCACTTGCCCGCGAAAGGCAAAGGTCCCGAGTTCGAGTCTCGGTCCGGCACACAGTTTTAATCTGCCAGGAAGTTTCGTATCAGCGCACACTCCACTGCAGAGTGAAAATCTCATTCGCGAAAGGTAAGCAAGTTGCCTCCATTTGTGCTAGAGAAGGTCAGCATGGGCATTATTTACTAAAATCCACGACGTTCATTGATCGCGGCACATCTTTTTTGGTAAGAAGTGCTATATTCAGAGACCCTCCGTGTAGTACTTAACGAGTTACGATTTGCATCTGTTGGGAATTATACTTGATGTACCCTCATGAATGCTCTACACCGACAGTTTGATTCAGACGAAAAGGTGCACACGTGGGTACAATCATGGACCCATAAGCAACCGCAAATATTTTTCCAGGTAGGCATGGACCGTAGTGTCACACTGTGGAATTAATGTATTAACAATTACGCCAACTTCTTTTGAAATAATAAACAATTTATTTGCTTTCTTCTATCTGTCTTGTTCTCGTTTGACTGACCTTATAGTTCATAGTTCTTTGTTACTGGGGTGTACTGAAAAGTAATGCCTCCGAATTATTTTTCTATGAACCGAAGGCGGCGGACTGTTTCAGATGTCGCAGTGCTCGTGTGTGATCTGGCATTGTTATGTGAAGGGGACGGTGTGGACGAACTCTTCGAATTTGAAATTCGTTTACAGAACGATGTTTCTTATACATAGATGTAGTTGCGTTACGCACCGCCATGTTAGACGCTACAGCTCAGAGTCCTCTAGCGGCAGAGGGTTGTAAATGTTTGGACATGAAGAGTAAATATTTAGAATGTTAATAATGTTTGTTTTATTTAAAAAGCCTTAAGAAGTTCACATAAAAATTCAGAGGCATTTCTTTTCTGCATTCCATCGTATATGTTATGAATGTTCTTTATACAGTGTGTCCCAAAAAGAATGACCCGATTTTAACTAGCAATAATATTGAAAAAAGTGTCACTAGGTAACTGAAACAGCACTTCATGTAATTGGCATGGTCTAGAATTTCAGAAAAATCCGCTAGATGTCGCTACGAGCGCTGACCTGGCTCGTGCAGCCAGTCTCGCGCAATATGGCGTCCGCGCAAAAGATGGTGTATTGTGTTGTTGAACTTAGTCGTACTCAATCAGTGATCGCAGTTCAGCGGGCGTTTCATATTCGAAATCGTGGTAAACCACCATCACCAAAGAACATTTGACGGTGGTATAAACAGTTTGAAGAAACATGGTGCCTCTGTAAAGGCAAAAGTCCTGCCGGCCACGCGTTCCTGGACAAATTCTTCGAGCATTTGAGCAGGGCCCCCGCAAGTCTACGCCTTGTGCTAGCCGGGAACTTGCGTTACCGCGCATGACAGCGTGGCGTGTGTTACAGCATCGTTTAGCCCTCAAACTATACCGATTACAACTGGTACAAGCTATTCAAGATACTGACAAAGTGGATCAAGTGGACTTTAGCAGTGCTATTCTAGAGGACATGGAAGATGGCACTTTTATGTCACGGTTGATGTTCAGCGATGAGGCAACTTTCCATATTAGCGGTAAGGTTCACCGTCATAATTTGCATATATGGGGGCTCGAAAATCCTTATGAAACAATTGAACACGAACATGATTCACCAAAAGTTAAAGTTTTTTGTACTGTTTCACAAAGCAAGGTTTATGGACCCTACCTTTTTGAGGTAGAAACTATAACAGCACAATCGTATCTTGCAATGCTATGGAACTGATTATTCCCACAACTTGACTCTGACAATTTCTTCTATTAGCACTGCACTGGCACAACAACGTGCGCAGTTTCCTCATTGCCAACATGTCTCAACGTAGGATATGGCTTACAGGACCGCGAGACCAGGCTTTACACTCTTGGCCTCCTAGATCCCCCGACTTAACACCATGTGATTTCTTCCTGTGGGGATATGTTAAACAATATATTTACGTTCCTCACTTACCTCGTGACATTGATGAACTAAAAAACAGAGTATCAGCTGCTATAGCTTCGGTGACAGAAGACACCATACGCTCAGTTTGGGATGAATTCAGCTATCGGCTAGATGTCGTCCGTGCAACCAATGGAGGACATATTGAACATTTATGATGGGTTTTTATAAACTTCTGTTTTTTTCTGTGTAAGTTAGTATGCAATTTGTTGGTGTGAAGTCCTTCTTCCTAATAAATAATTCCATTTAAAATCGGGTCATTCTTTTTGGGACACCCCATACTATCATATTAGTTTCTTGTGTATTGTGAAAGTAGCTCGAGTAGACGATGTGTTTTATTTGTAAATATATTGACGACTTAATACATAAAACTGGCCTCAGTATTCCACAGTGCACAGTAGACTGAGAGAAAAGACCATCTCTGCATGTGTAAAGATATTCCTCGATCAGCCTACACATACTGTAAGGTGTCAGACTGCATAACTTGTACAGAAAGTTAATACATCACAGCGGAGCCTAAAATTTTGCTACATTCTTTCATATATCCTATTATCTGTTTTACAATTATGTAGGAAGCTTAAACTCTACCAGCTAGTTCTTCTTAAGTCCCTACTAGAATATCATGCAAGAGACGCTTAATGAAAACCCAACGGAAAACATCCATAGAAGTGAGTTTCGGCGATGTGCTGGCCAATGAGCTCACGGATTTTAATAGTGAAGTGGGATGGTGCACTATTGTGTTAAAACCACATGCTCTCACAGATAACAATACACAGTCTCCTCCTACAACTCTAGCAGCACATTTCGAATGAACACCAGGTAAAATGTAACATTCAAAATGGGTGGTAGCAAATGACGTCTAGTTACTTGATCTTCTAGTTTTACTAACATAACGTTGACAGAGAATCGCTGCTGGTTATCTGAGAGAAGCGTGCAGTATGAATTTTCATCACTACAGACATTTTTATGGCGTCAGCTGAAAACATCTTCTCACTGACACAATCCTCATCTTGAAAATTATTAACTGCAGGAAAGTCAGGACTGCTGTACTATGCTTTATAATCCTATAAGAGAAATTTATTCTCGGTTTGAAAGCTTTGGCCCACTACCTTGACACGTAGTTTCTCATAGAGGTGTAACATAGCTCCACCGATATCCGCCTCACGTTATTCTTCTGGGTGGGAAATTCACGGCCATCTCGACTAGAGTTTTGTGATGAATTTTCTAACACTATTGCTCAAATTCTACCGCTTGGTAATTCTTTACAGGAACCTTGTGCAGCTTTCTGTAGTTTTAACTACCCAGTTTGTCTTAAGTTTTGATCCACAGGTTTAATATTCATCAAATTAGTACAATATCTGTTGCAAAATTTTTCCTTTTACATTGTTTAGCTTTCCGAGAAATACAGCCTGCTATACTTTTCATTAAATACTTATCTGTTACGAGTAATGCTGATCTTTGGCAACTAATAACGTACTTTAAATTGTGACATACTCTTTCAAAGACACATCACAGAGGATTGTATTGTAAAGTAGAGTTACTAACACCTACGTAACAATAAACTGCTTTTTACGAGACAAAAGCAGTTCAAAAACGTGTGCCTACGTGCAGTGTTCAATCTCGTGCTGCTTTAGATATTCATTTGTTGTTACGGCTAAGTCAGAGTAAATCCTTCATCTAATTTGGAATGTATTTAATGAGACATACATGAGCACCGATCTGGATGTCAACGCTAGGAAAACGCAATTTAGCATCAAAATTCACCAAATAGCAACTATAAAACTCCAATTATAACATTCAACGTTGAAATACTTCGGAATGTTGAGCACTTGCTTTACTTTGGTAGTCATATCTCAACTAACGCAAATATGGATGCTGAAATCCACTATACCATAAGATGTCCTGAAGCAGCTTTTGGCCATCTGCAAGACAGGGTCATTGAGGACCATAATCTATGTAACCTGAATAAGTTCTGTGTCTACGTCAGCATCATTATACTAACTGTCACTTATGAGTGTGAGGCGAGGCTTTTGGCCGTCTGCAAGACAGGGTCATTGAGGACCATAATCTATGTAACCTGAATAAGTTTTGTGTCTACGTCAGCATCATTATACTAACTGTCACTTATGAGTGTGAGGCGAGGATAACCCACAGAAGACATATGAAGCTCCTCGAGAAATATCTTCAGTGATGTCTCAGGGGAATACAGAAGGTGAACTGGCGAGACCGGCGTACCAACAACAGCATCCTGAAGGAGACAAATGCCATCATCACCAAACACTATCTTTGATGGGATAGACATATTACCCGCATGCCGGAAGAGAGACATCTACGAAACAAACAAAAAAATTGTATTCTAAACTCAAAAATGGACAAACAAAGCAACGAGGACAACTGAAATGACAAAAAGTTGTTATAAAATCATACTTTAAAAAAAGCCAAACTGATACCAGATATCGGGTAACCACAGCCTCTTCATCCGACATGGCGTCAGAAAGTTTACAATGGCTCACATTGTTTCGAACAACAATGGCGAAGACTAAGATCAGATAAAGGGGACCGCAGGAAAGAACTCGAAAACCTCATGACAAATAAACTGAGATGACAAAAGTAATGGGATAGCGATATGTACACATACATATGGCGAAAGTACCGGGAGCACAAGGAATAAAAGAGCAGTGCATTGATGGAGTTGTTATTTGTACTCAGATGGTTCATGTAAAAAAAGTTTCTGACGTTATTATGGCCGAACAATGGAAATTAACAGACTTTGAACGCGAGGTTGTAGTTTGAGCTAGCAAAAGGGACACTTCGTTTAGGAAATCGTTAGGGAGTTCAATATTCCGAGATCCACAATGTCAATAGTGTGCCGAGAATATCAAGTTTCAGACATTACTTCTCACCGCTGATAACGCAGTGGCCAGCGGATTTCTTTTAACGACCGAGAGTAATGGCGTTTGCGTAGAGTCGTCAGTGCTAACAGCCAAGTAGCAATGCGTGAAATAACCACAGAAATCAATGTGGGATGTACAACAAACGTATCCGTTAGGACTGTACAACGAAATTCGGTTTTAATCGGTTATAGCAGCAGATGACAAACGTGAGTGCCTTCGCTAATAGCACGATATAGCCTGCAGCACTTCTGGACTTGTGGCCATATCGGCTGGAGCCTAGACAACTGGAAAACCGTGGCCTGGTCAGATGAGCAAAAATTCAGTTGGTAAGAACTGATGGTAGGGTTCGAGAGTGGCTCAGACCCAAGGAGCCATGGGTCCAAGTTGTCAATACGGTACTGTGCATTTTCGGCACACTCTTCACTCTGTGGATTTCGGAATACTGAATTCTCTAACGATTTCCGAAACGGAATGTCTTACACGTCTAGCTCCAACTACCATTCCACCTACAAAGTCTGTTAATTTCCGTTGTGCGGTCATAACCACGTCAGAAACTTTTCATATGAATCACTAAAGTACAAATAACAGCTCCGCCAATGCACTGCCTTTTATACCTTGTGTTCGTGATACTACCACCATCTGTACATGTGCATATCACAATCCCATGACTTTTTTTAACTTCAGTGTAATCGAGAAGTCAGTTCATACATAACATCCTGCACCGGCAACTCTTTCGCAGTTATGGACGACTATAGAGGCAGCGTGGCTCAATATTTCTGCAAGGGACCTCCAACGACTTGTTGACTTCATGTCACGTCCAGCTGCTGTACTACGCCGTCCAAAAGGAGACCCGACACAATATTAGGAGGTATCCCATGACTTTTGTGCTCTCAGTGTAATCCGCAGCTGCCGATGGTTGGCATGGACAGGACATGCCCGGAAATGTCATTCTAGGATTAGTCTCCGCAGTCACCCGCAAACTCATAAAGACATTGATTCTTGTGAATGTCTAATTATACTACTCGCTAGCGAGTCAGTGCCTTTGATTTCAAATTGCTTAGGACTTTCTACCATCTGTGTAATTTTGGCCCTAAGGATTTGGGGCATCATGTATCTCTGATCAACACTATACGTTCTAGATGTTTACCATGTACACGAATTCATCCTCCCACATAGATTTGTGTTTTACCTCGAGGCGATACAGCCAGATTAAAGCGGGAACGCCGCGATACGATGATGTGTACATGAATAACGAATGCTTAATGTACATACAGACTGATCGAAACAAAAAAACCTCAACTCCATAATCTGAAAGGTGGGTTACGGCTCTGTGTGTTAATTACCACGAATAAAAATCATTGGATACATTTGTTAGCTCAGATTAATTCCGAGAGTAGGGGAACAAGGCTGTTTTTCAGCCCACAATGCGGGTTGCCTACATCAGGGGCAAGTATACATTCAGGGACAAACCTATTGTTCTCTTTTGGCTGACAGGTCCTTATCCTGTTGTTCTGCCAAAAGGATTATGACCCCCTAGGGCTAATCCAGCCTTTTGATTGACAAGTCTTTAACCTACCGAATGGTTAAGTGGTTTTCCAAGAACCCTTCACTCACCCACCTCCCCCTCCAACTCCACAAACCCCTGGGACCGATCCTCGCCGATACAAGCACACTTATGATATCAATTTCATTGACTAATGAATTAAATCGATCAATTAATTAACCTATCGCCCTCTGGGAAACCACACCTCACCTTACACCCCCACCTGGGAACTGGTGAGAAAAAGACTCAGTTGATCGGCCATTTTGTGGTAAATCGATTGCAGTGTGTGGAATATTGTTTCAGCTATTTAGACAAAGTGTGGAATATTGTTTCTTCAAACAATTTATGGAATATAAGTAGGTTGTTTGGAATATAGTTTATTTATTTAGTTAAACAGTTTGTCATGAAATTGACTGCAGTCAATGGAATACTTCTTATTTAAACAATTTGTGGGTGACAAGGCAATATGAAGTATTTAAACAAATACAGTGGCTTTTTATTCTGATCATGCATGGAAATGATGAGTGGGTTTAGTCTATATATGCTGCCAGAGTCACGGATGTTAAGGCTCTTATTTTTTATTTTCCTGACTTTTCGAAGCACACTGGTGTCTAAGCACAGATAGAGAAACAAAAAATAATACATATCTAAAAGCTCATGACATATTTCGAAATCTACCATCACTTTCTGCAGATGGGCAAATTACTAGAATCTCAGTGGCAAACTATTTTGCACAGATCGAGAAACATCAGCAGTCATATTCTACTGACAGTTAAACCCTACAAAAGTGGCGTACAGATCATGAATGGAATGAAGTAATGTATAGTAGCCACCGTTTAGGATCTCCCACACGTGTATTAAGGCGTCTCCACGACGTTCAAAACCGCACAGTGTCCTAATTACGCATCACGTTACTAAATACCATCGACTACAGACCGCAAATCGGTCTCCTTTGAACTCGCGGCCCCCAAACAAAAAAATCAAGTGGCGGCATTTTGTTGATCGGGAAATTCCAGACTTGCTTCCTGTCTCTGTCTTTCTCAATAGGCCATTCCATCTTTGTCTGTGTGAATCAATGTATTGAAGCATGCAGATGGAGTTATTTTCATCTCTCCTCAAATATAGTGCCCCTGTTGGCTAATGCTGGAGACAAAGGAGTAGCTGAATCAATTTCGATATAAAAAATAGACTGAATCAATCCATTCGCAGTACCCAATCAAATTAATTGTTCGACAATTTTAAGGGAGTCAATTTGATCACTTAAAACACTCACCTACACCTTACAATGATCATTCTTTGTAATAAAACATACTTTCAACGTTTGATTATCACACACAAACATTAAGCAAATTAAATAATGAAATTACCACCACAAATGAATCGTAGCAAAAAATGTTCAAATGTGTGTGAAATCTTATGGGACTTAACTGCTAAGGTCATCAGTCCCTAAGCTTACACACTACTTAACCTAAATTATCCTAAGGACAAACACACACACCCTTGCCCGAGGGAGGACTCGAATCTCCGCCGGGACCAGCCGCACAGGATCGTAGCACTAAATATATCCGAGGTCTTGTACGCACCGTCGTTTGAAAGCACGCACACCCTCCTCCAACACAATGTTTCCACTAAACATATCTGGCGAAACAAAAAATCCTACCGATCACACAAACTAATGATAGCAATGCACTTCCCGTCTGTCGGCTGCAGGGTGGCCCCATCCGAGAGACCCCCCCCCCCCCCCCCCCGACACACACACACACACACACACACACACGCAGGTCATGCCTGCACTTACCGAACGCATGCACGTTGACAATAGAATTATCGGGAACAATAAATTAATCAGTCGGAAATTTGACATTACGATTGAGTTTTTAAAGCACTATAGAATTCCTAAATTGGTGCTCTCCACTACATTTGAAAAGAGGGGGCAAAAGATGTACCGTGTGATAGGACAATAACAACACCAAATACTGTTGCAATATACTGAAGTACGATCCATTCATGGCTAGATGCCTGAGATTATTGAAAACACTCTTACATCCCATGTATTCACCTTCTGGACGTCCACACTCAGCCCACCGTGCCACCGTAGTCAGTACAGCGCCAACGAAAAAAAAACTGCTGCTGTAAACACTGCCCATGACCACAGCTGCGGAAGCGCGTGTCAGCCAGAGAGAAGCCGCTGGCAGTGGATGGTCTCCACCGCAGGAGGACCTCAGTGGTATGAAGTCGAATGTTATCAATACTTCCAGCGCAAACACTCGCCATATTGAATCTTTTCACATTTCCACGAAGTATACACACAACACAGACAGTTCCGAAGGCAACTCAGTGTAAACTGGGTATTAGTTCACTACTTACCTGTCCAGGGGGAGCCGTGAGCCAAATCATTACAAGCCCCGGTAGACCAGAGGTTTTCTCAGTCTCTCTGAAATGGTGTACAAAGGCTGGGCCAGCCCAAGCCCAGAACAAAGGCTTCCACTGAGATACTGTTTTCGGCCCAGACCTGCTTGCTTGCTGCTATGCTTTCTACGGCCATCTCCAGACTTGCAAGAATATTGGGAATCAGACATGATTTATCAGTGCAGCTACAATTAAATATTACAATTGCTGCTGGAGACTGACATCGATCGATGTATTTAAAATGTCTCCATTGACTGCTATTGTTCTGGAACGAATCTAAGTATCTATAGTCCACATAATATTCCACATAAAATCTCTCTCTTACCCTTAGGGCTATCGACGTTTTGAATCTATACCTCCATTGCGACCGGCCAAAGTCATTTTCTTTGCACATGCCGGAACATAAGCCACAGTAACTTTGCGCAGCAACATATACACTTTTCGGACAAGCAGTGCAGTTATTGTTTATATTTGTTCAGCACCTGAAAAAAATACGGTATGCCCACACTCTCACCGGCTAGGTGTCTCGATTCTCCTCAGTTCTAGGAAATTATTTTACATTGAAGTGTACCAGTCAGCGCTTGCGGAAGGTGCTGCATGCCGTCAAGACTGTCTGCAAGAAGTGTTGTAAAACACACGCATCTGGCACTATGTGATAATCAACATCGCTCCCACGGACGAAAGGGCTGGAAAGACATCACTGGTACTGGTTTGTGTACAGTAATCAACATCGCAGTCGTTAGTGCAGAAAGGAAAATGTGAGGATATGCTTATGGGACCCGATGAGGGGACGTTCTGTGTATCTATTTTGCTACAGCCATATTCCCCATCCTGTTTATCGCTATAGCAGATTACATTGCTATATTGTGTAGCTGTTAACAAAAGGAATTTATCACCCCTTACATTCGGATATGTTGCACAGTGCGTTGAAATCGCAGATTACCACGTCAAATCTGTCCTCCCATTACGACTAGATATACGTAACTTTTTACGTGAATAGTGGTTTGATGATTTCCCACAAACCTCTGGTGATATGTCAGAACATAAGACACAGTAACTTTACGTTCAAGCAACAACAAAATATATCTGACTGTCGTTTATAGGTGTATGAAAAGAAGATTATAATACATCCACACTCGAACCAGCTATGTGTCGTTTTCACACTACCCAGTAGCAAAACAGCCTCCTGCCATAACATATTCGTCGGTGAACAAAGAATGTAATTACAGTTTTAAAAAAGCCCTAGCATCTTTTTTTTATTTAATCGATTTTACAACTTCCACGAAACCTTTTAGTATTTTTGATACTAGCAAATCCATCCAACCCACAGTGCCGTCTTATATATATCAGTTCAGACTGCCAAGTCGGGGTTTGTGTCAGTGCATTCCATGCATAGCTACTGTGAAATACTGAAAGGGTATAATAAAACGCAAGCGAGACAAAGTGTGCACGGTATATCAAATGACAAATGCTACAAGGTGAACTACTTCAAAGAAGATTACAAACATGTGGCGTACTTACCAAACTGATGCCCACATGCACCGCATCTTGTGTCATCGTTGGTTTTCACTCTACCTACCACCACCCAGATCTTACAAATTTCCCCTGACTAATAAATCATTGGGAGTGCAATATGTACTAGAGTACGTCCATTTGGAGTTAATTTTCAGGGGACAAGAAAGTGGATGGAGAAACCGCAAAACTGTTCTGTATCGCGCCTGAGCACATTTTAAGTTTCTGTTGCTAAGCACCATATCTCTTTAACACTTTGGAGCAGGAGGAGGATCCCCGCGAGATGGATCTGTTGTTGCAGCTGGCGAAATTGAGTTTGTTACGAAAAAACAAAAGAGCCTGTTAGGGCGTCATACAAAGATTTTGTTTGTTACATGTGTGAGGAACGACGACTTAATAATACAGGCCTGTTTAGATCCTATGAAATTTGTGTATGGGAGCCGAATTTTCAAAGAAACCTCCTATAGGCTTGAATGCAAAGAATGCTTTTTCCCAAGCGTATAATAGACTTCTGTTTGTCCCTTTCAGTGCACCACCTGTATGTAACTGAATAATCACTATCAATCCATCGTCATTTAGTTATTCAGCTTTAAGTGTGTGCAAGATGTCTTTGAATAAGGTAATGCCGTGGCTCTGGTAGTGAATTTGAGGAGTGGTAGTGAGTCAAATGTGCAAAATATGGTCATGCTTTAGTTATCGCCATTAAAGGGGAAGAGTGGCTGCACAATTCTGCTTATTCAAGAACACAGCTGTACCCATACATTAGAAAAAAATATTCTAGAGCTCTTGCTTCCTCAATATGTTATGACAGTCATTCTTGAGGACTACAGATTCGCTGGGAAAAGATAATGGTAATGCTTACAACGTGGTTGAACGGGTGTAATCAAGAAATGTGTGTAATGTGCTCTCCGATATTTATGTGAAACTGAAGAAGAGTCGTCACCACGTGAAAGCTTTTCATTACAACATGTTACCTATACAACTTGTACCATAACAATGTGATATATATCGTAGGGATTTTATTTGCTACCTGACATGTTTAAAAGGGGTGAAATCATTTGAAAGTATAAGCCCTGCCTTAAGCACTACGACTGGAATGCGCGATGCCAGATTGATGGACCACCATCAATGTCCCTTATATCAATTAGTTTAAGTTTTGTGGCAACGTTATTGTCCGTTTCTCCGAGTCTTGTCGCGGTTAATTTGTTATTAAGCTGTTTGATTGTTTGAAGTGAACGCAAATGCCGAAGAGGATGTGTTCATTCCAAGAAGCGCAATAAAAAAAAGTAACGTTGGGCATAACAAAATCAACAGCAATTGTGAAATAATTGTTAGCGCTCGACACTGTCAAACAGATACCAGTGATCTTTCAAAGTTCCGTTATTTTTGGTATAGCTGCAGCTGTTCGGAACTGAAAGCGGCATTTGCACAAATATTTCAATTTTTTAAGCTTAAAAACCACTTCCCAAATTACGTTCGTCTGTAGTCAATTTCAGAGAAATTTCCCGCTTCGTCAGACACATAGAAAGCTGAACATAGAGTTATCGCGAAATGGAGGCAAGCATTACCTACATTTATTCTTACGGTCGGTTTTATCGAATAGCAAAAACCCCACAAGCTGCAGGCTACAGGCAGTACTCACAGACGGGCACTGACTTGTCCAGCGTCCTCAGGTCGGCACGGTTCTGTCCAGCGCACTCAAACTAGTATTCATCTGCAGGTGGGATAGAAAGCTGCGTTCCTATTGGTTCCCTGGGGGAAGTAGTAGGTGGAGGGGGTAGAGGGTATATAAACGCCACTCCAACCCCAGTCGCCCTCACTCTTATCGTCAACCACCATAGGGTGAGGTATATTGTCTTGCTCTCGTTCGTACACGTTAATCGTCAGTTTGCTCCTTTGTTGCATGCATGTTGTCAGTTTAGGAGAAAAAAATGAAGCGTTCAGCTGCATCAAGGACCATCAGTAGTACCAAAGGCGGCAAACGGCAGAGACCGTAAGAGGAGGATAAATTTGACGTTTTGAATTATGATTTCAACGCACTGAGCAACATATCCGGATGTAAGGGGTGATAGATTCATTTTGTAAACAGTTGCACAATATAGCAATGTAAGGGTTCAACTGGAACTGCTATAGCGTATACATTTAGTGCTACAATCTATTTGTGGTGGAAATTTCATTATTTGATTTGCTTAATGTTTGTGTGTGGTAATCAAACCTTGAAAGAATGCTTGATTACCAAGAACGTTCATTGTAAGGTTTAGGTGAGTGTTTTAAGCAATCTATTTGACTCTTTTAAGGTGTCAAGCAGTTAATTTGATTGGGTATAGCAAATGGATTAAGTCAGTCTTTTTCTGATATCGAATTTGATTCACCTCCACCTTCGTCCCCAGCATTAGCCAATAGGGACATTGTATTCTGAGGAGAGATGAAAAGAACTCCGTCTTCATGTTTCAAGACGTTGGTTAACATAGACAAAAAGGAAGGGACCTGTTGAGAAAGACAGAGACAGGAAGCAAGTCTGGAATTTCCCGATCAACAAAATACCGTCACTTGATTTTTTTGTTTGGGGGCCGCGAGATCAAAGGAGACCGATATGTGGTCTGTGGTTGGTGGTATTTAGTGACGTGATCTGTAATTAGGACATCGTGCGGTTTTGACCTTTGTTGCAGTTTCTTGACAATAGAGACATGTACAGGAGACCTCAAACAGTGGCTACTACACCGCACTTCATTCCATTCAAGATCTGTACACCCCTTTCGTAGGGTTTAACTGCAAGTGCAGTATGACTGTTGTATGTTTCTCGACCTGTAAAAAATAGTTTGCCACTCAGTCTCCAGTAATTTTTTCATCTGCAGAAAGTAGCAGAGGGTTTGAAATATGTCATGAACTTTTAGATATGGAATTGTTCTGATTTCCCATCTGTGCTTAGACAACAGTGTGCTTCGAAAATCGAGGAAAATAAAAACTAGGAGCTTTAGCATCCCTGACTCAGGCTGCAAATATAAACTAAGTCCATTCAGCATTTCCATGTGCAATGAGAATAAAAAGAGCTCTGTAATTGTTTAAATGTTTTATACTGCCTTTTCACCTACAAATTGTTTAAATAAGCAGTATTCGTTACACTGCAGTCAATTTCTTGAGAAATTCTTTAATAAATAAATAAACTACCTTGTCTCTCATAAATTATTTAAATAAACAATATTCCACACTTTGTCTAAATTTCTTAAGCAATATTCCATACACTGCAATCGATTTACCTCCAAATGGCCAATCAACTCAGTCTTTTCCCCAACAATTACTAGGTGGTCGCCGGAGGGGGATGGGGGTTTCCCAGAAGGAGAAGGGTTCGATTTAATTAATTAGTCAATGAAACTGATATCAAAAGTGTGCTTGTATCGACGAGGGTAGTTCTCTGAGAATTGGGGGAGAAGGAAGGGGAGGAGGATAAGGGGAAGGTGGAGGAGGAGAGGAATGGATGGGCTTTCTTGGAAAACCACTTAACCAAACAATTGAGTAAGGACCTGTCCATCAAATGGACGGCATACCCCCAGGGGATCATAATCCTATTAACAGAACAATAGATTAAGGACCTGTCAATCAAAGGGGAACAAAAGCTGTATACCTATTTCTAAGTCCTGCTACCTGTCCTTCGATGGTGCAAGAAGTAAGCAAGCATTAGATATCCGGAGGAAAACGGCTATTCTCTCCGAAAATTAGCGTAATTTATTTTTTCAGTGGGTTCATAATGGGGTCTAAAATGTTAAAAACCTCTCCACCCTCCTTTGGGAGCACCAACTATTCTCTACAAGCTACTTATTCTCTAAGCAGTCATGTAGTCCGGAACATCAATGAAAAAGCTACTACTTTTTCTCTATGTAGACGACAAAAGAAAGGTTCAAATATTTATTTACTTTATTAATTTGTTTATTTAACCTGGTCTTGGCTAAACGAATATTTTGGACGTTCTATAAACATCAGATCATTTGTGATCCAGACGAGTTACATTTAAAAAATATCTTGAAGTTATCAATTTATTTACAACCGGCCATAAGCATTGTTAGACAAGGAAAATACTTTTAAGGTCAGAAGTTTGTTTCTAATACAGTCACATTATATACATACTTTGGAAAATGCCATGCTCTCGATCTTCTGATAAGCAGTAAAACGTTGCTTTGAGTGTAGGAAAGCCATCTTGAACTGATGGAAAATTTTAAAATCTCTCATAAACTGCACTGACAAAGAAAATGATTAGCACAGTATTGTTCTGAATGAAGAAAAAATTGAAACAGAAACTCTTCTCAAAATTAATGATTAAATTATACTGCTTAGTTATATTTTTACGTAATCCTTACCATTAAATTTCATAAAGATTTACGGTTCTGGTCTGCGCTCGGGCCGTTCAAGTCATAGACAACGCTCTCGGAAATAATGAAGGCATGAATTAAATACTATGGCGACTGTTCCAGTTGCCAAAAGGAGAAGACCGGAGTGACGTCATGTGACCACGAAGTTAACGTTAATCCTAGGCGAGCAAACGAAATTTTAGCGCAACTGTGACAAACGTGTATGATTTCTTGAAATATTTGGACATTACATGTAATGTTATTAACATGTTCTCGAAATGATGTTTTATTGTGAGGAAACAAAACAAATACTCAAAAATGAAAACCTATCAAACACAGTAGCACCAGGCTCATCGATAAACATCTTCGAGGAAAGCTGAAGTAATGAAGCGTGCCGCAAGAATTACGAGTGTAGGCCAGTGAGAATGCTGCAGCTCCCGACCCGAGCAGCGGGAGACCTGGCCGGTTCCCTCCTGCCGAGCAAAAACGAAAGCACCTGCTGTTGCAACGCGTACCGTTTGCTGAGATGCAACCGAAGCTCGTAATGAAGCTGTAGTAGAAGCATCCAGCAAGGACACAGATTCTACAGGCAGAAATCCATTTCGTATGCAATAAAATTTCGTGAAAGATAGACAAAAGTGTACTTTTCATGTTTAATAACTGTAGTGTTTCATCAGGATTCCAGTGTCTCCTCAATTTAGGCTGATATTCAAACGAACTGTCGAATATGGTTCAAATGGCTCTGAACGCTATGGGACTTAACTTCTGAGGTCAACAGACCCCTAGAACTTAGAACTACTTAAACGTAACTAACCTAAGGACATCACACACATCCATGCCCGAGGCAGGATTCGAACCTGCGACCGTAGCGGTCGCGCGGTTCCAGAATGTAGCGCCTACAACCGCTCGGCCAACCCGGCAGGCGAACTGTCGAATACTTGTAGAGTTTACTCACTACCATCTGCCGTCATAACTGATCCTGTTTCTTTTTCTTCGTTCTACGAGTGCGCGCTGAAAAGCAATGCCTCCGAATTTTTAACGCAGTTCACAATATCGGTTGAGGTATTGCATGTCGTCCATATTACTCGGTCGACTTTCCTACTACGGTGAGGCAAGGTGAAACCCTCTGCCATGAGGGGGCTCCGAATTGTAGCGTGTAATATGGCAGTGTGTTGTGTAACTATGCCACTGGATGAGAAACAGCGTGCTGTAAGCCAGTTTCTGAAAGCTCGAATTCGAAGAGTTCGTGCACACATGGAGCACCCTCTCCTTCAGCATGACAATACCAGATTACACACGAGCGCTGAAACATCTGCAACAGCCCGAAGCCTTGGCTTCACTGTCATCAGTCATCCCGACTTGGCCACATCCGATTTTCATGAGTTTCTAAAACTTAAAGAAAATTTCGATGACTTCACTTTGATAGTGATGAAGAGATGTAAGCAGGCATGAGGTTGTGGCACTTCTCTCTTTGGGACAAATGCGTTCGTCGCCAGGGTGACTATGATGAGAAATACATATGTAGACAAGAAGAATAAAGACGCAGAATGCTAATAAAGTACATTTTATTTAAAAAAAGAAATTCGGGGCCATAATTTTCAGCACATGCTCTTACTATCGTTTTAATTCGTTTTTTTCGCCATATTTTCATTGTTGTATTTTTATTCAGTATGTTCTGTGATTTTCTGTCAAGACCAGAAGAAGAAGTTGTAAACATTAAATAACAAAAACACAGTTGTATTTCCACATTTGCTTCCTGCATCTAGTGCTCTTCAGATTGTGCACAGTTGCTCTCCCTTAAACCTGCTTTCAACATGGGTACGCACTGGAATCTACTGTTTAGTTGAGTGGATTTACGACTTACATTTCTATCTGTTTACTCTTAGCTCCCGTTTCGGAATGTCTCTCACGTTACTTATGATGACCTCCACTGTGAAGGTTAAGGTAGCCAACAATGTGTGATCACACGATAATGTGATCACTCGTGATAATAAATGTGCTGTCTACATTTTAAAATAATCATCATAATTTGTTTAAAATTCCAGAATTCTCATTGATAACTGCCTTGCATTTGCGATTTCTTTTTCTTTGTGCTATATGACAATATGGCTTACGAATTATGACCTCTTTAATTTCTGCTACAATATATAAAGATGCTCTTGGCCAATTATTATTCAATTTTATGCTAGAAATTTCTCATTGTCACCTTTTTGTGGTACTGGCTCTCATCTATCTGTTTCTGTAAGTCTTTCTGCGGGTTACTCCTTCCTTATCAGGAAACGGGCAGCTGGTGTTTAAGTTCTGCACGTAGAAATACACTAATCCTAGTACGAGACCAAACAAGTTAATAGGAGTCTGGGATGTACCAACGTCCCTGTCAGTGGTTCGAATATATAGTAGCTGCTGATGCTGATAATGTTGAATTAACAGTGATGGATGATGAGTCGAGCGTATTTGCAAACAAAAATTTGTCGACCTGAGAGGAAACAAATTTATGGTACAGCTTGATTAAAAGAAAGGATCGGTTAATCGGACACATCCTGAGGCATCAAGGAATCGTCAGTTTGGTAATGATGGAAGTATGTGCGCGGGAGGAGAGGGGGGAAGGAATTTGTAGGTGGGGACCATGGCTTGGCTACAGTAAGCAGTTTCAAATGGATGTAGGTTGCAGGAGTTATGCTCAGATGAAGAGGCTTGCTCGGGATAGATTAGCGAGTCTTCCTACTGAAGACCACAACAAGAAATAACTGAAGTGAACACTGTCTATTTATTAGAATAAATGATTACTGTTTATTTGTTGACGAATGATGGTACTACAATGCAAAAAAAAGTCAGCAGTCGATGTGTAAAATGTAAATGTCGTATGGCATAATTGGTTGTGATATCACACGGGATGAGTCAGTAATCGGTTCAGTCGCCTAGCGGAAATGGTTTTCTTCCTCCGTGCATACTGACTCCCTTCCATGCGGATAGTCAGAGTTGTGTCGTATTTATAGGGTGTAGATGAGTGTAATGGATGCGTGTACATTATAGTGCTGTGCTTGTGTTGTATGATGACGATCATGATGATGATCACGAGGAAACTCGATGCCGATGCATAGTCTACTCCTCTCGAATACTACCAAGGAGGCTGCAGAGGTTAACGGCCCCATACTACGGATGGGTCGCCATCAACGGTGTTATATGCGCTCACTCACGAGACACTACGGAGAGGTTCGTAATTTAATCCAGGACAGTGACGCAAAGTCTGGTGGTCAGGAACTTTACTCCACCTCCTCCCCTTGCTGGCCAAATACTGGCAGTGGAAATTTCATCTACCGCCAGGTTTCGAACCGGTTTACCCCCAAGTCCAGCGCGATCGCATAGTCGTGCTTTAGCGATTTCGGCCACGGGGCGGATAGCAATTGAGATGATACACGATCAAATCCTATTAAATTCTGATAAGTGTTCCAATAAGTCGTAATAATCATTAACTGTGCAAGCAGATTTCTCAAAGCTAGTCGTATATGAAGTTCCATTAGATGAAATTTAGCTTGAATAACACTGAAATTAGTAATTTACCTCGTCACTGGGAAGAATCAGTCATATGGAAAGCCTCAGCAGGTCGCAAGTTGCATGACCTGAGTTCATCATCTGCCGGCCTATTGATCCAAGAACTCAAGTGTCAAACTGATCTCGTCTGTTTTCAGGGGCCTCATACTTGCTTTTTTCATTTAACCTTGAATCACGCCTACCATCGTCTGAATAGCTTTGTCAACTCGTAGTCAAATATGGGCCTTAACTTACAGGTGCATAGATTTGAATACTATCTACATTTTCAAAACAAGTCTTGATACTTCATATTATTGTGTTAATTTTATTATTTATAGTAAAGCGTACTCTTGAATTTCCTCCTTGCTCTGTTCTTCTGTAATAATGTATGTGTCCCGATTATAATTACATTTCGTATTACTTTTTGTCACATATCTAAGAACACTGATGTATCAAATTGTGTTACGTAACTCCTCTTTCCGTTTACGAAATTGTCTTTGAAACATATGGTGTTGTTTCCGAACAAAAAGTATAAAAGCAGTTGGTTTCCTAATTTGTATGTTGTTGTTTATTTATGCAGATATCATGTTTGTAATGTGTGAACACAAAAGAAAATGGGCCTGCCACATTACCTAAAACCATTTCCCATGTTTATTCCGTTCACTACCCTCTTCATATTCTTTCACCCGGGTCCGAACACCGACAGTGTAAGGACTCGAGATGAGACAGCTGGTACTTCGACAGATCTACTCAGAGTAGACAAGGATACCTTACCCTAAAGCGTTAGACGAGATACGCTATGAAGGAATGGGGTGTTTCATACTGAAAATCATGGCTAGGGAAGCCACCTACGAATGAATAGCGTGCTGCCCACATTCTTAAAAAAGGAAGATTAGCGTTTAACTGTCCATCGATATCGAGGTCATTAGAGACGGAGTAACATTCTTTGTGTGTACTGTGTCCGATTTTGTCGCCTTCCATCACCTTCGAAATCCAGCGGACTGAGATCTACATTATTACGTCGAAACACAACTGTTCCCAACCAAAAGTGTCACATCTGTACCCTGCCCCCAACGGACACTCTGCACTATGTATATAGTAGCACACAACATCAGCAGCGATTATCAAAAGGCTAAGGTCGCCACCAGGTAAAAACCAAGGAATGAGCAAATCAAAGACAAGTTAACACTAGATTTTTTTACGCAATCATGCTCCATTTACAGTTGCCCTAGGGAAGCACAAGTAACATCCTATATTAATAATTCCAGAGTATTTCTAGCTTACTCATCTCTAGACAGGCTCACATGAACTGTGATTGTGTTGGCCAATCAGGAGCTGGCATGGCACATCCCTCCAACTTACTTTCTTTATTGTTTTTTATATCAACTGAAGGATATATAAGAGCAAAAAATGTCCACAGATTATTTCATGGAAGACAGAACCTCTTTGCCTACATGTACTGAATGTAATATCATCATCAACTTGCGAGTAATCTGCAGCTGGTGGTGCTTCCCGCTTACCGTTTTCCACTTCTTCCGATTATGCCAGTCTCCTTCTTGCAATTCCCTGACAGCCGTCGCATCCCGGACCTCTCGACTCTACTTCCTCCTAGGTCATGCACGCTTTCTTCTTTCTGATGGGGTCCACTGCACACTTTCTTTGGCCATCGGCCATCTTTCATTCTTTCCAGAACTCCATAAAATTTTAGGCGCTTTATCTCTGTAGTATCTGTCATTGATTTATCGACAATTTGGTACGCGGAGCAGCCTGGAGATGCCACAACATCGTCTCCAAAAGTCCATCTCTAGTGCTAGCAACTTGTTTCTCTGACTGTTGTTTATTACCCACGTTCCCGTTCAGTATGTAGCGAGTTTTCAACACTCGCCGCTTTAGCCCTATTTGATATTTTGTTATTCCAAAGAGCGAATGCAGTTGCCGTACGGCCCTCCTTCTCTGTCCTATTTTATTATTTATGTCATTTTCACTTTTTCCGTTTGATGACATCATAACCCTCAGGTACTTAAAAGTATTGCATCCTCTCACCTTATAGGCTTCAACCTCTACATCCTCTGTGGTACCATCGCCAATCTTCAGTTTTTCTTTTTTTTTTTTTCGTGCTTATTGTGAGACCCCACCTTTCATACTCCTGTTTTAACTTTCGAAGCATGTACTCAGCATCATCCCGGTTTTGTGCTACGATGACCTGGCCATCAGCGGAGAGAAGTGTGTACAAGATTTCACTACCCACAGGGAATCCTATTCCTCCACATTTGTTTCTCCCGGCTTCAAGTGCCTCTTCTCGATAGATTCTAAATAGCCTCGGTGCTACATCACAGCCTTGGCGTAGCCCTTTTGTAGCAGGAAATTCCGGTGACACTGAATTTCCTATTTTGACGGTGCTGCCGGGTTGGGGATTTTCTCTGCCCGGGTACTGGGTGTTTGTGTTGTCCTCATCATTTCATCATCATCATCGTCATTTGTGGCAGTGGCTAGAGTGGACTTTGAAAAAAATGGACTGTGTAATAATTGAGACTTTGTACGGCCGCTGATGACCGCGCAGTTGAGCGTCCAACAAACCAAACATCATCATCATTATCGTGGTCCGCCCCCGGTAGCTGAGTGATCAGCGCGACATACTATCAATCCAAATGGCCCGGGTTAGATTCCCGGCTGGGTCGGAGATTTTCTCCGCTCAGGGACTGGGTGTTGTGTTGTCCTAATCATCATCATTTCATCCCCATCGACGCGCAAGTCGCCGTAGTGGCGTCAAATCGAAAGACTTGCACCGGGCGAACGGTCTACCCGACGGGAGGCCCTCCTCACACGAAATTTTTTTTATCATCATCATTTTGACAGTGCTCAGACAGTTCGTATAGAACCGTTTAACTGTGTTGGTGTAAACAGGTGACTCGGCATAATTCTTCGCAATTGTCCATAGATTGTTTTATGGTACCTTATCATAGGCCTTTTACAAATTTACGAAATGAATCTTTAATTCTCAGGAAATTCCCCTTTTGTAGCGAACGGAACATACATTGTTCAAGTGCTGGGCTGCTATTCTCCAATTTTGTATTTCGCCAGTTACCACTTTCTTTTTGGCGAGCAGTGAGAGACCGCTGGCTGACAGCCAACGCTCTTAAGCACTATGGGCCACCTTTGCGAGCAATACTGTAGCTTTACGGCGTCCTAGCAAATGGCTACTCTCTTCTTCAACTACACGAGCAGGTCTGAACGATTTCACTACATCTGGCATTAAACTGTCTGTCTCTTTACTGAAATCTTTCGTTACACTGGAATGGTGACAAACCTCGACAGAGAATACTCACAGCAGTCGGAACCCTAGTATGAGGTATTGTATCAATATCACCAGTTCGTGTGCTGATTGTATGCCAGTAGAGCCAAATATTCTTTTTTTTCTTCATTTAGTAATCAATCATTTAGTCTATGTGTGGCTAGCAATGCAGTTAAGTCTAGAAAGTTTCACGTATCGACTCGATAAACTGCGCACAGTGCGAATTTGTGAGTAGTCACTCCATATTTCTGCCCCACAAGGTGATCGGTCAGAATGTTTCCCTTATAGATACTAAAATCTACGTGGTGTGAACCCCTGGACTGGCTGTTGGAATTTACCCTGATTGGTGCCGTTAACCAGTACTAGCAAGGCCAATGATGTTTACGGCATTCGACGCCCCACATATTGTCTATCACGCAACCACTACATTGGCTTCTAACTGCAACCGGGTGCGTAACTGGAGGTATCCAATGGTGAGCACAGCATTTGCCTACGCAGCGTAGTTGAATTACTTAATCGACAAGTAACTAAAAACGGCATTACAGTTCTTGCGGTGTTGATACAAAGCAGAGAAATGGCAACGATAAACAAAACAAACGATGTATTATATCTACAACAACAGGTGGCGAACTTGACATTTCGTCAGAAATGAAACATAGGAATTTCATAGAGTGAGAAAGAAGTGGCAGATGAAATATTAGCGTTTCTCCAAGACAAGTCAGTGGAATGTGTGGTGTAGTATACACTCGACTGTGCGGACACTTACATGAGGAGTACAATGATGACGAAACGCGCTTAACAAGTCAAAGTTATACTGAAACCGGTGTTGAACCATGTAGTTCATTATCCTTGTCGTACAGGGAGTCACAAATCCCTTCTCCAGTGAAACGTAGAGAAGGATAACTGTTGTCCAAGGTACGGGTAGTAAACATAATTGCGTACATGTCAGATCATCCACAGCATAGCAAAAAGTAATTATGAACAGCTTTCAGAGCAATAACACCGTGTAGTGCATAAGAAAAACTACGGATATTTAAGGGACGACAAGGCGCACTTGTTACGAAAACTGCTGTCTGCGCGTTTCAAGGATGCTCGATACAATTCACATGATGTGCTTGATAGTGACTTACTACGTAATGTACATGAAATTTCGCGCTACGTAGATTACAGTGATTTCAAGGGAAGCAGTGGATGGTTGCATAACTTGGAAGAAGTAAGATTTTGAAATTTCAAACAAAGCGTCAACATGGACGTGTACGTAAAACTGCAGAATCAGCCCAAAATGTGTATATTAAATAAACAAACATATCCCGTCGTTGAGAACGAATTTGTCAAAAATGTCTCTGAGCACTATGGGACTTAACATCGGAGGTCATCAGTTCCCTACAACTTAGAACTACCTAAACCTAACTAACCTAAGGACATCACACACATCCATGCCCGAGGCAGGATTCGAACCTACGACCGTAGCAGTCACGCGGTTCCGGACTCAAGCGCCTAGAACCGCTCGGCCACCATTGCCGGCTGAGAACGAATTTGTTTGAAACTCCGACCAATTGGGATTTAAAGAGGAAATGCATATGAAAGGGACCCTGTAAATTAGAGGTACCAACACAGTTGTATCAACATCAACTAGTACCAATCCCTTAACACATTGTCCGCAGCTCGTGTTCTTGCGGTAGCGTTCTCGCGTCCTGCGCCCGGGTTCCCGGGTTCGATTCCCGGCGGGGTCAGGGATTTTCTCTGGCTCGTGATGACTGGGTGTTGTGTGATGTCCTTAGGTTTAAGTAGTTCTAAGTTCTAGGGGACTGATGACCATAGATGTTAAGTCCCATAGTGCTCAGAGCCATTTGAACCATTTTTGAACCTTAACACATTCGTATGCAATTATGCCGACTGTTAATACGGATGGTAAACTGGTTGGAAAGTTATTTGTTATGCTGCCTTTACTCCCCATGAGTTCAGATGCCTAATGTAAATAAAAGTTACGTAGTGGACAACGCAAAAGATAGCCATCGCAAATGAACCCAGGGGTGCCGGTTATGCACCATCGTTTTTGTAATAAAAGCTACGAAAAGAGGGAATGAGTCGAGATTGACCTATTTTATTTAGACTAAATACAATAGGTCAATCTCGACTCATTCCGGTATGCCATAGAAGGAAACGGAGAGGTACACCTTGGATAAATTCTGGAAGAATAGTAAGGTAAGAAGGTGAGGAAGTTGTGTCCAGGAGGAGGTAAGATTTTCCTTCTATTTAAAACAATTAAGACCCTTAGGATAACTAGTTAGCGATGATACTGTAAAAGGTATTCTTTTGGTGTTTATGATTTTCTTTGTGTCTATAGTGTTTCGTAGATCTCCAAGAAGAACTGATGCTATGGTCACTTATTTGGAGCTGAACTATCTGGATGACGTGCAGACCATCGAGAGTGGCAAGGGTACTGGGAGTAATCTAAGGAGCAGCATGGAATCTCAAGGGATGTCCCAGTTTTGTGTGATAATATGGTTCAGTGGTGCCGTATCTTTATTTCTGAGCATTTACACAACATGACAGACTTGTTTGGTCAGGGACGTGCCCCATGTGGTGAAGTAACACAACAATGGTTCAAATG
Organism: Schistocerca cancellata; assembly: GCF_023864275.1. Taxonomy (NCBI): domain Eukaryota; kingdom Metazoa; phylum Arthropoda; class Insecta; order Orthoptera; family Acrididae; genus Schistocerca; species Schistocerca cancellata. Next base: position 648,321,750 of record NC_064629.1, on the reverse strand, counting down.
GCTCTGAGCACTATGGGACTCAACTGCTGTGGTCATAAGTCCCTAGATCTTAGAACTACTTAAACCTAACTAACCTAAGGACATCACACACATCCATGCCCGAGGCAGGATTCGAACCTGCGAACCTAGCGGTCGTGCGGTTCCAGACTGTAGCGCCTTTAACCGCTCGGCCACTCCGGCCGGCCTAACACAACAATATTTTATTATTAACCTTCGATCATCCAGTATGCTTATCATTATGAATGCGCATGTGTGTATAATCTCTAAAGTTTTTGTGGCTATCAGCACTGTTTGTAATTACACACACGTCTGTGTTTAGACATTTTTTGTAGGCTATCAGCACATCTTATAGCAATAAATGTTTGTAAAGCTTTCGTGGCCATCAGCGCAGTTTATAATTATAAATATTGTTTTATTAGCCTTAGTTATTGTGAAAGACCATCACTAGGATAGGAGGGTGGATACAAGCCCAGGGGCAAGGGGGATACGCAACGATATGATAACGTCCTAACAGATAAACAGATAACGATCTTATTTCAGGGTCACTACTGGTTTCAGGTTACACACTTGTGCTACACATATTTAAGGTCACCCCACTCCCTCCCCCTTGTGGAACTGATGAAAGTCACCCCCATTCCTTTCCCTCCCCTCCCACCTGGACCAATAAGATTCAAGCACCCTTCCTCCTCCATATCTTCTATAACTGTAGCATATGAGTGGATGGGTCCATTCTGTAACTGGGCACCATAGGGAGAGCATCAGGATGGATCTATTTGTTATTAACAAGTTATTTTTACTGAGTTATGGCACTCAATATGCTGGGTGTCCGCGTTTGTTAACAAAAGATTAAATTTGATATTACGCGATTTTCATCATTCGAGTGACCGGCAGAGGCCATAACCACACAGACATGTAAGTACTCTAATTTTTGTATTTTTCTATATTTTCACACTTTTATGCATTTTATCCAATTATGCGAGTTTCATCCCACTGGTCTCGATGCCGCCTCAGCATCGTGTCATGTCATGGTCATGTCACGCTAAGATGTCACGTCAACGCTGCATCGCGTCAGCGTCGCGTTGCTTCAACATCATAATGCTCTCAGGTAATCACAAAGTTGTTCGTGCCCAAAAGTATCTGAATTATTTGTCATTGACAAGCAATCCCTATATTACTTGGGCGTATGAGTTGAAAAACACCACCTTCCCCTGTTGATACAAATAATGATATCCTATTCGCTTTTTTTGCACGCTCTTTACATTTCTTTAATAATTTTTCGTTTTTCTTTGCTCGTTTAGCATGCAATTTCTCGTTTCTTTTTTTAAATTATGCGGTTATAGAGCTCTGCAAGTCGAATACTGCACATGGTTGAGGTATTGACTGACGTGTGGCATCACTCTGCTGCACTTTCATGGCCTCTTATTCCTCAGTTCTCTGTTACACGCAAGTTCCATTCTTATCTTCCCTCCTAAACTCTGGTACAGGCACTTCATCATTAATTTCTTCCTCACATTGCTTGTGCCCCATATTATTTTCGTTTTGCCATGCTGTTCCCCACAGCTCGCTAATATCTAGTTTCTGAACATTCTCTTCTTGTAGCTCCATATCTGAACCACTGTCTATTGTTCCTAAATTGCCTGAAAGCTCTCTCTTGACCTTGTTTATTCTTGCTAAATTTCTGGCTCTCGCCCTGCTAAACTTCGGCATGCTCTAACACAACTGGTAACGTACAAATAAAAAACTAATCAACCTAAAATGAAATTTCTCAAGTCTCTTGTACACACTAGAATTCTATCCCCTCCTAATACACAAATAAATAAAGTCCCCTCCAGAATTTCAACGATGATCCTTAAGCAAGACAACAATGGAGATATACCAACCTCACCTCAATGAAAGAAATACCGGAATGGCTACGCACCAGAAAGCTATAAATTATTAACTAGTTTTACGAATTTAATGATTTTTGAGATATCAAATGCAAGTAATTCACTAAATTTGAGTTTCACACATATAACTCTCACGTCAGGCGATCACAAGTCAACGAATCCTGGGCAGAAGTCGCCAAAAGGTAAGTGAACTCCGGTTATTTTTTGAGTAGAGCTTTGTAAACTCGTCCTATTAATCTGACATAATTAATTGTTTCCCTCAAAAACAAATTAATAATGAACTCGTTAGCAACGAAATTAAACATGAGTCACAATTATGTCAATTTATTACATTGAATGTGCATGATAAAACATCTGACAATGATAGGCAAATCAAAACTAATACCTTGGGAGACCATTTGTGGTCCTAGGACATAAAATTGTTTTCTGTGAATAACGAACATTGAGAAATACCATGAAGCAATTAAAAGTGGGGGAGGGGGGCGGGGGTAAAGGAGTAAACAAGATTAATCTTGATATACTGAAAAATCCGTCCTGTGATGACTATAAATGTTTTATAAAATGACAACTTTAAATAAAATAACGCGAAAGCCTTGTGGAACAGGTATAGTGGCGCTGCTGTGGAGTTTTCAATTTGGGCCATGCAGCGCAAAGCACTTAGGAACAATTATGAATACTCAATCGGCCTATGACCAATACGGGTGAATGATGCTATATGCGTTGTGAATAATTAAATTTTTATTGATCTTGTGTAAATAGCCGGTTCCCGTCAGATCACCGAAGTTAAGCACTCTAATGAGTGAGCGTCCGGTATGCCGAGCGCTGATGGCAAGCGGGATGCACTCAGCCCTTGAGAGGCAACTGAGGAGCTACCTTGTTGAGAAGTAGCGGCTCCGGTCTTGGAAACTGACATACTGCCGGGAGAGCGATGTGCTGACCACATGCCCCTCCACATCCGCATCCGGTGACTCCTGTGGGCTGAGGATGACATGGCGGTCGGTCGGTACCCATGGGCCTTCCAAGGCCAGTTCGGACGGAGTTTTGTGTAAAAAGCAAGACGCAGGATGAAGTCACACAAAGTTGCACAGCCTTGTGGGTAAAATATAGGATGGTACAGAATTTATAACCAATTTTATACGACTGGCATAACACTGGTGAACTAGAAAGCCATATTCCACTCATTATACAATGTCTCTAATCAATTATGAAATGTAACATATTTTCATATCTTTTGATACCAGTTTTATGTTGTATTATACAGCCTTTGAAAATGACAGCATTACATTTGGAAATAATAAAAAGTGTGGTCAAGACATCTAAAAGTTATTGCAAACAGCCAGGCATTCCCCAGCATTCTGTGCAGTATGTACATGAACACCTTAATGAATCTTCATACGTTTATCTTCAACATAGATTTTAATGTAATTCCAGAGTATATTAAAAACTACATGATCAGCAAGTCATTGGCAGCAAGAAAATTAAAAAGCTGGAGGTTATGTCATTCAAACAAGGAATTACGAAACTACCAAAAAAAAAAAAGTGTGTGAAATCTTATGGGACTTAACTGCTAAGGTCATCAGTCTCTAAGCTTACACACTACTTAACCTAAATTATCCTAAGGACAAACACACACACCCATGCCCGAGGGAGGACTCGAACCTCCGCCGGGACCAGCCACACAGTCCATGACTGCAGCGCCTTAGAACGAAACTACAGATGTGCTGTTTCTCGCCGCTGAACTTTAAAAAATACAGGAAAAATTGGCCAATAAAATCAAAATATCAGATCTCTTAAAGGAAGTAACAGGAACAGAAAGAAACACATACAAGAGATGAAGCAGAAAAAAACAGTAAAAATGAGGCAAAAAACTCGACAGAATCATAATCAGTACAAGACTACCCACTGCAAACAACCAACTGAATAAAACATATACTTCCATGTCCTAATCACCAACCTGACACAAATCGCACGAAAAAAGAAAGCTGTCTACTTGATCAAGGTTTGGAACACAACATTAACACACACATACCACACAAACCAACAGAAGACGTTGTAACAGAATCAGAACAGATTATATAGGAACAAGAAAGACTCAGCATTTCAAAACTTTAATGCAAACTTGACAAGAGAATTAGTAGCTGCATAAATAACACAAATAAACAAAACAGACAATTCCATCATAATTTCTAATAGGAGAGCCGCTAGAGGAGTTAAATCCAGGAAGCTACAACAAAAAATAAAACAACACGACACCATTTCAACAAAACAGTGATGGTGAATGAAAAGGAGTACATAGACAAACGGTAGATTTTCTGGAGGACAATAATACCACCAGAATAACCAATGGCCAAATGGAAAGGTACCAGAGAAACACTCAACAAACCCTGGAAAACATTAAAAATACATCTGCAAAAGACGCTATAAAAAGAATGACGTAGAAAAATCTAAAGGCGCCTATTGCAAATTCCTTACCATAAGCACACAAAAAATATTTCCCTAACATCAGTCTTTAACTTGAGAAATGCTCCATCCTGTCGACTAGCTCAAAACACAAAATATACGCAAAATATACGCTTCTGAAAACATCAGAAACCTAGAAAACTCAAGCGAATTAATAGACACGATCGAAAATATAGACGTTCCAGACATAGTAGGCCTTATATCATTTGATGTCGCATCAGTGTTCACTTGCTTTCAAGTTGACGAAGTAGTCAACATCATTATAGAATGGCTACAACAACAAGGCAACATGCCAGACTCGCAAGCTGATGAAATAGCAACCGTACACAGGTCTATAAGAACGCAAAAATACTTTGTGTAAAACACAGAATTTTACTCCCAACATGAAGGACTGCCAGCGGGATAATCAATTAGTGGTCTCTTAAGCAACATATTCTTGAAAAGCGTAGAGTGCAAGACACACAATAAAACAAAAAAAAAAATGAAAAGTTGTATACTGGTACCATTATGAGGATGACATAATATGCCTAACTGACGAAAACATACAATTAAAAACAGCTATACAATGAAATAGCATTCTCCTCCCAAAAATTCATTTGACATTAGAATCAGAATCAGAGATCATACTAAATTATCTAGACCTCACACCACAAAATTAACGAAACATATGATATCCCAGCATACAAGAAACCCACATCGACAAGCACCACTATTCACAATCAAGGAAACCACCCACTGACATACAAACAAGCAAGCATGATATTCATCGTCCACAGATTAAACAGAACACTTATTAGCAAACAGAACTACACACAGGAGGTAAATACAATAAAGCAGATACGGCTGGAGAATGGTTATGACACACATATGAAATATAAACTAAACGAACATATATGTTAACAGATAGAGAATGGGTTTGTTTATAAATAAATAAATCTTCTGCTACCAGTCACGATTTTTCGTTATTTTACTATTCACATGACGCGTTTCGAGAAATAATTCCCATTTTCAAGTGCGTCTTTTTATGTGTGTTAAGCCATTTCTTTTGATGTTGTCAGTGTGTGTGAGTCTGCTTCATTTTGTTGACTTTTACTGTAATACATAAGAAACGCGATTTTTAGTTGGGTATCAATTCTTTCTGTGACGTTAGTGGCTAAAGTTTGAGAACAATTTGTACAGTTTTCTAATGGTCCATTTGTGTAGAGTCTCACACACACTTAACATCACACACAACTTGTACACTTTACACATCGAAAATATCTTATATAAACAAAACAGTTACAAAGATCTTCTTACAGGTAGTTCACAGAGATAACATTATAGGTCTTCCACAGATTATGATATACTTTTGTACAGAGGATCTTAACAATTTGGCTCATGAATTACTTATATTGATTTTACAATTGTGCTTATTTCTATGTTTTACTATTTTTATTTAAGTATATTAGCGAAACATCTGAAGAAATTCACTGATTCACTTTCAAGTTTTTCATTTAATATTTTATCTTCATATTTTCTGCAATGTGAATATATCTCCAGTTCTTCAAGCAAATCCATTTTATGTCCTTTATTTAGTCGGTGGAGTACGTTGACATTTTGCTCTCTTTTTCCAAATGGGTGTCCTGTATTATGTGTGTGTGTTGCTATTGCTGATGTAGTGTGTTTGCTGTGTGTGTATGCTCTAATGTGCTCTGTGTACCTGGTGTTGATATTTCGGCCTGTTTGTTCTACGTAGAACTTGGAGCATTCCTGGCATGTTACCTTGTATATTCCAGAGTCTGAATATGGATCATAAATCCATAAAAGTATCAGCTTTCTGAACCTAAATATTACATGACACAACAACACATGCACATTCAAAATTTATAGGAAAAACACAATGACTGACACCACAATCCCTGCAACCTCATGTCACCCAAATATCCATAAACATGCAGCATACAGGTCAATGCTGCATAGGGCAACAAAAATATCATTGAACCAGGAAAATATGCAACAAGAAATAAACACAGTGAAGAAGATTGCAGTTACCAATGGTTACAATGCTTCCATGGTTGACAGAATCTTAGACAAAGTGAAGAGAAACCCAGGTACAAACTGCACCACAGAAGAAAAAGAGAAACACAAATATATATCTAGCATTCCATACATAGGCAATGTATCACAGAAGATTGCAAATATTTTCAAAACTCACAGAGTAAAGATTGGGTTTTCTACATCCAATAAACTACACCAAAAACTAATACATAATATAAAGTGTAATCATGATCCATATTAATCAAAATATCCACGGGTGTGCTGCCGGGAGAAACTCAAGAATATACAAGGTAACATGCCAGGAAAGCTCCAAGTTCTACGTAGAACAAACAGGCCGAAATATCAACACCAGGTACACAGAGCACATTAGAGCATACACACACAACAAACACACTACCTCAGCAATAGCAACACACACACATAATACAGGACACCCATTTGGAAAAAGAGAGCAAATTGTCAACGTACTCCACCGACTAAATAAAGGACATAAAATGGATTTGCTTGAAGAACTGGAGATATATTCACATTACAGAAAATATGAAGATAAAATATTAAATGAAAAACTTGAAAGTAAATCAGTGAATTTCTTCAGATGTTTCGATAATATACTTAAATAAAAATAGTAAAACATAGAAATAAGCACAATTGTAAAATCAATATAAGTAATTCATGAGCCAGATTGTTAAGATAAATAACCTCTGTACAAAAGCATATCATAATCTGTGGAAGACCTATAATGTTATCTCTGTGAACTACCTGTAAGAAGATCTTTGTAACTGTTTTGTTTATATAAGATATTTTCGATGTGTAAAGTGTACAATAGAGATGGGCAAACTGAAACACGTAACTGTTTCGAAACAAATGAAACAGTACAATGTAATGTTTCGATACGCTGTTTCGAAACAGTGAAACAGTTTGTGTTTTGTAATCTAATAAACCTACACATTTTATCATCTTGAATGTCTACTGTATAAGTATGTCCACATAAACACAAATGAGTTGCGAGAGCGCTAATCATATCGCAGAAAGTATGAAATTATCACTTAGGCGTCTTAGCAGTTTCGTATTTCTGCAGAAAATGCGCTGCTTTCGTGTCGTGTGGCTTTCATACTTTTCAATTGGCTGAGGACAGCCGTAGCTGAAGACAGAAAGGCCACCACGAACGGAACTGGAGGTGGGAGCAAACTGCAGAAACAACGGATATGCTACTGGAATTCCCACATTCCGTTAGTATGGGTAATATACCCATCCTGCTAATTGCCATGCACACAAAGGGAATCATTGAGGATAATATGCACAGTGACTATAGACTCACAAATAACGCCAAATAATTCGAATAAATAACAAAATATAACAGAAAAAAATTTTGTCTTTCAAGGTGTTTCGAACCGTTACTATAAATTCACCATGCTTCCTAGTCCTTCCCGTTCACCATTACACTATCAGTGATATGTCAAACAGATTGCTTGCAATTATATCTACATCAGATTTATGTATATGTCTAATAACTATCACTCTACGCCTTTTTTATTCAAAATGTTGTAGGCTTACTTACGCTTCTTAATATGATTACTGTACATGAACAGAGAAGCGGATGTTATCAGAAAGTGTAATTTAACTGAATGATTTTCACATATTTATTATTTTGAATGTGAATAGTATGCGTTGTTTTATTGCTTGGTTAGTGTTTATAAAGCAGATGTTACGCCATTTCGGAATATGACAGTCAGCTAGAAACGAAGCTTTATTTTCGGATATCTTAAGCTTCATGCTATTGCTTGTCAAAAAGATTTTGACACTCTTGAAAGTGTTTCATGAAGTGGTATGTTAAATGTGTTTCAGTACCTGTGCCGAGCCCGAATCTCGTCCGACACAGAGGGGAATGAAACATCACTGTTTCGATACAATTAGTCCGTTCCAAGCACTGGTGGACTGAAACAGCCTTATTTTGAAACAACGATACAGTTTCTGTGTCTGGCTCGAGACCGAATCTGGCCCAGTTATCCGAGACAGGGGTGGAATGAAACACCACTGTTTCGAAACAGTGAACCGTAGCCGTTCCGAAACACTGAAACAGTTCCACGTATCGATACACTGTATCGAAACATAGAAACAGTGGCCAAGTCTAGTGTACAAGTTGTGTGTGATGTTAAGTGTGTGTGAGACTCTACACAAATGGACCATTAGAAAACTGCAAGTACAAATTGTTCTCAAACTTTAGCCACTAACCTCACTGAAAGAATTGATACCCAACTAAAAATCGCGTTTCTTATGTATTACAGTAAAAGTCAACAAAATGAAGCAGACTCATACACACTGACAACATCAAAAGAAATGGCTTAACACACATAAAAAAAACGCACATGAAAATGGGAATTATTTCTCGAAACGCGTCGTGCGAATAGTAAAATAAAGAAAAATCGTGACTGGTAGCAGAAGATTTATTTATTTATAAACAAACCTATTGTATCCACAGTCGCAGGCTTTCAAAAACCATTTATAATGGATCAAATCAGATAGAGAATGAACAGGCTAAATACTGACAAGCCCTTGCACAGCAACACAGAATGTAACAGACAACAACGACCAGTCACAAGACTTAATAGAGCAAGAACCCACACACAGAATGGCACTTACGTATCTACAATAATACAATAGCTCACAAGAATCACAACATTTTAAAGAAACACGGATTTCTATATGCATACAGAACATAAAAAACAATGCAAACAAATTTTGAAACACAGGAATCACCCACAGATAACATGAATGTTTCCCGGATATGGTATAATGCTATGTGGGAAAAAATTATTTTTGACGAAATCAACATTTTGGCCGCTGTAACTGTGGATGAAACGTTGGTTTCATGAGTGATAGTATTTTACAATATGAAGCGGTACCATAACCAGAAAACTTTCATGCCAACTGACTCTGGCCGTGGAAGCCTATACAGTTACACCCAGGTTTAACAGATGAATTTACGTACAACTCTTGTCAGTCAGTATAAATAGGGAAACCATGCAGTAATTTTAAAACAAGATATTCAGAATACCTCAGACCTCCATAAAGTAACAACTCCAGTAGCACACTGATGATCACTTAATGGCCCGCAACCGACATCCAGCTTGAATAGAAGACCAACTAAAAATATTAAAATGCATCCACAGCCTAGAGGCCTGCTATAAATCTACAATGGAAAAAAACTTTCACATACATAAGGCATTAACAGCTGCAAAACAAATTGTGAACGTCTACACTACACTACTCAACGCCGCAATATTCTACACGTTAGCAGAACTGTACATAAAGACGACACAAACAAATAAATCCCCCTTCTCCTAGACTCCCTCCCCCTCCCCCTCCTCACCACCTCACACACAAACACACACAAAAAATAAACGCGTGCATACTTGAGGGTGACAGAAAGTAGACATATTTCAAATTTGGCTCCAAACTGGTATGAGAACAAGCAGACATCGACAAGGGTTGGGCACAGAGCAGAATAGATAAACACTGTTTTTTGCAGTGAGAAAAAGTACAACTTTCGAATGAAGTTCTGCAAAACCAGGTAGTGTGCCTGTGTGAGTATATCAACTATAGATGAGAATGTGGATGAGAATGGATATTTCGAAACTAACTGTGATTATCGCAAAATATAGTCGCGAAATGTTTTCGCACAAGAAAATTACGTTTATAGACAACTCTTCAACAGAACTCACAATAACTTCATTTAATTGCAGATGACAAGATACCAATATAAACTGATGGACAGAGGGTCCTACATAATCCAACACAACAGTGTAGGAAAAAATTAAGATAATAAGGACAACCAACAATTTTTTCTAATTTCTTTAGAATAATTATTACTTAAAGCGTTATTACATTTTACAGATCTGAACAACAGTACTTGCTAACGATGGCAGAAGGTTCTGAGACATGGTTGTATTTATAAAAAGAAAACAGTTGTTTGTATAACCAGCAGACATGGAATTAAGTAATTTTGTCTGCAAACACGGCTACTGCGATAGCTTCAAATCAAATGACGAATAGCACGAAATTGACTGTGACTTTAGCTAACGTAGGTAATCGAGAAAGAAAATTCAGAGATTAGGATTGAACACGGAGCGACCAATACGTACAGCATTCTTAAAATAGAAGGAAGGTGTGAAAGTATTCACTCTGACATCAACAGAACATTTACACACTTTCTGATATCGAACAAGTCACTTTAAAGGCTATGTATACAAGTTTTGTTCATGTGTACGGCTACATGTGTGCCAATTACAGACCATTAAATAACACATTGTCTTAAATTTAATACAAGTGAACTTATTATTCTTTATCAGTACTCATATTGCAAGAGAAACACATATTTAGCGATAGAGAAATTCTATTTGTATGCTTTACTATACATGCTACCAACGTTCACTTATATATGTGTCAAATATGAGTTTCTAACAAACAGATTGCTTTAGTAGTTAGTAACAAAAGTCACTTTTTCCTTCTAGTGATGCAGCTCTAGATCCTACTATTCTTCTCAAATGACGACCTACGTTGGCGAATATTTATTTTGTGAATGTCAGCTATACCGACTAACCCCTTGAATATGTGAACTAAATATATAATTTGCACTATCTACTCGTGTGCAATCAACACTTTCTTAGTAAGTGATGAGCTACCCCATAAAATCATTTCGTTCGACATTAATGAGTGGAAGTAAGGAAAATATATTAAGAAGTTAATTTTTTGTTTCTGGAAGTAAAAATTACGCGAAAAGCAAACGTTGCTGTACTTGGTTGGTTGAGAAGGTCGATAACGTATTTCTTCATTCCCAAAGTTTGATCCAAATGTGTACCTAAAAAGTTTGAGCTTCGAGCCCTATACACTGCCCCCATTCATATTCTACGTTAATTCTTTGTTCGATACTGTCTGTTGACAGAATTGAATACAATGTATTTTTCCAGCATTATGGGAGGGGCCATTTGTAGACTACCATCTATTATATACATACCTCGGCTTCCACGGCCAGGATTAGTTAACGTAAACGTTTTCTGTGTATGTGCCGTGTCATATTGTAAAATAACTGACACTGACTAAAACCTACATTTCAGCTACAGTTGCAGTAACTTTGCTGTTGATTATTGGCTCAATTATACAAGGTGTCCAACAGGGAATGGACAACATTCAGGAACGATCATTTGGAGCAAAAAAAGTCTAGTAAACATGCGCTCTAACACATATTCCTTAAGAGCTGTGAGCGCATATTCATCTTCGCTATTGTGAAAAAAATCCCTTCTACCGCAACCTCCTTGCTTTCCATATTTTGGAAGAGGTATTATGGACCAAAACAAGAAAGAAATTATCTAGTAAACATGGGTTCTAAATTGCATACATTAAGAGCTATTTGCACTTCTTTATCTTCTACATTGTGAAACACATCTCTTCTACTTCAAGCTCTTTGCGTTCCATATTTTGAAAGACGATAGGATTGACCAAAGCAATAAGAAAATGTCCAGCAAACATGGGCTCTAAACTGCATACCTCAAGAGCTAACAGTACTTGTTCGTCTTTATTACTGTGATACTTCTACTGAACAAGTGCCTATAGCTCCTACGATATTCATTTTAGAGCCCATGTTTAGTTCACAGTGTGTTTCTTATTTTGGTCCATACTACCTCCTATCAAAATATGGAAAGCAAAGAGCTTGCAGTAGAAGAGAATGTTTGACAGAATCGAAGGTGAAGTGCTCGTAATTCTTAAGGTACTTATTTTAGTCCTCATGTTTATCACACGTTTTTGCTTTCCTCCTGTCATATCTCTGAATATTGACCATTTCTCCTGGGAGATTTAATCATAACGCCTCTACTGAGCACGATATTGCGTCACAATTTTAAAAGCCGTTTATGTTATTGGCCTTCTGTGGTGGAAGGAGTGAGAAACTTTATTATATTGTTTCTTGCCCTGGGAAAAGTGGAGAGCTGCTGTTGCCTAATACATCATGAACTGCCGTTGGCAGCCATGAGCGGTCATGAGTGGAGATGCTTTCCTCGTGTGGTGCACGGCTCGCCGAACTGCAGTTTCTCGCTGGTAACTCTCGCGCCTCTGGTTGTTTGTGAGCTATTTGGTCTCTGATTGCTGGCAGCCACGATGGTGCAAGCGTGTAACCGTCAGCCAGTCTTCTGAGGCATCCGTAAGATCCAGGATGTGTTAAGTTCCACCAAGGACAACGCAAATGCTCTGCACACTGCGGCCACGTGCAGGATGCACTTTGAGTGTGGAAGAGACTACGCAGGCGAAACGGGCATGTCAGTAGCAACACGCAACCGGGAGCATGAGTGCTAAAATTTTTTTGGGAAGCGCAACAAATCTGCTTTGGCCTAACAATAGAAAGACTGAGACAAGGAAATAAAATTCAGGGAAACTTGCGTACTTTCCAGGCAGTGATAGATGGTGAAGCGAAAGATCAGAAAGACCATCGAAATTAAATCGGAAACTAACTATATGAATAGAGGTGATGGCTATAAGTATGCACTATCCTGGCTGCTAATCATCAGAGGCCAATAGGCCGCACTAATACCTAGAATTATGAGCTTTACCAGCGACAAAATGCGCTGTTTGAATCATGCCCCGTATGTGCCGAACAGGAATCTACACACTCCAGAATGAGATTTTCAGTCTGTGGCGGAGCGTGCGCTTATATGAAACTTCCTGGCGGATTAAAACTCTGTGCCGAACCGAGACTCGAGTCTCGGTTTTAATCTGCCAGGAAGTTTCAATCTACACACTGCTGGCCGATGACTGTCAGAGCAATACACAACAGCAGATGCCACACGAAGCCTATCTGATAACATTTCCCACTCCTTCCACAACACAAAACCAATAATATCAATGGTTTATGAGTACACCCAGAAGAAGACCACTCCGTGACCGATCGGTTTTATTCCGTGATAGGTATTTTACAGTTTGACGCGGCACCATATCAAGAAAAAAATTCTGTTAATCACTTATTAATTCTCTGAATACTATTATCACGAAAATTATCTTTTCCTGTCTATCCACACTGCTGGCCATTAAAACTGCAACATCAGGAGAGAATAATGAAATGTTACTTGTTGTGTGTATACAGTGTAATAGAATAATATGTGATTAAATCTGAAGGTGATTTGGGGACATAAAGGCTGCGAAATTTAGTACACAGAGCGGCCACCTACAGAAGCAACAATGACTGCTTGAATGCGAGATACGGGCATATCATTCTATGTCATAGTGTCTGGCAAATGGTGGCGCGCTAGTCTTTCGGAAAAACACAAACAGATAACTTCAGTGGCTAAAAGACGTGGAGAACGTGCTGGTCAAGACAAAAGTCAAAATCCTCTGTATCGAGGTAGATCAGGACAACACGGGCAACTTACAGTCTCGTCGTATCTTGTCGGAAGGTAATGTCAGGGAAAAATCAAAGACAGGACATACCTATCAGGCTTAACTGGTACGAAATGTAATGGTTGTTGTCCAACTGTACCGGTTATGCGAACCAGAGGTGATCATGCCATGTGCTGGACCCCTATAATGATGACGAATGCAGTCTGGAAACGATCGTTCTCCTCGGAGCCTCCACATACTGATACGTCCACTGTGACGCTGCATACAGAACCACGAGTCATCTGACGATATTTTGTCAGGCCTTTGTCCAGAGTTTTCGGCGTGCCTCTGTACTGCCTCGTCAAAGGAATTTGCAGTAATCGTTGTCAAGCCAACAAATTGGAATTTTGAAATTTGTGGTAAGTTCTATGGGATGAAACTACGGAGGTCATCGGTCCCTAGGCTTACACACTACTTAATCTAACTTAAGCTAACTTACACTTAGGACATCACACACACTCATGCCCAAGGGAGGACTCGAACCTCCGACGGGGGGAACCGCGCGAACCGTGGCAAGGCGCCTAAGACCGCACGCCTACCCCGCGTGGCAAGTCGTGCCGACAGTGGTGCTGCGGACGTCGTCAGACTGTATGTGTGGATATTTCTCTTGCTGCGAACAAATCCATTTCCTGACTCAAGCTACGTGACGTGGTTTTACGATTCTGCAGGACCGAACGACCGGTACGTCTGTCCTCTCGCGCGCTAGTCGCTTGTGGCCTTTGAGGTGGTGCATGGCATTGCGTTTGGTCTTTCCGAAACCAACGATTACATTTTCACATGACAATCATGGGATCTCGACCGACGCAAGCAGCAATATCGCGGAACGAGAAGTCGCAGTCTTAATAGGCTACGATCTTGCTGCTGCTGAATATCAAAATTTTCTGGTTGACTTTTCTCCTTCTTACAAGGAAAACGCCCCGTCTTTCTGGCCACAGACGAGCCTGTCGGTCTCAACCGACCGCCGTGTCATACGTCGGCCAATGACGTCAATTTGGAAGGGCGTGTGGTCAGCATTCCGCTCTCCCGTGCGTTGTAGAGTTATCCGATCTGGAGTCGCTTCTTACAAGAAAAACGCCCCGTCTTTCTGACCACAGACGGGCCTGTCGGTCCCAACCGACCGCCGTGTCATACGCCGGCCAATGACGTCAATTTGGAAGGGCGAGTGGTCAGCATTCCGCTCTCCCGTGGGTTGTAGAGTTATTCGATCTGGAGTCGCTACTACTCGATAAAGTAGCTCAGTTGCATCAGCTGTATTCAATTTTCCTTAAGTGACCAATTAATTCTTCTTGTGTAAAATTAACAAAAAACTAATATTGCTTCTTAAAACTAAAACTTTCTTCTTTTAAACAGATTGTTGTTATTTAATTTGGTGCATCTTACAAGAATTAAAAATGTGATTTTATAACATTTGAAATGATCTAACTAAGCTGTAATTCTACCTAAACTCGAAGTTTTCTCTTAAATGTTAGTTTTTGTGTTTTCTGTTTTAAAATATCCTTGTTGTTCTTTTTTTTTTATAGTAAGTGAATGAATGGAGCAGATTTTTCCCCGTTGCTGCTGATAATTTTATCCTTTTCTGGGTTCAAGCACACTTTCCATTCAGTTGCAGATTCACCTCCATCATTGATGATGTAGTTTATATAGAAATATACAGGGTGTTTCAAAAATGACCGGTATATTTGAAACGGCAATAAAAACTAAACGAGCAGCGATAGAAATACACCGTTTGTTGCAATATGCTTGGGACAACAGTACATTTTCAGGCGGACAAACTTTCGAAATTACAGTAGTTACAATTTTCAATAACAGATGGCGCTGCAAGTGATGTGAAAGATATAGAAGACAACGCAGTCTGTGGGTGCACCATTCTGTACGTCGTCTTCCTGCTGTAAGCGTGTGCTGTTCACAATGTGCAAGTGTGCTGTGGACAACATGGTTTATTCCTTAGAACAGAGGATTTTTCTGGTGTTGGAATTCCACCGCCTAGAACACAGTGTTGTTGCAACAAGACGAAGTTTTCAATGGAGGTTTAATGTAACCAAAGGACCGAAAAGCGATACAATAAAGGATCTGTTTGAAAAATTTCAACGGACTGGGAACGTGACGGATGAACGTGCTGGAAAGGTAGGGCGACCGCGTACGGCAACCACAGAGGGCAATGCGCAGCTAGTGCAGCAGGTGATCCAACAGCGGCCTTGGGTTTCCGTTCGCCATGTTGCAGCTGCGGTCCAAATGACGCCAACGTCCACATATCGTCTCATGCGCCAGAGTTTACTCCTCTATCCATACAAAATTCAAACGCGGCAACCCCTCAGCGCCGCTACCATTGCTGCACAAGAGACATTCTCTAACGATATAGTGCACAGGATTGATGACGGCGATATGCATGTGGGCAGCATTTGGTTTACTGACGAAGCTTATTTTTACCTGGACGGCTTCGTCAATAAACAGAACTGGCGCATATGGGGAACTGAAAAGCCCCATGTTGCAGTCCCATCGTCCCTGCATCCTCAAAAAGTACTGGTCTGGGCCGCCATTTCTTCCAAAGGAATCATTGGCCCATTTTTCAGATCCGAAACGATTACTGCATCACGCTATCTGGACATTCTTCGTGAATTTGTGGCGGTACGAACTGCCTTAGACGACACTGCGAACACCTCGTGGTTTATGCAAGATGGTGCCTGGCCACATCGCACGGCCGACGTCTTTAATTTCCTGAATGAATATTTCGATGATCGTGTGATTGCTTTGGGCTATCCGAAACATACAGGAGGCGGCGTAGATTGGCCTCCCTATTCGCCAGACATGAACCCCTGTGACTTCTTTCTGTGGGGACACTTGAAAGACCAGGTGTACCGCCAGAATCCAGAAACAATTGAACAGCTGAAGCAGTACATCTCATCTGCATGTGAAGCCATTCCGCCAGACACGTTGTCAAAGGTTTCGGGTAATTTCATTCAGAGACTTTGCCATATTATTGCTACGCATGGTGGATATGTGGAAAATATCGTACTATAGAGTTTCCCAGACCGCAGCGCCATCTGTTGTTGAAAATTGTAACTACTGTAATTTCGAAAGTTTTTCTGCCTGAAAATGTACTGTTGTCCCAAGCATATTGCAACAAACGGTGTATTTCTATCGCTGCTCGTTTAGTTTTTATTACCGTTTCAAATATACCGGACATTTTTGAAACACCCTGTATAAGCCACGTAATTGTTCTCGTCCTAGAAGTCGGGAATGTTTTTCGCAATCCGTATTCATTAACTTCTTCCTGTAAATTTCAGTCATTGCCATTGTTAACAGCATTGCACATTTAAATTTAATCCACTTCCATAAGCCTAGGATTCTTGAACAGCCGACTACTCGGTGAAGTGCTGCGTCGGTCAAGCCACAGTGTTCACAGAACGGTTTTTCTGTGAGTAGCTGTTTTCCTGGAAGGCAGTCCCAAACTGGTTTTGTATACATATCATCCTTTAATTATTAGTCTGATTCCTCGTGTAATTCATTAGTTGATGGCCTCTTATTCAAGGATGGAAATTAATATTTTGAAATGTGTCACTTTTCTTGATTTTCTAAAAACCATTTTGTTTTTGCTATGACACTTCTTGTAATGCTTTTGCAACTTTTCCACCCCAGATAATGTATATTTGTTTCACTTATTGTAATACTATATGACATTCGAACCTCTACAGATAAAATTAGTACTTTGGTTGCAACAAACAATGAAGGGGAAGTTGGAATTATTGTATTAGAAAAATGCAAAATACAAAATTGTTATTTATGAAAATTAATACAAATTAATAAAAAATCAATTAGGTACAATTTAAGATACATAATTTACAAAAACATAGAATCGTAAATGGGCTTATATAATGTAGGAATACTTTTCGCCGAGAAAAGGGATTCAGTATGAATTCTTTTTATAGCAGAAATGTCTTTTTTTTCTTGTAAGCTGCAACGCATGTAATTTCGTAATATTAACAAAAGCTGTAATCATCAAAACAGTGTCTGTTCCGTCAGACATGCATGCATGTGCGAAGGACATTGTATTGTAAGATACATTTTATAAAAACTGACATTGTAATAATGAACAATATTTGCAGTTACAAAATGGTTCAAATGGCTCTAAGCACTATGGGACTTAACATCTGAGGTCATCAGTCCTCTAACTAACCTAAGGACATCACACACACATCCATGCCCGAGGCAGGATTCGAACCTGCGACCGTAGCAGCCGCGCGCGGTTCCGGACTGAACCGCCTAGAAGCACTCGGTCACAGGGGCCGGAATTTGCTGTTACATTTAACTTACCTTTTACAAGAGAAGTTTCACAACTAAGACCGTGCAGCTCTTCGTGAATGGCTCATGCACACCTGTCAGTAGAAACTCTGAAGCGACATTGTTCTTCCGTGGCTAATCGAAAAGTAGCCTTCAACATAAGTGACACATCTATCCTGAAGCGGAAAAATTGGGAGATAGAGATGTGGCTCTTTTCGTGCACTTTGGGACACTTCACAAGCATTTTTCGGTGACAAAAAATAAAAGTTACCGCTTATTGACTTGTGTCACTTTTCCTGTAGTGGTACAATATATTACGTGTGCCTCCGAACCGCCTACAAGGATGTGGGACAGGATATCGACCGTAACAATTATTCATACAGATCTACTCTCGTTGTATCACTGAATATTGTATCTATTAGACCACTTTTCGAATTCGATACTTTTCACCTATCGATATTCTGAAAGTACTTCTATCAAGTCCGTGTCTTGTTGCTCTGAGGGAAGATTGAGCGCCCTGACAGTTTTCAATTCATTTTTAGCGTTGCTTATTTCAGCCATACTGACAGAATCATCACGATGGAGGAATTCCAATTTGTCCTTGATTTCATTAATATCCTTTCTAATATAACAGAACTATGCAATTTAGCAAAAAAAAGCCACAGTATTTCTTATTATAGTTTTGTATGAACTCAGCATTATCACGTAAATACCAAAATTTTCATACAACTAGTCATGACTTCCCAATTCTGGAGGTTGCACAACTCTTGTAGTCTTGTGAAAGGTGAATCCAAAGCATTTTGCCTGATCGAATTCATGGACATAATTTACAATTAAAAAGCGTAACCTTCGCTGTATGAACGACGCACAGAGATGATGAACAAGAAGTATTACTACTTACAAGTTCCGTGGCTTCTTAAGGAACGTGATATACACGTACAGTAACACTTGTTTACAGTCGGCTACACTGCGGTGCGCCGCACAGCACGTAGAGGCAAAGGTGTAAATATGTACACCCGCTTTTGTTTACGACTTAAAGGTACCTTCCTTCGTAAAAATTTTAGACTTTATGCCTTTATTAACAACTATAACAAGTTTAAGAAATGATGAGAGGCGAAATAGTGATTAGTGTCTATTATTTATATTCGAAAAGAGAGATTTACAAAAGTTTGTAAAATGGAACTTAAAAAAAAAGGCAGTGCAAATAATGGTTTCCACAAAAAGGAGCAAGAAATCTTTCGAAATATTTTGATGAAATGGGTCAAAACAAGACAAAGTGGTAGATTAGTCAACAAAAAGCAACTTATGTACATTTATGCATGAAATATGAAATTATTTACAATAGTCGCAAAAGTAAGTAGCTCCTTCAGCGGCATCACAATCTAAGTGTGCCAACATTTGGCACATATCGCATTTAATCCACACCTCTCCTCTCCTGTCTTGAGAGAACTTTTCATCACAAAAGATGCAACTTGCATCGCTTGAGTCTGGTGCGTCCCCGTCGTTCATATCAAAGTCATTATCGCTGTCCTCAAGCTGAGGACTGCAGGAGCCTGAAGAGTCCGATGATGAATCAGATAGTTTTGTGGAACAAATTTTCTTTTTTTTGAAGGCCTTTGGATTTTGCGCCTCTGTCAGCAGGGCTGCTTCTAACCCCAGAGAAACTCAAACGACCTCTTCTTGACAGTACTTGTGTCAAGCGACTTTATCAACTGATCTTTGTATGGCGTTCCAGTGATGTGGCAGGCGGTTGCTGCTTTTCGTCCCCGCGCTTTGGTTCTCTTCTTAACGTTGGGAACAGGATATACGTCGAATGGTGACACTGCATTTGTTAAAGTCCCTGGAGAACTTCTTGGTGTTTCAATGATTTCATCAACTGGCATAGCTAGAGCTTGATGTGACTGTACATCAGGATAACTCGAAGAAGAAGCAGATGGTATCTATGGTCCAGAGATAGCAAGTAGAGGAGCATGTGATTCAGAAACGTTAGGTCTATATTCCACTGCGGAGCAAGTTTTTCCTGCAACCAACTCAGCAGCTATGAAATCATCGTCGGTGAAGATGTAACGGTTCATAGGATATAACCCAGTTACTTTGAATCCGTTTATTGCTATCTGACCTGACTGAGTAAGGTAGACTTGGCCAAAAACCTCCATAACGTCGTAAGATGTGAGAGGATGCCAATTGTGATGCAACCATACTCTCACTTCTTCGCTTTAGTAAGTTTTCAGAGATCCCACGAACGTCATATCCAGAGGCTGCAGTTTGTGGATGCAATGTGGAGGAAGTGAGATGATAGTCACATGGTGTTCTTTCGCCAAGTCAGTCACATCTGGATTTCTAACGTGGCTATAATGACCATCCAGGATGAGGACAACAGGCCTTTGTTCAGTCGTATATGTTTTCCTAATTAAGTGAACGAACCATTAGGTGAAAAAATTGTTCTGAATCCATCCTGAAGGATGAGCTGTACCAACTACACCAGGGAGGCAGCCTCTCATTAGAGCTTGGGACGTGTTGGTTCGAGGGAAAATTATCATTTGGGGGACATAATGTCCCGAAGCGATAACTTTGATTGTAGCCACTCTTTCTGCAGACGTTAGAGCTGCAGTTTGTTTCTTTCCAGTCCGCAGCTCGTGGTCGTGCAGTAGCGTTCTCGCTTCCCACGCCCGGGTTCCCGGGTTCGATTCCCGGCGGGGTCAGGGATTTTCTCTGCCTCGTGATGACTGGGTGTTGTGTGATGTCCTTAGGTTAGTTAGGTTTAAGTAGTTCTAAGTTCTAGGGGACTGATGACCATAGATGTTAAGTCCCATAGTGCTTAGAGCCATGTTTCTTTCCTTTCATCCCTATCACTTTTGTAATTTTGCTGTGGACAGTGGATAGACCTGTCTCGTCGGCGTTATACACTGTCTGCTGGATATGAATGTTTGTTGAAAGCGTCTGCCAATAAATCACAGAAAACCATCAAATTCTCTTTATTGAAGCCTAAGGCTTCGGCGTATGAAGTTCCACAAGATTTGCGAATGGACAGCTGATCCTTTTGTCTATCAAGAAAAAGGTCAGCCCAAGTTCGTCCCTCTTCTCCTCCTTTGGAAGAGGTTGTCAAACTATTTCTCTGGGCAAGTAAAATTGCCATTCTTCTCAGATCCGCCAAAGTGCACCCAAAGATTTTTGGTCCATCTCAAGGAGATAAGAAACTAGCTGTTTTTCGACGTCCGCATTTAAATTCAATTTCCTTCCAAGCTTTATGTCTTGAACCACTTACTCATGGATTTTATCAAGTTTAAGAAATCTCTGCAAAGTGGTACGAGACACTCCGAATGTTCTTGCGGCACCTTTCACAGAAGCCTCATTTGCATTCACAGCTGCTACAACATCTACCATATTTATCCCACTGATACCTCTGGTTCTTACATTCATAGCGCTTCTTCGTTCTCGACATTATGCAAGGACGAACAAAAGCACTAAGGTCTATATCGTAATTTGAAAATTCTGTCCGTTTGTTTGTTGCTGTGTGAGTTGTATATATGAACTTTAAACAAAATTCGACTAACCGTATCCCCGTAAAACTATTTAAATGTTTTACATTGTTTAAGAGAAGAGACGGAGCAGTTATGGGGCCTCCTTAAGTAGGGGCCCATTTTTACACCAACTCAATCGGCCCATATTTGCACCAATCATTCTTGAGCAACATGGCCACTATCACGACTAACCTAAAAGCGTGTGTAACGTAAAACGTGCTTCTAAAAGTAGCTTAGGCTTCCGTTATTCCGAATATCTCTGAGAAATTGTTTTAAACTAATCAGAAGGATATGAAAAGAAAACGATTTCACATACCTTCCAAATGTTTGCAGTTCTGAACAAACACCAAATCACACAATAGCCGACGCTGTAACTACACTGCTTGAAACAGTGCTTCCAACTGTTCACTGCTATCGTCAATCAACAATAGGGACCGTTTTCAGTCCTGGTTGCCAGACTGCAGCACTTCCCATACCCTCTTCGTGAGGGATGCCCATAATTACACTGTGCCTTTACACCTTTCCTCTATATACGCGCTGAGCACCCGGCCGACACTATGTCCATTCGATTTTGGAGGTGGGGCTTTCTTAATAAAACAAGCATAAAATGCTCTTCTCACGAACAAACCACGTTCAAATACGATCCATGAATGAGAAACCCACAGCGTAGTCTTTTCTTATATACGGAATGTAGATGGCGTCACTCCTACCTACGTCGTGCGATTGCGCTGAAATACTGATCGTTTGCATACCCATGTATGCAGTACACTATCTGGCGTGTTCGCATTTCACCTTCACCGTGTTTCAGTTTAAATTTCTGGCAGTGTAACTGGATTTACTGACACTTGTGTTATCCGCAAGAGGTACCTACTCTGCTTGATTCATGTAGAGTGGAATGTCATGGACTTATGATAGGTGGAATAGGAACGGATCCAATACTGAACGCTATTTGATTACATTGTGATTTTTTCCCAGTCATTACAATTTTCTACTCTTCCAGCTTAGTTTGAATTATTTAATACCACTTTAACATTATTTTAGTTAAATACGATTCGAACCAATTTTTTTGTAATATGGTTAATTAAGAAAACCTAAACCATTTTGAAAGCGTGAAATGATTTACACAATCATATACCTTAGACAGATCACAAAATTTTGAGGCATTTAATATTTTGTGAGTAAACGTATGAATTAGATTCTCATAAGGAAATGGTACAGTACAACATGTTGGAATGTACCCTGCAATTTTTACATTCGGAGAGTACACCAAAGTAAATACACAGCTAAAATTTTAGCTGCTAAGATGCACTGCAACTTTTTTTTAAAACTTTGAAATATGCCAAATCCATAGCGTGCCAGGACCATGGAGAAATGTATACCCCTTCCGGAGCTGTAATAACTTTGCAAGTGCATCATGCCAGGCGCCATAATAATCTTTGCTGACAGCTCGTCTGATAAATAAATACCAACGCACCACCCGATCGTAACTTGTAAAACGAATTTCTGTTTCCAGTGATAATTTGCCCGACATCATTACTTACAGTTATTATTCGTTGCAATTTGCAGCTCATTTGATATCCATAATCATTACGAATTCTGTAGTCGCGATCTTAACAATGGAGATAAACTTAATATCCATAGTCTTTCCTTTATGTATGTAACGACGTATGCGGGTGATTTATTGTTAAACGGAGGTAAAGGTGATGTTTTAGGTGCGGAAGCTGCGAAGATTGAAGCTACGGATTTAGGTATATCGTAGATAGTTTATCATGTATGTCTGTTGATGAAAACATGAGTTTTGAGTGGATATTGAAGAATAAATGCCAAAATGTGTTAGACGGATTCTTATAGCATAAAGTAGCGGAGACATCTGCAACGGGAGAAAATGTTAAAGAGAAAGGGTTAGATCAGCGTTTGGTGAAATTCAGATGTACTGTAAGTTCTAATGTGGAGTGATGCAATAGCAGAAATTTATATGCTGTACCGACGGAGGTTTGCAGAGTTATTGGTGGTGATGTTTATAATGTATCGGCGGATGTAATAGAGGTTTTAAGTACTGAATCTTATGAGTTATCGGTGGATCTCAATGGAGTTAACTGTTATAAGATTTGTAGTGGTTCAGTGGAAATAACTGAGGATTTGTTTAACGGGGACGAATTTTTCCAAGTTGTGCGGTTAATTGGGAGAACGTTGCAGCTACTGATATCGTTACTCCAGAGGAAGCGACCAGTATATTTGATTTTCTGAAAGATACAACCGCAATTTGACTGTCTAACAGGTTTAATTTCACAACTTAAATTTTGGCCTTAGGCCATTATCAAGTGTTACAACTATAATAAATCATTAGACTTGAGTAGAATCCAAGTCATTGTCAAAACATGAGCCTTCGGTTATATAAACCAACTTTGTCGAAATAAATGCGAGAAAATTTGTGTGATATTCTTATTTACTGGCAATTAGCATGAGTCAGCTGATACGATTGTGGGAAAATAGATGACCAAATCACAGGTTTTAAACTTTGCTTCACTGTGTCTAAGCAGCCACTGACATTAACATAAGTTTATGACATTTCTCATTTAAATATTGTTATAATATGTTAGTTTAGTTCTAGAAGTGGTCAAGATAAAGCAAAATGATGTCTGTAGAATGTAAAAACGCTGTATTTTTGGTGGGGATTGCCTTTAGCCATTGGAAAAGCAGACAGTAGCGGCATGCTATGGGTGTCAAGCGGAGACTGGGACTTTTGAAGTGAAGAACTCAGGAGAGCGTCTCTCAGTCCTACCTGTGGTAATGTGCGTGATTCGGTAGTATGGGTGTTTGATTCTGAGCTGTGAACGGCCGCTACCATATTTGAATTTCGAAGGGGACTTTATGTTTCGAGAGGTCTGAATGTGCTCCAGAGTAGGAATCAAATTTTTTCTACTTGTATTATGTAACTGACGATAGACAGAGTATGAGTTACTGTTCTTTGTATCATGTGTCATAATTCTTAAATCGTCATGTTGAACTCTGAACTGTTTTGAGCTGATGAATATTTCATGTATTTTGGTTACAAAATGGGATTAGTTTTCGCCTATCACCTATGACTGTTTAGTTTGGGGATTTTTCTACCATTCCCATAATGTTTCAAACATAGCTTTACTGCATCTGATAAGGGTATTTTCTGTCCGTACTTTAACTGAATATTGTAGGACCACTTCCCCTTTATCTGAGCTGTCCTTTCTAGAATAAACATTATTCAACATAATTCTCTGTCTTATACGCAAATTACGTATCTTAGAATAGAATCCTTGTTATTAAATTATTCATTTAGCTTTCATTTTGTATTTCTGTATATTTTAGCCAATGTATAGACTATTTGACTGCAGGATCAGAGTACATGTTATTAATAGCAGCAAATTAGCTGTGAGGCATGAAAGCAGCCGTGCTCAGCTCGACCCTGTGACTACATAACGCTATTCCTTTCAGACAGAACCTTACATAACGCAAGTACCCAAAGTATGAGGAAGGACAGGCAAAGGCGCAACTGGTTTGCTCGTATGGGATGCTGTTTAGAAGAGCAACTGCACCAGCAGTAACCATCAGGTACCGTCGCAAGTAGGACTTATAATAATTATTTATTTTTAAAAAAATGCTTTCACCCAGTATTTCATCCCCTTAAGGATTGAATTTCCAGTAATACTGAAACATGTATTCATTTATTTCTGTGAGAGAAACTAAATACCAGTTTTCGTAGTGCTATTTTCAAAATTGGCTTAATAGCGATACAATTTCAAAAGACTTTTTATCCTGTATTCCACCCCGTTATGGTTAGAATTTCGAAAAATTCCCTTCTTAATCGATGCCTATAGTACAAGATCAACGTCGTCTACATATTTCATGTTTCCATCCTTAGCTGTTTGTGCTGGGCGATGATGAGTCAGTCAGTCTGTCAGTTAGTTAGCCAGTAAGGACAATTCCTTTTATATATAGAGAAAAGATACCGTACTCATAAAGCTGATTAGCCGATATAGACATCTGTAGTCCCATACAAAAGCAGCAAACCCATGTCATAGTTTAAAATATGCTACAACTGTGAACATAGTCGTTTGCCTGAAGCGGTGTTTTCACGTTTTATGTGTACCGCTTGGAGAAGCTTACTAATTACCAAAATTTCCTAACATTCTACAAATAATTTCTTGAGTGCCGATTTTTACTTGTTACAAGGAAACCATCGTAATTATATGCTGTTCAGCGCACCTTGACAGACTCTGAAAAAGTCATCTCATTTTTTTTAAAACATAGCTTCGTAAATAACAAACTGCAGCTACAGCTTTAAGAAACATGTAAAACGAACGTGGAGTGAAGGTCAGTCGCAAGTTATTTCAACAAGTTGCCGTCTTCTGCGACTAATGGTGCTGTTTTGACGCAGTTATAAGAACTTGTAGGCAGAGGCGCGCTCAAGTGGCATGGCAGAGTTGGGAGCGAAACAGCATGTTAGTAAACATAGTGTGACGTGCTTATCAGCGATGTGAAGTAGCGCGGGACCAAGAGGACACTGGGTATACGATGACTGATGTACGAATGGCATCATGAGCGCCACAAATAACAGCGTTCTGCCGTGGATAAATTTTTTTCAAAGATGTTCGTCACGTTATATGCGTGACTATTGCGAAACGTTCTACGTGTCAAGGCCGTGTGTGACGCGGACCTGGCGTTCTCTACACCAGGTACGGGTCTTTCACGTAACATACAATACAACGTTTCGAACAATGTGATGTGTGCATTGTTATTCTACAGTGTTGTTTTTATTTGCTATGTCCAAAAGGGAGTGAACGTTGTACGTAGTTCACAGTATAGGCAGAGTATGGACGTCAATAATAATGATAATCGGTAGTAGCACCAGACGTTTGCCATCCACTGGTGGATAACGCCTCTTATAAACGTTTACAAGCATTACAGTCTTTTGCTAAATCACCAAACCAACTCCATTCCGTTTTCATTGCTATTAAAATTACGTCATCAGCTCTGGTCTATTCTCTGACCTCAGTGTTTTTTTTTTTTTTTTTTCTCTCTTCCAGTAATCCCCAACATGAAAATCTCAGTTGCTCGCTGAGCAGTCCTCATCGCCACATGTAAAGCCTGGTGATACACTCTGAATTTTACTCTCTATTTTAGACACATAGTTTGAAACCTCAATTTGCTTACCAGAAATACTCCAGGACATTTTTCTCTTCTGTTTATTACTTTTGATGTCTGTCGAGTCACTGTCTTCAGCTTCCCTAACAACACAAACCTCGTTGACCATTTCTATGACATACACTGCCTGACAAGGGAAGAGTTTAAGCATACCGAAGGAGTGGCGGGAGGGGGGGGGGGGACGAAATGTAGATTCACGGGCTGAGAGCGTATGTACTGTTACGTCAGTAATTAAAAATAGAGTGAAATATAAAAAGAACTTCAAACCGTGAGTATACTTATCGTCATGACGTTGCAGCTATCCTGACATGGATGCAAGCTGTAATTCGTCTGGGAAGCTGTTATAAGGCCGTTGTAACCTTTTCGTTATTAGGAGAAACAAAGCTGGCTTTCTACGGATCGGAGCGTGGAATGCCAGATCACTTAATCGTGCAGATAAGTTAGAAACTTCAAAAAGAGAAATGGGTAGGTTAAAGTTAGATATAGTGGGAATTAGTGAATTTCGGTGGCAGGCAGAACGGGACGTCTGGTCAGGTGAATACAAGGTTATAAATGCAAAATGAAATAGGGGAAATGCAGCAGTAGGTTTAATAATGACTAAAAAAATAGGAATGCCGATAAGCTACTACGAACAGCGTAGTGACCGCATTATTGTAGCCAAGATAGACACGAGGCCCACGCCTACCACAATAGCACAAGTTTATATGCGAACTAGCTCTGCAGATGAAGTGATTGAAGAAAAGTATGATGACATAAAAGAAATCGTTCAGATAGTTAAGTAAGACGAAAATTTAATACTCATGGGGGACTGGAATTAGGTAGAAGGAAAAGGAAGAGAAGAAGAAGTAGGTGATATGGACTGGGGGTAAGGAATGAAGGAGGAAGCCGAATGGTACAATTTTGCAGAGAGCACCGCTAACACTTGGTTTAAGAATCATGCAAGAAGGTTGTATACGTGGAGGAGACCTGGAGACACCGAAGGTTTCAGACTGGTTATGTAATCCTAAGACAAAGAATTAAAAACCAGGTTTTAAATTTTAAGACGTTTCCAGGGGTAGATGTGGACTGACCACAATTTATTGGTTATGCACTATAGATTAAAACTGAAGAAACTGGAAGAAGGTAGGAATTTAAGGAGATGGGACATAGATAAACTGAAAGAACCAGAGGTTGTGGAGAGCTTCGGAGGGAGCGTTAGGGAACGATTGACAAGAACTGGGAAAAGGAATACAATAGAAGAATGGTTAGCTTTGAGAGATGAAATAGAGGAGACCGCAGACGATCTAGTAGGTAAAAAGACAAGGACTAGTAAAAATCGTTGGGTAACACAAGAGATATCGAATTTAACTAATAAAATGAGAAAATATAAAAACACAAAAAATGAATCAGGTGAAAAGGAGTACAAACGCCTAAAAAATGAGATCGACTGGAAGTGCAAAATGGCTAAGCGGGAATGGCTAGAGGACAAACTAAGGATGTAGAAGCACGTATCACTAGAGGTAAGATAGATGCCGCCTACAGGAAAATTAAAGATACCTTTGGAGAAAAGAGAACCACCTGTATGAGTATCAAGAGCTCAGACGGAAAACCAGTCCTAAGCAAAGAAGGGAAAGCAGAAACGCGCAAGGAGTATGTACACTGAAGAGGCGAAGAAGTGCCGCAACAGGACGTGGCATGGATTAGACTACCGTCTGAAGTACTGCTGGAGGGAACCGATACCATGAATCCTGCACGGCTGTCCATAAATCCGTAAGAGTACGAGGGAGTGGAGATTTCTTCTGAATAGCACGTTGCAAAACATCCCAGATATGCTCAACAATGTTCATGTCTGGGGAGTTTTGTGGCCAGCGGAAGTGTTTAAACTCATAAGAGTCTTCCTGGATCCACTCGGTAGCAATTCTGGACATGTGGGGTATCGTATTGTTCTACTGGAATTGCTCAAGTTCGTCGGAATGCGCAATGGATATGAGCGGATACAGGTGATCAGACAGGATGCTTATGTACGTGTCACCTGTCAGTGTCGCATCTAGATGTATCAGGGGTCCCATATCACTCCAGCTGCACACGCCCCACACCATTACAGAGCCTTCACCAGTTTGAACAGTCCTCTGCTGTCATGCAGGGTCCATGGATTCATGAGGCTGTCTCCATACCGGTACACGCCCACCCGCTCGATTCAATTTGAAACGAGACTCGTCCGACCAGACGACATGTTTCCAGTCATAAACAGCCCAATGTCGGTGTTGACTGGCCCAGGCTAGGAGTAAAGCTTTGAGTCGTGCAGTCATCAAGGGTACATGAGTAGGCCTTCGGCTCCGAAAGCCCATATCGATGACGTTTCGTTTAATGATTCGCACGCTGACACTTGTTGATGGCCCAACACTGAAATCTGCAACAATTTGCGGAAGGGCTGCACTTCTGTCACGTTGAACGATTCTCTTCAGTCGTCGCTGGTTCCGTTCTTGCAGGATCTTTCTCCCGCCGCAGCGATGTAGGAGATTTGATGTTTTACCGGATTCCTGATATTGACTGTACACTCGTGAAATGGTCATAGGGGAAAATCCCCACTTCGTGTCCCTTCGCTCGTGGGCAGTCTATAACACCACGTTCATACTCACTTAAATCTTGAAACCTGCCATTGTAGCAGAAGTAACCGATCTAACAACTGCGGCAGACACTTGTCTCACACTGTATACTCATTGCCAATCGCTGCGCCGTATTCTGGTTGTTTCCATATCTCTGTATTTAAATACGCATGCTTATACCAGTTTCTTTGGCGCTTCAGTGTAGAATGTCTATACAAGCGCGATGTACTTGGGAGCAAAACTATGGAAATGGAAGAGGACATATATGAAGATGAAATGGGAGACAGGATACCGCGCGAAGAATTTGACAGAGCAGTGAAAGACCTAAGTCGAAACAAGGCCCCGGGAGTAGACAACATTCCGTTAGAGCTACTGATAGTCTTGTGAGTGCCAGCCACGATGTATGAGACAGACAAAATACCCTCAGACTTCAAGGAGAATATAATAATTCCAAATCCAAAGAAAGCAGGTGCTGACAGGTGTGAAAATTACCGTACTGCCTGTTTAATAAGTCACGGTTGAAAAATACTAACACGAATTTCTTACAGATGAATGGAAAAGCTGGTAGAAGCCGACCTCAGGGAAGATTGGTTTGGATTCCGTAGAAATGTAGAACACTGACCCTACGACTTATCTTAGAAGATAAGTTAAGGAAAAGCAAACCTGCGTTTTTAGCATTTGTAGACTCAGACAAAGCTTTTGAGAATGTTGACTGGAGCACTTTCCTTCAAATTTTGTTGGTCATACGGTAAAATACAGGGCTCGAAAGGCTACTTACAATTTGTACAGAAACCAGGTGGCAGTTGTAAGAGTCGAGGGGCACGAAGGGGAAGCAGTTGTTGAGAAGGGAGTGAGAAAGGGCTGTAGCTTATCTTAGGAGTTATTCAATCTGTATACTGAGCAAGCAGTAAAGGAAATAAAAGAAAAAATTTGGAGTAGAAACTAAAATCCACGGAGAAGAATTAAAAATTTTTAGGTTTGCCGACAACGTTGTAATTCTGTCAGAAACAACAAAGGACTTGGAAGAGGAGTCGAACGGAATGGATAGTGTCTTGAAACGAGGATATAAGATGAACATCAAGAAAAGCAAAACAAGGCTAATGGAATGTAGTCTAACTAAATCAGGCGATGCTGAGGAAATTAGATTAGGAAATAAGACACTTAAGGTAGAAAATGAATTTTGCTGTCTGGAAAGCAAAATAACTGATGATGATCGAAGTAGAGAGGATATAAAATGTAGACTGGCGATGGCAAGGAAAGCGTTTCTGAAGAAGAGAAATTTGTGAACATCGAGTATAGATTTAAGTGCAGAAAGTCTTTTCTGAAAGTATTTGTATGGAGTGTAGCTACGAATGGAAGTGAAACATGGACGATAAACAGTGTAGACAAGAAGAGAGTAGAAGCCATTGAAATGTGTTTTTACAGAAGAGTTCTGAAGCCTAGATGGGTAGATCACGTAACTAATGAGGAGGTGCTGTAGGTAATTGGTGAGAAGAGGAATTTGAGGTACGACTTGGACTAGAAAAAGGGATCGGTTGGTAGGATACATTCTGAGGCATAAATGGATCACCAATTCAATCACTTTTGACATATCAACGAAGTGTCCACTCCATTTAACACGGATTCGTGGCACTTTAAATAAAGTATCCGTCGTGAGGGTACTCCCACAAAAGAAGCCCAGCTAATGCTTAAACAAAACTTGAAAATTACAACACTGCCATGGTGCACTTGTCTAAAGTCATTGAATCACAATCACCTGACAGTCTAATGCGAAAGCTGTGGGTAAAAGGATAACTATGCCCTAAGCGTCACGTCACCTAGCACAGTCACCGAGCGAGGTGGCGCAGTGGTTAGCACACTGGACTCGCATTCGGGAGGACGACGGTTCAATCCCGCGTCCGGCCATCCTAATTTAGGTTTTCCGTGATTTCCCTAGATCACTTCAGGCAAATGCCGGGATGGTTCCTTTGAAAGGGCATGGCCGACTTCCTTCCCCATCCTTCCCTAATCCGAGCTTGTGCTCCGTCTCTAATGACCTCGTTGTCGACGGGACGTTAAACACGAATATCCTCCTCCTCCTAGCACAGTCAAAGTTCAGGACTGAGCGACGTGAAGATCCTCTTGTACTGCTGATGGCACATCGAGAGCAGGCCCCTGACTGAAGAAGCACTTCTGTGCCCGGTTTCTGGCCCAGTCCGATCGCTCCGATACAACTCTTCCACTGTCGCTACTGTGTCGGCCTGAAGCGTCGCTGGGAGTCAGTTCTGCGTGGCCAGCGACGCCTCTGTGCGCTGTTAATGCCACCTGCTGGCCTACCGCTGGTGCCACAACCACCACCTGGCGGTCGAGGCGGTCTTTCGTGGGACTTCACTGTCGAAGATATGTCGGCGGAAGACGAGTGGTAACTTGTGCTGTGCAGCGGCGGCGGTGGTGATGGTAGCTGACAGTGCTGGCTTTCTTCGGCACCACAGTTGTCCTCCCCCAGAATGAAGAGTCAAAGCATAGATAGTTGGAGTCATCGACGATGTGATTGTTCTCCGTATTGGGGGGAGGTAGGGCACGGTTGTGGGGATGGGCTGGGGTTGGTTGTGATGTTGTGATGGCCGACTTGGGGGAATGAACTTCCAGGTACGGTGGCCCCAGGATGTCAGGAGCCACTGCATGGACCACTGACCATTGTGAATCTGTGATGGGCAATGATAGTACTGGCTCCTGGGATGGCGCAGGTCCTTGGCATGGTCGGAACTGATAGATGTGTTAACGTCATAGGTCATGTCTCAGTAACTACACTTACAGCATGGCGTGACCATCAGGGTTAGGACAGTGCGAAGCTACCATCGAAGACGTTCTCTGGAGAGTGTCAGAGCCCAGACGGTATACTACAGAGAGAATTGGTGCCATTGGGCACTCCGGCGATGGGAGAGTTCCTCTGATGGTCGAATGAGACGTAGGTGGGACCGATAAGTTTGACTGCGCAATCTTTGGCCAGATAGAAGGCACCTTGAGAAGAGACCCAGCAGGATTAAAGAAATAAGGTGATAGCGTCATCTGCTACGTTTTGACGGCTCAACTGAATGATATGGGTCTTGAAAGTATGAACAACGCACCCAGTGACACTGCTGGAGGCCAGGTGAAAGGGAGTTATGTGGACGAGCACAGTGTCATTGTAGGCACAAAAAGAAGTAAATTCTGAAGTGGACTGGGGGTCATCGTCCATCACTATTGTCTCTGGAAGGCCATCTAGGGGAAACAGTCATGCTAAGAGTTGGATGGTTTGGGAAGTCAATGTGGATGACATATGGAAGACGAAAAGAAACCCTCTGCTGGCATCGACCAGAAATCAAGCACGAACAATCCAAAAAAGGGCGAGCAAACTCGAGCAGAATTCAGGACCAAGGAAACTGTGGTAGAACAAGGAAATAATCGCCGGGTGGTTGATACCTGTTTGCTTTGAACTGTAGCACAGAAGACAATCTTCGAGATGGCGGCGTCCATCCTGTAGTGTCTCAGAGACCTGCATACTCGGTTCGCCAGAGAAACAATCAATCAAGTCGTATTAATGAGTTTTATTACAGTAAGAAAAGATACAGTACTTAACTTTAGCCATTACACAGATGTGTCGCAAGCAAAGGGCGACATTCGAAATAATCAATCTTCTACAGTATCGACAATCCCAAGTTTGTGCTACACAGAGAGTACAAGCGAAGTGATTAGCGTTGACATTGCTATTGAAATCGCTAATCTTGAAACTGCTACTGAACTGGGCCGTCACCAGTCGATCGCGGCGCTTATGCCCTTTTCACATAGAAGACGCTGCTGTTGCGTTGTCGTCCTGGAGGGAGGTCTGGTCAGTGTGCGATTGGCTGACTTCTCACAGCCTTCTCTTCCCTGTCGTTCCCGACTGGCGTGCCGGTGCTTGACTTTACGCCATAACATTCCCTCTCCTCCCCCCCCCCCTCCCTTCACCAAAGCGACGGACCATCTCTTATAGGGGACACGACAATGGGAGGGGAGGCAGGAGCATGGAAGCCCTCATGGACTGGAAGCTGTGGCGGCAGGGGACGTCAGACTTCCGGTCCTACCGGTCCTAGGACGACAGGAGGCGGGGGAGGCGAAGTATCCGTCTCCATAGGGTCGTCCCACGGTGTCGTGATGACGCCCTCTGGCGGCTGCTGTGGTCGCTCTGTCCTCGGGTTCCGTGAATCTGGAGGAAGAGTAACAGAAGGATCACCGTGAGCATGACAGTGGTGAATTTGATTGTGATGTCGGCGCAGCGATCCGTATGGACCTGAAATGAAATACATGAATGCGCCAATTCGACGAAGAATCTCGCCTCGCGCCCACCGTCTGCTGCCGCTCGAAACCCTTAAAAACACAATATCATGCGGCGCGAAGCGATCCCAGTGGCCTTCCTTCGGCTCTGGATGCTGAGGATGGTGGAGCAGGTGGAGCAGTGTCCGATATCGGCGGCAGTGAAGTAACTCCGCCGGCGACGGCCCATATCGTGGATACGAACTATGGGAGTCAAGAAACAGTTGCAATGCTTGATCCCTGGTGTGTGTGGTGGGAAGTTCGGCAATGTGCTGCTTGAAGTTATGATAAAACGTCCCGCTTCACCGTTTGATTGTGG
Organism: Schistocerca cancellata; assembly: GCF_023864275.1. Classification (NCBI taxonomy): domain Eukaryota; kingdom Metazoa; phylum Arthropoda; class Insecta; order Orthoptera; family Acrididae; genus Schistocerca; species Schistocerca cancellata. The sequence continues at coordinate 648,287,753 of NC_064629.1, read as the reverse complement.
ATGAATCGGTGCACTAGTTAGATGCTGTATGCCATTGATTTCACAGAATGTTTCAAATTCACTTAACGTGAACTAAGGGCCGTTGTTCGACACTATGACTGAGCCGTAGTAAAAATTGCTGTTTTGAAAAGCGCGCCGCAGCGCGTAGTGTGAAGCAGTCGCCCTCCGTTTCTGGCGGTGGCGCCGCTGTGACAATCGCTACTTTGGTGCCTCCCTATGGTGGGAAAGGGGGAAGGTTGCCTGTTCACGTGCATTTAAGGGGCGCTATGAGTTCATGAAAGAAGGTTGTATACATGGAAGAATCCTGGAGATACTAGAAGGTATCAGATAGATTATATAATGGTAAGACAGAGATTTAGGAACCAGGTTTTAAATTGTAAGACATTTCCAGGGGCACATGTGGACTCTGACCACAATCTGTTGCTTATGAACTGTAGATTAAAACTGAAGAAACTGCAAAAAGGTGGGAATTTAAGGAGATGGGACCTGGATAAACTGAAAGAACCAGAGGTTGTACAGAGTTTCAGGGAGAGCATAACGGAACAATTGACAGGAATGGAGGAAAGAAGTACAGTAGAAGAAGGATGGGTAGCTCTGAGGGATGAAGTAGTGAAGGCAGCAGAGGATCAAGTAGGTAAAAAGACGAGGGCTAGTGGAACTCCTTGGGTAACAGAAGAAATATTGAATTTAATTGATGAAAGGAGAAAATATAAAAATGCAGTAAATGAAGCAGGCAAAAAGGAATATAGACGTCTCAAAAATGAGATAGACAGGAAGTGCAAAATGGCTAAGCAGGGATGGCTAGAGGACAAATGTAAGGATGTAGAGGCTTATCTCACTAGGGGTAAGATAGATACTGCCTACAGGAAAATTAAAGAGACCTTTGGAGAAAAGAGAACCACTTGTATGAATATCAAGAGCTCAGATGGAACCCCAGTTCTAAGCAAAGAAGGGAAAGCAGAAAAGTGGAAGGAGTATATAGAGGGTCCATACAAGGGCGATGTACTTGAGGACAATATTATGGAAATGGAAGAGAATGTAGATGAAGATGTAATGGGAGATACGATACTGCGTGAAGAGTTTGACAGAGCACTAAAAGACCTGAGTCGAAACAAGGTCCCAGGAGTAGACAACATTCCATTAGAACTACTGACAGCCTTGGGAGAGCCAGTCCTGACAAAACTCTACCATCTGGTGACCAAGATGTATGAGACAGGCGAAATACCCTCAGACTTCAAGAAGAATATAATAATTCCAATCCCAAAGAAAGCAGGTGTTGACAGATGTGAAAATTACCAAAACTATCAGTTTAATAAATCACAGCTACAAAATACTAACACGAATTCTTTACAGACGAATGGAAAAACTGGTGGAAACCGACTTAGGGGAAGATCAGTTTGGATTGCGTAGAAATGTTGGAGCACGTGAGGCAGTACTGACCTTACGACTTATCTTAGAAGGAAGATTAAGGAAAGGCAAACACAAGTTTCTAGCATTTGTAGACTTACAGAAAGCTTTTGACAATGTTGACTGGAATACTCTCTTTCAAATTCTAAAGGTGGCAGGGGTAAAATACAGGGAGCGAAGGGCTATTTACAATTTGTACAGAAACCAGATGGCAGTTATAAGAGTCGAGGGGCTGGAAAGGGAGGCAGTAGTTGGGAAGGGAGTGAGACAGGGCTGTAGCCTCTCCCCGATGTTATTCAATCTGTATATTGAGCAAGCAGTAAAGGAAACAAAAGAAAAATCCGGAGTTGGTATTAAAATCCATGGAGGAGAAATAAAAACTTTGAGGTTCGCCGATGACATTCTAATGCTATCAGAGACAGCAAAGGACTTGGAAGAGCAGTTGAACGGAATGGACAGTGTCTTGAAAGGAGGATATAAGATGAACATCAACAAAAGCAAAACGAGGATAATGGAATGTAGTCGAAGTAAGTCGGATGATGCTGAGGGTATTAGATTAGGAAATGAGACACTTAAAGCAGTAACGGAGTTTTGCTATTTGGGGAGCAAAATAACTGATGATGGTCGAAGTAGAGAAGATATAAAATGTAGACTGGCAATGGCAAGGAAAGCGTTTCTGAAGAAGAGAAATTTGTTAACATCTAGTATAGATTTAAGTGTCAGAAAGTCGTTTCTGAAAGTATTTGTATGGAGTGTAGCCATGCATGGAAGTGAAACATGGACGATAAATAGTTTGGACAAGAGGAGAATAGAAGCTTTTGAAATGTGGTGCTACAGAATAATGCTGAAGATTAGATGGGTATATCACATAACTAATGATGAAGTATTGAATATAATTGGGGAGGAGAGGAGTATGTGGCAGAACTTGACAAAAAGAAGGGATCTGTTAGTAGGACATGTTCTGAGGCATCAAGGGATCACAGATTTAGCATTGGAGGGCAGCGTGGAGGGTAAAAATCGTAGAGGGAGATCAAGAGATGAATACACTAAGCAGATTGAGAAGGATGTAGGCTGCAGTAGGTACTGGGAGATGAAGAAGCTTGCACAGGGTAGAGTAGCATGGAGAGCTGCATCAAACCAGTCTCAGGTCTGAAGACCACAACTACAACAACAACAACATGAGTTTGGCTGTTAGTCTGAGTCGGCGAGTCAGTCGGATGCAGTTGGTCAGCCAGGGCAGTCTGTCAGTGTGGTCGAGTCTGGTCAGTTGCTCAGCCAAGTTAATCTGGGTCTGTCTCTCGTCCGCAAGTTGAGGCGGTTAGTGTCTGTCGGTCGTCCGGAGTGCTAGTATATGTTAGGCCGCCAGTCTGCTCGAGTTTGCTCAGGCAATGGGCATTGGCGGTTCGATCGATCGGTTGGTCGGTCGCGCACCGAGACACAAGATGACTTGTCCGCCTTGAGCGTCGGCGCATGTGAGGTCGCCACGTGGGTCCAGTGACCGCCCCGTATAGCGAGGCGTAGTGGCTTCGCGGCCGGCACGAGAGCGACAGGAGCCAACTTACGACATCAGTCTGGCCAGTACGAGTTGCGACGCCGTTGAGACGGGAGATCGGCGCCCATTCCTGCGTCCGTTGAAGTGCCTGACAGCGGACGGTTCGGGAAAGCGTTTTGAGGGTCCTGCGCCTGGTCCTCGCCAGAAATCGCAGTTTTTAGAATTTAAGTGATTTGTGATATGTTGTTTCATTTACTGGTTAAATTCTACTTGTTTTCTTGGCCAGTCTCTCGTCCCCAGCTTGCTCGTATGTCTCCCGTCCGCATTTGTTAGGCAGTTAGTGTCTGTCTGTCGGTCTGCCGTACGTTAATAGCTGCCTCTGTCATGTTTGTCGTATTCGGTGTTAACGAATTTATTGCTTAAAGGACGAATTCTTGAAATATGTTTTTATCTTGCCTATCATCTTGCGAGGTGGTATATGTGTAATGTAGAGCATGTTGTATATTTTATGTAAGTCTGCATTTTATGGGTTTTATTTAAATAGACATTTTAGGTTATAAGGTTGCCACCCTTCCACCGTAAGAGTCCTTAAAAAATTGCACTTTCTGTGGCAAATAATTTGAGTGTTGTACCATTTCCATCCCTCTTACGGTGTACATAGTTTACGTGTTTGTGTGAGTTGTTAAAAATTTTTTTGCTTAAAGTAAACTGGTATGTTGCAGATTTGCACCAGTGTACTCTTTCAGGGGTTGTTGTGAGCGGCCATGACTTTGACTACGGCCGTGTTGAAAGGGAGCAGGCAAGCTTCTCAGCCCGAAGACTCATATTGTTAATATTGTTCTTCCTGCCTCTAAATAAAATTGTAACTTGATATTTCGAGGGTGCTTTTCTACTTATAATTTTAAATCTGTTTTTGAAAAAGCTTTTAGGAATAAAATTCACATTTGTTAAAAGTAATTTCATTTTCCATCAGTTACTTCTTGGCAACTACTTCCACGCTCACCTAGTGTGATTAAATGTGTTAATGTTCTTGATGAATCGCTAGTAAATAAAGTAAATTCTTTAAGAAAAGATTTTGAAAACTAAATTCATGGTTCAATGACTTCAGGAAAACCTTTGAGGCAAAAAATAGAAGACAACGCCTGAACCGTTCTTCGTGACGTTGTCGAGTTCACTGGGAAAGTAAAAGGAAACTTCCTATGAGAGTCTACTACAATCAACCAACAAATGTTTCAAAAAGTTCCCACAAAGTCTATGTGCACACGTTGCTATAGCGTTTGCGACTTAGGCCAAGCAGAGAATTTTTGTGGCGTAGCGGACTGATTTTCCGCACATGTGTGGCATTGGGACATCATTTGTTCTACTTGGGTGTTCAAATCCTGCCAAGTACAGTGTCGACGCGCTGACCGTTTCGTACGAACAATCCCCCAGTGTCCTTGGTGAAGTAACTGCAACACTTCTTTTTGCAAAGCTTTGGGGATCTACATACGTGACTGTCCACTGTCATTTTGAACAAGAATCACACCTTGCTGTATAGGGAAACTATGCCGACATTAAAAACTATTGGCGCAGTACAGAGTTCTTTATGCTATGTTTTGAGTCAGGCCAGGCTGTGCGAATGTATTTTAGCAAAATGTTCGAATGTGAATCAGCTTTCGAGGCTTGTGCAATTTTCTTAGCGTTCAGAGGAAACGATTGAAGGAATTCAGAAACCTGAGCATGGATGTGATAGCAAAATGCAGCAGAAGCGTGAAACTCTGTATCAGAGTCAATCGAAAGACATGAAAGTGCGTCTGCATTTCCATTTTGAGCTGTCTGACGATACACAATCTCCTACTGGTATTGAGACAACAATAAATCCCAAATTTGCTATTGTATGTAGTTCGTAGAGGAATCGGATTCATCGGATGAAACCAGGACTGCAATGGCTTGTGATCCGTTACTAGGTAGAATTTTCTGCCATACAAATAGTGGTGGAATTTGGTGTCAACATACGCAATAGCCAATGCCTCTTTCTCTATTTGTGAATAGTTACACTGAGCTTTGACAACACTTTGGATGCTAAAACGACAGGCTTATCTTAATCACCAAATCTGTGCGAAAGCACTGCACCGACTCCGTAAAAGAGAGCCTCAACTTGCAACACAACTGATTTGTCAGGATCAAAGTGAACCAAGCATCGAGATAAAACAAAGGGGACGTTCTTTAGTCGCAAGCGATGCAATTGAGCTGCTATTTGTGCAGCGTTCGTTGTGAATCGAATGTAATAATTCATTTTCCCTAAGACTGACTGCAATTCTGTGACTTTGCGGGGAACTGGCAGGTCACGTATGACTAACAAATGTGACTGAAGAGGATGCACCCCTTGACAGTTTGTGACATGACCAACATACTGCAACACAGGTTTAAGAAATCACACTTGACCAGTCGAGACTTTAGTCCAGCATCAGATAAAACACGAAACAAAGCACACATATTTGCAATGTGTTCTTCAGGTGTACGTCCTGCTACGACAATATCGTCCAAATAGTTTGAACAGTTTGGTACTTGAGCAGTCAGCTGTTCAAAATACCGCTGGAAAACGGCGGGTGCGGAAGCACTGCCAAAAGGCAAACGCAAATATTTAAACAAGCCCAAATGAGTGTTCACAACGCACATGTTTTGAGATTGTTCATCTAGTGGTATTTGAAGATACGCGTCGCGCAAATCAATTTTTGAAAAGTAGCGACTAACGCCTAATCTGTCCATTAGATTCTCTGAGCGTGGCAATGTGTAAGTATCAATTACAGTTTGTGGGTTAACGGTATACTTGAAGTCAATACAGAGGCGAATCCAACCTTTAACGCTCAGGGAGCAAGACCAGTGGACTTGCCCATTGACTAGTTTATATCGGCGCAATAGCCCGGCTATATTGCAATTCTTTAAGTTCAGCAGTCACTTTGCCCCGTAATGCAATGGGTAAAGTTCTGGCCCAGCAAAAATTCGGCTGAGCATTGTCTCTCACGGTAATATGTGCAACAAAATTATTAATCTTGCCTAAACCTTCACAAAAGAGTTCAGGGAATTCTTCCAGAAAGTGAGCTACACTGTCTTCAGCATTGAATGCAGCCGCTGACAACACATTGTTCTGAATTTCAAAGCCAAATAAATCAAACGAATCAAGGCCAAATATGTCCTCACAATCGTGTGATTGTAGCACAGTGAAAGTCACAGTTCGTGTATGCGAGTGATACTTGGCAGGCAAAGTACATTTTCCGAGAATGGGAGTGTCTTGTCCATTATAAGCTGTCAGCTGCATGCTGTTTTAGACAGGCGTGGGGAGTCTAACAGTTCATATGTGTTGCGATTCTGCAGTGTAACAGAGGCACCCATGTCCATCTGAAATTTCACATGTTTTCCACTAAGATGCAAATGAACAAAAAGTTTGTTGAACTGGCGTAGCACTGAAGAAACTGTTCGCTAGCTAGTTTTGCTAATGCCTGAAGCAGCCTTTAAATACACAGCATTGATTACATGGACCTTGTGACTAGATTTTTGTGAGTGGGCAGAATTCTTATGTTTGTTCCATTGCAAACATGCGGATTGTACGTTACCTTTCTTGCCACAAGCGTTACACTGTGCTTGTCTGGACGGGCAGTCTTGGCGTTGGTGTCGTGAATAGCACTGAGGGATGGAGTTAATTCTATTCACCAACGTAGCTGCCTGTTTAGAGAACTGTTTACGCGGCGTGGGGCGCGTGTGCTGTCACTTCTCACTGGGCCAGTCATGAGCAACAGACGACTCAATCCGGTAAATTGGTGGCTGCTCAAATTTATTTGCCGCTACAGCACCTGAATCTTACTGATATAGAATTTGCACTGCTTGTTGAAATGATAGATCTGACTGTTGAAAAATCCATTCTATAAGTCTGACATTAATTAAATTGTACACGATTGCATCACGCAACATAACATTGGAATATAAAGCACCACAACCACATTTGAATTTGCATTTCCTCATCATACCCTGTACATCTGTTACCCACTCGTAAATTTGTTCTGACCTTGTCTTGCAATGAAAGAATTGTTACCTAGCTCCTAGCACATCCACTTGTTGGTCATAACAGTTAGAGAACCTACAACCTGATCATAGGAAAGTTCACTCGGAATGGCGTTTGGGAACAATTTCTGATTGAGGCGAAAAGCTGCACTTCCTACTGTCGACAAAAAGTAATGTAGTTTCACAGTATCTGATACTTTGTGGGCAATGATGTGGGCTTCATACTGTTGCAACCACTCTCGCCATTCCTCTTCTTTTTCATTAAACTGGCGAAAAGGTGGTATGGCACCCGGAACTACAGTTGTTGCATGTTGCGCAGCATTCGTAGCCTCGATCTGTTGGTAACTGCTGCACCATACTGAGAAGGGAGGGAATCTGCTCCGTCTGAAACTGAAATATTTTTGTTAGCTGCGTTGCATCTATCGCTTGCAGCTGAGGCGCCTGAGCAGGAGGTGGGAGAGGTGGCCGTTCATTTTGGAATAGACAAATCCAGTAAACAGACGATGCAAGCAATAAAAGTAAGCACACAAGCAAAAAAAATTTCAGCAACGCCCACCAGAAAACACTGAAAATTAAAAGCACTACAAGAGACACTGTTAAAACATGTAAACACACCCCTGCAAAGATAGGACAAGGTAGAATTAAGGCGCCAGCAAAACACAAAAGTCCACGACAAAACAAAACAGACAATCTGTGACGGCTGTCAGCTTTGGTGACAGGTTGTCACTATGGTGTTCCTTCACCTCGTCGCTAAATATGTAGTGTCTAGCAAGCGTGCATATTCGGTTCGCTAGACAATCAAGTAAGTCGTATTAATGAGCCTCATTACAATAAGAAATGGTACAATGCTTAACTTTAGCAATTAAACAGATGTGCCGCAAGCGAAGGACGACATACGAAATAATTAAACTTCTTCAGTATAGACAATCTCAAGTCAGTGCTACATAGAGAGTACAAGCGAAGTGACTAACGTTGACACTGCTATCAGAGTCGCTAATCTTGAAGCTGCTAATGAACTGGGTCGCATAGACGCTGGTATAGAATTCGGCGTCACCAGTCGGCCGCGGCGCTTATGTCCTCTTCACATAGGGGCCGCTGCTATCGCGTTGTCGTCCTGGAGGGAGGTCTGGTCAGCGTGCGATTGGGTGACTTATTTTTCACTGCGTTCTCTCCCCTGTCGTTCCCGACTGGCGTGCTGGCGCTTAACACATCCCATGGCAGTAGATGTGTTGTTTCACCAACCATTTAGTAAGGATAACCCCCACGGAGGAGGTCCAGGATGCGGTGGTGGATGGAGGTGGGTATCAAAACACGGGCTCTCCCACTGTCTCCTTGTGGAAGCAGGACAGCCCAAAGGGTCGACAGCTCATGGCATCGATATCATTAGGATTACATGTTATGGTGTGCGAGATGTTTCCTGCGGTGTGGCCACCCATCCTGGATACAATGGAGGATTTTCCAGAGCGCTGGGTCTTTGGCGGTGTGCTGTCCAATGGGCCACGCATCCAATGACAAGCTGGCCATGGCACCTGCTGCATTGTAGTCAGTATGAAAACAGACTTAACGATCATTGTCCAGATACTGGCATTGCGTGGTGTGCGTTTGAGTGGTACTGTATATCACATGAACTGCTAGAAAGAAACAGAGCCCAACATGATAGGCGGCGCTCCATCTTTGTGAGAGTGGTAGCCGATTCTTTGAACAGAAGCAAAAGTGGTTTGTGGTCCGCCAGCAGTGTAAAACGTCGGCTACTGTTATAGATTATTGCCAATGCCTCCTTCTCAAATTGACTGTAACTGTTCTGGGCGATTGCCAAAGTATTTGATACCAAAGCTAAGACTCACGTCACCCTGTTGAAGATGTTGGACAGCACCGCATCAGCTGCGAGCACAAGTAATTTGGGGGGATCGCATGTCATTAGGCAGGTAGGTCGGAACAGAGCCTGCTTCAAATCATAAAAATCTTTCTCGCAAGCCGGGGACCACTTCCATGAGACGTTCTCTCAGAGTAAATGTTCTAATGGCTCCGCTATAGCGCCTATAATAATTGAGTTGTCCGAGAACTGAGTTTAATTGAGACGTGTACTGGGGGGCTGGCAATTTTTGCATGGCTGCTATGTAGTGTGGAATGTGCTTGATTCCAGATGCACTGAATTTATGCCCAAAGTATTCTACCTATCGGCCATAAAAATGCACATTTTTATTGGTTACACCAGAGGTTGGACTCGGTGAAGATGGCGAAAAATGTGTGTAACAGTTTTGTCAGGTCTGAGGCGTTTTTTCCTGCCAAAACAATATCATCCAATTAGTTTGCCGTCCCTGGTACATCCCATGGTGACCGCTTTGCGCATCTGTTCTGACATGGATGCGATGCAGATCTGTACTGCGTTCTGGGACAATTTGTTGTTGCACGCACACCGTCCATCTCCGAAAGGTGTTCATAGGACCTTTCCCCTTCCATTTCCAGTCAGGAATCCGTCCCTGCTATCGTCGGTTTGATTAATGTTCACCTTGTATGCCAGCTGGCTGGCTATTGATTCTCCAATCGCGGCACCCCAACCTCAGAATGTGTAACAGCCTGGAGCGTCCGGGCGTTGCCGCTGGTGAGCGATGGCTTCGTGTACCCCGGTTTTCCTTTCGAGTCATCTTCTCGAGAGGTCCTGCCGGAGCTGCAACATGTCACAACTTTGTCTTTCAGGGACGCTGGCTAGCGTATTTCAAGTGTACAACTTTGTCTTTCAGGGACGCTGGCTAGCGTATTTCATGTGTCAGCTTACTCCATGAGTGTTCTTTCGTTCTGAATACGTCTCTTGCTCAGTAGCACCTGGTTCTCAGGCTGATGGGCGCTTCTCCATCCATGACGTCGTTCTGGTGACTGACGCAGAAACAATTAACAGCCGTCAACGAAGCCGTGGCATAGTAACAGATTTTCTGAAATAGGAAGATACTTTGTCGTATAGAAATCATGTAGATTTTTCTGCGTTCAACTTGTATTGTCAATTACATCCCACGCAAATGTGTCTTCATCGGAAATTAGAATTAACGGAAGCACGTCACAATATTTATTTAATAAGTGAGAAAATTCTAATCTCGTTGCACTGTCTTTTGTGTGGAGATCTTGCACACACTGTAGGTGATGGTTCAAATGGCTCTGAGCACTATGGGACTTAACATCTATGGTCATCAGTCCCATAGAACTTAGAACTACTTAAACCTAACTAACCTAAGGACAGCACACAACACCCAGCCATCATGAGGCAGAGAAAATCCCTGACCCCGCCGGGAATCGAACCCGGGAACCCGGGCGTGGGAAGCGAGAACGCTACCGCACGACCACGAGATGCGGGCCACTGTAGGTGAAATGGCCTACGTTTCCTATACGCGATGTCCCACGAGGAATGTTCAATATTCATCGATATGACAAGAAAAACTATTTGAAGCAAAAGAATTTAGTAAACATCAGTTCTAACATGCGTACACTAAGAGCTATCAGCACATCTTCAGTCGAAGAGTTGTGTATCACAGTAGTGCAGATGAAGTGGTGCTCATGGTTCTTCAGGTCATTTTAAAGCCCATGTTTACTAGACTGTTAGAATTATCGTTCCTTTGATATCCCTGAATACTGACGGTTCCTCCTGGTACACTTTGCACGTAATGCTTACCACACACTTGTTATTGGAATATGTAGATTTGGAAAAAGTCTTAGTGCACAGGTTGTGATAGATCGGTAAATTAATAAATGAAAGTTCCTCGCAGATTAAAACTGTGTGCCGGACCGATACTCGAACTCGGGACCTTCGCCTTTTGCGGGCAAGTGCTCTACCATCCTCTTTTTTCTTTTTTAATTGATCGCTTTGTTCGTTATCGTTCGATGCATTTGGTCGGGGCGGATGTCACAAGGGCACCTGTTCAATTCTGCCGTTCATCCTTTCACTCGGGTGTTTTTTTTTTATTTTTTTACAGACGGCAGCCAGTCCTCTAACCGAACACGCTGAGCTACCGTGCCAGCGCAATCTCAATTATCCAAGCACGTCTCACTAGCACCCTGTGCCCACTTTTAATACCGCCAGTACCTCGTCTCCTACCTTCCAAACTTCACAGCAGATCTGCTGCAGGCCTTGCAAAACTAGCACTCCTGGAAGAAAGGAGTGCTACTTTCTTCCAGGAGTGCTAGTTCTGCAAGGTTTGCAGGAGAGCTTCTGTGAAGTTTGGAAGGTAGGAGACGAGGTACTGGTGGAATTAAAAGTGGGCACAGGGTCGTGACTCGTGGTTGGGTAGCTCGGATGGTAGAGCACTTGCCCCAGAAAGGTGAAGGTGCTGAGTTCGAGTCTCGGTCGAGAACACAGTTTTAATCTGCCAGGAAGTTCCATAGCACACACTCCGCTGCAGACTGAAAATTTCATTTTGAAATAAATAAATGTTAGTGTTTGGTTGCTCTTGAACTTCTCGTTCAGATGAATGAAACATGCACAATTTCAAACAAAATTAACAAAAAATTTTATAAATCGTGAATGTGCGGAATTCCTTGAGCCAGAAAGCTAGAAGAGCATTTTTCAGCAGCAGTAGGAGTACTACCATCGCGGAAATTGTAAACGTGCTCGCAACTAAAATTTACAATTTTTTGCGATTATGAAAAATTTTATTTTCAGGACCACTTGTACAACGAAATAGTTGCTCAACGTTTCACCCTGATGTACTCGCACCAATACATTTGCAATCTGCAACATTCAGCTTCGAATTCAACAACACTGTTCCATGGCAGCAAGCACATTTCGACCACCGACGTTCAGAGCAAGGAAAATAGATGGACAAGACAGAAATTACGAGCCACTGTTGGTGAACTATTACTGAAAATAGGCAGAACCGTTGTTAAGGTAGGAAGCCACATCTGGAGCCACTAAAGACGCATTATCCTGTGTCACACACCAGTGGTGACTTACACCTTCAGTCTACAAACAAGGCTTCAGTAAGTAATACAAAATGTTTTCGATATCCTACCGCAATGTAATATTACCATTGGTCGTGGAGTTTAAGGCACTTTCTTGGGCATCATAAGTATAGGATTTCTTTATTTATGCGTTGCATTTGAAGTAGAGTGGTTTGATTAACAAATTAATATTATGTAACACAAAATACCCTAATTTCTCTTTGCATTCACAGCGACATTATTATGTTCTGTCACGCATGTATAAAGATAAAAAGTATGCTGTATTATTATTTGTAAGGAATTTCAGTCAGTAAATCATTTGATGCTAGCCATCTGATAGGATTGTCTGAAACTCACTATCGCTTCTAATCTCTGTTATTCTTCTCTGGAAAAGCTACAGCTGAATAGTATTTAGATGTCCCAGAAGAATTTTCGTTGTCTGTATATATAGGTCACATAGGAAAGTTTCAAATTCTTTTTAACACTTGATAAGAATAAACGGAACTAAGCAATTCGCACGGTATCTGCTGGCGTCTGTTTTGGTTGTACGTTAAGTACACGCAAATTTTAAGTATAAGTTTTGTACCAGATTGAATCCTTTTCGCCACACCGGGCGGCACTGAAGAGGAGGCAGAGGCTAATTTAGTGATGATAATTATTAGATATTGCAGCGTCCGACGCGATCACATTGAGCAATCAGTACCAGGCAGGAACGCTAGCCATTACACCACTGCAGCACTGTAAAGAGCAAGCAATACTGCCGCGGCGGTTCCTGTGCAGCGCAAAGGGCGCTGATCGGCTGCAGCGGTTCATCGGAAGCAGGGCAGAGTCCCGTTGCACGCGCCTCCTTGGCTGCACCGCTCCTGCTCCGCCGGCTACGTCAGTGCTCAGCGGCTGAAACCAACCGAGACCTCAGCCAGTCACGCAGAGTAGCTTACGCATTGCGCCATCCTCATCTCTCCCAAGCCATCAGCTTCGCTGTGCACAGTTTCGTGAGCAGCATCTAGACACATCCTATACATTTCCTCAGTTTACGATTCGCATAGATGCACGAGCCTAACATTCGTTCCAACAACATTTTCACTTGTCACCTATTATTCGTTTTCCTGAAATTGCGACTGATCAAGACAAAAATAAATCCTTCAGGGGCTTAGGACGTCAAACGGGCTGACTTGCAGCAGGAGAGGCACCACAGGACATTTTAATTTCCACTGTCTACACTTTTACAAATAAACTCATAAAACTTTGTCAGCGTGACCAGGAAGGATTCAGAATTCACACTCATTGCATTGGAAGTTCGAAAACATAACGAAGTAATATTTTTTACATGTGAAATTTCATCATTTTTTTTCACTTACTAATGGCAGCATTTGTTGCTATAGGTACACTTTTCTTCATAAGTAAGAGAGATTCTTCGATGAATTTTGCACAGCATACAAACCATACTTTAAGGTGTATGAAACTCTAGAATTTTCCAAATCTATTAAAAACTGTGGTAAAAATTGAGGTAATTAACTATAAAATTTGTGTTTTTTCTAAACATGAAGTTTAAAATATAAGTTCATTCGTTTTTTTCAAAAATTAAACAAATTCTAGAGTTTCATACACCTGTGAGTGTGGTATGTATGCTGTGCAAAATTCATCGAAGAATCTCTCTAACGTATGAAGAAAAGTGTACCTATAGCAACAAATGCAGCCATTAGTAAGTGAAAAAATGATGAAATTTCGCACGCAAGAAAAATTTATTTTGTTATGTTTTCGAACTTCCACTGCAATGCGTGTGAATCCTGAATCCTTCTTGGTGATGCTGACAAAGTCTTATAAATTTATTTGTAAAAGTATAGACACTGGAAATTAAAATGTCCTGCGATGCCTCTCTTGCTCCAAGTCGGCCCGTTTGATGCCCTACCCCCCTTAATAATATGTTTGCAGAAGGAATAACGAATAACAAACAAAATGTAATTTTGGACCTCATGTTACTGTGCTACGCTGTTCAAATGGTTCAAATGGCTCTGAGCACTATGCGACTTAACTTCTGAGGTCATCAGTCGCCTAGAACTTAGAACTAATTAAACCTAACTAACCTAAGGACATCACACACATCCATGCCCGAGGCAGGATTCGAACCTGCGACCGTAGCGGTCGTTCGGCTCCGGACTGTAGCGCCTAGAACCGCACGGCCACTCCGGCCGGCTGCTACGCTGTGTCCAGTGCTTCCCTGTTGCATTAAAATTTATTCATTATGTCGACATTTTTGTCTTTGTTTATGCTTTCTGCCTTACACTGTCACGCTCCTGACAACTGAAATATCAAACTTTTTTCGAAATTTGCCTAAATGTTTTTTTAGTCAGTCACATACGATTCCCGATTTAGAGAGAATTGAATCAATTAATAATTTGTGTGTTATGATATGGCTGTTGTAAGACTCTTTAAATCTGACAAAATAAAAAAAAAGGTTGTTATAAGTATTAAGATGTGAAGGCAGTTAGTCAAACTATTATAGGCGCAAACAAAAGCGACAAGTGGAGGACAATGAAACAAGTAAATATTCCTAATAAACAAAGGTCCGGAAACCAATGGTTTTCCCGATACGACGTATGCACAGCAGCAGTGAATACTGTTAATGCCTAAGGCAATGTTTACTTCGAAACGCAGCAAGTGAGACGTAAATTAGAAAGTGATAAACTGCTGTTTGATTTTATTATCATTCCGGATACCTAAGTACTTTAAATAACATTTCATTAACAAGTATGTCGGTCGTGTCTCGGCAGTATCATTGTCTCCCACTCGTCCGCAGCTCGTGCTCGTGCGGTAGCGTTCTCGCTTCCCACGCCCGGGTTCCCGGGTTCGATTCCCGGCGGGGCCAGGGATTTTCTCTGCCTCGTGATGACTGGGTGTTGTGTGCCGTCCTTAGGTTAGTTAGGTTTAAATAGTTCTAAGTTCTAGGGGACTGATAACCATAGATGTTAATTCCGATAGTGCTCAGAGCCAGTTTTTTTTTTCTGTCTCCCATTTCCCCCGAAGTGGATTTTTTCTTTAGGGATATTAAAAAGCTGTGGTTCAGTCCAGCACTGTTGATGTGTGGATGAACCTTGGGAACGCATTGTGGATACTTGTCAGTGCATTCGAAACACGACTGGGATTTTTGAACGCGTGCTGGCATAAATGAAGAGACGTGCTGAAGCCTGCCTTTACATGATCGGCAGACAGGTTGCACATTGGTAATGTGTTTTCCCTCAACAGCATATTTGCAGTTTGTTTCCTTGGGGACTCATAGCGGTTCGTGTACTCAGGCATAATACGTTCTGTTTGGGAAATCATTGGTTCCGGAGCTATATTTGTTAGGATTATTTGCTTCTTTCATCGACTTCTACTCGCCCCGCATAGTTCTTGCCTGTCGCTGCCTGCAACAGAATTCGTTCATGTTTTATTCAGCTCCTTATACAACCTTCTAGCTGTGATTGATTTTTGAACGCTTGCAAGGCATCCGCAACGAACTTCTAAGCGTTGTATAGAAATAATTCTGATATGCTGTGATTATTATTTCGCCCCGTTTGTGAGTCCTAGTGAGTAGAATGACGGGTATCTCTAGCAATTTGACCCATTTCTAAGTGGTATCAAGCATATGATTGCATGTAGATGCAGGTGTATAATGACAGACTACAAAATTTTTCTTTGTTACTCGCAGGGAACTCCCACAATTGCAAATACAGAATTACCAGTCATAATGTTTTAGGCAATAGATGTATTAGTTTTTGCTGTAGTTTATTAGATGTAGAAAACCCAATCCCATTCAACCAAGAAAATATGCAACAAGAAATAAACGCAGTGAAAAAGATTGCAGTTGCCAATGATTACAATGCTTCCGTGGCTGACACAATCTATGACAAAGTGAAGAAACACCCAGGCACAAACTGCACCACAGAAGGAAAAGAGAAAAACAAATGTATATCTAGTATTCCATACATAGGCACTATATCACAGAAGATTGCAAATATCTTCAACAATCACAGACACATTGGGTTTTCTACAGCTAATAAACTACAGCAAAAACTAATACATAACATAAAGTCTAATCATGAGCCATATTCAGACTCTGGAATATACAAGGTAACATGCCAGGAATGCTCCAAGTTCTACCTAGGACAAACAGGCCGAAATTTCAACACCAGGTACACAGAGCACTTTACAGTATACACACACAACAAACAAACTACATCAGCAATAGCAACACACATACATAATACAGGACACGCGTTTAGAAAAATAGAGCAAAATGTTAAAGTACTCCACAGACTAAATAAAGGACATAAAATTGAATTGCTTGAAGAACTGGAGATATATTCACATGACAGAAAATATGAAGATAAAATATTAAATGAAAAACTTGAAAGTGAATCAGTGAATTTCTTCAGATATTTAGATAATATACTTAAATAAAAATAGTAAAACATAGAAATAAGCACAATTATAAAATCAATATAAGTAATTTATGGGCCAAATTGTTAAGATAAATAACCTCTATACAAAAGCATATCATAATCTGTGGAAGACCTATAATGTTATCTCTGTGGACTATCTGTAAGAAGATCTTTGTAACTGTTTTGTTTATGTAAGACATTTTCGATGTGTAAAGCGTACAAGAAGTTGTGTGTGATGTTTAGTGTGTGTGAGACTCTGCACAAATGGACCATTTGAAAACTGTAAGTACAAATTCTTCTAAATTTCTCCACTAACTTCACAAAAAGAATTGATACCCAGCTAAAAAATAGCGTGTTTCTTATGTATTGCAGCAAAAGTCAACTAAATGAAGCAGACTCACACACAGTGACAACATCAAAAGAAATGGCTTAATACACATAAAAAAACGCACTTGAAAATGAGAATTGTTTCTCGAAACGCGTTGTGCGAAAAGTGAAATAAAAACAAATCGTGACGGTAGCAGAAGATTTACTTATTTATAAACAAACCTATTGTCTCTACAGTCACAGGCTTTCAAAAACCGTTTACAGTGGATCATAACACAAACTTACTGTGTAACGGTTAACGTGCCGGGCAAAGCCACAACATGCTCGAATTTGCAAATCACAATAGACAGACAGATGACGCTACATACTGCAGCCGCTGTAAAATTACGTGTAGTTGTACTTAATCAAGATGTTCACTTTAAAAATTTTTACCTGCTGATGAAACTTCGTGTCTACAAAGGCATATGTAACTTCGATTTCGTGCTAAATGTGCCTTCTGTATTTCACAAGGCCCCATGAACACTCCCTGGTTTTTATAGTACAGAGCAACTACAGGTAATTGTTGAACATTTAAACATACTTAGCCAGTCAGTGCCATGATACATACTGAATGGCCTGTGCCTCTGTTACTGACTTTCCTATACATTATGGTCCCGTATAAAACAATCATTTATAGGGGGTTACCTCCTGACAGGACATATTCTACTAAATTTAAACAATTAGTGTACGAGTAAACTGCTCTGATGTTACAGGAAATACTCTGAATAACTAAGCAAGTCGACGAAGAATCCTCTTTGAGCACAAAAACCTTTTCGTCAGAACTAAACATATTTGTCAAAAGTCTTATGACTGTACGGATCTACTAGAAGTTGCTCTTGGCTACAATTATTTCACTTTCATTAAAATGATTTACAGCAGAAAGGGTCAGCAATAGATACAAGCATAGAGTGTACAATATCTAGTACACATATCAGTCATCTGTAACTGAGAATTCTCGTCGCGAAATCATCCTTCACAGACAAAAGTAATATATAAGTGTTACGTTGACGTTCCTAGTAGTATGACGATGCAGATTATAGTAAGAACAAATTAAACTGAAATCTATTCATGTTGTATGGGATCTGTTGAGGTCTGTGAAGGTATTTCTGAATTTACTAAATATAATAATTCACCATAAGTTACTTTTCTTTGTCAAGGTTTACTGGCACGACGCTTTCCGGGAGCATTCCGCCGTTATCAGCTGCTTAACACTTAAACGTAAATTAATTTTTACTTATACTTAGAAGTGTGATTTTTAAGTGACAGTGCTGTGTTTTTTCCTTGTGCTTTGCGTGCCAGATATGGATATATTCAGTAAAAACGTAGTAAACATATGACTAAGATAATTCAAATTTACATCACAAATAACAGGGCACAGTAAAAAAAAAAATATTTCTGAACAGGAACAAATGTCGGTACATAATCTGACTGGCACACCAAGCAAACAGACCCCATCACACCTCAAACGACTCTATAAGTAAAAATCAATGAACATTTTGCTGTGAAGCACTTGATAATAATGCTGAAACATGCTTTGTTGTTAACTAAACGTGAACGAAGCTAAAAATTATTTTATAAATTTAGAACGTACTTGACGCTCTGTTTAATTACGAGACAAATTTAAACTTTAAAAAAGGAAGGAAAGAAGGAATATTTCGGTTTAACGTCCTATCTTAAAATTCACAGTAAAGTGTGAAATATACATTATTACGATATACTGGATTTAGCTATAAGGAAGCAAAGCAAATAACACACCTTTTAAGTCTACAAAAATTCTACAACAAGTGAGACTGCCATACACACCTCATGATGTATGGTACTTGTAGGTAATTTCAACAACCAACAATGAAGATGTTTTATGCTCAAAATATCTAATTTTTATGTATTTCCACCTGCTGAAGTCATAAAAATGGCCGATACCTCTTGTTTTGGCGATAAAATAATAAGTATTTTTTTTAGAGTCTACATTTTCTTTTAGAGAAAATATTATTTTTAAATTGGCACAGCAGTCAACTGACAAACCACAACGTGGTGGTGGTGGTGGTTAGTGTTTAACATCCCGTCGACAACGAGGCCGTTAGAGACGGAGCGCAAGCTCGGGTTAGGGAAGGATTGGGAAGGAAATCGGCCGTGCCCTTTCAAAGGAACCATCCCGGAATTTGCCTGAAACGATTTAGGGAAATCACGGAAAACCTAAATCAGGATGGCTGGAAACGGGATTGAACCGTCGTCCTCCCGAATGCGAGTCCAGGACAAACCACAACGTACTTCAGCTGTTTGTAGATTAGAAACATACATATTGTTGATGTGAGTGTAATATTGTTTCTGTAATCAGTGAAGAATTTATGGTGTTTTAAGTGTAAACTTTATTAGAATATCACAAAAATGTGAAAAATCAGTGAATAACTTTTGTTATGTTAGTGGTGAAGTAACATTTTCATTACAGATACGGAATCTAACACCTCTTGTGAAGACTGCGTATTGGCATTATTTTGGCATGAAAGTAAGGGACCATGAAAGTCATGGGCTCCACATATATGTTGCAACTCTTGTCCAGTTATACTACGAGAACTGCCGAAAAATAAAAAAAGATCTATGGATTTTGCTGCACCTATGACTTGGCGAGAGCCTACGAGCCACACAGATGACTGCTTTTTCTGCTTGACTCCACCTATGCAGGCAGGACTGTTATTGAAAGAAAGAAGAAAAATTAAACCTCGAATATTCTACTGTTCGACCTATTCCACATTCAAATACTTTACCAGTTCCTGCTCCACCCCCAAACTTTGAGGTGGAAATAAAATGCGAATACAGTGTGTAAGAAGAACCAAAGAAACTTTACGCGTCTTATGACCATGAGTTTAAGGAAAAATATAATAAACCACACCGACCGAACCAATCTGAATTGAGTAATCTCATTCGAGACCTTGGTTTGTCAAAGTAGAAAGCAGAAATTTTAGAGTCAAGATTACAGCAGTGAAATCTTTCCCACCATGATGACATCGTCTCATATTACAGACAACGTCAAAGGAATCTATTACCTTATTTTGAGATTAAAAAAAATCTTTTTGTTTGCTGCGACATTAATGGTTTGATGAAATCTTTGAATCTGAACCATGATCCTATGGAATGGAGGTATTCATAGAATCCTCCAAGCTAAATCAGAGGTGCTGTACTTAACAACGGCAACCGTCTTGCTTCTATTCCTGTTGGTTACGCCGTTCACATGAGAGGGTACTTACGCAAACATGAAACCCCTCCTCACCTGAATCAGATATGCTGAATACAAATGGAAAACATGCGGTGATCTAAAATTCAACGCTGTTCTCTTTGGAATGCAACTAGGCTATACTGCTTTTTATGTACGTGAGACAGAAGGGATAGAAGATTGCATCATGTTCAAGCACACTGGCCAGCTAGAAATCTTAACCCAGAGAGAAAAATCTCATTGCCAAGCCTCTCGTGGACCAAAAAGGTGTTATTTTACAGCCCTACACATAAATTTTGTAGAGGCAATAAACCTAGAAGGACAGGCCTTAAATTATTCAAGAGGCCAATTTCCTACATTGAGTAATCCAAAGTTTAAGGAAGATATTCTTGTTGGGCCACAAATTCGTCAACTCTTAAAGGATTCTGTGTTTGATCGAATTGTGGAGAGGGAAAGAAAGAAAGCTTGGGAAGCTTTTAAGAGAGTTATTCACTGATATTTAGGCAACAAAAGAGAAGACAACTGTTCTCCTGGAAATATACTATCAACTCGAATGCAACATGCATATTCTTCACTCCCACCTTTTCCTCCTTGTTGTGGAGCTGTAAGCGATGAAGGGTTCCATCAGGATATTACTATAATGGAACAAAGATATCAAGGCAAATGCTTGCAGATTACTGCTGGTGTCTGTACAGGGATGCTCCGGAACTCTCTTACAAGAGGAAAGCCAAAAGATGACGAGCTCATGAAGCCACCACATGATTCTGCTCAGAGCCAAAAATCTACCAGGGGTTCTCCCATCAATTTAGAGCTCTTGGAATGTAACGCCCATTTGAAAAAAATTCAACTGGACTTTCACTGTTGTTGACATATGTAATTAAAATGTATTGTTTTCTCTTAATCCGCTAATAGAAAATATTACCATCTATTGTGAATCACAGAAACTAGAGCTAGTAAAATTCTTTCTTTGTCATGTTAGATCTTTTTAAACCAAAAACTAGTAAGATTTCTCTCAGGAAGTGAAGGAAACTTGAAAAAATATTTTTTTGTTGACCAGTGATTATTAACAGAACCAACAGTACGCCATTAAAAAAATGGCAAACAAGAAGAACATAGGGCATTTAGACATATACTGAAAGCTAGCCGATATGGCGTCAAAATTCTAGACTGTCCCACACATCAAAGCGAAAACAATAAAAAGCCAGCTGTTATACGAGCCTATAGAAAGGAGCTCATCATGGGCAAACCTTTTGTAGGTAAACTCTCATAAGAAATACTTCGTGTATGCAGACCACACAACATTAATACTGCTTTCAAAATAAAACTAAGATACACCACTAAATCTGATGTGACGTACGTACTCAGAGAGATAAATGTCCGACCTATACAAAACTGTTTGCGGTATATGTAAAGCTCTGTATGCTGGCCCAATTGAGAGAGATTTTCACAAACACTACAATGAACACATAACTTCCTATCAAATTAACAATTACTCCAAATCGGCAATAGCCGGATACATTAATGACCCTGGGTACCAGTTTCAAGATGTTAAAAATTATATTTATATATTATATAAGCAGTAGCGGTCTTTTAGAGCCGTATCTAAATCTTACCATTGGCATTTCGGTAACTCGAAAGCTACTTCACGGGGATGGTAAACAAGGTTAGAAGGATTCCACTTTCGAACCGACATGTAAAAAATATTCTGGTACTGCTGGAAAGTGGAAGTTGTGTTTCTGTACTTTACGACAATCCAAAATTATGGTATTCCTACATTAAATATAGTTTACAATATCATTGGTAGTTTACAGAAAACTACGACTCTGTCTGTTTTTTGGCAGTTACAAAGTACAGGATTCATGTCTATAGCATTATAATAAGATATTTTTTAAAATTCGATACTCTTCCAAATAATTTCGCAATGTATCGATACATTATTTGTGTCTTTCAGCCGGCCGGGGTGGCCAATCGGTTCTAGACGCTACAGTCAGGAACCGCGTGACCTCTACGGTCGCAGGTCCGAATCCTGCCTCGGGCATTGATGTGTGTGATGTCCTTAGGTTAGTTAGGTTTAAGTAGTTCTAAGTTCTAGGGGACTGATGACCTCAGAAATTAAGTCCCATAGTGCTCAGAGCCATTTGAACCATTTTTTTTGTGTCTTTCAATGGAAAAGTTTCTGGCCATAATAATCAGTTTCCATAGAGTTCTCTTTACATGAATTATAACAAACGTCACCTGGTTTGAATAATTTTCCAAATCTAATTTTATGTAATATTTCATGGAAATTTATTGTCCATTCAACGGAAACTAATACTATAATCAAAAACTACACTTAAGTTTTTCGTAAATAGCTCAATACTTGAATAATCTAGAATATGTACTGTCCTTTACACTTGGCATATTTTAGAGTTCGAAAATTTCTATTTAGCAACTTTATAAGATAACTTTTATCATTTTTTATTACTTTGATTTGTGAAAAAGATACGTTTACATAAAACTGTTAATAATAGAAAAATCGCTCGTCATTACTATCATTAATTTGAACAAAGAGCTTCCAGAACCTTCTAGAGGCTCATGTTTTAATATTCAGAACTGAATATGCCCCAAATGATCAGTCCGTAGTTTTCTGTCAGTATGTTCATTAGTCTTTCTTTCAGTGGACCTACAACATCTGGCTGTAGCCCACGAATGCATGGAATGAACAATAAAACATCTGCCGATTCCTGTTACAACATACGAGGCTGGTCTGAGAAGTTCTCACCCTGGTAGCGAAAACGACAGTTTATACTTTCAAATGAGTTTCATTTTTCAGTATAATCTCCTCTATCTTTCATCCAGCAGTGTTCCAAGACCATTATCCCCTCTATAGTGTTCCTCCGGAAATACCAATCTACAGACGCAATGGCTTCTTGACTGGACGAAAAGCGCTGACCAGGGAGATAAATGTGTGGAATAGGATGGATGTTCCAGCACCTCATAGTGCAAACCCCCGATCTGCCCATTGTCAAGACACGTTTGTGGGCAGCTGTACTGTCCTGATGGAATACGATTTTTTGTCTTCTTTAAGCCGCGCGGGATTAGCCGCGCAGTCTAGGGGCGCTCCAGTCATGGACTGTGCGGCTGGTCCCGGCGGAGGTTCGAGCATGGGTTCGGGCATGGGTGTGTATGTTTGTCCTTAGGATAATTTAGGTTAAGTAGTGTGTAAGCTTAGGGACTGATGACCTTAGCAGTTAAGTCCCATAAGATTTCACACACATTTTAACATTTTTGTCTTCTTTAAGCTGAGTCTGGTTTGAGGAATGCTTATATCTAGCTTGGTTAGAAGTTGAAATAGTATCCTCCAGATATAGTTTTACCTTTTTCTGGACTGGATAGTAAATCAACAAACTCCTTTCGCATCACAAAACACCGACGCCATGATCTTTCTGCCGATGGCACTATACTTGCCTTCTCAGAAGCTGGAGCATTGCCTTCTAGCAACTGCATAGGCTACGGCTTGGATTCGGGTGTGTAGTGATTTTTCTAAAAAGCAATAAAAAAGCACCAAGCACTCTTCGGAAAGTGTTTGTGATCCCCTGTGAGCGCACGTGGCTCCCATCTTGCGCAAAGCTTTCTCATGTTTAATTCCTGGTCCGAGATGTGACCAACATGTTTCTTTGATACCTCTAAAGCATCAGCTGTGGTCTACTACACGTGTACCAACGTAAGAGTAAAAAATTATTCGAGTAATGCTGCAATATCAGGGCGAGACAGAGAACTTTTCAAACAACATTTGTATAGCTGGATGTGAACAATTTATATGGAAAAGCCATGGAACGAAGTCAACCTGTTGGAGAATCTTGATGGCTGTCCGATTATGAAATCAGCAGATTGAATTTCTCAGATTTAGCGGATGACTCCAGCATAGGATATGTTATAGAGGTAGATCTGGCATAACCTGACAGCGCATGACGCGCGCAGCGACCGGACTTTACGTCCATAGCCTCAAGTTGCACGAACTGGTACCCTGCACAAGCTGATTGTGTCACAAGACTAACAAACTGCATTAGAGAAACCTCAAGCAGACCTAAGTTTGGGAATGTAACTCACTAAAAGCTTCCGTCTTATTAAATTTGACCAGTCACGCTATATAAAGAAGTAGATGGACATAAATTCAGAGAAACAGTCTTCCGAAACTTATGATTTTGTAGAAGAGTTTTACAAACTTATTAATAATGCGATTTTCGGCAAAAAATATTGAAAACCTTTGGAGACACAGAGATATTAATTAACCATTGGGATGGGCGTTATGGATTGAGTGATTCTATCTCCAAGAAAAATTTTAAGCAGATAACTATCTACAATGAGGAATTCGTTTATATTGGTATGTGTGTATTGGACCTATCCAAACTAAAAATGTACCAGTTTCATTTTGCAGACCTAAAGTTACTTTATATGGTTACAGACAACATCTATTGGGTGAAGTGCTTTGACACATAAGAAGCAATAAAGTTCCACACTGATGTATATGAATAGGTAATAATTACGTGTTTATTCGAAACAAACACGCTGCAGTTAGCGGTCTGAAATGGGAAAGACATTGATGGACACACGTGCTGCAAGGGTCGGCCATTTTCGCCCGTTCTAAGCTCCTCAGAGTGTCTGACAGCCACACGAAATGAACCCTGGCATCACCACAGCCCTCCAAGACCAAAAAGTCTCCATCTCACCCCGTTCCTCGAAATATGATGCACTTTCCATTTCTTTGTTGTCAAAAACTCGGACACGTTGGTGCCCCACCACCCCACTCACGATGGCACAGAGAGTAAGACGTTGAGTATTAGCACTCTGTTTCTGCTCGAAACTGCCTCTAAAAATTTAACAGATTTCTTGAATTCCGTTAAGAGTATATCCAAGTCAATTATTTTCATAGTGCTGTAAGTAGAATAGTTCTAAGGGTTCAAGGTCCAGACCTGTTATAACCTGTTTCTTATCACTGGATAAGACAAGGACATCCGGTGTCAGGTAACCCACTTCTGCTCCTGACATCCCCCGCTCCCTTCGCCCGTGGAATCACTGGGAATTGATTAAGGTCACCCACGGGTGCTACTAACGTTCAAGGCCATGCGACATAAAAATTGCGGCAACCCACTCCCCTCATCTTTGGACTAATGAGGACCATGCACCCCGATCCACCTTCCCCACATTCATACCTCGGACACTGGTGTAGGGGAGGTTACTCAGGAGCTGGACAGCATAGGGAGAGGATGTCAGTATTTTTTTAATAACAATATTTTGTGACACCAACAGAGACCACGTCCAGGCAGATGAGTAGGTACTCGTATCTTTACATATTTTTCTCTACTTCCGTATTTTATAACTAGAGGCACTCTGGAGCATAGGGAGAGGTTGTATCTATTTGTTCACAACAAATTACGTCACTTGAGGTCTGTTTGCAGACGCCAAACTCAGGATGATACGTAAATGCTCACAGTTTTATGTATTTTCCTTTTTATACCCCATTACGTGATTTATATGTCAACATCGTGTAACGACACCGCGTCATGACGTTGCATTACAGTGTCGCATCACATCGCGTCACGTCACCTTGGGTCGCTTTGACGACATGTCGTTATCAGCATGGTTCCGATTTATGTATCATTGCTAAGCCACAGCTCCATTAACATTGTGTGACGTCATACTGTTAGAAACAAACACTTTGGCAGAAATAGTAACGACAGAGACAATTCTATAAGCACTAATAAATTTTAACCAAAGATATTATATAAAAAAATCTCAAATTACTAAATGTGGTGACGTCATGGTAAAATGCTGATGCCTCCAACTAAAGATACTGCTCTTGTAGCACAGCGCTACAAAAATACTCTTCGAGAAAAAAGCGAGCAGTATCTGCACCAACCCCAAAGAAAGTCATTTCGCCTGCAGGAGGGTAGATCACCTTTCAGACCCCAACGTGATGGGGTGTAGCAGCGAACGCCGATCATCACGGGCAGAAATTGCCGAGAAAGTTACGGTTGGTCCCTAACATTACTGCTATATTAGTTCTGAAAGAGAGAGCTCCCGCTAGAGGTAATAACGGCGTACAGATCCCGACACGTAGGTGGAAGTATCAAAGACTGGTGCAAATACGCACCCCTCTCCCCCCTGTATTCCCGGATAATATCGATATGGTGTGGAACTACTTATACGATAGAGGCCGCCAGGTCGGTAACGGGAGGGATCCATATGTCTAATACTACGCCAGACCATCTTCTGGGGCGTGGTAGAGAAATGTGCAAAATGAATGTGTTATCACCTCCGACCTAGTAGCTGGCACAAATGACGCACAGTAATTCAGAGACAGGGCATCCCGCCACAGCAAAACCTGTCGTAAACTGTGGACACCTTTGCCGATAAACACGGTAACAGCTTAAGCGCCAAGTATATCCCTCCCAACACCCATCCTCCCTTTCTCTCTATATGAATCAGAACATATTCCCCCTCCTCCTTACAAACGCTATACTTCAGAACCTAGCGTCGGTGTCTCCTATTTTCAGTCAGGTAACCTCACAGATGGAATGATGACTCGTAACAAGATAAACCCTACAAGTGTAAGCGACATTACTAACTACACTGAGGAGGCAAACAAACTGTACATCTGACTAATGTCGTGTAGGGTCCCCGCGAGCACACAGAAGTGCCGCATCACGACGTGGCATGGACTCGACTAATATCTGGAGTAGTGCTGCAGGGAATTGACAGAATCAATTCTGCAGGGCTGTCCATAAATCCGTTAGAGTACGAGGGGGTGGAGATCACTTCTGAATAGCACGGTGCAAGGCATCCCAGATATCCTCAATAATGTTCATACCTGGGGAGTTTGGTGGCCAGCGGAAGTGTTTAAACTCGGAAGAGCCACTCTGTAACAATTCTGGACGTGTGGGGTGTCGGATTTTCCTGCTGGAAGTGCCCAAGTCCGTCGGAATGCACAATGAACATAAATAGATGCAGATGATCAGACAGGATGCTTATATACGTGTCACCTGTCAGAGTCATATCTAGACGTATCATGCGTCCCAAATCACTACATCTGCACACGCTCCACGCCACTACAGAGCCTCCACCAGCTTGAACAGTCCCCTGCAGACATGCAGGGTCCATGGATTCATAAGGTTGTCTGCATACCCGTACACGTCAATCCGGTCCATACAATTAGAAACGGGACTAGTCCGACCAGGCAACATGTTTCCAGTCATCGACATTCCAATGTCGGTGTTGACGGGCTCGGGTGAGGCGTAAAGCTTTGTGTCGTGCAGTCGTCAAGGGCACACGAGTGGGCCTTCGGCTCCGAAAGCCCATGTCGATGATGTTTCGTTGAATGGTTAGCACACTGACACTTGTTGATGGGCCAGCAACGATATCTGCAGCAATTTGGGGAAGGTTCCATTCGAGCTGAACGATTCTCTTCAGTCGTCGTTGGTCCCATTCTTGCAGGATCTTCTTCCGTCCTCAGTGATGTCGGAGATTTGATGTTTTACCGGATTCCTGATCTTTCACGGTACACTCGTGGAATGGTCGTAGGGGAAAATCCCCACTTCATATCTACCTCGAAGATGCTGTGTCCCATCGCTCGTGCGCCGTCTATAACACGTTGTTCAAACTCGCTTAAATCTGTATAAGCTGCCATTGTAGCAGCAGTAACCGATCTAACAACTGCGCCAGACACTTGATGTTTTGTAGGTGTTGCCGACCGCAGCGCCGTATTCTGCCTGTTTACAGATTGAATACGAATGCCTATACCAGTTTCCCTGGCGCTTCAGTGTGTATGCCTTGTATATTAACCACGGGAAATTCTGGGTATGGTAAATATTTTCGACTGGTCCATAGAATGCCGGAGAACACGCTGGGCAGTTAAGAGACTGACGTTTTTGCCATGAAAATGTAACTGTGCACCAGTAATGAGTATCCCTCAAACGTGAGCGGGACTAGTACAACAGACATATCCCGTAACTACATGTGAAACAATCCAGGTAAATCAGGAAAAAATTAGCGACAAAATACAATCTTAGGACCAAGTCAACGGTGGGACAGATCTACCAGGCATGTAATTCTCGCGATAATAGTGTACGACGTCTCTGTGAGACATGCAAACAGATGCGGACATAATCAGAAGTATACAGGGTGAACCACCTAAGCCTTGCAGCACAAATATCGTCGAAATGGAAAGTGCTATTGATGTGCGGTTCTCACAGAACGAATTGGTAGTCAGGGACCCGTACTGTTAGCCAATCAACAGATTGCAATAATACTTAGAAAGTGTAATTTTGTGCAGACGTACACTTTTTTAACGGGGACAATGCCTGTTGACACTAACAAACTAATAATGGGGTAAATTAGAACGTTAGTGGTGTTTGTCCCAGGAGTGTAGTGCGAGTCGCTTACGAGGTATTGCATTTGGGAAAGTTCCCTTACCGACACGTACAATAGCTGTGGTAGCGCACACTAAAGAACCACACGATTACATACACTAGTTATGTGGATTATGACCAGTAACGAGACAACTGCCCATCACATGTTGTATTCAAAATGACCACTGGCAGAGACAGTACATGCTTCCTTTCTGATATGGAACGACCGCTGCACACGTGCTTGCTTTTCAGCGGAGATGTCCGAGCAGGCTGTAATAATACGTCGTTATATATAGTAGGGTGTAGCTGGTATGTCCTTGCAGACAATGTATGTCAGTTTTCCTCCCAGAAGAAAATCTACAGACTTAAAATCCGATAAACGGGCCGGCAAAGATACATGGAAACGATTCGTGAAGACATACAGTAGTACTTCGTGTACTATATGGACTGGACAGCCATCATGTTGGTACCACAGGTTCCTCCTAGTATGCAGAGGAACTGCTTCTAGCATCCGTGGAAGATGGTCTGTTAGGAGGCCGCGAAACAAAGCGTGTTCAGTGTTCTGTCTATGAAAAACGGATCTATGGCGTGATGGTTCACTATATCACACCACACGTTTATACCCCATGGACGCTGACGTTCCACTTGACGAAACCAACGGGGATTGTCAACAGAATACTGCGTGTTTCGTTTGTTTATCTGGCCATGATTGGTAAATGTGGCTTATTCACTAAACAAGATACATAATACATTGGGAGTATCCTGTCTTAATTCCCATGTACAGAAGTTAACACGATCCTTATAGTCGTCTCCATGCAGCTCTTTATGGAGAGAGATATGATGTCGTCTCTTGTTTCGTTCTATTTCGTTGTCTATGTGTTACACTACCACTTTTACGTATCTGCTTGAAGATGTTGGTACATAATTGTCGCATAAACCGTGCAAGAACGAACTGCATTCTTCCTGCACCCCCCTATCTACATCTGCATGGATACTCTGCAAATCACATTCAAGTGCCTGGCAGAGGGTTCATCGAACCACCTTCACAATTCTCTATTATTCCAATCTCGTATAGCTCTCGGAAAGAATGAACACCTATATCTTTCCGTTGTAGCTCTGATTTCCCTTATTTTATTGTGGTGATCGTTCCTCCCTATGTAGGTCGGTGTCAACAAAATATTTTCGCATTCGGAGGAGAAAGTTGGTGATTGGAGTTTCGTGAGAAGATTCCGTCGCAACGAAAAGCGCCTTTCTTTTAATGAGTTCCAGCCCAAATCCTGTATCATTTCTGTGACACTCTCTTCCATACTTCGCGGTAATACAAAACGTGCTGCCTTTCTTTGAACTTTTTCGATGTACTCCGTCAGTTCTATCTGGTAAGGATCCCACACCGCGCAGCATTATTCTACAAGAGGACGGACAAGCGTAGTGTAGGCAGTCTCCTTAGTAGGTCTGTTACATTTTCTAAGTGTCCTGCCAATAAAACGCAGTCTTTGGTTAGCCTTCCCCACAACATTTCCAATGTGTTCCTTCCAATTTAAGTTGTACATAATTGTAATACCTAGGTATTTAGTTGAATTTACGGCCTTTAGATTACGCTGATTTATCGTGTAACCGAAGTTTAACGAGTTCCTTTTAGCACTCATGTGGATGACCTCACACTTTTCGTTATTTAGGGTCAACTTCCACTTTTTTCACCATTCAGATATCTTTTCTAAATCGTTTTGCAGTTTGTTTTGATCTTCTGATGACTTTATTAGTCGATAAACGACAAAGTCATCTGCAAACAACCGAAGACGGCTGCTCAGATTGTCTCCCGAATTGTTTATATAGATAAGGAACAGCAAAGGACTTATAACACTACCTTGGGGAACGCCAGAAATCACTTCTCTTTTACTCGATGACTTTCCGTCAGTTAGTACGAACTGTGACCTCTCTGACAGGAAATCACAAATCCAGTCACATAACTAAGACGATATTCCATAAGCACGCAATTTCACTACGAGCCGATTGTGTGGTACAGTGTCAAAAGCCTTCCGGAAATCCAGAAATACGGAATCGATCTGAAATCCCTTGTCAATAGCACTCACCACTTAATGTGAATAAAGAGCTAGTTGTGTTTCACAGGAACGATGTTTTCTAAATCGATGTTGATTGTGTGTCAAGAGACCAGTTTCTTCGAGGTAATTCTTAATGTTCGAACACAATATATGTTCTAAACTCCTGTTGCATATCGGCGTTAACAATATGGGCCTGTATTTTAGCGGATTACTCCTACTACCTTTCTTGAATATTGGTGTCGATTTTCTTCTTCTGAATTGGTAAATCCCATCCTCTATTCGCCACCTAATGCTTGGACTGTTACACACTAAATGTCTAGCAAGTCACAATGCACTCAAGGAACACAGAATCACACTGTAATCAACTTAAGTATATAGCAAAAACGCAGGAACAATGGCACAAACAGTTGTCGGTGTGGAAACTTTTCAAAGTATGATAGCTCATAACAACTCGCACTAAAATCCTGCGACAAACACAACTGACGTTCTAATTTATCCTATTTTTAGTTCGTTAATGTCAGTGGAAAATGTTACATTTAAAAAAAGTAGCGCACTATAAACAATGCGCGTTTTAGGTGATTAACCCCGCATATGACGTCGCCACACGGAAACGAAGCTGAGCAATGGCCACGCTGCAGCAGACACATTAAACCCATACTACATACCAAGTCACAATACTATAAAAAGCGACGTTCGAGACGGAGCACCGTACACCGATAAACCAATTCTCCCAAGGCCAATTGCCGGCCGTGGTGGCCGAGCGGTTCTAGGCGTTCAGTCTGGAACCGCGCGACTGCTTCGGTCACAGGTTTGAATCCTGCCTCGGGCATGGATGTGTGTGATGTCCTTAGGTTAGTTAGGTTTAAGTAGTTCTAAGCTATAGGGGACTGATGACCACAGATGTTAAGTCCCATAGTGGTGAGAGCCATTTGAACCATTTTTGAACCAAGGCCAATTACCAGCTTGATTAAAAAATACGAACAAGAAATGTGTAATGACTACTGGAAAAAGAACGAGTCGCACGTACCTGATAACAATTTAATTAGACACCATGTTTATAAAGAGAAGAGGTTTGTCTCTGTCTACCGAGGACCGCGGCTACTGCAGAGCTACTGTGAGCCTGCAGACGGACCTGGGAATAATGAGCATACTTCGACCGTGTAACTTATCCTCATACACCCGCCAGTCGCGGGGAAGTGCCATCTCAATGACTGCAAGTAACTGCCGGACTGAGAGAGTAGAGGAATCTTCGATCCTTGTATGGCTACAAGTATCGTTCCATAATACTTTTTCCTACGGCTTTCGTCCGATAACTAGCACCGCCTTGGACGCAAAGCGGCGGTTTAAACATTAACAGAGGATCGCCCACACGCTTCCGGTAATCTCCAAAGACCGAGCGGGGTGGCGCAGTGGTTAGACACTGGACTCGCATTCGGGAGGACGACGGTTCAATCCCGCGTCCGGCCATCCTGATTTAGGTTTTCCATGATTTCCCTAAATCACTCCAGGCAAATGCCGGGATGGTTCCTCTGAAAGGGCACGGCCGACTTCCTTCCCCATCCTTCCCTAATCCGATGAGACCGATGACCACGCTGTCTGGTCTCCTTCCCCAAAACAACCAACCAACCAATCTCCAAAGGCCTGCTTGATAAAACTGCCAGCGTATCGCCTGTCGAACGTGAAGCAGACAGCAGAGACTGTCACACTAAAAATGTTCTAAAATTAATTTGTATTACAAGTTCGCGAGTTGCCACATACAGTCTAATTAATTAACTATTATTTAGCAGCCAAAACACTCCATACTTGTATTGGCTACAAAAACATCGACAGGTGTTCGACATTAAGATTCTACCATGACTCCGTCTCTCAGCTATCGTTAGTGGCCTGACAAACAATGTCGTCGATGAGGAATCGTAAATCAGGCGCCTAATACTCCTGTATGAAGCGGTAGGAGAGTCTACCTGCACAGCAAGATTTTATTAAGTCGATTGCACTAGGAGAAAAGCATCCTGATACAAATATGTGGTACCTTGTGTCACATTTGTCATCTCGATGGGCTCATTCAAAAAAACAAAAACAAAAAAAAACCGTTTTGACACAGCGTGTTGTGTTACATTACGATTGATGTATGACAAGGCAGACTCACACACTATTTCCTGAGAAGAAGAAAAAAAAAGAGATATGATCAACCTATGTGCTTTATAAAGTTGCTGGTCACACTTGGTAAGCCGGCTGTTGTGGCCCAGCGGTTCTAGGCGCTTGAGTCTGGAACCGCGCGACCGCTACGGTAGCAGGTTCGAATCCTGCCTCGGGCATGGGTGTGTGTGATGTCCTTAGATTAGTTAGGTTTAAGTAGTTCTAAGTTCTAGGGGACTGATGACTTCAGATGTTAAGTCCCATAGTGCTCAGAGCCATTTTGAGCACTTGGTAACGGAAGATCATTTGTTGCTAAGCGAAAGACTTCCCCAAAAAACCAATAACGTAATGCTTTACTTGTTGCTGGTAGGATGAATCACCACGCTCAAAAACCCTATTGTGAAACTTCATTTGTTGCCAACATAAGATAAAATAAATTAGAACTTGTACATATAGATGCTTTCCTCTCTCTAGCTCTGGAAGAGGATACGTCATAATCGAATGATCCCCTTACAAGTGACTTACAAGTTCGGACAACCATTAAGAAAACACAATCACTACACATCTGGAAAGACGATGCTTCTGCCGCCAATAGTGTGAGTACATAAGAACGCTAGTCTCCCAGTCTTGTGTCTATAGGCAGTAATGGAGTACACGACATTATTTTCACCCGTTCGGCAGAATAATTTTGAATTCCACCATTAGTTCGGCTGCCAGTGTAGAGGTTTTACGTAACCGATTTCCACGTTGAAATTATAGGTATACAGTGCTTGTTTATGAGCTATTGTATGCCCTTTTATATTCTTTTTTTTTTTTAAATAGAGTATTAAGGCATTGCATCTTATCATTACCGAATAAACCATTAAAACTTCAGTCTTGCACAACATGTACACATCCAGGTAAGAAGGCCGTTTGTGAGTGGTTATTGCACGTTGATGTCGATCACAGGAGGTGGTCACGTTATTGTGACTGGATTGTGTGTTAACTACTCGGTGGAAATGAATGAGAGTGCTGGGGCTCGTTGCCAGAGGTCTTACAACCGTACACAGAAAGCAGGACGGCAACGAGACTGTAGAGGCAAATGGAGTTGGCTCCGCAACACGCAGCAACTGATGGAAAGGGAGCCGCACGGGGTAGCCGAGCGGTTTGAGTCGTCTTGTCACGGTCCGCGCGGCTTCCCCCGTCGGAGGTTAGATTCCTCCCTCGGGAATGGGTGTGTGTGTCGTCCTTAGCGTAAGTTAGTTTAAGATAGATTAAGTAGTGTGAAGCTTAGAGACGGATGACCTCAGCAGTTTGGTCCCACAAGACAGTACCACAAATTTCCAACGAAAGAGGAAAGGCGATGTGTGTCAATCAGCGATCAGTTACGGTGCACTCTGATGATGCTTTTCATTACAAAACGATCGTCTGTGATACAATATCCACAGTCAACGTCTATTTTCAAGAGTTGTGGGAACTGGGGTGATGCAAAACTTTTTTTGATGTGTGCGTAAGGGCTGAAGCGGGAATATTCAAGATGTCCCACAACAAATTCCACGTTTTTTCAACCGTAACTGCCCGAGAAAAAAAATGTGTTCCATTACTTATTGAATGCACCTCGTATGTCTGGCGTATCGATCATAAATATAAGTTCGATTAGGACATGTGCAGAGGCATGTGATGACGACGAAGTCCCACACGCCGTCACAGAGCGTAGGGGAACGATGCGGAGACCTGCACCGCCGTACTAGGCAAGGTCCTAGTGGAGGTGGTTAGAGGCATGTAGACAATCATTTTTCCTCGATCAGTACATGCGTGATATAGGAAAGAAAATCGATAATACTATTAAAATGTATCCTCCGGCATGCGCTGTACAATAGCTTGCAGATTATATGTATAGATGTGGATGTAGGCTGTTCGAAGATTATGCTGTTGTCCATAGGAGGGCTGCAACATCGGTAGTCTGTTGCGAAATGCACAAAGAACTCCAGAGGAGCGACGATTGTACAGGGACTGGACGCTGACCCTGAACGTAAATAAAAGCTGTTGCACATAAATAATCGAAGAGGTCAATTGCAGTTCGATTACCCTATCGGCAATATGTCACCGGAATGAGTAAAATCACGTAATACCTCGGAGTAGGTGATCACACTGTAGAAGAATTATTTAACATCTGCGTGAAGTGTTTCGGAGAATCATTCCTATTTACAAGCGCATTTTTCGTGTCTTATTCCATTTACTCCAGATATTTTTCGTGTGTTAGATGTTACTTTGTTCTGTTACCTTTACTGCAATGTGTGGGCTCGGTATTATTGAAGCCCTATGGTATATGGAGCTTTTAGTATTGTCTGTTGTGAACGGTACAGAGAAGAGTGCAAGTGCGCATTAGGTAAGGACGTAGAGGTAAATCGCTCGTGTCCGTCTCTCTAAGCAACCATCAATCCTGTGTGATAGGGGTTTCCTTGTAATACTATAGAATAGGAATGATAGTCGTAGCGTAGGCAATCTCTCCTTAGGAGGTTTGCCGCACGTTCTCAGTGTTCTGCCAATAATACGCCGTCATTGGCTCACCCATACACTTCCCTTCAACCGTAAAATGGTGTGAATAGAAACAGTTTTCAACTTTAAAAGAAAAAATTAATAATTTAAAGAGAAATTTGAAAATCAGAATTATATGGGATTATAGCTCCTGTGCGTAACTCTAAACTTAAATTTACTTTTGGGATTTAGCTCATGTTTCATAATATTAAAAAATGAAAACTGGGTATCTCTATTCATTCCTCAGAGAGTGGTGAATAGAAATAGCAGTTTTAATCCTACTATTTTTCTATTTATTGGTCTTTGGGGTGACAAGAGATATGTCAATATCCGTTTTGGATGTAGGAGAACAAGAAACAAAAGTTACCTGGTTCAAAAAGAGATTTATATTATATCAATTGTGCCTTGTTATTGTTTTCCAGAGAAAAAATTTTCTACCTCTAATTACTTTTATGTTACATTAAACTGAAGGACTTGATTTGTTTGCTAATACAGTAGTGGCAACATGCTTAAAAATTATATCATAGAATCTACGAGTCGGACCACCAGAATTGAAGAAGCGCTTTTTAACGTCTTCTGCTAGACAAAAAATGACTCTGCATCTGTAAATCGTTGCATTGTAAACAACAAGTTTTACATCCATATAATCTAAATGGCTGCTAATTTATTATGAAAGCATAATCTCCTGGGATGAGAACACCGCCAGACGGTTTGCCATTTCCGTCAAATTATTGGTCGTTTTCTGAAGAAACACAAACGGTTACTGTTTTTAGTCAGCCCACAAATCCTGAAAATACAAACCTATGTCTTCTGCTAGCCGAAATACAAGCCAGATCAAGGCGTCCTTTAAAACGGAACTTTTGGTTAATGAAATGGGATTGCAAATTTTGTGCCATGCACTTAAATTGAAACAACACTATTTAGACTTGTACTTACAGATAAAGTTCGAAGTATGCCAGTTCAGAAGCACAGCCGGTGTTTGTTACAAAGTGAACAGAACATCAGCTGACGGTGTCACCAAATTTGAAATTCGTTATTTCTGTGTTAGATTTGTTCACTACCAAACTAGACAAACAAATTTGTTGAAAATATTCTCATCTGTCTCGTTTATATTCACCTCACTGTTTCTTTCACACCATTTAATCGAAAACAGTTGTCGGTATTTCTACCCATTTCTCCATATTTCTCTGTATATATATATATAGATGTTATTTAGAACATGGAATATACTAAGCAGTGCATAATTATTACTAACTTATACGGTGGATATTACTATGCAATGCACTATTGACGACAGGCTGCACTCTTAATGGAACTGAAGAAATCTTTAGAAGCAATTTTCGGCAAGAAACATAGCGCTAATATTCGACGTTTTCCTCTCCCTGTCTCTCCCACTCTCTCTGTGTGGAAAGCTGGGGCTCCAGTGTGTGTGAGATGTGAGACGATGGGAAAAAAAGGTACATCATCTGGCATGGGTGAAGTGGAATGGGATGCAAGCACCGCAGATACCGCGGACGCTATGTGGTGGGGGAGAGCTATGGCGTTGACAGGTTTCGCTTTCTGTGGCAGCCAGATGTGGTGAACCGCTTGGAACAGTCGCTCACGTCTGACTACAGTGGCATGCGCGTCCAGCGATGTCTTTTGCGGTTGAGTCTATCACCCGCAGCGTGCTTGTTTTAAATAAAGACGTAACTGTTACCATCTTTCATATTACCCTGGCTGGTACAACGTGATCACTTAAAGAAATGCATGCCGCAATTTTCAAAGATCGAACCAAGTGATACGTTAACAAGTGATTTAGTGCTAGAAGCAGAAGAGCAGCTTCACCAGCAGAACATCAAGGATAATGTAGACTTGTAGAGCAACACAAACACAAACTGTAAGAAGTACAACATATTTTGAACAAGAAAGAACTAAGGCCAAACTGTTGCTAACTTGTAAGTGAAATGGCGTAAAATAAAGGATAAAAGTGCCGCTTGTAACTGGATATGTTTATTTACTTCAGACCAGTGAAGTGATTCAGTAGAATGAAGTCGAACAAGTACGGGAAAACATAAATTTCATATGTTCAGTTGCACACAGGTATGTCCAAAAATCATTACTACCTAATGAGGATCTACAGACCAAAAACTGCAAAGATGGAAAGAAGTATTTTATTTCATAAGTGAAGCGCTTTAGTTCCCCTCATTCTTGAGCATATGTGATCTTGTACTGATACACTATAGACCTGACTCCGTCCTAGGGTTGTACCCGTATTTATGTGGTATGTGCCAATTCTATACTCCTGTTCTAGAAACTTTTCAGTCAGTATAATGTCACGAGACGATACCTTATTAATTTATTCAGACAAAAAATTCTGATCGAGTTCTTAAAACTATCTTAAAGTAACTCCAATTACTCTGAGTTGATGCTGCTAATATACAGCGTGTGACTCCCGGACAGTGAAATCATTTTCCGACCCGGGTGAGTCAGCATATCGTAATAAAGCGGTGTTCTACTCTAACTTATTAAATTTAAAACCTCTCTGTCGAATATGCATTTTGACGCCCAGCTACAAAAAGACACTTCTTGAAGGTCGAAACTAATTTCCTAGCTACGGTTCCTCTCAGAAATATGGCATTTAATCCATAAGAGTATGACATTCAGGTTAAAATAACGCAGTGATGAATTTGGTCGTGAAAATTATCATACTGCGGATAAATTTGAAATTCTCGAGATGAAAACTGCGAATTCTACATCTATATGTACGGTCGCATTCCCCAAGCGGCAGTTATCTATGTAGTAGGAGTTGTTGCATACTGCTAACGTTCCCTCTTTCTCTTCACGTCGCGAATATTGCGTTCCTCTGATTCCGAATTACCATCAATACGTGTGAGGAAATAATATACCATTTAAGTCTTCTTTGTAGGAGCGCTTTTGAAAATTTTACAAGCTTTTATGTGATACACGACACTTCTCTTCTAACGACTCACAGAACGGGTGAGTATCTCGGAAAACCTATAAAGCTGACTGAACAAATCTCTGACGAGTCGCGTAGACAGCTCGCTTTCCAATACTTTATACCTTTTCAAATGGTTCAAATGGCTCTGAGCACTATGGGACTTAACTTCTGAGGTCATCAGTCCCCTAGAACTTAGAAGTACTTAAACCTAACTAACCTAAGGACATCACACACATCCATGCCCGAGGCAGGATTCGAACCTGCGACCGTAGCGGTCGCAGGTTCGCGCCTAGAACCGCTCGGCCACACCGGCCGGCTTTATACCTTTTCCTTTAACCCTACATTGTCAAAGTCGGACAATAACAGGAAGTAACCAAGAATCAGTTCGAAGA
The DNA here is from genome assembly GCF_023864275.1 of Schistocerca cancellata. Classification (NCBI taxonomy): domain Eukaryota; kingdom Metazoa; phylum Arthropoda; class Insecta; order Orthoptera; family Acrididae; genus Schistocerca; species Schistocerca cancellata. Next base: position 648,249,462 of record NC_064629.1, on the reverse strand, counting down.
GCTACCTGGTTCTTTCATGAACGACATATCATTGGAAATCTACCAGTGCATCTCAGTACGTCGTCTTCCTCTCGCCTCCTTGATATTTTATTGTTGTGATTGTTTCCAGTGATTGATCTACAATAATGTTATCAAATTGCAATTGGTATTGTAACACCAATATCTAAAAGACAAGTCCTATTAAACGATATTAAAAATTAGTAGCAGTAAAGATAGAATTTTTTTGTGGCAGAAGCCACAAGAGCCACACGTGTCGGGCCACAGCTGTGCAGGAGAGCGACGTGGGAGACCTATAAAAATAAGTTAGTTGACAAGATTTAAGAGGCGAAGTCTTTAGGCTAAAAAACAATGAATAAGGGCCGCCACGTGGGGTAGCCGTGTGGTCTGGGCGCCTTGCCACGCTTCGCGCGGCTCCCCCCGTCGAAGGTTCGAGTGCTCCCTTGAGCATGGGCGTGTGTGTTGTCCTTAGCGTAAGTTAGTATAAGTTAGATTAAGTAGTGTGTAAGACTAGGGACCGATGATCTCAGCAGTTTGGTCCCATAGAACTTACCACAAATTTCAAATGAATAAGATGAGAGAATCTGCGTGGTGAAGGCCTTAGACAGGGAAGGATAAATAAGGTGACAGAATTAATGACGAAAGGTTCTTAGCCAATAATTATGGGACAGAGAGCAAAAGCTGTAAGAGAGACAGACAGAGGAGCTTGTGGTGGGAACTGTGCTACATCATTAAAAGTGAATGGAAAGCTTACGACATATTCTTTAGCCATATAGAGAGAGGCTTCCTATCCTCTCCACTCAGCCTCTGAAAGATTTTTGAAGAATAAGGAAACAAGCTATCCTATAAGGCAATGTGAAGGGACTGGCGGGGTCGAGAGGGAAAGGCGAACAAAATGCTAGGACCCAGGGTCCAGGAGGAGATTCGGTGGCAGATTCGATACGAGCATTCGGTTAGTAGTCAAGCTGGTGGGCAGTCGGAAAACAGGCTGGAGTTAGGTAGCTACAAGGCTCTGATGATAATAGATTTACTAGGGGCAGTCAATAAGTAGTGCAACGCATTTTTTTCAAGCAGGTTGTTTTATTCACGATTCCAATACAACGTATTATACCCCACTGTTTCGGCTACAAAGTGCTACTTTTCAATATAATCTCCGTTCAATGCGACGGCTTTACGCCACCTTATTGGTAGGGCCTGTTTGCCAACAGGGGCCGGCCGCGGTGATCTAGCGGTTCTGGCGTTGCAGTCCGGAACCGCGGGACTGCTACGGTCGCAGGTTCGAATCCTGCCTCGGGCGTGGGTGTGTGTGATGTCCTTAGGTTAGTTAGGTTTAAGTAGTTCTAAGTTCTAGGGGACTGATGACCTAAGATGTTGAGTCCCATAGTGCTCAGAGCCAGCCAACAGGGTACCACTCTCCTGGTCGGCGTCGGAGCCAACAAAAAAATGGTTCAAATGGCTCTGAGCACTATGGGACTTGAATGCTGAGGTCATCAGTCCCATAGAACTTAGAACTACTTAAACCTAACTATCCTAAGGACATCACACACATCCATTCCCGAGGCAGGATTCGAACCTGCGACCGTAGCGGTCGCGCGGTTCCAGATTGAAGCGCCGAGAACAGCTCGGCCACTCTGGTCGGCCGGAGCCAACATCTTGCTGCATCAGTAACCTCCCTATCATCCACATACTGCTTTCCACGGGGTGCATCCTTCATTCGACCAAACAGATGGTAGTAGGAAGGTGCGAGATCAGGGCTGTAGGGTGGCTGAGGAAGAAGAATCCAATGAAGCTTTGTGAGCTCCTCTTGGGAGCGCAGACATGTGTGAGGCCTTGGTCATGGAGAAGAGTAAGCGCGTTTGCATTTTTGTGGCGATGCACACGCTGAAGTCTTTTCTTCAGTTTCCTGAGGATACCACAATACATTTAAGAGTTGATCGTTGGACTATGAGGGATGATAGCATACATAATAAACCATTCAGAGTCCCAGAAGACCGTCGCCAAGACTTTACCGACTGAGAGTGCGGCTCTGAAATTATCTTCGGAGGCGGGCCGGCCGTTGTGGCCGAGCGGTTCTAGGCGCTTCAGTCCGGAATCGCGCTGCTGCTACGGTCTCAGGTTCGAATCCTGCCTCGGGAATGGATGTGTGTGATGTCCTTAGGTTAGTTAGGTTTAAATAGTTCTAAGTCTAGGGGACTGATGACCTCAGATGTTAAGTCCCATAGTGCTTAGAGCCATTTGAACCATTTTGAGGACAGGCGGTGTGGCACCACTCCATGGATTACCGCATTGTTTCCGGTTCGAAGTGACGAACCCATGCTTCCTCGCCTGTGACGATGCTCGGAAAAAAACTGTCACGGCCAGCCTCGTAACGCGCAAGTAATTCCGCACAGATGGTCCCATGTTGCTCCTTTATGTTCTTCAGTCAGGCGGCGAGGAGCATAATGGGTACACGTCTTTGAGTAGCCCAATTGGTGGACGAATGTGTCAGGACTGCCAACAGAGAGGTCCAGTTGTGCAGCGAGGGGTTTGATTGTGATCCGTCGATCACCTCGAATGAGAGTGTCGGCACGGTGCAATACTGCGGGAGTCAGAACTGTGCGCGGCCGGCCGGCACGCGGGAGATTGGACAGGGTTGCACAACCTTGTTTCAATGATGACAGACGCCTCATTCAACAACCCACCGTGCTTTTGTTCACTGCCAGGTCTCGGTAGACATTCTGCAAGCCCCTATAAATATCTGCGATGCTCTGGTTTTTCGCTGAAAGGAACTCAGTGACAGCTCTCTGCTTGAAGCGCAACTCCATTACAGACGCTATTTTGAAGGCTAAGTATGACGCCGCCACCTATCGGGACGTCATGAAACTGTAGGGTCTGAAGCGGGAACATTCCACGATGTCCCACAACAAATTCCGCATTTTTTCAAACGAAACTGGACGAGAAATATAAATGTGTCCGTATTACTTATTGAACGCTCCTTTCAATTAGGAACAGCTATGAGGAGTCACTGTCTCTGTTTAAGGACTGGTCTTCTTTAGCATGGAGGCATCGCATCTCAGCTTCTAATAGCACAGACAGCAAAAGGCCTCGTGGCGTTTTCGACGATGATCACCGGTTCATTTATATACACTGATGGCCAAAACATTACGACCACCTGCTCAGTAGCGTGCTGGTCCACCTTTGGACACAGGACAGCGGCGATTCTGAATAGCATGCATTCTACATGTCCTTGGTAGGTTTCCGGAGGTATGTGGCACAAGATGTCTAATCACAGAACAAGCAATTCCCGTAAACTACGAGCCGATAGTTTGTGGGGTGGCGCACAAGAGCTTTCGACATGTGTTCCTTCGAATTCAGCTCACACGAATTTTGTGGCCAAGATATGAACGGGAGTTAACTATCCTGCTCCTCAAACCACTGTAGGACTATTCTGGCCTTGTGAAAATGACGGTTATCCTACTGGAAGATGCCATCGCCATCGGAGAAGACATCAAGCATGAACCTCCACAATAACGTTCACGTAGTCCACAGCAGTCAGTGCTTTCGATTACTAACATATGTGCCAAGGAAATACAGATGAATATCCCCCATAACTTAACACTGCCCCCTCGGCCTGCGTCCATCGTGCGGTGCAGGTTTCGAGCAGTGGTTCGTATGTGTGATGGTGTATCAGGACAAGGTAATCGACCTGGTATAATAAGAAATGTAATTCATATAGTCAGACAACGTGTTGCCACTTATCCATGGTCCAATTTCTGTTACCCTTTCGCCACTGCACTCGTTTTCCGACGATGTCTCTGGGTCACATGTAAAATGTTGGGATATAGATCGCCTGCTGTGGAGCCACATGTTCGACAACGCGCGCAGAACGGTCTACTCCGAAGCACTTGCGCCTACACAATCACAGTGCTCTGATTTGCTACAGATCGCTTCCTATGCTGCTTTACATGACGAGCAAGTCTCCAAGTGTTTCGTTCTGTGGTGTAGCCAAGTCGTCCAACACATAGTCGCCTACTCGTGATTTTACGGCAATAGCACGCACACACCTATCATCTTCGCCGCTTCCAAGATGTTCGTTCCCAGGCGCCGTTCTATTACAATATGCTCTGTCAAAGTCGTTTTTGTCAGTGGACCTGTCTATTTGCAGCGCTTATCGCCATGAAATATTTTCCCCCGTCGTCTTTCTTCTCATTATACATGAAAATGTTTTCCCCCGATCGTCTTTCTTCATTATACATAATGGGGAGATGCAGGGTTATCTTGTTGCACTGGCTGCTACAGTCTTGTGGCGAATTTGATATTATCGTCCCTGGTTTTTTCGTGTCACCTCGTTAGCGAATTATGCTTGACTTTGTGTCCTCTCGTGGCAACCTTACGTTCTAAACAATAAGTTCCAAACAACAAGTCTACTAACCGCTTATGACGGTTTCTTTCATTATTTGGCTGGCCCAATTGGCGGATAAGAGTATTCTCCGATTGTCTTGCACGGTGGTATAATTTCATGACGTATTTCCTGGCTCTTTTAAGAAATTCCGACTCAGCAGCTTCCTGAAAGTATCTCACTCCAAAAAACCTACAGGAACTAGTACTCTCTGCGCAACGATTTATTTTGCAGGTTTTAAAGTCTCTACAGGTGTTTCTTCGCGGCGTTGTCCAACGCAGCGCCTCTTTAGTCCATCATTGGCAGCATATACAGACAGAAAATAGGCAGGCCGCATTTAATGGATAGGGTCGACTTTTCGTCGAACAGTGAATATAGCGCACCGTGCCGTTGTTAAAGCTTCCGATGGAGTTCCAAGATCTTTCGATGCCGAGTCAGCTTGCTGTCCAGGACGGATCCGCGGTATTTGACGTTTTCCGTCACTGTATGGGCTATCCAGTGAGCTAAATAGCCGGCACGTGTGATTTGGAAGTTTACGCATTACGCAGTGTTCCGCTAATACGAGTACAGGGTAATTCTACAAGAAAGGAAATATTTCAGTTTTTTATTACAAACAAAATTTGAAAGACAGAAACACATTGGACTTGTCAATAGATAAAGGAAGGTTCAATGTTTTATGTTCGCGTAGACACTCGAGATGAACACCTAGCGTTGCTCGAAAAACATCACAACGATAGTCCGCTTCATCCCACACGCGAATCAACAGGTCACTATTTACTGAATCGACAGCTTTGTCAGTTTGTTTCTCAGCTCTTGAAGAGTAGCTGCCATAGGTGAGACAAGGACTATGCCTTTTACGTACCTCACAGAAAAAAGTCGCAAAGTGTGAGGTCTCATGACCTGGAAGTTCAAAAGCAATGAACAAGATCTTATTGGTCTCCTCTTCCAATCCAAATTCTGGGATGTTGCTGTTAAGATAATGCTGCACCTCATGGTGGATGTGAGGTGGGGCGTCTTCATGCATAAAAATGAAATAATTGGTATCTTTGTGAAACTGAGGAAACAATCAATTTTTCAGCATGTCCACACATAATATTCCTATCACAGTTTCCTCCAGAAATAAGGAAGATCCATAAATTTTGTGAACAGAAACACCAAAAAACATATTGGGTTTCGATGAGTCTCTTTGATTTTCGATGACGATGCCACGATTTTGTGACCCCCAAATTCTTACATTATTGTGGTTTACTCCACCTGATAGGTGAAACGTTGACTCGTCCGAAAAGATGAATCGTTCTGAAAATATGTCCTCTACCATACCTTGGAGAACTGCAATGCAAAATTCGTAACTTCTGTCTCCAGGATGCAATTGCTGCAGTAATTGCAACTTTTGAAGCTGCCCGTCTTGTGGACTTCTGAGGGCTCCGTGTGAACGCATGTCGGATGCATCTGACATTTCCAACAGATGCGCGTGGCCGACAAGTGCTTTTCCTTTTGCATTTGCAACCAACTTCCAAGACTCTACTTATGCACACACTCCTTCTTGTTCAATCGTCGGGGGAATGCACATTGCTCTTGAACGATGGATTGACTTCTCGCAAATTCAAGCACACAAAATGAGTTCTCTTGCTGTGTAGTCGCCATGCTGCTACAAACAACAGCGCAGCTGTGTCAGAACTTCGGACCTTCCTCTATCGAATGACTTGCGCAACGTGATTCAATTTTATATAGTTTGTGTGCAACAAACAACTGAAATCTGTTCTTTGTTTGTGAATCATCCGGTATTCTTTCCTTATCGCTTCACGCACGCGCAACGCCATCAGGAGATATTCAGTATGTGGTGAGCTGTAGTCAGTAATGTTTTGGCTCATCACTGTGCGTGAGTTAGTGGTAAACAGTACTGGCACTATAAAACTTCCTATGGGTTTGCCAAAAGCTTCTTTCACTTCTGACCGTGTCCCTACTTAAAACAAAGAACTGCAATATGGTGACTCCAAGTACCTCCAAATCTTTCTGCTGCTTTTAAACTGTAAGCTAGGTGCTGTGTCCTTGTAGATTAAGGAGGTTCAAAATGGCTCTGAGCACTATGGGACTTAACATCTGTGGTCATCAGTCCCCTAGAACTTAGAACTACTTAAACCTAACCAACCTAAGGACATCACACACATCCATGCCCGAGGCAGGATTCGAACCTGCGGCCGTAGCAGTCGCACGGTTCCGGACTGCGCGCCTAGAACCGCAAGACCACCGCGGAAAAATGGTTCAAATGGCTCTGAGCACTATGGGACTTAACAGCTACGGTCATCAGTCCCCTAGAACTTAGAACTACTTAAACCTAACCAACCTAAGGACATCACACACATCCATGCCCGAGGCATGATTCGAACCTGCGACCGTAGCGGTCACGCGGTTACAGACTGAAGCGCCTAGAACCGCACGGCCACACCGGCCGGCGATTAAGGAGGTGGCTTCCAAAAGTTGCATTTCGTATTTCCCCCCAAACCTCTCACCTTGCTGTACTCCGTGAAATAGGCCTTGGGTATAAGCCAGCGACAGAACGCAAGGGACGGATGTTGCAGCCGTGAGATGTGCTGTCGGCTGATGGCGGGCGAGGCCGGATTAATCAGGCCACTTGCGTCGCGTACCCGTAACCCAACGCGCAGGGTGCACATCACGACGAGCTCGGGCACTGGAGTCACCTTCACACTTGAAATTATATCTGCAGGTACGTTTTCGTCACAAGTCAAATTAAATCTGATGTCCAGTTTCGGTGTTCTAGCATCTAAATTTTATCGGTTGTAGCATCAGGGATCGGGATGTAACATTTATCGAAAACCCAGTCCGTTCTTTTAAAAAATTCGCGTTTTAACAATTCTGTACGGTAGATACATATTCTTTAGAATGATTACTAAATACTGGATTAAAAATAGTTCTTAAACATTTTTCAGACCAGTAACATGCTGTGAGAAGTCACGTTTGCTCGAATGATGGCAGGCCTCAATTCGTAGACGCTGGTTCATGTTTGATGTATTTTAACTTTATGTAGCCCCAATGTCGAAGCATTTCAAGCAATCTCAAAAATTAGTTTTCAAGAACACTACAACATAAATGCGTACGTCATTGACATGGTCTCCACATATGATGAGACCACACTCATCTATAAATTTTCCGACTGTTTCGCTTTATTTGAGGCATAAAAACAAATAGAATGAATTAAAATATGTCATACAAATTTAAAACAAGTATAATAAATGTAAAAAAGGATGAGTGTCCAAGCCTAGAAATGAAAAACAAAATAACTCGCATTTACGGAGGTATTAAATGATTGATATGCAATGAATTATAGATACACAGTGTATGAAAATAACGTCATAACTATCACGTTTACGTATGTATCATGATCAACATTCCATTACACGGATTTCTGCGAAAAAATAATAATAAAACTTGAAGACTTACATCGTGAGTTGGACACTGATACGAGAGCCAGCTCGAATTCTTGGTGCTTAACTGCCTTACGTGTTCATTGTGGCTCAGCTCGCCGTTCTCATAGCTATAATATCGGTCTGATAGGTTCCGTACTTAAAGTTTACAGTAAGAGAATCAAATTGTCTAGCTCTCCTACTCTCAGCTTCCATGGAACCACTCAAATGGATTGCCGTAGAGCTGCTAGCTATTGCTACCAATTGTTCCTCGAAAAATAAGCCAAACGATTTCGCGCTGTTGGAAATTAGCTGTGGACATACCTTCTGTATAATATTCGTTTTTCCGAAGGAGTGAACATCAGTGACCACTGGTCGCACCTGTAATACGTCTTTCGTAGGTTTTTTTTCCCCCCTCACTCTGACGGTACGTTGCTCTTTGCGATAACGCACAGTCAAAATAAAGCTTTGTTTTTTTGCGTGAACTTGGACCGTAATCGCGACCTCTCACTATGATATGGAACGAGACAGTTTTACAATCAAAGGACATCTTCTCAGCTGAAAATACGGCCACATGCCGATTCTTTTACATGGTCTCTTAAGGATACTGTGACCCATTGTTTAACTATGAGGGTTTGATGTAAAGTAATGCTTCGCAATTTTTTGTGTGAAAACTCTTAACGCTTTTTTTTTAAAAAAAGTTTATTAACATTCTACATTTTTGTTCTTCATCTATACATGTTTATTTCTCAACATAGTCACCCTGGCGACGAAAACATTTCTCCTAACGAGACACCAGTTTCTTGATAACGTCACTGTAGAATGTTTGACTTGGTTAACGGAGCCACAACCTCACCTCTGCTTGCGCCGATTCGTCATAATGAAAGTGAAATCCTCTAACGTGTTCTTTAAGACAGATGAAAATCGGATGGGGCCAAGTCGGGACTCTATGGAGGATGATCGGTGACAGTGAACGCAAGGGGTCGGATTGTTGCAGATGACGCAGCACGCGTGTGTGTTCTGGCATTGTCATGCTGTAGGAGAGGGTGCTCCATACGTGGGTGAACACTTCAAATTCGTGATTCCAATTTTCCGAGGATCTCTCACACACCGACATACAGGGTGTTTCAAAAATGACCGGTATATTTGAAACGGCAATAAAAACTAAACGAGCAGCGATAGAAATACACCGTTTGTTGCAATATGCTTGGGACAACAGTACATTTTCAGGCGGACAAACTTTCGAAATTACAGTAGTTACAATTTCCAACAACAGATGGCGCTGCAAGTGATGTGAACGATATAGAAGACAACGCAGTCTGTGGGTGCGCCATTCTGTATGTCGTCTTTCTGCTGTAAGCGTGTGCTGTTCACAACGTGCAAGTGTGCTGTGGACAACATGGTTTATTCCTTAGAACAGAGGATTTTTCTGGTGTTGGAATTCCACCGCCTAGAACACAGTGTTGTTGCAACAAGACGAAGTTTTCAACGGAGGTTTAATGTAACCAAAGGACCGAAAAGCGATACAATAAAGGATCTGTTTGAAAAATTTCAACGGACTGGGAACGTGACGGATGAACGTGCTGGAAAGGTAGGGCGACCGCGTACGGCAACCACAGAGGGCAACGCGCAGCTAGTGCAGCAGGTGATCCGACAGCGGCCTCGGGTTTCCGTTCGCCGTGTTGCAGCTGCGGTCCAAATGACGCCAACGTCCACGTATCGTCTCATGCGCCAGAGTTTACACCTGTATCCGTACAAAATTCAAATGCGGCAACCCCTCAGCGCCGCTACCATTGCTGCACGAGAGACATTCGCTAACGATATAGTGCACAGGATTGATGACGGCGATATGCATGTGGGCAGCATTTGGTTTACTGACGAAGCTTCTTTTTACCTGGACGGCTTCGTCAATAAACAGAACTGGCGCATATGGGGAACCGAAAAGCCCCATGTTGCAGTCCCATCGTCCCTGCATCCTCAAAAAGTACTGGTCTGGGCCGCCATTTCTTCCAAAGGAATCATTGGCCCATTTTTCAGATCCGAAACGATTACTGCATCACGCTATCTGGACATTCTTCGTGAATTTATGGCGGTACAAACTGCCTTAGACGACACTGCGAACACCTCGTGGTTTATGCAAGATGGTGCCCGGCCACATCGCACGGCCGACGTCTTTAATTTCCTGAATGAATATTTCGATGATCGTGTGATTGCTTTGGGCTATACGAAACATACAGGAGGCGGCGTGGATTGGCCTCCCTATTCGCCAGACATGAACCCCTGTGACTTCTTTCTGTGGGGACACTTGAAAGACCAGGTGTACCGCCAGAATCCAGAAACAATTGTACAGCTGAAGCAGTACATCTCATCTGCATGTGAAGCCATTCCGCCAGACACGTTGTCAAAGGTTTCGGGTAATTTCATTCAGAGACTACGCCATATTATTGCTACGCATGGTGGATATGTGGAAAATATCGTACTATAGAGTTTCCCAGACCGCAGCGCCATCTGTTGTTGAAAATTGTAACTACTGTAATTTTGAAAGTTTGTCTGCCTGGAAATGTACTGTTGTCCCAAGCATATTGCAACAAACGGTGTATTTCTATCGCTGCTCGTTTAGTTTTTACTGCCGTTTCAAATATACCGGTCATTTTTGAAACACCCTGTACACTGCTGGCCATTAACATTGCTACAACAAGAAGAAATGCAGATGATAAACTGGTATTCATTGGACAAATATATTATACTTGAACTGACATGTGATTACATTTTCACGCAATTTGGGTGCATAGATTCTGAGAAATCAGTACCTAGAACAACCATCTCTGGCCGTAATAACGGCCTTGATACGCCTGGGCATTGAGTCAACCAGAGCTTGGATGGCGTATACAGGTACAGTTGCCCGTGCAGCTTCAAAGCGATACCACAGTTCATCAAGAGTAGTGACTGGCGTATTGTGACGAGCTAGTTGCTCGGCCACCATTGACTAGACGTTTTCAATTGGTGAGAGATCTGGAGAATGTGCTGGCCAGGGCCGCAGTCGAACATTTTCTGTATTCAGAAAGGCCCGTACAGGACCTGAAACATGTGGACGGGCATTATCCTGCTGAAATGTAGGGTTTCGCAGGGATCGAATGAAGGGTAGAGCCACGGATCGTAACACATTTAAAATATAATGTTCACTGTTCAAAGTGCCGTCAATGCGAACAAGAGGTGGCCGACACGTGTAACCAATGGCACCTCATACCATCACGCCGGGTGATACGCCAGTATGGCGATGACGAATACACGCTTCTACGCGTTCACCCCGATGTCGCCAAACACGGATGCGACCATCATGATGCTGTAAACAGAACCTGGATTTATCCGAAAAAATGACGTTTTGACATTCGTTCAACCAGGTTCTTCGTTGAGTACAGCATCGCAGGCGCTCCTGTCTGTGATGCAGCGTCAGGGGTAACCGCAGCCATTGTCTCCGAGCTGATAGTTCATGCTGCTGCCAACCTTGTGTGAATGCTCTGAAAAGCTAATCATTTGCATATCACAGCATCTTCCTCCTGTCGGTTAAATTTCGCTTCTGTAGCACGTCATCTTCGTGGTGTAGCAATTTTAATGGCCAGCAGTGTAGTTGCGTTACACGCCGCCACGCTACACGCCACAGTTCGGAGCCCTCCAGCGGCAGAGGGTTGCACCTTGCATCATCGAGGCGGGAACGTCGACCGAGTGATATGCACGGCACGCAATACCTCAACCGATACTGAGAACAGTCCGCCTTTTTAGCTGAGTAGCCAGCGTGGATGGCTGCCATGCAGAGGACCTTTGTTCGATTCCCAGTACTGCCAAGGATTTTTCCTTGGTGGGAGTACTGGTATCAGGATCGATTCAGCCTCGTGATACCAGCTATTTGATAGAGTATCAGCGGTTAACGGTCTGGAAAGGCTGCGAAGCGGCGGGGAGAGCGATTTGCTGGTCACATGCCATACCGCATCCGCATGACGCCACAAGACGGAGGATGACACGGCGACCGGTAGACATAAGTTGGGCCTCCACGACATGTCGAGGAGCTCGTTTGTGTTGAGAACAGAATAAAAAAATTCGGAGGCATGACTTTTCAGGTCGCCATCATATATTCAATGTCTCTCTCTCTCCTCGTCTTAAACACACGTATCCTGCCCGGGAATGTAACAATTTATCGCAGGCTCTCTGATTTCAAAGCTCCATATTTTTACATTCTGGAGTGTAGTGGACATACAATTGCTGTGGGCATTACCATCCTTAGATTACCATTTGATCTTGAAGCGCTGGCAGACTTCCGCTTTATTTCTGGCTGGTCTAAGACACCTGCAACCATAATGTCTTCCCTCTTATCAAGTATAATGACATTATCATATATTATTTGAAGAACAAGAAAGGAATGAGAAGCGCCTTAAGTGAAATGGTGTAAAGGAGGTATCACTTAAAGATATTTTGCTCTCCTATCTAGTCACATCAATAACAGACGCTGCGGTATAAAAACACTATCTTAATTTGTAACAGTGGACACTAGAATCAAATGATGGCACCATCTGATGACACCAGTTGGCCAGCCGGGGTGGCCGAGCGGTTCTAGGCGCTACAGTCTAGAACCGCGCGACCGCTACGATCGTAGGTTCGAATCCTGCCTCGAGCATGGATGTGTGTGATGTCCTTAGGTTAGTTAGGTTTAAGTAGTTCTAAGTTCTAGAGGACTGATGACCTCAGAAGTTAAGTCCCATAGTGCTCAGAGCCACTTGACACCAGTTGTTCAGCAAACTTGCGTTAGCCAATGCTCCTGACACTACGGATCTTCCAGATAACTTCTTCAATATGCCGTTACAATATTCTCAGCAACGTAGTATGCCTGTAAGTTCATTAATTGTCCTGAATGAATAAAAAACTTGTTAGCAAAACTGGTTAATTGAAAGAGAATAAGATGTAATGCGGACATATTTAAGTACCACTGTTTCCGTAGGTTTTTGGAGAGGCCATTCATAATGAAGTACATATTATTTGATTCTGCCTCTACGTTTCATTACCAATTGTATTGTGGAAATTAAAGGAAAAAGGAAAAACGAGACTAAGGGGAATAAGCAGTCGGGAAGGTACTGAAGAAACTTTTAGAGAAAGTAGTTACATGGTCTTGTAGTGTACACGCAACAAGGAGGCTGATACGGTTAAAATATACCAATGATACCGAGGATAATACGGGTAACGTAAGTGATGATTGAGCAGATAGAAGACAGGAGAAAAGAGAAAGATGAAACCAGTAGTGGCGATAAAAAAATAAAAAATTAAAAAAAACACAAGGTCGAAAAATAAATTCAGAATGCAAACGCTCAAACCCGGTGGATGGTATATTGATACGATAAGTGGAGAAATGACAGAATTTAAGAGAAATTTAAGGTCTGATATGACGTACCAGAAGGTGCAATAACAGAAAAGGAAACCTAGAGCAAGTATACTCAATGGTGGCATTGAAAAATCATCTGAAGGAGGATATCAATACGTCTATGACCAAGAGAATGGATTATGTGTGAATTTTTTAGAAGCTGAAGAGACAATAGCCGCGGACAAAATGTACCTAAGCTCTTAAGGATTTATTTGATTTGAGCAATTAAGGTAATGTAAAACGGAGAAGTTACACATGATAATACATTTCCCGATGATCTGATTAAGGGGTTGGGGGACAATGACGTAAACAAAATGACTGCACTTGCCAAAAAGATTCATGAAAATGGTAAATGGCGAAATTGCCTAGCAATGATCGCACTACTAAACATGCCAAAAATGGCTCTGAGCACTATGGGACTTAACATCTGAGGTCATCAGTACCCTAGAATTTAGAACTACTTACACCTAAGGACATCACACACATCCATGCCCGAGGCAGGAATCGAACCTGCGACCGTAGCAGTCGCGCGTTTCCAGATTGAAGCGCCTAGAACCGCTCGGCCACAACGACCGGCAAACCAAACATGCCATCAATCTTATTTCACATACAGGGAATTTCTAAACGTTTGGGGAACAAGACAGAAGAGGCAATGGAAAAAGATTAAACTGGCGTTAGAAAAAGGAGGGAGACAAGAGAGGCCAAAGTAATGTTGAAAAAAATGGTTCATATTGAAAGGTCTCTGTTGGATTCCTTTCATGTTTAATTTCTTAAATCTGTTGACATTTATGGAATAAATTCCTCTTCTAAATGTACTGTGGCGTTTCTGACTATCTGGGAGGAGACTGAGCAGTGGAACGTGTTACTTTTACACATAAACAAGAACGATCTGTCACACTACTACACTTTAAAGCACAGTTTATATGTAATTCTTATATGTAATTCATGTCACACAGTCTCATACGGAACCTACATCCGCTTTCTTTTATATACTGTATATGATAAGATACTGTGATCCCCCTTCCCTTTTGTGTGAGAGGATGAATGAGCATATGTATTTCTAGTTGCATGCTTGAGGGTAGCAGACAAGGCTGTCTGCTAGAGAACAGTAGGACCAACGTCGGAACAGGTAGCTACGCTTCCTAAAAGCAAAGAGGTTTCTATTCTTAGTATGGTCCTGTCCGTCCGTTGTCATGTTGGTATAGGAAGCTGCCCCTCTGGCCACTTCCGTTGGTCTTTGTGAGCCACCCCTCAGGAAGCACGCTCGGAAGTAGGGCAGTTGCAGGGTGGCCGTGGCGAGCGTCTGAAGTGGTAAGATCTCCGGCTAAGCGCGTGTCTGTTAAGTCCGTAGGACAATGGATTTCTTAAGTTCAGCCTAACTGAAAATTTAATCACCTTTATTTCAGGTTTAGCTCTAAAATATCCAATGTTATCTTAAACTCCAGCGCAGTGTAATTCTCATGTGAACTTCAGAATATATTCCGGTAGTTGCTTTGTCACTACTTTGTGAGTAAAGTAGAACCACGTGTTGATCAGTAACTCTAACTAGCATCATCAATCTTAAATGCGAGTGTGCGTGAGATTATAACATCTCGTCTTGACAATATTTTTCAATATAGCAACTTTTCTTTATGTTCAACCCACGTGGTGTGTACTTTGCGAGACCACTACCACGTGCTTATATAACTGTTTGACCCATCAGGTTAATAGTAAGACGTTAGTAACCAGTTCAAGGTTTTTCTTTGGTCAATTGCTTTTCGATCTAATTATCAAAATTATTGTGGAGTTGTACGCTTTGTGTAAACCAAGTTGACCACGTGGAGCATGTGGTGTAATCATCAAAGTAGCCTTCAGCTATTCTTTTTGCGAAGACTTCACAAAGAGTTAATATGAATTTAGTATACCAGTGTGTGGTAATTACATGACAGACAGGATTGTGGTATGAACGTAATTTCTTTGGGTAAAAACTGAATCTGTTGGTTGTGGTTAATTTCTTCTTGTTTATGTTTCAATGTTCTTCGTGTGTTATTTTATGAATGGAGTGTTGTATGCAGTTTTCCAAATCTTGGCTCCATATTTTATGTGTTCCGTAAGATTACAATCTCACATTCTTTTCAATCGTAAATAAGGCACCAGCTCAGTTATAACTCACGTATAATATGCTGAAATTTCAATGAACAATCTTAAAATAAATTTACAAATATAAACTGATTTCTTTCTTTTTATTTAAATTCTCTCTTATATATATATATATCACCGGTTGTCGTATGACTATTAAAAGATTATAATTAATGTTCGTCTGGTTGGGAAGTTGGTAAGCTAGACAGGATACCTGGTGAAACAGTTGCTTAGTAATGCAAGATTAACTTCCCCAGACAGCTCACAGCTTTTAACCCACTTTCATTGTCAATTAGCACCGATTTCAGTATAGCAAATTAAAGATACAACATTACAATATGGCTCTGAGCATTATGGGACTCAACTTCTGAGGCCATTAGTCCCCTAGAACTTAGAACTAGTTAAACCTAACTAACCTAAGGACATCACACACTTCCACGCCTGAGGCAGGATTCGAACCTGCGAACGTAGCGGTCACGCGGTTCCAGACTGCAGCGCCTATAACCGCACGGCCACTTCGGCCGGCAAGTAATGTTGAATTAACTGACCTGAAAGAGGTTAAACAGTCAAAATACCTGGGAAATCTCACAACAAAATATGCTTATTGCACCATTGATATCTGCTGTTGGATTACCGTTGCCAAAGAGACGATAAAGAAAAAATTAAAAAAAAAAAGAAATAAAATCTGTGCTAACTGGGATTATTCCTATTGGCTTACAGAAAAAAAATGATTAAATCTTACTTATGAGTCGAGTCACAGTGTAGGTCAAAAACCTGAACGCTAAGGAAATAATATAGAAATAATTTAGAGAGCATTGATATGTGACGTTGGAGGATACGAAAGATAAAGTGGCAAAACAATAATAAAAGAAGTGGTGCTGAAACGAGCTGAAAAATGGATATAAAATTTGGAAAATATCATTGACAAAAATCCAGTTGGTTAGGACACGTTTTGAGATGTAATTGTTTTCTACATGACTCTACAGAAGGCAATGTAGAAGGGAAAAGTAGGGAAGAGCTCGTTCGACTGCTAACTTCAAGACCAAATGAAAATACTTATAGCTGAAGAAAGACGCCGAAGACTGAAAAAATGGGAAAGAATAACCATAATCAAAATCCAAGGTAGAATGGGTTAACCTTCACAACCTTCCATGGATCCTAAAGCAGATACAACGCTGATGATGATAATTGTCGGTATATCGACTGTACCAATCTCTGTCTTCCTGTAACTGACACTTCTTGTAATCATTGTGAAACTTCGTTAAGGCACATCTTTTTTGCATTCAACCACTATGCAAAATAATGGTATTTGTCTCTACTTCATGCTATGTCCACCGAAAGGGGAAAGTGTAGTAAAAACGATTACCCTTGAAATTTTGGCACACCAGTGCTATATGTTCGCAAAGAGTTTAACACAAAAGGCGTTTTAAACTACTTAGCACTGCGCAAGAAAGTGAATTTGTGTTCGTTAAGGCAAACTGCAGTCGTGGTGAGCATGAATTACCTTCTCCTTTCCACGATCTTGGAGTAGCATAGCTCAAATCTTATTTGGTTGTGTTAACATAGTTTCTGTGAGGTATCTCGAAAAAAACTGATCAAAGTCGCTTCCATAATTAAGAACATGGTAGATTACATCCTTCATTCTCATACAGCAGCTGATTTAGTATTCATCTATGTTTCACTATCAACTAGACAATAATTATGAACTAAGTTTGAACAACGTGAAACAACATCTATCGAATTGATCTTGCGAATTAACGTGAAATGACATCTGGATTACAATGACAAAGTGAGTGCCACTCGAACACGGTCAGCATGAAAGGTGATGTTGTTGTCAGTTTTCCGTTATCTGTGCCCGCAAAACGCTGCATCAGCGGCTGTACATTCATGTAGTTGGGTCGTTATGGATGTATCACTTTTTTGAGCCCTTTCACTGCTAGCTTCAGACGTCCTGTTGGGTAAATGTTGCACAGTGAAACGAATCGCAAAAGGAAAACGAGTCGCAACTGTTACAATTAAAACTGCAACCATCATCGTGACTGGCGCTTGAAGTAATAACCGATAAAACAACGATGAACAAAAATGAAGCAGGAACAACCAATTTTCTAACTGATTATTGCTACCTAAGACGATAATTGAATGTCACCCGCTTTTATATTTTTCTCGAAGTAACAAAGAAATATGTGAAAAATTATTGCCTCGAGTAAACGTAGGATTATTATTAACATTAGAAAATAAGTTGGTATTGTAAACATTTACTCTCAGTGGAAATAACTCGTTTTCATCTTTCAGTCACTTTTAATGGTACTTTTACTATGGATATTAGTGCCCAAAACGTAAGCATAATCGGTAAGACAGGAAAGTGGAATTACGAAAAGAGAACAATCACAGTAAATACCCATACACATTTTAGTTAGTTGGCCTCATTCGTCTGGAGAGAAAAGGAAGGAAGAAAGAGTGTAACGTTCCGACGGCGATAAGGTCATCAGAGATGGAGCTCAAGCTGAGAAGCAAATCGGTTGCGCCCCTTCGAAGAGATCTTTCCAGCATGCGCCTTTCGCGATTTGTGAAAATAGCGGAAAAGTTATATATGGATAGCCGGACGTGGATTTCAGTCATCTCACCACTAGCCACATCACTCGGTCGTTGTTGAGCAGTGATCGTGGGGACCTCAGGCTCGAATGTAGGTTATAAATCTCCTACAACAATGTGTTTGTTATGTACAAACGACCCTGCGATAGATACGTGTGTGACTGTGTGCTGCAGGTGTAAATTAAAAATGACTCGTTGACGAAAGCAGAGCGACACGTTTCGTCACAGGCTCGAAAGCGTCACAGAGATGCTCAGCCAACTCCAGTGGCAGTTGCTGCAAGAGAGAGGTTCTGAATCACGGTATAGTCTGCTCTTAAAAATCCGAAAGTGCACATTCCTAGTAGAGTCAAGCAGTATATTGGTTCCTCCTATGTATATCTTATGAAAAAGACCACGAAGATAGTATCAGAAAGATTCGAGCCCACTCGGGGGCTTACGATAAATCGTTCTTCCCGCGAACCATTTGCTATTGGAACAGGAAATTATCCAATTCTCCCGTGGACGAACGTTGTACACTGATTTGAGTTTCGCCAAAATCTCAAAAAAAAGTTTAAATTACCACAACCAATGCTTAACCTGGGGAAATTACTACTTGTGCACGCAGAATTGTCAGAGAAATATGTTGAAGTAAGTGCGGAATAACTGGATTCTAACAATTTATGTATGATATGTCATAGCGTAGTGCAGTAGGGAAGACTGTTGTACCTAGAGGTTAGTGTATCTAGAAAAACACGATGTTTTTGGTAGGTACTTCAATCTAGTGGCTGATTTTAGAATCACATGAAAGAATGGACACTAGATACCGCCATAAGCAGTTTAATCCATTTTCTATAGTTCGTGTTGTTGTTAGACAACGCGGCATTTGCGTATATTTTTCGCGTTCTACACATTTTAGTGTTGCATTATACATGTGTTACAGTTATATGGAATACACTAAGTAGCTCATATATATAGGAGACCGCGCATTGGAAACTAGTGCGGCCCATACCTGAGTACTGCCCGAGTGTTTGGGGTCCCCACCAGGTCAGATTAAAGGAAGAGATCAAAGGAGTTCAAAGGCGAGCATCTAGATTTGTTACCGGTAGCTTCGATCACCACACGAGTATTAAGGAATCTTCGGAGGGAAGACGTCCTTCTTGAGAAACACCATTCAGAAAATTTAGAGAACCGGAATTCGAAGCTGACTGCAGAACGATTCTACTGTCGTCAGCGTACATTTCGCCCCGAAGATAAGATAAGATTAATTAACACTTGTACGGAGGCATATAGATAGTCGTTTTTCTCTCCCCCTATTTACGAGTGGAGCAGGAAGGGAAATAACTAGTAGTGGTACAAGGTACCTTCCGCCATGCACCATAAGGTGGCTTGCAGAATATGTCTGTAGTTGTAGATGTAGATGTAGAAGAATACAGCACAAAAAAATACATGGGCTGTATCACATTAATTACTGATCATCATTCGCTGTTGTTCCATGGACGCCATGTCTGAAATTAATAAATACCTTAATCTCAAACAAGACAATTAGAGACGATGAAATGCTTTCTGAGTTACTAAAATCATTGGATGCTGCAGTAACTGTATAATACTGAATCTAGTGGTAAAACACAAAAAGATCCTCATGATTTCCTGTATATCGTCACATTATCCGATTTTTTTTGTAGTTTAAAGTAGCCCTAATGAAAATGTACAAAGATACCAAAAGAAATTGTCTTGCAACACATCACGGAATTAACTTTGAAGATTAATAGAAGCAAGATACACGATGATAATTTAATGAATGTAATAATGAAGAAGACACAGTACAGAAGTGAAGGAATCTTATACTACACAGGATGCAAAATTACCAAGTTTGCTTAATCAAGAGACAAGGAAAATGCAGTATATACAGCGACGACGATAATTTTCTTCGGCAAGAGAAAGATTCTGGTGGCTAACGATGACCTGGAATTAAAAAACCAATGTCTAAAACAGTCATGTATTGGTTATTATTATAGGAAAATGAAACATGAACTACGAAAAATAAATAAGAGAGTATGACTTCAGAAACACTTGAAACATATTCCAACATGCAGATATTTTAGGACAACTACAGTGATGAAATATCTAATAGATCAGTTTTAATTTTATGAAAGCTATCAAATGGTTCAAATGGCTCTGAGCACTATGGGACTTAACATCTATGGTCATCAGTCCCCTAGAACTTAGAACTACTTAAACCTAACTAACCTAAGGACATCACACACATCCACGCCCGAGGCAGGATTCGAACCTGCGACCGTAGCAGTCACGCGGTTCCGGACTGAGCGCCTAGAACCGCGAGACCACCGCGGCCGGCCTATGAAAGCTATCCTTGGCAAACTGAGACAGTGAAAGAAATAGGGATATCAACATGCCAGAGACGTGTGTACGTGAATTATATTGATTATATACAAAAGAAATCAACAAAATTCATAGACACGCGTTTTTAGCATGAAGGTCCTTCCATAACAACAGAAGGCCCTCTTGATCAAGTGATGACTTCGAAATGTAGAATGGCATAGTAAAAATGTTACAAAGCAGTGGACGGAATTTTTTATTAACGTTTCCATATGGCTTTAAGTAGAGGGTTCGACAAAGAACTTGACTAGAACAGTGGTCTGATATATAAATGTGCCCTGAGAGATCCAGCTTGAGAGACTATTAACAATCAAGTGATTGTTATAGAACGGTTTAGGCACTTTCGAGTTACAGCTGAGGAACAAAACCAACTCATTGGCGTAAGTACATTGAACATTAGGCGTACGGGCTACGGAGGCCAGCAGGCTGAAGGCTGAGCGGAAAACCTCCTGCCCCCAGGCTGCATAGTCGGAGAGGTCATCTCGCAGCCGCAACCGCAACCGCAGCGGTCAAAACAGGAATCCTCCATCTCTCCAGGCGCCTCTCTCGTCTGCTGCTAGTATATTATTCCGTTTTAACCCTAAGCTTGTTGTCATATTCGTATTCTTCCTAACTGGAAATAAATTACGAACATTTTTTGTCATTAAATACCGAAGTTCCTGCGTTGCTAAGCTAGTAATCTGAAGTGGAAAAAGGACTAGTGCAGTTAAACAAATAGTAGTGTTGTCATTAGACTTCCTTATAAACACATCGAGCTACCTCAGGTATCTCTGACAAGTGGGCGTAATCGAATTATCAGGAAATCTCAGGTCGGCAGCTCGTAGTCTGTTGGTTAGCGGCGCTACCTTCTGATGGCAGGGTCCCGGTGTCCATTCCCGGCCGGTTGGGACGTTTTCTTTGTTCGGGCACCGGGTGTTTGAGTTGTTCCAGTTTTATCTTCATCGACGCGCAAGTCACTGAAGTGACGTCAAATAGAAAGACTTGAACCAGGCGGCCGAACATGCAAGGCGGTGCCTCCCGGCCAATAATGCCATACGGTCATTTTATAAAATCTGACGAATTTTTTTTGATTATAATAATCTTAAACATAATGGATATTATGCTCAGCAGGAATGGAGAAGGAAAACGAATTAAATCGTTTGTACTTGATAAATCAGTTATCTGTATAAGATAGTAAAAACAGACGTGGAATTGTGACAAGGAGACGTTAAAACGGATGCATGTTCGGGGACGAACTAAATTTCCTTTGCAAGTTCCAAGAATTTGAAGAGGCTACTTGACAGATAATGTCAAGAATAAGAACACATCTCCGCAGTTGAATTTTCATTTGAAACGAATAAACGTGTTAAACAGTGCGTTCTATTCTCCCACCACAGAGTACGACGAGGAACTATTAATCACGTTCTTTTACGGATGCAGCAACTTGTGGACACCTACGGTGCTCATAGAGAACAATTTGTGTAAGCGGCAGTTAATAATAAAATCAACGTTATGTCCTTCTCACTTGACTGACCATTCCGTTTCTATCCCATTACATAAGGAAACATTTCTATACGGCTCCCCTGCATTCGCAGCTCCAGTTTTGCACCTGGTGGCCAAAATCGGAACTAAATCTTTTCCCAGCGTAAATAGATTCGACATTAACACATTAGCATATGTACGAAGTTTCGCTGCCATACAGTAATTGCAAAATGGTTAAAATGGCTCTGAGCACTATGGGACTTAACTGCTGAGGTCATCAGTCCCCTAGAACTTAGAACTACTTAAACCTAACTAACCTAAGGACATCACACACATCCATGCCCGAGGCAGGATTCGAACCTGCGACCGTAGCAGTCGCGCGGTTCCGGACTGATGCGCCTGAAACCGCTCGGCCCTCGCGACCGGCACGATAATTGCAGCCCACACTGGATCTCCGTGAGTAGCTCCACTTTAAGTATAACCATGCGTTAGTAATTTATTGCGACTCTAGTAATAGTTACTACTTCATCAGATAACTAATTTAGTAGTGAAGCCCAGTACCAACTGCTGCTATAACAACAGCATGTGAATATTTTATGGTTTACTTTTGTCTTAGCGCTAGATATTGGTACTGATTTCTTTTATAAATCTAGTGAGTAGTAGAGTACCAGTAGATCACTGTGACAGTTTCAGTGAGTAGATGCGGGTAGGGCAATGCATTGTTCCATAAGTGTGGTCCTACTGCACAGACACATTTCTACACCAGAAATATGTTTCAGTTCGAATGTTGTCTACAGAGCGCCCTCTGTAGTGTTAGGTAGTTTAGGAGAGAAATTTAGAAATATCTTATGCTGCTTACTCGTTTCCATTAACGTTTCTAACGCGCAAACAATGAATCAAATGTTCTCTGTGTTTTTTTTTTCGCAGAATTGTTATTTAGTTTCTCACTGGAATTTCACACCGAGGGCATGCAGCAAATACAATCGTTTCCACATTCTACCATAAAGTAAGGTAGTTCTGTTGCTAAGCTTTGGAACGTTCAACAGCAGAGGAAACCATAAATGGTGACGTTGACGACCCCCTCAAATATCGTACATTGTATTTATTAACGTTAAAGGTGGAAGTAGTATTTTTCTTCAACTCAAATGACCGTGTTGATTGCCAGTTTGTAGAAAGTTTTTGTTTCACGAGTTTTAGGAACACAAACCATGAGGAACGGTAACTTTACCAGAATGTGGTAATGAAGAATAGCTCTCTCAACATTTATAAGTAAGATGTAATTTTGCTCGTTGAAAGAATCGTAAAGCATGTACGGAAGTTATTTTGCCCTAAACCTATCGATCCTGACAGATAATTTCAGTAATATATCTATAATTAACGTACAGGTTCCCCGTCTTCATTTTAGTAATTTGGGATTAGCAAGTTACTTGCAGGCGATTTTCATGTCAGTTATGACGGTGCAAATATAACTACAATACAACATCAAGCCCCGAGCGGCGAAAATTCCCTACCCGTGCGGGAATCTAGACTGCGGAAGTTGACTTAGCGACTGAGACACCACGTTTGCATGAAGAAAGAGCAGGATCCCAATTCTTGCCTGGCCGTCATGATTTGACTCTTCCATGGTTTCACTAGATTAAGACACAAAGGAATTACTGTCGTTGGCTGCGACCGTGTATTGATTGAAATCAATGGATAAGGTTGAAAATACATGCTGGACTCGGATTCTAATCCAGGTCTCCTGCTTACTAAATAGATGCACTAACACTTTTTTCTTGTATTTTGTTCGTTGTATTTGGTCGTAGCGGACGTCACATAATATCCGTTGAAATTCGTTGTTGATCGCTTCACTTAGTTTTCTCATTACACAGACGAGCCAGTTCTCTGACCGAACACGTTGGGCTACCGTGCCGGCGCCACTGAGCCCTCCGGACACAGAGCTCATTGAAACTGCGCGGACTACCTCTAGCACCCCTCCTGTCACACCTAAATTCTCAACTTAGCCACACACTACGAATGTAGTGTCCCTTCCTCATTATCTTCATTACTCGTGGCATTTCGCTGTTTCCGTAAGAGTTCGAGACTGATGTGCATATGCACTGAAGATATCATTGGTCGTCTCGCCTTAATTATTTATGTATACAGGGAGATCATAATTCAATTTAAACTCTCAAACTGCTGTACAAATAGCACCACTGGTCAGAATGATGTCAAAGTGCAACTGAATATTATCGGAGAAGGGGGAAAACGAATGGCAAAAGAAAAATACATAGTTACAAAATGTAGCAATAGATGGCGCTGTAAGCATCATAATTTAACAGTAGTCGACTGAAAATGACAAATGAATCATACAACAATGCCTAAGGTGTACTTTTGACGTTAAACAAACTGTACTATTCAGTGTGCATGGGTGTACGGGTGTGATACTGTTTGTAACGTAAGCCCATCCACCACGGCAAGGTCATATGACATTGGATGGGAAAAATCGGTTTTTAATTGTCAGCGGTTTGTAATTGTCCTGAGGCCAAAAACCGCATAAAAAGGATAAATCACATCGGTTTTTAATTGTTCTGAGGCCAAAAACTGCATAAAAGCATCAACCACATCGGTTTTTAATTGTCCTGAGGCCAAAACCCGCATAAAGCGCTCAATCAAAATCAAATCGGATCATTAATTTCCGTGTGACTGGCGCAAAACATGTTCAATAAGCTGTCCACCGTTTTCTTCAACAAGATTAAATCGAGAAACAGCATGTTCCACAACTGATCGAAGTGTTTCCGGGGTCACGTTCAGAATGTGTTGCACAATGCGTGCCTCCAGTGCAGCTAAGTTTGCAATCGGAACACTGAACACAACATCTTTCAGATAGCCCCATAGCCAGGAGTCACGCAGATTAAGAGAGCTGATCGGGACGGCCAGGCTGTAGGGAAATGGCGGCTGATAATTCTAGCGTTTCCGAAATGGCGCTTCGGCAGCTGCTTAACTGGATTTCCAATACTGAGCGTCTCTCCTGCAGAGTCTTCCACTGGAGTTTATCTATCATCTCCGTAACGCTTTCGCGATTACTAAATGATCCTGTAACGAAGCGCGCTGCTCTCCGTTGGATCTTCTCTATCTCTTCTATCAACCCTATCTGGTACGGATCCCACACTGGTGAGCAGTATTCAAGCAGTGGGCGAACAAGTGTACTTTAACCTACTTCCTTTGTTTTCGGATTGCATTTCCTTAGGATTCTTCCAATGAATCTCATTCTGGCATCTGCTTTACCGACGATCAACTTTATATTATCATTCCATTTTAAATCACTCCTAATGCGTACTCCCAGATAATTTATGGAATTAACTGCTTCCAGTTGCTGACCTGCTATATTATAACTAAATGATAAGGGATCTTTCTTTCTATGTATCCACAGCAAAATGTTCAAATGTGTGTGAAATCTTACGGGACTTAACTGCTAAGGTCATCAGTCCCTAAGCTTACACACTACTTAACCTAAATTATCCTAAGGACAAACACACACACCCATGCCCGAGGGAGGACTCGAACCTCCGCCGGGACCAGCCGCACAGTCCATGACTGCAGCGCCTTAGACCGTTCGGCTAGTATCCACAGCACATTACACTTGTCTACATTGAGATTCAATTTCCATTCCCTGCACCATGCGTCAATTCGCTGCAGATCCTCCTGCATTTCAGTATAATTTACCATTGTTACAACCTCTCGATATACCACAGCATCGTCCGAAAAAAGCCTCAGTGAACTTCCGATGTTATCCACAAGGTCATTTATGTATATTGTGAATAGCAACGGTCCTATGACACTCCCCTGCGGCACGCCTGAAATCACTCTTACTTCGGAAGTAAGAGAATGGCATGCTGCGTTCTGTTATCTAGGAACTCTTCAATCCAATCACACAATTGGTCTGATAGTCCATATGCTCTTACTTTGTTCATTTAACGACTGTGGAGAACTGTATCGAACGCCTTGCGTAAGTCAAGAAACACGGTATCTACCTGGGAACTCGTGTCTATGGCCCTCTGAGTCTCGTGGACGAATAGCGCGAGCTGGGTTTCACACGCTCGTCTTTTTCGAAACCCATGCTGATTCCTACAGAGTAGATTTCTAGTCTCCAGATTCAGTGGAGTGCTGGTAGACGAGCTTGGCTGCGTTAAGGGGCGGCGGCACGTGGAGCAGCACGTGGGGGCAGGGAGCACGCAGCAGCGGCACACGTGTCGCCGTCGCGTTGGTCCAGCTGCCAGCTGCCGCCGCCGCTGCCTTCCCTCCTCCTGCTGACGTCTGCGTCTGACGCTTCACATCTTGCGTCACTGGCGTTCCGTGCTCAGACGGTTCAGTTTCAGGGTCTGGCGTACAGTCACTGTTCTCTTTCTTCGTGCCTGTAATCTCTTGTCGCTTTATTCTGTGATACAGTTCATGACACTATACAGGGTGAGTCACCTAACGTTACCGCTGGATATACCTATTTCGTAAACCACATCAAATACTGACGAACCGATTCCACAGACCGAACGTGAGGAGAGGGGCTAGTGAAATTGTTTAATACAAACCATACAAAAATGCACGGAAGGGATGATTTTTAACACAAACCTACGTTTTTTTAAATGGAACCACGTTAGTTTTGTTAGCACATCTGAACATATAAACAAATACGTAATCAGTGCCGTTTGTTGCATTGTACAATGTTAGTTACATCCGGAGATATTGTAACCTAAAGTTGACGCTTGAGTACCACTCCTCCGCTGTTCGATCGTGTATATCGGAGAGCACTGCAACATACATCGCGTTTCTACAGAATGATCTGCCAACGTTGCTCGAAAATGTCCCACTGAAAACGCGTCGACGTATGTGGTATCAGCATGATGGTGCACCTGCACATTCCACAATTAACACTAGGCTGACCCTTGGCAGGATGTTCGACGGGCGTTTCATAGGACGTGGAGGACGCATAAATTGGCCAGCCCGTTCTCCTGATCTTACACCTCTGCTCTTCTTTCTGTGGGGTACGTTAAAGGAGAATGTGTACCGTGATGTGCCTACAACCCCAGAGGATATGAAACAACGTATTGTGACAGCCTGCGGCGACATTACACCAGATGTACTGCGGCGTGTACGACATTCATTACGCCAGAGATTGCAATTGTGTGCAGCAAATGACGGCCACCACATTGAACATCTATTGGCCTGACATGTCGGGACACACTCTATTCCACTCCGTAATTGAAAACGGAAACCACGTGTGTACGTGTACCTCACCCCTCATGGTAATGTACATGTGCGTCAGTGAAAAAGACCAGTAAAAAGGTGTTAGCATGTGGACGTAATGTGCTGTTCCAGTCTCTTCTGTACCTAAGGTCCATCACCGTTCCCTTTGGATCCATATGTAATTCGGTGCTCTCCGATACACACGATCGAACAGCGGAGGAGTGGTACTCAAGCGTCAACTTTAGGTTATAATATCTCCGGATGTAATTAACATTTTACAATGCAACAAACGGCACTGATTACGTATTTGTTTATATGATCAAATGTGCTAGCAAAACTAACGGGCTGCCAGTTAAAAAAACGTAGGTTTGTGTTAAAAAACATACTTCCGTGCATTTTTTTATGATTTGTGTTAATCAATTACACTAGCCCCTCTCCTCACGTTCGGTCTGTGGAATCGATTCGTCAGTATTTGATGTGGTTTACGAAATATATCCAGCGGCAATGTTAGGTGACTCACCCTGTATATATTGACAAAAACACTGTAGATTTGCATAAAAAGTTAACAAGACTGTATCCAAAAAATACGCTGAATATATAACTTATTATCCAATCCGGTAATGTGTATCGTTACTGATGCTGGAAAGCAGCTGTTCTCATCAATAAAGGAAATATATTCCCTATACAGGGTGAAAAGTATTTAAACCGACAAACTCTGGGAAGCTGTAGGGGACATCAAAACAAATATTTTTCCCTAACGTCATTTTTTCCTATAGGGAGTATTTAAACCGGTAGAGGAAGATTTCTCTGGCGACAAATTAATTAAACCAACAAAACTGTCCAGAGGGGACACATCTGGGGATCGAGCAGGCCATGGGACAGGACCACCTCTGCCAATTCACGTTTCTGGGAACCGTCGGTCCAGGAATCGACGCACACGACGACTGAAATGTGCCGGCGCCCCGTCATGTTGGAACCACATGCGTTGTCTTGTAGGGAACAGGACGTTTTCCAGCAATTCTGGCAATGCTCTGGCGAGAAAATTGTAATAGTGCCTGCCATTTAATGGCCTAAGCACCAGATACGGCCCAGTTAAACAATCCCCAACAACACCGACCCACACATTAACGAAGAACCGCACTTGATGAGCGCTAGTAACTGTGGCATGTGGATTATCCTCACTCCAAACATGTGAATTGCACATGTTGAAGACTCCATCACGACCGAAAGTTGCTTCATCGGTAAACAACACAGAGGATGGAAATGTAGGATGCATTTCACAGTGTCCCAGGTACCACTGCGAAAACTGTGCTCTGGGTGGATAATAAACTGGTTCCAGGTTGTGGACACGCTGCAAGTGAAATGTACGTAACAATTGCTGTCGAAGGACTGTTCTTACATTCGTCTGATTCGTCCCCATGTTACGTGCAATTGTACGAGTGCTGATTGGCGGATCCCGCTCCACATGCTGCAAGACAGCTTCCTCAAATTGCAACGTTCTTACCGTGCGACGGCGTCCTTGTCCAGGTAATATGCTAAATGATGCAGTCTCACGCAGACGTTGGTACACAGCAGCAAAGATCGTCTGATGCGGGATACGGCGATTAGGATATTGTTGTTGATAAACCCGCTGTGCAGCTCGTCCGTTGTGGCGCGCTACGTAGTACGCACGAAGCATGTCAGTGTACTCACTCCAGGTGTATCGCTCCATTAGTAAACAGAGACAATGCACTACTACACTGGTGGACAGCAGTTACCTACAACTGAAGAGCGTAATACGCCCTCCAACAACTAAAGATCGTAATACGACCTCTAACAACTGAAGAGCGTAATACGGACTCCACTGGTTTAAATACTCCTCATAGGAAAAAAATATTTGTTTTGATGTCCCCTAAAACCTCCCAAAGTTTGTCGGTTTAAATATTTTTCACCCTGTATGAGTCCATCATAATGAATATTTTGTGAACAAAAGCATATAGATCGCTTAATGTACTGGTTGTTCTGTGATGATGTTTCGAAGTTTCGTGGATGATGGGTAAATCTGTTAGTTTGAGGTAAGGGATCCTGGTCCGGAAACGACAGAGTCGTAGGTTATAAACGAAAATCGTTCTTATACTTATGACAATGGAATACATGTACCGGTACTGTTGTTGCTAAGGTTGTAGGGTAGGTAACTTTCAGAGGTGGTGGTATAGGCCAAAACAAGGAAAAAGGCGCCAATAAATACGGACTCCTAGAATGCGTACCTTAAGGGCTATGGGCACTTGTTCAGTAGAGGTGACGCTTCTGAGAGTAGCGAAGAATTACAGGTGCTCGTAGCTCTTACGGCATGAATTTCACACGCTATGTTTAGGAGATATTTTTGTCTTGTTTTGGTCCATACTATCACCTCTGAAAGTTATCCATCCCATAATCTTAGCAACAACAGTACCGGTAGATGTATTCCACCGTCAGAGGTATAGAATGATTTTCGCTCATAATTTTCTACTCAGTCGTTTCCAGACCAGAGCCCCTGACACAAATGTTTTCCCTTCTCTACCATCCCTGAAAGTTTGTAACATCATCACGGAATCACCCAGTATTTCTTTATTTATTACTGCCAGCATCAGATCTGTAATTAACGTAGGATTAAAGAATCATAAAGACCGACAGGTGTCCTATACAACATCAAGCTACCAAAGACGAAAAACTAAAAAAATTAATTATTTTTACTTTTCACTCATCAGAACTTAGAACTTGTTAAATAAAGATCAATGTTGGCGTCAAGAACATACACCTAACGACGACGTCAATTGATAAATTGGCACATAAAATGATACAAAGATGTAAGCTCTAGCCGACAGGTGGTGCTAGTGTGAGGAACGTTGCCTTTAATTTTTTTGCTTTCATACTTATAGAAAGGGAGACAGTCTTTAAAATACAAACATTTTAATTCCAAATATAAAACACAATTGAAATGAGAATAGTTACAATTAATTGCTGCCATTTGAAAAGTTAATTTTATATACAACTATACTCATTTAATTAATGTAATTTGTATGTTTGTAATAAGAAGACTGTCTTGCTTTAAATATGCAGGAAAGGAATTGTAGGCAACTTCATCCACACTGGCGTCAGCTGTCGTCTAGAACTTATATCTGTGTATAATGATTTGTACGAATTTGTCAGATGATGCCCCGATTACGTACAGTTTATCGATGCTGCACTGAGCTTTGGTTTGCAGGATTTAAGTTTTCATGAAAAAATGTTTTTAAAAATTTAACTTTCTGATGTTCAACCTTTTGTAGTTTGATGCCTGTCTCTTTTTATGTTCCGTTAATAGCCGGCCGGGGTGGCCGAGTGGTTCTAGGCGCTACAGTCGCAGGTTCGAATCCTGCCTCGGGCATGGATGTGTGTGATGTCCTTAGGTTAGTTAGGTTTAATTAGTTCTAAGTTCTAGGGGACTGATGACCTCAGGAGTCAAGTCCCATAGTGCTCAGAGCCATTTGAACCATTTTTGTTCCGTTAATATTAATTACAGATCTGACGGCGGCACTAGCCGAAACGGCGTAGTAAAAAAAAAAAAAAAAAGAGAACATTAAGCAATGTAGACGGTTTTATTCACAAAGCAGATATTCTCGACAACTTGCGATTTCCTTTAAGATGATGTGCCTAGGGTGTATCGCCTAAGACTAAACCAGATTCAACTGCTGCATCAGGTGATCTGTTCATAAAGTCAGAATTATTACTTGATTCAACCATTATGATCCAGTTTTTCCACGAACGTCTCGTACCATTTCACGTCGGTGCAGGGGTGGTCTCTCAAACAACTAGAACTACAACTGTAGAAGCTACTTTCTAGTGTTTGGCGAAGAGTACTTCAAGTACCGCTATCTACCCCCACCCCTTGCGTGCTCCATTCACAAATGGCCCATGGGAAGAATGATTTTCAGTAAACCTGCACACGAAATCTAATTTCTCTGATTTTCTCTTCTTAGTCATTTGGCGAGAGTTGTGTGGGAGGCAGTAACATGTTGATAGGCTCTTCTTGGAACGAACACCTTCACAGTTTCAGTAGTAAACGTCTTTGGGATGTACTGCGTCTTTCTTGTAACCTCTACCACTGGACTTTACTGAACATCTCCATAACGCACTCCTTCAGCTCAAACGATTCGTGACGAAAGACGCCACGTCTCAAAAAAATGTTCAAATGTGTGTGAAATCTTATGGGACTTAACTGCTAAGGTCATCAGTCCCTAAGCTACACACTACTTAACCTAAATTATCCTAAGGACAAACACACACACCCATGCCCGAGGGAGGACTCGAACCTCCGCCGGGATCAGTCGCACAGTCCATGACTGCAGCGCCGACACCGCTCGGCTAATCCCGCGCGGCTCGCCCCTTCCCGATGGATCTTGTCAATAAATCCCGTTTAACAAGTGTCCCAGACTTATGATTAACAATCGAGAATTGTTTTGCAAAGATGAATTACATTTGCTATAATTCTCCCAACGAATCTCAGTCGGGCACCTGCTTTTACTGCTATTCGTTTATATGGTCATTTCACTTTTGGTTGTTCCGGGTAGTTCCTCCTAGCTATTTCACGTAGTTACTGTTTTCATTGATTTACCCGCCCGGATAACCACGCACGTTGGCATGGCGCTTCCGGGATTCAGGAAGGCGCTCCAGCCCAGGATCAAATCCGACCGGTGGATTAAACGGACGGTGTGCTGGCCAACCGGGATTTGTAGCCGATTCCCACATCGAGCTAAGTGAATACCGGGCTACTACCCATGCAAACACGTAGAAACGTAAAGAAACGAGGTAGGGCTAGGAAAAAGAAGAAACTGCTTCCACTGATCTGATGCCTATAGCGTAATCGAACTGTAGTGAATCTCTTAGTCTATTTATGCTTAATATGCTTCATTTACTATCATTCAGGAGCTTCCAGCGTTATCCACTTGATCATTAATATATATGTTAGACAATAACGTCCCTATAACACTCCCTTGGAGTACTCCCGAATTTACCTTTACATCAACTGAGTTTTTTTTTTTTTTTTTTTTTTTTTCTTTTTTTTTCTCAGTAGATAAGGGATCGTTGATTTTGACCCAGGTGACGGATTAAAACTGGATCCTTGAACCGTACTCTTTCTGTTTCAACATAACCACCAGATTGCTTTACAGTGTTCCAACTCTCATATTACACTACTGGCCATTAAAATTGCTACACCACGAAGATGACGTGCTACAGACAGGAAGAAGATGCTGTGATATGCAAATGATTAGCTTTTCAGAGCATTCACACAAGGTTGGCGCCGGTGGCGACACCTACAACGTGCTGACATGAGGAAAGTTTCCAACCGATTTCTCATACACAAACAGCAGTTGACTGGCGTTGCCTGCTGAAACGTTGTTGTGATGCCTCATGTAAGGAGGAGACACGCGTACCATCACGTTTCCGACTTTGATAAAGGCCGGATTGTAGCCCATCGCAATTTCGGTTTATCGTATCGCGACATTGCTGCTCGTATTGGTCGAGATCCAATTGAGACTGTTAGCAGAATATGGAATCGGTGGGTTCAGGAGGGTAATACGGAACGCCGTGCTGCATCCCAACGGCCTCGTATCACTAGCAGTCGAGATGACAGGCATCTTATCCGCATGGCTGTAACGGATAGTGCAGCTACGTCTCGATACCTGAGTCAACAGATCGGGACGTTTGCAAGACAACAACCATCTGCACGAACAGTTCGACGATGTTTGCAGTAGCATGGACTATCAGCTCGGAGCCCATGGCTGCGGTTACCCTTGACGCTGCATCACAGACAGGAGCGCCTGCGATGGTGTACTCAACGACGAACCTGAGTGCACGAACGTCAAAACGTCATTTTTTCGGATGAATCCAGGTTATGTTTACGGCATCATGATGGTCGCATCCGTGTTTGGCGACACCGCGGTGAACGCACATTGGAAGCGTGTATTCGTCATCGTCATACTGGCGTATCACATGGCGTGATGGTATGGGGTGCCATTGGGTACACGTCTCGGTCACCTCTTGCTCGCATTGACGGCTCTTTGAACAGTGGACGTAGCATTTCCGATGTGTTACGACCCGTGGCTCTACCATTCATTCGATCCCTGCGAAACCCTACATTTCAGCAGGATAATGCGCGACCGCATGTTGCAGGTCCTGTACGGGGCTTTCTGGATACAGAAAGTGTTCGACTGCTGCCCTGGCCAACACATTCTCCAGATCTCTCACCAATTGAAAACGTCTGGTCAATGGTGGTCGAGCAACTGGCTCGTCACAATACGCCAGTCACTACTCTTGACGAACTGCGGTATCGTGTTGAAGCTGCATAGACAGCTGTACCTGTACACGCCATCCAAGCTTTGTTGGCCTCAATGCCCAGACGTATCAAGGCCGTTATCACGGCCAGAGGTGGTTGTTCTGGGTACTGATTTCTCAGGATGTATGCACCCAAATTGGCGTGAAAATGTAATCACATGTCAGTTCTAGTATAATATATTTGTCCAGTGAATACCCGTTTATCATCTGCATTTCTTCTTGGTGTAGCAATTTTAATGGCCAGTAGTGTAATTTCGTCCCGCTGTTGCTAACTCCACACTGTGTCTCCCACAATGTTTGAGACTAGTACCTCTGTCTTTTATCTTCTCAGTGTTTCCGATTATCTGACCAGGGTTTACCATAACAGAGATAATTACACTGACTAATCCTCACTTACTAGCGAAGAAGTAAGGAATCAGACACGACATTCCTGAAGGAACCACCCTGGTACACGCCAGGATTCCAGTTCGGAGTCTGACGTATATAGAAATATGAAAATAGATCAGATTTTGTCTGTACCGTTGTGTAATGCGACCTAAATGTCACTTAAATTTGCTTCGATACTGGAAATTAAATCATCGTGCTGGGCTCAGTTCACTGCCTCGGTAGAAGAATGTGGACTCGAATGAGGAAGCTACACCTTAAGACTTCTGTTACCACAACTAAGCGCCTGGAGAGTAAGCGAAGAGGAGGTACGTGTTCGCTAATTAGCCGGAAAAGAAAGCGAAGCGCACTAAGTGCTGCTGCACAAGCTGTAGTGGAACAGACAATGAGCGCTGTCATGGCACTCGAGTGCATAGGTGGATTCACGGGAAACGTGAGAGCGCAGGTTAGCTTTGAGAGTGAGATTGTCTGCCAACCCGAAAACTAGCTTCATGTCAAGTGAATAATAAGCTCGCGTATAATGGTGAAGGCCTTATATTTGTTATATTGACCCATAGAGTGCATGTCCAGGTACTCAATGCGTCTGTAAACTCACAGCAATGAATGATATTTATACTTTGGGTAGATTTGCGAACCATATTTATACTTTGGGTTGATTGTCTGTTTCGATAATGATTTCGGAGATCTCAAATCATTTACTTGCAATAACTCCTAGTATTTTGCAGATGACTGATGTCTCAAGAGGCTGGCAAGCATCTTACTATGCCTCCTTCATTTCTGATCCTAGTTCCACCTAAATGGGATCCTCACTGTTTGTTTTTTCTTTGCCATCATTATTACTTATTACACTATACATTTAAAATAGTACAGTAGGAAGTAAGGGCTTTCAATTTAAATGTCGTTGAGAAGTTATCACTGAGTTTAATTTCCTACTTATTTGCGGAGGAGTTTGTGTGACCACTCATTGTAGACTTCTTATACGACGTTATACAAGGTGGTCGAGGAGGCATGGACAGTACACAGGGATATGACAGACACTATCATTCAAAGCAAAAAAGTCTAGTAGACATGGGCTCTAAAATGCATTGCTCAAGAGGTATGAGGACTTCTTCATCTTCGATACTGTGAAACAAATCTCTTCTACTGCAAACTGTTCGCTTTCCATGGTTAGGAAGGAAGTAATACGAACCAAAAAGAAATACAAAAGGAAAAAAAAATCTTGGGGAACATGGGCTCCAAAATGCATACTTTAAAAGCTATGAGCAATTGACGAGTGGAAGAGATGTGTTCCACGGTAGGGAAGATGAACAAATGCTCATAGCTCTTAATGTATGATCGTGAAACAATGATTACTGGATAAGTTTTTTTTTGTTTTGATCCATACTAACTCGTCTCAAAATATGGAAAGCAAAGAGCTTCGGGTGGAAGAGATTATTTTCACAGTATCAAAGATGAACAAATGCTTATAACTCTTAAGGTATGCATTTTAAATTCTATGCTTAATATAATTTTTTGGTTCGAAAGGTCGCTCCTGTCACATTCCCGAATATTGACAATGCCTCCTGGGACGCCCTGTGTGAAACATACAATGGTTGACATACAATTCTAATTTTCTCTTATTCTGTGTTATATTACTGATTCTAATTTAATATGAGACTTGACATGGTCTGTCTTTCTCCAGTTGTATCATTTGCTACGAGCTATTTGCTGACTTCGAGACTTTAAATGGGACCTTGCCTCGCGACCACTTACGTCATCAGTCAGAGAAAATAGTTCTCAATAGCAAAAGAAATAAAAAATCTTTAAATGATTTTGTCAAACCTAAACAATCTATTTTGCTAACTATTGCTCGCACGAAGTAGTACAGCGCGAAAGCAAGATGTTACCACAGTACGCAAAATTACTCAGCAGGTTCCTGCTCTGTGGCTCCCATTGTCTCCCAAGGGCGCTCACGTTTCTCACGTTTAGCAAGGCTTGAGTCTGCAACATCTAAGAGACCACCAGTTACAAGCGTGACAAACGGATAACGAAGTAACTGGAAAGCAGAAACATGCTTAAGACACGAGAACTTTCGCACAATTCTTTTTCTTTTCCTTTTTTTTAAAGACACGAGAAACTAGGCTCAGAAACACTGGGTATATGGTTAGTTGTTTCACAGCCAAGTAGTTAATTGTGAGAGGTCACTAGTACAAGAATCACGAACTCTATACATGCGCCATATGCAAAAATCATGGTAGATAATATAAGCCTCTAAATAAGATATGGATTTTTCAAAGGCTGAAAAATACGCTACATTCAGTAGTAATGGTGAATAAGTTTGTCATTTTTTTAATGTCATAAAATTTCCTTGAGATATCTTTCTCAGAGCTCATTCACTGCAGGAAATTTAGCGAATAAAGGGTAAGGATATAAAGTTAACTGAAAATTCGTAACTTATTACTATTATTATTATTGTTATTATTATTAATGTGAGAGCAATCCGGAAAAATCATATATTTTTTATGAAACGATTATAAAAATAACGATTTCTTACTCTGTATTACAGCTACAGACGAGGGAAAATCTGTGACGTGAAATACTTCCACATGCTTTTTATGAGGGGGTAACCACTGCAGGTCAGATCAAGGTTTTAAGGAGGATGATCAAACAATTCCTATTTTAAACTTATTAAAATGTCTTAATGTTTCGTGGTAGTGCGTGCACAAAACCTGTCGTGCAGCAATACATTGCTGAAACTCAGTGCACCTTCATAGGTTATTTACCATTTCGCTTTACACTGTTTAAGTTTCTGTTTTGACTCGTTTCATAAACTTAACTAGCAGATGCCTTAATTCTCACAAACGAAAGTGACCGCTATCTTTTGCGGATAAGCGTCCGGCGACATCTTGCAGTTTTTGGTGTTGAACGCATACAAGCGAATTCCACAGGTTACTGTTCTAACTCGATAATCACAAAATCTATGTATTACCAGCTGTAAGAATTTTATGGAGAAAAAATCGTATCAGTTTATACATAGTAACAGGAACGTGAGAGCTTAAACCATTCCACGAGCCCTTCGTTTGCCTTATATAAGTTTCTGTACCAATCAAGCACAAAACATGCGATAGCCCAGACTTTCGATTACCACGTTGTAAACAAGCGTTCGTGAAACCCGAGGAAGGGAGTCCGGTATCTCCATGGTTGTAAACTGTCGATTTCTGTAAGTTCACTTTTCGCACAAGTTGTCGGTGACTGCAGATGTTCGTGCATTCCATGCCTCATTGCCCACAACAGTTCGTCCGCCCCCTAACAGGCGGTTCAATCATAGTCTCACCACTCACAATATTCTGTCAATAAACTGCACAAGTTTAGCAGCGAATGTCAGCCGCATCTTTCCTTCCACGGATACCGAATCACAGCAAGCTCTTCAGAGTCTAGGAGATTTGCAAATGCAGTGTCAACTCCACGCCTTTCTCACACATGGCATGGCCTACCTTATAATATCGTAGGTTATATATTGTTGCGTAACGTCTTTTCTGTGCTGTTTGCTGATGGAGCTCATTTATTCAACCTTTTTAATTACATAATAATAGTTATTGTTGTTATTATTGTAGCTATTGTTACTTATCTTTAGATAATTTTGTGCAGTGGTATGCACAAATCGTATTGTACTGAGTTACACAATTTGCGTAGTGTGGAAAAACTGTGTGTTCAAAGAAATATGTCTTCTTTCAATTTGGATAAATATAGTGAAAGGCAAATATATTAATTATATCTCTATCTACGTACCTCTGGAGTACACAATCCGACTTGAATTCACATCACTTTACTCAAGCGATCATTATTCTTGTTCCACGGGACTAACTCTTGCTGGATGGTGTTTACTAGATTGTAATGAACAAACAAAACAAATGAATTTTCCTGGCAGATTAAAACTGTGTGCCCGACCGAGACTCGAGTTCGAGTCTCGGTCGGGCACACAGTTTTAATCTGCCAGGAAGTTTCATATCAGCGCACACTCCGCTGCAGAGTGAAAACCTCATTCTGGAAACTTCCCC
The DNA here is from genome assembly GCF_023864275.1 of Schistocerca cancellata. Taxonomy (NCBI): domain Eukaryota; kingdom Metazoa; phylum Arthropoda; class Insecta; order Orthoptera; family Acrididae; genus Schistocerca; species Schistocerca cancellata. The sequence goes on along the minus strand of NC_064629.1, from coordinate 648,211,737 downwards.
CTGGCTGTGGCTAAGCCATGTCTCCGTAATATCCTTTCTTTCAGGAGTGCTAGTTCTGCATGGTTCACAGGAGAGCTTCTGTAAAGTTTGGAAGGTAGGAGACGAGATACTGGCAGAACTAAAGCTGTGAGTACCGGGCGTGAGTCGTGCTCCGGTAGCTCAGATGGTAGAGCACATGCCCGCGAAAGGCAAAGGTCCCGAGTTCGAGTCTCGATCGGGCACACAGTTTTAATCTGCCAGGAAGTTTCATATCAGCGCACACTCCGCTGCAGAGTGAAAATCTCATTCTGGAAACAAAACAAATATCTGTTAGCAATGATCAGTATATGTTGTAGCCTCTATCTCTAGTAATTCTTTGGAGGTCTTTCAGTATATGTTTTGTCGCCATAACAGCACATAATAGGATGTCATTAATGCTATAGCTGGAAGCAGCTGTAGTTTCACGAGTTTCTTAGAGAGACCGGTGGAATTTTCCCAAGTGGTATCAACTATACCATTACATCACTCTTAGTGAGTGAAACGGATAAAAATGTAACGTTTACTACGAGAGTGTACGTCCCGAACTAAGTTTAAGTGACAAATCTCTGAGCATTGTTCAACGAACTGAGTGCAAGTAAGGGCGGGATGGTAGTCCTTACGTTACTACCTTTCAACAGAAGCAGAGCACCAACCTTCAGCGCGAATTACTATCTTCTTTCCCTTCATTTAGCAATAAAGCACAACAACGATTACATAAAATTGACTCATTATACTATCCATTAAAATTTAACACGTTTCACACACCACCCCTGTCTTCTAAAGAATTATATTCAGAGGACAAAAAATCTTGTGTTAATGCAACAAATATTCCACAGAGTTTATTCCAAGATTTCCTAAATCCCTTATAAAATTTGGGACAATAGATGGTAACATGGAGTTAATAATTTGAGGAGGAACCTTTAGCGGAAGATGAGCTGTTTTCGCGCTAAAGAAAGAAAAATATGGAAGAATGTGTTCCACTCTACCGGGGATTATAGGTGGAAAAGTCATATGTATTTACTATGACGCTAGCGGCTTCTGTATTTGTAACTAAAAAAATAATATGGTGACACTGCCCAGTGTAAAAAAAAAGCTCAAATGTGTGTGAAATCTTATGGGACTTAACTGCTGAGGTCATCAGTCCCTAAGCTAACACACTACTTAACGTAAATTATCCTCAGGACAAACACACACACCCATGCCCGACGGAGGACTCGAAACTCCACCGGGACCAGCCGCACAGTCCATGACTGCAGCGCCGCCGACCGCTCGGCTAATCCCGCGCGGCTAAGTTACACTCTTAACTTACAGCATTCATGTGTCACTTCGCAGAATTCGTTTTTTTGTCCACCGATGGTCTACATCCTATTTCACTACTGAAACAATAATGAATATTCAGCACAGTAACTACAATGCTTATTTGATTCTAAATTTAATAATTACCACAGTAAATTACTTGCTATTCGGATAGTGGATATGGAAGGATAGAACACATGGTGTTACAAGTTAGGATCGTCTAAGCCAAAAACAGTAGATCCTCAGGCATATTTTTCTATTCAGACCATTTAGAAGTACCCTGAACAGACCACTGGCTGTTCTTAGTTCATAAATTTGAGACCCTGGACTTGCATTCGGAAGAAGTGGGGACCCAAATTTTCATCAGCGCCAGGGAATCGAAATTTAGGTTTTCCGTGGCTTGCCAAATTCGATTACTGTTAATGTCAGCATGGTCCAGTTAGTTGACGCTCCCAAGTTCCCACCACGTCATTGTTTTAACCGAATTTATGCACCGATTCCCGATTTATTATGGACTTTCTCCTGTATTTGGTATCGTATATTGTTTCAGCAGCTTCGAATAGGGAGTGCTTCTAACAGTCGTAATTCAAATCCCAGCAGAAAAATCCAGATTCCAGGTTTAAATATTCAGGGGCTCTACCAATTTCGTTCTGCGCACTTGTGCATCTGTGTTTACTGTATGCCTCTAATTATAATGCTGTCGTGTATCCAGACACCATAAAATTCCAGCAAGATTGTATTTCTTTAATCGAAAGTCAGTTTTAACGTCAGTAGCTAAACTAAAAACGTGGAAAAATATGCCTATGAATAGATATTTTGCGTCACACAGAACTAATGTGTGCGGTAGACGAACGTCCCCTTTCTATATCACTTAAGAAAGGTGCACTGCCATGCTAAGATCCACGTGCTCCACACCTCGACACACATGGAAGAACTGTATTAGTCATATTCTTCACCGTTTAAAGTTGTTATACCTCTCAGGAATGTGTCAAATGACAGCATTAAGCCTTTTTTTCCCTTTAGTTTTGTGAGTGACAAACTCAGATGATAGGAGCACCTGATTATTTACTGAATCAGTTTCAGACAAACTAATAATATCCTTAGCTGCCTGTGTTTCTTGTGTCTCATTATAAACAACGTAAATAAATTAGGTATATCTGATTTGCGCCAGTTCTCTGTTGGCTCTACCACTAAACACTGCTCATTTAGTTTCACACTACACTATATTAGACTTCCGTCTTGGAAATAATATAGGAGAGAAAATCAGTAAGCAAATCTGGCTATGCAAAACTTTGGATAAAGCATCGGTAAGAAATCCTACTAGAAGTAAATAAGAAGCCTTTAAGGTCAATGATTTTATCGTGATTTCTGGTAACAAAATTGGAGACGTGTGTCGAAAACGGAATTTGTTTTTATGACTTTCTTTAATTAGTTGTTTGCAACATAATATTTTGCGGGAACACTTCATTGAGAAATTATTTGTTGTTCAAGAAAGTGTAATGAGTATAATATTTAGTGTCCATGAATTGATTTGTTATAGACAGTTCTTTAAATACGTAAGACGCATTCACAATAACATTGATAACATTTTTTCCCTTTAAAAAGTTCGTGCCTATAGTTAATTACAGTAATAGAAAGAGACAATAACAACAACAACAACCATTATTTTACTTTTGCATTACGCAAAAAGTACTGTCGTATGAGGACGTAAACCTATTAACCCATTTATCAAGGTATGAATACTAAAAGCTATTTTCAAAACAAAACAGAATCACACTTTTCTGATAACCATTTATAACGCATAAAAAATATTTTAATAACTGGTGCACTATGTCAGTGAATATGGTTAATATTTTTCCTGCAATGGCAAACTACAAATGTGTAAATGAACAGCATGTAAATTTGTAGGTAGTCACATGATGTATCTGCATATATTGAGTTTGTAATGCACTGACATGTTCCACATCAGTGAATTACCGTGCACTTGAGTCACCGGACAGTCAACAGACGAAGTCAACATACGACACATTGGCTGCCAGTTGCTCATTTTACCACATCTATCTTAGGCTTGGCATCGTCTAACAGCAAGTTTGACGTTTCAGGTGCAAGAAATTGAAGGTAGTCAGGAGTCTGACATCTCCACAGAAAGACACCAATGGGCTATATTGAACAAAACTGTTTGCTCTACCCGAAATTTTAATTTTCCTAAATTCACAGCTTTTACAATCTAAAAATTTTGTATGTACACCAGAAATGCAAGTTCCCCGAGCAGAAGTGTTGCGCGTAGAGCTGCTGGCATCACTTGGAATTCAACATGGATGTTGTTTTACGGGACTAAAGGATTTACTTGATTGTAGTCAAATTGTATAAGCAACTCTGGCCGATACTGGAAGGTATGCAGTCAGATTTCTCTTAATAGTTGTTACTTGTTTTGAAACATACGAATATGAGCATTACAAAAGTTATTCCTACAAGGATCAATTTTATTACACTGCAGGTTTTGTACATTAATCTACCCCACCCACTCACTCACTTTATTACACTAAAGATCACGTGATACATGTATAACGTCACTTCATGATAAAACTGAAGGGTAGAAACGTTTCGACGGGATACGATGATAACACTACACATGTAAGGACAGAACTCCATTTCTTAATCAGACGGAGCGGTTTTAGACTTTGAAATCAAATGAGGTCACACTGACCGACGCTTCTTTATGTCGAGACTTCCACCAGGTTCAGCTTTATCGCTTTGTTGCGCAAAAGTAGGACATTACTACAGAACTATCAAAATTTATGTTTTCATATATAACTCTGAAACCGTTCTGCCAAGAATCCATTAATATGACTCGCAAATAATTGTTTAAGCCGGAAGCTGGTTGGCTTCTTTTTTAAAACAAGTCCGGAAATAGTGCGTAGTCTATTTCTGTTCACACGTCCGTGGACGTACCTTTAAAAAACCACCAAATATGTTAGGGCGTAGCTCACCATTGGATTATCGCTCAGTACTTCTCTTTTTTCCCCCAGAGCTCCTCGGGTAGCTAATACCTTCTGGAGTCTCAAGGGCCGGGTCGGTGCCTGACAGAAATAACGGAGTGTTATCAGTTGATTTATCTCAGTTTGGTGGTAACAATGGGTGGCTCTACTCTATTAGCGCGGATGCTTATAAATTGTGTACAAGGGCAGTCGAAATTAGCTAGTACGGTTTGGCTGTAGACATTTATCACGCCGGAGGCGCTCAACTAAGACGAATTGCGCGTCCGGCCGGCAATGTTCTCCGCCCACAAGATTGCCTCAGGGAATCGCTGCCCATAAACTCAGCATCCGCTGAAACGTTTCGGAGGCCACGCTTTGTTATCAGATTCATCTGCTTTAATTTCCTCTCCACCGTGAACCTTATGATTGATTACGACAGTGTTCGAGATTCGACAAGATGAACAAAGGAAATGCGGTGTTAAACAATTACTTTTAATTAGATCACTCTAGTGAAGTACTAATAGTTGTTAAGCTTCGTTGCTATACTGAAGGTAGGTTCAAGATAACGTATCAATGCGATAGCTCGTAAACTAAACATCAGAACCACCCTACGCCACAATTAGTGCAATTATTCCTTTGACCAGTAATGGCTTAGTTGAGCATTTAGTACTTTCAGTGTTGCCCTAACGGAATGTCACCTTTTCCCTACCTTTCTAGGTTGAGAAGCAAAGCAATGTCTACAGTCATCGGAGAAGTCGTTTGATAATCGAGTACGCTGACCTGATTCCAGAAGTATTCATTCCTACCAGACTCAATGAGCCAAAACCGCGGTCACACGGATACAGTTTCAACCCAGATGTTGTTGCTTAACCCATGATGAAGCGTTCGCTCTTCTGCTTGCTTCTTTCTACGAAGTGATTAAAAATCACTGGTGCCTGGGTTATGCCATACGTAAATATAGGGAAGCAGCATCACTACCAATTTCTTAACATGTCGTCCATACTCTACTGCATTGACCCCTTACAAGATATCCTGTTTGTCCCGAATCCCTCGCCCAACGCAAGCCCCAAGCGACTGGAGAGAAGAGCGGGTGACTACATACGAAGGGTAAAAGAACGGACCCGCAAAATTACGGACCAACATCCTTAACAAAGATTTGCTGAAGAATTCTGAACATACTCTAAATTCGAATATAATGAATTTCCTTGAGACGCATAAGCTTCTGTCCAGGGATCAACACAGTTTTAGAAAGCATCGCTCGTGTGAAACCCATTTATTTTATTTTATTTATCGTGTGGCAATACATATGCAAATTACAAAGCTACTACATCTCATCATTTAATCACAGCTCTCCAGCATAAAATAACCCTAATGACAATAGCTACATATGGGTATCGAGGGCTTTTATGTATTTTACTTCGTCACTCGTCGCTGTCAGGAAATCTTGGAAATGACCCTTGCAGGCACGTGCGGGACATGCTGATACAATATGAGCAACTGTCTGTCATTCCGCACAACAGTCACATGATGGCGATGAAGGTTTTCCGCACATTAAGAGAGTATCTGCTTGAACATTTCTCACATGATATCCTGATAACTATGGATGAAGAGCAACAGGCAGATTCCGTATTCCTAGATTTCCGAAAAGCATTTGACGCGGTGCCCTGCTACAGGCTGTTGACGACGGCCCGAAAATACGGAATAGTTTCCCAAACAGTGAGTGGCCGAAGATTTCTTAAGTATCGGAAGGCAGTATGTTGTCCTAGAAGGTGAGTGTCCGTCAGGGATAAGGCTATTGTAGGGAACGCTCCAGGGAAGGTTATTGGTATAATTTTATACAAGTGTGGTTCATCTGTAACAGGACAGCTGTTACTTTCTATATACATAAATGATTTGAGGAACAGGGTGGCAGCAGTGTGCGGCTGTTTACTGACAATGTTGTGATGTACGGGTTAGGTGTCGAAGCTAAGTGATTGTAGGATCATACAGGATGACCTAGACAAAATTTCTAGATGGTGTGATGAATGGCAGTTACTTCTAAATGTAGAAATATGTAAGTTAAAGCAGATAACTAGGAAAAACAAGCCCGTACTCTTCGAATACGGCAGTGAACTCCTTGACAATATCGCACCGATTAAATATCTAGGCGAAACGTTGCAAAGTGATATAAAATTGAACGCTCATGTAAGGATTGTAGTAGGGAAGGCGAATGGTAGACTCCGGTTTATTGGCAGAATTTTATGAAAGTGTGGTTCATCTGTAAAGGAGACTGCATATGGACACTAGTACGACCCATTCTTGAATACTTCTCGAGTGACTGGGATCCGTGCCAGGTCGAATTAAAGGAAGACATCGAAACAATTTAGAGGGGAGCAGCTGGGTTTGTTACTGACAGGTTCCAACAACACGCAGGTATTACGGGAATGCTTGGGGAAGCCAAATGGGGATCCCTGGAGAGAAGGCGACCTTCCTCTCGAGGAAGACTATGAGAAAATTTAGAGAACCGGCCTCTGAAGCTGACTGCAGAACGATTCTATTGCTGCCAACGTACATTCGCATAAGGACCACGAAGATAAAATACGAGTAAGTGGGCCATGTATGGAAGCATGTAGATAGTCGCTTTTCCCTCACTCTGTTTGCAAGTGGAACGGGAAAGGAAATTACTTTTAGTGGTACAGGGCACCGTTCGCCATGCACCGTACGGTGGCTTGTGTCGTATGTATGTAGATGTAGATGACATATACGACATCAAGAAAGGCTCTAATCCAGATGGGCATTTAGTCGAATAGAGCTTGCCCATCAGATACGGTTACCTCCTTCCATGCTGCTTCAGCTAGATGCCAGAATTCATCAATCAAAGCAACTGACGAGTGGTGGCGCGCCAGTCTCTTGGCAATCCATGTCCAGATGTTTTCTGTGAGTAAGAGATGCTGGCCACAGCAACAGCCAAGCGCCCACTGTCTCGATGTTGCAGCACAAGCAACTGAGTCATCTCTTTCCGGAAGAAAAAAAAAAATGCAGATTCGATCCAACTTACCTCTGCCGTTATGCGAGAAGTGAACTGGGGCAGATCTCATCGTTATTCCTTTAACAATGAACGTACGAAGATGGAGCTGAGCATTTCTGTTTTGGCTTTGGAACCTCCAGTTTCAGTTTGTGTGTCATCAGTGTCTCTTTGGACACTAACCTTGGTGCCAGAGACAGCCTTCACATATGATCAAAATTTCTTTGTATTTTGTGAGAGGTGGTATTGTCCAAAGTACGCGGTGCCACACCAAAGCTGGTGACGCGCATCGCACGATGTCTCACTGCAGTCCTCAACAACGAATGGGAGAATCTTCTGGAGACACGCCTTCTCTCTCAGCAGCACATCATCATCGCACGGAGGTCAGCACACAACCGATCACAGGCACACTCTGTTGTCCAGTTCGTCACCTCCGATGACGCAATCATCATTTAACTGGGACACCAATGCTAATCAAGTCTCTGACGGAACTGTACTTTTGTAAATGCTGAACATTGTAGTTCAAGAGCATAGTTTATCAATTTCTGCATCAAGTGATGATTTAAAAAGTCAAAGGCAGATGTAAATATTCGGTACACCCCTGTGGAAATGGTTCGTACAAAGTTAAGTAAACATTTTTATCTTTCTTGTAATAAAGTGAACTAATGTTTCATTTGTTACAGCTCCGATCAGCCCTCTCGCAGACCAATCAAAGACCAATCTATCTAGTGCTTGCTCAACTATTCGTCTAAACTGAGGCCACAGTTCTTCTATATACATCTTCCCAGGGATAAACATTTCATGTTATTATTTCAGATATGACACTACTGCCTGTAAATCTAATTTACTGAGTATCTATAATTTTTAAGCTGTTGCACTTCCCCTTGCACTTCGATAACACTACCGCCAGTTTCAACGAGAGCTTTGTCAATGAGGTCACGTCTGTTAGTTGAAATTACTTGCAATATATCGCCATTAGAAGTGGGATTCCGAACTATCTGTTGTAGGTGGTTTTCAGAGAGAGGATCTGGTATTGTTTTCTGACGATTTTACATGCCCAGCACTTACAAAACAGTAATATTCTTTACAAAACTGTAATATTCCTCATTGACTTTGGGATGATTAGAGTCTCCTCCAACGATGACAGTATGATTTGCGATGGTATGCACTAGGGAGCTGATGTTTTTTCTGGTGTTTTGGGTTACATGTGGGGTTGTGTCTCGTGCTCGACAGAGAGATAGAATTATACAATTATGACCATTCTTGGTACTAAGTGTTGCCCAGACAATCTCGCATGCTGCTTCAGTTTTTACCTCGACGGCTTTGAGTTTCTTGTCTATTGCGATAAATCACCATCTCCATTTCCCATTAGCCTATAACTTCCACATGTATTTAGAGTTACCCCAAAATCTTACTAGTGTTAATTTTGGGTTTTGACGTAGCATTACGCAAACTTCAGTGGCTTTTGGGAGTGCTTCAAGCTCTGATAGTGTCCTGCGGACGCTCCACCAGATGATTTTAATAGTTTTACCTATGGAGGACATTTTCACGAATTTTACAGTAAGACATCACAGTTTTCTCGAGCAAATGTTATCTGGATTGTGTGGAAAATTGCCTATCCTTAAAAAAAATGATGCGTCCCATACACTGTAGGTTGCCTGATGTGCAGTGCACCTCTGTCCCATTACCCTTTTAGGTGACCCTACAGTTGGCTAACTTACAACGTAAGATAAGCAAGTCGTAGCATAGCTTCTCCAGAACCATCAAAGTCTCTGTTTCAGGCCTCCACTCGAATCAGAACCTGGGGGCCACAGTCAGTATTGGGTACCATGCTGGAGATCGAGAGTTTTTTTGAAATTGTTCGAGTATAGCTGGTCCTCTCAAGGATCTCTGCCTGCCGCTGGAATGATCCAAGTACGACCTCGGAGCCCAAACGGCAAGCATCATTCATTCCAAGATATGTCACGATCCGCTGTTGGCTGCATCCTTTCTCCCTCAATGTCTGTCAGAGCAGTCTCGTTAATACGTCGAATGAGGCTTCCTAGGATACACACTGAATGCACAATTTGATTCTTCTCCTCCCTTGGTGACTCCTCCCATTTCCTTACGGCTGATGTTATCGAAAACTTCGGACAATGGAGGGAATTACGACGTAGATTCTACATTGTACTTTGCAGCATTCCTTTAAACTGGTATGCGATACTGAAAATCACTGAGCAAACTCTTGATTCACTGCCTGATTATGGAATTCTCTTAATGATTGATAAAGGCATTTCAGGAGGAGTATCACAATAACGCAAGCATTGTGTGATGGCGAACAACATGTCTGAAGATCTATAATCTCTGATTATCTTGACTTTAATAATTTCTACCGTTGGTTAAGATCTCTGTCTTTTACATACAGGGGCTTTCAATTTGTAATTTTTCCACGGTGCAATTTAAAAAATCTAGCAAGGTGAGGCCACGACGTTCGGATCATGGATTTATTTCAAACTTTGTACACCTTTCGTAGGTCATTAAAACAACATAATGTGCAAGTAGTAAGATGCAATACTCTGGCAATTCCGAGAAAATCGAAAGAGAACTTTTACTCCTCTATTATGCGACGTATATATCCATGCGTATGTGCCGGACGTTAGAGTTGAGGTGCCCGACGTTGGAGTTCGTGGTGGTCAAGTGATTCGAGGTTCGTAAGACAAACGTGTATGAGGCGACAGTTCGACTCGAAATCACATTTAATTACTAATCAATTTTTTTCATCACTGGTCAAATTATTTAGGTTATATGACATTTGAGAGGTAGTATAATGAAAAAGAAAATCACGTGTATTTGCATTAGGTATTTGCATGAAGTTTCAATTTATGTTTTCCACGTCTGTATGACAAATACCATCCTGCAACGTGTGATGTCTAGATGACATCCGACGAGTAATTGTGTATTACTCTTGTAGTCTGGCACATTGCGACTTACTATATTACTGAATGTGAATTAAGTGATTCGTTTCACTATTTAAGTGTCAGGAAGTCACTTCTGAAAGTATTTGTATGGAGTGTAGCCATGTATGGAAGTGAAACATGGACGGTAAATAGTTTGGACAAGAAGAGAATAGAAGCTTTCGAAATGTGGTGCTACAGAAGAATGCTGAAGATTAGATGGGTAGATCACATAACTAATGAGGAAGTATTGAATAGGATTGGGGAGAAGAGAAGTTTGTGGCACAACTTGACCAGAAGGGATCGGTTGGTAGGACATGTTCTGAGGCATCAAGGGATCACCAATTAAGTATTGGATGGCAGCGTGGAGGGTAAAAATCATAGGGGGAGACCAAGAGATGAATACACTAAGCAGATTCAGAAGGATGTAGGTTGCAGTAGGTACTGGGAGATGAAGAAGCTTGCACAGGATAGAGTAGCATGGAGAGCTGCATCAAACCAGTCTCAGGACTGAAGACCACAACAACAACAACAACATTTATCGAGGCTTTCCAAGCCTGTCCCTCGTCCTTGAAAATTTAATTACCAATAGTAAACAGCCAAATAAAATATGAAATTCGCTACAACTTCTTGAAAATGCACGTATTTTTTTCATTATATTACCCCTCAAATGTCTTATAAATTAAATAAAGTGACCAGTGACGAAAAAAAATGTAGATAAAAAAATAAGCGGTAGCCGGATTCGAACCGTCGCCGCGTCCACGACCGTCTTACTAAGCGCGAACGTTAGCCATCTTTTCTTCCCTTTTTTTTTTGGTCTCATTTTGTTCGGGACGGACGTCGCATGACCCCCGTTTAGGTTCATCGCCGACTCATTAACTCAGTGTTTTATTACAGAGGGCAGCTAACTCTCTGACCGAACAGTGCCGGCACAACCTGACGACTACGACTTCTTACGACCACCACCTTGACATAGATATATCAGGTACATAACAGACACGTAAAACTTCTCTAGAGATTTTTGTCGGAGTTGCCAGAGTAGTGCACCTTACTACTTGCACATTATGTTGTTTTAATGGTCTACGAAAGGTGTACAAAGTTTGAAATAAAGCCATGATCCGAACGTCGTGGCCTCCCCTTGTGAGAGATGAAGAGGAGGAATTTAGAGGCAATGTTGGAGTATGACTACATTCTTGAAATTGATCTAGAGCATCCTAAATAGTTGACTTGAATATGGAAACGAGCATAATGCTAAAAACGATTTTAAGAAGTATTTGTATAAAATTATGAAGATCTATGTGCTTGGGAAGAGTTTAGAGAATATTATAAAATGGGTTCAGATAAATTAGTATCTCCCGGTAATACACGCCTAAATTTATATCTAGTACAGTATTTAGTCAGAACTTGGCTGCATTAAATGTGGCTAAGACTAAGACAGAGTTTAACATGTCAAGCTAATGCCGGCCGCAGTGGCCGAGCGGTTGTAGGTGCTTCAGTCTGGAAACGCGCGACCGCTACGGTCGCAGGTTCGAATCCTGCGTCGGGCATGGATGTGTGTGATGTCCTTAGGTTAGTTTGGTTTAAGTAGTTCTAAGTTCTACGGGACTGATGACCTCAGATGTTGAGTCCCACAGTGCTCAGAGCCATTTGAACCATTTTTTGTCAAGCTGATTGAAAATCAGCATGGTGGACCTGCTAAATGAGTTAATAAACGAACTTTTGTACACTGTCATAAAAAAGTATGGAACTGACAATGACAGTGGGTATATACTTAATATGGGCATATACTGTATAAAGACTGAAGACTTTTACAAGAAAATGTAGCTATGCGCCACACAAATGATTATTCTTATCTCAGTGTCGCATTTGAACATCATATGGACATTACAGTTTTGGTCAATAATTAAGTTGAAAATATAAACTGCTTTTACCTCATCTAAACTGATGAACTGAGAATTTTGTGCGAATAATTGTCTGACAAACATTATTAACAGTTTATTCTTTCTGGTTCTCGAACTGGATTAATTATAAATCTTGTATCATCTGAAAAAATTGACAACCTTGTCTGATGCATGTTAAGTGGAACATCATACTGTATATAACAAACCTTGTGATACTCCATTCGGAATTTCGACCCAGTCACAGAATTTTTCTTGTTTCCAATCTTTAACTCCACTTTCTATACCTTTTTAGCTAGGAAGGATTGAAATCAGTTGTTTGCATCATCATTATTAACATAAACTTCTCTACGAGAACATCGTGATCTATACGACTAAATTGTTGGGCATCTTATAAAAGATATTAAATAGTTTTATATTATTAAATGAGGCTTACAAAATTTGACGAATGAATATTCATGTAAATGGCATCCTTAATCCGTAGTGCTTCTGGAATTCGAAGTACGATATACAAGATAAATGTTACATAGTTATACCCTTACAAGCTTTTGTTGGAATTGATATACTTACATCAAGACAACCTCGATTCGGGAATTTTTGTCAGTTTCAAGTGCTCCTGCAATGATGGTGCAATTTCTAGTAATACTATACGGTAAGATTTTATTGCTTATGTTTATGTCCGTAGTTGTTTTTTTAAATGTAAGCCACGATATGTTGTGCTACGAGATTATATGACTTATATCTGTGTTAATGACGAGTTTGTTTATATTCCAATATAATGTAATGTAGAAGCATATTGCTTACATACACCCTGAGGTGCCAACAGTCATGTGATAGTGATAGTGCCGTGTACACAAGATATAAAAGAGAGTACACTGGCGGAGTTGTTATTGTACACAGATGATTCATGTGAAAATATTCCACAGTGATTATAACCGCACGACGGAAATTATCAGTCTTTGAACACGAAATGGTAGTTAGAGCTAGACGCATGGGGCATTCTGTTTCGGGAATCGTTAGGAAATTCAATATTCCGAGACCCACAGAGTCGAGAGTGTCCTAGGAATACCAAATGTCAGGCATTTCCTCTCACCACGCACAACACAGTGGCCAACGGTCGTCACTTAACGACCGAGAGCAGCGGCGTTTACAGAAATCCATGTGGGACGTACGACGAAAGCATGCGTTAGGATAGTGAGGCGAAATTAGGTGTCAATGGGCTATAGCAGCAGACGACAGATGCGAGTACTTTTGCTAACAGCACGACATCACCTTCAGTGCCTCTCCTGGGCTCGTCACCATATCGGTTGGACCATAGACGACTAGAAAAGCATGGCCAGCTCAGATGAGTCTCCATTGCAGTCGCTAAAAGCTGATGGTAGGGTTTGAGTGTGGCGCAGATCCCACGAAGCCATGGACCCTAGTCGTCAACAAGGCACTGTGCATGCTAGTGGTAGCTTCATAATGGTGTGGGCTGCTTTACATGGAATGAACTGGGTCCTCTGGTCCAACTGACCCGATCATTGATTGGAAATGGTTATGTTCGGCTACTTGGAGACCATCTGCAGCCATTCATGGAATTCATGTCCACAAACAACGATATCATGTCACCTGGCCACAATGGTTGGCGACTGGTTCGAAGAAAATTCTGGGTGTTTCGTACGATATGGCCACATAGATTGCCCGACATGAATCCCGTTGAACGTTTATGGAACATAATCGAGAGGTCAGTTCGGACACAGCATCCTGCACTGGCAACATTTTCGTAACTGGTGACGGCTGTAGAGATAGCATGGCTCAATATTTCTGCAGGGTACTTTCAGCGACTTGTTGAGTCCATGCCACGTCGAGATGCTGCACTACGCCTGGCAAAAGGAGGTCCGGTACGATATCGGGAGGTATCCCATGACTTTTGACACCTCAGTGTATATGTTAGTCGTTGATTGCTTTACGTCTCAGATGATACGACGTACATTAGAATACTGAATTCTGGAGCGTCGTTTTACTGCATCTCTGTTTGTGTGGTATTGGTAATTTTTGCATGTGACCACGTTTACAATAGCACTTGTAGCTCTTTGTGATCATGTTTATAATGGCAGTTGTATATGGCTCACATGTTTGTTTGACAGCTTTCTCCAGTAATGCTTACATGTTTACAGAGAATTTTATTTGCGGAAAATCAGCGATAATAAGTATATTGCAAAGATTGTACAACTATAATTTTTGGTTTCTCGTGCTGACTATTCTGTTGTGAAGTGTTGAAAATTTATCCTTTTTCTTTTATGATATTAATAAATGTTTCTATATATTTTGTATTTCAGTTCTGCTTGCCCATTTAGTAGTTCTGTCGGATATGAGTCTGTGTGGGTGTAAATTTCCCATTTTTCCACGATATTTATTGTATGCCACTTGGGTACCCTATGCAGAATTTCCTCTTTTTTATACTTTGTATTTTTTGATTTACTAGGTAAATGCAAAAGTAGATTGATTGCTTTTATAGTTCCGGATGTGCTTCTTGAGTCTTCTTTTGAAATTTCTTCGTCTTTGTCCAATGTAGAATTTGCTGCAACCGGCCCAAGAAATTTGAGTGTGATACTACTATGAATCCTCCTCCACGTACCCTACATGAAATGTGAGAAGGACAGCAGAGAGAACGAGTCCAGATACTCGTAGAGACCTATCAGCTCATCTTGTTGTCGTGTGGCAGTCAAATGCGGATCACCCTGGATGCTAGCAAAGGTCAAAGTAATGTTAATATTTTGAACGTGGCTGCGCTTCAGCAACCATTAGAGATCAGTAAGTGAATGCAAAGCAGCCAATGAGTTACTACAATAAGTGATTTTATTCAACATTTGACCATGGTTTCGACGGATGTAAACGCGTCTTCTTCGAAGTACATGTAACCTGAAGAAAATGTAACAGCAATAACTACACTTCGGGAAACATAAGTGTTAAAATTATGTATCATACAGAGACTAGACCTCCACAAAGGAGTAGGAATGTCACGTATATCATAAAACATAATCAAAAGAATAGAAACTAGTACTTATTAAGAGTTTGCGCTGGGAAAACACCAAACGATGAAGCGAAGCAACTAAGATTTGAAAACAAATAAATCACCAGATCCGGATGGAATCCCACTTCGATTTTACAAAGAGTACTCTACAGCATTGTCCCTTTACCTAGCTTGCATTTATCGTGAATCTCTCGCCCAGCACAAAGACTCAAGCGCTCAAGCGACTGGAAAAAAGCGCAGGTGACTCCAGTAAATAAGAAAGGTAAAAGAACAGACCCGCAAAATTACAGACCAGTATCTCTAACTTCAGTCTCCTGCAGAATCCTTGATCATATCCTCAATTCGAATATAATAAACTTTCTTGAGGCTGAGAAGCTTGTGTCCATGAATCAGCATTGTTTTAGAAAGCGTCGCTCTTACGAAACTCAGCTTGCCCTTTCCTCGCATGATATACTGAGATCTCTGGATGAGGGACGGCAGGCAGATTCCATATTTCTACATTCCCGGAAAGCATTTGACACGTTGCCCCATTGCAGGCTGTTAACGAAGGTACGACAATACGGAATAAGTACGCAGATATGTGAATGGCTCGAAGACTTATTAAATAACGGAAATCATTAAGTTAAATCCCATAGTGCTCAGAGCCATTTGAACCGTTTTGTGATGAATGGCAGCTAGCTCTAATTGTGGAAAAATGTAAGTTAATGCGGATGAGTGAGAAAAATATTCCTGTAATGTTTGGATACAGCATTACTAATGTCCTGCTTGAAGCAGTCAAGTCGTTTAAATATCTGGGCATAATGTTGCAAAGCGATATGAGGTGGAACGGGCATGTGAAAACTGTGATCCGGGCGTCGTGGCCGAGCGGTTCTAGACGCTTCAGTCTGGAACCGCGCTGCTGCTACGGTCGCAGGTTCGAATCCTGACTCGGGCATGGACGTGTGTGATGTCTTAGGTTAGTGAGGTTTAAGTAGTTCTAAGTCTAGGGGACTGATGACTTCAGATGTTAAGTCCCATAGTGCTTAGATCAATTTGAACCATTTTTGAAAACTGTGGTATGGAAGGCAAATGGTCGACTTCGGTTTATTGGGAGAATTTGAGGAAAGAGCTGTTCACCTCTAAAGGAGACCGCATATAGTACGCTGGCGTGACCTATTCTTGAGTACTGCTCGAATGTTCGGGATCCATAGCAGGTCGGATTGAAGGATGACGTCAAGGAAATTCAGAGGTGGGCAGCTAGATTTCTTACCGGTAGGTGAGAAATGCACCACGCCCGGGTTCCCGGGTTCGTTTCCCGGCGGGGTCAGGGATTTTCTCTGCCTCGTGATGGCTGGGTGTTGTGTGCTGTCCTTAGGTTAGTTAGTTAGGTTTAAGTAGTTCTAAGTTCTAGGGGACTGATGACCATAGATGTTAAGTCCCATAGTGCTCAGAGCCAGCCATGAGAAATGCACGTAAGTGTTTTGGAGCTGCTTCGGGAACTAAAATAGGAATCCCTGGAGGGAAGGCGACGTTCTTTTCGAGAAACACTGTTGAGAAAATTCAGATTGGATTGGATTGTTCGGGGGAAGAGACCAAACAGCGAGGTCATTGATCTCATCGGATTAGGGAAGGACGGGGAAGGAAGTCGGCCGTGCCCTTTCAAAGAAACCATACCAGCATTTGCCTGGAGCGATTTAGGGAAATCACGGAAAACCTAAATCAGGATGGCCGGACGCGCGATTGAACCGTCGTCCTCCCGAATGCGAGTCCAGTGTGCTAACCACTGGAGAAAATTTAGAGAACCAGCATTTGGAACTGACTGCCAAACGATTGTTCTGCCGCCAACATATATCGGGCGTAAGGACCACGAAGATAAGATACGAGTAATTAGGGTTGATACATAGGTGTACAGATAGTCGTTCTCCCCTCGCACTATTTGCTAGTGGAACAGGAGGGAAAATGACAAGTGGTGGTACAGGGTAACCTCCGCCACACACCATACGGTGGCTTGCAGAGTAACTATGTAGACTCAGATGTAGATGTAGATCTCGAATTCGTCCGATGAAAATAAGCTGTCAGCGCACACCATTGTATACATTATTAAATGTGCTGGTCCGTATTGTCAGACTTGACAAGACGGAATAGTTAAAATCGAGAAATAAAACCAATCAAATAAAAGTTTATAATTTTTTGGTTGTGTTTTTGTACTATATTGGTGTTGTAACCATTGTTTGTGGCTAAGAGTTGTATTGTTTGTAATTCTTTTTCATAGTTTCCTTTGCTGAGTGGGATGTTATTTAGTCTGTGTAACATGTGTTGTGGGGTCGCTAATTTTTGATTTTGCGAGTGGTTGGACGAAGCATTGATAATTGTGTCTGTGGCTTTCTGAAGATGTCGAATGTGTGTTAACTGTTGTCTCTCTTCATTGTTATATCCAAGAAATGTGTTTGTTTTTGTGTTTCTTTTACTGTGTTTCCATGGTGAATTGAATATTTTTATGTATGTTATGTCTGTATGAAGTTTATAAATTTTCTCTGTTGGTTCATCTACTACACAGGTTATGTAGTCCACATATCTGTACCAGTAAGCAATTTTGTATCTTTCTTTCTGATGATTGTATCAAAGATTGTGTTTTCACTGTGGCTGATGAATATATTTGCCAATGTTCCTAATATTGGGGATCCCATTAGAAGCTACTCTTCTTGTAAGTAAAACTTGTTATCCCAGTGGAAGTAATTTTGGGATGAGATGGCTTTGAGAGTTTTAGTTATTTCGTTAATATTGTCTGCAGGTAGTTTGTTGTATGTCAGTAAGTTATCTTCAATAGTTTTATTGTGTCTGTGGTGGGTATTGAGGTGTACATGTTCGTTTGTTCAAAGATATGAGCGATGCTGTTTGTGGGATGTACACTATGTGATCAAAAGTATCCGGACACGTAGCTGAAAATGACTTACGAGTTCGTGGTGCTCTCCATCGGTAATGCTGGAATTCAATATGGTGTTGGCCCACCCTTAGCCTTGATGATAACTTCCACTCTCGCACGCATACGTTCAATCAGGTGGTGGAAGGATTCTTGGAGAATGGAACCCATTCTTCACGGAGTGCTGCACGAAGGAGAGGTATCAATGTCGGTCGGTGAGGCCTGGCACGAAGTCGTCGTTACAAAACATCCCAAAGGTGTTCTATAGGATTCAGGTAAGGACTCTGTGCAGTTCAGTCCATTACAGGGATGTTATTGTCGTGTAACCACTCCACCATAGGCCGTGCATTATGAACAGGTGCTCTAAAGTGTTGAAAGATACAATCGCCGTCCCGAATTGCTCTTCAACAGTGGGAAGCAAGAAGGTGCTTAAAACATCAGTGTAGGCCTGTGCTGTGATAGTGCCACGCAAAGCAAAAAGGGGTGCAAGCCCCCTCCACGAAAAACACGACCACACCATAAAACCACCGCCTCCGAATTTTACTGTTGGCACTACACACGCTGGCAGATGACGTTCACCGGGCATTCGCCATATCCGCACCCTACCATCGGATCGCCACATTGTGTACCGTGATTCGTCACTCCACACAACGTTTTTCAACTGGTAAATCGTCCAATGTTTACTCTCTTTACACTATGCGAGGCGTCGTCTGGCATTTACCGGCGTGATGTGTGGCTTATGAGCAGCCGTTCGACCATGAAATCCAAGTTTTCTCACCTCCCGCCTAACTGTCGTAGTACTTTGAGTGGATCCTGATGCAGTTTGGAATCCCTGTGTGATAGTCTGGATAGATGTCTGCCTATTACACACTACAACCCTCTTCATCTGTTGGCGGTCTCTGTCAGTCAACAGACGAGGTCGGCCTGTACGTTTTTGTGTCGTACGTGTCCCTTCACGTTTCCACTTCACTATCACATCGGAAACAGTGGACCTAACGATGTTTAGGAGTGTGGAAGTCTCGCGTACAGACGTATGACACAAGTGACACCCAGTCACCTGACCACGTTCGAAGTCCGTGAGTTCCGCGGAGTGCCCCATTCTGCTCCATCACGATGTCTAATGACTACTGAGGTCACTAATATGGAGTACCTGGCAGTAGGTGGCAGCACAATGCACCTAATATGAAAAACGTGTGTGTTTGGGGGTGTCCGGATAATTTGATCACGTAGTGTATAAAACTATTATTTGTGTTATGAGTTTATTTGTGTGTTTCACTGGTCTGCTGTTCTTCATTTCATGATGTTGCACTATGATTTTGTTCATGTGTTTTGCCACATGGTATAATGGTATGTTCGTGGAAATGAGAACAGATCTCAACGGAATAAGAGGTTTGTGGACCTTAGGTTGGCTTCTGAGTGTTGGTGCTTTTGGGCTCTTCTGTGTGATGTGTTGTTTTTTTTATCTGTGAGTATATGTCTGATGTCTTTGAAGTTGTTATCTTTAAACGCGCTGTTGGATCGGCTTTCAGTTCTGTTAAAGGAGGTGAAATCTTTAGTTTTTTCTATATATTATTCTTTATTGATCAGTATTATGCTGTTCCCTTTATCACCTCTTGTGACTGTGATGTTGTTAGATTGTAGTTTTTCTTATAATTTATTAGTGGTGTTGTTTTCTGTTTGAAGTTTCCCATTTTGCTGCTTCTTTCACATGGTAATTATGTTATTCACTGGTTCTCATGTTAGCCCAATATTTATAGTGTTATTTTCTTGTTTCTCTTGAGCTTCCAATGGGACCCTCAGTATCAGGAAAACTGGCAATCATATTCATCAACTACCAGAAAGCACAATCTTTGATACACTCCTCACAAAGAAGGGATACAAAATTGATTATGGTTACAGATATGTGGATGACGTAACCTGTATGGTAGATGAACCAACAGAGAAAATTGATAAACTTCATACAGACATAAACAACACACATAAAAATATTCAATTCATCATCGAAAAAGAAACACAAAAACAAATACGTTTCTTGGATATAACGATAAAGAGAGACAACAACAAACACACAGCTGATATCTTCAGAAAGCCAACAGCCACAGACACAATTATACATGCTTCATACAACCACACGCAAAATAAAAAATTTAACGGCCCGGCAACACATGTTACACAGACTAAATAACATTCCACTCAGCAAAGAAAACTATGAAAAAGAATTACAAACAATACAACTCATTCCCACAATCAATGGTTACAACACCCATATAGTACACAAACTCAACCAAAAAATTATAGCACAGCCAAAGGAAAATGAAATCAAACAGAGAACACAAACATCAAAGAACCCCCCCAGACACTGCAGCTCACAAGGAAACACGAAACAATAACACTCATAACATGACTAACAGAACAAAATGATACACTTTAACGTATAAACACAAAGCAACACCCAGGATAGCAAATATATTAAAGAAACAGGGATTACACATAGCTCACAGAACAAGGAACACAATCTAGTCACATTTACAAACAACACACAAACCAGATAAATGCCAAAGACCAGTTATATACCAGCTAGAGAGCCAAGAATGTAAATGAGTATGTGTGGGGATGACAGGTAGGAACTTCAAAACTAGACATAAAGAACATACAGGAATTTGGAAATATGACAATAGCCATTCTACCTTTACCGAACACCTGATGAAACATGGATACGAACCATCCAAAATGGAACTTGACATGAAAGTTATCAGAGTGAATAATGACAACAAAACGCTCCTGACATTGCAAGAAAACTTGCACGTACAAAGAGCCATTGCAATGGAAAAGAAGGTACTCAATGACCAAATCCATACAAGCAATAACTCTCTGATCATGCTAGCCACAAAAACAATAACAGTGTCCGAAATGTAACCAGAATAAATAGTTTAAAAAAATGGTTCAAATGGCTCTGTGCACTATGGGACTTAACATCTCAGGTCATCAGTCCCCTAGAACTTAGAACTACTTATACCTAACTAACCTAAGGACATGACACAGATCCATGCCCGAGGCAGGATTCGAACCTACGACCGTGGTGGTCGCGCGGTTCCAGACTGAAGCGCCTCAAACCGCTCGGCCACACCGGCCGGCCAAATAGTTTAAGAATCTTCCTCTAATCCGCTTCTCTCTCTCTCTCTCTCTTTCTCTTGCCCTTTCTCTATCTATCTCTCTCTCTGTCGCTCTATCTCTTTCTATGACACACACAGAGACACACACAAATATCCATATAAAAAAAGAATCACACTCTCAAGAAAGAGTGACACATTTACACACACCAAAATACACAAACACACCAACATCCATTATAAAAAAAATCGCACTCTCGAGATATTTTGACACGTCTACACATAGCAAACTACAGGCGCACGCACGCACAGAAACATACACACACAACAAATGAAAAATGTCAAGCCACACACACAACACAAAAAAAGACGAAAGATGAACACACAGTGACAGTTAGCAACACTACACACCGAAACACACACATGTTGAACACAAAACGCGTAGTGCAAGTGATGTATGCGGTGTGTTGAATGAAATGTGGGTGAAAGAACGCCGGAAATTGGGCAAATGGAGCGTGGAGACTAATGAACACATCTCCAGAACCACACGCATGAGCTAACAGCCCTGGAAACAGTAAGTAGCACCGAACGATAATTTTACATCACGAAATGTGTGCTACAGATGTTGATTCTAACCTAAAAAAAAGAGAAAAACGCCACAAAATGTAATATAGTAATATATTGTAACTGCCATGTAATATGTTTATTATATATATAAAAAGAGACGTGTATTACAGCCCAGTGAAGATGCTTCACAAATAAATGAAGTCAAACGCGTATGGCAATAAACAAACCGCCTTCAATTAGTTGCATAGACGGAACATACGTCCATCAAAATCATTGTTCTTCTGGTCTTCAGTCCGAAGTCTGTTTTTATGCAGCTGTCCATGTGTGTGTAACCTGTGCAAGGCTCTTCATCTGCGAATAACTACTGCAGTATACATCCTTCTGAATCTACTAATTGTATTCAATTCTAGATATCCCTCTACGATTTTTACCATTCTCACTTCTCTCCGGTACTAAACCGGAGTCTCATAATATGTCCTATCAACCGATCCTTTCTTCTAGTCAGGTTGCACCCGAAATTTCTTTACACCCCAATTCTGTTCAATACTTCCTTATTGTCAGGTTACTTTCTATTGGGAACGTGGGTGCACTTAACGACTGTGATATGACTTTCACATGATAGAGCACAGCAATCAATGGTCCTTATCTTGCAGGATTTGTTCGACAAATCTAGATATCGACTATTGCCTAGCCATTATCAATGCACCATTTCATAGTATCAATGCATATTCTAGTACGTCAGTCTCCTTCTTATTTAATCTGTTTATCGCATACAATGCTATACTCCACACAAAAGCTTCCAGGAAAGACTTCCTGACATTTAAACCTATGCTGGATATTAACAAATTTCTCTTCTCCGGAAACACTTTCGTTGCCATTGCCAGTCTACATTTTATATCCTCTCTGATTCGGCCATCTTCAGTTATTTTATTACCCAAATAGAAACACTCCTCTATTACTTTAAGTGTCTCATTTCCTAATCCAATTCACTTAGCATCACCTGATTTAATTCGACTACATTCCATTATCCTTGTTTTGCTCTTGTTGATGTTCATCTTCCATCTTACTTTCCAGACTCTGTCCATTCCGTTCGACCGCTCTTCCAACCCCTTTGCTGTCTCTGTCAGAGTTACAGTACCATCGGCAAATCTCAAAGTTTTTATTTCTTCTCCCTGAACTCCTCCAACATCAAAATTTACTTTTGTTTCCTTTACTGCTTGTTCAGTGTAAAGATTGAATAACATCGGGGGTAGGCTACAACCTTGTCGCACGCGCATCTAAACCCCTGCTTCCATTTCATGACTCTTACAACTGCCGTCTGATTTCTGTACAAGTTGTAAATAGAATTTCACTCCCTGTATTGTACTCCTTCTAGCTTCAAAATTTCAAAGAGAGTATTCCAGTCAACTTTGTCAAAAGCTTTCTCTAAGTCTGCAAATGCTAGAAATGTAGGTTTGCATTTCCTTAACCTATCTTCTATGATAAGTTGTAGGGTCAGTATTGCCTCGAGTGTTTCTACATTTCTTCGAAATCCAAACTGATCTTCCCACAGGTCGGCTTCTATCAGTTTTTTCATTGTTCAGTAAAGAATTCATGTTACTATTTTGCAACCATGATTTATTAAACTAACAGCTCGATAATATTCACATTTGGCAGCATCTGCTTTCTCTGGATTTGGAATTATTATATTCTTTGTGAAAGCTGGTGATATCGCCTGTTTCATACATATTGCTAACCAGATGGAAGAGTTTTGTCATGGCTGGCTCTACCTAGGCAATCAGTAGTTCTAACTGAATGTTGTCTACTCACGGGGCCTTGTTTCGACTTAGATTTTTCAATGTTCTGCCTAATTCTTCTCGCATTATCATATCTCCCATCTCATTTTCATCAATGTCCTCTTGCATTTCTATAATACTCCTCTCAAGTACATCTTCCTTGTATAGACCCTCTATGTACTTCTTCCACCTTTCAGCTTTCCATTCTTCGTTTAAGACTGGTTTCCATCTGAGCTCTTGATATTCATACAGGTGCTTCTTCCTTCTCCAAAAGTCTCTTTAATTTTTCTGTACGCTTTATCTATGTTTCCGATAGTGATATTGCTTCTAAAGCCTTACATTTGTCCTCTAGTCATTCCTGCTTAGCCGTTTTGAGCTTCCTGTCTATCTCATTTTTTAGACGTTTGTATTCCCTTTCGCTTCCTTCATTTACTGCATTTTTATATTTTCTTCTTGCATTATTTAAATTCAATATCTCTTATGTTACCTAAGGATTTCTGCTACGCCTCGTCTTTTCACCTGTTTTACGCTCTGCTGCCTTCACTATTTCATCTCTCAAAGCTACCCATTCTTCTTCTAACGAAGTCTGTTCTCCGGTCTATACGTTCTTTGCCTAATGCTCCCCCTGACACGCTAAACAACCTCGGGTTCTTGCAATTTATCCATGTCCCATCTCCTTAATTTTCTACCTTCTTGCAGTTTCTTCAGATTTACTCGACAGTTCATAACTAATGAATTGTGGTCAGAGTCCACATCGGCCCATGGAAATGTTTTATAATTTAAAATTTGGTTTCAGAATCTCTGTATTACCATTATATAATCAATCTGAAACTTTCCAGTGTCTCTATGTCTCTTACAAGTATATAACCTTCTTTCATGATTCTTAAACCAAGTGTTAGCGATGGTTAAATTATGCTCTATGCATACTTCTACCAGGCGGTTTTCTCTTTCATTCCTTTCCCTAGTCCGTATTCACCTGCAACATTTCCTTCCCTCCCTTTTCCTACTATCGAATTCCAGCCCCCATCACTATTAAATTTTCGTCTCCCTTAACTATCTGCATAATTTCTTTTACCTCATCATACGTTTCTTCAATCTCTTCATCATTTGCGGAGATAGTTGGCATATAAATTTGTACTACTGTGGTGGGTATGGGCTTTGTATCTATATTGGCTACAATAATGCGTTCACTATACTTTGCGTACTAGCTTATCCACATTCCTATTTTCTCATTTATTATTAAACTTACACCTGCATTATTCGTATATGATTTTGTTTTTTCGCCTGACCAGAAGTCCTGTTCCTCCTATTACCGAACTTCACTAATTCCCATTATACTTAACTTTAACCTATAGATTTCCCTTTTTAAATTTTCCAACCTACCTGCCCGATTAATGGATTTAACATTCCACGCTCCAATCCGTAGAATGCGTTTTGTTTCGTATGATAACGACATTCTTCTGAGTAGTCCCCGCCCGGAAGTCCGAATGTTAGACTATTTTACCTCTCGAATATTTTGCTCAAGTGGATGCCATCATCATTTTAGTCATACAGTAGAGCTGCAGGCCCTTGAGAAAAATTACGGCTGTAGCTTCCCCTTGTTTTCAGCCATTCGCAGTACCAGCACAGCATGGCCGTTTTTGTGATATAGATATATGCACATTAGAATTTTTAGGAATGAGCAACTGACTAAAGCTACATGCAAACGTAGTAAGATTTTATGTACAGTATAGGTTTTAAGCCTTCAAAAAATTGTCTGCAAGCAAGATGCAGCTGGTCATTCAGTAAATTTCCGTCTATGAGCTGCAGGTGTTTAAGATCTCTAATTCTTCCCGAAGAGCCAACTTGCTCCCTTTGACTTCTCTGTGTAAAATAACTGTGTCTTCCAAATTTTTCGGGGTATGGTTAGCAATCTGTAAGGTTCGTCAAGCGTAGAGTTATGTATATTCTCACCTTCAGTAATGTGACTAGACAGGGTAACGCTGAAATTAACTTGGCACATTTTGACACTTGTTGGTGTTTAGTATGATCCGTTGTATGTAATTGTGGGTTAAGGTGGTCCAAGCAAGAGACGACGCGTCCTTCCCAGAGGCCTCAGCGCCATAAGCATTGTCTGCTTTGGAGGCCTAGCGCTCGCAATTGGCGCCAGCTTGACCCAATATGGCGCACAATAGCGCATGCAGTAGACGTGCCCTACACACTGTATCAGATGGCATTGACATTTATCAAGGCCTACAGCGATATGGTGCGTGAAAGCTGACCGTGAATGTTTCACTAATAACTATCCAATTTATCTCTTTTAGTTTCATTGTCGTATCGCACAAATCGACCTATTCACCTGCTTGTCAATCTCATGTTATGGTAGTTTCCACGTCTCCCTCAAAGCATGTATCCTATTTTCAGTTTCTCTCTATCTAAGTAAGCAAGATCAGAGAACTTTTCACATTTCCTGTTAAATACAAGTTTTTATTTTCAGCCCATATACTGTATGTACCCGAAGTAGCTCCCTGGAGGAACATATATTTCATATGCACAAACAGCGTCTGACTTTCAGATATAAAATTCTGTTCCTATTACTACCTTCTCGTACAATTGTACCAAAGTTTGCAGAAAATTATACAGTTATATGCTGTAACGGACATAAACGGAAGCTTTTGACTGGGATGATTCATTATCGTATCCAGTTGTTCCTGTGTGGTTTACGAGCGCTCTCCACTCGTATCTGTCCGTGCACTATTCTTTCCTCAGCTGACAGCTCTTGTTCCTACATCGTCCTTCACTTGATTCACTCATCTCTTCCTTGGTCTTACTACCGTTCTTCTACCAGTCACATCTGCGTGTAGCCATTGTTGCCTGGACCATTCGTTTGATATGGCTAAACCATCTCAGATGGGTCTTTGTCACTTTTGCTTTCAGTTTCGTGTACACTGCAGTTTCTTCCCTTGTTTTTGTTTTTCATTTCTTACCCTACCCGTCCTAGTTTTCTGTACCATAGTTCGTAGGAACTTCACTTATATGGCTTGCAGTTTCTTGTCGTCCTGTTAAGTAGTTGGGCAGGTTTCTAGGCCATACGTTATTGCCATAAAGAACGACTGAGAAAAGTGTTGTTACTTGGCAAGACAGCCAAGCCACTATGAGGAAGCCGAAAGCCACGCGTTTAAGCTCACGCAGGCTGGCGTGAGGTCTGGAACAGTTAAGGGAATTTATAGTAGCAAAGAACGTAAGTAACTACTGGAATACTTAACTTTAATTCATAATTGGTGAACATCGATCTGACGGTACATGCATCACAAGATAAATAGCAAATGATAATGGCGCCTTGCTAGGTCGTAGCAAATGACGTAGCTGAAGGTTATACTAACTATCGTCTCGGCAAATGAGAGCGTAATTTGTCAGTGAACCATCGCTAGCAAAGTCGGCTGTACAACTGGGGCGAGTGCTAGAAAGTGTCTCTAGACCTGCTGTGTGGCGGCGCTCGGTCTGCAATCACTGACAGTGGCGACACGTGGGTCCGACGTATACTAGCGGACCGCGGCCGATTTAAAGGCCACCACCTAGCAAGTGTGGTGTCTGGCGGTGACGCCACAAAAAGACTGTTTTAGCCGGCCGCTGTGGCCGAGTGGTTCTAGGCGCTTCAATCTGGAACCGCGCTGCTGCACGGTCGCATGTTCGAATCCTGCCTCGGGCATGGATGTGTGTGATGTCCTTAGGTTATTTAGGTTTAAGTAGTTCTAAGTCTAGGGGACTGATGACCTCACATGTTAAGTCCCATAGTGCTTAGAGCCATTTGAACCATTTGAAGAGTCTGTTTTGGTCTACGAGGCACCGTGGGGCAGAGGCAGCCCGGCCTGGCGGGCATGTCACTCTGTGAGTAGAGTGGTGTTGCTTCTGACATACTCCCACCAGATTATGGAAATGTACTCATATCAGTTTAGTTATGCAGTGAACCTAAATGTCTGCAACGTATCGCCTACCTACGACATCATTATGATCGACATGGTAAAACAGTTCGCTTTAAAACGCAAAGAAAATTCGGGAACGATAGTCGGTCTCGAAATGAAGAGTTCCATGACTGTTTATTATAACACCATCTGCATTATTGATTCAAAATTACTTTTGTGAATTTTACCATTATGGAAATTGGAAATTTAATCAGAAGTTTAACGGGAACAGTACTGTTTCGTAATTATTTTCTGTTAGTATTGCGATCGTAATTACAGTAATGGGAATGAGCGTTTGGCGTAATTGGCTGGGAGGCCCCTTGCGGGGCAGGTCCGGCCGCCTTGGTGCAGGTCTTATTACATTCGACGCCACATTGGGCGACCTGCGCGCCGGATGGGGATGAAATTATGATGAAGACTGCACAACACCCAGTCTCTGGGAGGAGAAAATCCCCGACCCAGCCGGGAATCGAACCCGGGCCCGTAGTACGGCAATCCGTCACGTTGACCACTCAGCTATCGGGGCGGATGTAATTACAACGAATTCTTAGGGTATTATTTACTCGTTTCAGGTCAAGTCTGCGTCTGTTGAAGATGAGGTTCCACGCCGACTAAAATATCTTCCGCTAGCCACATTTGAAGCTGGAACACAACATTCGTCTCGCTAAACTATATAGCTTGAAAAATAGACTACTGTTACTCTTCAACCTCTGAAGTAGAAGGTAGTCGTCACCACTCTCTGTTAGTGTTGAATACAAATCTGTCAGTACATTGAGTATGGGTTGGTGCACAGTATAGTCACTCCTAAAACAGACACTACAGTTTTTTGCTGGTGAGTGCGGCTGACATTCTCTCGACGGCACCAAATAAATATTTACAGATATCTAATAAACAAAGTAAGATATTACTGTCAAGTTATAATTTTGTTCTAGATTAAGTGTTACTGAGATTTCGTCATAGATTCAACTCAAAGTATTTAACGTCTCGCCTCTGTCAGAAAAGGACATCATTTTTAATAATCTGAAGGACAGCTACAGAAATGTTACCATTCTGTGCAGACGTCAGAATTATGATTTTCTCGTCTATGAGACGGAGACAGTTAAATGACCCAAACCACCAGTTGTACTGTACTCTCAAAAAATTAGTGACACTGAAACTGGCGTTTTGCAGTTAAGTACAATTTTCATTTGATGCACACGCGGCGTGGATTAGACAAGAAAACTGGGTATATAGTAACCTTCAGGCACTAAGTATGAGTTTTCAATTTATCCGCCCATAGCAAAACATACTGAACTGTAGGATGCTTCTCGCCTTTGAGCACTTCTGTTGGGTCTTCGAATGGCTCTGAAAATGTCACGAGTGTTGTTATGTAACCAATAAGTTTTTCAGAGACGCCCTTCACCGCAAGAATTTCCGTGATTTTATCGTGTACTCTAACGACAGATGGAAGTGTTCTGAAGAAAGTATTCCATCTGATCTCCGTTTCTAGCTTCAGGCTTCTAACGAAAATCTCTCTCAAATACTGCTACGACAGCGTATTTTGCACTCAGAACATATTCTTCCGAATCAAGTTCCGCTTGTGCACTCTCCTTCGTCTCACGTTCAGGAACCATGGTCCCGCATCAGGCGACGGAGCGCCTGTGGAGTAACTAGAGTAGACAGTCGGGCTTTTCGAGCATGAGACGCTCGAACGAGCATCAAGGAAGTCGAATGTCGCTACTCTCCACATCCAGAACGGCTGTGTTGACATCTGACATCTGACGGACTCTCACGGGACTACATGCATATAGCAAGTCGAGCGAGCATAAACGCCTCAAGCAGACCACTGCTATGTATTTTCCAGCCTATTATTCCTTTCTTGTTCTTCCTGTTGATTGAAAATGCAACCTTTTTTATTTATTAATAGTTAAACCGTATGCTTTTTCTTGGGCAGACTCTTCTGTACTTCCGTCTCTACCTCAACCAAATTAACTACGTCATCTGCAAATGCAAAGTGTTTGATATCCTTATTGTTTTTCTGCTTCATTTCTTTCAGAACTTCATCCATGACAGCGATAAAAACCAATGAGGAAAGAACACTGCCTTTTTGATCTACTTTAGTTGTTGTTGTTGTGGTCTTCAGCCCTGAGACTGGTTTGATGCAGCTCTACATGGTAATCTATCCTGTGCAAGCTCCTTCATCTCCCAGTACCTACTGCAACCTACATCCTTCTGAATCTGCTTAGTGTATTCATCTCTTGGTCTCCCTCTACGATTTTTACCCTCCACGCTGCCCTCCAATGCTAAATTTGTGATCCCTTGATGCCTCAGGACATGTCCTACCAACCGATCCCTTCTTATAGTCAAGTTGTGCCATAAACATCTCTTCTCCCCGATCCTATTCAATACCTCCTCATTAGCTACGTGATCTACCCACCTAATCTTCAACATTATTCTGTAGCACCACATTTCGAAAGCTTCTATTCTCTTTTTGTCCAAACTATTTATTGTCTTTGTTTCACTTCCATACATGGCTACACTCCATACAAATACTTTCAGAAACGACTTCCTTACACTTAAATCTATACTCGATGTTAACAAATTTCTCTTCTTCAGAAACGCTTTCCTTGCCATTGCTAGTCTACATTTTATGTCCTCTCTACTTCGACCATCATCAGTTATTTTGCTCCCCTAATAGCAAAACTCCTTTACTACTTTAAGTGTCTCATTTCCTAATGTAATTCCCTCAGCATCACCCGACTTAATTCGACTACATTCCATTATCCTCGTTTTGCTTTTGTTGATGTTCATCTTATATCCTCCTTTCAAGACACTGTCCATTCCGTTCAACTGCTCTTCCAGGTCTTTTGCTGTCTCTGACAGAATTACAATGTCATCGGCAAACCTCAAAGTTTTTATTTCTTCTCTATGGATTTTAATACCTACTCCAAATTTTTCTTTTGTTTCCTTTACTGCTTGCTCAATATACAGATTGAATAACATCGGGGACAGGCTACAACCCTGTCTCACTCCCTTCCCAACCACTGCTACTCTTTCATGCCCCTCGACTCTTATAACTGCCATCTGGTTTCTGTACAAATTGTAAATAGCCTTTCCATCCCTGTATTTTACCCCTGCCACCTTTATTAGAATTTGAAAGAGAGTATTCCAGCCAACATTGTCAAAAGTTTTCTCTAAGTCTACAAATGCTAGAAACGTAGGTTTGCCTTTCCTTAATCTTTCTTTTAAGATAAGTCGTAAGGTCAGTATTGCCTCACGTGTTCCAATATTGCTACAGAATCCAAACTGATCTTCCCCGAGGTCGGCTTCTACCAGTTTTTCCATTCGTCTGTAAATAATTCGCGTTAGTACTTTGCAGCTGTGACTTATTAAATTGATAGTTCGGTAATTTTCACATCTTTAGTTATTGGTAACAAATCAGAATATCCATTTGCTGTTTGTATGCAACTGCAGCAGCCTTTGTAAAGCATTTCAACTTTATGAATTACGCTTGTGGGTACATATCCCACCATTCTTCCGTTCTCCCATATGACCTGCCATCGGAAACTGTCAAACATTTTTTCAAGATCTAAAAACAGAGGTTTAAAGTCTCCCAGCGCTTTTCTAGCAATATTCTGAGTACCAGTATGGAATCTCTAGTTACGTGGTGTTCCCTGAATCCGTACTGCACTTCCTGTAATTGTGGTTCTGTTGTTTTCCTTATCATGGAGCCTATATAATTGCTACATCGATTTCAACTTCCTTTTTTGGGATGATTATTGTGGTTGAGTTTTAACAAGTAAGTTCGAATGATTGACTGGGATAAGGCTGTCATGAACTGATTCACAGTACACGGAACCTGAAGAACCTGAAAAGATTATAGAAATTATAGAAATGTGCTCTACAATGTCCAGGTCACCGTACAAAAAACAAAAATATTTCATTTATTGTGTTCCACATGTTCTTCAATTCAAATGGTTCAAATGGCTCTAGGCACTATGGGACTTAACATCTGAGGTCATTAGTCCCCTAGACTTAAAACTACTTAAACCTAACTAAACTAAGGACATCACACACACAACCATGCCCAAGGCAGGATTCGAACCTGCGACCGTTGCAGCATCGTGATTTCGGACTGAAGCGCCTAGAACCCTACGGCCACAGCGGCCGGCTGTTCTTCAGTACAGTAATGTGAACAAGACCAAAACATAAACCTGTTTTAGGGGCTATTTGCCTGAAGGACATGGCTCACACACAGAGCCTATCAAGGTTTGATTCAACAAAGCTGTGTCCTACGGCTGTACGTAAATAATGAATTACGTCTATCAGTGGCTATGGGTTGTGATTACTGGCATAAAATACTCGATAATAACAATAGCTCTTTTCATTGAAACCGAGTGAAATGGTTTGGTTAGCACAATGGATTCATTCGACGATGGTGGCGATTCAAATTCAAGTCCAGGCATCCTAATTAATGTTTTCCGTAGTTGTCCAAAAATGCTTAAGACGAATGATGGTATAATTCATTTGAGAAGAACACAGTTTCTTTCTGTACCCTTCACCTAGGCCTAGCTTATGGTCTGTCTCTAATGACAGGACGATAAACACTAATATTCCTCTCTCCCTTCCCAGCCAACTATCGTTACATTTTATCTATGGCAGAATGCCCTGCCCGTGATGTTTGCGAAACGGTCAGTGTCAGCGTTATATACAAATCAAAAAAAGTTTTGCATCACCCAATCTCCTAGAACTCCTGAAGATAGACATTCACTGTGGATATTGTATCACAGACACATTCCCTTTGACTGTTCGGAGCTGTCACTAAACCCTACATCTACGTCTACGTCTACATACATACCCCGCAATCCACCATACGGTGCGTGGCGGAGGGTACCTCGTACCACAACTAGCATCTTCTCTCCCTGTTCCACTCCCAAACAGAACAAGGGAAAAATGACTGCCTATGTGCCTCTGTACGAGTCCTAATCGCTCTTATCTTATCTTTGTGGTCTTTCCGCGAAATATAAGTTGGCGACAGTAAAACTGTACTGCAGTCAGCCTCAAATGCTGGTTCTCTAAATTTACTCTATAGCGATTCATGAAAAGAACACCTCCTTTCCTCCAGAGACTCCCACCCGAGTTCCTGAAGCATTTCCGTAACACTCGTGTGATGATCAAACCTACCAGTAACAAATCTAGCAGCCCGCCTCTGAATTGCTTCTATGTCCTCCCTCAATCCGATCTGATAGGGATCCCAAACGCTCGAGCAGTACTCAAGAATAGGTCGTATTTGGATAACTGAATTTCCTTTGCAATTTGAGTTATTTTTTTTCTCTCGTTTATGTTTTATTGTTACATCTCCCAAAGATGTAAAGAACTATGCATGAGTAGCACCTATTAGACGGAGGGCGTCCGACAGCCGATCACTTCCAGTCATTCCACTAGAAAGGAGGTAAACGACTCGTGTTGTCTGTAGTTCAACAATGCCTAGACGATCAATACCGCGGTTCGATCGCGTCCGCATTGTTACTTTGTGCCAGGAAGGGCTCTCAACAAGGGACGTGTCCAGGCGTTTCGTATGGAAACAAAGCGATGTTGTTCCGACATAGAGGAGATACAGAGAGATCGGAACTGCGATGATATGCCTCGCTAAGGCCGCCCAAGGACTACTACTGCAGTGGATGATCGCTACCTACGGATTATGGCTCGGAGGAACCCTGACAGCAACGCCACCATGTTGAATATTGCTTTTCGTGCAGCCACAGGACGTCGTGTTACGACTCAACTGT
This sequence comes from Schistocerca cancellata, assembly GCF_023864275.1. NCBI lineage: Eukaryota > Metazoa > Arthropoda > Insecta > Orthoptera > Acrididae > Schistocerca > Schistocerca cancellata. The sequence goes on along the minus strand of NC_064629.1, from coordinate 648,178,534 downwards.
GCGCAGTAGGCTGCATGATGCGCAACTTCACTTCCGACGTGCAGGTGAGGATGTCCATCTTTCCAACCACGACACCACGCAGCGCGGTACTGATGGGTCCAACAACTTGCCGAATGGACCGCTCAGCACTGGCATCACATTCTCTTCACCGATGAGTGTCGCATATGCCTTCAACCAGAAAATCGTCGGAGACTTGTTTGGAGGATCAGGCTGGACGCCTTAGACACACTGTCCAGCGAGTGCAGCAGGGTGGAGGTTCCCTGCTGTTTTGGGGTGGCATTATGTGGGGCCTACGTACGTCGCTGGTGATCATAGAAGGCACCGTAACGGCTGTACCATACGTGAATGCCATCGTCTTCATGGACGACAATTTGCGCACCCATCGTGAACATCTTGTGAATGACTTCCTTCAGGATAACGACATTGCTCGACTTGAGTGGCCAGCATGTTCTCCAGACATGAGCCCTATCGAACTTGCCTTGGATAGATTGAAAAGGGTTGTTTATGGACGACGTGACCCATCAGCCACTCTGAGGGATCTGCACCGATTCGCCGTTGAAGAGTGGGAACCAACAGTGCCTTGATGAACTAGTGGATAATATGCCACGACGAATACAGGCATGCATCAATGCAAGAGGACGTGTTACTGGCTAGTAGAGGTACCTGTGTGTACAGCAATCTGGGCCACCACATCTGAAGGTCTCGGTGCTTGGTGGTACAGCATGCAATGTGTGATTTTCATGAGCAATAAGAAGGGCGGGAATGATGTTTATGTTGATCTCTATTCCAATTTTCTGTACAGGTTCCGGAATTCTCGGAACCGAGGTGATGCAAAACATTTTTTGGTGTGTGTATGTACAGTACTGAGCCTGACACTGCTACACAGCGCTGATTACATAAACAGAAGTAACCTCACTTAATCCGAGCACAACGTCTGCCTGGTACCTTGTGGTACTTCAGTAAGAGCATCTCCGTGTGATAAGGAACGGCTAGTGTTCAACTATAGTGTGTGTTTCGTCAGCCATTGTCAGAAAGCTGTGTCGAAATTTTTCCATTCTTTCGCGCTCTTAAGAATCAGAATTAGGTATCTCAACCTCAGCACAAGACCACTCACCCGTTAGACAAACAGAAAATTGCCAATGAAAGTTGCAAAACGGCACTATTACACCTCTCTCTCACTCCCTCTTGCTTTCCTTCTCTCTCTCTCTCTCTCTCTCTCTCTCTCTCTCTCTCTCTCTCTCCGTCTCTCCCCTCCCCCTTCTCCTCCCTCCCTTGGCCGCTTGAATTTGCGCACGCAACGGCCTATTGTCTATCTTCAAAGCTAATTATCTCGGAAACGGAGCAACGTATCGCATTTTTTCTTAACAGTTATTTCTCAGCGCAACACTCTTACAGGCTTTCCAGAATATTTCTGACCACCCTGTATGTGTATCTCGATGCTGGCCACAGAAAGTTTTGCTGTCAGCATCGGACTGAGAATCGAACCCTTTCCTGCGAGTATTGCTACTCCACGAACGACGACGAGAACTCTTGTGTCAGTACACGAGCACATTTTAAAAAATCCACTAAGTAAGGCACTACTGATCATTAAAATTACATCAGGTAGGCTAGAGATGATGAAATTGTAATTATTGTGACTGTACAGTATTGTAAGAAGGATACATGATTAATTTTGTAGGTGATTTCGAGGTATACAAGATGCGGAATTTTGTAGACAGAGCTGCCTCACCCGGCAACAACAGTTGCTCTAACGCGACTGGGCAACGAGTAAAACTGAGCCTGGATGTCAGATACGTAAACGCCTTTCCATGATACTTCATCTCCATGCCACACAACATCAGTCGTACTGGTGGCTTGCCAGTCTCTCGACAATCCAGTGATCAAATGTTTTCATAGAGATCGTGCTGTCTAGAATATCAGTTGAACACAGTCACTGTATCGATGTAAGTCAGGATATCACGGACAACATGCCGTCTTGCATTACCTTGTTGAAAGATAGCGTCACCGAGAACTCGAAGATAGGGCACAGCCGCCGACACCGACACGTCCTAAACGCAACGCCTGTTTTCCAAATTACCGGTTAAGCGAACGGTAGCTGATAGTGTGTTGTACCCAAAGGCACGCTATGCCATCACGCCAGGTACTGCGCTCGTATAACGATGACGAACGCAATCTAGCAACGTTATTTCTCATTTCTCCTCGGAGCCTCCACGTATGGACGTATGGATACGTCCGTCGCGATGTTGTACGCAGTACCGGGACTCTTTCGAAAAGACGACGTGGTGCCCCCACTCCTGTGTCCAGAGCTGGCGAAGGGAGCACTACTGTAACCGCACCTGTGTCTGCTGCCGAGTCCAGGGAAGCCGCAACAATGGTCGCCGTGCTGACAGTCCCTGCTGTTCCAGACGTCGTCACACTGTCTGTGTGGATACTTGTCTGGCTGCAAAGAAGCCCATTTCCTGAGAACGTATATCAAGTGGCTGTACGATTGCACGGTCGAGCGTATAAAATATCTGTCCTCTGGGGCACGTGGGGTCATTGAGATACTGCATGTCGTTGAGTATGGACCAGGTAAACCCATCGATTTTCTTTTCACAAAACAATTGTGAGATGGCGACAGGCGCGAACAGCAGTTTCGTGAAATGTTAGAGCACAGTTTCGATAGGCTAGCTAATTCCAACATCTGATTGTAGATTGCCTCGTTGGTTCGGAAGAAGGGACCAAATAGCGAGGTAATCGGTCCCATCGGATTAGGGAGGGATGGGGAAGGAAGTCGGCCGAGCCCTATCAACGGAATCATTCCGGAATTTGCGTGAAGCGATTTAGGGAAATCACGGGAAACCTAAATCAGGCTGCTCGGACGCGGATTTGAACCGTCGTCCTCCCGAATGGGAGTCCAGTCTGCTAACCACTGAGCCGCCTCACTCGGTCTGAAGGTAAATGTCCCATCTTTTTATATATAGCGTATCATAACGAACATTTAAATGGGGTTTATAAATGAGAGACATGTTGCATTATTTTATCTTGTATACAGAATGTAGATGGCTGTTACTCCTACCTTCTTTTTGCTTTTACGCTGAAATGCTAATCTTTTGAATAGCTGGCAATGTAGCATACATCATGTCCATTTGACGTTTTTCCCATGCCGCTTTGATGCTGTTAGAATTTTAAAGACCAGATTTGTATTTTCGTCTATTAAGGAACCTTGACTGTCAGGTTTGGTCGGTACAATACATAATGTGCATGGGAAACGTGGACACGTGTAGGCCTTTTCTGTATAGGGTGCCAGATTCCCAAATGAAGTTTCCAGTAGCTCAATTGTAGAGTCTCGTACCGCAAGGAAGCTAGGGAGGGAAAGTTGTTATGGGTGGCCGGCATCCTCTTTCTACAACACAGATGCACATGTGGATTAATACAGTTCTTTGTTTACATGAACTAGAAGTTTTACTTAACTGGGATGAGGCCATGTGTTGTGGTACAAGCTCATCAGTAACAGACCTCTTGCAGACAGTATCAATAATCTTGCTATTACAAACTGTAGTCTATAGTTACTGATCTGGACGCGGTGTACTGTTGTAGCCTGTGATGCGAACTGAGCCCGCTCTGCGATTGTACTGACAGATGCCAAACTGGAATGAGTAAGGCACACAGTGAGGCCCTCCGGTCACAGGCGGCTGCCTAAACACATGCTGTCGAAAGGGCGTTGGCAGCGTGTTGCTGGTTGGTGTGTCTCTGGCTTCTCTCGTGATAGGTGCGCTTGATCAAGCTCCTACTATCGATCTTCGCGCTACATCTTTGCCGACCGGAGTGCTGGCGATAGCTTACGCCAGCACATCAACAGACAAGGGCAACGTAATACCTCACTTAGTCATGGACAGTGAGTGTTCGACCGGTTCTCCACATCTATTTCTGCGTAATGAGGCGCCGCCAAAAGTAGTATCACACAACCCTCACAGGGGGAATGCGTCAGACGCGGCCAACCGGTTCGGCTCGTATTTAGCAGGACACTTGTGTACAAATTAAGCTGAAACGCTGTAAGATATATGAGATATATTGGTTCAACACCTACCAACTTCTCCCACTTTTGATTAAACCACTCCTAAATTTTATCCTGCGCTGTGCATAAACTATCTCCATTCCAAATTTCATCCAAATCCGTTCAGCCGTTTCAGTGTGAAGGAGTAACAGACATACTAACACACATACTCACAAATTTTCGCATTTATATTATACAGGGTGTTCGGAAGTTCCCGTTACAAACTTCTAGGACTTGCAGAGGGGAGAGAGTTCATAATATTTTGAATAGGAATCTACGCCCGGAAACGAATCGTTTCCGTTCCACGAAAGTTGCAGTTCAGATGCTTAACTCATCTACCTGTGCTTGAGGAACTGCACTAGGTCTGACGCAGTACAATTATTATGTAACAATTCGAAAGAAAAAGCAATGAAACATCCGTTTATCACTTAAGTACATTGGTTTGCATAAACACTTAAACACTGCATGTTTACTTTATTCCAAAACAGAAAAGAACCCAACATACTGTACGTACAGAACAGTACTGATGCATCAAAACACCGACACGATGTGGCGACCACCAACATTGTTACAGACATTGTACACATTATCCTGTCTACTCTATTGCATACCAGAACTAGCAATTCTGAGGCTTTTCTCTTTCCCTCAGCAGACATGGACGCGGTATGCATCTGCATTGAAACCGCCGTAGAACGGAAATGGTACGTTCCGGGCATGGCTTCCTGTTTAAAAGATTATGTGTCCACTCCCCTCTACAAGTCCTAGAAGCTCCTTTCCTGGAACTTTTTTTCCGCTGTCGGACGGTTAGCTGGACAGCAAGCGGCTCGCGCCGCAAGACTTCCAGGGGATAACTTTTGTGATGGCGCATATGCATGGATGGTAAGATTCGGCGTTAACATTTTTTTGTAAATTACTGTTTAACCGCGGGTAACACCTTGGGGCACAGCTAGTGTATCCATGAAGTAAACGCTGAGCAACGAAAGCCCCTCTGGCGTAGCGACGAAGACTTTTGGCTGGCGAGGAGACAAAGTGTGTTCGATTCCTAATGCTTTTATTTATTTTATGTCTTTATTTTTTTCATTTGTATTTGCTCTGCTCTACTGTACGATTAAATGATGATGGCGTCCTCTTGGGTAAAATATTCCGGAGGTAAAATAGTCCCCCATTCGGATCTCCGGGCGGGGACTACTCAGGAGGACGTCGTTATCAGGAGAAAGAAAACTGGCGTTCTACGGATCGGAGCGTGGAATGTCAGATCCCTTAATCGGGCAGGTAGGTTAGAAAATTTAAAAAGGGAAATGGATAGGTTAAAGTTAGATATTGTGGGAATTAGTGAAGTTCGGTGGCAGGAGGAACAAGACTTTTGGTCAGGTGATTACAGGGTTATAAATACAAAATCAAATAGGGGTAATGCAGGAGTAGGTTTAATAATGAATAAAAAAATAGGAGTGCGGGTTAGCTACTACAAACAGCATAGTGAACGCATTATTGTGGCCAAGATAGACATAAAGCCCATGCCTACTACAGTAGTACAAGTTTATATGCCTACTACCTCTGCAGATGATGAAGAAATAGATGAAATGTATGACGAGATAAAAGAAATTATTCAGGTAGTGAAGGGAGACGAAAATTTAATAGTCATGGGTGACTGGAATTCGTCAGTAGGAAAAGGGAGAGAAGGAAACGTAGTAGGTGAATATGGATTGGGGGGAAGGAATGAAAGAGGAAGTCGCCTTGTAGAATTTTGCACAGAGCATAACTTAATCATAGCCAACACTTGGTTCAAGAATCATAAAAGAAGGTTGTATACCTGGAAGAATCCTGGAGATACTAAAAGGTATCAGATAGATTATATAATGGTAAGACAGAGATTTAGGAACCAGGTTTTAAATTGTAAGACATTTCCTGGGGCAGATGTGGATTCTGACCACAGTCTATTGGTTATGAACTGCAGATTGAAACTGAAGAAACTGCAAAAAGGTGGGAATTTAAGGAGATGGGACCTGGATAAACTGAAAGAACCAGAGGTTGTAGAGAGTTTCAGGGAGAGCATAAGGGAACGATTGACAGGAATGGGGGAAAGAAATACAGTAGAAGAAGAATGGGTAGCTCTGAGGGATGAAGTAGTGAAGGCAGCAGAGGATCAAGTTGGTAAAAAGACGAGGGCTAATAGAAATCCTTGGGTAACAGAAGAAATATTGAATTTAATTGATGAAAGAAGAAAATATAAAAATGCAGTAAATGAAGCAGGCAAAAAGGAATACAAACGTCTCAAAAATGATATCGACAGGAAGTGCAAAATGGCTAAGCAGGGATGGCTAGAGGACATATGTAAGGATGTGGAGGCTTGTCTCACTAGGGGTAAGATAGATACTGCCTACAGGAAAATTAAAGAGACCTTTGGAGAGAAGAGAACCACTTGTATGAATATCAAGAGCTCAGATGGCAACCCAGTTCTAAGCAAAGAAGGGAAAGCAGAAAGGTGGAAGGAGTATATAGAGGGTTTATACAAGGGCGATGTACTTGAGGACAATATTATGGAAAAGGAGGAGGATGTAGATGAAGACGAAATGGGAGATAAGATACTGCGTGAAGAGTTTGACAGAGCACTGAAAGACCTGAGTCGAAACAAGGCCCCGGGAGTAGACAACATTCCATTTGAACTACTGATGGCCTCGGGAGAGCCAGTCATGACAAAACTCTACCATCTGGTGAGCACGATGTATGAGACAGGCGAAATACCCTCAGACTTCAAGAAGAATATAATAATTCCAATCCCAAAGAAAGCAGGTGTTGACAGATGTGAAAATTACCGAACTATCAGTTTAATAAGTCACAGCTGCAAAATACTAACGCGAATTCTTTACAGACGAATGGAAAAACTGGTAGAAGCCGACCTCGGGGAAGATCAGTTTGGATTCCGTAGAAATGTTGGAACACGTGAGGCAATACTGACCTTACGACTTATCTTAGAAGAAAGATTAAGAAAAGGCAAACCTACGTTTCTAGCATTTGTAGACTTAGAGAAAGCTTTTGACAATGTTAACTGGAATACTCTCTTTCAAATTCTGAAGGTGGCAGGGGTAAAATACAGGGAGCGAAAGGCTATTTACAGTTTGTACAGAAACCAGATGGCAATTATAAGAGTCGAGGGGCATGAAAGGGAAGCAGTGGTTGGGAAAGGAGTAAGACAGGGTTGTAGCCTCTCCCCGATGTTATTCAATCTGTATATTGAGCAAGCAGTAAAGGAAACAAAAGAAAAATCCGGAGTAGGTATTAAAATTCATGGAGAAGAAGTAAAAACTTTGAGGTTCGCCGATGACATTGTAATTCTGTCAGAGACAGCGGGGGACTTGGAGGAGCAGTTGAGCGGAATGGACAGTGTCTTGAAAGGAGGATATAAGATGAACATCAACAAAAGCAAAACGAGGATAATGGAATGTAGTCAAATTAAGTCGGGTGATGCTGAGGGAATTAGATTAGGAAATGAGACACTTAAAGTAGTAAAGGAGTTTTGCTATTTGGGCAGTAAAATAACCGATGATGGTCGAAGTAGAGAGGATATAAAATGTAGACTGGCAATGGCAAGGAAAGCGTTTCTCAAGAAGAGGAATTTGTTAACATCGAGTATAGATTTAAGTGTCAGGAAGTCGTTTCTGAAAGTATTTGTATGGAGTGTAGCCATGTATGGAAGTGAAACATGGACAATAACTAGTTTGGACAAGAAGAGAATAGAAGCTTTCGAAATGTGGTGCTACAGAAGAATGCTGAAGATAAGGTGGGTAGATCACGTAACTAATGAGGAGGTATTGAATAGGATTGGGGAGAAGAGAAGTTTGTGGCACAACTTGACTAGAAGAAGGGATCGGTTGGTAGGACATGTTTTGAGGCATCAAGGGATCACAAATTTAGCATTGGAGGGCAGTGTGGAGGGTAAAAATCGTAGAGGGAGACCAAGAGATGAATACACTAAGCAGATTCAGAAGGATGTAGGTTGCAGTAGATACTGGGAGATGAAGAAGCTTGCACAGGATAGAGTAGCATGGAGAGTTGCATCAAACCAGTCTCAGGACTGAAGACCACAACAACAACATTGTATTTTCTTCCGTTTCAGAACTGGTAGGAATTGGAAAGGGTAACTAAATCAGTAACGAATAATAAAGAGGTAAATAAATACATTTTTCAAAGGACTTGGGTTAGCAAAAGATTAAAGTTTTAAACGTCGTTGTTTGAAAACGGTTCCGAGTAAGGGTGCTGAGAAGACGAGTACTGGACGCAGGTTATGACATAAGGAAGAAAAACTAAACCTTGTCGCAACATAAATAAAATAAGGTATTCAAATACAGTGTAATATTACATCGCAGCATCTGGAAAATTGTTGCCTAAAATTTTCCTATGTATATAAGAAACTAACGATTAATTTGGTCCTCGGAATATAGAAAAAAAGTTTAGAAAAATGTTTAGGTCATTTACTCCAAATCTGGTAAATTAACAAAGTAAATTTACAAAAGATATTTTGAAAAAATTTTAGAACCATACGTTGCTGATAAGAAGTCTTCTCTGACACTGAACTCCTGGGGTTGCCAAACATCGTCGTATATGACAGCATTTTCATCGATAGCGAGGTTCAACTGACCTACACAATAAAAGTTATATGGCAAACCTGCACACGTGTTGTCCAGCCATCTGATGTTTATTTTTATCGCCAAGTTAAAAACTTTATTTCGAGGCTTCAGAACTTCAATCTGCTTCTGCGATCCCAACGGGAATTTGATGTTTGGTTTGTGGGGCGCTCAACTGCGCGGTCATCAGCGCTCATACAAAGTCCCAATTTTTTCACAGTCCAATTTTTTTTTCACAGTTCAATCTAGCCACTGTCACGAATGATGAGGATGATGATAAAATGATGAGGACAACACAAACACCCAGTCCCCGGGCAGAGAAAATCCCCAACCCGGCCGGGAATCGAACACCGAACCCTGTGTTGCAGAGGTAGCAACGCTAGCCACTAGACTAAGAGCTGCTACCCCAACGGGAATTTGCAGATGCAATAATGATTCACTGCATAATTGATTATTAACTCTCAGCACCAATTTTTCAAGCAACATGTGTGGTATGCTTCAGAATTAATTGCCGAAAAATAAATATTTTTAAATGTACACCAAATCTGTTTTCCACCGAATATTCGAAAGGAATTATGTAACTGCGCTAAGATTTTGTTCTTTACATGTTCCTCGTTTCGAGAATATATTTCAATGGAGTGTTTATATGACAACTAACACAATCGACTTGCTCAGAAAGAAAATAGAACAGATGTAACTGAGTAAGTGAAAGAGTCATTTTAAAACGAGCAAGGATTAATTTTTCATTCGTTACTAATCCAAGTCGTTTGAGAAATTTATTTGCGCACCTTGTTATTATTCCTTGTTCTAGTACTTATCTTATTAACTGTCCTATTCATACCAGTTTCGAAACAGACAAAAATACGAAAGGAAAAAAAAAGAATGCAGTTGTGAATCGAACACAGGTTCTCTGCTCCTAACCAAATGCTTTCTTCGCTACGCCAGCGGCCCTTTTGTTATACAGTGTTTACCTTACGGGTATATAAGCAGCTGTCAAAACTGTTGCTTCCTCGATTTACAGGAAAATAAACGTACACTGTATGATGGTGACAAATTCTCAGTTTTGAATTACCTATCGACCTCGTCAATTTTGGGTCTTGAACTTTAGGAGGTTTTGAGCCAAAACATCTTAGAGTGATTCATTTTAGCTTGTACGCAGCAACCGTTCATGAGCCAAATCGGTTGGCCGTGTCTGCCTTCCCCTTGTCAGTGAAGGACAACTTCCGTAGCTGACGTGTGGGGTTTGCCTCCATATCTGGCGATAACGGCGTGTCCACCAAGACGCTACTCCTCATTTTTGTGCCGGGTACTTCCTGTCTGCCGCTACAAAATTGTGTCGACGCTGCTTGCCTTTACTGATTGCCGCTCACAGAATGCTCTAATGACGTATCTGTCAGCGCTAGTACAGTATTCATGGTGTTCACTTTGTGCACATATCCCGGAATTCAGTGTAGTTGCGTTTATTAAATAAAAGGTTAGAACTTTCTGATTTACAGTGGCGATAAGGAATAATGGACTCTCTGCGTTTGGTACATTAACTCAGAACGTCTAAAATTCATTTAACAATAAAGAAAAGGGAGAGCTACCAACAGCAGCACATAACCAGACTAGTAATCTCAGAACAAATCCGATCTAATTTCCATAGGAAATTTAGTATCCGCTACACGGTTCCCAACACGTACAGAAAGTCAGAAGAAAGGAAACATGTCAATGACATTTTTCATGTAATTTCTCAAGATGTACAGTAATCGTTCTGTTTTATCTTGGCTTCGTTCGAGTACTGTTTATCTTTAACGTAAACCAAAATCCTTGCTGCAACCTAGTTTCTCTCCTAAAATTTATGGTAGGTATTTTGTCTACTATACCATCAAACATGTGTGTTTAATCGAAGGCAGAAGTTATATACGCAGTCGTTTCGCTCATGGATACCCGACCAATGTAGCTTGAGCCGACGTGTATATAAATACGACCGCAGCACCGTATTCTGCCTGTTTACATCTCTTTATTTGAATAGGCATGCCTATAAAAGTTCCTTTGGCGCTTCATTGTATTGATAGGAAAGTAAATAAAATTTTGTCAAATATTTTTTTCAAAACAGGAGAATCAGTTTGACGTTTTGTATTTCGAAACAAGTGTGGCCGATCAGTAACCACTGTTGAAATCCAAATAATGCAATAAGTGCTTCCGTTTTGATTTTTGAATTATTGTATTTGAACAACTCATAGACGTGATGGTGAGCGGGCGACATTTAATCTGTTCAAATTTTTTGTTATTTAGAAGAGCGGTGCAGCATTGATATTGATCAGCATATACTTCTATAAAATTTCACGTGAACCTTCATTTATTAGTTATTGTAAAGTCAAGTACGTTTTATACCCACTGTTAAATGAGGTGACTCGATACAGCTGTCAAAAATTTGAAGAACTGCATGTTTGCCATCAGCTGAACAAATCCACTGTTTATATTCTACCGGTTTCGGTCGTAGATTTTCACAAGAAGGAAAAAACTTACATAAAATGGATACGCAGTTCCGCTTGCCATCGGATAGACTGAAAACCATCAGAGTCATAGTATGATTACAGAACCACGTACGCGTAACAGACCATGATTTTGATACCACTGCAAAATTAACTTTAATATGGTTAGAAAGAACGCTCTTTACGGTAGTAATACCAGAACAACTGACTGCATGAGTAGATCTAATGCACAGCTTTTTCTTCCTGTGAAAATGGTCGCTTAGACAGAAACCAGTAGACAATAAATAATAAACTTGTATAGCTGATGGCAAACATGCAAGTCTTTGTGTTACACAATTAGTCGAAAATACACTGAGATGACAAAAGACATGGATACATCCTAGTGCCGTATCGCACCTCATTGTGTCCAGCCTAGTGCAGCAGCTCGACATGACATGGGCCCAACAAGTCGTTGGAAGGCGCCTGCAGAAATATTGTGCCATGCTGCCTTATAGCAGTCCATAACTGCGAAAGTGTTGCGGGTGTAGGATTTTGTACATGACCTGACCTCTCGGTTATATCCCATAAATGTTCGATGGGAGTCACGTCGGACGATCAGGGTGACCAAATAATTCGCTCGAAACACCAGGAATGGTCTTCACACCACTCGCCAACAATTGTGGCCTGATGCTATGGTACATTGTCATCTATAAAAATCCCATCGCTGTTTGGAAACTTAAAGTTCAAAATCAAATGTTCAAATGTGTGTGAAATCTTATGGGATTTAACTGCTAAGGTCATCAGTCCCTAAGCTTACACACTACTTAACCTAAATTATCCTAAGGACAAACACACACACCCATGCCCGAGGGAGGACTCGAATCTCCGCTGGGACCAGCCGCACAGTCCATGACTGCAGCGCCGGAGACCGCTCGGCTAATCCCGCGCGGCTCTTAAAGTTCACGAATGGCTTTATATGGTCTCCAAGTAGTCGAATATAAACATTTCCAGCCAGTGATCGGTTCATTGAAGCAGAGGACCCAGTTCTTTCCATGTGAATACAGCCCACACCATTATGGAGCAACAACTAGCTTGCTCAGTGCTCAGTGCCTTGTTAATAATTTGGCTCATGGCTTCGTGGTGTCTGCGCCACACTGTAACCATACAATCAGATTTAACAACTGAAATCGAGACTTATTTGATCAGGCCACGGTTTTCCAGTTGTCTAGGGTCCAACCGATATTATCACGAACCCAGGAGAGGAGCAGCAGGCGTTGCCGTGCTGTCAGCAAAGGCACTCGCATCGGTCGTCTGCTGTCATATCCCATTAACACCAAAATTCGCAGTACTGTCCAAACGGATACGTTCGTCGTACTTGCACATTGGTTTGTGTGGTTATTGTGTAGTGGTTGTGTGTTGCTTGTGTGTTAGCATTGACAACACTACGCAAACGCCGTTGCTCTCGGCCGTTAAGTGAAGGCCGTCGGCCACAGTGTTGTCCGTGGTGAGAGGTAATGCCTGAAATTTGGTATTCTCAGTACATTCTTGACACTGTTGATTCGTAATATTGAATTTCCTAACGATTTACGAAATTGAATGTCCCATGTATCTAGCTCTAACTCTCATTCGGCGTTCAAAGTTTGTTAATTTCCGTCGTGCGGCCATAATCACGTCGGAAACCTTTTCACATGAATCACCTGAGTAGAGATGAGAGCTCCGCCAATGCACGGCAGATTAATACATTGTGTACGCGATACCACCGCCGTCTGTACATATGCAATCACTATCCCATGACTTTTGTCACCTCATTGTATAGAAGAGGTAAGGTACATGTTCGTTTCTTTTATTTTTAAACTTTATAATGGCTTTGCGGTTTTACCCACGTAGAAAATTATTTATTCGTTTTAAAGTATTAAACTATAAGTAATGTAATTTTGTGCGGATGCAGCGCGTTTGTGATATTATTATTGTTCACTTCTACCATGGTTTTGTGTTGTTATACCCACCAACCACAAAAAGGGTACGCGAAAGTGCAGTATCGTATAGAAATAAGAAGAAAGTCAAGAGGAAAGAATCAGACAAAATGAAAGACCTACACTAAATTTTGTGAAAGTTTCTTTGGAGACGCCACAACCTGCGCTAGGGCCATCAGTTTGAATTCTTCAGACGCTTTTCTAAATTGTAACTCATTAAAAATTATTTAAGATCTACTATGTCTGCGTTGGCAACGGCCTTGCCGCAGTGGCTACACCGGTTCCCGTCGGATCAGCGAAGTTAAGCGCTGTCGGGCGTGGCCGGCACTTGGATGGGTGACCATCCAGCCGCCATGCGCTGTTGCCATTTTTCGGGGTGCACTCAGCCTCGTGATGCCAATTGAGGAGCTACTCGACCGAATAGTAGCGGCTCCGGTCATAGAAAACCATCGTAACGACCGGGAGAGCGGTGTGCTGACCACACGCCCCTCCTATCCGCATCCTCAACTGAGGATGACACGGCGGTCGGATGGTCCCGGTGGGCCACTTGTGGCCTGAAGACGGAGTGCTTTTTTTTATGTCTGCGTTGGGATTAACGGCTATAGCTATTTTTGCAATCTAGCATGAGCTACAAATTAACAAATTTTTTTCATTGCAAAAATAGGGAAGTGGCGAATTTAGAATTCGTACCAGGTGTCAGAAATTCACGCTACGCCACTACTTACTTGATCAGGGTGAAAGTTTACCATTTGAAATCGCGCCAACAGCAGACATCGCGATACTGCTCGAAGTAAGGTGAGTGTTCAAGGCTGGATTTTCCTAGGAACAGGAATTTTCGCCGCGCGAACGGGTGAAGGCGTTTTTTCCAGGCAGGGGCACATAACTTAATGCATCGCTCATTTATTTTTTCCTACAAAGTAAAACCGCAAGCACGTTAACAATCCAGTCCATGCGTGCGGTGCTCAAATGGCTCTAAGCACTATTGGACTTAACATCTGAGGTGATCAGTCCCCTAGACTTAGAACTACTTGAACCTAACTAACCTAAGGACATCACACACATCCATGCCCGAGGCAGGATTCGAACCTGCGACCGTAGCGGCAGCGCGGTTCCAGATTGAAGCGCCTAGAACCGCTCGGCCACAGCGGCCGGCTGCGTGCGGTGTGGAATCAAATTCAAACAAAGTGTTTTTACTTTAACAAGAGACAAAGTGTTGTTTCATTAACAAGCGTGCTGTTACACCGGAGAGTAGTGATGGCTCTCGTGGGGGGAAAGAAAAGGAAGCTCTTGGGTTTGCTGATAGCTTAACAGATAATCGACGATGAAGAAGATGATTATTTGCTACAGACTTAAAAGAAGCACAGAGAAACGGTCACCAATATGTTTCTGACATTGCCTCAATTAACAGCTCATCTTCCGCGGCAATGCAACTCACTTTTAGCTTTGTAGCACACTTTCTAGACATTTTGCACACGAACTTTACCTGAGAACACCAACTCGTTCAGTTGGCCTGTCACGCCTTGAAACAGTAGCGCGCTATGCACTGCGCCCTGTCGGAAGGCACCTTCATTATTTTGTGATTGTCGAGGGGACGACACTCTGCGCTGGACGCATTAATTACTACGCAGCGTAAAATTCATGCTCCTAGGTAAATCATGCTCAATAGGAATCACGGGCCCAAAAGCGTTGTCTGAAATCTGCAAACGGGATTTCATAGCATAGCTGCGTTCCAAACATTTCGTAACTATTTTTTGCTTTCTCTGTTTCATCAATTGAAGACCTCATTACACAGATACGACAGAGGCAATACGGTTCAAGACAGTTTATATGTTTAAATTGCTTCCACTTACATTAGAATAAGTCGTTTATATAGCTTCATTAACCAAGCCACCTATACAGCGTATGCGTATAAGACGCTCTCCAGACTGTTTCCCCGCCTTTGCTGCATTCATAAATATAATAGCATGGGATCCTGAAACTGATAAACCACAGGAATAAATCACAGAATGGCTCGTGAGTCAGGTATTTTTTCTGCTTCAAGCCAACACAGCTATCAGTGTCATTTATAAATTAAGCATTATACATTTAATTTGATTCCCAAAACATGGTGCTAATATAACGATATTTATTGTCATACGGAGGACAATGATTCCCAGTTGATTGTCAAGTGTCATTTTAAGTGGCCCGTTAGTGATTGTTAGGCATACTAACTATCCTTGCAGTAGTCTGTCCATGATTAGGGAATATTTTTGAACTTGATGCTTTCATTTTCTATTCATGAGATCATAAATCTATCAATAATGTCTTTACCCAAATATTGCCCTTTCTGATACAAGAATGCATCTGCCTTTTGAAGAACTGTCCAGGTAGCTTACACTCCATTTGGCCTGTGCAATTATCGGTGCATTTTATTTGGAGTGGCCAGTGAACCTGTAATTTCTCAACGAGCAGTAGATTGACACATGCACAATATTCTAGCATGTGGGAATTATTTTGAGAGCATTATTGTCACGGGAAGAGGACATGAAAGGCATACGCTGAACCTTTCTATCGTTACCAGACAGTTGAACTCGTATGCGGTTGGTCCAAATGGATATATTTCCAACGATTCATTGAGTATACTACAGATTACAGGATTACAGTCAACTATAGGTAACAGCTGACTAGCTCTCGAGACAAAATACCTTAAGAAACGAAGGTCATTTGTAGAATAGGTAAACTATTATATCATCTTCATACGAGTTGATGGCTCTGAGCACTATGGGACTTAACTTCTGAGGTCATCAGTCCCCTAGAACTTAGAACTACTTAAACCTAACGAACCTAAGGACATCACACACATCCATGCCCGAGTCAGGATTCGAACCTGTTCCAGACTGTAGCGCCTAGAACCGCTCGGCCACCCCGGCCGGCTATATACGAGTGATTGACATTTCACAAACCAGTAATTGATTACGAAACACGTGGTTAGGTTCGCTGTTACAACTATCTGGCTTATCATATCTACTCTCGGTGGTGTGGATAGTTGCATGGAATCTCTTAAATATACTAAGGTGGACCTGCGTTCTGAATAGGTCCACTGCCATTCCTCACATTCTGGATCAGGGTATGATCAAATGTGGCAGCAGCCCATGAAATGATGTCTATAACTTCCAGGTGGCCCCTCAATATGCCAAGAATGTGAATTAGTGGCTTTGCTGCGAGATACACTGCAGCGAGGACAAGAACGACAGAGGAAGTGGATGTAGAATCTCTTCAACGTTATGACGTACCCCTGTTTGAGCTAATAAGCTACAAAACATATGTTTTTGTGTGAGTTATCTACCTTCATATTGTAAGATATGATCACTTAAAAACCGTTAAAACGTCATCATCCAGCATGTATTTTACGAATCTCTAACAACATTGTACAGAAGTTGGGCAAATATTATGTACACCATGGCATAAATTTCTTATCAGTCCTATCGTTAGTGTGTAACAGTCAGTATCTTTTAGTAACATACTATTCATATGTACGCCCAATTCTTCAATTCTTAGAATTGGAATTCTTTACCGGGAATCAAACGCACAAAATATGAACATAACAATCAAACTACATACAAGAGCCACAAGAATAATAAACAAAAATAACACTTGAGCTTATTGTAAAGGGCTGTTAAAAACACTGGCGATTTTAACTGGAGCGAGAGGATACAGCTCCGTTTACCAAATAGCAGTTCACTTCAGAAATAACATTGATAATTACTGCATAAACAGCTCTGTCCATGACCATGGAATGAGATCTAGACAGAACTTACATTTATCATGAAAAAAAGAAACATAAAATTCAAACTAGAATCAAAGGAGATAAAAGAAATCCCTAAAATAAACTTAATTAAAAAGTCGATTAAAATGTATCTGTTAATCCAAACATTCTACACACTGAAGGATTACTTAGATAACGCAGAACAGGTAATTGGTAACAAAATGTAACAAATAATAATAACGGTAATAAAATATCTATCATTCCACAAAACGCTTTTACACTGTATTTTTCCTCCTTTCTTCCCTTTTTCTGTAAAAACTTACGCCTAAAGCTATGCAATATGTAATACTAACACCTTATCCAACATCTCACTCGTTATAGAGGATGCTGAACCAGTTTCTTAGGTTAGTAAATGGGAAGTTGCGCTGCACAAAATGGTCCTGACACCATCTGATAACGTTTGTAGTGTTATGAAACATTATGTGTACAGTGTTTGAATGAGAAATGAATGAACAATGCAGCATTAGCCTTTTATCATCATTAAATAACTTATTTGAAAACAGTATTGTACACTAAGGGTAAACCGAATGATACAACACAGTTTTTTAAGGAAAGAAAAAAAAACACAGGCCTTTTATACTGGAGAGTGGAGGCTCCAGTCTTCATCCAGCCATCCTGTTTTAGGTTTTCAGTGGCTTCCGTAAATTATTTTGAACAAATGACGGGATGGTTTCTACTACACTGAAGCGCCAAAGAAACTGGTAGAGGTATGTGTATTCAAATAGCCGCGCGGGTTTAGCCGAGCGGTCTCAGGCGCTGCAGTCATGGACTGTGCAGTTGGTCCCGGCGGAAGTTCGAGTCCTTCCTCGGGCATGGGTGTGTGTGTTCGCCCTTAGAATAGTTTAGGTTAAGTAGTGTGTAAGCTTAGGGACCGATGACCTTAGCATTTAAGTCCCGTAAGATTTCACACACATTTGAACATTTTTGTATTCAAATACAGAGATATGTAAAGAGGCAGAATCCGGCGCTGAAGTCGGCAACACCTATATAAGTCAACAAGTGCCTGGTGCAGTTCTTAGATAGGTTACTGCTGCTACAATGGCAGGTTATGAAGATGTAAGTGAGTGGTGTTCAGTCAGAAAATGAGCAATGGGACACAACATGTCCAAGGGAGCGCTGAAGTGGGGGTTTTCCCGTACGACCATTTCACGAGTGTACCGTGAATATCAGGAATCAGGTAAAACATCAAATCTCCGACATCGCTGCGACCAGAAAAAGCTCCTGCAAGAACGGGACCAACGACGACTGAAGAGAATCGTTCAACGTGACAGAAATACAGCCCTTCCGAAAATTGCTACAGATTTCAATGTTGGCCGTCAACAAGTGTCAGTGTGCGAACCAGTCAATGAAACATCATCGATATGAACTTTCGAAGCCGAAGGCCCACTCGTGCACTCTTGATGACTGCACAGCACAAAGCTGTACGTCTCGCCTGGGCCCATCAACCCCGATATTGGACTGTTGATGGCTGGAAACATGTTTCCTAGTCTGACGAGTCTTGTTTCAAATTATATCGAGCTGATGGACGTATACGGGTATGGAGACAACCTCATGAATCCATGGACCCTGCATGTCAGCAGGGGACTGTTCAAACTGGTGGAGGCTCTGTAATGGTGTGGGGCGTGTGCAGTTGCAGTGATATGCGACCCCTGATACATGTAGAGACGACTCTGACTGGTGACATGTATGTAAGCACCATGTCTGATCACCTGCATCCATTCACGTCCATTGTGCATTCCGAAGGACTTGGGCAATTACAGAAGGACAGTGTGACACCCCACACGTCCCGAATTGCTACAGAGTGGATCCAGGAGGACACTTCTGAGTTTAAACACTTCCGCTGGCCACGAAACTCCCCAGACATGAACATTATTGAGCATATCTGGGATGCCTTGCAAAGTGCTGTTCAGAAGAGATCTTACAGATTTATGGACAGTCCTGCAGGATTGACGGTGTCAGTTCCTTCCAGTACTACTTCATAGGATTGGTCGGGCCCATGCCACGTCGTGTGGCGGCCCTCCTGCGTGCTCGCGGGAGCCCTACACTATATTAGGCACGTGTACCAGTTTCTTTGGCTCCCCATTGTGTAAGGCCATGGCCGATAGGCTGTCCTGTCATTGTCATTCTAGACCTATAAGTCTGTAAATGTCTGTATATGTGAACAGCTTTATTTTTGTTGTTCTTAAATTGTAATACTAAACGGTGTCCAATAACCTTGTAAAAGACGTCTACTGCCACTACTGCTACTACTCATATTTGTAACTAGTTTTCTGAGTGTATTAAGAGCTGCCAGCGCGTCTCATAGATGTGGTAGATATATAGTTTTTTCTGTCAAAAACACAGCAAACTGTTTTGTTAGCCTTGAATCATAAGTTACAACCGTCATTAAATCGTTCTTTATGGATGAAATAATTACTTGTCGTGATCTACGATTGTCTGAAACCTTAAAGTTTCTAAAGAGCACTAGTTTCTGGCGCCCGTTTGGTTGGTACTTTTACAAAAATAGTAAATCTGCTAAATAGGCATGGGAGTACCAGAGAAACCTTTCAGTCAAGCCTATATTATCCCTATTACAAATAATGGTTCAAATGGCTCTGAGCACTATGGGAGACAAATAATGTTCGAGATTCTGTAATTGTTTTAAATGTCATACAGTAGTGTTCAGTAATCCATACAGCCGCAATGAAAGTATGTAAGTGGTAAGATATAAGAAATCATTTTAGTTACCCATGTGCAATCCGAGGCACAGATTTTTTCTCCATCGGGCACTTATATCTTACAACTCAATAACGTCCCCACCCACTAGACTCAAAATGTCGAAATTAGAGTTGACAGTCAAGAAGTTACTAGTATTCATCTTACCTCCACATTTTCATATTTGGATACTATCGAATTATTTGGGGCGATATTAGCAAAACAATTAAGATCTTTCTTATAAAATCTCGCAAGGAAATGTTAAAGTTTGTTGGCGAGTAATGCTAAAAAAATCGATCGATCGTGATTGCAGAAATACACTCTATGCGATAAGAAGTATCCGGAAACCCCCCAAAACATACGTTTTTCATATTAGGTGCATTGCGCTGCCACCTACTGCCAGGTACTCCATATCAGCGACCTCGGTAGTCATTAGACATCGTGAGAGAGCAGACTGGGGCACTCCGCGGAACTCACGGATTTCGTACGTGGTCAGGTGATTGGGTGTCAATTGTGTCATACGTCTGTATGCGAGATTTACACACTCCTAAACATCCCTACGTCCACTGTCTCCGATGTGACAGTGAAGTGGAAACGTGAAGGGGCACGTACAGCACAAAAGCCTTCGGGCCGACCTCGTCTGTTGTCCGACAGTTGAAAAGGGTCGTAGTGTGGAATAGGCAGACGTCTATCCAGACAATCGCACAGGAATTCCATACTACATCAGGATCCACTGCAATTACTATGACAGTTAGGCGGGAGGTTAGAAAACTTGGATTTTATGGGCGAGCGGCTGCTCATAAGCCACACATCATGCCGGTAAATGCCAAACGACGCCTCGCTTGGTGTAAGCAGCGTAAACATTGGACGACTGAACAGTGGAAAAACGTTGTGTGGAGTGACGAATCACGGTACACGATGTGGCGATCCGATGGCAGGGTGTGGGTATGGGGAATGCCCGTTGGACGTCATCTGCCAGCGGGTGTAGTGCTAACATTGAAATTCGGAGGCGGTGGTGTTATGGTGTGTTTGTGTTTTTCATGTAGGGGCTTGCACCCGTTGTTGTTTTGCGTGGCACTATCGCAGCACAGGCCTTCATTGATATTTTAAGCACCTTCTTTCTTCCCACTGTTGAAGGGCAATTCGGGGATGGCGATTGCATCTTTCAACACGATCGAGCACCTGTTCATAATGCACGGCCTTTGGCGGAGTGATTACACGACAATAACATCCCTGTAATGGACTGAACTGCACAGAGTCCTGACCTGAATCCCACAGAACAGCTTTGGATATTTTGAATTGCCAACTTTGTGCCAGGTCTCACCGACCGACATCGATATCTCTCCTCAGAGCAGCACTCCGTGAAGAATGGGCTGCTATTCCCCAAGAAACCTTCCCGCACTTGATTGAGCGTATACCTGCGAGAATGGAAGCTGTCATCAAGGCTAAGGGTGGGCCAACACCATATTAAATTCCAGCATTACCGATGGAGGGCGCCACGAACTTGTAAGTCATTTTCAGCCAGGTGTCCGGATACTTTTGATCACATAGTGTAAGTCTGGGCGTCGTAAGAAGTCAAGGGAATGGTTTTCTCGAACCTTGGCGTAAGACATTAATATTCGCCTCACAGATCTCTAGAAGGTAGTCCTTTTCACAAATTACTAAGGCTGTCGTTGCGCTAACATAGTTATTAAAATGTTGTTCCGTGTGTGGGCGAGTAATGATGT
This sequence comes from Schistocerca cancellata, assembly GCF_023864275.1. Classification (NCBI taxonomy): domain Eukaryota; kingdom Metazoa; phylum Arthropoda; class Insecta; order Orthoptera; family Acrididae; genus Schistocerca; species Schistocerca cancellata. The sequence goes on along the minus strand of NC_064629.1, from coordinate 648,157,221 downwards.
GCAAGTGATTGCAGAAGGAAATAGATTTTATACGCATGCAGCACCATAAACTGCTGTTAACTTTTGGCTCCCCAGCCTCAGCACAAATGTTAGGAATATGGCTGGTCCTAAGCGCCCCTGTGGTTAGTCTGATTCCTCATGTTGTACAACATACCTCAAGTATGACTGCCGACCAGACCCATACACTGCAAAACGAAAATCCGGCTGGTCCCGGCGGAGGTTCGAGTCTTCCCTCGGGCATGGGTGTGTGTGTTTGTCCTTAGGATAATGTAGGTTAAGTAGTGTGTAAGCTTAGGGACTGATAACCTTAGCAGTTAAGTCCCATAAGATTTCACACACAGTTGAACAGTCGAAAATCGGCGGTATCAGACAAAGGCTGTGTATAAAATTGGAGCAAGCGTACTTTCTACTTCCGTCATGTTATATGGCTTACACGTTTTAAACACTCAGTGATTTGAGAAACTGTACTTTCAGATCTCTCAAGTGTAGCTGCCAACTTATTTTTTCATCGAATATAACAACCAAGAACCTCACCAAAACTTAAAAATGTAAAATGATGTCCTCATTATGCTTAAGGGGCTCCGGAAAGGCTCAAAATCATGAAAAGTTCAATTTTTACTTTTTTGCGTGTTCTGAATCTGCAGACTATTACCTTTTAATAGATATATAATTTATTCAATTCCGAAGACTACAACTATTTTTAAATTTTTTTTGAAATGTGTTCTACATGGGCGTGACCCACTGTGGCGCTGTTAAACTGCTGTCAAATGGTGTTATTATTAACGTCCGTGTTCATCAGGTGCATTTTAGTGATGTGAGATAAAGTATGTGTTGTGGCTAACCTATTTTCAGAGACTTAGCAGCACCTGAACTGTTGAAAAAGTGTATTCACGGAAAAACTCAAAACCCCAATGAAAGTGTAAATAGTGTTACATGGTCGAGAATCCCCAAGACTGTATTTGTTGGAATAGAAACACTTCACTTTGGTGTGTATGATGCTGTTGCGACTTTCAATGATGGCAACATTGTAAGGGGCAAGGTATTTAGAAATATGGGAATGAAGATAGGTTCTAACATGGTACGAGCGATGCTTGCTTTAGACAAGGAACGCCTTCGGGCTGCAGACAGGGCTGTAACGAGTCTAGAAATACAAGCAAGAGTAAACAGGAGGAGGAACAAGAGGAAGCTGGAGGAGGAGTTTGCAGAGGATGAAGATAATCCATCCTATGGACCTGGAATGCACTAAAAAGTTAATCCAATCTTTGTCGTTCGATTCCCAAAACTTTTATTTTCTCATACTAATTACATGTTTTCTAAGGATCTTCCAAACGTATTTGTTTCAAACTTTCAGTAAATGTTACACAGTACCTTCTGCATATTTTAACACAGCCTTTTTCCAAAAAAACTGTATATTTTTGAATATATAAATAAAAAATTGCAAAAAAATGTTGTGAAGTTTCATTACAATTGAAAAAAAATCATATTTAATAACTGAACTAAAATTTTGTAAAATCCCTGTGTTAAGTTGTAGCCCATATTCCAATAAATAATCTGTAAAAAGTTCAACTACCTACCTCAAATACTTTGTGAGGAAAGATGTAATTTATAAGCGTTATTTTAACATTGCAAGTACAGGGCGTTCCGGAGCCCCTTAATGGATGATTAAAAATACTCTACAAACTGTTAAAAAGAACACACACAGATTTTTCAGTAGAAAATTTAATAACTGTATTGCCCGGCCATCTCTCCAACCTCTTCACAGTTGGTTGTAAATGCCGTGTGATTGCTGAGAGGATAAAAGAAGAGCAGGAAATTGAGAAATCGCTGAAGGATGAGGACATCTGCACGGGGCTCCTTACCATGGACACAACACCATTAAAAGCTATTAAGAAAAGGGCCTCTCTTGAAACCTTGAGGGTCACCATTCGGCCGGCTGCTGTGGCCGAGCGGTTCTAGGCGCTTCAGTCTGGAACCGCGCTGCTGCTACGGTCGCAGGTTCGAATCCTGCCTAGGGCATGGATGTGTGTGATGTCCTTAGGTTAGTTAGGTTTAAGTAGCTCTAAGTCTAGGGGACTGATGACCTCAGATGTTAAGTCCCATAGTGCTTAGAGCCATTTGACCCAAGGGTCACCATTCTCTTGCGTAAACCAGTCTGACAGAAAGTTACAGATCCTATACTTAAAATAACTTGGTGCTAGGAAGGATTGTAGCAAAGCTGGAAAACGGCCCTGTAAACTCCACACAAGCAGTTGTTCGAGGATATTATGCCTGTAAGCAGCATCACAGGCATTCTCAAGGCGAAAAAACGATGGTACCTCCGAAGGAAAGACATGTTATACAGTATAGCCGCCTCCAGGAGATTCAGGTTAACAGTGGTAGATGATATTTCATGTATTCCCACTGAAAGCGACTAAGGAAGTGTCTGAATTCTAAAATCCACACAAGGTGGTTCATTATGTGGTAAAAGGTCACTCAGCCAGGAGGGCAACGCTACTTTAACTATTCGGACATGTACGGTCCTTTCCATGTTTGAACGTGGAGAATGGAGGGGGATTAAAAGAGATTCCTTCCACTAGTCGGGGAACTGTACTATTTCTAAAAAGGAAATTAAAGGTATCGAGGTGGATTCTTTTGGCTTTTTCTACTGAGATGCCGCATCATACTGCAATGAATGCTGCCGTGACCTAGTGTCGTATCCCGTGCTACAGACAGTGCCGATTCCACCTCCGACGTTGAGAAAGGACGGCTGTAAACCTCGTTGTTGGTGGAACTGAAGTAAACACCAGCGATCGCTCAACGTTGACAGGAAGCTGGGTCGTGTCTGGTGGTAGCAGTTGTGTGAACGAAGTGTTCCACCATATTTGGGCAGTGTCTCTTTTGTCGGTCTGGAGAATATCATTCTTCACTACAATATAATTCGGTACCTTGTACGTTTGCCTGTAATCCTATTGATGGTGACTCATACAATCGAAGGCTTAGTGAAACCGTTTATGGACTTCAGGAATGCTTGCCACGATCTTGTCTTGTTATCTCCTATTATATAGAGGTATTTCTCTCTTGCAGCCAGAAAGGCTGTAAGCATTACAACTAATGGTCTGCACTTGAACCTACAGACGACCATGGGAACATCCCTCCTTGTGAAGTGACTTTTTGCATTACACCACCAAACAGGCTATCTTCTTAGTTTTCCTGCGGACTTGGCAATGGGTGGATCAGTGGCGTGGTAGATAATACTGGTGACGTGATCTGCCCATTCCTGGACGCTGTCTCTCTGTTCACATACGCACAGCGCCCAGTTTCCTTGCCGTGCTCCCATCTCGGCGGCTGTCTTTGGGGACTACTTTTTCTGATACGTATATCCAGATAGGGAAGTGGTCGCTGGAATGTAGATCACCGACCACATTCCAAAGAGCAGGGTGTGTGAGACTTAAGGAATGTAAAGAAAGATCGATGGCAGAAAACGACACTGTAGCAGTACCGAAGTGCGTGCTCTGCTCCATATTCAGAAGACACAAATTTTCTACAAAAATATTTTTCCTGAGCTACGAGTCTGTGTTCCCCCACTTATGTCCTGAACACATTTACACTATATTGTAAAAAAAAAAATGGGCAACCTCAGTGGTGAAGTTCTTTGCCGGTAGCCTTCTGTCGAGTTGAATTTGCTGCAACACAAGGGTTTCTTTTGGTGGGGCTCATTGGTTCCCTGAGACAGATTTTAGTGTCAATGTCATCTGTAGTATGTGCTTCATCAGATTCACTAAAAGTTCGGAGCGGTCTAATGCCTTTGGACTACATCGTTGCGCTCTACACCTCTTAACCACGCCGTTCTCCTTTAATGGACAGGGTAGTGACTTCGGCGTTGTGACACACTGCTTAACTTCGGTCTGTTACCTGTGGAAACGAATTTGTAGTTTGAGGAGTTCATTTGCCTGTTGTGGTCTCCGGTTGCGTGGCAGGGATAAGCCCCTTTAAGGCATCTCTGTCATTACAAGAGCACTTGGAAGGACAAGCAGCCCTCCTCTTGCTTTTTAATTGTCAGAAACATATTTTACGACATGATGAGTGTCCTGTTACCCAAAGTAGTCTTTTTTGAGCTGAAACTCTCGGTGAAGTATCGTATACTCTTTTTGTTGACTGGATAACTAGCCATGATATTCCGAAAAGCAGCAGTGGAAACAAGAGTACACCCAAACAGAGCTCCACTTGCCTGGATAGGCCTTATACAACTGAAGTCCTGCAGATTCCCAGAGGTTGGCCCTAGCGACTGTTTCACCACAACACCCATCCACTTCATCAGCACGTGTCATACCTTGAGGTTGAGTTGTTTTCTGCAGTGGTTTACACCGTCCAAGCGATCCGACCGGTCAAGCCGAGAGACAGATGGTTCCGCCACCGTGCCGCACGGTGGTTGCTCGAGATGACTGGGTGTTTGTGTTGTCCTCATCATTTCATCATCATCCAGGAAAGTGGCGAAATTGGACTGAGCAAAGGTTGGGAAATTGTACGGGCGCTGATAACCACGCAGTTGAGCGCCCCACAAAACCAAACATCATCATCATCACGGTGGTTGCTAAAGCATTCACATAGCTTAGGTGACAAAGAACTGGAGGCGCTCAGTAGAACCTAGCTCAGAAGCCCTGGGTTTGCCAAAGCCATAGTCCTTCGGGTGCTCGCCATTTGGTGCGACACCAGAGACACATGCTTATGGAATGACACGGACGCGGCGAGCGTTACTGCCTTTGAGCTATATTTATCTATGAATGGAGTTAGAAACTTGCAATAAATTTTAGCTTACTCTTTGAACTATGAAGTTTTTATTCTCAAAAGAAGCACCTGATTTTACAGTTGACATGCTGCTGACACCTGAAGCTTTGGGATACTTTTTCGATTACGCTTAGCATCAAAGTTTTCATTTAACCTTCAGAAATGTTCCCTGCACACTCCACTAGACTCACGACATAAAAACAGACGATAGTGAGACTCGTCCCATACTTTTCTGTGCATGGAGTTTCTGCATTCAGTGCTGTTGTCATCTGGTTCAGAAATGGTTCAAATGGCTCTGAGCACTATGGGACGTAACATCTATGGTCATCAGTCCCCTAGAACTTAGAACTACTTAAACCTAACTAACCTAAGGACATCACACAACACCCAGTCATCACGAGGCAGAGTAAATTCCTGACCCCGCCGGGAGTCGAACCCGGGAACCCGTGCGCGGGAAGCGAGAACGCTACCGCTCGACCACGAGCTGCGGACTGTCATCTGGTGTCGAAGTTCACACAGAGTCGTTGTAACTGGAGGTACATACACGCAGTATTTTACAAACACACCTAAAAAAAAGTCACTTATCGTGAAACGTGGCGACCTTGTAGGCTAATGGTCCTTACGCCTTTTACGAACGAGCCCTTTTAGGGGCAGTTCATTGTTAAGAAATGCTGTTACATATTCTCGCAATTCTGGATGAAACCAGCTCTCCAACATATCCTGTGATGCGATTCCTGTAACTGAATGTTACCAAAAAAGGTCTATAGGTCTTTACTTGCTGAACGATGCAGAGCACAAGAAGCTTTGAAGAGTCTCTCTGGCGCTCGACTACGATGTGTGGCTATTGTGTCCTTCATATTCTTACGTTATAGTGGTTCACTTTCCCACTTAAATGAAATGTAACTTCATCACTGAACGCTAAACGTGAACGAAAATTATCATCCTCAATCTGTACTCCTAGAATGCATTCACGAAGCTTTCGGGTTCGATTCCCGCCTGGCCGGAGATTTTCTGCGCTCAGGGACTGCGTGTTGTGTTGTCCTAATCATCATAATTTCATCCCCATCGACGCGCAAGTCGCCGCAGTGACGTCAAATTGAAAGACTTGCACCCGGCGAACGGTCTACCCGACGGGAGGCCCTAGTCGCACGACATTTACATTTACCATCGTGAAGGGATTTTAGAAGCTGAGTAGAGTGTGGTTTGAAAAACCAAAACCTCGAGGTTTCCCAGAAAGAGTAACGAACCAGAATAACGGGAATCTTTGATCAATAGTGGACAACGATACTAAGCCTGCATGACGAAATTTGGGATTCCATTCACTTTTAGCTATGTTTCACCTAAAATTGCGAGTCAGTGGGATCGGTATACTATGTGAAAATATTTATTTAAATTTCACACTTTTGGGGTTTTTTCTGTAATACTTTGAAACAATATTTTTATTTTTAAAAGAAGTTAACTATCACATGAATTCCATTTGTTTTATTTCACCACAAATGGCATGTATTTCACACTTCACAGTATTTTGGATACGAAATTTTTCATAGTAACATGTTACCCGTTAAACCAAGAACTGTTATAGTTTTTCAAAAGCAAATTAAATTTTTCATAAAAACACTCATATGAAGGAAAATATAAAATCTTTACTATTTTAGCAATATGGCTTACACCGCAACTTTTAGAAAACTCTATTTCAAAATTATGGTTGGCTCTGAGCACTATGGGACTCAACTGCTGTGGTCATAAGTCCCCTAGAACTTAGAACTACTTAAACCTAACTAACCTAAGGACAGCACACAACACCCAGCCATCACGAGGCAGAGAAAATCCCTGACCCCGCCGGGAATCGAACCCGGGAACCCGAGCGTGGGAAGCGAGAACGCTACGGCACGACCACGAGATGCGGGCATTCAGAATTATGTACATCATCATCATCATCATCATCATTTAAGACTGATTATGCCTTTCAGCGTTCAGTCTGTACAATAATACACGTACAATAATATATATTAATTTTTACTTTTATAAATTTTACTAACGTCAAGGGGCGTGCTTTCTTTGTAACTGTTGACTCACATGTGCAGAAAACTGCATATAAAGGTTAATTCGACCAGTTATCGGTTCTAAAATGATGTAGAACTTCATGCTGTAATATGTCGTTTGTCATACAGACCGAAAGTAGTAGTCTTCCTCATGGACTCGAGTGGTACAGTTTTTGTCTAGACGCAGAGTTGAAAGTTAGTTTTCGTGCTGTGGACAGAACGTGCGCGAAGTACGATTTATTGATAATGGAAAATGAAATTTGCATTGAAAATGCATTCGCAATGCTTTATGAACTTATTAATTGATGACAGTTATCAGTATGAAATCTGTGTGTACTTGAAAGAAAACTCTGTTCAGCGCTGTGCAGAGAACTGATGCATATATTTCATTGTTTTGCCATGCCTGGATGGGAAATAAATTTCTGCTCATTACATCTTCCAATTTAGAACAATTTTTAACATTGGTGTTTCCCGTATTATATAAATACCCATTTACATGACTATATGACTAGCTGAAGAAATGCAATTAATTATCACCAAGTTTCGTTAGAATGACTTTTAAATTTACGTAGGGAGCTGCAGTGTTAGAACAGAAGCATGGTGACTGGCTAACTCTCGGTTGGTACGAAGAGTGCATTTCTTTGGACTGCGTGCAAAAGTCTGTTGAATGTGATCTATGCCTTGAACCCGTGGACGATCTGCGGATTTCCCATGACATAAACAAACTGTGTCTTGAAACTGCAGGTGTCATCGGCGAATGCACTGTGCTTTAGGAGTTGCTGTACTGTACTCTCGATGAAAATGACATAGCACAGTTAGAAATGAATTGCACTTGCTGTTACTTGGGACGCAAAAGTCTTTCATTGCTTTTTTATCGGCATCTAGACTAGACCCACATTAAGGTAATGAACGAGCGAGCAGCACTAGATAAACACCTACTGGTAATCACATGAGTTAGCAACTGACAGCTGTTGCTACGGCTCTTCTTTTAGTTTCGATGCTTAAATTAAAATTTTCGCCAAGTTTCTGTATTAGTTCTTGTAGATAATATACTGATCAGTCAGAACGTTATGACCTACTATTGATATAAATCCGTCCAGGCGACAGCAGCGTCACGTGACAAGGAATGACTGCTTGTCAGACACACGCGTAGTGCATGTAATATCAGTGGGCGTGCTGTCTGCGTGTAGAATGGGGGAGGCGCACAATCTATCTGAGTTTGACTGAAAGCAGATTGTGATGGCTCAGACTATCGTACACTGGTTGCAGACCACGTACACTTCTTCATGACGGTCATGTTTCCTGACGGTAGTGGCATTTTTCAACAAGATAATGCGCCATGTCACAAGGCCAGGAGTGTGATAGAGTGGTTTGAGGAACACAGTGGTGAGTTCCAATTGATGTCCTGCCCCCCCCCCCCCCCCTATCTTACCAGACCTGAACCCGGTCGATCACATCTAGCGTGTGAGAGAACGTGGCGCTCAGAGCTCATCACACCGTCCCCCCCTCCCCCCCGGAATTCCGGAATTTACGGGTGTTAGATGACTTGTGCGTGGGGATGTGGTGCCAACTCCCTCCAGCGACCTATCAAGGCCTCATTGCTTTCATGCCACGATGTATCGCCGCTATTTTCCGTGCCAAACGTGGACATACCGGCTATTAGGTAGGTGGTTATAATGTTCTGGCTGATCGGTGTATAGTCTTGTCAGATCGGATTAATCTTTTTGAAACGCCGTGTATTGTTGCAGTTTAGAAAGGTAAGGAAGAGATGCGCTCCATAAACGGTGGCCACTGAGACAACTCATTATTTTTCACACTCATTTCGCACACTACTCTATTTCTTGTTCAACAGCCTGGGTGTTATTGTAGATTACTTAGATCCCAGGTATTTGAAACCTTTTACGTGTTCTGATTTCATAATTACCTACACTCTTCAATATTTCTGATATCACAAACATGGACGATAATGCATTTGGTAGTCTCTTTAGCGGGGGACTTAGAAGGACTGGTCATCCAACATGAAGTCTTAGTTTAATTGCCGGCCGGTGTGGCCGTGCGGTTCTAGGCGCATCAGTCTGGAACCGCGTGACCGCTACGGTCGCAGGTTCGCATCCTGCCTCGGGAATGAATGTGTGTGATGTCCTTAGGTTCGTTAGGTTTAAGTAGTTCTAAGTTCTAGCGGAGTGATGACCACAGATGTTAAGTCACATAGTGCTCAGAGCCATTTTTTCGGTTTAATTTCACTACATTTATTCCTTTGAGAATATCTCAGAGAAAAAGTTACGACAGTAAACCATGTGGGCAGTTTACGCTGGAAACTTATGTTGGGGGCGAGTGTGTGAATTTGCCAAGTGTTATATTACAACAGCCAGTCCAAACCATTTAAATCTGTCTAGCAAAATTTGCCTTGCGTCCTAACACTTCTGTTGATACCACAATTATTGTGTCTAAGTCTTGATGCGATTGCAGGGTATTTAAAAAAGTATACTATATTTTGAATGGTGCTAATATGGACCAAAACAACGAAGAAATGTTCAGTAGACATGGGCTCTACAATGCATACCTGAAGAGTTACGAGCACAAGACACGTGTTTCACAGCAGTGAAGATTAGCAAGTGCCCATAGATCGTAAGTTAGACATTCTAGAGCCCATGTTTATCAAACGTTTTTTTCTTCTTTTTTTGATCCATACTACCACGTCTCGAAATACAGAACACTGTTTTGAACACCCTGTATTTCTAACTAAAAGTAAGATAACGTTTTGGGTTATCCTGTGGTACCCAGTGTAGGAAGGAGAAGAAGAGGGGTATGTTGCGTGATAGACAGTACTTTCTTATTGTTCCCTTTAGTAATGTTTTTTCCTGATTCGTCTCAGAGATGTGCGAAGAATAACTGTGTACTCTCTTCGTATGTCAATTACTTTGTCTAAATTTGTTGTTAGATCGGGTCTGCCTTGTGGAAAATACAATTTTTTCTTCTCCCGTTGCCTAGGCATGTTCGCTGAAGTTACTGCGTGATCAGTGGGCTTTTCTTTTCTTTCTTATTAGCAAATGCTGTGGTTTTCCTGGTTTCTGTGTGTTTCGCATTAGAGTGGTTTTCCTTTCGTGGTATGTCACGTTTTTCTAGTCCCCTTTATCTTCACTGTGAAAACTGCGCTATTTAACTTTCACTGTCGCTGTTTACAAACTACGAAAGCAAGTAAGAAAATAAAAGCTCACTGACCATGCTGAAACCTTAGCGAAACATGTCAGGGCAATAGAGCAACAGAAAAAAAGAGCTGCATTGTGCTTAAGGTGGGGACCCCTTCCAAGAACAAATTTATTTGTCGGCAAACACGGACAGAAGAGCTTCAACTTCAACATGACTACTTTGTCTAATTTTATCTTAAGATTCCATATGAGAGCTTTGGGAAGATATTAATGAATTTCAACCTCAGTAGTAATTCTTGAAAGTGTGTAAGTTATTTATCAGCTGTCACGCGTCTTTTTCCTTTTATAAGTTCTTGTCGTCGCATCGACAGGCGATACGGTACAATTTCTGCTGCTTTCTTGAGTGTCGGTCATTTCAGAATCTTCAGGCAAAGAAGCTAAGACCATCTCGCACAACGTTACTCGTAACTACTCTAGTCAAATCTGGATTCCCTCTCTGCATAAATGAGAGGAACGAACAGTTTAATTACAATGTTAAATAGGCCTGAGAAACGAAATCCTCTGAGGGTCTGCGACTCGCAGCTGGCGAGGTTATCGTCATTAGCTGCTATCTGGCGGCCAAATGTTGAACTACAGCACACGGATACAGAGATACGGGCCGAAACATTTACCAGTTTCTGTTAGCTCCTATAGTTATTCTTCACTCATTTAACCTCCGATGTACTGTTTTATAGGTATTAACTGAGAAGCACATTACTCAAGAAACTGCCTGCATCGCACTGAGCTCTGAGGTAGGGAGTTTTAGAAGAGAGTCACAAATTCAGATGTTTTAGAGCGAGTTGGAGGCTGAATACTAAGCTGAGATTTCATTAATCGTTTTAGTTCTAGACCTGGGAGTTATCTAAAAATTATTCTGGATTACAGATGGTTGATGGTATGATTGTCTGTATGTCCTGTACCGTCCGACATAGAAAAACACTTAGTCTAATTTTTCCACAAGCTATTTGATGTACAACGAAGCACTATTTTTTTTTCTCTCTCTCTGTAGACTTCATGTGAACTATGATTCCCAAGGTGATACAGAAATTCTTAATCGAGGAAGGGCATGCCAAAGCATAAGATACAGGTATCCGAGGGCTGTGCCTGGTTAGCAAGAAATTCAAAGTTCCAGCATACATCCATTAAAGATGCTTTAGTGAAGTGATTTTCTGCGTATTTTTCGTTGGCTTAGTTCTATTACACAATTCTTAGTTCTATTACACAATTACAATGATTCTAATCGCCGTTCAGCGATCTTATAGCAGCGTGGAACGTAATTACCTACAATTTCCTATTGTCAACATGCTACCATTTGCAAGGATCATTTCATTTCTTTCAGATTTGTCTCCCCCACGTATACACTTTCACCTATCTCAGCGTTACCATGTTAAGGAATCTTGAAGGAAGAGGAAATCAGAAACTTCATTTGTAATAGAGAAGAAGAAGTTTCCAGAAGTATCCTTAACGTGAAATTCTTGTGCAGAAATTGTGTGTAATTGTATCAACAGTGATGTGACAAGTGACACTCCCAAATGCGTCTAACTCAACTGTTGCCACAACATCCGTGACACAATTCCACTGTGACGAATTCCAACGGCCTGTTGCGTGAAATTTCTTGATCAGCATGCGTACGCAAGACTAAATTTGCAATTCATGATTCTGGCTGCAAAGTCTCCACCTTTCAGCTTTGTTACCTGGAATTCCTCTTGCAGACGAGAACGACCAGCAGTCAATTAAGGTTGGCTGCACAAATGATCGTTCCTGAAAAACAGCAACTCATATACGTGACCGTAGGGATATGTCTCACATCCATAAATACGTGCTCTGCATATTTTCTAACTGACATAACTTACGTCAGTAGCTTTCGGAAATTAAATGATAATTAAATTACTGTAATCTAGGAGGATCAACGGTGGCAGCCCACACGAAAATGTATGAATTTTTCTTCTTTAGGACCAACAGCATGACAGATAATGTTATGTTTATTAGAAAGATGGACCAGTATAGCTGCTTGTAATAATTAATCTTTATTAACGACAGAATGTTTCGTCAATTATCGCCATTGCCAAGCACCTGCAAATACAATTTTGGTGAGACCGCGTATACATGTGAATGTCATTCATTTTAATGCGACTCTATTTTACTCACGTCAAATTAAACTACCGTTATTAACAAAAAAATGCTTGAAATGGTTCTGAGCACTATGGGACATAACTGCTGTGGTCATCAGTCCCCTAGAACTTTGAACTACTTAAACCTAACTAACCTAAGGACATCATACACATCCATGCCCGAGGCAGGATTCGAAACTGCGATCGTAGCGGTCGCGCGGTTCCAGACTGTAGCGCCTAGAACCGCACGGCCACTCCGGCCGGCCGTTATTAACATTCTACATCTTTATTCTTCATGTCCACATATTCATTTCTCAACATAATCACCCTGGCGACTAACATATTTTTCCTAACGAGACAACAGTTTCTTGATACAGTCACTACAGAATGTTTGACTTTGTTGACGGAGCCTTAACCTCACCTCTGCTTGCACCACTTCATCACTATCAAAGCGAATTCCTCGAAGATGTCTTTTAAGTTTTGAAAACAGATGAAAATCGGAAAAGCCCAAGTCGGGACCGTATGGAGGGTGATTGATGACAGTGAACAAAAGCCGCTGGATTGTTGTAGATGTCGCAGCGCCCGTGTGTGGTCTGGCATTGTCATGCTGAAGGATAGGGTGCTCCGTGTGTGGAAGAACACTTCGAATTCGAAACTCGATTACAGAACGCTGTTTCTCACACGCCGACATAGTTAAGTTACATCCTGCCATGTTACACGCTACACTTCGGGACTCTCTAGCAGCACATTCCTGCATGTACGTAGACATGAGGATTAAAGTTGTAGAATGTTAACAACGGTTGTTTTATTTTAAAACATTTGAGGGTTTTCACATAAAAAATTCGGAGGCATTAATTTTTATCATGCCCTCATACTTCTACACATACTTTATACATTGTCGGGAAAAAATTAGTACACCCTTTTAGAGGTTTCCAGTTAACTCAAGATTTATTGTTCCATCAGTACATATGGAGTACATAAAACGATTACGTTTACAGATCAATAGCAAAAGCGGATCTGAGTCACCACGTGTCGACACACACCGAAACACTCGTATTAGTACGCGATGTCGGCTTCATGGGGAGCAGTGCAGCCGCTGACTATGGCACCTAGTCAATCGCACAGATGGCGAATAGTGTCCCGGGATACGTTATGATACGCCTGCTTAGCCTGTTCACGTAGTTCTGTAAGCGTTGTTAGCTGACGAGTCGCGCAAGTCGCTTCTCGTACCATCATATCGCGCACGTGTTCGACTGGAGACAAGTCCGGAGATTGAACTGGCCAAAAAGTAGCAGCACGTCTTGCAGAGCACGTTGAGTTTCACTGGCAACTTGTGGGCGAGCGTTATCCTGTTGGAACAGCACATCATCTTCCTGTTGTGAGAACAGCCAAAAAGAAATGGGTTTAATAACAATCTGCACGTAACGAACGCTGGTTAACGACCTCTCCAGAAACAACAAAAGTGAACTAGAGTTTTAGCTTATCGTAATACAAACCATAAGGACTGGATTCGGCCCAGTGTGTCTTGGACGAATGCACTGTAACAAGACAGCGTCCAATAGGCCTACGTCGTACCCGTAAGCGACCATCACTTACGTGCAGGCAGAATCTGCTTTCATCGCTGAAGACCACGGCGCGCCATTCCATCTTCCACGTGATCCTCTGACGGCACCAGTCAAGCCGGGCACGTCGATGCTGTAGCGTGAGTGAGAAACGGAATGGAGGTTCTTGTTGACTCATCTGTGGCCACAAGTCCTTTAATCTGTGCTATGGTAGCTGTACGCTCTGCCACTGCTGCCCTTACAATACGTCGATCCTGACGAACGCCTGTGCTACATGGACACCCATAACCTCGTCTATGGATGTGAGAATGTTCATGTGATCATTGATACAAGCATCGTTGCACAACTGACGCAGCGTGTCCAGCCAACTAGTGTGGCAATTTTCCGAAAGTACCATTCCGCCCCTCGGAAGGCCACGGTTTGACCCCTTTCAGACTCGGTCAATTGGCTGTAGTGCGTCTCCGTAGCATGGTTTCCTGTTTGCTTCACGCGTTTGCACCACACAGACTTCTGCTGTGACCATTCCCTATTAAAGGGTAGTCACAGGTGTCGCTCTGACAGCTATGCCACTACGCTATCTGTGGGTGGACGACGCTGAAACCATTATAAGTACATCTACTATCCTCCAGGTGGCAAATGCCGTCATCGGATCAAAATCGACGTCATCTTCCCGGGTATACTTATCTTTTTTTTCTAGCAGTGTATATGCGCCGGAAGCCAGTATTCAGTGGATGACCTAGGGTTTCATTATCGATTTTCCGCGCTATTCCAATCTCGTATCGAACGAAGGAAAAAAAAACTGCCTGTATAATTTTTACTTTCCTTAAATGTAGACGGCATTATGGTTGCACTATCTTCTTTGAATACCGGCTCACGGAATTGCCGCGACCTCCAGGGAGTGCTGGTAGGTCGCATATAGGTTAAGCCACTCTCTGAGAAGAGGATCGCTCAATTCCACCAAATTGCGGGGATGCTGATGTTGGTGTTTTACCTGCTGTTCTAACACGTCCAACAATTTTTCTGAGAGGATCAAGGAGGTGATTCTGCAGGCCAGTCGAGATGTAGTAGAGTGAGGGAGTGTACAGAAAACAAGTGATATATTCTTCCATTTTGATGAACATTGCTTTTGTCGTCTTTATGTGTATGTGTGACCAATGGTTTCTTGTTAGTTGACCGACTCCAAATGTTCATTGTTTGCTGTCCCCGTTGCAATGGTCTCTAGCTTCGGGTATGGGATGGACATTCATTCAGTGCCTGCAGCTATTCCTGTTGCGTGCGGATGCGATTATGATTCACAAACCATGAAATTCGCTTCCAGTCCTTCTCTGTTAGGATTTTTCTCCGACCACAATTCTGACGTCGTGTTCCCTGGTTCAAAATGGTTCAAATGGCTCTGAGCACTATGAGACTTAACATCTGTGGTCATCAGTCCCCTGGAACTTAGAACTACTTAAACTTAACTAACCTAAGGACATCACACAACACCCAGTCATCACGAGTCAGAGCAAATCCCTGACCCCGCCGCGAATCGAACCCGGGAACCCGGGCGCGGGAAGCGAGAAGGCTACCGCGCGACCACGAGCTGCGGACCGTGTTCCCTGGCCACGTGTGTTACACCACAGCTTGTAGACACACTGAACAGTCCACAACGAAACGCTAACACATCCATTAACTTCACACAGCATGGCCACGGGCACGGCCAAACACTGTTGTCCGTTTTTGCCATTTTGTCACGCCCTTACATTTATCCGTGTTTAAGTACAATGTCCGGTTGAAAAATAAATGTCCCTATGATCGCTACTGCCTGATGTTCACGTAGGTTCAATACAAACGCGGTCGAAAATGTGACTCGATCGCTGTGGCGTCCGTAGAAGTTTAACGATTCATATGTGCGCGCGAGCTGGAACGAACATTTTTTGTCCGGTGAGCTTCTCAAGTGGAGATTTTCTCCAAATCTTTCAGTATTTTCTTATGGTTGTCCAACAAAGACCATTTACTGTAGACAACATTATTGTCAGCAAACAATCTCATATGCTGATTTGATGAATTCTGTTATTATGTTTCGTTTCGTGGCTGTTGATTATTCATCATTCAGTGTAGCCTACTGCTTCAGTTTTTCAAATATCGATCGATTCAATAACATATCTGAGGAGATATTTTGTATGACAGAATCTTGGTCAGAAGACGACAATTTGGTGCAATGTTGAACGCTTTTCGGAAATCTGGGAAGACGGAACATTCCTAATGTTTGCAATATTTCAGGAATGAATTAAGGCAGATGTGTTTCACCCGAGTGATTTTTTTCTGAATCCGCGCCGATTCTTTGAGTGAAGCTCGTTTCCTCCAGGAAAGTTGTACTATTTGAGCTCAGAATATGTTCACGTATCCTACAACGGCGTGGCGCTAGCGATATTGGTCTGCAGTTGAACACATCCTATCTTTTATCTTTTTGTGAACAGGAGTAACGTAGTGATATCGAGCCACTTGGAACCCTTAGCTGTGCAAGATATTCTTGATAATTGCAAGCTAAGACAGGAGCTAGAAGGGTTGGACAAAAATATGGAAACACCGAGAGAAACACATGAACACTTAATGAACAAAAGTAAGACTATATGGACTATCAGACCAATTGTGTGATTGAATTGAAGAGTTCCTAGATAACAGAACGCAGCATGTCATTCTCAATGGAGAGAAGTCTTCCGAAGTACGAGTGATTTCAGGTGTGCCGCAGGGGAATGTCGTAGGACCGTTGCTATTCACAATATACATAAATGAGCTTGTGGATAACATCGGAAGTTCACTGAGGCTTTTTGCGGATGATGCTGTGGCACAGGTTGTAACAATGGTAAATTGTACTGAAATGCAGGAGGATCTGCAGCGAATTGACGCATGGTGCAGGGAATGGCAATTTAATCTCAATGTAGACAAGTGTAATATGCTGCGAATACATAAAAAGAAAGATCCCTTATCATTTAGCTGCAATATAGCAGGTCAGCAACTGGAAGCAGTTAATTCCATAAATTATCTGGGAGTACGCACTAGGAGTGATATAAATGGAATGACCATTTAAAGTTGATCGTCGGTAAAGCAGATGCCAGGCTGAGATTCATTGGAAGAATCCTAAGGAAATGAAATCCGAAAACAAAGGAAGTAGGTTACAGTACACTTGTTCGCTCACTGCTTGAATACTGCTCACCAGTGTGGGCTCCGTACCAGACAGGGTTGATAGAAGAGATAGAGAAGATCCAACGGAGAGCGCCGCGCTTCGTTACAGGATCATTTAGTAATCGCGAAAGCGTTACGGAGATGATAGATAAACTCCAGTGGAAGACTCTGCAGGAGAGACGCTCAGTAGCTCGTTATGGGCTTTTGTTGAAGTTTCAAGAACATACCTTCACCGAGGAGTCAAGCAATATATTGCTCCCTCCTACGTATATCTCGCGAAGAGACCATGAGGATAAAATCAGAGAGATTGGAGCCCACACAGAGGCATACCGACAATCTTTCTTTCCACAAACAATACGAGACTGGAATGGAAGGGAGAACAGATAGAGGTACTCAAGGTACCCTCCGCCACACACCGCCAGGTGGCTTGCTGAGTATGGATGTAGATGTAGATGAAATTCCAAAACCACGTATTAGTGATACAAATGCCCGTAACAGGAAAACGTGGTCCCGAAGACGTAAAACCTAGACTGTAGGGCAATGGAAGAAAGTTATTTGGTAGGATGAGTCTTGTTTCACACTGCTTTCGACTTCTGGCGTGTTTAAGTCTGGCGTCCGCCGTTCCAAGCGTACGATGCAGACTGCTTCCTGCCAAGAGTGACATATTGTGGGGGTTCGGTGATAATTTGGCAGCCATATCGCGGTGTCCCATGGGCCTCATGGGTACTCTGCCAAGTCGCATTTCTGCCAAGGATTACGTGGCCAATTTGGCTGACCAAGTCCATCATATGGTACAATGTTTGTTCCCCAGTGGTGAGGCTGTTTTCCAACACGAAACACAAAACTCGTTGGAATTGTTTTTTGGTCACACGGATGAATTGTAACATTTTTCCTAGGAACCACAGTGTCCCGGTGTCAATAATATTGAGCCTTTGTGGTCTGCTTTGGAGAGAACGATGCTTGAACACTATCACCTCCATTATCTTTATCTGAACTTGTCGCTATTTTGTAGGATTCTCTTTAAAACTGTACAGGACGAGTATTTATCTCTTTAGAGACTACTGGAAGCTGTTTTGAAAGCTGTCTATCTTTCTGCACCATATTAGGCAGGGCAACGTGTCGTGTTTTTGGTGTTTTCACATTTTTGTCCACCCCATGTAAATCCGCAGCGCATTCCATGCAAAATCTAACTTGAATTCCGTAAGAGCTTCGTATCTTGTTCGCTTTAAGTGGATGCTAAAGCCACTGTCTCCCAACCCTACGTAGACATCGCCATGGTAATATTCTGATGCGTAAATACGTTTGTAAATGCGGCATTTAATATAGTTGTCTAGAAGTGAGATTGCATAGTTGGTTAGAAGCCCTTCAGTGATTCTGACCCCATGCCCCTCCAGACGGTAACCAAATGCCCTAACGCAGAGGTCGAAACGGTGACCAATCATGGATGAGCATAGTGTGCTCCTCATAGCCTGCTCGGGAGATACTTTTCTTAATGAACCCAGAGACTAAGAATAATATGTGATGTCGCAAATTCCTTAGTTGCTCCGGCCTCGAGAGCTGCGTCGCCAAGTCTTATACACTTTCGCACAATATCCAACTCTTGCGTATTCACCGAAATTGAACGAAACCACCCACAATTGAAATTTACTGCAAGTTAAGCTTAGAGTTAACACGATGGGACTAGTGTCTTTCCTCGATGGTCATTTTACGACATCTGATATCAATCTTAGTCTCCTAGTTCATTAATTATGGAAAGTATCTCCGCGAGCAGGCTCAAAGGAGCACGCTATGCTGACCCGTGGCCGGCCTCCGTTTCGACCTCTGCTTTACGGCATTTAGTTACCGTCTGATGGGGCATGGGGTCAGCCCACCGTTATTCCAGCCGTTGCCAGCTTTCCAGACCTTGAAGCCGTTACTTCTTACTCAAATAATTCCTCAGCTGCCTCAAGACGCTGAGCGTACAGATCCGAGTCTTGCCGCGAAACAAAAATCCCTTGCTCAACACGGCTCTCTCTGGATGACAGTTGGTGGCGGTGACCGCTCAGCAAGAGAGATACATATTTCGCGCACACGTGATCATCGTGTTAAACAATAATCAGCTATCGTCGAACATCTCATTCGTGTAAGTAGTTAATTTTCGTAGTACAACTATCAGCTAAGCAGCAATGCATTTATCTCATGGCGCGATCATGTATCTAGGGATTTTTGTGGTTTAATCGAAGATGTGAAATTTGATTTCTGCAATGTGTTAATGAACCCACACAAACAGAATCTTGGTAAATGAC
Source organism: Schistocerca cancellata (assembly GCF_023864275.1). Classification (NCBI taxonomy): domain Eukaryota; kingdom Metazoa; phylum Arthropoda; class Insecta; order Orthoptera; family Acrididae; genus Schistocerca; species Schistocerca cancellata. The sequence goes on along the minus strand of NC_064629.1, from coordinate 648,138,104 downwards.
AGAATGCTTATAACTAAGGCAAGAAACTCATACCAACAAAATCTACGTAAATCATAGCACACTGCTAGAGGCGAAATTGTTTCTTAGACTGCTTGTACGGCAGCCATAACGTTCTTCCGGGAAATTTCACTTTCCCAGACAGGTGCTGTTTGCTCTTCAGTTTACAGAGAGACTGTAGCACACGTATTTCCATAGATTGACGACGTCCACCATTACATTTGCGCGCTCACAATATGACAACGGTGAGGCGACAGCGAATGAAGCATACTGAACAATACTCCAGTATGCTTTATGTCGTGAAAACAAAGGGACGTGGTGTAGGATACCGGTAGATAACGTGTCAAGTAACTAAAAAATTACAGCCAATTGTTAATCTTCAGCAGTTAAAGACAGAAACAATAGTACCCTTAATTACCGCGGACGAACACTAAATATCTATCACCTTTCAGCCGAGACAGTAACATAAGTAAATAAAGTAAATACTAGGTACAGTCCTAGGCTATCAGTTCAGCGATATACACAATAAGAAGCCACTGTATGGAAAAGTCAATTTAGAATCAGACTTTGCGTACCCATTTTTTACACAAAAGATATAGCCGAAACAGAAAAATACAGGAATATGTAAGGGATATGTGTAATGCACAAAGTATGCGAAGAACAGAGTTCAGAGAGAAACGTTCTCAGTAACTTTTACTTTTATGAAAGCTTGATGTGCTGTCCAGTGGAGCTAAATCCGCGACAGGTGAATTATTATTCCAATATTTTCTTTTAGTATAGTCTCTTGTTGAATTTGTCTTTACATGATATCCAGTTTCGTCCATATTCTGAACGTATCCAGATCTGTTGAAACAAATAAAACACATGCTAAAACTGATTTCAGATAAATAATATGAATTACGAATATGTTAAATATAATAGCGTATACAATACACACTGTAATTGCGGAGCAACCCGTCAGTTTTGCATCCTTTACGCAATCTTCGTTAAGTCGCTAATGTTTACTTTTATATAAATTGTAAGTAGCATGTGGCTGACTGACAGTAAGTTTATGAAATTAATACCGATGACAGTAGGTAAAATGTCTTTCTCCTGAATCTGTTTCTTCTCCGCTCATTTGATAGGTACTATTTTTCCAAAATGTCTACACATGTATTAGTAGTATTATAGAGTAATTTTCACTTTGCACTTTGTTTTTCACTTACGGAGGGCTCTCTTTAAGGTCTGACGTCATAATTTAGAAGTGGTAACTGCATTTTCATAGGTAACTACCTACCTTTCATAATGCGAAAGCATACTTCACTTAAAATTCAACAGGAAGCTAACCAACCGTAATTGGAGTAATATCTAATGCTACTATCAAAAAATGGGCAATATATTTAGAATATTCCTACAAAAAAGACTCAGTTTATCATTCCTTCCATCCAGTAACGAAGTTTTCAATCACAATAAAACTTACCAACGTACGTTTCCGAATTTTAGAAATGTATAAGATATCCTGAATCTTTTTCAAGATTCACCATCATCAGAAAGTGCTAGATATAACAAATGGCTTAAGGTACATAGCAAGGAGAACTTGGATGATACAGACTTTATTACACAAATAAACAAATTCATCAATGTACACAAACTACTACACAGATACAGAACGTATGTAACCCCCCCCCCCCCTTTTCTGACTATCTCCTGCTGTCCACTCTCTCAGTCCATCTCCACCTGGCCCACTCTCTGTCCAGCCTCTCCTCGCACTCTGCCCATCTGCTCTTTCCCTCTCTGTCCGTCTGCTGCTTCCCCCTCTTTTCATCTCCTCTCTTCTCTATCTTCTCCTCCCCTCTGTATCTCCTCCTCACCCCTCGAAGTACATCTCTTAGTCCCCCATCCTCTGTGCAACTCCTCTTCGCCTTCTATCTGTGCATCTCGGCCTCCCCCATCCCCTATCTGTGTCTGTCTCCTCCTTCCCCCAATCTGTCTGTCCATCTCCCCCTCTCTCCTTCTCTCTTCATATTATCACCCCTATCCCAACAGGAGGTTGCTAGTTCTTACACGCATAGCACTTCTTTCCAGATAGTACGTAATATACACTCCTGGAAATGGAAAAAAGAACACATTGACACCGGTGTGTCAGAGCCACCATACTTGCTCCGGACACTGCGAGAGGGCTGTACAAGCAATGATCACACGCACGGCACAGCGGACACACCAGGAACCGCGGTGTTGGCCGTCGAATGGCGCTAGCTGCGCAGCATTTGTGCACCGCCGCCGTCAGTGTCAGCCAGTTTGCCGTGGCATACGGAGCTCCATCGCAGTCTTTAACACTGGTAGCATGCCGCGACAGCGTGGACGTGAACCGTATGTGCAGTTGACGGACTTTGAGCGAGGGCGTATAGTGGGCATGCGGGAGGCCGAGTGGACGTACCGCCGAATTGCTCAACACGTGGGGCGTGAGGTCTCCACAGTACATCGATGTTGTCGCCAGTGGTCGGCGGAAGGTGCACGTGCCCGTCGACCTGGGACCGGACCGCAGCGACGCACGGATGCACGCCAAGACCGTAGGATCCTACGCAGTGCCGTAGGGGACCGCACCGCCACTTCCCAGCAAATTAGGGACACTGTTGCTCCTGGGGTATCGGCGAGGACCATTCGCAACCGTCTCCATGAAGCTGGGCTACGGTCCCGCACACCGTTAGGCCGTCTTCCGCTCACGCCCCAACATCGTGCAGCCCGCCTCCAGTGGTATCGCGACAGGCGTGAATGGAGGGACGAATGGAGACGTGTCGTCTTCAGCGACGAGAATCGCTTCTGCCATGGTGCCAATGATGGTCGTATGCGTGTTTGGCGCCGTGCAGGTGAGCGCCACAATCAGGACTGCATACGACCGAGGCACACAGGGCCAACACCCGGCATCATGGTGTGGGGAGCGATCTCCTACACTGGCCGTACACCACTGGTGATCGTCGAGGGGACACTGAATAGTGCACGGTACATCCAAACCGTCATCGAACCCATCGTTCTACCATTCCTAGACCGGCAAGGGAACTTGCTGTTCCAACAGGACAATGCACGTCCGCATGTATCCCGTGCCACCCAACGTGCTCTAGAAGGTGTAAGTCAACTACCCTGGCCAGCAAGATCTCCGGATCTGTCCCCCATTGAGCATGTTTGGGACTGGATGAAGCGTCGTCTCACGCGGTCTGCACGTCCAGCACGAACGCTGGTCCAACTGAGGCGCCAGGTGGAAATGGCATGGCAAGCCGTTCCACAGGACTACATCCAGCATCTCTACGATCGTCTCCATGGGAGAATAGCAGCCTGCATTGCTGCGAAAGGTGGATATACACTGTACTAGTGCCGACATTGTGCATGCTCTGTTGCCTGTGTCTATGTGCCTGTGGTTCTGTCAGTGTGATCATGTGATGTATCTGACCCCAGGAATGTGTCAATAAAGTTTCCCCTTCCTGGGACAATGAATTCTCGGTGTTCTTATTTCAATTTCCAGGAGTGTATGTGCCAAATCTGGTTGAAATCAATCCAGGAGTTTAGGAGGAGCTTTTTACCCACGGCTTTGCTTACGTACGCACATGTCATACATATTTCACACGTATTTCTACATGTATTTCACGTTTTCGCTCTGCAGTTTCGTTTTCACATAGCTGATTGTCAATGACGTCGTATCCCAGGAACTATCTGTCGTACAATAATATAATTTTGCAGGTACATCCAGTACTGTATTTGGATATTGTCTGTAACATGTGTCGCGAACAGTAAGAAACATAACATGCGTTTGAAAATACATAGTGTTATATTTCACATATAAGAACAAAAATTGCGATGGACATATGTCACTTATGCTTGAAAAATACAGAGATCATAAACACATTTTTTATGCTACGATGCATTCATAAGTATAAAATTGTACCAGAAACATACAAAAATGATATTACATTTAGAGTGATTATTACATGTAACCCTCTGTGACACAATTAGATCGCACACTCTTAATCAAGGAGTCTATAATACCATTTTGGTGAAGTGAACCTGCAATACACACAGTTTACATTTGTAGAACAGCTGCTGTCAGCTGGTCATTCATCACACCCACTGCTACTGTCATCACAGTCAATGTCAGCTTCTTCATTGTTGCCTTCAGATGCCATGCAAAGTTTGTTACAAAATGCCCTCTTGTCATGCTTGATCAAATATTGCGTCACGTTTTGCAGGTCCGCAGTCTTGGATGGTGGTATTGGTAGCCTTTCACTGTATGCTGGTTTCATTTCAATTTCCTGTGAAAATGGAACGCTATTGCGAATGATGCTAGTCCTCCACGTACCTGAACACGTATCCCTGAATTTCACAGTTGGATATCTCTGCTCTATTTTGAACATTATCACTGTTTTAATTTGCTTTGGAGCTTTGTGACGATTCAGAAAGCATGGGGCTAAAGCTGCTCTGAAATCAATGAAGACACTATGTTGCATTTCTTGTACATTAAATGGTGATGGATTTTGTCATGATCTTGATATTACTTCCATCCAGTCATTAGGAGATTCTGCTGCATTCAGTTTTCTTTTCTGTGTTTCTGTGAGGGCAAAGTTTTGATCATTTGGAAGGTAGCTGTGTCTCTGCATTGGCAATAAGTACGTTATGCTACGAAATATTTTGAAGACATGCACTAGAAAATACAAGAGGTACACCATTACATGTTTTTTTTCTATGCAGATACGCCATCACTTATTAGAATTAATGTTCAGAATCGTAATTCAAATCTTTTAGGTAGGTATATAACATTGATGTAACATCATTGGTTCACTTTTTTCCGTTGGCTTCGTAATAAACAAACATAGAACTCAGTCATTAGCTAGGGAGTGTACACCAAAAACATAATACCAGAGCTGCCTGAAATAAAAGACAGCATTGGATTTAATGTGTGGCAGCGGAAGGTTATATATATATATATATATATATATATATATATATATATATATATATATATATATAAGCAGTGCTAATGCATATCACCTCATTAGTTTGGGTTTTCGCCTTGAATATTCTCTTTGTTGTCTGACTGCTTCTGCTCTGAGAAAGTGAAGCTCCTTCTCTGTTCTCAACTTCTCGTTGTCTTCCAGGGTCAAATCTGGATAGTTCAACGTCTCTTGCAACGAATCACAAAACGTATATGTATCCGACCTTGGAAAGACTAACTTAATATTATGATTGGAGAACACACGCCAATACAGTTTGTAAGAAATACTCAGTTGATACTGTGCTAGAAACATTCTGTGCATCCTTTTCACTGACATATCTTCCGTTAGATATCTTACATTGGGATTGTATAGAAGCGAATAATGAGACTGCCAGACAGGAAATGATTTGGTGTGGAACGTGATAATATCTGTCAGTGCTGACGTGTATGCATTAGGCTGGTTGTCATGCTTGCCACACATATCTTTGGGGGACGTGCCATGAACTACCAAAGACGTTTGAATTCTGCAAGCATGTGCATGAGTTATACCATGAAAGCTTATAAATGCTTTCAGACAAACTGGCATATCCTTACTCTCCTACCTTACTTTGTATTTATAAGCAGCACAATGTTCTTTGCCGTTGGACTCTGCAGCACGGGAACGTCTTAGAAATACGAGATGCACATGCCAAGTGAGTATCTTGATCATTTTTGTTTTCCAATGAACTAAACGAATGAAGGATATGCTCTCTTCCTTCATGTTCTATCTTCTCCAAACAGTGAAAGCGCGCAGCCTGAACATGAAATTATATTCGATGTGAGGTTATGTGATACTAATGCCATTGCGAAGCACAACACACATTTTTCAAATGAATCAATATGTAAACACAAACAATAGGATGCAAATTGCACAATAAACGTATGGGAAATCGTCTTATTTCTTACCTGCAGTCAGCTCCTGTTACTCGGTCTGGTACAACACGGCCCACAGGGTTTGTACGTCCTACCCCAGCCACTTTCTTTTGACGTATCTGCTCTTTAGTGTGTATCTTCCTCTTGTAACGTTAAGACCAGTCATAACCTTCAGGTTCTCCATCTGCTTTCATGATTACACACCCTTTCACAAGCAATGGAACGTCGAACGGGGCATATCTTTACAGAAAACACAACGTCTCTGTTGACAAGATTAGTTTGGGGCCTGCCACTGTAATGTAGCACCATGCAACGCGCTTTCACGCGAATGCAGCAATTGTCCATGACTAGTACTGTTTTTCCCGGAATCACGTTGAATATACGCTGTTTTTCCAGAACCGTCTATATTATAACCCTCGTTTTCTGTGGGACTAATGCCTTTTAGCTGACACAATATTATCATCAGATGCATTCATATACACACTGCAAGATGGCAGCACTAATTCAGTTTACGCGATTTTGGGCTACAGCTGTTATTCCGAAAAGCCCTTCAATTATTCCAAGGAAAGCAGATTTACAAATAAATGAGAAGAAAACTAAGTACATGGTCGTGAGCAAGGCACTCAATGATGGTACCTCATCGATGACTGACGAAGTACCTTTTAATGGAATAGATATATTTAAATATTGGATATTTTTAGCGAGCAGAATAGAATAGAAACTGAGATTAAGGCAAGGATGGCAGAGGCAAATAGAGCATATTTTGGCTTACGGGACCTGCTGCGCAATAGTGCAGTTTAGATAAGTTTGAAAATCAGAATTTACCAGAGTGTAATTCCCCCAATAGCTCTGTATGTCTCTGATACATTTACATTAAAGAAAACAGAGGAAAGAAAACCGCTGGTATTCGAGAGAAAGACATCCCCAAGAGGGACACCCAGTTACAGGAATGGAGGTTATTAAAAAACTAGAAACCGGAAGACCTATACTCACTAGCTGCTATTGTCCGAAGGATGAAGAAAAGAAGATTGATATGGGCAGGACACCTAATTAGGATGAAAGAGGAAAGACTACTACGAATAGCATTCTCGGGATCCGTGGAAGGCAAAAGGGGCCGACAAACGCCATAGACAAAATGGAAGAGTGATATCCTTGGGATCCAGAGTAGATGGATCTAAGTAAAGGTGAATGGACGACGAAATCCAGGAATTGAAATAACTGGAGGAATGATGTATGGAATGCGCATAGCCTCCCTGGCCAAAGCGACAATTGAGAAAGGAAGAAGAAGAAGAAGAAGAGGAAGGAGATAATCATCCAGTGTTTGATAATGGGACAGCTTAAAGACTTCAAACGAACTTTAAACATGGTTTCAAACTTTTCTAACCGTTTTCTGGCTTACATGCTTAACGTCAAATATTTGACACACTAATTCACATTTAAAGTAATCACAATTTTGAAGCTCAGTTATTCATGAGAGTTCGAGTCTTCAAAGAATCGATGGTTTACCGATTACTTAGTATCTGGAAAGAAGTACTGCGGGATTAGAAGCCATCTACATCCCATAATGGTGGGAATGAAAAGCCTGTGACATTGAAGCATAACTCAGGAAAACGTGGAGCAATTTCAACGAAATGTGTTAGGTACGTTCCTTGTTATTTGTAAAAAAAATACTGTGGGAGTAAGATTTCTAGTACCAGTAGGGGTGGGCTTGTGAATGAAAATAAGTGACGTAAAAATGTTCCAAAACTGTTGGTATTTATTTCCTGTATTTAGTTGACTTTGAATACTTTTTTTTAAGTACGGGGTACTGTTTATTGTGTCAGCCAGCTTCGAGAACGAGCATTTTGTCAACGTGTTTCCGGACCCAAGATTAAACAATCCGGCTGAATACTGCAGATAAATTTAACATCATCTCTCCGTAAAACAGCAGAAAATCAGATATATATGTGTGCAATATATGTGACATACGCATATGTTCACCATCTCATCCTAAGCCCCCAGATAGATTGCAACAAAACTTGGTACGCACATTACTTACCATCTGGAAATAACTCCTGTGAGGGTAAAAACATCGAGTCTCCCTTTAGGGTGAAGGTGGGACGACAACGGGGTGAGGTACAGCAGAAGGGGAGAGGAGGAGCTGGGTAAAGTTACGGGGCATGAGGAGATGAACAGAAGGAGAAGGGAAAGGATATTGACAAAACATGGGGAGAAGGTGATTGACAGAGAGAGGGGGGGGGGACGAGATGTACAGAGAGAGAGAGAGGAGGAGAAGACAGATAGAGAGAGGGCGGAAGAGGAGATGGACAGAGGGGGGGTTGGGGGCGGAAGACTGGAACAAATAAGTACCAGGGCAATGCCTGTTTCTCAGGCAATCACGTCAAAAAATACGGCGGCTGATGGGACGGTGTGGCACCGAATGGAGAACTAAATAACGGTTTGCAGCATCTCTATATATTCTCTATCTCTTTGGCCATACTGGTCATTTAACCGCATCTCAGGTTGAGAAACTCTAGGGCTCGACGAGGCGGCTAGTTTCGTACCTGACATGCCACGAGGATTGCGACTGACACACCCCATGTTTACAATTCTCGACTGCTGTCAAAAAAGCACTGTACAGTACCTTTCACGATTGCTATGTAGTTCTCCAATAGCTTCTCCCTTACTTCTGCTATTCTAGATAAGCATGTTCACTATCAATTGTGCAGCTGTAGTCTGCTACATAGATAGAAACCAACACTAATTCACACAGTGTTTGTATATTAGACATTTGATGGACCACAGATATTGGTATCCGTACATTAATACTGCCATGTCAGTAAACTGTGACATAATTCCAAATACCTCATATCTAATGGTTCAAATGGCTCTGAGCACTATCGGACTTAACTTCTGAGGTCATCAGTCCCCTAGAACTTAGAACTACTTAAACCTAACTAACATAAGGACATCACACACATCCATGCCCGAGGCAGGATTCGAACCCGCGACCGTAGCAGCCGTGTTTTTTCACACTGAAGTGCCTAGAACCGCTCGGCCACCGTGGCCGGCAGCTAAACTGTTCACCTCAGAATTCCCGGAACCGTTTAAGATGTCGTAATTCTGTTTTCCCCCTGATGAAATGTGAGAAAGTTCTCAGTAAACGACGTAATCGGATTCTGAGAAGTGAGAGGACATTGTATTCGTCTACTTTAGAATTGCGATACTAACAGCAGAAATGACTATAGTACAATTTCCAAAAGGGAAGTTTATAACAACTTTCTCTATCTTTAATATTGCTATGAAAAGAGACTATCCGTCATTTAGTGAGAACTTTTTCACAATTCATTTGGATGACAACACAATTACGGACAATATGTTCAACGGTTCAGGCAATATCTCAGGTGAAATCTTCGCTGAATCACCCTGTAGGCCCTATATGACTTTATTTTGTGAAAATCTGCATCTTGGAAGAAAACTGATGTAAAATCTATCACAAAAGGTCAGGACAGGTCTGCGATGACACCCAAATCCTATAGACGCGTTTGTCTTTATGTTTTGCCCCAAGTATTAAATAATCTGAAGAATAATGCATATTACACGTCATAAGTAAGTATTAAGAACAGGCAAATGACTACAAGTGCAGTGGAATTTATATATGTATTAGTGATGAATATATATAATATAGACGACTTCTACAACCCCTGGCCGCGCGGGATTAGCCGAGCGGTCTAAGGGGCTGCGATTATGGATTGTGAGGCTGGTCCCGGCGGAGGTTCGAGTCCTCCCTCGGGCATGGGTGTGTGTGTTTGTCCTTAGGATAATTTAGGTTAAGTAGTGTGTAAGCTTAGGGACTGATGACCTTAGCAGTTAAGTCCTATAAGATTTCACACACATTTGAACATTTTTACAACCTCTGTTGCCCACATATTTTCTTTCTTTAGAGTGGCCAGAGTTTCACTACAGCTACGTGAAAGGGCTAAGATACTGTTGCCATTGTAGACAAGCATATTTATGTGTCCAGCTTACGACTTAACATAAAGCTAATCACGAAAGGCTGTCTGCAGAGGGCAGCGTGTGGTACAGAGTTGTGGCGTGCAACAATGGAGCCTGTTTTACAGAAGTTATGTGATATTGCCAATACGCCCTGCTGGCCACTAATACTGCAACGCCATGAAGATTTCATACAACGAAAGTCTAATTGGCATGAAGTGCACTACATTCTGGGATATGCAAAAAGTTAGCACTACAACGCAACCACACGAAGTAGGTAGGAGTAATGGCATATTCATTCTGTGTGTATTGGTTATGTAAGGGTTGTGTGGTTTAGATACCGCAGTCCAGTGTGGTTTGTTTGTGAGAAAATCGTATTGTGCCTCGCGTAACAAGCAGGAACATTTACCAACGCGTCGGAATACGACAGCTGCAGGATCGTAGCATATAGAGACTGCAGTTAATCCTTTCTCGGTATCGCTGCTCTCGTTGACTCACGACTGTCATAAGAGTACGGAACCGATGGGTTCAGATAGTGCCATATTCCTCATGCTGGAGGATCTCAACGGCCCCACGCGCCGATCGCCCTAGAGGACAGACATACGAGGGCGTGCTGAAAACTAACGTCTCTATAATCACAAATGCAGCGAAACAAAGTGGTTATTCAACACAGCATCAATGTGTATGACAATCCTTAGATGTACCTTTGATGACATAATGTATCCTCGTAATGCTTTTGTAGATGCAGTGGTGCTGTGCGCTCTTGCATTGTACTGAAATAATCGTAGGTCTAAGTCTTATCGTTGGTAGTCATCTGAGAAAAACAGGATGCAGTGTATTGTATACATACCTACAGAGCTTATGGTTTCTTGGAAGAGATCAATCCAATAATTCCTCTTGCACTAACTTTACATCAAACTCCTGTTTCATCATTGTACAAAGTCTCCGAAAGTGACTGATGAGAATTTTTCGAAATTTTTCAGCGAGTCCACATACCCAGCCATTTATAGGGATGCTTCATTAGAAAGGAAGAGTATTTCCGGCATAATACCTAGTGTGATATAATTCCGTTGGCTTGAAAGGTTTCAGTTTGTGTTTGTAAACAGCTGTGATAGCAGATTTTACTGTCTTCTTGGACATCTTTTCAAGGCCGCTCTTAATTGGTCTGCTTCGGCTTAAATCGACACATCACCTGCGAAAGTCCGAGGAACGGGCCGCAGCGTATGGGTAGCTCGGAGCCCGCTTCCCCGGTATGCATGGTACGTGAAACACTCTGCACTTGTAACGTATGTCTACACGTGCCCCTACCGCAGGCAGTTGTCCTTTGTTGTTCGAGTTGGTCGTTGCGGTTTGGTATCTTTTGCAAAGAAGATGTCTCTAAACCATCTGTGTTGATGATATCGATTTGCGAAACATAAATCCCCGATAAAGTGTCTCCACTGTTTCGAAACTCTGTGATACAATAAGCATAAATGAAAGACAACCCAACAACGTGATTTCCGGCGGGTCAAGTTCTATGCAAAGCAAGCGTCTTCCTAAACTACGCATATTTCGAAACAGGATTCATGATTGTGTAGACACGGTATCAATCCGAGTCATTGCTCTACTGTGTGAATAAGGCAGTGATTACATTATGCTGCTGGATGCTTTACTGATCAATTACTTACACAAAGCGTGAGAAGTCTATTTGTCTGCTGCCCAGTTGTATTTCCGAACAGCAGCATGTAGTGGATAGCTCATTCCGCGGGCTGCATTGCCGATTTGGGGAACGTGACCGTCGGCAGGTTGGCCGGCGTGCACCATCTGTGACTGCGCTGGAAAGCCGTCCCGCTACGGTAGGCCGGTCACGCACCACTTGAGCGTATCTTGCTTAACGACATCATCCGTCTAAGATGAGTCCCTTTATGGACAAAGGGCGTCGGTCCCTGCGAGTGTGTTTCTTGTGTCTCTGGCTGCGTGGAGCACTCAAAGCTCGCCAGTTCAGCGCCTCCTTTCTCTACAGAACTGCAAACTGCGCGTTGTTATTAACTATTTTACCTTCAGAGTGATTTTCCGTGAAAACTAAGGTCTTCATTTTAATGGAGCAGAATGTTAAAAATTGTCAGGGGCCTGTGATTGAAAGATATTATTCTCGAATTTCGAATCTAACAATCCCATTTACAAGGAAGGCGGGCGCAGACAGATGTTCATATTATAGAACTATCTGTTTTACAGAAATACGCTTACACCAGAATAAACAAGGAAAATAAGTATCAGTTGACAGCCGTGGTCTCCACTCGTGGATACCACGCTTCACTTGTGTAACGATGTATCGTCTACGAACCGCCTCTACACGTGTTCTACGTTTCATCATCTAAAAAAAAATCTGTACCACAAACAGATACAAAGCAAACTTAAATGACGTAAATCACAAATGCAAACAGTTATGTTTAGACAAACTATTTCACTTCGAGGTATTTATGGTAATAGACGCGCACTGTATTACACAGATGAATATGCAAAAATATCACATACATGAAGAACGTTCCAGAACAATATGAATCACCACTACTCTTTACTACTGTTACTCTCATTTCTGCGAAAATGTAATTTCATGTGTTAAGATATAATAAGACATGTTATTGGGCAATGAGCGCGAAACTAGAAGGACGTATGAAACCCTTTGCATTACGAGAATACAATAGTCATACTCCGTAGTGTTTATTGCGAAGGTTTCTATCCCTTGTGAATTATACTATAGGAATCATTAGTGGCGCAACACTAACCTAATATTTTACTTTCACGTCAGCTGATATTATCTTTTCTGCCGTTGTTATTCGTAAGTATTTCCTGCTACGAAGAGGATGCTATTACGAATGTGTATGCAAATTACTGGTTTTCCTTATGTGACATTATGACTCGAATTGTCACAATAGCATTTTCTGAAGGTGCATAACAGTACCAAATACCAAAAAATTAAGTAATTCGGAATGAAAAGTTAATATATTTACAGAACAGTATATCAATAAACTCCGGCAGTGATACAAGCAGCTACAACCAGGGAATACCGTAATTATGCGTTTGCTATGGTCTGACTTGCTGATACCAGAGCACAGAGGGAAAGAGCGATGCTTTCATTAAAACGTAAATGGCGTTGCATCACTATGGTAAAGCGATTTTTTCAGTGTGGCTCATAGGCTAGTGTGAAATTTTCACTCGGATCCGAACTGTATTGTTAGACGTGTAACTATCGTTCGTTTGTTGTCTACATTGATGACAATTGTTATGAGAAAGAAGGGAAAGGATGGATTGCGCTTGCCCACTCTGGTCTAGTAGTACTTGAGGGCCTACCGAACATAAGGTCCCCATAAACAGAGTCACAAGACCTCACTCCATATTGCAATGCTTAAATATTTAGAATAGGACATAGAAAATTGGCACAAAGGCAGGTGATAAGGAACTCGCAGGATCAAACTCCTCTCTCCTAGCTGAGCAAATACTGACGCTGAAATTTTCCTCCACCAACAGGTTTTCAATCGGTTACCTGTGAGACGGACGCTAGCTATCCTACAAGCATGTCTTGGCGACGACAGCTGGGGCTTGATGGGTGCAAGGGGAGGGGGGGGGGGGGTGAAGGGATAGCCACGGCTGTTAGAAGCAAGCAGGTGGTTGCTATCGATACATCGTACCCACTGAATTTGTTGCAGATATTGTGCCCTCACATTAAATAAATTGATGTCTTTTCTGATGTCTCTCAGCAGAAACCAGCTGGTCAATTGTGTGCATACTGTTCAGATATCATGTTACAAATGAATTGAAATCATTTTGTATCTTGAGTCCACATGGTTACTGGCCCTTTTGGAATGTCGTACTCTGGCTATAATACCCAACAGCTTAATTTTTTACTGAACAAATTCCTGGCTACTACTTCCACTGCTTCTCTCTGGCTTTCTCGACGTCGTTTCTAATGTGGTATATTCTTTAACTTCCTATATCTGTCGTAATCTAGTGTAAGTTCATTGTTCGGTGGCTTTGAACATGTCCATAAAATTTTAATCTTCTTTTTATAATTTCTCCTGCCAGGTTCGAAAATTTCCCCGTTGCTTTACGGGATTTCAGTCAGCACCCTTCCTCCGCTTTTCCTGGAACCTGCGTTTTCCACATAAGGCTTCGTCCTTCCTTCAAAATGTTTTCGAGATTGTCTTTTTTGTCGAGAATTTAATCTTCACTAACGCACAGAGCAGCGAGCGGGATCACCATGTCGAAACGTCTAACTTATATATGTGTGAACATACACCTTTTGTTCTACAGGTCGTGCGTTGTCTTATACGTTCTCCTGAGTTTGTGTAATCTAATACTTTTCTTCCGCCCGCATCTCGTGGTCGTGCGGTAGCGTTCTCGCTTCCCACGCCCGGGTTCCCGGGTTCGATTCCCGGCGGGGGCAGGGATTTTCTCTGCCTCGTGATGGCTGGGTGTTGTGTGCTGTCCTTGGGTTAGTTAGGTTTAAGTAGTTCTAAGTTCTAGGGGACTTATGACCACAGCAGCTGAGTCCCATAGTGCTCAGAGCCATTTGAACCATTTTTTACTTTTCTTCCTTTTTTAGCCCCGTTGGTTTCACGATTTCACGGATATATATATATATATATAAAACACAGAAAGCATCCGTTGTTTGTGATCTCGATATTAAAAAATAACTGTTTACTTATCACAAATTTTAACCGAGATCCCCCGGCCCCAAATAAATATCCGAAAAACTTTATCGTTATATCTTTGAATATAAACAGAGGTTTAGGAGTCACTTGAATGCCAAGACAACTAAAAGCAGCGACCTTAATCACTCGCCGAGGCAGATCGAAGGACTGTGTCCCCAGCTAGTTCTGATATCAGTATCTGGCCGGCTGACGTCGTTATGCTGGTCTAATGTCATGGACTGCAGTGAGCAGGTCAAAGTGATATCCTCGATGTTCCAGTAACCTCTGAAAATCACACCTACATTAACGTACATTTAATGTTGTGCAAAGTTTCTTGCTTGTTAGATAGCATGTCCACAATTTACTAAAGTAAATGTTCAGTTTTCATAAAATTTTAACTCTTTAAATCATTAATTTTCCATAGCTTCCAAATTTATACGACTCTTTAATTTAGCTGTCTTGAATCCGCCTCAAAACCACCAAAAGATGGAAAAAATGAATGTTGTATAACGGTTTGTTTGAGTAATTCTCCATTTCAATGTTTCGCAAACCGTTATGATTTAAATAGAATTTCATTGCAGCACAGTACGTGTCTGGTATTAATTGTCTTATTCAAAAGAAACTTTGTTTTTAAGCACTCTGATACGATGTGGGTGCAAAGTCACGCGACAAAGGGGTCTTATAGGAGTAAATTTGTTTGCTGACACGATTTTTGTCACTGAATCGCTTCCATCCCTAGGAAACTGTGTTCGCAAAGCGAAGTGAAACCGTTCAAAGTACTTTTGTTGTAATCGAATTCCCTGTCTTTATTGCTGATGAAGTTTGATTCTTAAAGAAAGGCGTAAAAACCACTAGTGGTAAAATCTCACTTTATAACAGCAATGTGTCGGTCACACTAAGCGGTTGCGCAAGTACCCTAACTTGAGACATCTCGGCAGTGGTCAGGGATAATTCTCTTCGGCACTTAAATAATTACATCTACGCATTTCAGTGCTTTCACCACCATCAGAGTGTGTGGTACTATGAAATGATGTAAATCAGTAGAAAGTAGCTAAATGGGAATTGTAAAAAGTGAATAATAACGCAAATAAACATAGAAACTTTAATCTACTCAAACAAAGCAAGATATTAAGAATTACAACTTGTATGAGACAATACCTCAAAGAGTACATGTACCCTCTACCACGCACCAATTAATCATATTCAATCAAACCATCCACATTCATTCACTTTGGAAACGTTATCTGATCTGATTTTCTCGCAATATATGCGGCGACAGCTCGTCGACGCCAAAATATTTTGTAGTGCGTTTATTCTTTGAAATAACAGAAATGCACATATGCATTATCCATGGTTGTTAGAGTGGTACCTAGGACAGCTTCTGGAGTATCTGTTGAGAGATTGACGTGTTTCTGAGAGATATATACTCTGCTTTTCTTCTCGCTAAAGCGAGCGAATTAACATTTGTGCCGCTAGCGGTTTGTTTTGAAGAGAAAGAGATTGTAAAAGGAAAATAATTAAGGCGTGGAATCACCGGAGATCTGGACATGTAATGGAGCTGGATTTAATACACGATTTCCTCCATAAATAAGGTTTGTGATTTTTTGTTCTGGAGTGAATGAACGAATGAGTTTTTTTCTGAATTATTTGTTGATCACGTTGGCCTTGTAATTAGTGGGGAAGTTTCAGCTGTGTCGAAGAGAGCCTGCAATCACTGAGTCTGTGTTAAATCGTCCAAAAAGGCTTCGTGCACATCTGGAATTCGCAATCTTTCGAAAAAGGAACAAATTGTCCAAACGATTGATTCTCCCGACTGACTGCAGTGTTTAACAATAATAATAAATGTAAAGATCTCTTACAGCAAGCCAGCCGCTGATTACCAAGACGAAGGACTCCACCAAAGATTCTATTTGGCTGATTTTTTTTTACCTCTATACACGTAATGAAATCTTATATTAAAAACTATACATAGATAAAGGAGAGAAAGAGAGAGAGAGCGAATGAAAGTAGAGATAATACTAATAATCCTCCATTAGTCTAATTTTTCGCCTGTCTTATCACGGATCAGCCAAGAACTGGGAGGGCCTTACTTTACTGTATAGACTTATGTGTGAAGGTGAAGGGACCTTAAAGACAACAGATACACGTCTATACAGACAAGACATTACACGGAGATAGCGGCTAGCTGCATTCATCATCTATTCTTAGATAAAGAGACGGCAACTTATTATCCGAACATTTAAAAATGTTAAAATGGCCAATCCGTGACAGGACACGTTTTTGGACGTTGCTAAAATAATTTTGTTCTCTGTTTCATGTCAACTACGACGAGCTAACCTAACTGACGCTTGGAAAAGAGGAAAGACTCGCAGGTGATATAATTGGATCCACAAATAAACCCGAAAGACAGCACGCTGGGCGCAGAGAAAAGGCCAGATCTATATTTTTTATTATTAAAGCTTGGTAGTACAGTGGAAATATACGCTTTTTTATTTAGTGTTATTTGATTTTTGAACATCGATTATTTGTGTTCATGTTAGATATAGGAAGTGTTTCGATTGACCTCTCCCAGTTGAATTTATCTGTATGTGTACATTAAGAAATTAGACACAGAAGTACTCTCGTGTGAAGGAAGTTACATTTAGTGACAGTAGAACATTTATATGGTTTTAACTAGGGCAATGTTTAGGATGAGTCAAGCAGAGCAAAGCAGCACACATCAGCCTTCAGCTGTTAGCACTGATAATAACGAAGCAGTAAGACATGTTGTAGGACCGATGGCTACAGATAGCGCAACAGAACACTCTGTAGACACGGCTGCGGGTGTAACAGCGAGTACGCAGCAGGGATTAGATCCATTGGTAATTATCATGAGACAGATGCAGATGATAACTGAGAGCATGAATACTTTGAAAACCGACATTAACGCGAAATTTGCCTCAGTTACTGAAGGGCAAAGTGATTTGAATATGAAATTAGCCTCAGTTACTGAAGGGCAAAATGATTTGAATACGAAATTAGCCTCAGTTACTGAAGGGCAGGAAAATCTGAAAAACGATATTAAAGCACAATTAGTGACAGTCACTCAAACTCAAGAAGAGATGAAATTAGTCCAGACTGAGATTATGCAGCACTTACAAGACAGTTTTTCCGAATTAGAGCAGCGGATAGAGGCGAAGACCAAGGAACTCAAAGATCAAGCCGAAGAGACGGAACGAAAATTAACTGCACAAATAGAATTGGTGACAGCACAATGTGAGGAATCTACTCAGCGCGTGCGTGTCGAAATGAAGGAGTATAGGACTATTAAGATAGATACCGTACGGGAACAAGTGGAAATGGTTCCGCAATTAGTACAAAAGCAAGACGCCACGGCATGTGCAATTGCGCAACTTCCTGAATTGGCACGTACACAGACTAACCTAAAGGAAAGCGTTGAACATCTGACAGAGCGTCAAGACGTTATAGACCACCAAATTAACGTATTAACGGGTAAATTATCCGAAATCATATTAGAAAACAAAAGGCTAATGTGTGAAAACGTTGAGCAAAATGTTAAGGCAGCATTCCAGAATTTATCTGGCAAACAGGAAGAGAATTTGTTTGCGAAAGGACTTGAGGAGGTGCGACAGCAGTTAGGTGCTGATTTTGAGCATTGGAAACAAACGATAGAAGAGTCGATGCACGCTTCACAACAAAGCTCAGAACAAATGAATACAGGGCAGCAGCAGAAGTTGGCAACGACTATAGAGCCAGTTACTGCCCATTCGCACACAATACCGACTTGTGCAAGTAATGCAAACATTGAATTGCCACAAGCTGGTTGTTCGCGTGAATTCTTATCTACCGGTGATTACGAAAGCCTTTGCCATGCCGAAGAAAAAATGATAAACCATCGGCAATTCCAGATTTTTAACCCTGACAAAAGGGGGGTCCATCCAATTGTTTTTATTCGAAGTGTCAGAGGATTGCTACCCAGAAATTGGTCGGAGTGGCAGAAGATCAGTTTTGTTACAGAATATATACAAGGTTCGGGGGCGATCTGGGCCTCGGACATGACTTCTGTTTGCCCGACATATGACGATTTTGAGAAGGCATTTTTAGCAAAGTTCTGGTCAGAAGGGGTACAGGAACGCCTAAGGCAGGAGGTGCTCTACCCAGAGCCTTTCTCCTTTTCGAAAGGAAGCCTTAGAAGGTATTTCGAAAAATATATAAATAAAACGAGATACTGGGACAGACCTATGCCCTTGCCAGACATAATAAACATAGTTAAGGCAAGACTACCAACTAGCATCCGGAATCAATTGATTTACGGCAACGACAAAGACTTGGAGTCGTTCCTCACGACGTTAGACCATATAGATATTATCGAAGAGAACAACCAGAAAGCCCGTAATAACATATTTCAATATAGGGCGATAGAACCTCCGCCAAACGATAGGCAAGGTGGAAGTATGGGTTATACCAATGGCGATCAATCGACACTTAGAAGGAATGAACAGAAATCGCTAAATAATGGAGGAACCCCTCAAAATCTCAATAGTAATACCGGCAATGGTCTTGCGAGGGGCTATTCAAGGAACAACAGGAACGGGAAAAGATACAACCCCGTGTGGGGGAACGAAAGAAATTTCAGACCCCAAGCCTGGAATAATAACAATAATAGAAGTTGGAATCAACCGGGAGGAATGAATTCAAATAGCCAACATCAGTGGGGACGGACATCTCCGAATCAACCGGTAATCACCGAAGTGACGGATGATGTCAACCAGCAGACAAATCAAAATCCAACAAACTCGTAAGGACCCACTCGTGCCCCGGAGGAGCGGTCAGCAATTGGTTGAGGGGCAACAGGATATGTGTACCCATGCTAACGTATAATGTTGGACGATTACTGGCAGATGAACTGACCGAGGACTTAGAACCATAAGATGAGGATAAGGAACAGGTGGCAGTAGCCGAAGTGCAAGTTATTATGGAGACCGTACCTATAGTGGCGGTTTTAGACACAGCTGCAACCACAAATGTTATTTCGGAGGCACTATTCAACAGGATCAGAAATATAAGACGAGTACTAGTTTTTCCAGTTCAAAATTGCAGAATAATAGGCGCCGTTGGGGCTCGATCGGCTAATGTAAAGGTGCAGTCACTACTTGGTGTGGAATTCGGAAATGTAGCAATATTAAGCACATTCCTTGTTGTAAAAAATTTGGTGGTAGATTGCATTATCGGAGTCGACAGCCTACGTCAATACGGATGCAGAATAGATTTCAAAACAGGAAAAATTTGGATGAACAAGAAATTGAGTTGGAGTTGTTGAAAAAAAAAAAGGCCTTACGAGAAAATATAATTGTGGGATCAGTGTGCAAGTAATCAGGACGGCCCAAAATTCTAAAGAGCACGTAATTAATGAATTCCAAGTCAAAGAAGATTTCGGTCAATTAGTGTTTGAAAAGTTAAATGAATCAGACTGTATTATCGAAGATCAGAAGAAGCAGCGCAATGAATTATTATTAACGTATGAAAACGTTTTTGATGAAAGGCCAGGAGTTATTAAGCGATACATATGCCATCTCTACGTTAAGCCGCACGAAACGTATTGTAGAACTTTCTATCCTGTTCCCTGGAGGTTAAAGGCTCAAGTTCAAATTTTTGGAGAGTTCAATCGCTTTATGAGGACCTATTCCCATAATAAGCAGACTGCGTGGGCAAATTATGTGGAAGAATTTAAGAAGATATACAACAACGTGACCCACTCCTCCACTGGTTATACACCTCATGAATTGATGTTCAAGGCAAAAGAAGAAAACTTCTGGACTGAACATATGCCCAAAACTCAGGAAACTGAGATGCCTTGGGAAGAAAAAATAAGACAAGCCATCATAAATATGACGCAAAAGGCTGATCAGAGAAAACAACAATATGACAAATTAATCAAGAGGGTACAGGCGTACCACGTCGGAGAGAAGGTACTAGTCAAAAGACATACCAAATCATCCTTAATAAAGAAGAGTATAATGAAATGGGAGTTATTATCTACTGGCCCATACATCATTCTACAAATTCCGAACCCTGGGGCTTATCGGCATTGAACAAAATTAAAGGGTTATTTTCCCATAACGACTTGAAAAAATTTAATGAAGATTAGAAGATAGGGATGAATGGTGTTGCGAGTGACAGAGATGAACGCTCGTAAAAACATAACAATAAACTCTGTGTGTTTAGTGTTAGAAAACTTTAAACTGAAATAATTAATCAGTGACACAGATTGTAGAAATAGTGACTAACTATAACTATCGAGTGCTGCAAAGAAGATAGTGGAGATAGGCTTCACCTGTGTTTGGGTAAACATAGAACTTTAGGATTGCTAATGTCATGAAGAAGTATAAAGGATCTGAATGACCTTCAAGAAGAAAGAAATATTTCCCGAAAATGACGCTGCATAATCAAAAGTGGTTCCCAGTGAATGTTCATATATAATTTCCAAGTGCACGCTTAGATGTGTAAACGTGTGAAGTGAAGTTTTGGGTTTAAGTAGTGAATCATGAGTGACCGTTAACGCCGCAAAGATAATTTCCCGCGCAAAACAATTGACGTCGGCGCGAGAGTTAGAATCGATATAGACGACACAGATATGCTTTGTAAGAGACTCGCATCAAACGCGAGGGGAAACTGATTGAGGTTCAACTTCAAACAAGTGTCATAATTAGAGGTTAAGAGTTCTTGATTTATTGTTGAATGTCAAAAGAAATTAATATTCATAGAATTAGTAGTTATTTAATGGGTCTTGTTCACTTTGGAATTTTGTTTGAAAATCCATTTCCATATATGTGCATGTATGAATGCCGGATGAATCAGAGGATAAATGAAAGAAGTGAATCCACATTCCTCACTACTAATAACTTTTACATTACAGCAATCAAGCGGAGAAATATATGTATTTAGGATAAAATTTTTATGAGTATAGATAAATGATATGACTTTTCAAGGAAATGATGGATTATGTCTTTGTATAAAATGAACCACACTTTTCATTGTCCGATGATTTGAATCCTAAATCTACTGCAAGTTGCATGAATCCTTTAAATTACGAAGAATAAATCATTGAAAGAAAATGTGTCAGAATTTTTGGACTTATAAGCACAAGTGGTGATGCGAAGTCCAAAAGAAAATTCAAACTAGAATAAATATTATGATGTTTTCGGCAACAGCATTAGTCAATGGATAAATGGAAACCTTAAGTCAATGGCTAAATTCCTTGCAGTACATCGTAAGAAAAAGGATGCATGAAGCCATAGGGATTTTGTTTTCAGAAAGGAGAATCTTGGACGGTGCAACCTAACCAGTTCTTTTACAGGAAGAGTTTCCCTTTTGGTCATTGCTAATTCTTTTGGAATGAATGTTGCATGTAAAATCTGGTATCCCTGTCCCTTCTTATCTTCCCATTGTGGGCCGCGTAGAAGACCGACTACAAATGTGGACGTCGGGGACATGCAAGATCCGGGGGAGTTTCAGCACCGCAAGATATTGTCCTGGGAACAAGACTGTAAAAAGAAAAAAACTTGAGTTATTGATTGTAAATTTTTTTTTGCTAGAAGCACAAATCACTCTTCTCCAAATCGTTATATCTATCCCTATCTTTCCTTTAGAGATCCATTTCTAAATCATTTTTTCGCTTCTGTAGGCTTTCCTATCTTCTGTGTACCGTAGGCTGGGGGTCTAGGCTTAAGAGGTTTTCCAAGGTTTCCCTGCTTAAGAAAGTTCCCGAATGGGTAGACCCTGATAATAGTTTCATGAAAGATCATCTTCCTTGGTTGTGCACAGCAGACATAACACCTTGATGCACGTAAAAGCAATACAGCCGCGGTACCTGTCTCTTCATTGCCTCTGTTTTCAATGTTTCTTTTCTTCGTCTGTCTTAAACATAATTTTTTTTTTTCAGTCGGAGGACTGACACTCATTACTTCCGGGTTACCCACACTAATAGATAGCTCGCGAAGTGTGTTCGGTAAATCATAATTAGGCTCACAAACTTTGCTCGCTGCGAGGGGCATTGTAATGTCCCCACAGCAAATACCCTCTACCACGCACCAAATAATTATTTTCAATCAAACCATCCACATTCATTCACTTTGGAAAAGTTATCTGATTTTCTCGTAATACATGCGGCGACAGCTCGTCGACGCCAAAGTATTTTGTAGTGCGTTTATTCTTTGAAATAACAAGACATTACACAGAGATAGTGGCTAGCTGCATTCATCATCTATTCTTAGATAAAGAGACGGCAACTTATTATCCGAACATTTAAAAATGTTAAAACTGGAATGGCTAACTTGTATGGAACTCAAGTATTTAGGGTGGTGCGTTACCCAGAAAGAAGTCACAGCGTCTAGCATATGGAGGCAACTTATGTAACTCACCAGGAAGAACAATTCCGAATTGTAAGATACGTGCCGTTATTAATAATATAAATGAAACGAATTTAGCCAGAAATAAAGATAAACATCTGTTAAAGTAAATAATTCTGAACCATAGGAACAGACATAAAATAATTGTCAAGGAAGTTAATGGCCATAAAGGACAAGTTATCCAACTTGTAGAACAGAAAAACCATAAAACACTGATGTGTGCCGTCTTCATAGAAATGAATTTGTGATAAACAACGCTACGGAGAACTGTAACATTGGAAACAACATGTACTTCACGTTTACAATGGTCAGTGTTACCAATCATGTGCAGATCCGTAGTCTAAACGTTTGTGTAATGTCTTGTACCTGTTATATGGCGATAGTTTATTACACTCATGTGTATCTTTCCTGGTGTTGTAATTTTCATTAATGATAACGTATATGAATGTGTGATGTTCAGAAGCAAAGTGATAATTACGGCGTTACAACAGTGTGCAAACATGTAAGTAACCAAATATTCTACTATTGCAACAAACGAGATAACCACCAACTATTTTCACCTCGCGAACGTGATTCTAAGAATCTTAAGCCCACGACAGTTACTGTATTTCTTCATAGCTTCAATTTGCGTACGCGCCTGGTGTTCCGCTACCAGCATCACATGGCAGACATGTTGGTTGCCTGGGTCATTACAAAACCCGTCGAAGTGGCATAGGAATGAACACCGAATGTATATTTGAGAATGTCGGCACTTTTCTGTAATCTTACATAAGAAATCCAGAGGTAATAGGGAATACTGTCACAGAATTTGCACATTCAACTGAGATGTCAAAAACTGTTTCGCTCTAGTTCTGACTTCTTAATAGCAACAGGAGGTGAAATACTACGATGGGTCACTTTTCCAATTATCAGGACTGCGGTGTCATTACTTACATATGTCAATGCAAGTAACATCAATTATACAGCGTTTTTATTCAAACTAACAGCGTATAGTGTCTTTTTCTTGTAAATGGAAGTAACAAAACGGATTTCAGACCCAAGAGGTACATTCAGAAATGTACGTCAACACTTCTGCCCAGCACAGCGCGGAACAATTTGTAGAAAATTACCTGAGATTTGAGCATTAAATTTTCATCTCTCGGAACAAAAATGTGGAATGTCGATGGAGAAACATTCCAGAAAATTGTACAATATGCTTTGACAGTTGGGGGCCGAGCAAAGTTGGAAGCAATGCGGAAGGTCTGCCGTGTTTCAACAGCCGAGGTAGAAAGCTGCAACGAAAGAAAAGAGTTTCTTCACATATTCATACAAAGCTGTGTTGGGAACCAAAAGCCGAACCAAGCATAATGAGCGTGAGGAGAACAAAGACAGAAACGTTTAATGAATTATAAACTATAATTCTTTCTGTCGATTTGGCGAAAAATGTTGACAATATTGTTTCTTAAATACACTCAGTGCAGTACCTCAGAGTTCATAGTGACACCTAAATGTAGTATGGAGTGAGAAGGACGAAGTACTCAATTCCGGTTTCCTACATTGTTCCGCTGTGATGTATCGTATTACGGTAACTCCTTTCAACCGCCTCATGAAAGCCATAGTAATATACACCGAAATGAATAATCTCGGAATAGAGAATCATCTAAAATCGCTCAACAGAGGGAGATGATTAGGCTTGATCAACTGTTTCTACTGTTCTATGCAGATTATGCGAACGAACTCGCTACTCGCTCCCCTTGTAGCTGCAGCAACAAAGCGTTCAAGTGATTGAGAAAGGTCGTTTTGAAGAGGGGTCACTGGACAGGGTCACCAAACTATACTCATAAATCACTGTGAACTACCTGTTTTAGATTCATGCAGTACGTTTTATACTCGGGTATTATGAACATTCTGCAGACCAAAACTGCTGTAGCCTACAGCAACAACTAAACCCTTTTCCGTTACTGTATTTACTGGACATTAGACACTAATACAGCTTAAATCGCCAGATCCTTGTATCTGGGAAGAATTAAAGTCTACAAGAAAATAAATTAAGTGGACAGAATTGACACTTGAAGCTGCAGAAATTTAGCGCCTATAATACGAGGGCGCACTAAAAAGTAATGTGTCCGAACATTTTATGTGCAAACTCTTAAAGCGTTCTTTAAAAATTGTATTAACAATGTACATCTTTAGTCTTCATATCTACATATTTATTTCTCAACATTGTCGCCCTGACGACGAACATTTTGCTCTCAACGAGAGCTCAATTTGCTGATACCTCTGCTTGCACCGCTTCATCACTATCAAAGTGAGGTCCTCGAAAGAATTCTTTAAGTTCTGGAAACAGGTGAAAATCAGATGCTGTCAAGTGGAGAATGATCGATGACAATAAACCCAGTGGATCGGATTGTTGCAGATGTCGCAGCGCTAGGGTGTGATCTGGCATTGTCATGCTGAAGCAGAGGGTACCCCATGTGTGGACGAACTTTACGAATTCGGAATTCGATTACACCACCAAGTTACACACTACAATTTGGGGCCCTCCAGCTGCAGTAGGCTGCAAATATGTAGACATGAAGAATAAAGTGAAAGCTAATGCAAAATGTGTCGTAACGTGAACTAGCCGTCTGAAGATGAACCTTTCGGATGGAAACCGGCAACGGCGCTATTTAAATAAATAAATACCATTTTAAGAAGTGGCTGGTTGCTGTTGCCTTCTCTGTAAGAATCAACCTGTGTTAAAAGTTTTCATATAAAAAATTTGAAGGCATAACTTTTCAGCACGCCCTTGTGGTATACAGTCTCTCACAATTGATAATAACGCAAGAAAGTGTTTCACACGACATGAAATGTAGTATCATAGATACCCCGAGGAAAAGTTTTCGAACATACCACCTGCAGTCGGTGACTGCTGACAGTATCCTAAGCCCGTGGCAGTAGTGCACGGCGTGCCCAATTCGGCACAGTCAAACGGTGAAATCACGGTGATTTAGCCTAGCTGGAGTTCATCTGCTTGAGGTGGTTGTCCAAAGAGAAGCAACTACCGCCTGCTCGGCGGCCATCTTAGTTCCCCAGGTAGCGTACTTCCGTTACCGCCACTTGTGGCGGTGCCGCTAAACCTACGATGTCCATGTTCTCTGCCATTGATGTGTTTTCGTCCATCATTGGAAAGGATATATGAAAAAAAATCTCACTCTAGGAAAGAATGTGGATTCTAAAAGCGGTGATTTTGTAAACTTAGCTCGCTTCCTTCTTCTACGAGTTCAAAAATGGCTCAAATGGCTCTAAGCACTATGGGACTTAACATCTGAGGTTATCAGTCCCCTAGAACTTAGAACTATTTAAACCTAAGGACATCACACACGTCTATGGCCGAGGCAGGATTCACGCGGTTCCAGATTGAAGCGCCAAGAACCGCTCGGCCACCGCGGCCGGCTCGAACTCGGATCACCTGCTTATTAGGCAGACATACTATCCACTACGCCGCACTGGCACAGTTTTTACGAGTTCCAGAGAGGAATAAATAACGGTGTCCTTATTGATACCATATTTCTTGATTTCTTGAGAGCATCCTAAACAATTTCGAGCTATCGCCTAGCAAACAAAATAGTAGCTTACGGAGCACCGGAGAAGACTTGTGACTAGGTGGACGACCTTTTCGTAAATAAAATTCAGGACGATGTCATTTAAAAGTAAAAATCGTCAGATGGCAATTTAGTATACACAGAAAGCAGTAGATACTGGCGCGCAGGTTGATAGCGTATTTCCTTGAGTTTCGAAAGGCACTGAATACAGTTCTGCATTGCCGCTTAGTAAACAAAATAAGGGCGTATGGAATATCAGACCAAATGTGTGGCTGGATTGAACAGTTTCCATTAAACTGAACATAGCATGTCATCCTGAACAGAGATAAGTCTTCAGACGTAAACTAACTGTGTGTATGCCCCAAGGAATGTTACAGAATCATTACTTTTCACAATATATATAAATGACCTTGTAGATAACGCCGTAAGTTCCATGAAGCTTTTCGTGGATGATGCTGTTCTTTTATAGAGAAGTCGCGGCGCTAGAAAACGGTAGCGAAATGCAGGAAAATCTGCAGAGAATCGACCCTTGGTGCAGGGAGTGGCAACTGACCATCAACATAAACAAATGTAACGTATTGCGAATACGTAGACAGAAAGACCGTTTATTGTGTCACTACAAAATTGATGAACAATCGCTGGAAGCAGTTACTTCTATAAAATATCTAGGGAAATGCGCACGAAGGGATCTGAAGTGGAACGACCATATAAAATTAATTATGAATAAGTAGATGTCAGACTGAGACTCATTTGGATGAATCCTCAGAAAATGTACTACATCAACAAATGAAGTAGCTTTTAAACACACTTTTTATCAATACTTCAATATTGCTCGTGAGCAAGGGATCCGTACCGGATAGAACAGGAAGAGCAAATAGAGAATATCCAAGAAACAGCAGCACGTTTCGTTGCAGTTTCATCTAGTAAGTGCGAAAGCGTCATGGAGATGCTCAGTCAACTCTAGTG
Source organism: Schistocerca cancellata (assembly GCF_023864275.1). NCBI lineage: Eukaryota > Metazoa > Arthropoda > Insecta > Orthoptera > Acrididae > Schistocerca > Schistocerca cancellata. The sequence goes on along the minus strand of NC_064629.1, from coordinate 648,110,656 downwards.
GTAGACGCTCCAAGAGAGGCAATCGATATCACTTTATGGTTTACTGTTAAAGTTGCGAGAGGGTAAATTTCTAGATCAGTCAACCAACATATTGCTTCCTCTTACATGTATATCCGGAAACGACCATGAAGATAAAATAAGAGACATTCGAGTCCACATGGAGGCTTGCCAGCAATAGTTCTTCCGGCAAACAATATGCGACTGAAATAGGAGACGGGGGGAGTGACACTGGCAAATAAAGTACCCTCCGCCACACATGTAGAGGAATCTTTATGCATGTGAGCATGGTGGTGCTGTGCTCAACACGCTACATTCGCTTTAGGGAAAATGGGTGATTGAAATACTGTCTGTCCTTCCATATTTGTGTTTACGTGGTTTCCCCTAAATCGCATAAGGTAAATACGTAGGTGGTTCTTTTAAAACTTAGACGATCAGTTTCTCTACTCATTCATCTCCAACACGAGCTGGTGCTCCATCTATAATGATCCAGTTGTCGACGGTGCGCTAAACTCAAATCTTCCTTTCTTCGCGCCCCAAGGGACTACTGTAGAACAGTTACTGCTGACGATATGTGCAGATGATCGAATGGACAAAGTCGCCAGCTTTATGAGACTATTCTCGAATAAAGCTGTTATACTGGATGTGAGGAGAAAACTGAAACATTGGTTAGAATGTTATGCAGTGGACAAAGTAGTCATGTTTTAAGAAGGAATTCCAGGCTGTTAAACAAAGTTTTGGCTCTGTGGGGCGTCGAAGTTTGAGAATTATGTTTACTATTTTAATAACTAATGCAAATCCTCTAGCGATTCACGTAAAACAAATACACCTCTTGATCCCACCGAAAATCTTGGTATTATTCATGTGTTGTCAAATCGGTAATTTTCCAACGGAAACCCATACATGAAAATTTATGGTTATAGGTGAGCTTTTTATATTTTGTTAAGGGATGCCGAAAGTACGTCACAAATGCAGTACACTACGAAACGATTATAGAGTCCACATCGGCTATGAAGATACTGATGCATCTGGTGAAATCAGTGTAGCTGGCACCCAGTATTTCAGTCACAGTACGGATTCATGAGATAAAGTTGTCCTCTGGTATTACAGGAACAGCATAAACCATAGTATTAATATTTTCCGAGAAATAATCTTATGGCATTAGAGCTGAAGGGGGAGGAAGATATTAGTGTTTATCGTCTCGTCGACAAAGGGGTCATTAGAGACGGGTCATAAGCTCGGATTAGGAAAGGATGGGGAAGGAAATCGGCCTTGCTCTTTCAAAGGAACCATCACGGCATTTGTCTGATTCGATTTAGGGAAATCACGGAAAACCTAATTCAGGATGGCAGGACTCGGGTTTGAACCGTCGTCCTCCCGAATGCGAGACCAGTGTGTTAACCACTGCGCCTCCTCGCTAGATAAGAGCTGGAGACTGTCGTTGCCATAGGAGAGGTCTCTCTCTCTCTCTAGCAGTCCATCAAACTGGATATGTAGCGTTCGAGTGGTTCCGCATAGAATAACACTGAATTGAACTTTTCGACCTCTCTTAGTCTTCTCTTATTTGGAATACGCTTCCATAATGGTACATCAATACTGCCATTGCTATCAGATTTGGTGTATTCAAGCAGGATAGCGGTCATTTAGATACTTGTGTTGTGGTGTATGTCATATCGGTGTCAACAGCGCTACTGCCCTAGCATACAGCAGAAACTTTGACACCACTGTTCTCACACCTTCACGCTCCAAGGAACACAAGCTATACATTTTAAGACATGGGTTGCTAAATAACCAATTTGTCGTACCGCATTACATAAGCGCTGTCGGTATTTTATTCTATTCACCCTTTAAATAGGAAGTCACAACATCAAAAATTTTGGGCAAATATAGGAACGCCTGCAGCAAATTCGCGCTTGGTGTAAGGACTGAACTTGTCGGTCAACGTAAAAAACACGTAAACTATCTCTTTTTCGCGGTGGAACACTACGAAGAGACACTACTGTTAACATCCACATCATACACCGCAAGCCACGTAATGGTGTGTGGTGGAGGGTACTTTCGGTACCACTATATGATCGCTCCAACCATGTTCCACTCGCGAATAGTGCGTGGGAAGAATGATTGTCCGTAAGCCTCTGTATTGGGTCTAATTTTTCGAATTTTCTCCTCGTGTTCAATACGCGACATGTATGTGGGAGGAAGTAATATGTTGTTCGAATCCTCCTAAAAAGTGCTGTCCCGAAATTTCAGTAGTAGATCTCCCCGTATGTACAACGCCTCTCTTGTAACGTCTGCAGTGGAGTTTGTGTAGCATCTCCGTAACGCTCTCTCGACAAGTAAACGATCCAGTGACGAAACGTGCCGCTCTCCGTTGGATCTTCTCTATTCCCTCTATCAGTCCTACGCGATAGGGATCCCAGACAAATGAACAATACTCAAGAATCGGGCGAACAAGCGCCCTATAAGCCACTTCTTTCGTGGATGAGTTACATTTCCTGAAGATTCTTCCGATGAATCTGAATCTGGTTTCTGACTATCTCTTTTAGGTGGTCATTCCGCTTACGATCGCTCTGGATAGTTACGCCTAGATATTTTACGGCAGACGCTGTCTCCAGCTATTTTTCATCAATAGTGTAGTTGTACAGTAGTAGATTTCTTTTCCTATGTATGCGCAATATGTTACATTTATTTACGTTCAGAGTCAACTGCCAGAACCTGCACCATCCATCAATTCTCTGCAGGTCGTTCTGCAAATTCTTACTTTCTTCTGGCGTACTTAGAAGTACGCATCTGGAGAAAGTGGGAAGACAACACAGAACTAGTTTTAAGAAAGGCAGATCGAAGACTGATACAGATTAGAAGAATCCTGAGTAAATGTAACACACTTATACAGGAGTTAACTCCAAACCACGATTCTATTGTTCCTTATGTTTTGATCTCAGAGTGTCCGCCTCGATAGCCAAGTGGTCAGCGCTACGGAATGCCATGCAAAGGGGCCCGGGTTCGATTCCCGGCTGGGTCGGAGATGTTCTCCGCCCAGGGATTGGGTGTTGTGTTGTCTTCATCATCTCATCCCCATCGACACGCAAGTCGTCGAAGTGGCGTCAACTCAAAAGACTTGCACTAGGCGACAGGTCTACCCGACAGGTGGCCCTGGCCACACGACATTTCATTTCATCTCAGACTGTGGTATTTAAAAGAGACAGTTACTAGAGAAGGTGGGGACAATCCAAAGCAGAGCGGCCTATTTCGTCACTAGATCGTTTAGCAAGCTCAAAACGCCATAGAAATGCCCATTTAACTTCGTTGCCAGATGCCACAGAGAGGCGTTTTGAGCCGCGGAGTGGATTACATTTAGAATTTCGTTAGCGTTCATTGCAAGCACAATGAGGCAACATATAATTGCCTCTCACACATATCACGTGAAATGAGCATTTCAGCCGGCCGGGGTGGCCGAGCGGTTCTAGGCACTACAGTCTGGAACCGCGTGACCGATACGGTCGCAGGTTCGAATCCTGCCTCGGGCGTGGATGTGTGTAATGTCCTTAGGTTAGTTAGGTTTGAGTAGTTCTAAGTTCTAGGGGACTGGTGATCTCAGAAGTTAAGTCACATAGTGCTCAGAGCCATTTGAACCTTTTGAGCATTTAAGCAAAAGTACTTGAATTCTAGATTCTGCGGACACATACCGGCAGTAGTCATTAGCTCGAGTCATTTATTCATCAATAGGAAAAAAATATAAAATAAATGTTCAGCGCAAATGAGTCGAAAACAAAAATATGTGAAGTGTCCTTAACGGAATAGAAAAATTCTGTTAAAATTATTTGTCTCATTATTTTAATTATTTTATTGAACTCAGTAATTGAAGCCATCCCAGCAGAACAACAAGTGGGATGTAAATCTAGCTAGTGTCCTCAGCAAAACACTGCACGTGCACCCTTGGTAACGTTAAATGACCTTGAGCGCCTCGGCAACTATACTTTTGTTGGACTTCCTGGCTACAAGCATGCAGACTAACTTCGGTAACCAAACGCTAGCAAAGGACTCTTCTCAAAACCAAATGACTAAAAAACTAGGACCTCCAGTCCTTGCTTGTCAACTAAATGTAGAAGGAATTAGCCAAGCTAAAAGTGAAAAAAAGGAAGATTTGTTTAACCTCCCGTCAACATCGAGGGCATTAGAGAGGGAGCATAAGCTTGGATTGTGACAAGGATGGGGAAGGAAATCGGTCATACACTTTCAAACGAACCATCCCGGTATTTCCCTTGAGTGATTTAGGGAAATCGCGGAAAACCTAAATCTGGATGGCTGGACACAGGTTTGAACCGTCGTCTTCCCGAATGCGAGTCCAGTGTGCTAAACACTGCAACACCTCTCTTGGCCCGAGCTAAAAGTGATTACTTGACAGAATTTCTTTTAAGTAAATTTTTGACGTGGTTTTAATCCAAGAAACCCAAGCATCAAACGAAGAAGACCTTCGTAAAAGAAAAAGTATGTATGGCTATTAGTTTATTGGTGCAACGTACCTCAATGTTTACGGTGATGCTACGTGCGTTAGAGATAACATTGTTCATGCACACCTAATTTCAGCAAATACAGCTGATGAAATTCATAAAGGTTCAAAAAAATTTAAAGAGCTCACTATCCAGACTATTTACAAACCACCTGATGTAGAGTGTTCTGCTAATTACTGTCCATGATTTTAACAGCCACCACGAGTAGTAAGCACAGAACGATAATAGTGGTTACGCACTTGTTGACTGGGCTGAAAATAACAACTTTACCTAGTTTTTGACGCCAAGGATTTGGATACATTTGATAAGCTGTATGGCAGAGAGGCCCCACACCGCTGTTTTGTGTCCCACGATTGTAAAGACCAGTGGGTTCCTACGTCGAGAAAAATCTTGTCAGACTTCCCACACAACCAGCACAAACCAGTTAGTCTCATTATTGGCTTATCCATCACACTGGTTATGTCAGTTTCACGACCTAGACGGAATTTTAGAAAGACCAATTGGCATTGTTCCTTGGAACACCTGGAAAAATTTATTTGTCTCATTCCATCAGCACCTCAGAGCTACAGACGTTTTGTTGAAGCTGTTCTTGCATCTGCTAAGGAACATATTCCTCGTGAATATAGGAGAGAGGGATCCGACAGTTTGTTGGTAGAATTTCGGGGGTATATGACATTAGATGTCTACGCATAGTTCACATAATTCGAGTAAATGGCGAGCCGCTGATTTGCGTACGCGATGATGGCGCCCTATAGCGACCCAGATGGGTTCCATAGGACTTACATCAGAAGAATTTGGTAGGCGAGACATCAACGAGAGTTCACTATAACGCCCCTCAAACCACTATAGCACGCTTATGCGTCCGAGGCACGGACAATTATACTGCTGAAAGATGAAATCGCCATTGGGGAAGACATCGAGCATGAAGGGTTGCAGATGTTTGGCAGCTGCCAGCGTGGCATCGATTACTACTACAAGTCCCATACAAGTGCAAGAAAATGTCTTCTATAGCATAATACTGCCCCCATGAGCCTGCGTCCGCGGCGCGCTGCACGTTTCGAGCCGCAGCTCACCTCTATGAGGTGACTTTCGACCAAGTGTACCAAAATGTGATTCACCCGAACAGCCGACGCGTTTCCATTGATCGACGGTCGAAACCAGACTGTCTCGTGCCCACTGCAATCGTAATTGATAGTGTCGTTGGTGCAACATGTGAACACGTAGAGGCGGTCTCCTGCGGAGCTCCATTTTCAACAATGTACGACGAACGATCTGCTCTGTGCGTGCACAAGCATTGTGCTCTTTCGGCAGACAAGCCACTGAACTCCATGTTATGTGACGAGTCTTGTAAATCCAAAAATTTAGCGTCTAGTGGTAGTTTCACTATTCTTCTACTTCTTTCCGTAGATGCCTCACTACAGTAGCACTTAAATATTCTACCATCTTCGTCGTTTTTGAGATACTCGTTCACAGGCTCTGTGTTATAATAATGTGTCCTTTTTCAAAGTCGTGTAATTCAATGGATATCCCCATTTGCACCTGTATCTTCGCTTAAGCGATCCCCTGTACGTGTCTGCTCCACTTAGATACTTTCGTTTCACATGTCCATAGCGCCACCAGGCGGCATTCAACGTCGCTGTGGGGAGTGGTCATAATGTTTTGGCTTATGAGCGTATTCCATGGTGGATGAGAGATGTGATCACCTATATCAACTGTTTAACAGATGTGGGGACTGTGACAATGGAGATGAAATTCTTCACACTTTGGAGTACGCGAGAATGTGCGCTGGTCTGAGACGGTAGAAATCTTGAATTTCGTTTATTCAAGTAGGGATTCTTGGTCCTTACTGCATGAATTGGGTTGGTCCTTTAATAAATTTGATCAGAAGCTTGAAATTTCAGCCAGGCATTTTGCTAACCATATAGTAAAAACAATCAGAGCGTCCAGGGATAAACAGTATACCTACGGGATCAAAAATAAAAGCTTAAAATATTAAAACCTCAGTCTCCAAGTGATTCAAAGTTCTATTTCCCATTCATCCTAGATGAAATAGAGATAGCTTTACCAGAAATTAAAAGTGTCTCATATTATACACCCACAATTTTTATCCCATCTTGGGGAAAATGCCAAACACTGGCTAACTTGCTTTGTCTCTATTAATTTGACTACAGGAGCACTTCCCAAGGAAATGAGAAATACAAAAATTGTGGCTATCTTAAAACCTAAAAAATCTCCGGATTTACCCCAGAATGTTTGGCCAATTTCCCTGTTTAGTTGCACGTATAAGCTCTTGGAGAGATTTATTTATAATAGAATTAGTGGGTGTATTTTAGAACTCATTCCAATAGAACAACCGAGATTTAGTACTCACCGAAGCCGCAACGACCAGGTACTACAGTAGCTCTAACAAATTTCGTAGAGGCCAGCTTCCGAAGAGAAACTTAAAGCTTCTGTTGCCTTAATAGACCTTACGGCAGATTTTGACACAGTCTGGAGGGAAGCGATGATTTGCAAATTACTGAAAATAATTAAATGCCGAACAGTCGCATCTGTTATTAATAACATGACAAGTAATCGATACCTTCAGGTTTGCTTGGGTGATAATAGAAGCTCAATAAGGAAATTATTAAAGAACAGTCTGCCACAGGGCCCATTTCTCGCATCTCTCCTGTTGAATCTTTATATTTCTGTATTTCCGAAAACATTTTCAAGTAAATTCTGATATGCAGACCATATAGCTCTAACTTTTCAATAAAGAGAGCTTGATCAGTTAGAGGGAACACTAACAGAGGACTTGGAGGCCCTTAACTCATAGCCGGCCGCAGTGGTCTAGCGGTTCTAGGCGCGCAGTCCGGAATCGCGCGACTGCTACGGTCGCAGGTTCGAATCCTGCCTCGGGCATGGATGTGTGTGATGTCCTTAGCTTAGTTAGATTTAAGTAGTTCTAAGTTCTAGGGGACTGTGACCTCAGATGTTAAGTCCCATAGTGCTGAGAGCCATTTGAACCATTTGAACGGAACTCATATTTCAAAAAGTGGAGCCTGGAGTCCAGTATCAGTAAGAGAGACGTTTGTGAGTATCCCCTTAACAACAAACTAGACAACACTGAGCTCAAGGTGCAATTTGATGGCAATATTCTTCGTCACAACAAGTACTCCACGTATCTAAGCATCACGCTCGACCGCAGTCTATTTTATGAAAAACAGCTGGAAAACACATCAGCCAAGCTAAAATCTCGCGATAACATTATTCAGAGGATATTTGGCACAGGCTGGGGGACTTAATGCAAACCTTGCTAACATCGGCTCTTGCACTTGTTTTTTTCGGCCAAAAAGTATTGTGCTTCAGTGAGCTGTAATAGTTGTCATATGAGCCTCATCAATACGCAGCTCAACAACACGCAATGCGCATGTTTACTGGTACTAAAAAGAAAAAAAAAGGCTCTGAGCACTATGTGACTTAACTTCTGAGGTCATCAGTCCCCTAGAACTTAGAACTACTTAAACCTAACTAACCTAAGGACATCACACACATCCATGCCCAAGGCAGGATTCGAACCTGCGACCGTAGCAGCAGCGCGGTTCCGGACTGACGCGCCTAGAACCACTCGGCCACAGCAGTCGGGTCCTGCTTAGAGATTCCTACAATATAGAAGAGCATAATGTACTACTCATTCATCAAGACATACCTGTATTACGAAAAAAAAGGCTTCAATCGAGACACCCTGCTTAGAGATTCCTACAATGTAGAAGAGCATAATGTACTACTCATTCATCAAGACATACCTGTCTTACGAAAAAATAGGCTTCAGTCGAGACATCCTCGACTACAGTACGGTGAACAGCTCTCCGCAAGTAACACCAAAGTAAGAGATCTCTGGAACAAGAGCGGCCAACACATCGGAAATTACCAAGAACGGGAATAGTTCGAGAAATGCAACTGCGACACTGAGGTTGCCGAACTTGACAGGAAACTGTGGGTCAAATTAAACAGAATCCGCAACGGATGTGGTCGGTGCTCTGACTCGCTCCGTAAATGGGGTATCGTGGAGTCTCCGGGGTCTGACCCTTGTGCACTGAAATAATCTGTCAGATGCATAACAGAAGAGTGTGCTAGAAGAGCACGTGGAATGATTTTATGAACACCACCACAGAAATGGAATGGATTATAAACGTAGATATCAATATTTAGTAGATTTATTTTTATTTTGTGCAATGAAATTCATTACATATTATAAATGCTCTGCATATGTGTGCTATATGAATAATAATAGTAATAATAATAACACGTCTTTGTTTCAGAAGCAATAAGGAATGAGTTTAATAACACTGATTTCCCTGCAAGGAGTCCCACAAGCCTTCTACACCCACATAAACAATCTTATTTAATAAAGCCTAAGCTATCTAAGTAAAATAAGTGTCTCACAAGTAGTTAGCACCGTGTAAGTAGGAAATATTTTTGTATACTGTCTTTGTTATAAACAAGTAGCTTTGTAGGCATGTCTATGCCAGTGGAGTTGATCCCTAAATAGTTCGAGAAGATTCGAACCCCTCCCCTACCTCTAGTCGTTCAACTAACTATACTTCAGTACTGCATGTTGATGGTACCAGTCCCCCAGTACTAGACGTCGAATGTATATCTGCCCAGAAGTCTGTCTACTCCTTACAGTACAAGGCCTTTACCTCGGCAGCCCGAAATCTACCTCTGATATCCACATACAATAAGAATTTCTGTGCTTACATTGTTTCATTTCTGGTCGTTATTATGGCAAATTTTGGTCCAGGGGCACAGAGCAACTCTTGGCATTTCACTCAAAGGTAGTCGCCGCTGGCACAAATACTGTTGCCCCTGTGTTATCGTTGTTTGTACCTTCAGCTTCATTGTCTTTCTCTGTTACTTCAGTATTTTTCTATAATATCTCTTACTTCTCACACTTCCTTCGTTTCTTAACAAACTGTGTTGCAGTTCCATGTGGGATATGGCATTCACTACTCGATGAATTTTGGTCCATTTCTCGGGAATAATTTTCCAAGGCAATCTTTTAAGAAACGTAAGTTTTTTCACGTTTGCACTCGCTGCAGTGCAGTATTACATGATCCGGAGGCCCCACTTCAACAGTCACGTGTGTCATAAGGTTTATTCTTAATTCTTTTACCTTATTGAGGGCCCATGCATTTGGCATCTAGTACTTACAAATCAACTACAAACTGAACAAAGTAATATTTTTACAATAATGCATACAACTTAATATACATACAATATTTCTTTTTTTGCTACATTTCCTGATGCTGCACTTGTAATCGTCAGCAATATATATGTGCTTTACTAAACTTATTTTACGGTAACTTTTTCGTTCCTGTATGTCGTAGAAATAAAACAGCAGTCGTATTTCCTCTCTATTGCTCTTCTTCACTATGCATAAACTGCCCTTACCCGTACCTAAATGGTACGTCGAAAAGTAATCCACATTACGAGATCATTCAGGCCGGTGTTATTGGAATATACAACGATAAGCCAAAACATTATGACTACCTGATTAATAGCTTGTTTGCCCGTCTATGCAAGGAAATACATATCTGATTCTGCATAGCACGCATCTAACTGTTTGGTGGTAGGTTTGTGGAGGTATGTGGCATTAGATGTCTACGCACAAGTCACATAATTCGCGTAAATAACGGGCCGTTGATTTGCGTGCGCGGTTATGACGCCCGATAGCGACACGGATGATTTCCGTACGATTTATGTCAGGCGAAGACATCAACGTGAGTTCACTATAATGCTCCTCAAACCACTACAGTACGCTTCTGCTACCCACCGAGACATGGACAGTTACACTGCTGAAAGATGACATCGTCGTCATGGAAGACATCAAGCATGAAGGGATGCAGGTGGTTCACAGCTATCAGCGTGTCTTCGATTACTACCGCAAGTCCCATGCAAGCGCAGGAGAACGTCTTCCATAGCAGAATACTACTCCCACCAGCCTGGCGCGATGCACGTTTCGAGCTTCGCTCACCTCGATGACGGCGTTCGCGAAGACGGTCATCAACTTGGTGTAGCAAAAAATGTGATTCACCCGAAGAGCCGAAATGTCTCCGTTGATCGATGGTCGAAACCTGATGATCCTATGCCCACTGAAATCGTAATTGACAATGTACTTGGGTCAGCATGTGAACATGTAGGGATGGTCTGCTGCGGAGCTCCATGTTCCAAATTGTACGACGAACAGTGTGCTCCGAAACACTTGTGCATGCACCAGCATTGTGATCTTTCGGCAGAGATACCACAGGCCACCTTCTATCTTACTTTACAGAGCAGACAAGTCTCCGAACCCCGTATTCTGTGAAGGGTCGTCGACGTCCAACCATTTAGCGCCTAGTGGTAGTTTCACTGTCCTTCTACCTCTTTCCGTAGATGCTCACGACAGTAGCACGTGAACATTCGACCAGCTTCGCCGTTTCCGAGCTGCTCTTTCACAGGCTGTACGAAATAAAAAACTGCCGTTTGCCAATGTTGCTTGTCTGAACGGATTTCCCCATTTGCAGCCCACATCTTCGTTAGGACGATTCCCTGTCCGCGTCTGCTCCGTTTACAAACTTTTGTTCAACGTCACGTGTCCGCAGCACAACCAGGCGTCATCCAACGTCGCGGTGGACAGTGGTCATAATGTTATAGCTTACCAGTGTAAATGTTTCAGTTGTACAAAGAGAACTTGATTGCATCTAGTACAATGTACAGCTCCTTGTTGTCATATTTGTGACAGTGTTTCGGTGCCATCCATTTCTTTGTTGTTCTGTTTCTATTTTACTTCTCGACCATTATCTCATGGACACGTCTGCAGACTTGGATGTTCAATATTTTTCTGTAATCTGTTAATGTTAATAGCGTAATGTATACTTTATGATACCTTAGGCAATTTTGTCTGTCGTTAAATTTTACTCTAAGGGAGTACAAGTCCGTTTTCTGCAAGTTTCCTCGTTTATAGTGCCTGTAAATCATGTCACTAGTGCGTCATGGTTACGGACACTCCTGTGTTGTAATATTTAAGTCGGATCTCTTTAGTTGTTGTATGTCTTAACATACATTGTCTTATAAAAAAAAAGCGAATCACCCTAACACGTGGAGAAAACTAAATGAAACCCCTCGGGTACAGAGGATACACGAGGTTACTTCAGTTATTACAGAATAGATCCAAATTAAAAAAAAAAAAAAAACTTGGCGGGGTAATCCAACTTACCAGTATGACTTTCACCCCTTCGATCTCGATGCATGCACTGATTCGGCTGGGAAGGGTGTCATAAGGTCTTTGTTTCCTCTCCAGAGGTAAGCTCGCCCACAATTTTTCCAACTGATCGTTGAAATCCCGGATATTGGCACTGGAACGGAGCTGAGGTCTCAGCTGATCTCACACATGTCCTATCGGGGACAAATCTGAGGTGTTAGTGGCGACCAGAGTACCTCAACGTCACGCAGGCAGTTCACATAGAGACGTGCAAGCTGTGGATAAGCATTGTCTTCTTAAAGAATGACACTACGATACTGTCGCATTTGAGGTAAGACATGAGGGCGCAGGATGTCCGTGACGCACCGTAGTGCCGTCAGAGTTCCCTCAATCACTATCAGCCGTGACTTGAAGTCATACCCAATGACTCCCCACACCATGACGCCAGAACTATCGCCACGGTGCCTCAACAAAACATTGGAAGATTGAGACTTCTCCCTAGGTCACCACCATACTCACCGATGATGGTCACCTACCGTACTGCAGAATCGCGATTCATCACTGAACACAATCAGACGCCATTCATCAACATTCCGTGCTTCCTGGTCACGTTATCACTCCAAACGGAGATATTTCTGTTGCGGTGATAAAGGCAGCCTACGCATGAGGCGGTAATTCCCCTGTCCCGCTGCTATTACACTCCAACCAACGTCGCGGGATGACATATGTTGTAATCCATTTCTTTTTCTCGGATGGCAGCCACAGAAGTGAAGGGGTTACACTTTGCTTCGGGCAGAACATGACGATCTTCCCTTGTGGTGGTTAAACGTGCTTATCCCTTAACGGGAACTTCGACGACGTGTATGCGTGCCCTTACGTTTCCATGCAGGCCGATATCGAGCCGTTGTTACATCAGAAGGCCCCGCTAATGTGGATATTACAGGTTCCCCAGCCGGCCGAATGGAGATCCACAATAAGGTCTCTTTCAGATGCTGTCAGCTGCCGATGACATTGTCTCACACAAGTACGCGGCGTCTCCTTGTCTGTCACAGTAATCACTCAACATCTGACGCTGTTAAAATGGCTCTGAGCACTATGGGACTTAACTTCTAAGGTCATCAGTCCCCTAGAACTTAGAACTACTTAAACCTAACTAACCTAAGGACATCACACACATCCATGCCCGAGGCAGGATTCGAACTTGCGACCGTAGCGATCGCGCGGTTCCAGACTGTAGCGCCTTTAACCGCTTGGCCACCCCGGCCGTCATCTGACGCTGTTCACGTCTCCCATGTACCCTATCAGGCCTGGTAACCACACTACGTGTACGAGATTACATTGACGCCGGCCATGACTGTGGGTGCTTAACATTTTTTATCAGGCTTTGTAAATACGTCTACGTTACAATCGAGAATAGCACTGTAAACTTCTACAATTTTCCAGTCCATAAATTCTGAATCGGTTCCACCTGCTCTGACATGCTTTTCTTAATTTATGTTTTCGTCGTCACTTCATATTTTATGTAATAGATCATTTTCTTATCTTTTATCTCTCAGTATTTTAAAACAAATAGTTGTACTTAATATACACTGGACACGGAATCTTCTTCTAGACCTAGAGATGGACGTCGAATGAGCTTCGATGGATGTCATGTCTTTGCTCCCATTGTATATTATAAGGTAGTTTAAATCGACGTTTTAACATTTATAACAGTTTGTCTTGTAACAAAGAGGCTGTAACACAAAACGAAAAAAGTTACAAGTCTAGTGTTTAATGTTTCTTGTCTATAGCAGTTCATAAACTCGAATGCCGTGAGCCTAACAAAATGTATAGCGACATATGACGAACTGTGGCTCGAGCTGTAAAATCTCCTTTTCAACTGGTAAGTTTCTTCAACAGTTGTTTCAGTCCTAGAAATAGCGATGGGAAATCTATTATGTGATGTTGCCTTAAAGAATACCGCTGTACGCTGAAGGAAAAAGCAGTTTGTCGTTTACTCCGTTAAAGACTATTCTCCGTCAGCTAATGTTAAACACAGCGAAAGGACTTTAGCTTTTAGCTCGCGAAGGCTCAAGACATGTATTTGCGCAACAGTCTGGCGAGACAGCGATTAGCACTTGAGACTCGTTCCGCACGCTGAAAGTAGAATGCAGAACCGTATATGTTTGCCTCGGATGACTGCCTACGGTTCCTTGTTACACTAACTCCGACGTGTGGCGTAAGGTGACAGTAAGCTACTGCACAGTAGCAGCACAGTATCTCAATATCGACGCAACTGGCTGTTATATCGTGCTTCATATCGGATATAATCGATGCTGTCACGTTAATGAGAAACGCTAGAATATGCATTAGTAATCTTTAGACAGCAGCGAGAATGGGACTGAAGGTTTTCTTGTTACCTTGAAACTACCTGTCCCGTTCATCCGTTGCATGAGCCAATTTTTCCGACATGGTGCTCTGCCATAGTAAATGTTTCGTCGTAGTCTCGCTACGGACCCTGGCTGCGTTACATAAGGAGGTTTGCGAGTCATCTGATCCATATCAGAAAACAGAGGAGGTGGAACACACAATTTTACACTTTAGTGCCTATAGCAAGGAAACAGCTTGGTTCTGGACGCGATTTCCTGTGAACATTATGGCCCAAAAATCCCACTACAAGGTCTCGAAATTCGGAACAGAAATTATTTATACCCAATGTGTATTATTTTAAATTTTGTAGAATATCTGAAGAAATATATTCTATGACAAACACTTTAAGCTAAGATTTTTCACGATGGTCGGATAACAAGGTAACTATGTTCGTTTTATTCTAGATGATACTGCAATCAGCAACAATGTCATTTTCAGTTTTTCAAATGGGAACCTTCACTTTTATTGAATATTATGATATTATGATAAAGAATAATTAACACTTGACTGATGCATTATGTTCAATACGCTCCAAGAGAGAGAGCTTTAACCTAGGAAGGAAAACAGAAGCTTATGATTTAACATAACAAGATAACTAGAGTCTGAGCAGAAACTAAGACTGGAGAAAGAAATCGGCCATGCACTTTCAAAAGAAATCGTTCCGGAATTCACCTTAAGCGATTTAAGGAAATCAAGGGAAACATAAATTGGGATGGTGAACTAAGCCTATACGTTCAATATATTTTTCCATCGGAAACATATACTTTGATCTATCGTGCACAACAAGGCTATATTTCTTGTTTGTACTGCTTCTACGTACACCGACAGCAAGCTGGGTTCAGTGTTTGACTCTCTTTATGTCCAGCTCTGTTTCCTGCGCATTGATAGGTTTCCATACAGCCATCAGTTAAGTGCTATTTCACAGCGTCATTCTCAGTATCGGTAAGTTGACCAGGAGAAATAATCACCAGTCTAATAATTACAATAAAACGCAATTAGAGAGGACTGATTACCACTTTTACGCTAAAAAGACGTTTTCAGAGCTAACACATGACATGCAGTATGAGAGAAGCGCAGTTGCTATTAGAGTAGTGACAAGTAAGGTGCATAAAAATGCAATAATAAAAGAAGACACTATCGGTTATGAGTTATCGTTTAAACTAAATTCGGGAGAATTAACAGAGTTTGCATAAAGACCATACTGATACTATTAGCTTCTAGTACATAAAGTTGTAAAGGCTCGCAAAGATCTGTATGTCCTAGAATGATACTTGTCTGGAATACTCCCTTTGGTCTTTCAATGGTCAACTTGTGACCTTGCTCCAAATTGAATAATCTGTATTCATCAGGCGGTCATTTCGAGGACATGAAAGCTATACGAAATTCGTCATACAGCCTCGGTAAAATGTAGATAAACCTAAGAACTATCTTGATGCTTCTATGTGTGATGGTCATTTCAGATTTAAAAATCTCCATCATCATCCCCCTCTTAGACCCTACTCCATCTGGTACTATCTCAAAGCTCAAAAACATGACGTGATAGTGTACCAGGTCACAGCACCACCATGTGTTTTGTGAGTTCTGCCTACATTTACTCTAGGCTTTAAATGTGCTCTTCGAATCTTTTTTGGGGGCCTTAGTGATATCGTAGATGCAAACCACATAAAACATGTTCAATTACAGCTAGAGAATATCATTTATAGCCTTTAAAATTTTTAGGCAAGAATTTTTTATCCAGAACATCACTCTGTGAAAGATGAGTTGGCTTGCCTTCAGAGAGAAGAGAAGTATATATATATTTTTACAGGACTTGTCTAGCTACATCCAGTTGTTCCCTTTCGTAATGTACAAGGCTTAGTGCCAAACTTTGGGTGAAACTCACAGTACTACGTTTTGCGCTGGTACCGATCGCATCATACTTGCTTCAATACGTTCTTTAATTCCAACCGCATTGACACAACTGCCAGTACTCTTTTTGAATCCTACCTGAGTGGTATTTCCAGCACGAACCTACATGTCGTTTACCACATCGACCTCGTACATACCTTTCCACATTTGGGTATTTTTGTGCAGATCTGCCCACTAATTTCATATTGACTTTGCACTTGTCACCCCATAGACGGCATTCACCAGTCTCCTTCTTTTCTGGACACAATATTACCATAGTGCCTCAAGATCATGGCTGACCGTTATATTTTCCAGCTCTACTAGATCTCCATAGTCGTGTTGCAGTCAATTTCTCCAGCAAAAAGCCTGCATGTCTACGTCCATCCTTCATGCTCTCTCGTGTTTTCTACACCTCGAACGAATGAAGAGTGACTACTAACTGTTCCTTTTCTACACTGCGAAACGCAATTAAAGGGTCATTTCTTTGAAACAGCTTAATTGTCTTCCGTTGGTGCGCGGAAGTTTGAAATTGATCTCAAAGGTGGTTACAACCTTCATCTGTAACGGTGCAAAATAGTGGCGCACTGCGAGGTCATCCTCGGGTTCGGCGATGCTTCAAACAGCGAGATGTCTACCCATGTAAAGAAAAGTTCAGAGCTCAGAAGTGCATGTGATGTGTGAGGTGGATAATGAAATCACATTGGCACAAAATTTCAACACAATCCTATCTAATGCTACCGTGGACGTGTCACACGATGGGACGGTCGTGAGACTCCCTCTTATCCACATATCAACACTTCTTTTGACGCGTTTGCGATGAAATCAGGACCTCAACGCCCAGAGCTGAAATCACGGGATTTTCTTATAGGTGGGCGAGGAAAACATTCCATACACGCCGCCGATCAGAATCGGCACGAAAAGACCTCAGGAGGTGGCATAAAGGGCGTCAGTGGAATCACTCCTTTCCTTAGGGCGTTGATTTCCATACATTTCGCAATTGAATACGACAGTTCAGTCAGATAAGCGACAAGACTTTTTTTATTGACAACGTTCCATACTGACGACACCCCGTGGGTGGTTCAACCCTTCTTTAGCGACATCGTTGGGCTTCAATCCCATTGAACGTCTCTTCACTTCTTTGGAATGGAGTGTGACCGTAATTTTTGCTATGGTATACAGGGTGGAACCACTAGGGACTGCATTCTGCATCAGCTCATCAAAGTAACTTGCTATGATTGCTAAACTCACTATATACGTCGCATCTATATCTCTAGAATGAGTCCAATACTAATTCAGGCATATACAGGATGTTCAGAAATTCCCCTTACAAACTTCTAGACACTGGACTCGCATTCGGGAGGACGACGGTTCAATCCCGCGTCCGGCCATCCTGATTTAGGTTTTCCGTGATTTCCCTAAATCGCTCCAGGCAAATGCCGGGATGGTTCCTTTCAAAGGGCACGGCCGACTTCCTTCCCGTCCTTCCCTAATTCGATGAGACCAATGACCTCGCTGTCTGGTCTTCTTCCCCAAAAACAACCAACCAACAAACTTCTAGGACATGTAGAGATGAGTGTGTACCTAACAATTTGAACAGGAACCCATGCTCGGAAACATACCGTTTCCGTGCTTCAGCCGTCTGAGAACATGTTAGCCAGGGAGGTAAGCAACAGGATGATCAGGGTGAGAGGTGGTTACGTCGGATCGGCTGATTTCATTTGACGTCTGTCCTGTCTCTCTGATCTGATTCGAACCTCATTCATGTGGCTGTGAGCGTTAGAGAAACATAGATGAGTACGTGCTTGCAGAATATACCAACATGATCCTTCTGAATGGCGGAGCTCACGGTGATGGAATAGCTGCACGTCGACTTTATCAAGATCGTTCTCCACAACGTCGGACTTCATGGCATACCCTCTTCGCAATGGTTTTAAGAAAGGGTACCTTCACCGTCAGCAGGCGTGATTATGGTGTTCCAACGAGACGTCGCACACCTGAATTGGAAATGGTCGCACTGCGAAGAGAACCCGTGAACGAGTACACGAGCAATTTCTTTGACTATTAATGAGTGGAACTGTAAAACAAATAATATACTGGGTCAAGCCTAATCAATTACTTGTGAAAGTGGTCGCGCTATCAACATGTTTTCAAATGGTTGTAGCACGGAGATGGTACGTTCCCGGACATGGGTTTCTATTCAAAATATTAGCTACTCACTTCCCTCTAAAAATCTTAGAAGTTTATAAAGAGAATTTCCTAAGACCCTGTGCACGTAACTAAAATACACTAAAGCACCAAAAAAACTGGTAAAGGCATGCTTATTCAAATACAGAGTAAACAGGCAGAACACGGCGCTGCGGCCGGTAAGGCCTGTATAAGACAAATGTCTGACACAGTTCTTAGATCGGTTGCTGCTGCTACAATGGCAGGTTATCAAGATTTAAGTGAGTTTGGAAGTAGTGTTATAGTCGGCGGACGGGTGATCGGACACAGCATCTCCGAGGTAGAGATGAAGTGAGGATTTTCCCGTACGACCATTTCACGAGTGTACCGTGAATATCAGGAATCCGGGAAAGCATCAAATCTCCGTAATCGCTGTGGCCGGAAAAAGATCCTGCAAGAACGGGACCAACGACGACTGAAAAGAACCGTTCAACGTGAGAGAATTGCAACCCTTCCACAAATTGTTGCAGATTTCAATGCTGGGACATCAACAACTGTCAACGTGCGAACCATTCAACGAAACATCATCGATTTGGACTTTCGGAGCCAAAGGCCCACTCGTGTAGCCTTGATGACTGCACGTCACGAAGCTTTACGCCTCGCCTGGCCCCGTCAACACCGACATTGGACTGTTGATGACTGGAAACATGTTGCCTGGTCGGTCGAGTCTCGTTTCAAATTGTATCGAGTGGATGTACGTGTATGGATATGGAGACATCCTCACTAATCCACGGACCGTGTATGTCAGGAGGGGACTGTTCAAGCTGGTGGAGGCATGTGCAGGTGGAGTGATATGGGACCCTAATACGACTCTGACAGGTGACACGTACGTAAGCATGCAGTCTGATCACCTGCGTCCATTCATGTCCGACGGACTTGGGCAATTCCAGCAGGACAATGCGACACCCCACAAGTCCAGAATTTCTACAGAGTGGCTACAGGAACAGTATTCTGAGTTTAAACACTGCTGCTGGCCACCAAACCCCCTAGACATGAACATTATTGAGCATATCTCGGATGCCTTGAAACGTGCTGCTGAGAAGAGATCTCCACCCCCGTCTTACTCATACAGATTTATGGTTAGCCCTGCATGATTCATGGTGTCAGTTCTCTTCAGCACTACTTCAGGTTAGTCGAGTCCATGCCACGTTGTGTTGCGAAACTTCTGCATGCTCACGGGGGCCGTACACGATTTTTTTTTTTGTAGTCTCATTTTGTTCGTTTTTGTTCGTTGTATCTGCTCGGTGCGGACGTCGCAAAACACCCGTGTCAGTTCGTCGTCGATCGATTAACTCAGTTTTTTTTTTATTACAGAGGGCAGCTAACCCTCTGACCGAACACGCTGAGTTACCGTGCCGGCAATATTAGGCAGTGTGCCAGTTTATTTGGCTCTTCAGTGTAGCTTGCGGCGTATATTACCCTGGGCAACAATGATTTGTATCTTTAATGATTTTCCCTTAAATTTGTAGTAAAGTATCCATCGATTTGCAACAACTCTCTTGTTGCCTGGTGATACTGAGTTCACATTGGTGAATCCATTTTGATTCCTTCCTAGATACTAGCGTCAAAATCATGCGACTATACGAGATATTCCAACAGATAGGACTTCTCTGCAGACACAACGTTGTTAGGGGAATGGCTAAGCAATGATACGCAGAACTGGGAAACCATCATGGTCTGTATCACATACCGACAAACTGCAGGAACTGATTCCTGACTGGAAATGGAGGAAGAAAGGCCCTGTGAACTTGTGTCCCCAAAATGCATTGTTACCACGGTAGATGGTGCTGACGAATGACAGTTCCTCTGACCACGTGTGCCGGCCGCTGTGGTCGAGCGGAACTAGGCGCTTCAGTCCGGAACCGTGTAACGTATTACTATCTTTACGACGCTTCTCATCGAGCCATATACGTTATCTCGCATTTCTAGCTGCTACTCACACACAAATAATGATAAAAATTCAGAAATTCAGGGTCGCCACAAGCCCAAGCCATTCCTAACCGTTTAAAAAAAAAACAGAGCTGGAAAATTTTTAGTTTAATTACATTAATAATTTAATTACATGTGTGCAAATTTCTTTAAGTAGCCAGATAAATAGCACTCGATGTCGTGCATGAAGCAACTTGATTAATTCAGGATTGGAAATCGTAGTAAGTGAGTAAGATCAACACCACACAATTTATCTTTCACGTAGATTATTTATTGTATCTTAGTATTTGGTTGGACATCCTAACTACACATAACTGGTGCCTGACTAGAAATATTTAAGTAAGAATTACGTGAGAATGTAACAGAGCACAGTTTAACTACAGCAAGAAGAAACACAGAAAACGGGGATGGGAGTCAATGGTACTATCATCTCCTTTGCATTCATACCACAAAAATATCTCAGTGAGATTAACATTACGATTCTACTCATGCGCTATTCTGGACAGAGGTTTAACCAATGCACGAGGTTGTGCGATAATTATTAAACATACTAACTGTGTCTGCTGCTTGCAAACGGCCGAACTAGAGCACGTGGTACAGTTCGAATCAAATTGTTGTGCTGCTTTGTAGAAAGCGCACGAAAGAACAGATATTCTTGCAGAAATTGTAGCTCATTAAACAAGCAAACTATTAAAATAAAGCCTAATGCGGTGCCATGGGAGACCAGAAGGGTCATTGATTACCAAACACGTGGCACAAAATCGACACACAAAGACAAAAGCAACTTCCAAAAAATATAAGATTAAAATCATTAAAAATCATACTCGCTTCGACACACTATTACACTCACGTACGGTTGAGATGATCCTGACCAGCTTTTCCTAATCAGATTTATTGTTTGAAATTCTACTTCATCGTTGTTCAAAATGAGCAAAGTAACTTCCATACTTTTAACTCAAACACTCAAGAATCACCTATTTAAAGCAATATAATTATGGCACATTCGGAAAAATAACTCGCTTCACACGCTTCAGTTAAGCTGAAGTTCCTAAGTATTTCAACAGTTAAACATAACGAAGTCCTAACTCAACCTGCTTCCTATCACCTGAAACTCCCCTTAAGAGCTACGATCCGTACTCACCAAGCGTTCACCGAAGAGTGCCGCTTTCTCTCACGAGATTACCTGGCTCCCCGTGCAGCGGAAGCTACCAGAGGGGTAGCCCTCCGTCACCAACCTCACACACAAAAACAGCCTTCGACTAACATGGGTAAACCTCTCTGTTCAGGTACTGGTAACCTAAGTTGGTCATCCTGTGCTCTCCTTCGAATGAGAAGCAACATCGTCAGCACCCAGAAGACGATGACCAACTCAGCGTTTCCCACAAACCAAAACCGAAACCCCACATTAAAACACACATATAATATTCAATAGGCCTTATTTGAGTGCTCAGTCTTTCTGGAAGAGTTCATGAATTGAGCTAAAATCAGGTAGTAAAGTGAATAAGTTGTACCGAATTTGACAAGCGTCTTATGAAACGACTTCACAGAGACGTTTCAACCGCGTTGCTTCTGCGGTCGCAGGCTCGAATCCTGCCTCGGGCATGGATGTGTGTGATGTCCTTAGGTTAGTTAGGTTTAAGAAGTTCTAAGTTCTATGGGACTGATGACCTCAGAAGTTAAATCCCATAGTGTTTAGAACTATTTTTTGACCACGTGTTGTGAGTTCCTTGTGGTTTGCTGGCTGTGTGAATGACGCTGCATACTGTAAGCAACAGAATGGTCCGGTATTCATGTCGGGTCAAGCCGATTGTGTGCTGCCAAGCAGGTGGAAACGGTCGACAGCCAGCATGGCTATACCACGAGTACCTACACAGACATCAACCACATCACACAACATTTCAAATCTTTTTTGGGCGTTTGTGTGATCAATAGTCCTTTCAGACAGACGAACGTGCAGGGACGCGGCGGACTGTGTGTGCACCAGATTTGGAGAACAACGTTTCGAAGGACGAACATACCTGGACTTCTTGCAGAATACTCTACCTTGGCTATTTGAGAATGTGCCTTTGGCAATACGACAGGTTATGTGGTTTATGCACGTCGGAGAACCACCCCACTTTCTCAGTACAGTTCGCCAACACCTCAGCAACATCTCCCCGGGACGTTGGACAGGACGCAGAGGCCTTTTAGCACGGCCTACAAGATCACTGGTCTTAAGCCCCCTGGATTTTTACCTCTGGGGGCATCTCAAAAGCTTTATGTATGCTGAACCTGTTCCTGATGTGCAGACCCTTCAACACCGTGTTCATACTAGAGATGGGCAAAACTGTTCTTTTCAGAGATTGGATCAGAACTGTTCACTCCCTGAAATGAATTAGCTCTTTTTCATGACTCGCCACTCATTTACAATAGAAAATAAATGGAAGGCACATTGGCCTTTAAACTTGGTTTATTCCAGTACTATACCTGTATTTTGATCTTATTTGATCCTATTTTGAAGTAACACAGATAATGAGTAAGAATTTTGTATTGTTTATTGAAATTTCCACGATATGACAAAGTTTTGGATTATTGATTTATTTTGCACTATCGTGGTTTTTTGGGTGATCGGAAAATGTTGTAACTTGAGATTTACATTAACAATATATTTGGCTATAATGTATTAAAATTTCATTAACCTCATACAAATACATCGCAAGCCATATATTTTTAAAGTGAACGTTTCCTTCCGAAGACGCCTAAAATCGCAAAATCCGTACCAGAATAAGAAAAAAAAAATATAAATTTGACTGTAAAACGAAAGTGCTGCATATAGCCTTACGCAGAATAAAACAAGGAAAATATTGGTGTATCACATTTTGCGATACGTTTATCGGTTCGCTCGTAATTAAAGCGTAAATTCGAGTGTCCATAATAAAAATCCTATAGTAAGAGGAGTCGTCAGGAACCTAATCTAATCAGTTTAAACAAAGAAAAATAAAATAAAAACAATTGATGTATACATAACATAATAATGTAATATACATAGCAGTATTACTACGAAGAACAATATCCAGTAGAGACGAACTCCGATGCAGAGGCGCTGAGTCGAGCAGGTCGAGCCGCGAGCTGTATTACTGCGTGAGCTGAGACCGCAGAGACCAGAGTGACACCTGAGTCGCTTTTCTCAACGCTCTGGCTAGAGTCGAGACGGTGGGGCGAGCGTTGAGCGGGCGAGTTCCGAGGGTGGGGGGGAGCGGTGAACTCACCCGCTCCGAGACAAATCGTTCGTTCCCTTGCGAGCAGGTTGTTGCAAGTAGTTCCTATGTTATCCGCTAGGTGGCTCTCTGTCCTGTTGCTCGCATCAACTGCCCAGAGGGCAGGACGTGCGACTGAAACGATCGCCGACAGAGTGCGATGCGAAGTTACGCTGCGCCAGACACTGCAGGCGGCAGACGACGCACAGAGACGGCACGGCATATGTGAAACACAAAATCCAATGGGGCACTGCACAATGCAGGCAGCCAAGGTAGAAGCAGGGCAGAGGCCGGCGCTGGCTGTGTTGTGTGGTGTGCACTGTGCTCTGACCAGCAGAGGCGCTGCTGATATGCTCCGTCTCTCTCTCTCTCTCTCTCTCTCTCTCTCTCTCTCTCTCTGCCGTGGGAAACGTTTGGAGCTACCGTTCTTTTTTTCTGAATCACTGATTGTTCACTCGTTTGAAAGATGCAACTCTATGCATTAGTTCAAGAGCGGGTCCCCCATCTCTAGTTAATACGCCTGTGGCGCCATTTGGAGAGAGCCCAGAATGTGGGAAAGGGAGTGGAAATCCTTGATGCGACGTGTGAACGTGTGCATTGCATCCGATGGAGGCCGCCTTGAACATCTGTTGTGAGGTGGATGCGATGGAGCTCTGTATTGCCTGCCGGTACAATTTTTTGTCGTTGCACTTACACCATCCATTTCTGGACACATGTTCATAGAACCTTTTTTCCTCCATTTTTAGTCAGAAATCCGTCCCTGTAGTTTATCGGTTTTACTATTGTTCACCCAGATACTCATATGTACTCCGACACGTTCGTATGTATGCTATCTGTGTACCTACTGTATTCGTTCTGCATACTCAGGAATGACAAGAATATAATGGTGAATCTTGGGGAAACTTGCAATGGAGACACGAAGAAACACATTGAAAACGTATCTGCATGAAAAAATGTAAACACTTGTTATACAAACGAGCTCTCTTCACAGGAGTTGATAATTTCCACCTCAAGTTGGGAACCAAAACCAGTATAGTGACGGCAGAAAGAAACCAGATGAGATGTTAGGAAAATGGTCATTATGAAAATGTACATCTTGATTAAATTAACTTCTCTTCACCATAAATTCCCAGTTCGTTTTCCTCATTACATATTTACTTTGGGTGTCAGACACTTGATCTAGATCACTGATGGTCGAGTTTGCAAGTGACTGAAGATAATTGCACTTGTTTTTCATCCTAACAAATCTTGTTAATGGGCAAAGAAATAGTATTACCTTTTTTTATAATCTCAGTCATTTGGCATGGATGGGTGTGGTATGTCATTGGTTTAAAACAGATTCCATCTAGGATGGCTAAAGGGAGGTCAATGTCAAGCTCTTGATAACGAACATTATAGAGCTTATTACCGTGGTACTGGTGTTGGTGCGGACCTATTGATGTGTTGTCTGTGAGAGTAAATACAAGACACCGATCCAGTATGATGCCTATCATAAGACAGTGGAATGTTACTCAAGCGCAAAAGTCTCAGTCGCTGTCATTTTCAGTGGACTCAGGTTGCTTTATTTGGAACATGTATATTTGGAGCATACCAAACATGACTAGATTTTTGCCATTAGACTGGATAAGCAGAATGCTAATGTTTGTCTTATTAACATACTTTTTTGTTTCATTCGGGTAGTTTGCTGCTGCTGATGTGCCTTATTTTTTGTTTCTTAGTACTGCTATGTGTTCTTTGAACCTGATGTCAAATGATCTTCCTGTATCTCCTACGTAGAAGCAGTCAAAATCCACACATTAAATACAACATTCTTCCGTATGGTGTAGTGTGTTCCTTGTGTTGCTTCTATGAGGCAATTTCTACCCAATTTTGTTGTTGGTGGTGAAAGATCTATTAATCCCTTCGCATCTAAGAACAGCGGCGATTTTATATGAAACATTTTCCAGGGCCGGAACTGTGTCGAACCTCTTATTCTCTTCGTGTTTTTTTGTGTGGTGGGTGCCTCGACATTATTTTGTATTTCATTGTGTTTGCCATAGATCTGCTATAGCCATCTGCATTGGCTGTTTGGCTTATTATTATTATTTCCATTTGTTGCTTACTTTCAAATTCAGAGGGTAGCCGTTGGAATGCTCTGTTAACCATATATCTGGATACTGTCATGTTGTGTGCTGTGGGTTGTAAAAAGGAGCTGTGTATAGTAAAGGTTTCCACTGTTCTAAAAAGTCAGTTCTAGGAAACTTGTACTTTGATCTACCTACGACGAGAAAAGGGAGCACCAGGACATAGCGCTGTCGTGACCGATTTGTAACAGTACCAGTGATATAATAGCTAGAGGTTTTTAGACATACACGAGAATTCCAAGAACATAGCAATGGATGTTTTTCACAAAAAGCACGTAACAAACTAGGCATTATCGCTTGAATACTGATATTGACATGAGTTAGAGAATAAGACGTAAAATAAATAAATGTCGTGTAGCTAGGGCATCCAATCGGGTATACCGTTCGCCTGGTGCAGGTCTTTCGAGTTGACGCCAGTCTGGCGACTTGCGTGTCGATGGGTATGAAATGATGATTATTAGGACAACACAACACCCAGTCCCTTTTTTTTTTTTTAATCTCATTTTGTTCGGTTTCGCTCGTTGCATCTGCTCGGGGCGGACGTCGTACGACATCCATTTAAGTTAGTTGTTGATCGATTAACTCAGTTTTTTTTTTTTTTTTTTTTTTACAGAGGGCAGCTAACCCTCTGACCGAACACGCTGAGCTACCGTGCCGGCATCCCTGAGCGGAGAAAATCTCCGACCCAGCCGGGAATCGAACCCGGGCCCTTAGGATTGACATTCTGTCACGCTGACCACTCAGCTATCGGGGGCGGACAGACGTAAAATATCTAATGCTATTAAACTGAGGCCTATTGTTGTGTTGCTAGTTCACAACAAGAAGGAAGGTCTAACTTTCCACACAAAGAGTATCATAACCGTGATGGATGACCTCACTTTGCACAAAATCAATATTCTAAATACGAATAAATCAAATTTTCCTTAGCTAATATTAGGGCACAAGATAGAAACATAAGTGTCTAATTCTTGGATGGCAGGTGAAGTTTCGCAGAATGGCTTACTCACTTTAAATGTAAAATGAAGTGTATGCGTGTGCCAAAATACGTCTTTATTAATTTCGACATTGGAAAAACCTTGGAATTTGAAGTAGGAAGTGTTGCAACTGCTTTTCAACTATTTCGACGCCAACAGCACTTCGTGGAGGGAAACATCTTGTGTCTTGATTAAGTTTATGGAAGTTGTAGAGGCGAATTTACTGACCTTCCAGAATCGCACTTCAGGGATAAAATCTACACAGTGGGAAGACTTCAGGCAATGAATTGACATAAAAGTGGAATGCGTCAAAGGAAGAGCACTTTAACTACCAGGCCGCGAAATTTTCCCTTTTCACACTCAATAGATATTGCAGCGCAGCATAGTCTCGTTAACGCAAAGCATATAAACGATCGCAGCATGTGTGCGAAATTGAAATGCACATTTCAACATGCGTTGCCTATACTGAGCTAAGACGTTAGGAGACTATTGAGATTTACATGGGAGAATACTGTATTTACTAACACTATCTCTCACAGTTACAGATTTCTTCACTGTCATAATACTATTTATATTCCAACAGAGATCACATCTTGTAAAGCCAACCTCTAATGGCAAGGAGACTGCTATCACAGCATCCCCCCCCCCCCTCTCGCTCCCTGACCACCACTCACCTGGAGGCGAGCGGAGTGACTGCGCGGTCTCAGGCGCCATGTCACGGGTTGTGTGACCCCTCCCGCCGGAGGTTCAAGTATTCCCTCGGGCATGGGTGTGTGTGTTGTTCTTAGCA
This sequence comes from Schistocerca cancellata, assembly GCF_023864275.1. Lineage (NCBI taxonomy): Eukaryota > Metazoa > Arthropoda > Insecta > Orthoptera > Acrididae > Schistocerca > Schistocerca cancellata. Next base: position 648,083,355 of record NC_064629.1, on the reverse strand, counting down.
TAAGTTAGTTTAAGTAGTGTGTAAGTCTAGGGACCGATGACCTCAGCAGTTTGGTCCCTTAGAGATTGACGCACATTTTAACACCCACCTGGGGAGATCTCTCAGCGTTGTGAAGACAACTAAACAGCTCTTGATGTATAATAGCGGTATCGGTTTCCAAATCTGTAAATGAAAAATGTAGCTATGAAACTGCTTGTTAGGCCTATTCTTTTGTCTTTTGATTATTGTTGTAACAGATCTGTTAAACCATGCAACTTGCAGAACTAAGTAAGTGATTGCTTACTAACTCATTATTTAATAAAAGATAACACATTGTACAACTTTACAAGTATTTAAAATCTGGATATGAGGATGCTACCTAAGGCGAGTCTTCAATTAGTAAAAAAAGATGTTTCAGTTTCGATAGCCACTGCCATTATATGTCTAGGAGAGTGAAACAGCTGGTAGGTATCGTATGGGTATTCAGATGTTATACCTCACTTCGTATGACAAGAATGAAACATACCTCGGCTCTCTAAATATTCATGGCTGCAGAATAGTTGGTGTGTTCGTTTCTACAGATGGTTGAACATAACTGTCAGCGATTTGTCATGTACTATAAGCTAGAGTTTATAGACTAATGAGTGAATAAATGGTAAGACTTGTACGTAGCACAGGTCTACAAATATAAAGCGAGCAATTTTTTTCTTAATCACTTCAGGTGATTCTAATGTTTTACGATACGCTAATTTCAGAAATCCTGAAGGTTTCCTTGTACCACAGAAGGTCTTTTAACAAACTAATGATGAATGCCCAGAAAATTAATACAAAACACGTACTTTCAAAACAGTTTTATAATCAAAAAACACTCTTGAAATTAAAACGAAATATTGTATCCTTCAGGCCTACCACAAAGGCATAAATCTTAACGTCTCTTCTTTTCCCCGCAAATTTCTGTTAAGTTTTCTTCTGTGCATTGGCTGAGGACACTCCCTGTGAGGCATCCAGCAAGAAAATATTTGGAAATTTGTGGTAAGGTCTTATGGGACCAAACTGCTGAGGTCATCGGTCCCTAAGCTTACACACTACTTAACCTAACTAAAACTAACTTACGCTAAGGACGACACACACACACCCATGCCCGAGAGAGGACTCGAACCTATGACGGCATCCAGCTAGAGTTAGCCATCATGCTGACATCCCTACTACCTCCGTTCCTTATGTTTAATGTTTCGTTGGAACCTTTCTCCCTGTTACTCACTCAAAGTGCCTAGAGTTTCTAGAAAATAGCTGACACGAGAGTCCAGAAAGTGCTGCTTCAGGCTCATTGAGGCACCCAGTATTTTGAAGTTATCCACCATGTTTCTTACTAATTTTCGTAATCAAGGCATTATAGTTTCCAGGAAACTTGTTGTCATTTTGCTTAAAAGATATCCAAGATGATGTTTGAATTTCATCCAGACAGCGTGGTCATCGGTCTCATCGGATTAGGGAAGGATGGGGAAGGAAGTCAGCCGTGCCCTTTCAGAGGAACCATCCCGGCATTTGCCTGGAGTGATTTAGGGGAATCACGGAAAACCTAAATCAGGATGGCCGGACGCGGGATTGAACCGTCGTCCTCCCGAATGCGAGTCCAGTGTGTTTCGTCTTTCACTAGTTTTCTAACCTCAGGGCTGATGAAAACTCCCTTCTTTCATCTTAGCTTCTGATAACCACGATAACTCACTTGACACATACCTAAAAGTATCATCATCTTTTGGTAGGGATTTAATAACTTGTTTCATAGTGCCAAGTTTTACATGACGTGGAGGCAGAAGTTTTCTTTGAGTTCACCTTTGAAGCGAATAGTACTGTGAACATTTGTGCTGCCCTTCTTTGTAAAGGTTCATCATCCGCAATTACTCCTGTTTGGTATGGGTCCCTCACATTTATTCAGTATTCTAGAATAGGTACTGTAATTTTTCCTCCTATCTATGTAATTATGTAGTTATGTAGTTCTCAGTTCGTTCGAGCAATCAATCATTCATAATAGGAAACCCAGTCATAACTTAGTCACTCAAAATGATTCTGAAATTTTACTTGTTAGAATGAAATCAGGCGATGATTCTTCTTCTCTGCAGGCTCGTGCTTTGCGGCAGTCTGCTAATCCGTACAAATAAAATGCCTCGTATTTTTGGGAGCGTTGTATAATCAGTCGGGAAACCTCAGATCAAGCGGATATTTGGCTTTGATGAAGTTTAACCTTCCGAAGAAGTAATGGAGCTCTTGGATTATTAAATGCAGGTTCGTATCCAGTCTTTCGGAAGTTCCCTTCTGATTAATAACTACGCAATATATCGATGAATATCATTATTTCTCAAATGTCAAATAATGTAAATTGTTACACACCTTTTGTATGAAGGGGCAATATATATATATATATATATATATATATATATATATATATATATATATATAATTTCCCTTTTAATCGTAAAATTTCGTATCAGTTATCTTTTGTCATAATCTTAATATTCAGATTACAATTCTTCAAACAATGCTCAGGCTAGTCGGCACGAAGGCAATCTCGGAAGCTTTTTTCTAACACCCACCAGAGAGAGTACTACAAAGAATAATTATGCGCTCATGGCATAGCTATTGTATGAAACTACGTTGCGTTGGATTGTGCGAGTATGAAGATAGAAAATTACTAAACGTCATTCAAGGGTAGAATTGTATCAGAATAATTCATCGAATATAAAGAGATATTACAGTACCATGAGTGTTTGGTACGCAATCTCCTTTGCAGACTGATTACATTTCCGTAGTTAACTACCAATGATCCGAAGACTGCCACCTGTCATTGGGTGCTCACTCACTCCTGGGATGAAGCGGCTGTGACCAATTAAGTGATTAATCACCTGAAATTATTTATGGAAAAAACAGAAAACCTGAATGATAACGTGTGCACAAGGATTTGGATTCTCGAGTATTAGACCAGGTTCTTGACCACGGTGCTGTCTTGCCCGGTAATGCTATTTTGGGAACTACGGAGATTCTATGAAACATCAATGAACTTGCTCAGTTTTACATTCGTGTACAGTGTTCACTACAGTAGAAAGTGATATAACGTGTCGGATTTGGATAGGTCACTGCGTCATTCGGATACCTGAGAAGGCGATAGTTGCAAGCGTCAGAACATTCTGTTGTGTAAGCAGCTTCCAGTCCGCATTCTAAACGAAAAGTTAGCCTGTCTAGCGACAATAAATGAAGAAAAAGTGTTCTTACAGATATAAATACTGGTGTTACTACGGGGCCTTGCACTAGAAGTGCGCACTGCGCTATCTGGATTATACAACACCGAAGCCAGAAAATAAGGATGAAGTGAAAACTAGTGCTACATGGAGACCTTCTCTCCTCTACAAACCACGGAATTCTAGAGCTGTTGTGAGAAATCATGCAATATTGCGCAATAAAGCGCCACCACACAGCAACACGTCTTATCGATCCGAAGCATCCCTTCGGAGGCCACACCCTGAAACCGGAAAGGGCCGAGGAGAAACGCTCTGGGAAGCGAAAGGCGTCGAGAACCGCTTTCAAATCTAAGTGCTTTCATAACAGTAGACACTGTTAATACCAATTCTGCATCCAGAATGAAGAATCTAATATCATTTAAAAAATGGTTCAATGGCTCTGAGCACTATGGGACTTAACTGCTGGGGTCATCAGTCCCCTAGAATTTAGAACTACTTAAACCTAACTAACCTAAGGACATCACATACATCCATGCTCGAGGCAGGATTCGAACCTGCGACCGCAGCGGTCGCGCGGTTCCAGACTGTAGCGCCTAGAACCGCTCGGCCACTCCGGCCGGCTCTAATATCATATTTTGTTTTCCTGGTAGACATAGAATTTTTAAACTATCTATACCAGAGCAATATTATGTCTTTATGCGACAAAATAAGCTACACATCAATTATTATATCAAACTATAAAGCGATTTCACCTCTTTTTCTCGGGAAAGAAGCGCCATCAGATGGGATCCATGAAAGAGGCTTTGAAGACTCAAGTCACCCGTAACTCCCAATGTGAAAAATGAATTTTACCATTCACCTCCCTTCCCCCTTGAAAACGTAAAACACCGCACAATGTAAAGATATCCAGCATAGATAAAAAAATATATATGGCACTGAAAGGAAAGAAAAACTGACGATAAGTGCTAAAACCATGAAAGTGGCGCTTTTCTCCAACATTCTTCTCATTTTCAATCTAGTCTATCGGATAACTGGATATTACGTAAATACCTTTCTTGTTCGATAAGCGACAGTGTTTGATTGTACCAAAAGCGTTCCGAAACCGAACAGATATCACACAATTGATTGTCGTTGTCACTAGAGTTCTGGATCTAACGCACGAAACAAGGAATAGGGTTTCGCAAGACTGTCACATTCAAACTCATGCTGTATTCAGTAGGAAAACTGATTTTCCTCTAGGCACCTGGAAATACGCGGACCATGGATGCTTTACTTTTATGTAATGGTATAGAATTTTTCTACCTTTGTGGACAGTTGTTTATTCGCTTTCAGTTTAACATTCACGTGAAGCTATTGCTGAAGAACTGTGATATAGTCTTCTTTGATAAGAAAATACCATTATGGACGTCTTATTTCGATTTCTCTACAGTACACGAGGTTGCTGCCGATTTGGTTCGTTGACCAGCGTCACTGTCTATTTGCGCAGGTAGCCTTGCCGAAATGAGTTAATGCTCTGTTTCTGGCGACCTCGAAATCGAAGGGAAGTTTCTCTCTCTTCCTCCTTCTTCGCAAAAAATTTCGAAAAAAGGAATTCAGGGTCTCTGCTTTTGTTTTCCTATCTATCGAACTGTGTGCTGGGCACTCTCACTATCAAAGTTACGTGCCACTTCGTCGTACATCGTCATATCCTGCACACGTATCTGTCTCTACAGGCTGACTCCCTTTTCTTTTTGTTTGTCGCAAAATCAGTTGTCTTTTACCTATGACACGGATTCTTCTCTAACGTAGAGTCAACGCGACATATTTGTTCACTTGGAAGTAGGTCAAGATTTTTTAAAGTACCGACGCTTAGTATTACCTTTAACACCGACAAAAATGACTGATTTCCTATCTAAAAACGGATAAATGTGTGCTTCGGAATACGCGAAAAGGCAACCGTTTGGTCGCACATATTCCTTCAATACGTATCTGTGTTATTTCGAAATAGGCACAGCTATAAATTTCTAGCCGTAGATTTTAGTTATTAATAAATCCTTGCGTACGTCTCTACGGTTTTCACAATACATTCATCAAAATTTTTATTTGTTTTTTTTTTTTTCAGAGAGTAAAAGAAAGAACAATTGTAAGCCATTGATTTCGGTTAAACTGACTGAAAACTTTTCTGTCTTCGCACACATTAGCATTTTTCCATAACAGAGTGTTGTTTATAACGGTTTGTGTAGGTGACAGATGCATATAGAGTCAGTGTGTTTGTGTAGGTGACAGATGTATATAGAGTCAGTGATTTTGATGATGGTGATAAAGGGAAAGGAGAGAATGAAACTCTGCGCCATCACATAGCCTGCTCTTCTAGAATAACACTTAAGGGGGTGCGCAAGGCTTACTGTCCCTACTAAACCAACAGATGTCAACCACCAGTGTCACATTCTTTCACTCTCCTTGAGGGGCTGCAGACAGATTTAGAATTTGCCTAAAAAAACCAGAGTAAGGTGGGGGCATCAGAAACATTACACCCACACCTCCCTCATCTGTTGGTGATGAAAATTTCTTCTACCACCAGGTTTCGAACCAGGTACCTTAGATTCGAGCGTCTCAGTGGTAGTGAGCGTAACTGGCCAAGTGGATAGGGGGGATATGTTTTGTAGACAGTGCCTGTTCTCTTTAGACTAAAACCAACTATCTTAATCACCAAAATCACTAACTGTTCTTTCCTGTAGTGTTTGCTGCTTATCTGTCGTTTTTAACTTGCTATTCCTCATCTTGTCTTTTCTTACTAGAGTGAAAACAACTACAGAGAACACATGGAGGTAACGATGTGACACGAAAAGTGAAATGTCATACTTAACGCACTTTTGAATCAACTTCAAAATATAACAATATTAAAACTGTAGCCTTGCTGGAAATTGTGCAAATTCCTCTGGTGTGACAGTGTATCACTCGATACATTCACTATGCAGTAGATTTATTATACATCATGCAGTAAACATGAAAGTAAAAACTACATTAAAGCCGAGCGGTCTGAGGCGCTGTAGTCATGGACTGTGCGGCTGGTCCCAGCGGAGGTTCGAGTCCTCCCTCGGGCATGGGTGTGTGTGTTTGTCCTTTGGATAATTTAGGTTAAGTAGTGCGTAAGCTTAGGGACTGATGACCTTAGCAGTTAAGTCGCATAAGATTTCACACACAATTGAATTGAACTACATTAAAAATTAGTTTACCTGTAAGAGTATACAGTCTTAAGCGGAGGTGCTGCGTATGTTTCTTAGTGATGTTGGGAACAGTGGGTGGCTTAAGTCTAGTACCGGCCTAACAGATCCTAGATATGCGCTGCCTCCAGAGATCAGAGATGTGCTCCACAAATTTCAATGGTTTCTTCAATTCATATAATTAGACCAATATTTGCACTCTGAAGTTACCTGTGCGCACATATTTAACTGAACCAGGCATACAAGCAAAGGTTAGTTTCATTACAATATTAAAAATCATACCATATCAGAAGGTAAATTCACGCAGAGTGCTGAAGCCAATGAGAGGTTGACTCTCAGTACATCAGGGTTTGCAGTCTGCCACTTACGTGCGAAGCCACTAACCGCCATGAATAATACATAATTATCAAGTTAAAAGTAGCCCCATACTCAGGGATTGAGTGTAGGTGAGCAGATGCTTGAATCCTCCATCGCCTTTCGTGGTTGCTTACTACAAGACCTAATGCGGATATCGGTTGTTTTCATGTGAGACTTTCTGACTGACGTCTTTCGGGAACATTCAGTCACTAGTATTCAGAGGGCCTCATGATGAGCCGGCCGTGGTGGCCGTGCGGTTCTAGGCGCTACAGTCTGGAACCGCAGGACCGCTACGGTCGCAGGTTCGAATCCTACCTCGGGCATGGATGTGTGTGATATCCTTAGGTTAGTTAGGTTTAAGTAGTTCTAAGTTATAGGGGACTGATGACCTTAAAAGTTAAGTCCCATAGTGCTCAGAGCCACTTGAACCATTTGAACCTCATGATGACGAAGAGTATTGTTGAAATCGGTTGCCAACAAATTGGTAATGAAATTACAGGTGAGGGTAGCGTCGAAAATTATAATATCTTTATCGGCTGTGGCCCTCCCCTCCTATTTAATAAGGATGGAAAAGCCGATATTGATTATATTGTGGCATTTCCAATCACGACGTTCTTGGTTTTGCCATATTTTATTGGGTGATAAATTTTAAGCAGCGAAATGTAGGTTATTGAAACTCATGAGTAGGACTGTATGTCAGGCAAGACATCAATCTCAAGATGTAGATTCAGTTTCCGGCCCACACTAAGTACCTGTCACTCTAGCTTCCAACCAAAGAGGATGAAATTAATACAGAGAAACCAGTAGTCCGCATAATGAAACTTAACGTGTTGAGGTAACTATTTTTGGGTACCAAAGTTACTAATAATGGGTAGTAAATAATCATGAAAGACGATAATGTTCAAAGAGACGACGTAAAGGGAAATACTCGTGAAATTGACTATGATCTGATGAGCCTGATATAAAGAAAAGTGGTTGGATTAATAAATAAATCAACTAGTGATATCCGAAAACAGCAGAGAGCTCCAAAATATATATGACAGCGCCTCACATAATTTAACTTTGCCACATCTAAATCAATTAGCGCAATGGTACTGTGTGGTCCTCACAACCCTGCTGGTGTGGAAGTAGTACTTGTATTACTGTTCAGTTTTCAGTGTATGAGTGTGTACTGCAATCACCAGCATCGTGGGATGCGTGAAAGTGGTAGTGCCTTGTATGACTGATGAGCAGGACCCGATGACGTCGAATAAATAAAAAAATGGTATCTCGAGTTTATTAATGAAATAAACTTCATTACTTATATTTATGAGGGAGCCACCTAGCCAAATAACAATTTAGTAGTTATCCTCTACAGAGTCTAACAATAATGAATGTAGTTATAGTAGTCGTTGTCAGTATCTGCCTAGTGGCTCCACGCAAGGGCTCTAAATGTGACGCATGGTTTCCGTGCCCCTATTCCTATAAATCAAGTCCGAAGGAATACAGGATGTTTATAAATTAGTTGTACAAAAGTAACATATAATTCTCGAAAGTGTAAATAACTTACAGAAATGTTTGGTACAGCACTGAATGCAGTATATATTCAAGTTTTATTCCCGCCTAACGCTGTTAGTTCCCGACGTTCCCGCTAGGTGGCATGCGGGAATGAGTTGTTCCTACAGCTGATAACGTATCATTGAGTGACGGTCGGTGTGGCCGTGCGGTTCTCGGCGCTTCAGTCTGCAACCGCGCGACCGCTACGGTTGCAGGTTCGAATCCTGCCTCGGGCATGACTGTGTGTGATGTCCTTAGGTTAGTTAGGTTTAAATAGTTCTAAATTCTAGGGGACTGATGACCTCAGATATTAAGTCCCATATGCTCAGAGCCATTTGAACCATTTTTGAACGTATCATTGAGTTACCCGCACTACGAATGTAAGACTGCTGAACTTGTTGAGCCGCTGCGCCAGAGACTGTTGTCCGATCCTCACCTAGTATCCTATGTGATACACAGCCACTTTCGGCTGATACATGTATCACCAGCGGCGCAGTGGGCCCAAAATGGCGACCACTGGCAAGTTGGCCGTACTTTCCCTATAAAGAGCCTTAAGTTATTCCAACAGTCATCACAGAGTTGTGTAACGGTTCAGAGTGTGTGCTGTGTTATTTGCGGTTTCACATATCCAATTCCGCTGCTAAAGTTCAGAGACAATTCAGGACTAAATATCGCAACCGTCCACCTCAAAGACAGACTGTTATTAATTGGTACAATCGTTTCACCGAAAGTGGCTGTGTATCACATAGAACACCGGGTCAGGATCGGCTAGCAGTCTCTGACGCAGCGATTCAACAAGTTCAGCAGTCGTACGTTCATAGTGCGGGTAACTCAATTATACGTAGCAGCTTATAATTGATATTCCTTGTGTTAAAGTGCGGAAGGTATCACGGAAACGCCTGTCAGTCAGACCCTACAAATTGTAACTATTGCAAGCTTTAAGAGAAAGTGACAAAGAGAAACTAACTGAGTTTTGTGCAGAAACGTTTGACAAAATGCAGACTGAAGATGAAATTGTTATCACTGTCAAAGCCGCCTTCCGCAGCCGGGGCAGAGTGAATCGGCATAATGTTTGGATATGGAGTGAGCAGAAACCACGTCATGTAATCGAACGTGTACGGGACTAGCCCAAGGCAATTTTTTTTTTTTTTTTTTTTTTTTTTTTTTTTTTTTTTTTTTTTTTTTTTTTGCGCTGTAAGCTGTAACAAGATTTACGATCCATTCTCTTTTGCCGAGTCACCTGTAACTGGCATATCGTACCCGAACATGCTTCAACATCATCTAATGCATCAGTTACAACAGGGTATAGGCAATATGGTGCGCCACCGCATTACCGTCGTGGAGTTGTCGCGTACCTCCGTAGGAATGTACTGACTCGGATTGGACGTAGTGGAAGAATATTTTGGCCACCACGATCACCTGATTCAACCCCGCTGGACTTCTGTGTATGGGGTTACATTAAAGACAGAGTGTTTGTCCCCCTGGTTCCGGGACACGTTGACGAGCTGCGACAACGGATAACACAAGCAGTTGCCACCATAGATCAAGACTTGCTTCATAGGATTTGGCAGGAACATGATTACAGATGAGACATTTGTCGTGTTTCAGAAGGTGGCCACACTGAACTTTGTAAATAAAACTTGAAGAAACACTGCATTCAGTGCTGAATCAAACGTTTCTGTAAGTTATTTACCTTTTTCAAAATTAAAAGTTACTTTTGTGTAACTAATACTGTATATAAATACCCTGTACAATACCGATGGAGCGAATATAATTTACGCATAAGTAGGGATAATTTCCCATTACTGTATATTACAACGTTTGTATGGAGATGTTGCTGAACTTGGTAATGACGAGGCCAATAAAGAGGAAAGCTATGGTATTCAAGGTGAACTACGTTAGTAGCAATCAGAGTTTTAAGAGTTCGTTGACGCAAACACCATTATACTTCGACTTCTCTCATACAAAGCAGATTTTCCAAGAGGATATTGGCTATGCTTTTCGCCAGACTATTGTCGTGAACATCACCTGGATCCATACAAAAAAGCTTTAGTTTCATACTTAAATGTAGTACGGTAACATGAAATTTTCGTCAACTGATGAGAGTACTAGTTTTATCACAAACGCATCATGAGAGGCAAAGACACTGATTGTAGGGATAACGTAGGAAGTTTATTAACATGAAGAACAGTGAATGAGAAACATATTTTCGCTGGTGAGTATTATTCTTTGACTATATCGAAGTTTATGTTATTTTAGTCAGTACTAGTAAACTACACATCGATAATAGTATTTAAAAATTTTGCAAGCCGTGAAGCTCCATTAGCATGAAGAGATTAGGCGTGTGTGTCTTTAAGCTGTATGAACTCCGTTTGGTAGCTGCAGAGAAGAACTCTTAGCAGAAGGCCATTAGCACATGTAAACATTCACCGAGAAAGCCGGACAGTTGACGTAATTGTTTACGAAGCTGAAAAACCCGTTTATCCTCAAAAACGCTAGATTTTTAGGGTTAGTAGAGCTGTACTTAAGCAAGTTAGCAGTCGAAGAAATTTTATTCATGAGAAATCAAGGCGACATCCAGTAAGTAACGAACATAGTTACAACATACACGAACTAACTGAACACTGATATCCCTTAGGAAGATGTTTTAAAAGTTATGTAATAACACTAATAATAATAATAATACGCAATGATTCAATGTCTTGATTTTAAGAGTGTTAAATAATCCGGATATGAGACTTATTTGTATGGGAACAATGTGAATAAAAGAGTTAAAAGTCTCAGCAAACATCATTTGACTTTACACAGTTTTGCATTTACACAGCCCTGTATAGATCCCATTTACGTCTCGTGAGCAATTAAAGAAGAGAACAGAGCAACAGATAAGTACACAGTTGTCTCCATGTCAGTAAAGCAACTCAACTGCGATTATTTAAATGTACAGTACTGGTTTGATATTGGACGACCATACCAGAGTGGCAGGTCCCAGAGGAATATTCTGTGCATCATGCCGCTATTCTGTCCAGATCTGGGTTGGAAAATGTTTCTTTGAAAAAGAGTAACATCTCAGCTAATTGAATAGTTTCAGTAAATACAACTTATATTTCCACTGTTTGAGCCATCTGTTATGGCACTAAAACATTGGTCGCTGAAGTTAACATGGAGGGGAAACAATGCACAGGGACGGAAATTAATGACATAGGCTGTCCGCAGCAAGCTTCGTATAGCTGCTAACGAATTTCCTGAATTCCCCTGCATCCACACACTACAGCTGATATCTGTCAACATTGCTTTTGCAGGAACTGTACGTTTACACACCTTCAAAAATTTATATTTCAAATGGTGTTCATATTGTGTTAGACTTCAAGCCAGGTTGTCACATAGATAAAATGTAGCACAGACTATAAATGTTAGTTGTAAATAAAACATATAAAATCATGAAGCACCTTGAGGGCTTCTAAGGTGGATCTTCAATCAATGATTAGAACATGTCCAGCTTACGTTAAAAGATTTGTGCTTGCCTGTTAACACTGACAACTCTACGCAAACGCAGCTGCTCTCGGTCGTTAAGTGAAGGCCGTCGGCCTCTGCGTTGTCTGTGGCGAGAGGCAATGCCTGAAATTTGATATTCTCGACACACTCTTGACACTGTGGAACTCCAAATATTGAATTCTCTAACGATTTACGAAATGGAATGTTCTATGCGTCTAGCTGCAGCTACCATTCAGCGTTCGAAGTCTGTTAACTGCCATCGTGCAGTCATAGTCACGTCGGTAAGTTTCCCACACGAATCACCTGAGCAAAAATGACAGTCCGCCAATGCCCAGCCCTTTTACACCTTGTGTACACGTTACCGCCATCTGTATATGTGCATATCTCTATCCCATGACTTTTGTCACCTCAGTGTATTAACCTCCTTTCTTATAGAGAAATCTACTTCCCGAATAGGATTTTCTGAAGCAAACGTAGCCATGAAAGAGGAAGGTTGCATTGCTTTATATATCTTTTTTGTCTGACCATAAGGAACACGCTTCTTTGTTTTTAGCTCCTGTATCTTACTTTGTTCAACGTAGACACTGCATTATGTACTCCAGGCAGGGTGATCCTTAGTATAATTAACGAAGTTCAGAGTGTTGAAGGGACGACGCTTTCGTAGCCTGCCTTACCATATTTGCTTGGTCTGCCTTACCATATTTGCCCGAAGTGCTTTTTCTCCCATTCACACTAGAGCGATGTGTCCAAACCATTTACAAAAGACCATTTGGGTGGGTACGTAAGACCCAACGTTCAACCGAATGAAACCTGCCTTGATTTACTCTGCAAGAGTTGAGCTACTGAACATAGGCATAAATGGATCTGTTTCTCCCGGTTAACCATTTTTCATCCTATTTTGCACGTTGAGAGGCGTCAGCCTGAGGCTGGGCTGCCGCCTCTCATTTTTGATTCATTTCTTCATGTTAATGTGCTAATTTGAAAACTAACTGAATTGCGCTTCAGATTTTAAGCTGATTCGTGGGATCGATGTGTGGTTAGTTATGTGATTCATCCGCAGTTTCACTTCATCTTTCCCTGCTAATTTCTTTTAAAGTAAAGTGTGTATAGTCATTTTTTACGCCAACTTCATTTTATTTTTGTGGTTCTACGTCAGCTGAGAGAACAAATATTAGGCGGAAGTTGGTCACGGTTTATCTAGAGGACGCCAGAAGGGGAGATTCCTAGCAGTAGGAGGGGTTCACCGGCCAAAAGTCAACGCTTGCAGCCAAGCGCTGCATCAGGTGGAGGCGGGCTGAAGCCGTCGGCAGGTATCCCCCTTGTACAAGCGAATACTGCCTGTGGATATGTGGCTCTATCAAGAAACGTAGATGCGATCAATACTTGCGTTTCAGCCAGGCCATACTGAAAGATGTCTACTATGATGGATGACTGCGTCGGGAGGAGATGGGGGACCACGCGAGCTGTTGGTGTTTGATCTTTTTTAATTATGCAGTTCAGCGTCAATAATAAAAAACAGAAAATAAAGTAACGTGTCCTATTACCTGTAGGCAGATAGAAGGCTATCGGTAATTTTAAAACAAAAATAGAAGCGCTTATTCGTCGTAAAAAAAAGAATGTCCTCCACGTAAATGCATGACTAATGGCCTTCGTTAACTGGTGTTGGAACTAGATGTGATTAATTAATTAGTCAAATGATATTCAGAGGAATTAAATTTAAAACACATTTATTTTATAAATATTTACACACAAGGAACAAACTGAAAACTGTGAAATATCTTTGTTCAAAACTGACATGAAATACAACGAAGTTTCAAGCTATATCAATTACGATTAATTCATTATTTAGGGTCAGCTGCCAATTTTCGCACCATTCAGATATCTTTTCTATACTATTTTGCAATTTGGTTTGATCTTCTAATGACTTTACTAGTCAATAAACGACAGCGTCATCTGCAACCAACCTAAGACGGCTGCTCAGATTGTCTTCCAAATCATTTATATAGATAAGGAACAGCAAAGGGCCTATAACACTACCTTGGGGAACGCCAGAAATCACTTCTGTTTTACTCGATGACTTTGCGTCAATTACTAGGAACTGTGATCTCTCTGACAGAAAGTCACCTAAGGACATCACACACATCCATGCCCCAGGCAGGATTCGAACCTGCGACCGTAGCAGTCCCGCGGTTCCGGACTGACAGAGACGTCATTTCCAAAGATTGCAGTAGAACATACTTTACATGATTTGACAGAAATAATTACGTTACTCATGGCATCTGGGAGCGATTAGGTAGCCACTAGAATTAATACATCCACCGGACAAGTTATTGAGCAAGTGAATGGTCACTGCAACGAGATGTTAAGCGCCGGGAGCGAAAGAATTTAAATGAAAAGTTAAAAGTTGTGAGTTAGGATGCGAAACGAGACAAAATTGATCTCAAAAGTCCTAAACTTTACATGGTGCTAAACTGGATCAAATCTTAGTACAGCAGCGAGAAAACTCAGTATTTTAGATGCTGTCTCTGATTTTAAACGAAGACCGACAGCCTCCTATTAATGTCAGGAGTAGGAAGACATTATACCTGTCTCCAGGACAGCACTGGCCTTACTCCACCACCCTCCGAATCCGCATGTTCTCTCGACCTGTTCTGCAAACCGAATGCCTTCTCGACTCCCTTGTTTTCTCCAACTCCCGCGTCGCAACAATATAATACAACGAAACTCGGCTCAGACAAGGACTTTTAAAAGAGTAAATGTTCCACCGAAGTCCCCTCCTCTCGTCTCACAAGCGTCTGAACGAATTACGTCGCATATCAGTGCCCAGTGAGAGCTCTGTTCTTGGTGGTGACCTATAAGATATGAGCAAATCCTTCTTTCTTTCCCTACCATCCTGAACATTTTTCGAAAGCGCCGCAGCTCTTCCCACAGTTTTAGGTAAATACTCCTGGTGTGTCAGTAGGTATGCTAGGGGCATAACCTCCACCTAAACTAGCGAGCTGCCAACTTCCCCCTGGCGGCTGCATGTCGTGTAAGGGGTTTGATTTCCCTTTTAATCAGCAAACCGTCTAGTTGCGTCCAGCGCCACCAAGTCGCCTGGAGGCATGGAACGTCCATCAGTTTCTGAATTGTCGTTTAGGACGGGCACCAATAGGTCTGCGAGGGCGTGTGCATGCCGTTAATAGGAGAAACTTAGTGTATGTTGCGTGCAATTGGAACACATCATGATGAATTTCCGTTTGGGAGGAAAGGCGACCACACTGGTAAGCGTCGCTGTAGAATACAATGCGTGTGACTCCATTGTCCAGAGAGGACTCACGGATACTTCACTATAGGGGGTCGGACAAAGTCGAGTGCGAAATTCAGCTATCCCAGCATTACCTCATGTGAAAAAAAACTATTATTTCAATTACACCTAACTTACCTGTCTCTTGACGCGTTAATAGCAGTAACAAACTGTCTATCCAGAATTAATAATTACGATGGTAACTACAATTTTTTGTGCTCTATTCACATTGAAATACTGGTGGAAATCAATCTTAAGTGACTTTTAATCACTGCAGATCAGTCTTGACTGACTTTTAATCACAACAGACGGGCGGGTGTCTCACTCAAAATACATTTAATGAGGCACACACCCTCATCTACACATGTTATTTTTTTAATTTACGTATTTATCATTTCGAGTCAAATTATAGTTACATGTAAGTTGGGTTAGGCAGGATGTGAGGAGCGCAGACCCAGATTATCATTTATTAACACCTAAGACACAAGGAAAACAACGGCACACACTTCTTTCCGACAGTTTGCTGACACCTCCAGGTATTTAGAAAGTGGCAAAAGCCAATGAACAATTTAGGAAAAGCAAACGATATGAGAGGGAGCCTAAAGATCTTCCTCATCACACCAACGTCCCCTCGCCCCCACAAAAAATTAAAAATAAAAAATAAAAATAAAATATGTGCCAGAAGTAGCTATGCAGAAGAAAGTTAATTCCAAGAATTATTTCGTCAAAACGAAAAATTGATTGTTTGTTTCTTTCATAGTACCCCTAAATCATAATGAGTTTTAAAAAGCATGGATGTGTGTTATGTCCTTAGGTCAGTTAGGTTTAAGTAGTTCTAAGTTCTAGGGGACTGATGACCTCAGAAATTAAGTCCCATAAGGCTCAGAGCCATATGAACCTTTTTTTTTTTAATATGAAATTTCATTGAGATAAGTTGGGTTGCAAAACTGGGGACTAACCCTCAAAATACACTCCTGGAAATTGAAATAAGAACACCGTGAATTCATTGTCCCAGGAAGGGGAAACTTTATTGACACATTCCTGGGGTCAGATAAATCACATGATCACACTGACAGAACCACAGGCACATAGACACAGGCAACAGAGCATGCACAATGTCGGCACTAGTACACTGTATATCCACCTTTCGCAGCAATGCAGGCTGCTATTCTCCCATGGAGACGATCGTAGAGATGCTGGATGTAGTCCTGTGGAACGGCTTGCCATGCCATTTCCACCTGGCGCCTCAGTTGGACCAGCGTTCGTGCTGGACGTGCAGACAGCGTGAGACGACGCTTCATCCAGTCCCAAACATGCTCAATGGGGGACAGATCCGGAGATCTTGCTGGCCAGGGTAGTTGACTTACACCTTCTAGAGCACGTTGGGTGGCACGGGATACATGCGGACGTGCATTGTCCTGTTGGAACAGCAAGTTCCCTTGCCGGTCTAGGAATGGTAGAAGGATGGGTTCGATGACGGTTTGGATGTACCGTGCACTATTCAGTGTCCCCTCGACGATCACCAGTGGTGTACGGCCAGTGTAGGAGATCGCTCCCCACACCATGATGCCGGGTGTTGGCCCTGTGTGCGTCGGTCGTATGCAGTCCTGATTGTGGCGCTCACCTGCACGGCGCCAAACACGCATACGACCATCATTGGCACCAAGGCAGAAGCGACTCTCATCGCTGAAGACGACACGTCTCCATTCGTCCCTGCATTCACGCCTGTTGCGACACCACTGGAGGCGGGCTGCACGATGTTGGGGCGTGAGCAGAAGACGGCCTAACGGTGTGCGGGACCGTAGCCCAGCTTCATGGAGACGGTTGCGAATGGTCTTCGCCGATACCCCAGGAGCAACAGTGTCCCTAATTTGCTGGGAAGTGGCGGTGCGGTCCCCTACGGCACTGCGTAGGATCCTACGGTCTTGGCGTGCACCCGTGCGTCGCTGCGATGTACTGTGGAGACCTCACGCCCCACGTGTTGAGCAATTCGGCGGTACGTCCACCCGGCCTCCCGCATGCCCACTATACGCCCTCGCTCAAAGTCCGTCAACTGCACATACGGTTCACGTCCACGCTGTCGCGGCATGCTACCAGTGTTAAAGACTGCGATGGAGCTCCGTATGCCACGGCAAACTGGCTGACACTGACGGCGGCGGTGCACAAATGCTGCGCAGCTAGCGCCATTCGACGGCCAACACCGCGGTTCCTGGTGTGTCCGCTGTGCCGTGCGTGTGATCATTGCTTGTACAGCCCTCTCGCAGTGTCCGGAGCAAGTATGGTGGGTCTGACACACCGGTGTCAATGTGTTCCTTTTTCCATTTCCAGGAGTGTATATATTAGTTACATGAGTAAATGTCTTCAGATAAAGATCAAAATAAGTTTATAACCCCTGTCTATAGTCTAACTCTAATTCTAATATTTCATTGGTCCAGAAATGGTCTGTGGCAACACGTGTAAATCACTACACATTACCACAGAAGAAAAAAATGTACAATACTTACAATGGCATTAAAAATTTGCATAAAAAGTATTATGAAACAGGGAACAACACAGTGACCAAGGCAAAAGGAAGCATGTCAAGAAAAAGCTGAAGAAATTCATTAATTAAAGGTTGCAGTGTGAGGACAAAAAGTGCGAAGTGTGGACCTGTACTCAGTGTACATACAGGGAATTTGTTACTTTGTGGTAAGAGCTCATGGGACCAAACTGCTGAGATCATCGGTCCCGCCGGCCGGAGTGGCCGTGCGGTTCAAAAAATGGTTCAAATGGCTCTGAGCACTATGGGACTCAACATCTTAGGTCATAAGTCCCCTAGAACTTAGAATTACTTAAACCTAACTAACCTAAGGACATCACACACATCCATGCCCGAGGCAGGATTCGAACCTGCGACCGTAACAGTCCCGCGGTTCCAGACTGCAGCGCCAGAACCGCACGGCCACCGCGGCCGGCCCGTGCGGTTCTAGGCGCTACAATCTGGAACCGCGAGACCGCTACGGTCGCAGGTTCGAATCCTGCCTCGGGCATGGATGTGTGTGATGTTCTTAGTTTAGTTAGGTTTAAGTAGTTCTAAGTTCTAGGGGACTAATGACCTCAGTAGTTAAGTCCCATAGTGCTCAGAGACATTTATTTCATCGGTCCCTAAGCTTACACACTACTTAATCTAGCTTAAACTAACTTATGCTGAGGACAACACACTCACCCATGCCGTCCGCCGCTCGTGGTCTCGCGGTAGCGTTCTCGCTTCCCGAGCACGGGGTCCCGGGTTCGATTCCCGGCGGGGTCAGGGATTTTCACCTGCCTCGAGATGACTGGGTGTTTGTGTTGTCCTCATCATTTCATCATCATCCAGGAAAGTGGCGAAATTGGACTGAGCAAAAATTGGGTAATTGTACGGGCGCTGATAACCACGCAGTTGAGCGCCCCGCAAACCAAACATCATCCTCACTCACCCATGCCCGAGGGAGGACTCGAACATCCGACAAGGGGAACGTGACAAGTTGTCTTTAGACTGCGCGGTTACCCCACTCTGCCAAACATACAGGAACAGAGTTATGGACGTAAGTTAAGTCAAAGGGGCTAGCTCAGCAAGTGCTGTTTATAGGCCACCTTAAGAATAACCAAGCGGAGTAACTTAAGCAATAAAGTTTTACAGAAAACACTTATGACACAATCACACAAAAAATAAACGGAATAGTTGCACATGTACGCAACCAAACATTACGAAGAAGAAGTACTGACTTTGTAAGTAAATACTGTACACGAACACATGAAACCTGTATTACTCATTTCAACTTTCACACATCACTGTTCCCTTACATTCAGCGTTGGCTGGCGTGTCACTGTGGCAATTGGACAGCAACTCGTTCAATAATCGACTTGTAGGAACGCCTGCGAGGGTTTAATGTGGCTGCATCTAGGCGTAGACGGACCGTGGATCCGTGATGACAACGATTAGCTTGGGCTCTCACATATCGTACCTCAAGTCATATCCACGACCCAGCTTGCCTCGTCCGCCACCCAGCAAGTAACAACAGTGTGTCGTAATGGGACGAAAGTCGACGGACACATGTAACATGTTAGCCGCAGAGTTTTCTGCTCGGTAATGCACATCGCAGGTAACAGGAAGATGTCTTCTCGTCATCAGTTTCGTGTTATCCATTAACGGCAGAATGGACGATAATCGATCTTCGTATTCTATGCTGTATGTGAACCGCGGACCTAGCAACGACGGAGAGGCTCCGTCCCCGCCGCAGCCGCAGTGGCCCACAACCCCACGACGACTTTCGTAGCCCACTTCACCCCTCCGCTGCCCCACACCGAACCCAGGGTTATTGTGCGATTCAGGCCCCGGTAGACCCCCCCCCCTCCCCTAGGGAACGTCTCACCCCAGACGAGTGTAACCCCTATGTTTGCGTGGTAGAGTAATGGTGGTGTACGCGTACGTGGAGAACTTATTTGCGCAGCAATCGCCGGCATAGTGTAGCTGAGGCGGAATAAGGGGAACCAGCCCGCATTCGCAGAGGCAGATGGAAAACCGCCTAAAAATCATCCACAGACTAGCCGGCTCACCGGAACTCGACACAAGTCCGCCGGGCGGATTCGTGCCGGAGGCGAGGCGCTCTTTCCCGCTCCGGAAAGCCGTGCGTTAGACCACTCGGCCAACAGGGCGGGCGATCGACCTTCATATTGGTTTCAATATTCAGGTACTGCCTCTTCTTATGACAGTACGTCCCACACGAGTAAAGTCTCGAGCTCTGAGGTTCTCATATTCACCATTTTTATTTCGTTTTTGTATGTAAATGCAAAATGAGGTGTGTAGCAGCGGCCTGAGTCATGCGTACTCATTTCAGACTCTTAACCATGTGCTTTTCTGGTTGATGGGATGTCGCGCATCTCGACGAGTGTCCAACGACACAGGCGCTGCAACGAGCCGTTGCCGCCGTTTGCCGGGTCGTCCTGCTCTTGTTACAGTCGTCAGGCGCCACGTTTCTGTCACTGGAGCAGCTGCTGGCGAAACTCAATGGTTCCCTTTTGAGTGGGGTGGACTCTCGCCCTCCCTGCAGCGGAAGTGTGACGTAAGGAAGGGAGGGGCTGAGGGCGCGGCCCATTGAGTCGCCGGGCCAGCTGTAGTGCCCTCAGCAAGCGCCCGCGGTTTTCACGGCGATAAGCTGGCCGCTGCATGGGGCCAGTCGCTTCGGCTGACGCTCATTGGCTGCCCAGGGAAGGAGAGAAATTCCGATTCTCCCGCTTACTTCGTTCCCGCTTCGTCCGGTCATGCTTGACATACAAAAACAAACCTAATGACAAACATATGAACATACAAAAATACAGACTTCCTTACAACTAGTCTTCTCCATCAACTTTATAAAACAATTGGGGTACTTATCCCATAACATGTCAAACAAATTCAGAACAATGTAACAATCTATCTAGATTGATGAGCGAAAACATTATGACCATCGGCTTAGTAGTTTGTTTGTCCGTCTTTGGAACGAAATACGCCACTGATTTTGCATATCACGAATTAGACAGCTTGTTGGTAGGTTTGTGGAAGTGTGTGGCATTAGGTTTCTACGCACAGGTCATGTTTTCCGCGTAAATAATGGGCTGCTGATTTGCGTAAGCGGCAATGGCGCCCAATAGCGACCCGAATAGTTCCATAGGATTTACATCAGGCGAATTTGGTAACTGAGACATCAACGTGAATTCACTATAATGCTCCTCAAACTACTGTATCGCGGTTCTGGCTCCGAGACAAGAACAATTATACTGCTGAAAGATGACATCGCCGACGGTGAAGACATCAAGCATGAAGGGATGCAGGTGGTTGGCAGCTGTCAGCGTGTCTTCGATTACTACCACAGATCCTACGTAAGCGCAGGAGAATGTCACCTAATGTACAATATTGCTACCACCAGCCTGCGTCCGTGGAGCGCTGCGCTTTTCGAGCCGCCGTTCACCACGATGGCGACGTTCGTGGAGACGACCATCGGCCTACAGTAGCAAAAATATGATTCACCCGAAGAGCCGACACGTTTCCATTGATCGACGGTCGAATCCCAATGGCCCCCTTCCCTCAGCAATTACAATTGATGATGTCGTTGGGTCAACATGTGAGCACGTAGGGGTGATCTGCTGCGGAGCTCCATGCTCAACAGTGTACGATGAACGGTGACCTCCGAAACGCTTGTGCGTGCGCCAGGATTGTGCCACAGATCACGATCTACCCTTAATTACAGAGCAGACAAGCCTTCGAAACCCACGCCTAGTGGTAGTTTCACTGTCCTTCTACAGCTTTCTGTAGATGCTCACGACAGTTGCAGTAGAACATCCTACCAGCTTCGCCGTTTTGGGGATACACGTTAACAAGCTTTGCTTGATAATAGTCTGTCCTTTGACAAAGTCTATTATCTCAATGGATTTCCCCATTTGCAACTCATATCTTCGCTAGGGTGATCTCTTATCCGTCTATGCTACACTTACATACATTTCATAGCGCGTCAAGTGCGAGCAACATCACCAGGCGTCATCGTCGCGGTGGGCAGTGGTCATAATTTTTTGGCTTTCGCCTGTACAGTAAGTTCAAACCCATATATCACTTATTTTAGTCAGGAGGCACAAGAAAAATTAGCACAAATCAGCCACTCAATTTCCATCGGTAACTCATATGTCCCGCAATTGTACTTACGTAAGTCGTCTATATCTACATCTACATCTACATCCATACTCCGCAAGCTATCTGACGGTGTGTGGCGGAGGGTACCCTGAGTACCTCTATCGGTTCTCCCTTCTATTCCAGTCTCGTATTGTTCGTGCAATACACTACAACATGTATAGAATGTCATCTAATTTCCCCAACTACATGCCAAAATATCCAAAACATGCAGTCATATTCCATTAATTACCTTGGAGCACCCCCAACACTACTTTTATTTACGTGGAACCCTTCTGTGGGAAAATAGAAACATCCCTATCTCACTGAGTAAACTCCTCTGTGCACAAACAGAACATCGAACTAGAAAATATCGTCTTAATAAAAGTAAATCAAACTATACACAAACGTTCCTCTCCCACAGAAAATTTACTATCGCGTCATCCATTTACTCCCTTTGTTTTCTTCTATCAGGATGTTACTTTTGGTATCATCTATCATTATTAATTTATTTTCGTACTCCCATTACGTTCCCTTCTGTTTCCTGTGAATTAGACCTCGTGTTCGCACATACACCTATTCTACTAAACAAAAAATGCTTTCTGATACACAACTAATTCATATATTAACATTTCACACATAAGAAAAGTATATAAATCATACTTGACTAACTAATCTTATATTTACTTACGCTTTACTTACTTAATTACATCTAACGGCCAAGACCTATCCTGCCTCTGGCTCACCCTTTCTTTAGAACTTCAAAAAAATGGCTCTGAGCACTATGGGACTCAACATCTTAGGTCATAAGTCCCCTATAACTTAGAACTACTTAAACCTAACGAACCTAAGGACATCACACACACCCATGCCCGAGGCAGGATTCGAACCTGCGACCGTAACAGTCCCGCGGTTCCGGACTGCAGCGCCAGAACCGCACGGCCACCGCGGCCGGTTTAGAACTTCACTTCACCCATCAAACCTAAATACTTAGTACAGCATCTCTACTCACACACATACATGCACACACTGTCTGACGTACTGGATACCAGCATTTCTATTTTGAGTTTTCGTTTTGTCTCTGTACTCCATTAATCGGTCATATTTCCATCTCCAACAGGGTCTACATACTTAGTTGGTGGTGGTAATCTTCACATTTTATTTCACTTCCTTCAGTAAACAAATTACAAGGAGGCCTCCATCTGCCAATCAGATCTCATTAATATCTCTTCCTTTACAAGTGCACGAGAATGAACATTTCATCAGTGTCTTCGCGAAAATACTGGCCTTTTCCGTCAGTTGGGGCCATGATTTCCTTTATCATTCCCTCGAATAGGTATAGTACTTCCTGTACTAGCAACTAATCTACGAAACCCTCGATAACAGCCACATTCCTCTTATTTCACGCGAGCGAAACTACTAATTCATCATAAACTTTGCCTCCATAAGCACAGTCCTTTCATTTCAAGGACTGAAAATGCTTATCCCTAACTCAGAATAAAATCCTCGGTAATGGCACGATCCTCTTATTTCAAGCTGGCGAAATCATTCATACTTTATCACGTCCAATAGCACCCAGAACAAGTATAGGTTCTGTGTAGCTCTTCTGGATTACTGCCCAACTACATCGCTAACCAATGATTTGAAGGATCATCTCACAACAATCTCAGCGTGAAAAAAATCAACGAAATCAAATAACTCAATTACTAGAACATCAACATAGCCATCGGAATCACAATGCCACTCTCACTAAGATGGAATCAGTTAGACCTCAAAATCACAGTTTCATCCTCACTCACAAGGAACTCACACCTAATAACCACCTCGTAGAATAATTAATTAGTACCTCTACAGCCTACACAGAAATACTCATAAGACTACAAAAAATCTCAGGGAAAAAGACTATCTCATCAGATCTTATAAACAGAGATTTTCACGAATAAACAGCATAGAAATCGACAACATGAATCTTGAAACTAATTTATCCCTGAAAATTTTCTATCACATAATGAAATCTTCCGAAAACCAAAACTTTCCAATCACTGTAACCACTCTCATGGACACACACTTCCTTACAGGACCACTAACGTCACACAACTTTCACAACAAGCATACAGGTAACAAACGCGTAAGTATAGGAAAGAGTACATAAAACAGAATACGAGATATATACTGTTTGAGCTAGGTTACCGGGGGCTAACTAAGCACGTGACGTACAGAGACATATGCCCCAGTTTATGTGCAGTTTCAGGTTTGGCGCTATTCTTCACCCGCTGTGTAAATCACATATATCCCCTGAGAGTTTCATTCCCATCACAAAATATTCGAAAACAAAATCAGAGTTTCTCAGTATTGGAGCAATTAAGAATAAAATCGTCTCACATACTTGGGTCACCCTGACCAAAACAAAATAAGCGACTCAGATGACGGTTGAAGTGATCGCTATAGCGAAAATCTACTAATACCAGTATTGCTGGCCCATGTTTTGATCAGAACCGAGATAGAATCTTCCTACACGTCTGTCAGTGGAATGAAGATGGCGTAGCAAAACGTTGAAACAGGTAGCCAAATAAAACAAATTTAGAAACTAGGCGGCTGAAAGACGTTTAATTTGACATCCTGTATGGAACAGACGATTCCCGCAACCATCTCTAAAAAGATGGACATACAGAGGCTACTCTATATTGTTACGGTTCTCCACAATTTTATTCGTAAATCTCTCCCAGTTTCGAGCCGTTTCTTTGCGCATGTTTCTCGTAGTTTACTAAGCTCACTCAGCTTTTGTTCCTGCCACTTGCTTTGATCGTCCAGATATTTGCTTAAATCTTTCTTTAGTTCCCTGCTTTGTTCATCCAATTTTCCACTTACATATTTATTGTTCATATAATTTGTTAACCAGAACCCGTTCTGGACTCGCAGCTACCAACTGTTCTCTTTAATTTTCATGCGTTTGCGTATTATTTGGGTCACGGTTTTGTGGAACCTCTTGTGCACCGCCATTCCCGATCGTTCTACAGTCGCTAGCTGTTTCTACTTCCCCAATAACAGTCGCATTATATTGACCACCGGACAAGGAAGCGGTTTCTTGTGTGCTGATGATGTTTATGATGATGTTTGGTTTTGTTGGGCGCTCAACTGCCCGGTCATCAGTGCCCGGACAAAGTCCCAATTTTTCACACAGTCCAATTTTTTTTACTCAATCCAATTTAGCCACTGTCACCAATGATGATGATGATGAAATGACGAGGACAACACAAACACCCAGTCCCCGGGCGGAAAATCCTGTGTGCTGTTTACATCCTCTAACCTGAGGTGTACTTTCACTAAAGCATCTGTTTTATATTTATAAGCATTTCATGCTTCTTATTCTGCCGACCCTTCCTCCAGATCACCCTTCGCACGCCTCGGATTACACGTAGATCTGATGCGTTGCGCCATTTCAGATAAACTACCCATATGCACGCAAAATTACGATGTTAATACCCACGATAAAAATTTAGAGACCCACGCCCACAAATCACAGTACGCATGAAATTTCTAGAAAATCCTCCAAAATCACAACACATCAAAAATTATCATCAAAAGAACACGTCAAACCATCAAGAGGCCGGCCGGGGTGGCCGAGCGGTTCTAAGCGCTACAGTCTGGAACCGCGCGATCGCTACAGTCGCAGGTTCGAATCCTGCCTCGGACATGGATGTGTATAGCGTCCTTAGGTTAGTTAGGTTTAAGTAGGTCTAAGTTCTATGGGACTGATGACCTCAGAAGTTAAGACCCATGGTCCTCAGAGCCATTTAAACCATTTGAAACCATCAAGAAATACAGAATTTCAAACTACTCTGAGAGACCATGAAAGCCATTTGTAGTTCACAAAAAATATAAATCATTAGACAACTTATTCTAAATAATGCCCTTTTACTCTTGGTGCACTCTACTACTTCTCAAAGGATTCGCGTCGGTACACCAATTCCGATACAGGGTTCACCAAATAAAAGATATCTACTACTATCCTGGGGGAATTACGTGGAGGGAGTTAGTTATGTGGACATCCTGGCAGGTTGAGATAAATGAAATGTACGTACTATGTAAGGAAACTACGTGACGGGGAACCATGCAAGCTGTTGCTGCTCGATTTTTTAAATATTCAGTTCAAGGATCGCCAGATGCATGAGCATCAATGATAAAAACAGAAAATAAAGTAACCCGTCCTATGACCTGTAGGCAGATCAAAGGCTACCTTTAATTTCAGAAAAAGTGTTTCATGACTTATTCGTCATAGGGAAACAATATCCTCCACGCACACTGACGCGAAGAGGCCGCAACATTAAAAAAATTATTAATACGGAGTAACGAAATTTCGGAAATATATTTGTTTAGGTAATGTGTTTAAGTGATTAACGCTGCAAGCTCACGGTTAATGTAAGCGCGAGATAATCATTGCAAATGTGAAATGCTGGTACATTAATAACGGATGTAACCATCAGGACGTTGAATGCAAGCATACAAACGTGCTTGCATTGTGTTATACAGGTGCCGTGTGTCAGTTTGTGGAATGGAGTTCCATGCCTGTACAGGTCGGTTAATGCTTTAATGCTGGTTGTGGATGACACTGGAGTTGCCTCTCGATTGAAGACAGATCTGGTGATTGAGCAGGCCAAGCCAACATGTTGACACTCTGCAGAGCATGCTGGGCTACAACAGAGGTATGTGGGCATTGTCCTGCTGGAGAAAAAACCCTGGAAAGCTGTTCATGAATGGCAGCACTACAGGTCAAATCACCAGATTGACGTACAAATTTGTACACGCGGTGTGTGACATAACCAAAAGAGACCTGCTATGGTACGAAATCGGGCCTCAGCTCATAACTCCAGGTGTAGTTCCAGTGTGTCTAACAAGTTAGCAGATTGGTTACAGGCCCTCAACTGACCTCCTAACCAACGCACTGCCATCACTGCCACCGAGGCAGATCCAGATCTCATCAGAAAACACAAGAGACCTCCAACCTGCCCTCGAATGAGCTCTCGCTTGGCATCGCTGAAGTTGCAAATGGCGGTGGTTTGATGTCAGAGACGCTAGAGAGCGTCTGACTTGGAGCTGTCCTTGAAGTGACCGATTTGCAACAGTTCGTTGTGTCGCTGTGGTGCCAACTGTTGCTCAGATTGTTACTGTAGACGCAGTACGATGTACCAGAGTCATACTCTGGACGCAATGATCTTCCCTCTCGGTAGTGCCAAGTTGCGTCCAGAGCCCGGTCTTCTTGAGACCGTACATTATCGTGATCACCGCTGCCGACATTCATGTATAGTGGCTACATTCTTGCCATGTCTTTCTGCGATATCGCAGAAGGAGCATCCAGCTTCTCGTAGCCCTGTTACACGAACTCATTCAAATTTAGTGACTAACATCAACTCATCACGCCCAATCTCAAAGGTAACCAACGCTCACGACCGTTAAAACGTGTGTTTAGAGCAAACCTGATTTGCATCCTCATAGTGGGTCTACTAGCATCACTCTTATGGGAACGGCGCGAAATGTGAATGGACATCACCTTTCAGATGTAGAAACACGCCTACGAACTTTCATTTATGTCATACAACCCCTTTTGCGCTGCGATTTTTTTTCCGTTAGTGAATATGCATAGCTGAATGTCTGGTGGATCGTTAGTGGATTAACGTTTGACCTATTAATTATTGAAATGATATTCAGAGGAAATCAATTTTAAACACATTTATTTTATAAATATTTGCACACAAGGGACAAACTAAATATTGCGAAACGTTTTCATTTAAAAATGTCATGAAATACAGTAAAGTTCCAAGCTACCTCAATTGCAATTAATGGGTGTAGTGGTGGGTCTGCAAGTTATTGGGAAACAAAGTGTAACAGAAGCGCCATTTCCTAAAATCGCAACAGATTATATTTTATACGATTTGGCAGTAACAGTTAAGTTATCCATCCGATTTGGCAATGTTAGGTAGTCACCAGAATTAATATATGCACTGGACAAGGTAAGGATCAAGTGAATAGTAACTTAAAATTTACTGCAACAAAAGTTAAGTACCGCCCCGTGAAAGATTGTAAATGAAAAGTTAAAAGTCACGACTTTGGATGTGAAACGACTGCAAATTGATCTCAAGAACCTTAGATTCCACACGGTGCTAAACTTGATAAAATTATAGCACAGCAGCGTGAAAACTCAACAGTTTAGCATCCGTCTCGGATCTCGAACAAAGACCAACAGTTCCCCACAGTCCCGAATCTACGATATTTCCGAAACTGGGCAAAACATGATAGTGGCGCCCCCCCCCCCTCCCCTTTGACCGTTTGAGAGAGGACGTCCAAAAATTTAAAGACATCGATTTTTCTAAAAATGTTCATTTTGTAGCGCACATTTTTCTGAAGATTATGATAAATAAAACATAAATGTTCGAGGAAATGTAAGATACGTTATTTGGTCTTAAGTGTGCCAAAACGCAGTGTCACACCTCTCCACAGAGCATTCTTCTACAGCACGTCACTGTATTTCGTTCTGTGGAATTCAAACGTCTATATTTTGAAATGGAAGCCATCAAACCTATATTCAGGACAGTGGAAGTTAAGATGTCACGTTGTTCCTCTCCTGCTCCCAGTCGGCCGGTTTAACATACTAACCCCCCCGCCCCCCCCACCCCTTTAAAACAAGCCTACAATTAATTCTGGATGGGATTCTTTGTGACCAGGAGAATAAGAACTCTTCAGAAAATATGCACTCTTTACTGTCTATTAGCTAATAACTTTCTCTTTTGATTGACATAAAATTAAATTTAGGAAACATAAAAGTAGTAAAGACAAGAGACAAGCAAGACAGTACACATTTTTCAATATTTACGTCCCAGTATTTTTCTCTATAATCTTGCTACAGCTTTACTCAGCGTTATTTCCTTTCTGCGAAAGAATCTATTATCTCTTTAAAGGTGGTCAAACGTTTGCTACAAGGAAAATCAAAATGTCGCTGTCTCATACTGCAAAAAAAGCTGTTAATACGAATAGTACCCAAGACTGGCGTGGTTTCTCGATTTGAGAACTTCAAATTTATCATTGTCTCCTAGATAAAACGAAATGGGCTTTTCTAATATTTCAGCAGTTGTAACACATGCCAAATAAGCGAGATTGTTTCGGCACAAATGATCATTTTTATGTACCTCATTTATATAAACAACACGACAGAATACAATTCACGAAGTACCAATATCAAATGCCTTTTAGGCATACTACTAGCAAAATGTTTTATGTTAGGAAATAGTTTCACATTTCACTCATACGCTCTAGTTTCTCAAGCATGAGATCGAAAAGTAGTAGTACGAAATTTTATATAAATTAGGAATCGTTATATTCTTCCATATAATTTGTGTGATGTCCTCGTTTCTTGTTTCAAATGGCTCTGAGCACTACGGGACTTAACATTTAAGGTCATCAGTCCCCTAGACTTAGAACTACTTAAACCTAACCTAACCTAAGGACATCATACACAGCCATGTCTGAGGCAGGATTCGAACCTGCGACCGTAGCAGCAGTGCGGTTCCGGACTGAAGCGCCTCGTTTCTTCTCCTTCCTCATTCTAACAAACAATTTTGTCATCACTAACTCAGTAACTATTCCTGCCATTGTCAAAACTTATTCTCCAATTAATTTCGCTAGCCCTGCCAGAGTCACCGGTTCAGTTATCCCACGTTTATGTTCCGGTTAGGCGTTATTACGTGTTTGTACAACGCCTTTTCCGCGCTATTGCGAGAACAGAACTTAAGCGGTAGCTAACCGGGGACTATACAACCGCCGCTTAGTAGTGTAGCGATCTGACAAAAATTTTCTGTCAAACTTTCAGTTTCATGGATACACCGAGAAGATAACATGTAATCTATCTTACCGGTTACCACCGTAAGTCGTTTATTTGCACACTGGTAGTCTGAATCTATGGATTTCGCTAGTAAATATAACAACTCTTACCATTCGCACACCAATTCAACCACATAATCAATCAGCGATTGGCATTCATCCGTTCGAGTTTATTCGGCCCAGCTGGTATAGCTCCGTCCCCTTTTGTGTGAGCGAAAGTTTTCTATTTCTTGATACCACAGAGATTCCCCTGGCAGAGACGTCACGCACGCTATGCGCGCACTCAAAAATCAACATATGATTCGTTGAGAAATCAGCTTAGAACGTGTTCAAAAATGTTCAAAAACAGGTATGCGTTTCAAAATCAAATGAACAATCGATAGACAAACGTGCACTGAATGCTAAGCACTTTGTGAATTAAGTTTCTTTTTTTTTTCAAAAATAAGATTTTGGCACCCCCAGACATTGCCGCCCGGGACAGATACCCCCCTTTTTCCCCCACCCCTCTCCACCTACATCCGGACCTGGTTCCCCGTCGATCTCAGAAACAGGAAGCCACTGTACTTCTCCCCAGGGCAACACTAGCCTTACTCCACAACTCTACGAAACCGAATGTTCTCTTGATTTCTTCCGTAAACAGAATGTTCTCTCGACCCCTCTAACTCTATCGTCTCAACAGGATAATTCCGCCACTCTCCTCAGCCAACCAGGCATTATAAAAGGGAAAATTTTCAACAATAGTTCCCTCCTCCCTCCTCACGAGCGTCAGAATGAATTACATCACATGTTAGTGCCCAATCAGAGTTCTTTTCTTGGAGTTAGCCTGTAAGACACGAGCAAATGCTTGTTTCCTCCCCTACCATTCTAAACATTTTTCAAAAGCTTCTCATCTCCTCCCACAGTTTTAGGTAAACACATGTGACGTCAGTAGGTATGCTGGGGGCGTAACCTCCACCTTAATCAGAAAGCTGTCAACTTTCCCCTCGCAGCAGCATGTTGTGTAGGGGCGTCATTTCCCACTCAATCATCAATCTGTCCAGTGACATCAAGTTACGTGGGGGTATGAACAGCTATCAGTTTCTGAATTGTTCTTTAGAATGGGCGTCAATGGGTTTGCGAGGGCGTGTCCTGCCGTTAATCAGAGAACTTTTTGAATGCTGCGTGCAATTGGAGCACATCCTGACGAAACCCCGCTATGGTTGAAAGGCGACCACACCGGAAAGCGACTCTCTAGAGTACAATGCGTGTGACTCCATTGTCCAGAGAGGACCCATGGACACCTGGCCGTAAGGGGCTGGGCAAAATCGCGTATGAAATTCACCCGTCCCATCACATATAAACGAAAAAAAAGAATTATTTCAGGTACATCTGACTTGCTTGTCCCTTGAGTAACAAACTCTCTATCTAGAGTGAAAATAGGGTCTAATTAAGTGGATAACTGCAGTTGTTTCTGTTCTATTCACACTGAAATTACTGAAGGAAACCAATCTTAATTGGCTGTTAAACGCTACAAACCTATCTTAACTGACTTTTAATCACAGGAAGCGGGTTTCTGACTCAAAGTGTATTTACTGTAGCACACGACAGCATCTTCCCACGTTCTTTTTATTTACCTACTTATCATTTGGTGTCAGGTTGGATTTATATGTAAGTTGGATTAGGAAGGAGCTGAGGAGAACGGACCCAGATTATCATTTATTAACATGCAAAACCTAAAGAAAATAATGGCACACGCTTCTTTCCAAGAGGCTGATGACATCTGCACACAATTAGCGAGTGAAGAAAAGCCAATGAACAGTTTACAAAAAGCAAACGATACTAGAAGGATCCTACAGTTCTCACTCTCAATATAATGGTTTTCAGAAGATGTCCCATAGCTACAGAAAACTCAAAAACAGTTTTTCGCTAATGGGTGCGTTCCTTGAGTGCTGGCTGAAAGTGTTTTCACCGATATAGCATCTTTCTAAGTTGCATGAGAATCAGACACAAATTTGGGCTATGCTTTGTTTTCTATTTTCCGGGGGCAGAAAGCGCCTGTATCGAGCCTAGGAAAAACATTTGAGCTCTCATTTCTCTGTAGACAGGAATGCAGCCTATTGGTTCAACAAGAAAATTTTTTGTAGTTGGGAGATGTAACTTTAATACCAAACTTTCCACTGGACAGAATCTTTGGAGCTAGCCCTCCAATTGGCGGAGGAAAGTGCGCGAAATTATAATACTGAGCTCTGGAGCGGAGAAGCAGAGGAATCTTACAGTGTGTTATGTGATAGGCACCCTTGGAGTGAAACTGTTGCAGGTCTTGACTTTCATTAAGCACCTTTCTCGCTTATTCCAGACTTCGAAAATTTTGGGCTGATGAGCTGTAGAGGTGGAAAGACATCGGAAATTCAGGTCACATGAGGGTCCTGGAATTGTTGTTTGGGGTTCATTCGGTTGTGGCAACGGTAGTCTTGCAACTGGAATTTCCAGGACACAATTGGTAGGATGGTTCTGTGGCCCAGGGCCTCTATATTTTGATGAAATCGGATCGTAGGTTGTATTCAATCTTTAATCGTCACTCCATACTTGTAAATGTTTGTGTGGCAAATCAGTGATGAAACATATTACTGAAGATAATTCTTGAAATACATTCTTTCTTGTATTCTAATAAATTTAAAATTGTGGATCTACAATGATGAGACTACAGTGCTTCATTTTGGCACTCAGTCACCATAAACAGGTCGCAGCTGCATTTTCCTGGCTGCTGGTGACGAATCTCTGCTAAAATTTTCTATCCTTAACAGCTCATCCTCATGGATGCTATCCCAAGGGAGAACACTTTCGGCAACGTCCTTTTTAACTTTATCGATCCATCTTCTTCTTGACTATCGGAAACGTCATTTCCATTTTATGGTCATTAAGGTCTAAAATTTGTTTCAGTGATTAAAAAAAAGCCGGATGCTTTAATCTGCAGTGCAAACATTACAAACAGTGGTCTGAGCAAAAGTACATAACACGAGGGAACTACGTTATTAAGGCTCCCTTATTCCTCATGCAGAATGAAATACCACTGGCCGCGCGGGATTAGCCGAGCGGTCTGAGGCGCTTCATTCATGGACTGTGCGGCTGTTCCCGGCGGAGGTTCGAGTCCTCCTTAGGGCATGGGTGTGTGTGTTTGTCGTTAGAATAATTTAGGTTAAGTAGTGTGTAAGCTTAGGGACTGATGACCTTAGCAGTTAAGTTCCATAAGATTCAGTTTCACACAGAAAATATCTGGAATAGGGCCATATATCCTTTATGATCTGCACTTTGGCGACAACGCTGCATCACTGCACGGTCAGTGTAGGTACTTCACGCGATGATGTGCGGCCCATAATAATAGGAGAAAAGAACCCGATGAGAGGAAACGAAAAACTCGCCGTGGAGTCAGTCTATGGGAAGCAGAAAGTCCGAAACCTCGTAGAGACGCACATGAAGATAACTTAGTACGCGGATGGCGCAGGTGGCTGTCGACTCTGCACTCGGCAGCTACATTCGACGTGATACGCAAGGCGAGATCCGCGATAGTTGAGCTCAGCATAAGGACTGGCCTGCCAGCCTTACTGCCACCCACATGTAAACACATCTGTACAAAGATGGAGAGGCTGCCGGAGAACCTATCAGTGGATCGTCAATTGAAGGAAGCAATGCCGACACAGCTGACTCTGCTGGAAAGGCAGAAGGGCACAGAGGCTAAGGCAACAGTGGACCCACCAGCAGCAGTGCAGGGAGGCCGCTTCCATTAGCGAGGGAGGGAAGGATGAAGCAGGCGGAGGAGGGGGACGGCAGATTGGAATCCATGGACTGCACGTCGGCAGGCGCTGGTGTGAACCTCTCTGGAGTCTGAGGCTGCAGGCAGCAGGCTGACAAGGGAGGGCATGGAAGGGCTAGCAATGGGGAAATCCCCCGCTGCAAGTGGGAGCCTGCCCTCAGACCAATGTCGTGACCAAACCTGCTGACCAGGAGACTGTGGCAGAGAAGTCCCATCAGGGTGCAAGTGCAACTGACTCGCATGGTGGTTCAACTGCTCCCTACCGACATACTCCACAAATAACTGTTGACCTTTCTGGCCCAATATGACACCCAGCAGCCACTCCTGCCACTGTCTGAAAGACTGGGCCCAAACAGCCATCCTAGGGGCAAAAATGGTGGGTCAAATGCTACCCAAAAACAGACTGTTGAAATTGACATGAAAACTGTCCCAATGGTACTGCCCGACTAGCCAAGGAGAAAACTGGTGTAGTGATGCAGCATGGTTCTGTTTACAGGCCCTCCAAGTCCACACCGGACGTTCGATGTCACAAGCAGTTTCCTGCCAGTAGATGTGACACAGCACCAGTGCCTTCATAGGGGTCATACCCCACCGCAAATCATGCAGCAGCTGGAGTATGTGAGGGAGGCCGCAATATCAGATGGACTAGCACTCGACAGCATTGCTCCTCTGTGGCAAGCACGATGACGCCCTAGGAAACGTTGAGTCGATCACGTAGGAGAAAAAACGTAAGCTACACTGGATCTGCTATCAAACAGACGCGCTTCAGCCAACCTATCTGGACTGTTGAAACGATTTTCCAGAAAAGCAGGTCAGTAGCCAAGGCGGTAGCGACTTCCCAGACTGTCAACAGAAAATCTGACAGGGTTTGCTGCGAGGTATCACCCAACGCGATCATGAGAGCCTCCTGCTGAACGAACACTGGATCAGCCATAATAGCGCATCAGCGTTTGCAGGCTCTGATGTGGAGCAGTAACAAGTGTCAATTGTTAGTTACTGAGAAAGAGGGCCCACTCCTGCAATTTTTGGGCAGTCCTATTGAGCAGCTTGGAACGAGAGACAAATAAGAAAACCAGCGGCTCGTAGTTGGTGATCAGAAGGAACCGCGTACCATGCAAGAAAATGTGAAACCTTTAGAATCCGAAAATAATAGCTAGCATCTCATCTTCGATCTGATAATAATTATTCTGTGCATCAGAAAGCATCTTCGAAGTATAACTGATGCCATATGGGTTCTGATGGAACAGGACTGCACCATTACCATACTAGGAGGTGTCACAGGCAAGAGTTAAAGGTTTGCCTGGTGGAAAAGAAGCTAGACAGGGAGCAGAGCACAAACACTACTTGAGAGACTGAAAAGCTCACCGAAATCTGCAGATCAGACAATCTTAACGCCCTTGAGGCGAAGCCAATGAAGAGGATGGCCGATGTGCATGGCCCAGGGAATGAACTGAGTATAAGAAATAAGAACTCAGAGAATAAGAAATCTTATCAAAGAAAGGCTTGAGCCGCTTCAGGTTCTTTGGCGCCGGCAGACTAATGATAGCTTTGATGTGGTCCTCTGTCTGGACATGGACATCTTTCCTAAGCAAATGTCCAAAAAAATACACCTTTGGAGAGATTGGTTGGTTGGTTGGTTTGGGGAAGGAGACCAGACAGCGTGGTCATCGGTATCATCGGATTAGGGAAGGATGGGGAAGGAAGTCGGCCGTGCCCTTTCAGAGGAACCATCCCGGCATTTGCCTGGAGTGATTTAGGGAAATCACGGAAAACCTAAATCAGGATGGCCGGACGCGGGATTGAACCGTCGTCCTTCCGAATGCGAGTCCAGTGTCTAACCACTGCGCCACCTCGCTCGGTCACCTTTGGAGAGGAAAAACTGCAGTTTTGCACCTAGAAAAGAAGGCCATTCACCAGAAATCACTGGAAAAACGACTGAAGGTTTCGCAAATGCTCGTATCTGGTAGGGCCCGGTGCCCAGATGTCATCAAAGCAACTGGTACAACATGCAATGTCCTGAATCAACTGCTTGAAACACCACTGATAAATTCCCTATGCAGTCAAGATTCCAAAAGACAAGCGATCAAACTGGTAAAGCCCAAAAGGGCATATTGAGGACCAAGAAAGTCCAAGGGACTGAATCGAACGGCAGCTGCAGATAGGCATCGCTCAAGTTGATGCATGAAAAATACTCTCCCTCTGACAGCTTCACTAACAACACCGCTGGGGGCACAATTGGATACGAATCAGTGATGCATCGATCACTGACCGGCCTGTTTAAAATCGCCGGAAAGGCACATGGCGCTGTCGGGCTTTTACATGACCACCAAAGGAATGGCCCACTTACGAAGCGAAATAGGAGAAGCGACGATCCTATCAACGCTGCTCCTCGGCCTTCATCTTGTCGCACCTGACAAAGGAAATGAGACGGGGCGACAAAACTTATGTACCATCGACGGCTTGAGAGAAACATGTACCTCGAAGTTTTCTGCCCATCCCAAAGTATTTTCAAACAGTGGACCGTATTGCCACAGTAAGCACTCCAAATAATGAAAAGAAGTGGACTGAGACACTAAATGCACTTTATCAACAATCTGGAAGCTGAAAACAGAAAACAATATTTTGCACCAATGATGAATGGAACACCAACAATGAAAACTGCCGTTTCATATTCTTATAACACATGGAGACGGAGAATTGCCGCCACAAAGGAATGCATAATTTACTAAGAGAAACAAACTAACGTAGCAGCGGTTGCAATTACGGGCACGTATCTTAATTAACGAGGTTGACCGTCGCTTGCTTGTCGACTCGACACTGGATTGGTCACCCCTCCTCAAACGAGGCCAGCCATGTACGCTGGGGCGACGCGCCCGGGATAGCGGTGAAGGTTCCAGAGGTCAGCGAAAGAACATGGGCGTCCGACGACTGATTCACGACTGGACAAATGCCACAGTTAGTTGCCAAATGGCCTATCTGACGGCACACCCCACTCATGGTTTCCACGTGCGGGTAACGTCGACGCACATGTGACAAACGACAATCGCTACAGGACCGCTGGTTCGTCCAACGCGTGGAAGGAGAACGACCCCGAGAGCCCGAAAACGGCCACAGACGGGAATTATATTGCTGCGACGAGCGCGAAGACGGACAGTGCCTCGACGCCACTGCGCCAAATCATTAAAAGCGTCAACACAAGGCGACTCGACGGGAGGCGAGGCCAGTTTGAGCACCCCGAGGGACGCCGGGGCCTGTTTACCATGTGCATCTAACCGAGCCACCTGCCAGTTATCAGAAAGGAAGTCCCTTGCTGCTGCCATAAGATCATGGCAATCCTCAGTCAGGACGACGTCGACTAGAGAGTGGTCGGACAAGGTGAACGCTCTAGGCTGAACCTTGGCAGCAGGCGCTGATCAGAAAGTTCCATCCCGAATTAGTGAATGTGCAAAGAGGTAGCACATTTGGGTCACTCGATGACACTTGAACGAGGGACCCTGCAAATTGGTGATCCAGGCCGTATACAACTGCCCAGGGAGCTTGTGTTGCTGGTTAAACTGCAACTATGGCGCCAACATGTGGGTTTGATGTACGAAATGCTGCATCAGAAACAGACAAAGCTCGTCAAAGGTTAATTTCTCAGGCCCATTGGAGGGTTTCAAATTTTGTATAATTTCCTATAAACCCGCAGTGCTGACAGCAACAACGCTACCTTATCAACTAGATCGACGATACGCCATACCTGATAATGCAGCTGTAGCAATAACCGGCTCAGGTAATTGCCCCACCTTTCCTGAGACTCATAGAAATCGGGAAACGGAATCAGAGGCGGCAGAGGCGGAGAAGAAAACTACAAAACTGGCGTCTGGCAGACCACCGGCGTGGTAAGTGAACTCTGCATTCTGGTTCATCAGCGCCTGCATCAGCTCGTGCTACTACCACTGCTGCCGTTTCTTTGTAGATGCAACTGTTCCTGCCAGCATTGCAGAAATGCTGGGTTCATGGAAAATCTAAAATTAACATAAGGAAAAA
The DNA here is from genome assembly GCF_023864275.1 of Schistocerca cancellata. Classification (NCBI taxonomy): domain Eukaryota; kingdom Metazoa; phylum Arthropoda; class Insecta; order Orthoptera; family Acrididae; genus Schistocerca; species Schistocerca cancellata. The sequence continues at coordinate 648,045,920 of NC_064629.1, read as the reverse complement.
AAGGAAAAGAATAGTGTCGTCATACGAGTGAGAACGTTCTTCGCCGCCAAATTAGTATCTGCACTTGCGTGAAAACGCCGTTATACTACACCGTCGGTGCAGGTATTTCACGGGCCGACGGTAAGTCTATAATAGCTGGGGAACATAACCTCGTGAGAGAAAACGAAAAAATCGCAATGCGAGTAAATCAGTAGGAAGAAGAATGTTCGAAACCTCTTGCAGACAGGGGTTGTCGACTGAGTGGCGACAGCACTCGACACAATGCATAAGGCGAGGGCCGCCGTAGTTGATCATAACGTTGAGGACACGCCGTCGTACTGCCGCCTGCAGATAAACACCTCCGTCAGTGGATCTACGCGATGCATACACCCTATATGGCAGGTTTGTGCATCATTCTACGGCATTAACCACACGAGCTCATCTGCCTCTATCACTATGTCCGAGGGGATACCAAACATCCGTAATTCGATCCTAAATGTCGTATGCTAAGGAATTAACCGCGCTAATTGTTTTAAAATCACTCAGGTCCGACAGGAAGGTCAACAGCACATCAATTGTGACCAGTAACTTTTATGCCTCAAGTCATTAGATAATATTTTCTAAAGAAAATACAAGGTGTTATGATCTGAATTCAAAACACCATATTTTTTCATAAAAAATACTACAAACACGGGATGGATTGTAAAACACTCACAAAATCTTAAAGTTTTAGCTATGCTGTTGAAAATGCTTTATGTGTACACCAGCAATAGGACAAACAACACCTAGACAATAGCTAAATTCGTCATACGCTTTACACAATATATCTGCTTTACAGAACTTATGGCTGCTGTTATTCTGTTCTTCACTTATTCTACCTCGCGAGGTAAAGGGGAGAGAAACTCTCTTTCCATCACATATCGCATCGCATACGATCATGTCTGTCGATCTTGGAGGCCAAGATAGCAGGGCAGCGTCTTGGGGTCTCACGCGCCTCATCTACTGTTGAGGCGGAGTGTCATTGAGTAACTGATGTAGGTTGTTGTGTTAGTGTGGTGGAGCGCCATCCTGTTGGAAAATGAAGTCATCGGAGTCCTCCTAAAGATGTGGAAAAAGCCATTTCTGCAGCATTTGAAGACAGCTCTTCCAGCCACTATGTTTTTCTTAAAAAAGAAGAGACCACACATTTTCTCACGAGAAATGCCCACGAAAACGTTCGCTTTATGTGAGTCTTTTTCGTGCTAAATAATGTCATAAGGCTTTTGGAGACCCCATGTGCACACGTCATGTCGGTTTACTTACCGCTAACATGAAATGTTGCTTCACTACTGAAAATTAACCGTGGTAAAAATGTATCGTCTTCCACGTCCTCCAGCAGAGCGTTGCTGAGCTCAACCCGTTTCCTTATACCACCAACCTGAAGAGGTTACGTTAATTGTAGTCTGTATGGTCTATAGACCAAACGGTGCCTTAAGACTCGCCAAGTCGTATGAGGCATTGTTAGATGTCTGCTTGCGCGGCGAGCAGACATACATGAACTCCATTCAAACGTTTGCCTAATTCTTTTCACCACCTCCCACCTATGCACAAACGGTCTGTCTCTTCAGAGACACGAAAAATTCTGTCTTAAGCTTGTTACTGGCAATACCATCAAAAAATTCAACATGTGTATCAGATCAACACCTATTGGACACGATGACATGGCGATCCAAATGAGGAAGCTTATTACTGTCCCACTATTGCCCACAGTAACAGATATCTTTAACTACTTTTTTTCTTCCTTTATTGAATTTCAATTCCCCCCGAAGGGGGCGGGATGGCAGCAGCTTAGTATGCCGCTCTTCAGCCTACAGACTTTGCTAGAAAAATGAAGAGAATAAATAATAAAAACAGGCGGTAAAATCGGAGACTTAAAGAGTAACATGGCGAAAAGAAATCGTGGAACTTAAAACAAAGAACAGAGGGATGATGACGCTAAGAAAATACATACAAAGCAGACAGGTAAAACAATAGACAGACAATTAAAAAAACACGGCGACAGTCTGGTTTCTGTTCGCAAAAGACATAAAATTCACACCCAGCATGGTTTCTGTTCGCAACACGAGAAAGACGAACAACACTGAACAGTCACTGGAACACTGCACTAAAAAGTTGGCAAATGTGACATACCACAGCCGAGAGCAGGTGGGGGGAAACTGGACAGATGATGGGAAAATAAAAAACGGTGGGGGGGGGGGCGGGAAAGGAGCTGATGGAGGATGAGGACCCATAAGAGGGGTGGGGAGCGCTGGGCAGACGCGACAGGGAGTGAGGTAGGCAGAGGAGGGGAATACAAAAGGACTCGGGGGGGGGGGGGGAGAAGGGAGGTAGGGAGAGGTTTAGTGGGGAGAAAATAGGACGGAAGGGGGGAAGAGGGAGCCCAGGAAAAGGACAGAGGAAAGGAGGGGGAGTGAGGATCAGAGTTGATAGGAGGGATAAATGGAGGGAGAGAGGGCATCATCTGGAAGGGGGAGTTGATGGAAGCCACCTTGGGAAAGGAGATGTAGGGTGTAGAGATGGAGGGTAGGGGGGACACAACGGTGAAGACGTAGCAGGGGGCAGGGATGGGAGAGGAGAGGAGCAATCAGGGGGTGAGGGGGTTCAAGACGGCGGGAGGTGTAGAGGATGCGGATATGTTCGAGGAATAGGAGCAGATGGGGGAAAGGAATGAGATCATAGAAGATACGCATGGGGGACGGGAGGCGTATACGGAAGGCGAGGCAGAGTGCATGACGCTCAAGGATCTGGAGGGACTTACAGAATTTGGGGGGGGGGGGGGGCAGATATCCAGGCAGGACTGGCATAACAGAGGATGGGACGGATTAAGGATTTGTAGGTGTGGAGGATGGTAGAGGGGTGAAACCCCCATGTCCGGCCAGAGAGGAGTTTGAGGAGTCGGAGGCGGTTGTGGGCTTTGGATTGGATGGAGCAGAGATGAGGGATCCAGGTGAGGTGACGGTCAATGGTGAGGCCAAGGTAGGTGAGGGTGGGGGTGAGGCGGACAGGACGGGCGCAGACAGTAAGGGAGAAATCCAGGAGCCAGAAGGAGCGAGTGGTACGACCTACGATAATTGCCTGGGTCTTGGAAGGGTTGAGTTTCAGGAGCCACTGGTTACACCATGCAGCAAAAAGATCAAGGTGATTCTGGAGAAGGCGTTGGGACCGTTGGAGGGTAGGAGCGAGGGCGAGGAATGCGGTGTCATCAGCATATTGCATGAGGTGTACTGGAGGGGGGGGTTGGGGCATATCTGCCGTGTACAGGAGGTAGAGGAGAGGGGAGAGGACAGAGCCCTGGGGCACACCTGCAGAGGGGTAGAAGGTGTGGGAATTGGCATTATGGATGGTAACATAGGAGGGGCGGTGGGAGAGGAAGGAGGCCACCAGACGGATGTAGTTGATAGGAAGGGCGTAGGTTTGGAGTTTAAACAGGAGACCGGGATGCCAGACACGGTCGTAGGCCTTTTCGAGGTCAAGGGAGACAAAAATGGCGGAGCGACGGGAGTTATGCTGGAGGGAGAGGAGATGAGTGAGGCAGAGGAGTTGGTCATCAGCAGAGAAGGAAGGTCGAAAGCCACATTGGGTGTTTGGGAGGAGGTGGTTTTGGCGGAGGTGGTGATGGATGCGCCGGGAAAGGATGGATTCCAAGAGCTTGCTGAACACCGATGTGAGACAGATAGGACGATAGGAAGAGGCATCAGATGGAGGCTTGTTGGGTTTGGAGAACATCAGGATACGGGAGGTTTTCCACAGGTCGGGATAGAAGCCAGTGGCAAGGATGACATTGTAGAGGGTGGCAAGGATTGAAAGGAAGGAGGGAGGGCAGTGTTTGAGGTGGCGGTAGGTAACGCAGTCGTGGCCAGGAGATTTAACTACATCTTGATCACAGTTATATTTCCGGAGTCCTGAAAACAGTAACTTGTTAATCCATTACCCAAAAAGGACTGTGCCACAGCAGCCTTTGATTGCCGACTTATTTGCATTCTTCTGGAACTATTCAAGCTCTTATAATATACAAGGTGGTCCATTGATAGTGACCGGGCCAAATATCTCACATCATAAGCATCAAACGGGAAAACTACAAAGAATGAAACTCGTCTAGCTTGAAGGGGGAAACCACATGGCGCTATGGTTGGCCCGCTAGATGGCACTGCCATAGGTCAAACGGATATCAACTGCGTTTTTAAAAATATGAACCCCCATTTTTTATTACATATTCGTGTAGTACGTTAAGAAATATGAATGTTTTAGTTGGACCACTTTTTTCGCTTTGTGATAGATGGTGCTGTAATAGTCACAAACGTATAAGTACGTGGTATCACGTAACATTCCGCCAGTGCGGACGGTATTTGCCTCTCGATACATTACCCCTGTTAAAACGGACCGTTTACCAATTGCAGAAAAGGTCGATATCGTGTTGATGTAGGAATATTGTGATCAAAATGCCCAACGGGCGTGTGCTATATATGCTGCTCGGTATCCCGGACGACAACATCCAAGTATCCGGAACGTTCGCCGGATAGTTACGCTATTTAAGGAAACAGGAAGTGTTCAGCCATATGTGAAACGTCAACCACGACCTGCAACAAATTATGATGCCCAAGTAGGTGTTTTAGCTGCTGTCGTAGATAATCCGCACATCAGTAGCAGACAAATTGCGCGAGAATCGGGAATCTCAAAAACGTCGGTGTTGAGAATGCTACATCAACATCGATTACAGCCGTACCATATTTCCATGCACCAGGAATTGCATGCCGACGACTTTGAACGTCGTGTACAGTTCTGCCTTTGGGCACAAGAGAAATTACGGGACGATGACAGATTTTTTGCACGCGTTCTATTTAGCGACGAAGCGTCATTCACCAACAGCGGTAACGTAAACCGGCGTCATATGCACTATTGGGCAACGGAAAATCCACGATGGCTGCGACAAGTGGGACATCAGCGACCTTGGCGGGTTAATGTATGGTGCGGCATTATGGGAGGAAGGATAATTGGCCCCCATTTTATCGATGGCAATCTAAATGGTTCAATGTATGCTGATTTCCTACGTAATTTTCCACCAATGCTACTACAAGATGTTTCCACTGCATGACAGAATGGCGATGTACTTCCAACATGATGGATGTCCTGCACATAGCTCGCGTGCGGTTGAAGCGGTATTGAATAGCATATTTCATGACAGGTGGATTGGTCGTCGAAGCACCATACCATGGCCCGCACGTTCACAGGATATGACGTCCCAGGATTTCTTTCTGTGGGGAAAGTTGAAGGATATTTGCTATCGTGATCCACCGAAAACGCCTGACAACATGTGTCAGCGCATTGTCAATGTATGTGCGAACGTTACGGAAGGCGAACTACTCGCTTTTGAGAGGAACGTCGTTACACGTATTGCCAAATGCATTGAGCTTGACGGACATCATTTTGAGCATTTATTACAGTAATGTGGTATTTACAGGTGATCAAGCTGTAACAGCATGCGTTCTCAGAAATGATAAGTTCACAAAGGTAAATGTATCACATTGAAACAACCGAAATAAAATGTTCAAACGTACCTACGTTCTGTATTTTAATTTAAAAAACGTACCTGTAACCAACTGTTCGTCTAATATTGTGAGCCATATGTTTGTGGCTATTACAGCGCCATCTATCACAAAGTGAAGAAACTGTTCCAACTAAAACATTCACATTTCTTGACGTACTACATGAATATGTAATAAAAATGGGGGTTCCTATTTTAAAAAAACGCAGTTGATATCCGTTTGACCTATGGCAGCACCTTTTAGCGGGCCAACCATAGCGCCATCTGGTTTCCCCCTTCAAGCTAGACAAGTTTCGTTCCTTGTAGTTTTTTCGTTTGACGCTTATTTCGTGAGATATGGACCACCCTGTATATAGTCCACGACCAGCTAGCCAACGAAATATTTCTCAGGAAAATGCACGGCGCCTGTAGCTGGCGATGAACGCCTGCCTATTTGTCGTATTCGATTTTCTTTATCATATTTCATCAACTTAATCACAGCTGTCTTGTTTACGTGCCGACAAGCACGAAGCTTTTCATACTCTCTGCCTCCTTTACCGTCTTATCAAGTTAATCCATCTCTCATATCTCTCTTCGACCGTAACGCTCTTATCTGGAAAACACTGCAGAAACACTGACTGAAACGCGCGTCCGTTACCATCGGAATCAATTAGCACTTCTTGCAGAATTCGGAAGAGAGTAAATGAGGTAAATGGGACTCCTGGAATCAGTGTCTAAAAAATAAATAAATAAATATTTAAAGAAACCATTGGTCTATGATCAAGAATAACTGCTACAGCTGAAGAATCTATTTCTAATTTAAAGTTATTCTGCATACTATACATATCGTTATTTCACTGATAAGAAATCTTTCAAATGTGTGTGAATTCCTAAGGGACCTTCCTAAGGGATCGACAACTGCTGAGGTCATCGGTCCCTAGACTTATATACTACTTAAACTAACTTATGTTAAGAACAACACACACACCCATGCCCTAGGGAGAACTCGAAAATCCGGCGGGTGGAGCCGCGCAATCCGTGACATGTCACCTAAGACAGTGTGGCCACTCGGCGCAGCACGAGAAATTGTCTGAGAAGTATGGTTGAGGTTAGAAGTTCACCAGAATTCCTGCGTGTAGGTGGTTCGATATTAGAGGTGGTAAACGCTGACTGGTTGAAACCGATTTTTGTTCTGAATAACCGGCATTTTTCGGTATACCATCGATCATCATCTTGAGACGTAGACCTGAGTCTGCAATTTTTCCAGATTTCACTTAGACTAGCAGCAGATTTAATGACGAAAGTGCTGTCCACTACCCATTTCACCAACAAAGACACTGCGAATAGTTACTAATAAAACTCTCCAGTGTGTTCCATAAAGTATACAACTGAATGACACTCTCGAAAATGCCAGATTCATTGTCCATTCGTTATATTGGATTAGGATCTACGTAAGCGTACTGCTTGCCTGTGTGTCTGGGGCCACTAATACACAGTAGCCTGATTACAATCGTCCAACAGTCCTGAACGTGGAAGCAACATGAAACTGAATTTAAAATTGTCGCCTGGTTCCCCTCAATAAACAGTTTTTTGTTAGCTCATACTTTTATAGATACTTGTGGTTGAATAATTTTTACAGTGGTTTCCTAACTATTCTGCTTGGTTAATAGCCATTGTCGTTTCAAATGAGTTGTTGTGTTACCATGTAATCTGCTTAATTTAAGACGCATATACATGTTCTTGAGTGGAACGTTTCGCCACGTTTGTGTGTTCAGTAGTGTATTGTGCAATGAGTTGATTGTGAATACTTGCAGGCTTTCTCTGTCATTCCTTCCTTTTATTATCATCTAATTTAGAATCTACGACCACTGTTTACCCACATTTTGGCGAAACAAAGCACACATACAGACACATATTTGTTTATTATAGAAAGTCCTCTGTAAGAATTCCGAGTTATTCGGCATAGACAATAATTTTAAGGTTATTATACTTTGGGGCACGTATTCAATGTGGAAGTGTTACATGTTTTGATATATAACAGACTTGTTTCTTAAATACAATGTAGTGTCTGCACTTTTACTGTAAATAATGAATGACAAATATGGCGGTTGCCGCCATGAATTGTAATGTATGGGCTTTTTAACCTTAAGATGTTCTATGAAATTAAATACAGGGGGTTTACATAAAAATGTGCAAGAGTATAAAAGGACATAGAGAATGTTCCACTGAACAATTTGAGGCAGGGAATCTGGGATCGGAGAAGCCATCTGAAGGAGACATGGAAGTAAACTTGTCTAGTATTTCTGTTCTCCAGTTTATTTGCAACTAACATGTTTAAAGTTTATACGTTCTGTGCCGTTTATTTACATATACACCCCTGGAAATGGAAAAAAGAACACATTGACACCGGTGTGTCAGACCCACCATACTTGCTCCGGACACTGCGAGAGGGCTGTACAAGCAATGATCACACGCACGGCACAGCGGACACACCAGGAACCGCGGTGTTGGCCGTCGAATGGCGCTAGCTGCGCAGCATTTGTGCACCGCCGCCGTCAGTGTCAGCCAGTTTGCCGTGGCATACGGAGCTCCATCGCAGTCTTTAACACTGGTAGCATGCCGCGACAGCGTGGACGTGAACCGTATGTGCAGTTGACGGACTTTGAGCGAGGGCGTATAGTGGGCATGCGGGAGGCCAGGTGGACGTACCGCCGAATTGCTCAACACGTGGGGCGTGAGGTCTCCACAGTACATCGATGTTGTCGCCAGTGGTCGGCGGAAGGTGCACGTGCCCGTCGACCTGGGACCGGACCGCAGCGGCGCACGGATGCACGCCAAGACCGTAGGATCCTACGCAGTGCCGTAGGGGACCGCACCGCCACTTCCCAGCAAATTAGGGACACTGTTGCTCCTGGGGTATCGGCGAGGACCATTCGCAACCGTCTCCATGAAGCTGGGCTACGGTCCCGCACACCGTTAGGCCGTCTTCCGCTCACGCCCCAACATCGTGCAGCCCGCCTCCAGTGGTGTCGCGACAGGCGTGAATGGAGGGACGAATGGAGACGTGTCGTCTTCAGCGATGAGAGTCGCTTCTGCCTTCGTGCCAATGATGGTCGTATGCGTGTTTGGCGCCGTGCAGGTGAGCGCCACAATCAGGACTGCATACGACCGAGGCACACAGGGCCAACACCCGGCATCATGGTGTGGGGAGCGATCTCCTACACTGGCCGTACACCACTGGTGATCGTCGAGGGGACACTGAATAGTGTACGGTACATCCAAACCGTCATCGAACTCATCGTTCTACCATTCCTAGACCGGCAAGGGAACTTGCTGTTCCAACAGGACAATGCACGTCCGCATGTATCCCGTGCCACCCAACGTGCTCTAGAAGGTGTAAGTCAACTACCCTGGCCAGCAAGATCTCCGGATCTGTCCCCCATTGAGCATGTTTGGGACTGGATGAAGCGTCGTCTCACGCGGTCTGCACGTCCAGCACGAACGCTGGTCCAACTGAGGCGCCAGGTGGAAATAGCATGGCAAGCCGTTCCACAGGACTACATCCAGCATCTCTACGATCGTCTCCATAGGAGAATAGCAGCCTGCATTGCTGCGAAAGGTGGATATACACTGTACTAGTACCGACATTGTGCATGCTCTGTTGCCTGTGTCTATGTGCCTGTGGTTCTGTCAGTGTGATCATGTGATGTATCTGACCCCAGGAATGTGTCAATAAAGTTTCCCCTTCCTGGGACAATGAATTGACGGTGTTCTTATTTCAATTTCCAGGAGTGTACATTCTTTACTTCCTGCAAGAAAACAAGGAGGCCTATTCTGATTACTAGGAAGTCATGATGCATTTTTTTTTTTTACTTTACTTGTCCATAACGTGGCTCTGTTGTATCGTGTAAGTTTGTTACTTTAATTTGGTATGATGAAAGCGGTACTGATGGACAATAAAAGCGGGTTAAAAGCTGTGAGCTGCCTGGGGAAGTTAACCTTGCATTACTGCGCAACTGTTTCACCAGGTATCCAGTCTAGCTTACCAAATTCCCAACCAGACTAACATTAATTATAATCTTTTAATAGTCATACGACAACCGGTGATATATATATATAAAAAAAAGTGAATTTAAATAAAAAGAAATAAATCAGTTTATATTTGGAAATTTATTTTAACATTGATCATTGAAATTTCAGCATATTAAACGTGAGTTATAACTGAGCTGGTGCCTTATTTAGGACTGTGAAAATGTGAGTTTGCAATCTTACGGAACACATCAAATATGGAGGCAAGATCGGGAGACTGCGTACAACACTGCATTCATAAAACAACACACAAAGAACGTTGAAACGTATGCAAGAGAAAATTAACCACTACCAACAGATTCAAATTTTCACCCAAAGAAGATACGTTCGTAGCACAATCCTGTCCGTCATGTAATTACCACACACTGGTATACTAAATTCATATTAACTCTGTGAAATCTTCGCGAAAAGAATAGCTGAGGGCTACTTTGATGATTACACCACTTGCTTCACGTGGTCAACTTGGTTTACACAAAGAGTGTAACTCCACAATAATTTTGATAATTAAAATAAATTAGATCGAAAAGCAATTTACAAAAGAAAAACCTCGAACTGGTTACTAACGTCTTACTGTTAACCTGACGGGTCAAACAGTTATATAAGCACGTGGTACTGGTCTCGCAAAGTACACCCCACGTGGGTTGAACATAAAGAAAAGTTGCTATATTGAAAAATATTGTCAAGACGAGACGTTATAATCACACAAGCATTCGCATTTAAGATTGATCTTAGAGTTACTGATCAACACGTGGTTCCACTTTACTCACAAAGTAGTGACAAAGCAACTACCGGAAAATAATCTGAACTTCACACGAGAATTACACTGCGCTGCAATTTAAGGTAACATTAGATATTTTAGAGCTAAACCTGAAATAAAGGTGATTAAATTTTCAATTAGGCTGAACTTAAGAAATCCATTGTCCTGCGGACTTAGCAGACACGCGCTTAGCCGGAGATCTTACCACTTCAGACGCTCGCCCCGGACCGACTGCTTGGTCCCTTCCTGAGGGGTGGCTCACAAATACAAACGGAAGTGGCCAGAGAGGCAGCTTCCTATACCAACATGACAAAGGACGGACAGGACCATACTAAGCATAGAAACCTCTTTGCTTTTAGAAAGCGTAGCTACCTGTTCCGACGTTGGTCCTAGTGTTCTCTAGCAGACAGGCTTGTCTGCTACCCTCAAGCATGCAACTGCAAATACATTTGCTCATTCATCCTCTCACACAGAAGGGAAAGGGGATGACAGTATCTTATCATACACAGTGTATAAAAGAAAGCGGATGTAGGTTCCGTATGAGACTGTGTGACATGAATTACATATAAACTGTGTTTTAAAGTGTAGTAGTGTGACAGATCGTTCTTGTTTATGTGTAAAAGTAACACGTTCCACTACTCAGTCTCCTCCCAGATAGTCAGAAACGCCACAGTAAATCTACAAAGAGGAATTTATGCCGTAAATGACAATAGATTTAAGAAATTAAACATGAAAGGAATCCAACAGAGACCTTTCAATCGTATTTACATTGTCCCATGACCGAATGTGCTATGAATTAACGACAGACCTATTCACCACTCAGTGCTATTTAGAGACGTACAGTACAATACGATGGAGCAATACCGGTACGGCTTCGCAGAACTCACTGACATGCACCTTCTGTACGGAGAAGCACGTTGTAATGCTCTCGCTGCTGAAAGGCTGTTCCGCGAACGATTTCGTAACAGACATCATCCGTCACGACGAGTGTTTATTTCTCTCGATCGACGAATGCAGGAGTCTGGTTCATTGGAAAGAAGAAGCGAGGGACCTGGCTACATTAGGACCACTCAGACACCATATTTTGAAAAGGAGATGCTGGAACGTGTTGCAGCGGACCCCAATTAAAGCACTCGTCGTATTGTACATGAAAGGCGAGTTGCACATACTAGCATGTGGCGAGTACTCCATTAACAACAATTTCACCCATATCACCCACAACGAGTCCAAGCAATGCTTGTGACTGACTTTTCATCATGTGTTGCTTTGTGTTAGTGGTTGCTCGAATAATGGATTGATTGATCTGATTTCCTCCAAATCGCGCTGTTTACTGACGAGACCTCATTTCATAGTGATGGTATATCGTACAGCTGCAATAGCTATGTGTGAGATGAGGAAACCCTTCACGCTCATGTAGAGTCACACCATCAAGTCCGTTTTGCTGTGAATATCTGGGCCGTCATTGTAGGCGACAATCTCATTGGGCCATACCTTCTGCCTGACCGTGTGACTGGCCACCATTACTTGAGTTTCGTGAAAGGGTTCTACCTGAGTTGTTGGAGAACGCAATCGTGGCTGTTCGTGGGAAGATCTTGATACTACATGACGGTGCACAGCCTCATTTCACTGTGGATGTTCACTACCATCTCACAAGGGAGGCCACAACCTTTGGAACGCGGATTTACTGCAAAATTCGTACACGAGGACTACAAAATGTGTACGCAATAGCGCGTACTTCTCAAACGTTACTGAGAACATCGCAAGATAATTTCGATCGTCAAATATATATATCTGTGCGTGGCCATTTTTGCCATGAAACGGCTGTAGCCAAGCTGTGTCGGCACGGTAGCTCAGCGTGTTCTGTCAGAGGGCTAGCTGCCCTCTGTAATAAAAAACTGAGTTAATGGATCAACAACGAACTGAAACGGGTATCTTTCGACGTCCGCCCGGAGTAGATACAACGAACGAAAACGAACAAAATGAGATTAAAAAAAAAGCGTGTTCGGTCAGAGTGTTAGCTACCCTGAAAGAAAGGATCAACGAACAAACTAAACGGGTGTCATCGAACGTCCGTCCTGAACAAATTCAACGAACAATTTAGAACAAAATGTTTTTTTAAAAGAAAGAAAGTGGTTGGCGTTCATTGTAAATTTAATGAAAGTCCATCCGATTACATGTATTTTCCCCATTATATCAATTGTAATATAAATAGTAAAGAAAATGACTGTGATGAAGATAAAAAAAACTGACGAACGGAACTCGATCCAGCGATCCAGCGGCTTGAACGCCAACCACTTTAAAAAAAAAAAAAAAAATTCGTCCTACATTTTTCGTTGAATTTGTAGCAGCGCAGGATGGCACAGATCGAGCATAACGCCCTATATGAGGAAGAGGAAGGACTAGTTTATGGACCCGGAATAGCAGATTTAACGTAAGTTGCATAATATTTCATTTATATGTAGTCAAAACTTCAAACGCGTTTTTCTCGAAATGACCTTTTTTTTTTTATTGCGCGGTATGGCAACTTCAGATGTACTGAACCGATTGACATGATTCTTTGTTTCCGACGAAGCTAACTAAATTGTCTAGGAGTTGTACCACTTTTGTTCCGATCCATCAACTATAAATATTTTCATTTGGCCGACGAAGTCGAAAAATCGGTGAAAAAACCCTATTTTTTTCAAATGGCCGCCATTTTGTTTCCTATGGTCCAAATAACTTAAGCGAGGTACTCTCCTAAATAATCTTATTTACTTTGTTAAGGTCTCAATTTTGATTTCAGACGAGCCGGCTGACCGGTGACATACCGCGCGTGGAGGTCTACATCGAAATTTTGTTTCGTTCCGACGGCACTTCCGCCTTTTCTCTTCGACATTTCCGGTCGAAAAAATTCCAGTTTGTAGAGGAAATATCAATAAACATTTTGACCAAATTTGACATCGATATCTATAACACATCCTAAGAAAAAATTCTCAAAGAACATGCTTTTTTCGGACCATAGATAGTAAACTTCCCCTAAACTTCCCGTCAACAGTGAGATCATTAGACTTTGCTCTAGAAATAGTAATTCATCATCCATGTCCGTGCATGAATAATTATGAAGCTATACCATGGTAAAGTACTCGGAGCTATTGGTTGCGAAACTATTACCTACTCGCCTGTCATTTTGTTACGCCACTAGAAGTTTACCGTTGGAGCTGGTTATTGAGGAACGTGGCGACAGACGATAGGAGGAGGGTGTGCACGGCGCACGAGCCGGATACCCGCCGGCCTTCAGCCGCCTTCTTAGCACTGTGTCACGCCGCGCTATTGCTCCACCAGGAGACCCGCGCGCTCTGCACCAGATTCAATGCAACTCAGCTTGCGAAAGCGCTCTCTAGAAGGGGCAGCCTGCAGCACTACCGTGCTCAATAGCTTTTGCGTGCGCTACAGCGATTCTCCGGAACAGATAACAATTTAGCTTCGTCTGGTCTGTTTCTGAAATCGATTCGTGATTAACCAAGCTCCATGGCTAAGAACACTGGAGAGAAAAATATACTGGTGTCCTGAGCGCCGATTTTATTTACAAAAACTAGCTTCCGCTTAAATATTTTCTCCTCAAACTCGGACATCCATCAGTCCCGTTAAACCCACCATATAAACCATTTTCAACGGAAGGTCTTCCTAGACGAATGTTGATGTTCTTTGTATATCAAAAAAGAGAACTGCACGTATAAATAATTGTAAGTAGGCTGTTTAGGTTTTCTTATTGGTAACGCCACGTAGCGCTCTGTATGAAAAATCACTGGCTGTGCTGTGTTTGTCTCTGGTGTTGTTCCATTGTGTCTAAATGTTGCTGTGTTTGTCTCTGGTGTTGTTCCATTGTGTCTAACTTTTGAAGATTTTGTTCCATTGTGTCTAGCTTTTGAAGATTTTGTTCCATTGTGTCTAACTTTTGAAGCTTTTGTCCCATTTGTTGCATTAATTGTGATAACAATGCACTGGTGTCTGAAACATGTTCCTCAGTGCTATTCGGCAATGCATTTGAACCGCCAATATTCGCATTTTGAAAAGCAGAAAATGTGTCTTGACTTATTTGAGAAAACGGCGAGGACGCAAAACCTGAATCTACAGTATTTGCAAGATTGTGTCCTGTCATTTCGGATTCCTGAGGCAAGCTGTTGCTGACCGAACGATCGATAATACTTCCCTGTTCACTAATTGTTTCACTGCCTACACCATTATTTGCAGCCCGCTCCATTTCCCTATGTATAATTACCAAATTACTACTTTGAACATTAGTTAATCCATTACACTGCTTTCGTCTTCACTGTCATTTCTCAGTTTACTTTGCAGCCTAGTATTACGTTTTTCACACGCCATTATTGTCACAATATTTCACACGACAACACAGAAAAGCACAATTTGAAGAGAAAAATAAGAAAACATATTAACATAGCATTGAAAATAATATCTCGTTAATTGCAAGCGCAGCTGCGAAATACTTGGTGCAAATCTACATGCATGCCACAACTGTTTTACTGTACAAGAATGAAAACTACAACCACAAAGGAAATTCTCTCGACCTACCTACGAATATTCTTCAAAATTTCGAATGACTCTGCTGTGGGTTTGCTCTGTTGTGGCCCATTACCTGTCTGCATGTCGAGAGTCAGCACTGTCTTTCCGTTGGGAGGACAACACTACTTCTTCAAGACTGCATGGAAATCCACTACTTCCGTGTGCATTTTCTCTTACTGCTCAGACTTTGAGAAAAACACTGCAATTTTACTGTTATGAATGATCAGGACTGTCTTTATGGACTGTGAGAAAATTTTAGCTTTTGACCAACATTGTATCAATAAGTGTGTGCATTTGATATCTTTGTTATCGTAATTATGAAAAATGTTATCAAATCATTATTGGCCACTGCCCAAAACAATTTGTAAAATTTTTTGTGGGGAGCATGGGGGCTATGTAAGTAGGCTGTTTAGGTTTTCTTATTGGTAACGCCACGTAGCGCTCTGTATGAAAAATCACTGGCTGTGCTGTGTGCAGTCTGTGGCTAGTTTGCATTATTGTCTGCCATTGTAGTGGTGGGCAGATGGATGTGAACAGCGCGTAGCGTTGAGCAGTTGGAGGTGAGCTGCCAGCAGTGGTGGATGTGGGGAGAGAAATGGCGGAGTTTTGAAATTTGTAAGACTGGATGTCATGAACTGCTATGTATATTATGATTTTTCAACACTATTAAGGTAAATACATTGTTTGTTCTCTATTAAAATCTTTCATTTGCTAACTATGCCTATCCGTAGTTAGTGCCTTCCGTAGTTTGAATCTTTTATTTAGCTGGCAGTAGTGGCGCTCGCTGTGTTGCAGTAGTTCGAGTAACGAAGATTTTTGGTGAGGTAAGTGATTTGTGAAAGGTATAGGTTAATGTTAGTGAGGGCCATTCTTTTGTAGGGATTTTTGAAAGTCAGATTGCGTTGCGCTAAAAAATATTGTGTGTCATTTTAAGAACAGTCATGTATAATTTTTCTAAGGGGACGTTTCATAATGATTCTCTTGTGATCTATGAACAAAGAGTTTACTGAAATAAGGAAGTGCATCAGCAGTGCAGGAGTACGCCATACAGGCCCGAGAATATTCAGGAAACATTCGTCACACGTGTATCGAAAGAGATCTAAAAACGCTCAATTTAAAAGTTAGAACTCATTTTCTGGAACATTAACCTTGGTGAGCTAACAGAAACCAAATGTTCACATGAACAGCTTTTACATGAAATCTCCAGAAAGCTCTCCTTTGATACACCAATCAACCAGCCGTCTCATTGAACCTTGTATCCGCCCCCCGGTAGCTGAGTGGTCAGCACGACAGAATGTCAATCCTAAGGGCCCGGCTTCGATTCCCGGCTGGGTCGGAGATTTTCTCCGCTCAGGGACTGGATGTTGCGTTGTCTTCTTCCTCATCATCTCATCCCCATCGACACGCAAGTCGCCGAAGTGGCATCAAATCGAAAGACTTGCACCCGGCGAAGGGTCTAACCGACAGGAGGTCATAGTCACCCGACATTTACATTTTTATTGAACCTTGGATGCACTAACGTATTCCTCAAGTGTTACGTGTGGTTTCACAGCCTGCGACAATACGAACGCGAGGACTTCCTGTTATCAACACCCGAATCCGACACTCGACATCTTTAGAATTTCACCACAATGAAACTTTTAGTGCGTTTAGGTCTGGAGAACATGGTGGCCAGGGAACTGATAATCTCCACCTGTCACAGGATTTCTTATTTTTGAATCCGATGCTCATCAACACTGAAATGAGTATCTCCATCGTACATGACGTACATTCTTAGTCGCACCCATAAAGCACATCTTCTAACATATGAGGAGGAGAAGCCTTTAAGAAAGTATTATAAGCTCGTCTGTTGAGCCTAGTTGGAACAGCATGAGGGCCTAACAGTCAGCAACAATGCCAGCCCAAACCAAGACAGCATTTTGAATATATTATATACGAAAGAGTTTCAGGTGGTATTCTTCTTTTATACTATGTTCCCATGTATTTCTCTTTATTAACGTAGTATGAAAAATTATATAAAATGAGATTCAATTTGGAAGCAAAGCGCTTCCGGAAATTTCTCCATATTGCATGTTAACTTATCATACACTGCGTAATCAAATGTATCCGGACATCTATTAGTGGACATTAATATGGGGTGTGTCCACCCTTCGCCTTTATGACGGCTGAAACTCTGCCGGGAACACTTTTAATGAGGTGGCTGAATGTCTTTAGAATGGTAGCCCATCCTTCCTCCAGAAACACAAAAGGTAGTGATTCATGATGGACGCTGCGGTGTGGAGCGAAGTCGACCTTCTGACTTACCCCAAAGGTGTTCCATTGGATTCAGGTTGGGAATCTGGGCAAATCACTCTGTTTCAGGAACGTTATTGTCCACAAATGATGCCTCACAGATGCTACTTTATGACGGGCTGCACTGTCGTGCTCATAAAAACAATCTGCGTCTCCAAACTGTTCCCCTATTGTACGAGTTCACGGTACTGTAAAATGTGTTTATATCCATCCATATTTAGCGTTTCCGTAAGCACAATAAGGCGACAACACCCTAATCACGAAAGGCAGCTCCATACCGTAACACCACCCCCTCCGCACTTCAGTGTTGGTACTGCACATGATGGCAACTAAAGTTATCCAGGCATTCGCCAAACATAAATCCTTCCACAATGTATAACGTGACACATCACTCCTAATCACTCGTTTCCAGACATCCACTGTTCAGTGGCGACGCTCTTCGAATCACCTCAAGCGTTGCTTAACACTGACTACAGAAATGTATCTCTCATGAGTAGCTGTTCATAATACACAATTTTTTAAACTCTTTTCGAAGAGTCGTTGTGCTATCTAGACTGTTGGTAGCACTTTTGAACTCACGGGTGAGTCCATCCGCTGATTTCATGCGGTTTTTACAACAATCCTATAGTGGTCGGCATCTCCTTCCGCAGTACAAGAGGTTTGCCCGGTCTCGGTTTAGCTGCGGTTATTCTTTCGCGTTTCCACTTCACAGTCACATCACCAACAGTCGACTTGATCGGCTTTAGAAGAATTTGAATTTTCCTGATTGATTTGTCGCTCAAGTGACATCCAACGACGTGTACAAAGTGAAATCACTTGAGTCCGCCCCGATTGCTGAATGGTTAGTGCGACGGACTCTCATGCCAAGTGCCCGCGTTCGATTCCGGGCTGGGTCGGAATTTTCTTCGCTCACGGACTGGGTGTTGTGTTGTCTTCATCATCATCTCATCCCCATCGACGCGCACGTCACCGAAGTGGCGTCAACTCAAAAGACTTGCGACCAGTCTACCCGACGGGAGGTCCTAGCCACACATTTCCATTTTTTTCAAGCCACTGAGCCCTTCTGACGGACCAATTCTGCTGTCACCGCTTTTCTACCAACAACACAATACCCCTCTTCGCCTCTTATATTGTTGGATCTGCCTCTGTTGACATCCAGTGGTGAATCCGCATTACACAGTGGTATCCGTATACTTCCGATCAAATTGATTACGTGTGAGAAATATGTTGATTAGATTTGGCTGCAGCTCTTCTAACACACTGGATACTAGTGCACCACTTTATTTGATGTAGAACAGTGGTTCCCAACCTTTCTGAGACCATTACCCCTGAGTGTAATCATCTAATCAGATCTTAGCTGGATTTCCCTACCCCTCCCCTTCCTCACCATCCCCGCTCTTAACTATACTTCAAAATGGAAAAGAAATTTCTTTGAAAACTTCTATTTCTAAAATGATGGAAGGTAACTGATATTTAGTTTTTGTTCGTGTTTTATTAAATCACGAACTAATGAGACAATGAGACAATTGGTACTGCTTATTTCTAACGATCTTTTATAACGAATGATGAAGCAATTCTCAGTGCATCCCTAGTGCTGTCTACGACTCCATCTCAGAAAAAAAGCTAAATCGAGGGTAGGCACTTGTTAAAAAACATGCTTCCTCTGCACCGCTCCTCTGTCTAACGTCACTTGCTTTAGCCGTGCCCCGCACTCCCATTTTAAATTAACGAAGTTAAGGGGTGTGCGCTACACTTATTGTTTGTACATCACTTGACTTCTGGACTCCTTACTTCTAAACTGTCAAAAATTGGAAGACTTCAGGCCACCAATTCTTTGCACCCCAACACTGTCATTAATAATAATAATAATAATAATAATAATACAAAGTAGGCCAAACAGTAATGTAGTAGCCATTCAATAGTTACTGCTGTGTTGTACTGCCAAATGGTTCGTTTATCTGCTGCGAAGTGAATAATGAAACAAAATCTGGTTCATCGTGGGAACTACCTACAACTTCGAGAAAGCATTTTCATGAGATATTTTAGCTTACGTGACATATACATCTCAGTTTATCATTGATGCTTTGTACAAAGTACCAAGTTTGTGTGTAGTTGATGGACTGTACGAAGAAGATGTTCATATCATAGTTTCACAACCTCTAACATAGAACTTTGTCGCGTTAATTCTGGTGTTTGAAAAAACGTCATTAACATTTTACATCTTTATTCTTCATGTGTTCATATTTGCAGCTCTCTGCCACTAAAGGGCTGCAAATTGTAGAGTGTAACATGGCGGTGTGTAGCGTAACTGTATCACTGGGTGAGAAGCAGAGTACTGTAATCGAGTTTCGAATCAGAAGATTTCCTCCACAGATAGAGCATCCACTCTGTCAGCATGACAGTGCCAGACCACACAAGAGCAGCGCAATATCTGCAAAAATCCAACGCCTTGCGTTCACTGTCATAGATCATCCTCCATACAGTCTCAACTCTGCTCCATACCATTTTCATGTGTTCCCAAAACTTAGAGAAAACCTTCAAAGACTTCACTTTGACGGTGGTGAGGCGGTGAAAACAAAGGTGATGCCGCGCGAGGTAGCCGCGCGGCCTTAGGCGCCTTGCGACTGTCAGTGCAACTTCGAGTCATGCTAGTGTGTGTGTGTGTGTGTGTGTGTGTGTGTGTGTGTGTGTGTGTGTGTTGTCCATAGCGTAAGTTAGTTTAAGACAGATTAAGTAGTGTGTAGGCTTAGGGACAGATTACCTCAGCAGTTTGGTCCCAAAAGACCTTACCACAAATTTCAATATTCAGAAGTGATGTTGTGGTCGCATCAAAAATTCAAATGCTGTACAGTGATGGTATTAACAAAATGGTGTCTCGTTAACAGAAATGTGTTCGCCAGCAGGGTGACTATATTGAGAAATAAATATGTAGACATGAAGAATAAAGATGTATACTGTTAATAACGTTTACTTAATTTAAAAAGCTTTAAAATTTTCACATAGAAATTTAACAGGGATTACTTTTCAGCACGCTCTCGTCATTAGTATTAAAGGCTTATGACATAGTGATAATAGTAGTACTCTTTTAAAAATAATTTCGTTTCGTTATTGCAACACAACAGAACCCTTTACTTACTAAAAACTCCTCCCGAACAGGCCATGAAGGTCCAACAGTACTGACCGGCCGCCGTGTCATCCTCAGCTCATAGGCATCACTGGATGCGGATGTGGAGAGGCATGTGGTCAGTACAACGCTCTCCCGGCCGTATGTCAGTTTCCGAGACCGGAGCCGCTACTTCTCAATCAAGTAGCTCCTCAGTTTGCCTCACAAGGGCTGAGTGCACCCCGCTTGCCAACAGCGCTCAGCAGGCAGGATGGTCACCCACCCAAGTGCTAGCCAGCCCGACAGCGCTTACCTTCGCTGATCTGACGAGAACCGGTGTTACCACTACGGCAAGGCCGTTGACCCCTTTACTTACTACCCCTCAGAAAATTTTATTTTACCTGTCCCCAGGTTAGCAACCAGGGCTCTATAACGTGACAGGTTGCTTTATAGCTACTCTGTGTCTAACACTAACAAAACAATGAGTGAAACTGATGCGTAATCAAAGTGAGATTTATCCATTACGTCATGCCAAACACCCATAAGACTAGAAGAGGCGTTATTACGACTTTTTAATTTAATTTCTTTATTTATATGAGCTCCTAGGAGTATTGACTTTCTTTGAAACTATTACGGCACTAGGAAAGTCAGTGGCAACTGCTATACAGTTTTTGTGTTACAAGCTTGTCCCAGGAATCATGTAATATTTCAGGTGCAGGTAGCTACATAAAAAGACGTAGAAATATTTAAATTTTGTCTATTTTTTCACAGGTATTGCGTAAAATTTTTCCGTTCATCCAATCTGTCCGTATCTACTTTCTTGTCTTGATGATATAAGTATTAAGACCCCAAATTTTCTTAAAAAAACATTCCCCATAGAGTAATTACGTTATACTCGTAGCGATCTCGTCTTGTACATTTTTTTAGAATAAAGGTTTTCCATTCATTTGATAACATTTGAATACTTACCCATTTACTTACGTTATACTAAGCGAAAAACTTTGTGTTACCACTGTTCGTGGGAAATATTCTTACTGATGGCTTTGTCTCACCATTAACTTCTAATGTTATTCGCACGCAATGTTCCACTAATACTTTAAGTTCTCATCATTGTACCCCTGCAGTGTTACGCTTCATCACGAAACCTACTTTTACGCAGTCCGCGTATTCAGAACGAGATTTTCACCTTGCAGCGGAGTGTGCTCTGATTTGAAATTTATTGACAGATTAACACTGTGTGCCGCATCGAGACTCGAACTTGGGACGGTAGAGCACATGCCCGCGAAGTGAAAGGTCCGAAATTTGAGTCTCGGTCCGGCACACAGTTTTAATCCGCCAGGAAGTTTCAGTGCGCATATTCTTCTTATAAATCTACACAACTGGCTCATTATACTTGTGTATCAGCCTATTGTTTAATTTGTTCACTTACAGTACGTGTACAGTGCCCATCTCCCTGCACGCTCAGTTAAATTATTGGTATAAGGCAAGGGAAGTGCTTTACTTACTCCTATAAATAGATAGCATTAGATACAGTAGCTTTGATCCATATACAGAGCGAAAATTTTCGGTACCGACGAATGTAATGCATCACAAATCATATGGTTCCTTAACAACATAATCTCTTATTTGAAATTCTTACTACTCGTTTCCATGGTACTCCGTGCGTAAGTCACGTTCTTGGTGGACGTTTCATCAACTCTACACAAGAAGCCCCCTGGTGCTGTTTCATCTTTTTCCTGCGATGGCAAGCCAGGATGGTCTCAACCCTCTTTTTTATATTGGTTTGCTGCCTTAGTTTCTTAAACTGTCTTTGTAAGCCGAGTGGCTTTCGCTGGCACCGCCCCATCTACATGGGTGAGTAGCTTTCGCGGTTGGTCGATAGATGACACGGCAGATGTCATTCATCACCTACTGTCTTCTCTGCAGCTTGCTTGAGCATGGCTAGCTAAAGGTGGCTGCAAATTCATGTTCTTATTTACCCCGTCAAGTACCATGAATGTTGGAGGGCCCTTACGTAAGTCTTAGTAATATGCCTTCATGTTACGCTGAGTAGGAAAATGTACTACCTGCCTCTGGACGCGCCCTAATCCGACACGTCTTATGTGATTTGTACGAAGGAAGCAGCTGAACTGTTTCATAATAAAGCTCATATAGATGTTCTCCACATTATTGTCAGAGCATTTTGCAAGAAGAACGTCGACTCTCTTCCAATGCTTCCCCACTTACGAGGGTTTGTGATAAAGTTTTGATTATTGCCACCAAAAGCAAAGTTACGTAATAATTTTTTTGTTTTGTTTTCAGATTTATGTCGAAGCAGTATCGCCATAGCACGTTGTTAAAGGAACCAAGACAAAACGGCACAGACGTACTGTAGTATTTTGCTAGTGGAGTATTTTGTGGTTATTCGTTTTCTGCAGTTGGAGGGGAGCGATGCTGACACAATCCGTGCTGAGTTGGTAGAAGTGCACGGCAACAATGCACCATTATATGGTACATTGGTTAGGCGGCGTAGACGCTTCCAGTGTATTCAGAAATGTCTGAATGACGAAGAATGAAGTTGTAGACAATCTCTGCCTGAAGAAAAAGAAATCACAAGAGAAATGGTGAAGACCAGTGAACCGAAATCGAGGTGATAGTGGAAAAGGCGAAAAATCAGTAACGGTGTTACACTTGCTGCTTATTTAGGGTACCCCGCCGCGGTCGCAGGTTCGAATCCTGCCTCGGGCATGGATGTGTGTGATGTCCTTAGGTTAGTTAGGTTTAAGTAGTTCTAAGTTCTAGGGGACTGATTACCTCAGATGTTAAGTCCCATAGTGCTCAGAGCCATTTCAACCATTTAGGGTACCAAATTTTCCTTCATCTCCGTATCCTCCTGACACGAAAAAAAATCATTCTATGGCGGGCGTTTCCAGACAGACGATGAGATTGTTTTTGATGTGGTACTTCTCTTGAATGGCCAAAGTATAGTCTTGTATAACCAAGGTCTCTGCCAAGGTATTCATCCTTAGGAAAAATGATTCGGATTGAAGAATGTGCATGTAAAGACGTACGTAAAGAAGGCCTAACACCATCACCAAGTTTCGTGGTCACAGCCTGAATTTTCGAACTAGTAATTAAAACTTTTTGACCATCTGTAGCCCTTCTAACGCTCGTTGTCATGTTACACTGTGCGTTAGCGACTTTCTTCGTAGGTTTTGTTCGCCTACACTGGTGTACAATCAGAACAATAGAATCTCTGCAACATTTTCATGTGAAATAACCGACACCATACAGCAGAAAGCCCTCCTCTCCGTTTGTGAGGGCTTAACACATTTTCAGCCACGTTAGACGACGTTAACATAACAATCAAAGTAAATATGCACTGTTTGACATCTTATGTGCTCCATTTATCGGATGTTTTACGAAAATTTTCACTACACACACTAATAACTTTTACACAAGCATATACAGAGTGTCAATTCCACTGATAAATTCGAAGCACATAAAACATAATGGAGCAAGATGCTTTATAACAACCGACATACATTTTTTAAAAATTGTTTCAACATAAGAAAGTAGAAGGTTCTGCTGAAAAGTAATGATTGCTAATTTTTAGGTGAAAAATGTTATAGCTTTTCAAACAAAACACACGTTATTAACATTCTGCATCATTATTCTTCATGTCTACATATCTATTCCTCAACATAGTCACCCTGGCGACGAACATATTTCTCCCAACGAGAGACTAGTTTGTTGATATCGTCACTGTAGAATGTTTGAATTCTTTGATCGAGCCGCAACTTCACTCCTGCTTGCACCGCTTCACCACAATCTAAGTGAAGTCTTCGAAGGTGTTTTTTAAGTTTTAGAAGCAGATGAAAATCAAATGGGGCCAAGTTGGGACTGTATGAAGGATGATTGATGACAGTGAACACAGGGCGTCTGGTTGCTGCAGATGTCGCAGTGCTCGTTTGTGATCTGGAAAATTTTGGAAATTTGTGGTAAGTTCCTATGGGACCAAAATACTGAGGTCATCGGTCCCTAGGCTTACACACTACTTAATCTGACTCTCCTGCGAAACCTGCAGAGTGAAAATCTCATTCTGGAAACATGCTTTATTCATATTCTGACTCTCCTGCGAAACCTGCAGAGTGAAAATCTCATTCTGGAAACATGCTTTATTCATATTCGTTGGCAGTTCTACTATAATCCAAGAAAGGGTAACTCCATCTCTAATTTCAGAGTCTGAGTGATGGCAACTTTTTCAGCACGTGAGCATGTAAACAGTGGTTAGTGCCAGAAACATGGCTGCCAGTAGTAGTAGAGTGTGTGGTGTTCGTGTCGCGAATATGCTTACCATGAAAGATTTATAACAACAACAGGATAATGAGGATTACGAACGCAAATGGACTTCAAAATTTGTTGAGAATCCCGTAAATGTGAATAACTCCTTATGTAAGTAAACCATCTTAAGCTGTCTCCCTTACCATTGTTAACGCGAATTTACGTGACAGTGAAGTGGCAGAATTGTTAAGGGATATCCTTAATATCATAGACAACTTTTTGTGGTTGTTGTACTTCATTATTCCGAATCCTGGTAATGCAAATCTTGGCATCACAAACTGAAACAATTCGGACCTTCTAAATTTGTATGTCTGGTAAATTCCATAGTAATGTTTCGTAACTCACCCAGCAAATAAGCAGTAAGTCAATGGAAACTCATATGACGTGCACTCAAGTTTTCCAAGTAAATAGTTTTGAGTACCCACCGATGTGATTTTAAGAATAAAATTGTGGATACAATTGAAAATTTTAAAAATGTCATTACTATATAAATAAATATTTGAAAACAATAACGTATCCAAATAAAATAATTACAGTGGACATACTTCAAATACATACTAAGACAAAAAAAGGAAACACTACGAAGGAATTATCTGAATGAGACGTAAATCGGTATATGTGTTATACACGCACAGACAAACAAATGATTGCAGTTTCAAAAAAAGTTGGATGATTTATTCAACAGAAAGAGCTTCACAGTTTGAGCAAGCAGTTATTCGGTTTGGTATTGATTGACAGAGATGTTGGATATCCTCCAGTGTTAAATTAGGTCTAATTGACGCATTAGATCGCCAAAATTCCGAGCTGATTGGAGGCCCCCGCCCATAATGCTCCAAACGTTCTCAATTAGACAGAGATCTGGTTACTTTGTAGTCCAAGTTAGGGTTTGGCAAGCACGAAGACAAATCGTAGAAACACTTGCCATGTGCTGGCGGGCATTATCTTGCTGAAACGTAACATTATGAGGGCTTGCCATGAAAGGTAACAAAACGGGGCGTAGAATATCGCCGACGTACTGCTGTTCGCTAAGGGTGCCTCGGATAACAACCAAAGGTACCCTGCTATGAAATGAAATGACACCCCAGAGCATCACACTTGGTTGTCGGGCCGTACGATGGCCGACAATCGCGTTGGTATCTCACCACCGTCCAGGGCTTCTCCAGTCATGTATTCGGCTTGTAATCTCACTGACTGGAATAGAAATGTGTTCAGTGGTGAGACCCGCTTCAAACTGAGACCCGATGACAAGCTAAGGTATCTTGAGACTCCCGGACAGCAGTGGGATACCACTTGACGACTGGCAACGAAGAGTGATGATCTGGAATGCCATTTCATTTCATACCAAGACGATTTTGGCTGTGATCCGCGTCACCCTAACACCATAGCGGACGTCGATAATATTCTATGGCTTATTTTATTGTCCTTCAAGCCAAGTCATCCTGGGTGTACATTTCAACAAGATCACGCCAGCCCGTACACGACGAGAGTTTCTACTGCTTGCCAAACCCTGCATCCGCCAGTAAGGTCGCCGGATCTCGCCTAGCATTATGGGTAGGGCCCTCCAACCATCTCGGGATTTTGAGGATCAAATGCGCCAGTTTTGACAGAATTTGCCACTATATCCCTCAGGAGGACATCGAACAACTCTATCAGTCAAAGCCAAGCCGAATAATTGCTGCCATAAGGGCCACAGGTGGACCAACGCGTTATGGACTTTCTCAATTTGTGAAGACCTTACTCTTGAACAAATCATTCAGTTTTTCTCAATCATTTGTCTGTTTTTACATATACAGGGCGAGTCAAAAGTCCTTGGACACCTTCATAAGTTGGAAGATTAAAGGGAAAATTGAAATGTGATGATGGGAAGATAGGTTTGACGTGGGGCCGCAACTTTTGGAGTGAATGTCATTCATGGCCGCCATCTTGAAATCCGCCATTTTTGATTCAATTCATTTTTTTTTAAATGGGAAGGGGGGTGTATGACACATCAAGTAACCCTCGCTTGAGCTCTGGAATTGAGTGGTATAATTTGTTTTTGTCTACCTTGTACAGTTTAGAAGTTATTAATGTGATTGCGGCGACTACAGTTGTGCATTGCACGGGATGGACAACACGTAGAACGTGTGCTGTAGCATTCGGTATGAAGGTAATTTCCCAACTTTCAACATTAATAACCTCTAAACTGTACAAGATAGACGATAACAAATTACACCACTAAATTCCAGAGCTCAAACGAGTGTTATTTGATATGTCATACACCCCCCTTCCCATTTAAAAATAATAGCTTGAATCCAAAATGGCGAATTTCAAGATGGCGGTCATGAATGACATTCACTTCAAAAGTTGCGGCCCCACCTCAAACCATGTTAACATCATCACATTTCAATTTTCCCTTCAATCTTCCAACTTATGAAGGTGTCCGAGGACTTTTGACTCGCCCTGTACATTACATATGCCGATTTCCGTCCCATACGCAAAAGTCTTTCGCGGTGCGTCATTTCTTTTGTCTTAGAGTGAGTCTTATTTATGAGATGTTTTGAAACATTACCGTGCAATTTCTAGAAACGACCAACCTGTCCCTAACCGTAGGTTACAGCCTGGTGTCTTCAAATAACATGAGCATAGTACAGCGAGAAACGAATCGATGCGGAATGAGGGAAGACGGCAGTGTACGTAACGCGTGTGCAGCAAGTGCAGGCCCGCGGCCTTCGACTCGCTCTCACTGACGCAATATGCCAGGCTGCAGGCTGCAGACGCAAGCCAACGCCCTGCCCACGACTCTGACGCTGCCAGCCTGCGTCGGAGGTCGTTACGCTCGAGTAAGACCCTGCCACCTGGTCGAGGTTGCGGCGCCAAATGGCTGGTTCTCCACTCTGCAATTACTTGCGTGTCCGACTTTGAACTTGAACGTCTCGCGGACGGGCCTTCAGCTCTATTGTTCGGTCCAGCTGTCTACAAATCGTGAAGGAAACTTTTTTACAGGTTGCGCGATTCTGCCTCCAGAGGTGGGAATAGTATCGATGTAGAGAATAATAACTTTGAAACTTCCTTGCGAATTAAAACAGTGTGCCAGGCCAGGATCCGAACACGAAACCTGTGCCTTTCTCGAGAAATGCTATACCGGCTGAATTATCAGGCACGACTACTCTCTACTTCTTCCTCCTCGCCGCCCCCCCCCCCCCCCAATCACCCTTCTGTCCACGTTCAGCACACACTTTTAATCTGCGAGGGAGTTTCAAATCAGTGCACATTCCGCTACAACGTGGAATAATAAGTTCGTAGCAAAACACAAACATGTCTTTAATCTACAGGGTGATCAAAAAGTCAGTATAAATATGAAAACTTAATAAACCACGGAATAACGTAGATAGAGAGGTAAAAATTGACACACATGCTTGGAATGACATGGAGTTTTATTAGAACAAAAAAAAATTCACAAAATGTCCGAGAGATGCACGTCGTTTTGTGATGATCGTGTGCTCAGCCGCCATTTTCGTCGTGCTTGGCCTCCCAGGTCCCCAGACCTCAGTCCGTGCGATTATTGGCTTTGGGGTTAACTGAAGTCGCAAGTGTATCGTGATCGACCGACATCTCTGAAAGACAACATCCGACGCCAATGCCTCACCATTACTTCGGACGTGTTTTACAGTGCTGTTCACAACATTATTCCTCGACTACAGCTATTGTTGAGGAATGATAGTGGACATATTGAGTATTTCCTGTAAAGAAGATCATCTTTGCTTTGTCTTACTTTGTTATGCTGATTATTGCTACTCTGGTCAGATGAAGCGCCATCTGTCAGACATTTTTTGAACTTTTGTATTTTTCTTTTTGGTTCTAATAAAACCCCATGTCATTCCAAGCATGAGTGTCAATTTGTACCTCTCTATCTACATTATTCCGTGATTTATTCAGTTTTCAAATTTATACTGACTTTTTGATCACCCGGTACATAAGTTTAACATTATTTTGAGACCCATTTTTGCCATGCAGGCGGTTAAGAGCTAGTTCGTGTGTGAGAGACCAGATTAAGTTCCCTGGAATCTCAGCGAGGGAGATGAGCTCGCGTCCAGGATGAGCGAGTTGTTTTCAGCAACTCACCTCTTATCAAATGGTTCAAATGGCTCTGAGCACTATGCGACTTAACTTCTGAGGTCATCAGTCGCCTAGAACTTAGAACTATATAAACCTAATTAACCTAAGTACGTCACACACATCTATGTCCGAGGCAGGATTCGAACCTGCGACCGTAGCGGTCGCGCGGTTCGAGACTGAAGCGCCTAGAACCGCTCGGCCACACCGGCCGGCCACCTCTTATCCTTTTTATTTCATTTCTGAGTTCACACATACCATCTACTTATAACTCCTTTTCCAACTCACTGATACTGAAATCCATAACATATTTAAAATAACCCATACTATTACTGTGATTCAGGATGTTGTGCTGATTTGGTGTGATATCCTTCCATTCTAGAGGTCCTTTTTGTGTAAGAAGCTTTAATGCGGTAATGCTGTGCATTTTTGAAATTAACGATGATTCCCTCCTGTCACTTCCGGTGTAGAAAATTAATCTCCTTTCGAGGCTTCAGGTTTGCCTTTTCGCAATGTTACCGAGCATATGGTGCTGTGGTAAATGGGTTGAAATACAGTCGTATTCGGGAGGAGACCGTTCTTATACAGGGTGTTACAAAAAGGTACGGCCAAACTTTCAGGAAACATTCCTCACACACAAAGAAAGAAAATATGTTATGTGGACATGTGTCCGGAAACGCTTACTTTCCATGTTAGAGCTCATTTTATTACTTCTCTTCAAATCACATTAATCATGGAATGGAAACACACAGCAACAGAACGTACCAGTGTGACTTCAAACACTTTGTTACAGGAAATGTTCAAAATGTCCTCCGTTAGCGAGGATACATGCGTCCACCCTCCGTCGCATGGAATCCCTGATGCGCTGATGCAGCCCTGGAGAATGGCGTATTGTATCACAACCATCCGCAATACGAGCACGAAGAGTCTCTACATTTGGTACCGGGGTTGAGTAGACAAGAGCTTTCAAATGCCGCCATAAATGAAAGTCAAGAGGGTTGAGGTCAGGAGAGCGTGGAGGCCATGGAATTGGTCCGCCTCTACCAATCCATCGGTCACCGAATCTGTTGTTGAGAAGCGTACGAACACTTCGACTGAAATGTGCAGGAGCTCCATCGTGCATGAACCACATGTTGTGTCGTACTTGTAAAGGCACATCTTCTAGCAGCACAGGTAGAGTATCCCGTATGAAATCATGATAACGTGCTCCATTGAGCGTAGGTGGAAGAACATGGGGCCCAATCAAGACATCACCAACAATGCCTGCCCAAACGTTCACAGAAAATCTGTGTTGATGACGTGATTGCACAATTGCGTGCGGATTCTCGTCAGCCCACACATGTTGATTGTGAAAATCGAGGAAGTACAGTACATACTGACGAAACTAAAATGAGCTCTAACATGGAAATTAAGCGTTTCCGGACACATGTCCACATAACATCTTTTCTTTATTTGTGTGTGAGGACTGTTTCCTGAAAGTTTGTCCGTACCTTTTTGTAACACCCTGTATAGTCGAACTTCTCTAGTGCCACGGTGCGTCCTCGAAGACGAAGGCCAATTTAATACCTTCTTCTTTTAAAATACCTACTTTTGCTGAGTTTCTAATGTTTTCGACGTCGACTCGGCGTTAAATTCTAGGCTAGCTTCCTTTCCCAGGGCTCATGTTTGGTACAGAGGTGCTGCGTCTCATCCTACAATCTATCTGTACGGTTCCAAAAACAGAGTCATTTACGCCTTGCAGTCTATCGAGAGATATCTAACTATCTTTTTCTTCCAGTCACTTACACAAGACAAATTACTATCTATGTTAATCACGCATCTGCAGCTACAATAACAACTCCGGCAGTATTTCTTAAATGTGTCATAGTTTCTAGCACTTTATCAGCGTAGCCTTCCAATAAGGCGACATTTGTAAGTCATTACATTCTCTTCAGGATAGGACTGTTTATTGACAAGATGGTTTCTGGTCGAGGAAAAAAGAAGAAGTAGTAAAACTCGGTACTTCATTTATTTGATAAAATGTCCTCGGAAAGTTAAGGTTCTCTACATGTTAACGTTATCTCTGTACTATTAGCTTACCTAAGACATTGTGTTTGCGCTCTATGTGAATCGTTAAAGGTCTAGCTGACAAAAAGCACATGAACGGAATAGCTGAAACTGAATGGCTTACTAGTATTCGGATTTTGTATACTTAATTTAATTTTTCAATTTATAGGTAAAATACCAACTTTACAAAAGGTCGTGTAAGTTAATAGTGGCATGTAATGTGGTTCTGTAGATAGAGATGTCGATAATACGTATATGTCAATCCATTGTAAGGAACAGAGTTGAAAGCTATCGACGCACAGAGAAAGGCTATGTCCGAGACCTCGCCTTAGCCGGTAAGAACTCCTCACCGTCAAATGTCAGTCTGACTTTCACCTGGGGAAAACCCGTTTCCTCAGGCGACCGAACGCCTACCAGCTCAGCGAACCTTCACTTACCGATGAGCTTGCAAGGTAGAACAGGTGTGTTTCGAAGATCTGCTCAAGCTCTACTTCAGTCTTTTCTGTTAATAACTTCCACAGCAAACAGATGAATCACACACAACTGACATAATAGGAATACAGCGACACAGGATACAGTCTGAAGGACGGTGTTAAAGGTCTCCAAAGTACGTACATTGCCCCCTTTTCCAGGTTTTCAATTTTTTTCTTATTTTAGCCGCTTCCTTCCAACAAAAAAGCATATCCAGACGATAAGTGCTGAAAGAGCTTTATCAGGAAGTAGATGTGTAAAATAGTTATCCATCTTTTTTAGAGTGAAATACTGGAAATTAAGATGTTATCAAACGAAGATATCTTTCCAAATAAATGAATAAACTAGAGCCAGTATTTAGCTAACCCACGCATAGCTGCAGTATGTGCAATATTTTTGGTTAAATACCTAAAAAATAACCACAGTAACAACAGCTTCGTTGGTATCGAAATAATCACGTTAAATGTAACAACAGCAAAGAGTAAATAATTACACACAGTTCTTGGGATAGCGGTTGTAATTTCCAAAATAAGATAAAATGACTCGCAACGCCATCTTAACAGGGTTGTGTTTCTACCTCATGAAAATACTTTGAAAGGAAATTAGGCCTATGGAGGAAAAGGAATTAGGCCTATGGAGAAACATGCACGCATTTACAGCCTCATGAGAAGCAAAATTCGTTGCCGTCTAATTTGAAACAGTGATTGAATGAATAAACGAAATTGCCTTACAAAATAGTTTGTTAACAGATGAAACGTGTAAAGTCATAGTGGAAGATTGAACAACAAATGAAGGAGCGGGATCAGTTTTCGCCAGCTTAGAGAGAAACGATAACTGCAGTTAGGACTCGTTTACTCATTTCATTACAATATTTCTATTTGTTTTCAAAATATGGAAGCAGTTGACAGAGGATAGTCGCACTATTATAGTTGAGTTTCGGAACTAAATTGTACTAACAAAGTAACAAGTGCATAGTTTACCAGCTCTATTTCTGTGATATCGTCTGCTTAATGAAAACTGCGAAGCTAGTGCAAACCAGTCCTGTTGTACTCAGGTTGGGCACTAAATACACAGATACTTAGTGCATCAAAAAATCCTCTTGACACACGAGACGTGCTGAAAGGGTACGTCTATGCAGCACGAGGCGTGCTGAAAAGTAATGTGAAAACTCTTAAAGTCATGCAAATAAAACAAACATTAGAAACATTACGTCTTTATCCTTCATATTTACATACTGGAACCCCATGTCGCTAGTGAGCTCCGAATTGTTGCGCGCAACATGGTGGTTTGTAACCTAACTACGTTTCGAATTTGAAGAGTTCGTCCACAGTTGAAGCACGCTCTCCTTCGCTATGACGATAACAGACCACACACGAGCGCTGCAACATCTGAAACAATCTGACGCCTTGGGAACACTGACATCGATTACCCTCCAAACAGTCCTGACTTGGCCCCATCCGATTTTGAAGTGTTTAAAAACTTAAAGAACTTCTTCGAGGACTTCACTTTGATAGCGATGATGCGGCGCGAGCAGAGATGGGGTCGTGCCTCAGTCAACACAATGAAACATTCTACAGTGATAGTATCAACAAAGTGGTCCCTCGTTAGCGAAACTTGTTCGTCGTCTGAGTGACTATGTTGAGAAATAAACATGTAGACATGAAGAATAAGGATGAGTAATATTAATAACGTATGTTTTATCTAAAACGTTTCAGGAGTTTACAAATAAAAAATTTTGAGGCACTTCTTTTCAGCACACTCTCGTATATCTCCGAGGTAACTATGAGCGCTTAAAAATATCTAAGAAGCTGAGACACCTATTGCAATCATTGATCTTGTGACGGCTGCTCTCATTGTATGAGTATTTGGTATATGCAGCAAAATTTGGTCAAGACGCCAGTGCACTGCATAAGTAAACTAAAAATATAATGACTTAACAGACACAATCGAATATTTGTCTTACAATGGATTGTCACAGAAAGTGCAGGAAATCTCAGAAAAATATAGTTTCTGGAAAAAGAAATGAAGCTCCCAGAAAGGGAGGAGGAAACGAAATAAAAGTTAAGGGGGTATGTGATGTTCTTTCAGTGACTACAAAATGAGTCATATTTAAGAACAACTTGTTAATATAAGCTCACTTGTCAATATAATGTTGTACCAATCCTGAGCTGTATGTATACACTGAATCGGTTTGGAAGGGTATAATAAAACTTTTGGATCCTCTCATATGACGTGGAGGTCCACAATTGTTGCCAACACACAGGACGGTAACCTCGTAGTCCGGCTGCTGCCAGTCTCGGACCAGATGCAAGATGATACAGATTGTGGCATGGAGTTCATTACTTCTTCTCGGGTGGTAGACGCAAGTATGATGTGGTAACGATGTTCTTGGTGTACGATATGGCCATTTTCCCTTCTGGCAGTCAGTCGTAATCGACCGGAACTTTGACGGTGAGTATACCTGTCTTCTCATTCCGATGCGATCCAAAATCAGGCCTCTCTCACATTGGGATGCCCCACAAATCCGGATACTGCACGATTCCACCAGTCGACTACATGGAGGCTCACAATGTGGCCCCTTTAAAACTCTCGCATTTACTGATGATGCTGTCTCAAAAGAGTACGTGGCATCTCCGTGCCCTTCACAGTGATTACTGAACATCTGACGCTGTTCCTGCCCCTTACGTGTCGTACGAGGTCAAATGACAACTCTATACACGATCAACACAAATGTAGTCTGGTGGCCGTTCTATCGTTCACAGATAATTGGAACTCTAATTGTTTACATACTTGAAGATGCTGTGTACATGTACGAAGTTCCATTGACATTCGACCATGCCTTTTGAGATGCTTAACCTTTTTCGTCAGGTACTCTATAAACTAAAAATAATAAATCCAAACGAACAAGACAGTTTGTCGTTTCAAACTCATAAGTGGTTGTGCCATCTGCAAAATATGCATCAAAAATATTTACTTTGGCCAACTTAGAAGCGTTTCTACATGACGTGAACACCGACGTAAGCCAAAGGTTCAGCGAATAGAGAAACATTGTCAGCTCAGATGGTTCAAATGGCTCTAAGCACAATGGGACTTAACATCTGAGGTCATCAGTCCCCTAGACTTAGAACTACTTAAACCTAACTAACCTAAGGACATCACACACATTCATGCCCGAGGCAGGATTCGAACCTGCGACCGTTTCAGCAGCGCAGTTCCGGACTGAAGCGCCTAGAAACGCTCAGCCACAACGGCCGGCTCATTGTCAGCTAATGACAGCATTTTTATCTTCTCCCCGTGATTTACTACCCTTGGCCAAATACACGGCCCAGTCACATTGATGTAACCATCACCTACGTTAGACGTCAACGTACAATAACAACTCACAGGTCAGGTTCAAATGGCTCTAAGCACTATGGGACTAAACATCTGAGGTCATCAGTCCCCTAGGACTTAGAACTACTTAAACCTAACTAACCTAAGGACATCACACACATCCATGCCCGAGGCAGGATTCGAACCTGCGACTGTAGCAACAGAGCGGTTCCGGACTGAAGAGCCTAGAACCGCTCAGGCACAGCGGCCGGCGGCAACTCACAGGCGGTAAGTGGCAGCACTAGCAGTGGAAGTTACACAAAGTGTGTTGAGGGGACGCGGAAAGCAGTGCAGTCGTTGTCCTAATTCCAAAACGGAGCGGTTTATCTGACGTCCAAAGGGACATGATCATTGGCTTTAGGATCAAGGATAGAAGCACTTCCGAAACGGCTAAGTTTGTAGCCTGTTCGTGTGCCGCCGTGATTGAAGTATACCGAGCATGGCAAAATGGCGCTATCCAAAACCGGCGCCGAGGCAGTTGTGGTGCACTACGGGTCACAGATGGTAGATGTAAACAACGGCTGTGGATAAGTGTATGGGCGGATAGAAGTACCACAGCTGAACAATTGGCAGCCCAGATGAGCCAAGGGGCTACCAACAGTGTCTCCTCAACAACCGTTCAGTGAGCATTGCTGCTTATGGATCTGGGTCATGCACTTATGCACCTATGCTGACTGCTGTTCAGCGACGACGAAGACAGGAACTGACATGCAAATACCGTAACTGGACGTCCACTGAGTAGCGAAAAGTGGTCTTTTCAGATGGATTACGTTTTATCCTGTATGAGATACATGGCCGTTGGCGTGTCAGGTGTGAAACGTCATGACCTGGGGAATGTTTTCGTGGAATTCCATGGGTGATGCCGTCATTCTGTTAAGCACACTGGATCAACAAAAGTATATATCTATCTTTGGGGACCATCTTCTCCCTAAATATGGTTTATATTTTCTCAGCGCTCTGTGATTTATCAGCAGTTCAATGCAACATGTCACACAGTTCGCTGTGTACTTGTATTGTTTGAAGAGCACTAGTATGAGTTTACCATACTTCCTCGGCCACCAAACACTAGTGTTTTAAATCCAATCGGGAATCTGTGGGAACACTTCGATTGCCGGCCTCTGTGGCCGAGCGGTTCTAGGCGCTTCAGTCCGGAACTGTGCTGCTGCTACGGTCGCAGGTTCGAATCCTGCCTCGAGCATGGATGTGTGTGCTGTCCTTAGGTTAGTTAGGTTTAAGTAGTTCTAAGTCCAAGGGACTGATGACCTCAGATGTTAAGTCCCATAGTGCTAAGAGCCATTTGAATTTGAACACTTTGATTGATTGCCATGGATCCTCAACCGAGAAACTTAGTGCACTGGAGTCGGCATGGCGCCATGCCCCTGCGATATCTCCCAGAACCTCATTGACTCTCTTCCTGTACTTCTCGCAGTAGTGCGAGTTGCAAAAGGTGGTTCTTCAAATTTTTGACAGGTGGTCACATTAATGTGACTGGACACTGTACATCCTGACTGTTTGGTGGATGATAAAGAGATTTGGCTTCCAGCGAAATCAAAACACCTCAACTGTTTTCTATGAAAATTAAATTGGGTGTTCTCTGTTGACTTCTATGAAAATTTTATTTTATCCTTCTGTGTTAATGTCAGATCTTCCGTCAATGTGTATTGCCTCAACGAAAATTTGTTTAATTCGTGCTGTTTAAACAGTTGATTCCGTGATCTATGCAATACTTGCACGACTTCTATCCTAATAATGTGGAGTGAGTAAGTTTACAGTTGATGCACAGATGATTTACTTGCGTGTGTATCTGCATGACAGCCATTATCTGATTAGTGAATATCATAAACGCTTCATCTTCATTGAGAAAAATATCAGTAGCTACTATACTACTCCAGTTAAATATTTGTACAGATTTTGTAGTCAGTGCTTCGTTACAGATAACTGCATCATTTGCGCTAAGTCTGATGGTGCTATTAATATTGTCTGCAAGGTTGTTAACACAAAAGATGAACAATAAGGGTCCAAATACAGTTCCCCAGGGCACACCTGAAATTAGGTGTAATTCTATCCGAGACTCCCCAAGCAAGATAACATACTGCGTCCTCCCAGCCAATAAATCCTCAATCCAGTCACATATTGAGTTTGGTGACCCATTTCGATATTAAGCGTAGGTGTGACACTGAGTCAAACGCTTTTTTGCACTAAAGAAATATAGCATCTAAGTGAGTTTCAGTATGAATTGTGCGAAAGGCTCCAGTTGTGTTTCACGTGATATGTTTTCGGAGTGCATATTAGTTAGCACCGAGGTCATTATGTTTGAGATACTTCATTACATTTGAGCTCAGAATATATTCTAATATTCTACAGCAAATGGATGTCAAGGATTTCGGATGGTAGTTTTGTGGATCACCGTTGCTACGCTTCTTGTAGGCGTGTGTGACCTGTAGTTTCTTCTAACGACTGGGTACGGATTTCTGTTCGAGAGGGGTCAAATCAGCCTCAAATTCGGTATGGGCTCTGACAGAGATTCCATTGTGCTCCGATGATTTGATCACTTTAACTCAAATCCACTGAAAGTAATATCTGTTTCACTTATCTTTTCAGTCACACGAGAAATAAATTGAGGCAGTAATAATGGATTTTCCATTGCACAGAAACATGAACTCTGGACCTTGCCGACGTGGAGTGGCTTTCGTGGCTCAACAGTACAAAAAGATGTGTGTTAGATACAACCACAATGCAGGGGTATCTGTTCAGAGGCCAGACAAACATGTGCTTCCTGAATAGGGGCAGCAGCTTTTACAGTAGTTGCAGCGGCGACAGTGTGGATGATTCACTGGTCTGGCCTTGTAATATCTGACAACTTGACTTTGCTATGATGGTACTCAGTACGGCTAAAAGCCTGGGGAAATTACAGCCGTTATTTTCTCCGAGGTTACAGTATGGTTAAATGATGATGGAACTTTCTTAGGTAATATGTTCCAGAAGTAAAATAGTTCAGCATTTGAAACTTCGGGGGAATGGGTGGGATATGTGTAGGTCTCATCATAAATAAGATAGTAGGAATGCAGGTAATATACTATGAACAGAAAAGTGAAGGCACTATCATACCCAAGACAGACACGAAGCCAACATCCATTACAATAGTACACGTCTATATGCCAACTACTTCCGCAGTTGATGAAGAAATTGAAAGACTGTATGATGAAATAAAATTGATTTGTCAGATAGTTGAAGGAAATGAAAAGTTAACTGCGATGGGGGACTGTAATGCTATAGTAGGAAAAAGAAGAAGAGGAAAAATAGTTGAAGAATATGGACTGAGGGAAATGAATGAATGGGGAAGCTGCTTGGTAGAATTTTGCACATAACATTTTAATCATTGCTTACAATTGGTTTAAGAATCATGTAAAAATTTTGTGTACATGGAAGAGACATGGAGGCACTAGAAACGTTCAGACTGATTTTATAAGATAGAGATTTCGAAACTAGATTTTTAATCCAAAGGCATTTCCACTGGTAGATGTGGACTCTGAACATCATTTATTGATTATATGAACTATAGAATAAAAATTGAGAAATTCAAAAAAAGTTGGAATATAAGGAGATGAGAGCTACATAAATTAAAAGAACAAGAGGTTGTTGAGAGTTTCAGAGGATTCACTGGTTAACGATTGATTGACAAGATCGAAAGGAATACAACAGGAAACGAATTGATAGCTCTGAGAGTTGAAATAATGAAGGTAACAGAGGATCAACCAGGTACAAAGACAAGGCCTCGTGTAAATCATTGGATATCCCAGCAGATATTGAATTTAATTGTCGAAATCAGACAACATAAAAAATGCAAAAATGAAGTAGGCAAAATGGAATACATACATCAACAAAAATTATTGACAAAACAATTCCAAAATGGCTAAGCAGCAATGGCTAGAGTACAAATGCCAGGCTGTAGAAGCATGCAAAAGTAGGAGAAAGGTAGACGTTGCCTACAGTAAATTAAAGACATCTTTGGAGAAAAGAGAAGCAGCTATATGAATATTGCGAGCTCAGATGGAAAAGCAGTACCAAGCAAAGAAGAGAAAGCTGAAAGCGGAACGAATGTATAAAAGGGCGATGAAAGGGAAATGAACCTGAAGACAGTATTACAGAAAGGGAAGACAAGGAGATGAATATGAGACTGAAAATATGACACTGCGCGAAGAATTTGATAGAAATCTACAACAGCTAAATTGATACAAGGCAACTGGAGTAGACAATACTCCTTCAGAATTATTGAGATTCCTGGGAGAGCCAGGCATAACAAAACAATGCCGCCTCCTATGAAAGATATACAGAGGTTGGAAAAAGTACGGAAACATCGCCAGAAATGTATGCTTGAACATAAAATAAATCGACGGGTTACGTTGTTGTATTGGACCACAGACCTAACCTGTGCATTGTCCTGAGTACGAGTCGTGGTCAGAACAGTGTCCTGTGTACTTGTATGTTACTTATATCGGAGCTAAGTGAAATCGATCGGTGGCAAGTTAATGGTGCTCCGGAACCAAGGTAGCCGGAGTGTTTGGTGTTTTAAGAGCAACCGTATCGACGATCTATAACTCATGCAGGGAAAGCGGAAGAACATTTTCCGCTAACTTACAACGCGGTCGAAAGTGTGTGCTGAGTGAGCCTGTCATAAGGAAATTGAAGAGGACTGTGGCGAAAAATAAGAAGACGACAGCTCCAGGAGTCACGGTAGAACCGAATGTCGCACTCGCGAACCCTCTCAACCCCAAAACAACACGAAGGGAGCTCCATAATCACGGAATTTCATGACGGACTGGAATTCCAAAACCACTCATTAGTGATGCAAATGCTCGTACTACGAAAACGTGGTTCCAGAGCCATAAAACCTGGACTGTGGAGCAATGTAAGTAAGTAATTTGGTCGGATGAGTTTTGTTTAAGACTGTTACAAACTTCTGGCTGAGCTTACGTCCCAAAAGTGATAGATGGACAGGGTTCGCAGACGAGAAGGTCAGCCATATTATGGTATTCTATGGGCACCATGGTTACTTTTCAACGTCACATTACTGCCAAGGACGATGTGACCATTTTGGCTGATCATTTTCATCCCATAGTGCAATGTTTGTTCCCCAGTGAAGACGCTGCGTTTTAAGACGACAGGGCCCTGTTAAACAGCTCGAATTGTCCAGGACTGATTTTGTGGGCAGGAGGATGAATTGTCGCATCTCCCCTGGTTACCACACACACCAGATGTCAATACTATTGAACAGTTGTAGTCTACTTTGAATAAAAGTGTGCATGATCGCTACCCACCCCCACATCGTTACCGAACTTACCACTATTTTGCAGGAAGAATGCCTTGAAAACGATACAGGACCTGCATTTATCCATTCGGAGAGGACTGGAAGCTGTTTTGATGGTTCTCGGTTTTCCTACAGCGCATTTAGCATGGCAGTGTGTCGTGTGTTTTACGATTCCAAATTTTTATACAATCCCCATATGAGACATCGAAATACCTGCACACTTGAAAAAGAATGTAATAGTGCCTCTTACTAAGAAGGCCGATGTTTGTGGGAGTGAGTGTTGTTGAACTATTAGTTTACTAAGTCATTGTTGCTAGATACTGATATAAATTATTTTTAATAGTCTGGAAAACAGTTGTAGAAACCGACCTTAGTGGAGATACATTTTGTTTCCGTAGAAATTTAGAAGTTTCGCGAGACGGTGTTGATCCTACGACTTATGTTAGTAGACAGACTGAGAAGGGCAGACCCATCTTAATGCACTTACAGATTTCTGGATAGCTTTTGAGGATTCTTCAAGGTATGTACCGTCTGTGCAACCAATTGAAGGCAGCTGTTTGTTTGTTTGTTGCCATACGCGTTTCGCTTCATTTATTTGGGAAGCATTATCAGTGGCGACTTCCAACGCTGTTAACTCATGTGTGTGGTCCTGGAGACATATTTGTTAGTTTCCATACTCCGGCTGGCCGATTTCTGGTGTTCTTTCAACTTCCACTTTATTATCAACAAAAATGTATGTTGATCACAAAATGGAAAGTGCAAGTGATATAAGACCGCCAGAAATCGGAGAGCTGGAGTATGGAAGCAAACGAATAAATCTCCTGGCTCTGCAGTCCGGAACCGCGGGACTGCTACGGTCGCAGGTTCGAATCCTGCTTCGGGCATGGGTGTGTGTGATGTCCTTAGGTTAGTTAGGTTTAAGTAGTTCTAAGTTCTAGGGGACTTATGACCTAAGATGTTGAGTCCCATAGTGCTCAGAGCTATTTGAACCATTTTTTTTAATAAATCTCCAGGACCACACACATGAGTTAACAGCGCTGGAAATCACCACTGACGATGCTTCCCAAATAAATGAAGCGAAACACGTATGGCAACAAAGAAACTGGCTTCAATTGGTTGCATAGACGTTTCGTACCTCCAACAATTTAAAGCAACTAAGGGAAAGACGGAAAACAGAAAAAATAACCCTTTTGAGGATGTCGACTGAAATATACGAGGGCGTCCTGAAAAGTAATGCCTCCGAAATTTTAAATGAAAACTCTTAAAACTTCTTAAATAAAACAAACTTTATTAAAATTCTGCATCTTTATTCTACATCTCTACGTATTTATATCGCAACACGATCACCCAGCGATGAACACATTTCTGCCAACGATGGACCAGTTTGTTGATTCCGTCAGTGTAGAATGTTTGACTTTGTTGAAGTAGCCACAACCTCACCTCTGCTTGCACTGCTTCATAATGGTCAAAGTGAAGTCCTCGAAAGTGTTATTTAAGTTTTGGAAACACTTCAACATCTGTCACACACGTTGACGTTAACTCCACCGTTTCCTGCATTCCGAGCACGAACAACCCAACATCGCACATTACTAATGTCTATACAATGTTCACGGTACACAGTTTTCATTCTTCTATGGGCTTAAGTTGGGGACACGTATTCTGTGGTTAGAAACTCGAATATATCACGCTGCTTCACACATACCGACACACCACCATGTTACACGCTACGATTCGGAGCCCTCTAGCGGCAGGGGGTTGCAACTTGCGTCAGTGAAGCGGGAAAGACGATGAGTAATACGCATGAAATGTAATACCTTAACCAATATTGAGAACAGAATAAAAAATTCTGTTACTTTTCAGCACGTCCTCGTACTCTTTGAAGTTCTGAAGACTTCAGGGATAAAATACATGGAGCGAGTGGTTACCTACAACTTGTACAGAGACCGTACAGCAGTTTTAAGAGTTTAAAGACACGAAAGTGGAGAAGTTAGTGAGATATCGTTGTAGCCTGTCTCTGATTTCATTCACGCTGTACATTGAGCATGCTGTGAAGGTAAGGAAAGAGAAATTGGTAAAGGGAAATAAAGCTCATGGTGAAGAAGTAAAAACTTATGGTTTGCTGATGACATAGTAATTGTAACAGAAACAGCAAATACCTGGAAGAGCAATTGAACTGAATCGGTAAATCAGTTAATACTGAGG
Source organism: Schistocerca cancellata (assembly GCF_023864275.1). NCBI lineage: Eukaryota > Metazoa > Arthropoda > Insecta > Orthoptera > Acrididae > Schistocerca > Schistocerca cancellata. Next base: position 648,003,766 of record NC_064629.1, on the reverse strand, counting down.
GAATCTGATTAGGAAATGAGACACAAAAACTAGCAGACGAGTTTAGCCATTTGGACACCAAGATTACTAACGATGGTGGAAATAGAGAGGGTCTAAAATTGAAACTGGCAATGGCAAGCAGAGAGTTCCCGAACGAAAGAAACATTCCAATATATCATTTAAATATGTGTGTTATGAAGACTTTTCTGTAAGTACTTGTCTGGAATGTACTCTTATATGGCACTGAAACGTGGAAAATAAGCAGTGCAAACAAAAAGGGAACAGAAGTTTTGATAAGTGGTGTTACATAAGAATTCCGAACATAACATGAGCCGACTGGGATAACTAGTAAAGAGGTGCTGAATCGAACTGGGGAGAAAAGGGCGTTATGGTACAGCTTTGTTGTTTTCACACATCGTTAGGCTTAATGGAGTAGTTAATCTGCTTATGGAGGGAAATGTGAAGGGTAAAAAGTGTAGAGTGAGCAAGGGTTGGACCACAGCAGTCAGATTCAGGTGGCTGTAAGTTGCAGTAATTATGCAGAGTTGAAATGGCTTGCGCAGAAGAGACTAGCGTGGAGATTTGCGTCAAAGCTGTCTTTGGACAGAAGACCACAACAACAACTACGACGGCTACAACACAAACATCTCAAAATGACAGATTCACTGATTTGTATGACAATCAATTTTAAAACAATTTGTATGTCTTCCAACTAGGGTAGGTGGGGGTAATAGTACACATTTTCGCTTTTACTAAATATTTGAAAAAATTTGCAACAGTATGATATCTGTTACGCAGGCAAAACATAGTTTGACACCTTGGTAACATTGTGTAAAAGATTCATTGTCATCCAATTATTATTACAATAATAATTTTGCGTACTCTTACGCCATGCGGTGGGTAATGAGAACACTGGCCTGGGGCAAGAGTATGCAGCGTGTACTTTTACCCACAAATGAAGAAGTTAAAAGGGTTATAAATAAATACATGGTAAAAGTAATTAGGTACTCATTTGACATGAAAGTTTTCTGAGTATCGTACCGTGTCATAAGGTTATGACGCGGTACAATACTGAAAATCTTATGTCAACTGACTCTGTCCCTGAAAGCCTACGCAATTATATTAGGTACTCTTTATTTTTCGGCGAGTTCAAGAAGTAAATGTCGTAATTATGTGAGAGTAAGGACGAAAAAAACTTTCTCGAGCGAAATGCAGTGCTGCACTTTTTCTTGTTCTTCCTCCAATGAACAAGTTTTTGTGAATCGGCCAAGGTGCTCACTACCTTTGGCGCTTTTAAGACGTTTTCTTAACGCACCCTCTAAAAAACCGAGTAGCTCTGGACGCTTGCCTTATTGAGCTCACATTTTCAATAAGACCAACAGCTCGATGTCAGAGCAGCTCTGTTAATGGCGAACGATTTGATATTCTAGATCGGCTTTTGGAGCAAAGAAGCCACTATGGAAGACGCGGCTATATTCGAATTGTGTTAAGAGGTAGATATGTTTGAAAAGACCATTACCTAACGAAAGAAACACTACAGAAAAGAAAAAGTAATTTAAGTTCTCTAAGGTGAATAATGAAGCATATACGCTAAATAATAATAAAAAAAAGACGCATGAATATGCTAGAAGGGCTACACAAGTCAACATACATGTTATAGGGCAAAAGTTCACAAATAGTTACCTGTAAGGTTAGAACTACCGAGAAATTTTACCCCACTGGACGTGTGTACATTTATCCATTTCCGCTATTTTATTTTTCTGCAGTCTGCAGATAACACACACGACCAAAGTCATGGAGATCAAGGAGAATATGAGAAGCTTATAGCCGTCAGTTGCGGTACCGAGTTTATCTAATTTTTATATATATTTAGGTTCATCTAACACTCAATTAAAACTGTAAAACTGTACATCGAAAACACACAAAAGTGGCTTACTGCATTTTTCCTGCCATAAGCGTCCGACTGCCACGAGGTTCAAGAATAGAACTGAGGAGACGATAACGTATGCGCTGCCATGTGGGAGACTAGTGATCTTCCGCTTTAGGGACTTGAAAACTCTTGCCCCACACGTACGTTTGCTCTCACCTACCCAACTGGAAGACGGAGAATAGTGTGTGAGGTCGAACTATCTGTTTCTTCGTTACTATAGAGAATACTCCAGATGAGTGTAATCAAGAATTTTGAGGTTGTCAGAGAGATGTGAAACAGTTATCTTGGCTTGGGATGTTATCTAGGACGTAGTTAATGAGAATGTGGTAGAGAGCAGGATTACTACCAGTGAGTTGATGGAATGTCTTCGAAAATTCGAAATTTAGCTTTACGTTTGCTGATTTTTTGGACGCAATTCTGGATATTTCTTAGTTTTCGATAGGTTTCTGATATATATACGCATTTGTCGGTGTCGTGCGCGTGTGTACCAGTCGTATTATCAGCTATAAGGAACATAACTGAGACGATTCGTGGCGAAGAAGCACAGCTCTTGGATACACTGTGGGGAATTTTTGATAGTTGAGCTTCATTTGGATGCGAGTGAATACGTGACGTTTCCAGTCATGCATCACACAAAAATGTTGATAGTTTTTGTGTCTCGTCCACATTACTCGACGAAAAATAGGAAAAACAATCGTCTATACTTTATTTGGGAGTGATTTACAGTCGCTAGAAAGTGGGAAAACAAGACACTCTGATTTCACATGCTTCTGTTTAGTCTTACTTCAAGACGGAGAACTAGTCAATGCTTCAGTTTCCTAACGTTACTGGAAGCAGTTTCGCCTACACATTCACGAGCAAAGCAATGCACAGAATTTAGCTCCAAAGGGTAACGCCTGACCACTAGAACATCGCCTTGTATTATGTTGTCGGGAAAATGACGGCACGGAAGTATGTAGGCTAGTAACTGGCGCAGAGAGTTGGTTGAGTCAGAGATACAGCGGTGAGGAAGGCGCCAGACGGCAGCGTGCTGGCAACCTGGCGTCAGTCAGGCGTCGCCGGTCATCGCCCCGAGGGCTGGCGGGCTGAGCTGTGTGCGGCCTTGCACGTCCTCCAGCGTCCTAACGGGAAGCATCTGCATCCGCCGCGATTAAATTCCCGCCACCAGCGTCAAGGTCTCCTTTAAAAACCTCTCTCTAACAGCTCGACAGGTCTCGCTACACTCATGTATCCCATTGCGCACTTTCCCTCTTTGCGGTATGTACCGGGTGATCAAAAAGACAGTATAAATTTGAAAACTGAATAAATCACGGAATAATGTAGATAGAGAGGTACAAATTGACACACATGCTTGGAATGAGATGGGGTTTTATTACAAAAAAAAAAAAAAAAAAAAAATACAAAAGTTCAAAAAATGTCCGACAGATGGCGCTTCATCTGATCAGAATAGCAGTAATTAGCACAACAAAGTAAGACAAAGCGAAGATGATGTTCTTTACAGGAAATGCTCAATATGTCCACCATCATTCCTCAACAATAGCTGTAGTCGAGGAATAATGTTGTGAACAGCACTGTAAAGCATGCCCGGAGTTATGGTGAGATGTCAGTCGATCACGATACACTTGCGACTTCAGGTAACCCCAAAGCCAATAATCGCACGGACTGGGGTCTAGGGACCTGGGAGGCCAAGCATGACGAAAGTGGCGGCTGAGCACACGATCATCACCAAACGACGCGCGCAAGAGATCTTTCACGCGTCTAGCAATATGGGTGGAGCGCCATCCTGCATAAACATCGAACGTTCCAGCAGGTGTTTATCAGCCAGGCAGGGGACGATGCGATTCTGTAACATATCGGCGTACCTCTCATCCCTCACGGTAGCAGTTTTGCTGTCCAGCGCCATCTGTCGGACATTTTGTGAACTTTTTTTTTTGGTTCTAATAAAAGCCCATGTCATTCCAAGCATGTGTGTCAATTTTTACCTCTCTATCTACATTATTCCGTGGTTTACTAAGTTTTCAAATTTATTCTGACTTTTTGATCACCCAGTATTTTCAGTGATCCGAAACATTCATCGCAAACGTAGTTCCATATTTCCTCCTACAAAACATCGTTTAACGTGAATGTATCAGATGGTATGTCGAAAGAAAAAAAAAAAGAAGAAAGTGTACCCAGTACAACAAGCTCCCGATTATACGGGTAAGAGCGCACTTGAGACTGCACAGCAAACCGAAAAAACCAAAGAAGATTCTGGTCCTACGTAAAATCAGTAATTGAGCCGAAGGCTTCTATCCAGTCACTCTTTACTGGTCTCGTTGAGCAACAGAAGATTTTTTTTCATTTTTCATTTCATTTATTGCAAATTTAGAGCAGTGGCAACATAAATTGTTTCTCATTCCAAGCAAATGTTACGTTCAGCAATAAAAATGGAAGTAATAACAATCGGTTGAAAATAAAAATTAAATTAATTAACAGAAACGGAGGGTTTTAATAATTTATTGAAATTGAAGGAAGTTTAAAGATAATAAGAAAAATTAGAAATGAGTTGTTGATTAAGGCCACGAAAGTCCATCAGGGTGGAGGCGAACACCTCGAAAAGACAATGAGCCATACGGCCACCGCTTTTTCTTGTTAATGAGCTCTGTGCCAATATCAACTGTACAAGCTTAATATCACTCTAGGTACAATAACCTGTGGCGGCTTAGTTAATAGGTGATTCAGTCAATAAAGTTGGCGTCATCATCTCTGTTTTATTGTTTGGATCAGCTTCACCATCTTCCTCTGATGTGTCTGCCATGTTGATTTTTGTGTCCTCGGTCTCATGTCAGGTTTATTTTTTCGTTCTTTTATGCAGTTAAAAGTGCAGGGCATTTGAGATGGTGTTCCAAGCGACTTGAAATAGGCTAAGGTGACTCGTGCATACAATAAGGGTTAAAGAACGGACTTCAAAAACTACAGACCAATATCTTTAACATTTAGTTGCTGCGAAATTCTGGGGCATATTCTGAGTTCGAACAGAATGAATTTCCTTGAGACAGAAAATCTTCTATCTGCAATTTAATGAGGATTGAGAAATTATCTCTGGTTCGAAGCTCGGCTTGATCTTTTCTCGCACGATATCCTACGAATCATGGACGAAGGGCAACAGGTAGATTCTATATTCCTAGATTTTCAGAAAGCGTTAGACACAGTGCCATCCGCAGGCTTCTAATGAAAGTCCGAGCATACAGAATAGATTCCTTGACATGTGAGTGGCTCGAAGACTTCTTCAGTAATAGAACCCAGAACGTTGTCATAGACGGGAGAGGGTTCATCAGAGAGAAGGGTATCGTTAGGACTGCCCCACGCCGGCCGGTGTGGCCAAGCGGTTAAAGGCGCTACAGTCTGGAACCGCGTGACCGCTACGGTCGCAGGTTCGAATCCTGCGTCGGGCATGGATGTGTGTGATGTCCTTAGGTTAGTTAGGTTTAAGTAGTTCTAAGTTCTAGGGGACTGATGACCTTAGAAGTTAAGTCCCATAGTGCTCAGAGCCATTTGAACCATTTTTTTGACTGCCCCACGGAAGCGTGAGAGGACCTTTCTTGTTCCCTATATACTCCAACAATCTAACAGATAGAGTGAACAACAATTTGCAACTCTTTGCTGATGACGCTGTGTGGAAAGTGGGAAAGTGTTGTCGTTCAGTGATTTTAGGAGGAGACAGGATGACATAGACAGAATATCTATTTCGTGTGATGAATAGCAGCTTAGTCTAAGTCCATAAGGAGCAGTCAAATGGAAACGAAACAGATGGGAAAAAGTGAATAAACTGTTTATTATTCCATCGCCATACCTCTTAACACCTTTATCCCACTGTGAGAAAAGACGGTAAGTGCCGTCACTAAAAAATGTTTGCGTTTGACTACGGAATCATGGTTGTACCCAGACTTCGGCCACGATTGTCTTTCCCTGGGCTCCAAAATCGCCGAAATTGCATGGAGAGATATCGGGACTGTATGGAGGATGTGCAAGGGCTTCCCAGCGAAGCTTCTGCAACGTAATCTCGAGAACCTTGGCAACATGTGGGCGTACATTATCCTGTAATAGAATGATGCCGTCCTTCAATATTCCTAGGCGTTCGAACTTGATGGTACGCTTGAATTTTTACGAAGTGTGCACGTACCGCTGTCCTTTAATTGTAGCACCGTGTTCGAAAAAGTCAATGAGTAGCGAGCTCTTGCAGTTAAAGAAAAAGATCATCAAGACATTCCAAGAGCTGGCGTTTCTATTGTTTCGATTACGCTGCAGAAGTTTCGCTGGGAAGTTCTTATACATCCTCTATACCGTCCCGATCTCTTGGTTCCATATTTTTGGAGCCCTGAAGAAAGACATTCATGGCTTTCGATTTGCTTCAAACGAGGAGGAACAAATCATGGTTCCGTAGGCAACCGCAAACATTTTTTCATGAAAGCATTGACTATCATGCCTCATAGTGGGTTAATGGTAGGAATAGATATGGCCATTACTTTCGAATTAATAAACAGTTTACTTACTTTTTTCCATTTGTCTCTTTTTCATTTGATTATCCTCACAGTAAAAAACATAATGATGACTTCTGCAACTACGATTAGTCGTTGGGAAAAATACGTCGCATTCAAGGTCGAATATGTAGAGACGGTGTAACACCACCATCAAGTTCATGGCCACAACTTGACTTTTTCGAGATGATGATTACAACATTGTGGTTTTGCCTCGTATGTTTGTCTTGTCAACTTATTCTGCGCAAGTGTCGCACGACATTGAGCAGACGTCGACGTTAGTAAAGAAAATTAATAACTGCAGCTTTAGTGAACCTGTTACATCTTTTATGTTATATATATATATATATATATATATATATATATATATATATATATATATATATATATATATATATGTTTCTTACAGCAAAAGTTCATTAGATAAATAAAAGTACGAAGCAGAAGTCATTAGTAATACCAATTACTTACACTGGCTTCTGACAAATTTTCCAGAATTCATGTCACAAATAATGAGTACCTCACGTTTCTGGCTCGGGGAAACTATATCCCGAAAGTGTAATAGCATATGACATTGTTGATGTTGTTGCTGTTGTCTTCAGTTCTGAGACTGGTTTGATGCAGCTCTCCATGCTACTCTATCCTGTGCAAGCTTCTTCATCTCCCAGTACTTACTGCAACCTACATCCTTCTGAATTTGCTTAGTGTATCCATCTCTTGGTCTCCCTCTACGATTTATACCCTCCACGCTGCCCTCCAACGCTAAATTTGTGATCCCTTGATGCCTCAGAACATTTCCTACCAACCGGTCTCTTCTTCTTGTCAAGTTGTGCCACAAACTCCTCTTCTCTCCAATTCTATTCAATACCTCCTCATTAGTTATGTGATCTACCCACCTAATCTTCAGCATTGTTCTGTAGCACCACATTTCGAAAGCTTCTATTCTCTCCTTGTCCAAACTACACTCCTGGAAATTGAAATAAGAACACCGTGAATTCATTGTCCCAGGAAGGGGAAACTTTATTGACACATTCCTGGGGTCAGATACATCACATGATCACACTGACAGAACCACAGGCACATAGACACAGACAACAGAGCATGCACAATGTCGGCACTAGTACAGTGTATATCCACCTTTCGCAGCAATGCAGGCTGCTATTCTCCCATGGAGACGATCGTAGAGATGCTGGATGTAGTCCTGTGGAACGGCTTGCCGTGCCATTTCCACCTGGCGCCTCAGTTGGACCAGCGTTCGTGCTGGACGTGCAGACCGCGTGAGACGACGCTTCATCCAGTCCCAAACATGCTCAATGGGGGACAGATCCGGAGATCTTGCTGGCCAGGGTAGTTGACTTACACCTTCTAGAGCACGTTGGGTGGCACGGGATACATGCGGACGTGCATTGTCCTGTTGGAACAGCAAGTTCCCTTGCCGGTCTAGGAATGGTAGAACGATGGGTTCGATGACGGTTTGGATGTACCGTGCACTATTCAGTGTCCCCTCGACGATCACCAGTGGTGTACGGCCAGTGTAGGAGATCGCTCCCCACACCATGATGCCGGGTGTTGGCCCTGTGTGCCTCGGTCGTATGCAGTCCTGATTGTGGCGCTCACCTGCACGGCGCCAAACACGCATACGACCATCATTGGCACCAAGACAGAAGCGACTCTCATCGCTGAAGACGACACGTCTCCATTCGTCACTCCATTCACGCCTGTCGCGACACCACTGGAGGCGGGCTGCACGATGTTGGGGCGTGAGCGGAAGACGGCCTAACGGTGTGCGGGACCGTAGCCCAGCTTCATGGAGACGGTTGCGAATGGTCCTCGCCGATACCCCAGGAGCAACAGTGTCCCTAATTTGCTGGGAAGTGGCGGTGCGGTCCTCTACGGCACTGCGTAGAATCCTACGGTCTTGGCGTGCATCCGTGCGTCGCTGCGGTCCGGTCCCAGGTCGACGGGCACGTGCACCTTCCGCCGACCACTGGCGACAACATCGATGTACTGTGGAGACCTCACGCCCCACGTGTTGAGCAATTCGGCGGTACGTCCACCCGGCCTCCCGCATGCCCACTATACGCCCTCGCTCAAAGTCCGTCAACTGCACATACGGTTCATGTCCACGCTGTCGCGGCATGCTACCAGTGTTAAAGACTGCGATGGAGCTCCGTATGCCACGGCAAACTGGCTGACACTGACGGCGGCGGTGCACAAATGCTGCGCAGCTAGCGCCATTCGACGGCCAACACCGCGGTTCCTGGTGTGTCTGCTGTGCCGTGCGTGTGATCATTGCTTGTACAGCCCTCTCGCAGTGTCCGGAGCAAGTATGGTGGGTCTGACACATCGGTGTCAATGTGTTCTTTTTTCCATTTCCAGGAGTGTATTTATCGTCCATGTTTCACTTCCATACGTGGCTACACTACATGCAAATACTTTCAGAAACGACTTGCTGACACTTAAATCTATACTCGATGTGAACAAATTTCTCTTCTTCAGAAACGCTTTCCTTGCCATTGCCAGTCTACATTTTATATCCTCTCTACTTCGACCATCATCAGTTATTTTGCTCCCCAAATAGCAAAACTCCTTTACTACTTTAAGTGTCTCATTTCCTAATCTAATTCCCTCAGCATCACCCGACATAATTCGACTATATTCCACTATCCTCGTTTTGATTTTGTTGATGTTCATCTTATATCCTCCTTTCAAGACACTGTCCACTCCGTTCAACTGCTCTTCCAAGTCCTTTGCTGTCTCTGACAGAATTACAATGTCATCGGCTAACCTCAATGTTTTTATTTCTTCTCCATGGACTTTAATACCTACTCCGAATTTTTCTTTTGTTTCCTTTACTGCTTGCTCAATATACAGATTGAATAACAGTGGGGACAGGCTACAGCCCTGTCTCACTCCCTTCCCAACCGCTGCTTCCCTTTCATGCCCCTCGACTAATAACTGCCATATGGTTTCTGTACAAATTGTAAATAGCCTTTTGCTCCTTTTGCTCCTTTTGCTCAAATTCTGAAGGTGGCACGGGTAAAACGTGCCACCTTCAGAATTTGAAAGAGAGTATTCTAGTCAACATTGTCAAAAGCTTTCTCTAAGTCTACAAATGCTAGAAATATAGGTTTGCCTTCCCTTAATCTATTTTCTAAGATAAGTCGTACGGTCAGTAATGCCTCACGTGTTGCAACATTTCTGCGGAATCCAAACTGATCTTCGCCGAGGTCGGCTTCTACCAGTTTTTCCATTCGCCTGTAAAGAATTCGCGTTAGTATTTTGCAGCTGTGACTTATTAAACTGATAGTTCGGTAATTTTCATATCTGTCAACACCGGCTTTCTTTGGGATTGTAATTATTATATTCTTCTTGAAGTCTGAGGGTATTTCACCTGTCTCATACATCTTGCTCACCAGATGGTAGAGTTTTGTCAGGACTGACTCTCCCAAGGCCGTCAGTAGTTCCAATGGAATGTTGTCTACTCCCGGGGCCTTGTTTCGACTTAAGTCTTTCAGTGCTCTGTCAAACTCTTCACGCAGTCTCCTGTTTCATCTTCATCTACATCCTCTTCCATTTCCATAATATTGTCCTCAAGTACTTGCTGAGTAATGTTCTTAGCGTGAGACAAGTGTAACTTATCTTTGTCACTTACTTCCTGAAATCCCTACGCATTTGCTTCCAAGGTGGATTAACATTGATAGGTTAACTCTTATATTTTTCGTAATGACGTCCATAGCGTCCTGTTGGAAGTAGATTACTTGGAAGTGTAGTATTCTAACTTGTAATTAACTTGACAAGATATGATTCACGTAGACAGTGTCCACGAAGAGTTACAGAAATTTCAGCCAGTGGAAAGAATCGCAATGTAATCGTCTTCCTGAGATTTTGTGACGCTAGCACAGTTTTCCTTTGATATGGAGTGTCAGAAGCGAGTTCGCGAGAAGCGTTTGTGATCCGGCTGGCGTTCCGGGAGCGGGCACGCCTACGTCGCTGTCTCACGTCGCAGAGTCACGCTTCTTGGCTGCGCCTGACGCACGCCTCTGGCACGTCGACACTGCCGCTCCTTCGGTGCCTGCAGGTCACCGACGCCGCTGCTTTTTTTCACTCAGTCTTAAATAAAAGGAAGTCACTTTCAGCAGCAAGTCCTTTTTATCTCATCATTACCTTCATTTCTCAATGTGAATTCCTTCTTTCAAAGTCGGCCGGAGTGGCCGTGCGGTTCTAGGCTCTACAGTGTGGAACCGCGTGACCGCTACGGTCGCAGGTTCGAATCCTGCCTCGGGCATGGATGTGTGTGATGTCCTTAGGTTAGTTAGGTTTAAGTAGTTCTAAGTTCTGGGGGACTGATGAACACAGTAGTTAAGTCCCATAGTGCTCAGAGCCATTTGAACCATTTGAACCTTCTTTCAAAGAAGACCTGAAACCAAGCAAGCTGACATTCAACACTAAACTAATTTTTGCCTACGAAATACTTCAGCATATTCGGATAAATCTTATACACAGTTTCTGCAACAGAAAGGAAACCCTTTCCACATTAATGCCTTTTAAAGATGAACGCGATAGATGTCTTCACCGGCAAAATTAAAATCAACTTGAACCTGTCTATCGTATTGATACTTGTCAGGATTAAATAAGGATATGTACAGGAGCGTGCTGGAAAGTAATGTCTCCGAATTTTTTATGGTAAAACTCTTGAAGATTTCTAAATAAAACAAATGTTGCTAACACTTTACACTTTTTTTCTTCATGTTTGCCAACCTTTTTCTCAACATAGTCAGCCTGGGGACGAACTCATCTCTCCCAGCGAGAGACCAGTTTCTTAATACCGGAGCTGTAGAGTGCTTCAGTTTGTTGACGTAGCCACAATCTCACCTCTGTTTGCACCGCTTCATCACTATCAAAGTGGAGTCCTCGGAGGTGTTCTTTAAGTTCTGGAAAGAGATGAAGATCGGGTGTGACCAAGTCGGGAGTGTTTGGAGGATGATCGACGACTATGAGCCAAATGGGTCGGATTGTTGCACATGTCACAGCGCTCGTGTGCGGTCTGGCATCATTACAGGACACAGCTTTCATTAGTCTATGAAATTTATTTGGAGACACGTTTTCTGCGGTTAGAAACTAGGTAAAGGGGGCTCTTTCTCACTCCCAGATGTACTTATGTTACACATAACCATGTTACACGCCACAATTCGCAGCCTTTTAGTAACAGAGGGTCGCAGCGAAGCAGGAAAGTCGAGCGAGTAATGTGCGTGACAAGTACCACCACAAACGGTATTGAGAACAGAACGAAATTTTCTGAGGCATTACTTTTCAGCACGCCATCGTAGCTAGATTGCTTGTATCTTCTTTTCTCTCGGTTTGTGTTTTTATTTTTTTCTGGACCCATGGAACAGAAAAGAAAATAACAACAAAAAACGAAATATTTTCAATATAAGGTACATATAAAGGTCCCGAGTTCGAGTCTCGGTCCGGCACACAGTTTTAATCATCCAGGAAGTTTCGTATCAGCGCACACTCCGCTGCAGAGTGAAAATCTCATTCTGGATACTAACACTAGACATCTGTACTGAATAATGTATCGCAACGCATCCTTTCATCTTAAATTGAAACGTGAGGATTGTCGCTCATATTTTTCATGTGTTGATGATGCCTACTGAAATTGAAACCTAAACAACAGTGCATGCCCTACCGCACGAAGTGTTATCTGAATGCAAACAACTTATCTGAGCAGTGTTCACTAATGAACGCTTCAGTTTCTTTTTTATGAGTTCACGTGCTAAGCCAGAGATCAAAAGATGGCTTGTGCGCACTGGATTGGAAGACTTATATACCGATGGTCATTAATACTGCAACACAGGGAAGGATAGAGTAAACGAAATTATACTTATTGATGTTATACAGCAGGATAATTGCGTAACTAAATTTGTTGGTGATTTGGGAGTGTACTGGATGCGAGATTCACTAGACAGAGCTGTCACCTCTGGCAGCAAAGTAGTTTCGGCCAGTCATGATTTCAAGAATAATTCAACTTGGATGACAGATACGGATAAGTCATTCCATGTTGCTTTATCGCTATACCCTAGTTCGTCAGTCGTAGTGGCTGGTGAGTGGTACGTGCCAGTATCTCGCCAACCCATGACCAGATACTTTCAGTAGATGAGGGATCTGCAGAACGTGCTGTCCAAAGCAACAGTTGAAAACGCTCTGCGTCTACGTAGTTGAGGGTAACATAGGCACCATACGATCTTGCATAATATTGTTGAAAGCTAACTTTACGGTTCCCAATAAGATATGGCACACGCACTGGCCTCACACACCAGAAGTATCGCGTCTAGTTAGTAACTAGCCGCGTGTTTGCTACCTTGAGAGCCTTAACTGGTACGCAACGTAGTGGGCAGAATCAAGATAGCTACTCATACAATCTATTCATTAAATTAATTGATCAGAGAACCCTTACAAAAATAATTATGTTAAAGGATGATGGTGAGTGTAACTGTTTAACAGTTAAATGCCGTCCTAATAATTACAATTACATTTATTTTCCTTAAATTGAACACAAAATTGATCATGAATTTGTACAATGAATAGTCATGTGTGTGAATGTAAACCAAACATGTAACTAGCCCTCTTTCGATAGAGATGTTGGTAAGAACCTAGTACAAGCGACGCCGTATGGACTCTAGTGTGCTTCTCTACTACGAGAAGGGGGCACCAACGAGAACATGTGAAGTGTATAATATAGATAAAGTAGTGGTTAATCTGTTGCAGCACCGCGATATCAGGTAATTAGGCACGTTGGTTCTATTGATGCAACCACTGAGAAGCCTCACTCAAATGAAACCCTACACGCCTGAGCCGCGACAGCTCGACGCAGGGCGGTATGCTGATGATAGCTGCTACTCGTGGTCGGCTCCGCTGCCTTGGAGACTGGTTGAAGCGCGAGCGCGAAAAAACTCTAAGTGTTTGTCCGGGAGGCCGGACAAGTGAAACTGCGAATGAAATTACTCTGCATCAAGGGCAGCAAAGTACAGGAACGCCTTCTGCGGCGGCCAGGAAAGAACATCCTCTCAAATTCTCTTCTGCCCCGTGAACAGAGAGGGACCACTCCGCTGTGCCATAACTTGGCCAATCGAGGCCGATTAACAAAGCTTTCGCCAATTATTGGCTAACAAGAAATTCGTCTAGACTCCCACTACCATACTCTGTCAACCTAGGTGCCAGCACCATTCCCTCCCGTCAATTCTTGACACTGACTGAATATGTGTTTTGACGTAAAGGTCGAGCAGCCTAACACAGCCTACGTCAGGACATTGCCGGGCAAGCTTTCCAGAGACGGACGCCAACGGAATATGATAGTTAGGGTGCTGTATGTAGCTGCTTTCTTTGTAGTCGGGATTATTATATTATTCTTGAAGTCTGAGGGTATTTCCCCTGTCTCATACATCTAACCCACCTAGATGGAAGAGTTTTGTCATGACTGGCACTCCCAAGGCTATCAGCAGCTCTAACAGAATGTTGTCTATTCACGGGGCCGTGTTTCGACGTAAGTCTTTCGGTGCTTTGTCAAAATTCTTCACGTAGTATCATATATCCCTTATCATCTTCCTCTACGTCCTATTCCATTTCCATATCACTTATATAGGGTTTCTAGAATTAGAGAACGCTCTATCAGTGTTGATTGATACACTCTCTTCCAAATTCTAATAACGGCAGGGGTACGGTACGGGTATTGAAAGGCTATTTATAATTTGTACAGAAACCAGATGAGAATTACAAGAGTCGAGGGGCACGGAAGGGAAGCAATGGTCGAGAAGGGAGTGAGACTGGGTTGCAGCCTATCCCCGATATTATTCAGTCTGTATACTGAGCAAGCTGTAAAAGAAACAAAAGAAAAATTCGGTGTAGGAAATAAAATCCATGGAGAAGAAATAAAAGTTTTGAGGTTCGCCGATGACATTGTAATTCTGTCAGAGACAGCAAAGGACTTGGAAGAGCTGTTGAACGGAATGGACAGTGTCTTGAAAGGATGATATAAGATGAACATCAACAAAAGCAAAACTAGGATAATGGTACGTAGTCAAATTATGATGCTGAGGGAATTAGATTAGGAAATGAGACACTTAAGGTAGTAGATGACTTTTGCTATTTTGGGAGCAAAATAACTGATGATGGTCGAAGTAGAGAGGATATAAAATGTAGATTGGCAGTGGCAAGGAAAGCGTTTCTGAAGAAGAGAAATTTGTTAACATCGAGTATAGATTTAAGTGTCAGGAAGTCGTTTTTGAAAGTATTTGTAAGGGATGTAGCAATGTATGGAAGTGAAACATGAACGATAAATAGTTTGGACAAGAAGAGAATAGAAGCTTTTGAAATGTGCTGCTACAGAAGTATGCTGAAGATTAGATGGGTAGATCACATAAATAATGAGGAGGTATCGAACAGAATTGGGGAGAAGAGAAATTTGTGGCACAACTTGGCTAGAAGAAGGGATCAGTTGGTAGGTCATGTTCTGAGGCATTAAGGGATCACCAGTTTAGTATTGGAGGGCAGCGTGGAGAGTAAAAATCGTAGAGGGAGACTAAGAGATGAATACGCTAAACAGATTCAGAAGGATGTAGGTTGCAGTAGGTGCTGGGAAATGAAGAAGCTTGCACAGGGTAGAGTAGCATGGAGAGCTGCATCAAACCAGTCTCTGTACTGAAGACCACAATAACAACATTAATTGTGATTCAATTTGTAATTTAATTTCAGTTACATAGGGGTTGTATACCGAATTGTCATTTTTGATTCCTCGTTTCAACATCCATCTTACCGGGTGATGATAATTAAAGCACAGCTGCTCACAGAGGTGATGTGTGAACTGTTATTATCGTATGGCAGCTAAACTTGATAGATATTGTAATGCGTTAATGCGGAGCCGATTTCAGGTCGAAAGAAATTAGTTCCAATTTTGGCCACCTGGTGAAAATCTGGTGGTGTGAACCCAAGAAAGATGTATAGAGATGTTTTCATATGTAACGGATTAGGAACGGGACGTGGACCGAACAGGTCAAACAAGTGAGAAAAGCACAATGTTGATTTTTATTATTAACCACCGTTTACATAATTTGTTCACTATGAGCACTAGAGACGTCGAAAAGCTGCTACATCCGTAAAACGACGTGATCAACAACTGCTCGCAGCAGTTGCGGTGGAATCTGAGCAACGTGTTCCTGTATGCTGGCCCTCATATCAGGTAGGGACCGAACGTGTTCCTGGTTAACGCGTTCTTTCAAATACCCCCAGAGCCAAAAGTCACATGGGTTCAAATTAGGTAATTCGCAAGCCATGCATTTGGTAAACTTCTGGAGATGAAACGTTCGTGGAAGGTTGCATTAAGCAGATCTTTCACTAGGCGACTGACATGAGATGTGGCCTCATTCTGCATGAAAACAGGGGTTTTCGCACAATTGCGCTCTTCCAGTGCAGGAATTTGTTTGCTGTACAAGGAGGTCTCGACAATGTGCAGAGGTCACACTATACCTGACCGGCCCTCTGGTTGCATTCTCTTAAAAGAAGAATGAACCGAGAGTAAAGATGCTCGTGAATCCACACCACACAGACACATAAGGCGAGTACAGTGACTTTTCGTACACAATACGAGAATTAACAGTGCGCCGAATGAGGCAGTTCTGTGTATTCACTGCAGCCTATGGTGTAAAACATGCCTCGTCACTACATAGAATATTGCCCGGCTACATGTCATCGACTTCGATTCTTGCCAAAAACCGAAGAGAAAATTCAGAGCGTTGCTGCGGAACGTCAGGTTTCAGTTACTGCGCCGTCTGGATCTTGTACGGTTACCAGTGTAAAATAGACCGCAAAACTTTCCATTGTGGTGACCATGGACTGGACAATTCTTGTGACACTGCACGAGCCCTAGGACTAACAGTAGCTGTATGATCAGTTACAGCAACAGCAACCTCATCAATAACTTCCACCGGTATCGATCGCATTTCTCTTCCAGGTACCACACCAAGCTCACCCGTGTTTTCGAAATTCATTATCACTTTTTTAAACCATTATTGACATCGGGGCTCTCCTTCGATCTTTCAGTCGGCAATAATCTCTTAATGCAGCGCTGTAATTACTGTCGTTCACATAAAACAGTTTCACTACCAGCGCACGGTCTCTCTTCTCGATAGCCACACTGTTTACTCACGTTATTCAGCGTGGACGTTATATCGTCATACAAACAATGTTGCACCTGATGGTCACCATTGTAACTAATTCGTTTTCCAGGGTAAATTGGTTCCGCGTCAACGCATCAGCATATCTACCAAGTTTCGCTCCATTACGATAATTATAGCCGACATTGGACTTCCGTGAGTAGCTGCACTTTAATTATAACCACCCGGTATTTTAGATGCAGCTCAGCCCAAATGGCTGTTCATTTGTTAGAAGCACATTTTTTTAACCAATACGCTTTCTTATATTCGTTAATATTTTAATACATGTGAAGTATCTATTCGTCGATCAATTTTTTATTGGCTTGAAGCATTGAGTTTTGCTTTGTTATTGGTTATGTCGTTAAAATTTTTCTGGTAGACCCTACAACACTATGGAATGTTTGACACTCTTGTGGACGGTTTTACACGTTTCTAGAAACTAAATGGACACGGTCTCATATGATTTTCGTAAGAAGTCCTTAGGTTCACAGCTGAAATGTTTCACTGCATGAAGAACTGAAGTCAACATACAGCTAGCAGAAAATGCTATTCGCTTTGAGAAATTCATTATCACCTGAAACGGACATCTTCACCCATTTCGGAATATTCGTGACAAACTGATTGAGAGCACACAGTAGTTCATATATTTCTGACACTCAGCCAAGACCAGGGAAAGCAGGACTTTTGTAATCTCATGCATATAGTAACATTACGTTAAATGTCAAATGTGCCAGTTTCCGTGAAAAATTACTATTATCTTTCTTTATGGTTGCTCGGTTTTCGGATATGAAGTGCGTAAAATTTTGTTACGTTTGGAATGAAACTGAAGGTATGTATAAAAAAATCATAGCCATAGTGGTATGTGAACATCAGTTCTAATAAAATCGCATCTATCGCCTCATGCATTCATGACGGCCTTAGTTTGGTATCGAGATGCGCACAAACCGTGAATTGTAAGAAGTATCGAGATGGGCATAAAAACTGAATTATAAGCGGCTACTCGTGATCCTTGTAGACACTGATAGGTAATTAGACATTTTTGTGAAGTTGTTGTTTCCATAATTTTTATAGAACCCGCTCACCTCATCTAACAAAACAACTCTATTAATGAGATTTAGTTCAACAAGGTACCAATAGTGAAGACTCAAAACAAATCATATTAAACATGGCTGCCTGTAGAAGTTGTGTATGCAATGCTGCATTATATGATCATGTCGTCCATCAGACGCTCAATTAGGATGAAAGCTAGCAGCTACGAGACGTGATTTACACACGTTGTATGTTGTTATTCCATTTCCTGGTGACAATACGTCTCCTTGTACCTGAGTTAGTTATCATCATTCCGTAACTGTGGCGTAAGATTTTATGCGTCTGGGATCTTGGCTGTACCTATACATAACTAAATATTTCTACGTGCCTTCCGATTTCACGCGGACGTCTTTATAACTAATTTGACAGTAACCAACTTTTTATCCAAAACTATGCCTCATTCGAAACGAGACTAGAGCTTTTCCTGTTATTGGCTCATATCCTCGGTGGTATCCGTCCTGTCCAACAGAGCATCAATATACACTCCTGGAAATGGAAAAAGGAACACATTGACACCGGTGTGTCAGACCCACCATACTTGCTCCGGACACTGCGAGAGGGCTGTACAAGCAATGATCACACGCACGGCACAGCGGACACACCAGGAACCGCGGTGTTGGCCGTCGAATGGCGCTAGCTGCGCAGCATTTTTGCACCGCCGCCGTCAGTGTCAGCCAGTTTGCCGTGGCATACGGAGCTCCATCGCAGTCTTTAACACTGGTAGCATGCCGCGACAGCGTGGACGTGAACCGTATGTGCAGTTGACGGACTTTGAGCGAGGGCGTATAGTGGGCATGCGGGAGGCCGGGTGGACGTACCGCCGAATTGCTCAACACGTGGGGCGTGAGGTCTCCACAGTACATCGACGTTGTCGCCAGTGGTCGGCGGAAGGTGCACGTGCCCGTCGACCTGGGACCGGACCGCAGCGACGCACGGATGCACGCCAAGACCGTAGGATCCTACGCAGTGCCGTAGGGGACCGCACCGCCACTTCCCAGCAAATTAGGGACACTGTTGCTCCTAGGGTATCGGCGAGGACCATTCGCAACCGTCTCCACGAAGCTGGGCTACGGTCCCGCACACCGTTAGGCCGTTTCCGCTCACGCCCCAACATCGTGCAGCCCGCCTCCAGTGGTGTCGCGACAGGCGTGAATGGAGGGACGAATGGAGACGTGTCGTCTTCAGCGATGAGAGTCGCTTCTGCCTTGGTGCCAATGATGGTCGTATGCGTGTTTGGCGCCGTGCAGGTGAGCGCCACAATCAGGACTGCATACGACCGAGGCACACAGGGCCAACATCCGGCATCATGGTGTGGGGAGCGATCTCCTACACTGGCCGTACACCACTGGTGATCGTCGAGGGGACACTGAATAGTGCACGGTACATCCAAACCGACATCGAACCCGTCGTTCTACCATTCCTAGACCGGCAAGGGAACTTGCTGTTCCAACAGGACAATGCACGTCCGCATGTATCCCGTGCCACCCAACGTGCTCTAGAAGGTGTAAGTCAACTACCCTGGCTAGCAAGATCTCCGGATCTGTCCCCCATTGAGCATGTTTGGGACTGGACGAAGCGTCGTCTCACGCGGTGTGCACGTCCAGCACGAACGCTGGTCCAACTTAGGCGCCAGGTGGAAATGGCATGGCAAGCCGTTCCACAGGACTACATCCAGCATCTCTACGATCGTCTCCATGGGAGAATAGCAGCCTGCATTGCTGCGAAAGGTGGATATACACTGTACTAGTGCCGACATTGTGCATGCTCTGTTGCCTGTGTCTATGTGCCTGCGGTTCTGTCAGTGTGATCATGTGATGTATCTGACCCCAGGAATGTGTCAATAAAGTTTCCCCTTCCTGGGACAATGAATTCTCGGTGTTCTTATTTCAATTTCCAGGAGTGTATTTGTCCCTTTTGTAGCCTTCTGGCAGCTATCTTTGTCCCCGTCTCAGTCCCGTTATTCCCCACTTCTATAACACTTTTGTCTTCTGCGAACATTTTTCCATTAGTTCTAAGTTTAGCTCTTACCAGTTAACTTCTTCTCCAGATCTGATTCCATCTTCTTGACAGGAATTTTATGTTATGGAATACTTATTTTTCACAACTTTAAGAGTATTTACACGATATAAATGATTCTGTTCATTAAAGTAACTGTTTTTGTGTTATTATTTATTACAATACAGGCATGGTATCCAGTCCACCCCTGGTCTTGAGGATATGTTGTTCCACAGATTCAGGGGGGCCTTACACCGTCATGTGACCCAGCTAGACGAAAGAGTGGTCGTCAAAGGAACATCGCTAACCTTTTACATTCAATGTAAATTCCCTGCTCAAAATTGGGATACTTTAAATTACATTAGAAGTTCTGAGTACCAAAAGCATCAGCGATAAATGCAGAAAACTTCATGACCCAAGATTGCTAAAAAAAGCAATGTACTGGATGGCCTGTTTCGACAGTGCTATGCTGACATCATCAGATCTGCAAGAGTATGGATAGAAATCAACAGTAAAAATATTTTACAGTCATGATATCACAACTCTATAAACTGTCTTGTAACACAACCTATGGAATTAGAACATACCTTATGCTTTAAAATATTTCAACATATTATTCAGCAATATTGCAAGTCGTTTCACATTGCATATACACTTTCCAGTATACATAGATCATTACAAACCAGCATGTCAGATGTAGAATAACTATGTACAAACATCAACGTAACTGTATTGCGCCGATTACAAGTGTTCATGTCCACCGCCAGCTGTCGACTGACAGAGAAGTGGTGTGAATCCAGCAACTATCACGTACGTCCACCAGGTGGCGCTGCGGCGGTTGACTGGATTATCATCCTTTATACTGCATAAAACAAAGCTTCATAATTTCATCTAATTGTTGATACCTTATTAAGGTCTATTTTATTTACATTAATATATAATCCACATCAGAAAAATATGGATTGTAATTAAAGAATACAACTTTCCAAATTTTGTAGGATAAAAATACACTGACAAAAAAAAAACAATAAAGTTCCTCGTCAGTGATCCTGGACTGTGGAGCTTTCTTCAGTTACCATACACTGCAGATCACCCAAAAGCTGACAATGTCAGGAATATAAGAGCATCAGCATAGCAATCCTCCAAGAGACCATATTCCCAGATGAAGAAGCCACGGAATCTCAAGGATGTGGGACATATAAAGGAAAACCTAGTAAATGAGTTACGGAGAATGTGCTGTTATGGGGACTGTTTTTGCGGTACACCAAAACTTAGTGATAAGCATATTTGATTTCTCCTCACCCAACGACAGAACCTCGATAATATCCTTCAGGCCCTACAATACAGGACACTCTTAGGTCAATTTCCAATCTCCTACCAATGAGTCTAACAAGAAAAACCCAGAGACTTAAGACCAGTATTGGGATAGCCTATGCGGAGACTCTCGATAAGGTCCCGTGTGGCATATGACAATACTGCAAGAGGATCGGAAGAGACCAGGAATACTGGAAGAATATTGTTAATTATCTTGCCTGTAAGAGAAGCAACAAGAGCGTTGAGTTCTTAGTCATTCTGTGCACCAAATATGGACTACTCCTGATGTCGGCGACTTTAAACTACTGCTGAGGAAGGCTGTGACGTGACACAGTCCAAACAACATGTTCAGTGAATACCATATCAAGCACATAGCAATAGACAGACAGAAACACTGCGGCATTATGAATGTAAAGATGCTTAGAGGAGTTAACTACCTGCCACTGATCAACATGAATCTAACGCCTCTGAAAAGAACCAATAATATACCTGTGAAGAATAAAAAAATCCCTAGATTTGGTAGCACTAAACTTAAAAATGGTGGCACTAACTATCAAGATAGCCTGAACCAGTATGAACACCTCTACAAACTGAGACGAGCTCAGGGATGCCACAGTAGCAACAGCTCCAGATACAATCCCCAACACAGCTAAGGCTGACGAAGCACGCTGAGAGGTCCAGCAATGTGATGGGCTACAAGCCTTTATTACGCAAAGGAGGGCCACAGCTAGCATCATAAGAGACATTCTGAGACATCAAACGACCACCAGTTTAGCACTGCAGGGAATCGTGAGGGGTAAAAATTGTGAAGGGAGATCAAGAGATGAATAAAGTAATCAGGTTCGAAAGGGTGTTGGTTGCAGTAGTTATTCGGAGATAAAAGAGACCTGCACAGGGCAGAGCAGCATGGAGAGCTCTATCGAACCAATCTTCTTATTGAAGATGGCGACGATGACGACGACGACGACAATAACAACAACTAACGGTTGTGGCTACCATTTAGCTATTGAAACCAGTCTCTTTCTAACATCCCTTACAACAGTTAACCACGATGAGAGCAGGATATGGTCCGAGAAGGGCAAGATAGAGTTACTGCAGGGAAATGAAGGACTATTGAGCAAACAGAAAAGCTCAAAGTACTAACAATCAAACAGCTGCTAAACTTCACCAAGAACATCAGAAGTAGCAGACGACAAAAGCACAGCTAAAACAAATGCGCCGTGTTTTATGGGTGGCCATAACGAGTTTAAAAAATACAAGTGTGGATACTGGGTTGGTTTATAGGGTTTTCACATTTTTTTAAATTTTCGCCCAGCCTCACCCAGTATAATTTGCTTCCCACACCACATTCAACGTACCTCAGGTTCCTAAGACTTAAATAATAATTATAAAATATGTAAATTGTTTCAATATAATATTAACAATAATAATAACAATTAGACTGGTTTAGTGATTAGTACATCGCTGTAGCATAACTCGAAAGAAACTGCATTTCAAGAAAATAAATAATTTAACAAGCATTCGTCAGAATATTTTAAACACTACATGGAGCAGTCACAAAGTTTTAATTATCATTACGCAAAAATAAAGTTACATAATAATTTTTTTGTTTATTTCCAGGTATATGCTTGGACTCACTACGTAGCAAAAACCTGTGCCACAACGCCGTAACACAGCACCGGAGAAGTCATAACAAAATTATCAGGTACTATGCATCCAAACAGCATATTCTCCACGCCAATTACGTCCTATCTTTATGTAAATTCGACGTATGTTTTCGCACTGCAGCTTAAGAACTTTCACACCGTTAAATAGCTTCCGCTTACTCACGCGTGCCGTTATTACGTGTACTTCACAACACAACAAAAGTACAGTCTCACTCGTATTGTTTGTATGAGTACAGCACAGTGAGGCTTGTGCAATACGCATAGATGCCGCTAGCGGCCGCACACATAATTTTACAGGCGAATGGCTTTGATATAAGTTCAGACGTGTATAACGTTATATTTTAAGCATGTTTGCATTCTGTCCTAGACGTTCGAGCTGTGCTAATTCCCTTGATGGTTCCATTGGTATGTCATGACTGTCTATTGGTCTCTCAAATGGATTTTTCATAATGAATCTCAACTACACTTTGTGATCAAAAGTATCCGGACACGTGGCTGAAAATGACTTACAAGTTCGTGGCTCCCCCCATCGGCAATGCTGGAATTCAATATGGTGTTGGCCCATCCTTAGCCTTGGTGGCAGATTCCACTCTAGCCGGCATACGTTCAATCAGGTGCTAGAAGGTATCTTGAGGAATGGCAGCCCATTCTTCAAGGAGTGCTGCAGTGAGGAGAGGTATCGATGTCGATCGGTGAAGCCTGGCATGAAGTCGGCGTTACAAAACATCAAAACTGTGTTCTATAGGACTCAGGTCAGGACTCTCTGCAGGCCAGTCCATTACAGGGATGTGACTGTCATGTAACCACTTCGCCACAGGCCGTGCATTATGAAGAGGTGCTCGATAGTATTAAAGGTTGTAACCGTCATCCCCGAATTGCTCTTCAACAGTAAGAAGTAAGAAGGTGCTTCAGACATCAATGTAGGCCTGTGCTGTGATAGTGCCACGCAAAACAACAAGGTGTGCAAGACCCCTCCATGAAAAACATTTCTTTATTTTACTTGCTATGATTATGTCGGGCAAAATAGAGAGCTTTTAGTTTCATTTGCTGGTGCAGCAAGATTCAGATAATTCGGTAACTGACCTAATACGGGCATTTTGTTTTCATGTCCTTTTAAACGTTTGTATTTCTCGAGAAGATCATGTTTTGTAGTTTACTTGAAAATCCCGAAAGATATCGAACTAGAAATACTTATTTGAAAAACATATAGGTGTTCCCAAATTAATTCTATTGTGCGTGTACACGGATCGGAAAGTGCAATCCCCTCTGATGACGATTGGTATATTTACCAACTTGGTTGCCACCTCATTGCCGTATTCTTATCACGTGAACCTTTTCGTACACAGAAAACTTAAAGAGACGTAATACTCGGAGTGACAACTACTACACTTCCAAAATAACTTTATTATCTTACTCTTTTTCAGATTAATTTATTTATGAAATGACTCTTCTTTGTGAAGTCATTGTTTATAGCTTGCATATCCTCGGTGTAAACTGCGATTTGCTGCAAGATATTTCAGCTGTGCTGTACTGGCTGAATTCCAAGTTAAGTTACGTTGCCGGTGACAGTTTATTCTAGGAAAAATTAATGTGATTGCTTAGCTGTAAGCTGGGAGAGATGAAGCACTCTTGTTCGACTTACAGCTGACAAATTTAAAAAAAAGCTACCTGCGCAATATGTTAATGAAGACGTCCACTGTAAATCAAAGCAAAATTCACTTTCATGTTTGTCTTTGAAGGTAAACCAAGTAATTAATTTGCATTTTTTAAGCAATAACAACGTTTTACGCCAAGTTTGCCAGAAGGAATGTAACGGTACCTCGGGGCGGTGTTGACTATAACTCAATCTTCCTTAGCAGCAGACCTGCTCAGTGGATCCCGTTAATCAGTGAGTAAATCGGAGTTCCGACTAGTCCGCTCCGGTTACCTCCAGTACCGACGTAGAGCCGGCCGGAGCAAACTGAGATGGCATTCATTTGGCTGCAGTATAGCTAGTAAGCAGATTCGGTTGACCGGCGAGTAAATCTAAGCTTCTGGTAAGAGTGTCGCTGCCTGCTGTGATATCAGAATCTACGTGGAAATGAATGAGGTGGCCATTTATATATTTAAAAACAACGGGTGGACACTGACACTGTCTTTCCTAATACATCGATCACTTTTTCTGGTGGGACTCCACAGTCTCAATGAGTCTCAGTCATCCTGATAGTATTCTCAGCTAGCAAATAGAACTAAACAACAGGCGATTATTAGAAAATTTCTATCAAATTCTCTGAACTCAATCCTAATGGTGCTGGTTTGTGTCTTGTATTTCTACGCTTTAACGCCGCACGCGATGGTTGCGTAGTATTTTAGGTCTCTTCCACTGTGTCCTACACCAACATGTCGAGAGTTAACGTACGTAACCTCAGTTATAAACTTGATTGTATTATGCGACCTTGTTTTTTACGTATTTCATACGCTATATTCCCTGAGTGCATTTTAAGTTTTAACATGTTAATTTATTTATCTATATTTTCATACTCTCCGCTGTATTTAATTTTATCCTTTCATATTTATACTAGTAATAGTTTTATCCAACGAACGAAATAAAATTTCATTTTTTCATATGAATATATTTGCCAGGTGGGCGGTTTCATATACAGTGCACAAGTTTATGCTATTGCAAGGAATATGTTTTACCTGTCTAACAATTTTTCAAGTAACAGTGTAGGCTAAAAGATGGTTTGTGCTGTGGTACAAAAAACCAATTATAGTTGCACACACATACCCATCGACACATATTGTGCAGTATAAAGATGCATATGATTTTGAGAATGGTGTACATATTGATCTTAATGTTTTTCGTTTTACCTTACATACACTGTAACTACTTTACCTCAATTATTCTCTATACGGTCATCCCCTAACAAGTTTGTTTACACGCACTTGATTTCTGATGTATGTTCTCCATGTTGTGAAGTGTTGTTGTTGTGTACGCTTTGTTTTACAATGAAAACATAGCTATAATTCCCACACTCTTCAGCTTTATATACTAAGGTATTAGTTTCGCGATTCGAGACTATATATGTCGCTTACTAATATTGTACTGAGTACATGGTATAAATATTTATGTTCTGTCCATGAAATATGTCTTACAATTGTACTAGAAGTTTCTGTTCTGGTGGTTATGTGTGACACCGATTTGTATATCTAAGCATCTATGTCTCCCAAGTAACTGTTAGTATAAGAGAGAGATACACTCTGATGAAATCATATGGATAGTACAGTAAGATGCTTACTGAAATGTGCGAACATAGGATGGAGGAAGGATAGAAGACATGGAAGGGCGAACCCAGGCAGAGCACTTCATTTTTACAAATTTATTTCAAAATATGGCAACAATCAGAATGATAATTAAAACCGTAACCTTCTCTTGCACATGATATATATAAATGGACAGCAAGTATGTTTTAGATAAGCAGTGTCTAAGACAAGAGAAATATCAATATAAACAACAAGCTTCACTTACACAAGCAATTTAAAACGGAGAAACAACAATACTTGGAATAGGTACTGTTTATCACGATAACTAGACCAGAGCCACCCTTACCCCCGCAGAGCCACTCTAAAAACTCGGCAGACAACAAGTTAATGTCACCCAAAATTGTAAACGGCCATAAGGCCCTTAAATGAAACCCACACAAGTACAACAATGGAATTAAGTAAAGGTTCCTAAATTAAATTACACAACAACAAAGAACAAGAATCAATCCTCAGAGAAAGAGGGCAAATTTACAACTTTATGTCTGGTAATCTCGCAATGAGTTACTAGAAGCGTGCAACCACATTAGGCCAAGCCGACTATCAAGATCAGTGAATAACAGATGGAATTTAAACGTTCAAAAATTTAAGTACAGAAAATGTTCGTAAACTCAACGTCAGAAAATAGATTGTTAGCTTCGTTACATTAGATCACAAGGCAGGGCAAGCTCGAAAAGGCAGTTACTTAAGACCACCCATAAAATAGAATATACGGAAAACTTAACTTGTTTAGCAGCTGCAGCTGCAATCATAACTGTAGCGAGAGATAACGGTCACCGGAGACGCCAACTGGGTATATGCACAGGCAGAAATACTGGAGTACGTACACGTGGGCGAGCGTCGCGTCAGTTACGATGTCTCGGCTCATGAGCCCAAGTTATCAACAAATAGCATACACATCACGACACTAAAGTCAAGAGCTCCGGCAATAAGGTGTTCAGGTCTATCAAGACTTAACAAAGTGTTTAAAGTAACGTAACGTTCGCTAAGCAATTACATAAGTTAAGTGAATAAGGCTGAAACCTTTAACTTATGAGCAGAAATTTTAACTGCTCAACAAGTGAAACTGCTAATATAAAAGAATAAGGCACGTGTGCTAATACACAGAAGATTTACCAACAGACATCGAACGCTCTTTTGAAATTACAGAATAATAGACACAACCTTACCCGCCTGGCACAGACTTTACGCTTAACATTTACAGATAAGATTGAGGTTGCAGATGTTGTGGCTGTGCCCTCTTGTAAGGTTTTTTGGTTTATAGCTGGATGAGGAGAGGGTGGCATGATAGGTGGGTGGCCGCTTTCCTCCCACTACAACACAAAATGATTAAAATGCACTTTATTACAGGAATCAATTGAATATTTAGCTTCAATATGTTCAATCTGAAGTTCTGTGGTTAACGGAAATCAAATAAAATTTACGAATTCTTGAATCTTGTCCGTGTCCATATCATAACTATATACAATGACTAACGTTCTCTCACAGCTAGGCAAGGTGCGAGGTGACGACTCTCTCTGTGGAAGACTAGAGTACGGTGCGACATACTGAGGTGCAACGCGAACTGAGTCCCGATGCGACGTACTGAGGGATTGAGATTGCGATTGATTGAGCCAGCTCGGTCGGCGGTGGCTGTCTATAGTATAGAGGATCCACAAAAAGTGACGGCCAGCGGGGCTTGGTGAAGCTACGATAGGCCCACCAAGCCAGTAATGGATAATCAGTTTGCTTTCAACAGTCACACAAGCCTAGTCCTTATTAATATTTTAAATATGAAAATCATTCCGTCTGCATGACGTTCAGCATCTAAGTTTCGGCGGATTCAAGGTTGGTTCGTGGCCTGTTTTGATCGGATAAATATCACAGCTCGAGCTCTTTCAGAACTATGCACTAAATCAGACTTCTGTTTGCGAGGCATATCGCAAAATAAATAATATAAATAATATGCGTCTTAAGGCTTTCCAGACGTTACAATTTTAAATATCGTTCTCGGTGTTACCTTCGGATTTTATTACTTTATCTTCCCAATATTTCGTCCTACAAAGTGTCAGGCGTCACCAGGTGGTGTAGTAATTCTTTTTAAAATTTCAGATATCATGCACACGAATAAACATTGGATTCACACTGGCACGAAATAATGTACTCGTATAAACATTCCGAGTCGCCGACCTTCTTGCAAGCGTCGCCTGCATCCCTACTTCGCCCGCTTAGGGAGGGAGTTCGATTTTTTTAAGTAGCCTATGTTATTCCTCGGGGTTCAAGCTACCTACGTATCAAATTTCATCAAAATCGGTTAAGCGGTTTGGTTGTGAAAACGAAGCAGACAGAGTTTCTTATAGTACTGATGTGGACGCTTCTAATGTTTGAATACAACTTAACCTAATAGATACTTTCTTTGAGTGTGTTTCGATATGCTAATGACAGTTTACCTGTTAGTGTATAATTTAGAAAATTTAACTAACACATCAGCAATATTTAGGTCAATCACTCAGTTGGTTTAGAGATTTATAGTTAAATCTTTGGATTCTAAATCATTCAATACATCACTACATAATATTTCTTGTTTTGTAATTGCGTCACATTTAAGCGCTGCAATTTTCGTTTCTTGTATACACACATAATCTTCAAATCTTCACATATCTTTGAAAATAACAGTCTTTGCATAGTTTGAAGCTCTCGCTGATGTTTTGTGGACTGTCTGTTCAGTCTCAAGTCCGCAGCTCGTGGTCGTGCGGTAGCGTTCTCGCTTCCCACGCCCGGGTTCCCGGGTTCGATTCCCGGCGGGGTCAGGGATTTTCTCTGCTTTGTGATGACTGGGTGTTGTGTGTTGTCCTTAGGTTAGTTGGGTTTAAGTAGTTCTAAGTTCTAGGGGACTGATGACCATAGATGTTAAGTCCCATAGTGCTCAGAGCCATTTGAACCATTTTTTTCAGTCTCAAGTTGCGTTACGACGGTCTAGAAAGCCGGATGCCAGTCACAACAAAACATGTAACAATTATTATTATGGGACATTAATTTTGTGCGTTTCAGTATTTAACATGGTTATTTTCTACCAAATATCGACGGCTTTTCCATAAAGATTGTTCTGATTTTACAATGTTATTCCTGCATCTTCTAAATTTTTCTGCCATTTCTAATTAGTAGACTCTGTTCACACAAATTTCCCTGGCGTTGAATCTGATGACACATAGATATAGGGTTTTAGGATATATATAACTTGGCTTTCGTATTTTGCAAATACTATCTAAGACGGTATTGCTCTTTTCTTTACTGTATTAATAGATGTCTTGCTTCTCCAAAATGCATGCTAAAAACGTACTTCAGATTTCACATTGTTTATCTCTAACGATATTCACATCACAGATGTCGTTACCACCATGTGAATTGGAGTAAATTATCAGTATAATATATAATACTATAGAATCAAAAGTTAAATTACAGAAATACACCATCGTGTACACTGTCTGTAATACATACGCTACTTAAAGTTAATTGCTGGAATATTTTAAAACGAAATTTTAAATCAGAATCTGGTGTAACATACGCATCACAGCTTGATCATAACGTTTTGTCAGTTTTTCCTTGCCTTCATTCACATTACAACACATTTCATTCAACACGAGAAACAGTCTGTTTCTTTTTCTAACTACATTATTTCACCGACAAGCTTTCATCCATGTCCAGAAAACGAAGAAACTGAAAAAGTGCAGTTACATTCAGCTTCTGACGTAGTATTTTCTGTTCTACGTAATCTGTTTGCAGTAAACTCCTGGATAATGTGTGGTAACAACAGTTAGTCATGGTCTGACTAACGTCTGATAAACTGCAGTGCTGTTCGTGATAAATAAACCACTCCAAAACACAAAGGAAAGTGTTTTAGCGGTACAACTCCGCTTGGGCAGTTGCGTGAAATAATAAAGCGAGCTGCATCAGTCGAGAAGCGGTAAACGCCACAGATATGCGATTACGGAACTTCTCGGTACAATGAGTCGTTATCCTCCGCCGAGTGCCGTTTAGTACGTCGGCTGCAGATACTCTGCTGATGACTAAGAGTGTTATTTCTGCTCTGCTGGTCTCAGACAGGAGGAACACTACACTCACCTTGGATGAACGCAGCAGGTGCAAACGCTTCCGTGAAAGTCTCCAAAGGGCACGTAAACCACTAAGCCACCTTTCTAATAAATATAATTTACGAGGCATGTGCATTATTGTTGTGCTTTCCAGGAGGAGAAGATGAAAAATTTTCTGCTGTGTGATGAGTGCTTTTTTTGTTAGTAATGCACTTATCTTTCAATATAGCTCATTTTCGCGTAAATCTGCTCATCGAACTGTCTTTTAAGTGAATAGCTTACATCTACGGCAGCTGATTGCAGGAGATCTGCTATAATCCTGTTACTGGACAGAAGAAATCACGCAGTTCAAAAATGGTTCAAATGGCTCTGAGCACTATGGGACTTAACATCTATGGTCATCAGTCCCCTAGAACTTAGAACTACTTAAACCTAACTAACCTAAGGACAGCACATTACACCCAGTCATCACGAGGCAGAGAAAATCCCTGACCCCGCCGGGAATCGAACCCGGGAACCCGGGCGCGGGAAGCGAGAACGCTACCGCACGACCACGAGCTGCGGACAAATCATGCAGTCACCAATTTCTCTACACGTGATATTAAGAGAAGTTAGAGTGTGCCGGATCTGGTGAAGAAGGTGGATAGGTGGATATACAACAGCTAGTTTATCAACATCTGCATTTCGGAAGCCGCTGTACAGTTTGTGGCCCAGAGTAAATACACTCCTGGAAATGGAAAAAAGAACACATTGACACCGGTGTGTCAGACGCACCATACTTGCTCCGGACACTGCGAGAGGGCTGTACAAGCAATGATCACACGCACAGCACAGCGGACACACCAGGAACCACGGTGTTGGCCGTCGAATGGCGCTAGCTGCGCAGCATTTGTGCACCGCCGCCGTCAGTGTCAGCCAGTTTGCCGTGGCATACGGAGCTCCATCGCAGTCTTTAACACTGGTAGCATGCCGCGACAGCGTGGACGTGAACCGTATGTGCAGTTGACGGACTTTGAGCGAGGGCGTATAGTGGGCACGCGGGAGGCCGGGTGGACGTACCGCCGAATTGCTCAACACGTGGGGTGTGAGGTCTCCACAGTACATCGATGTTGTCGCCAGTGGTCGGCGGAAGGTGCACGTGCCCGTCGACCTGGGACCGGACCGCAGCGACGCACGGATGCACGCCAAGACCGTAGGATCCTACGCAGTGCCGTAGGGGACCGCACCGCCACTTCCCAGCAAATTAGGGACACTGTTGCTCCTGGGGTATCGGCGAGGACCATTCGCAACCGTCTCCATGAAGCTGGGCTACGGTCCCGCACACCGTTAGGCCGTCTTCCGCTCACGCCCCAACATCGTGCAGCCCGCCTCCAGTGGTGTCGCGACAGGCGTGAATGGAGGGACGAATGACGTGTCGTCTTCAGCGATGAGAGTCGTTTCTGCCTTGGTGCCAATGATGGTCGTATGCGTGTTTGGCGCCGTGCAGGTGAGCGCCACAATCAGGACTGCATACGACCGAGGCACACAGGGCCAACACCCGGCATCATGGTGTGGGGAGCGATCTCCTACACTGGCCGTACACCACTGGTGATCGTCGAGGGGACACTGAATAGTGCACGGTACATCCAAACCGTCATCGAACCCTTCGGTCTACCATTCCTAGACCGGCAAAGGAACTTGCTGTTCCAACAGGACAATGCACGTCCGCATGTATCCCGTGCCACCCAACGGGCTCTAGAAGGTGTAAGTCAACTACCCTGGCCAGCAAGATCTCCGGATCTGTCCCCCATTGAGCATGTTTGGGACTGGATGAAGCGTCGTCTCACGCGGTCTGCACGTCCAGCACGAACGCTGATCCAACTGAGGCGCCAGGTGGAAATGGCATGGCAAGCCGTTCCACAGGACTACATCCAGCATCTCTACGATCGTCTCCATGGGAGAATAGCAGCCTGCATTGCTGCGAAAGGTGGATATACACTGTACTAGTGCCGACATTGTGCATGCTGTGTTGCCTGTGTCTATGTGCCTGTGGTTCTGTCAGTGTGATCATGTGATGTATCTGACCCCAGGAATGTGTCAATAAAGTTTCCCCTTCCTGGGACAATGAATTCTCGGTGTTCTTATTTCAATTTCCAGGAGTGTACATCGTCCAGTCACGTTAATGTGACTACCTTCCAAAAAGCCGGAATAACCATATTTTGCAGGCCAGACCGGTGCGAGGTGCGAGACGTGGAGGAAGAGAGTCAGTGAGGTACTGGAAGGTTCCGACAGGCAAGTGGAGCCATGCCGACTCCTATGCCGTAGTCATCTGTGCTGCGCTTCTCTGTTGAGGATCCATGACGCATACGGCCCGATCGAGGTGATCTCACAGATTCTCGATTAGGTTTAAATCCGTTGAGTTTGGTGGCCGGGGGAGCACAGTAAACCCATCCTGGTGCATTGTGAACCACGCACTTACCACTGCAAGCTGTGTGACACGTTGCATTGTCCTGCTGGTAGATTCCATCGTGCTGAGGAAAAACTAACTGCATATAGGGGTGCACATGGCCCCCAAAGACTGATCCATACTTGTGCTGATCCGTTGTGCCTTCCAGAATCACGAGGGAACGCCACGGAAGACTCTCCAGACCATAAAGCTCACTTCTCAGGCCTGGACCCTTCGAACGGGAGCATAAAATGTGATTCACTCGGAAAGGCCACATGTCGCAGTACAGTGGACATCCAGTTGCGATGAAACTTCCTGGCAGATTAAAACTGTGACCTGGACCGAGACTCGAACTCGGGACCTTTGGTTTTCGCGGGCAAGTGCTTTATCAACTGAGCTACCCAAGCAAGACTCACGCCCCTTCCTCACAGCTTTAATTCCGCCAGTACCTCGTCTCCTATCTTGCAGATTTCACAGATGCTCTCCTGCGAACCTTGCAGAAGAAAGGAAATTTAGCCGCCGTGAAACAGGATGTCAGACTCGGATTGGAAATCTAGTTCACGTTCAAAAAAGTTTGCTTGCCAAAGACTCGTTCGACCAGTACTTTCATATTGCTCGCCGGCCCAGGAACTTATCGAGGTGGATTAACAAAACAGGTTCGAATCCTGCCTCGGCCATGGATGTGTGTGATGTCCTTAGGTTAGTTAGGTTTAAGTAGTTCTAATTTCTAGGCGACTGATGACCTCAGATGTTAAGTCCCATAGTGCTCAGAGCCATGTGAACCATGTGATTAAGAAAAGAGGTCACCAAGATTAAATTAAGGGCTGTAAGATCTTTCGCTTGTTTACTTAGGCAGTGTGGGAGTGTTACGGATATTCTCAAACATCTGTAAAGGAGAAGGGATGGGGGTTTGCGTTTCAAGGCATACAATGTGCGCATCGCGGAGAAACTTACTCATTTTTGAGAGCACACTTTCCGAACTGAATGAAGAAGCATACTACTTTCCTGAACACACATCCCACTAAAGTTACTGAAATTCGGGCCGAATGGGTAACGTCTGTCTTTCCGATTGAGTACCATACATGAAAGACAGATGAATGCGGAAACATGAGACATGCGTATTACACGGTCCAGTCACATTAATGTAGCCACCATCTGTGTTTGACGTCAACGTACAATACGTGCAATACGACAGGTGGGCGGCACTAGAAGTGGACAGCATCTAAAGCATGTCCTGATGAGGGGTGTGTGGGGGCCGCGGGCAACAGTGCAATCGTTGTCGTAATGCTGGAGCGGAGCGATTTATCTGACGACAAGAAGGATATTATCATTAACTTTCGGGCCAAGGTTCAAATGGCTCTAAGCACTATGGGACTTAACACCTGAAGTCATCAGTCCCCTAGACTGTCACCTAGACCCACACATACATGCCCGAGTCATGATTCGAACCTGCGACCGTAGCAGCCGCGCGGTTCCGGACTGAAGCGCCTAGAACCCCTCGGCCACAGCGGTTGGCATAGGGCCAACGGTGGAAGCATTTTCTATATAGTTAAGTTTGTCGTACCTCATTCTTTTTTGACTCTTGATGCGTAATCATTGTGTTAACTCGATTTCTGGGAGAACTTTGGAACTCACCAGTGATTCTTTCCACTGATATGAAGTGATTTTTTTACAACCACTGTCCGTAATGCTAGACGGTCCCAGTCCTTCAATACATGGAGCCTGCCTAGTCTTGGTCTCTACTGACAATACAGTACTCCCCATCTCCTTTCATGCTAGCGTGTCCGCCATATATTATGATCAATTCTGCATTACATAAGGGAGTCCAGATAGTTTAGATCAAATACGGTATGTTAGTGGCAGTGGGATCATATTGCAGTTTGTTGCAAATGCCAGATCTCTAAAATTTCTCAGCAGTGTTCGTCTTCTTCTTTCCACAGATTGTTGTTTGAGTACAAGCAGCATTTCTGCAATCCTTTTACTGTTGGTGGAATCTACCAGCTACAGATCTAGCAGCACGACTCTTAACTGCTTCGATGTCTTCCTTTGATCGAACTGGTTGGGTTCCCAAACAGTCGAGCAGAACTCAGTAATCGGTCACCGAAGTGTCCTGTTCGTGGTCTCCTTTCTAGACGAGCTGCCTTTCCCTAGAATTCTCCCACCAAACCAAAACTGAGCCTTTGCCTTCTCTGCGACCGACCTTCCAGGTACCTGAAGGCTATGACTGTTTCCAGAAAGTGATCGGCACTCGCACAGTCAAAAGATATTGTATTTTTTCGTTCAGATGAGCGCATTGCATTAAATTTTCTCGTGTTTAGAACGAGATGCCAATCACTGCACCAGGTAATTATCATCAGCAAGTCACTTTGCGTTACATGATAAGTTTCTAACGATGTTGGCTGCCTGTACTCAAATGCGTCGTCTTTTAATAGCCTAATAGGGCTACAGATGTTACCCGCCAGGTCATATATGTATATCATGAGTAGCAGCGCCTCATCACACTAATTATTCTTCAGATCCCCCAGTTTTCCCTTTCACAAAGCATCTTTATCGTCATTTGTATTCTCCTGACGAAAAATAAATTATTATTACTTAGCAACTAAGGCCTTATCTTACGTTTAAATTTTTCTTCTTTGTTAGCCCAGAAAACTTGTATTGTTTTCACTAGTTAATAATTTATCCATGATGAAGTCATACATAAGAAGAATACTTGTTGCATCCCACAGATAAATACTCATCGCATATATAACATATCATTTTTCGGTACACGCCTGTTTACTCGTATTGTGTACGTCAGAGAAGGAGATTTTCTCTAGCCTCCAGGAAAGTGGTCAATATTTTCCTAGTTCGCCTAAGTGCGTATTCGTCTGGGCGACGCCATTTCGAGTGATTTCCATATGATATCCGACGTTTTCCACTGCTCAGGAGCTTATGAGAGACCCCATAGGAAGCAACTCCTTACAGAAGTGCTTAAGTGGGAGCAAAAAATGTTCAAACAGAATGTCTAAATTGTGCTTCTGATTGGCTGAACGGCCTAAGTGTTACATAATTTCCTGGAACGGTTTGGAGCTCATGAAGTCGAGCAGACGACCAGTTGAACTTCATAGGTTGTAAATGTAGGCTGGCTTCTGAAGCGGAGGTGTTGTTTCCGTAATGTGTTGCAGAAACAGGGGGAAGGTGATCCTTTGTTATGAAAGGAGCTATTTCTTGCCGTGCGTACAGCTGGGAGAATCCGAAAGTGTGTTTCCCGTGCATGGGTAGGATTTCAGGATTACATCTGGTTTTTTTAGCCGACTCTTGCCTTTTAGAGAGGGTGCATGTGCACAATAACAAGATGCATCTCACATCATGTTGTGCGGCAAAACAGCTAGCTGGAGGTGGTGTTTCAGTGAACGAGACAGACTTGGCGAGATTTTACTAAAACAAATGGCATCCGTTTCCGTGGAAATTTCATTGTTGTATTTTTGTGAGGCTATTTCCTTTATTGACATTGAACAGTATTAGCGTTTTGGTGTCTGAAGATAATCGAAGGGAGTTGGTAAGGCCTAGTTGGAGGCGGTCTATGAGGTTTTAAGGGTTAACATATTCCATTCCAGTGGTGGGACCTGGGAATCATTCCTGAAAGCAGCTTGGTAGTTACACGGTTTTCAGTTATTGAGTTTGGATCAAAGCGAGGCTGCCGACTCTTATTTAGGCTGAACTGATAGCGTAGCAGAGCAGAAACTTAATGCGGGTCTGTCAATAAACTTTTTCTATTAAATTGCCGGAGCAATAAGTGGCGCAATTTGTCTCGCTCGCCTTACACGGCCAGTATTGCGTGGATTCAGGCCGCGAACGCGAAACCGACTTCGCCCTATTCTACGGAAGCTCCAAGGATGGAAAAAGCGACGGTTCACATTCTCAGCAGATGAAATGGACTTCGCTTTTTTTGCTGTAGAACCAATAGCTTCCATCAACTACTGAGACTGTCATACCGTTTCCGGTGTGAAGGGTCGAACCGACGTCTCATTCACAGTAACAAACTGTGTCCGCAAAATCAGTTGCATTCTTTTTAGAAGAGTAAAATCTTTACCGAGCAGTTAATTTCCGAATTTGCTTTTAATCAGAATTCAACTATAGTGGCAGTTTTAGTCTTGTCCGCGTATAATATGTCACTAACAGTCGTGTTAATTGCTTATTTTTACAGTTTTTTCCGCTTTTTTCCGATAAAGATTTACGTATCATGATACTCTGAATACAAGATGGTTTTCCAGCAAGTTAGATTCTCTAAAGAACTACAATGACTTCACTCATCTTCCTGATATGAAAACTGAGTACTCATGTCAGTTCACCTGCCGTGTTAAGAACATTTGCATTTCCTTCGAACAACCTTTCGTAAAGATTTACCACGCAACGTGGTACCATAATTAGTGTCGCTGGAAATTATGAGATATCCCTACTGGGGTTATTTACGAATACAGTAAACTGTCCTTATGTCAAAGGGCTTAAATCAGTAACGATCTATCTCACAAGACACTATGATGTAAAGTTTGTAACAGAAGCAGCAACTCAAATCACTTAATAAAGGCAAGTCCACCGGTCGAGACTGCACACTAGTTAGATTCCTTTCAAAGAATACTGATATAATAGCTCCAGTCATATACAACCGCTCACTTGACGAATGATCCGTACCTAAAGAGTGGAACGTTGCACGGGTCACGCCAATACTCAAGAAACGAAATAGGAGTAATCCGATAAATTGCATACCCGTACCACTGACGTTGATAGGCAATAGCATTTTGAAACATATATCGTGTTCGAACATTATGAATTACCTCAAAGGAAACGATCTATTGACAAGCAGTCAACACGGATTTACTAAATTTCGTTCTTGTGAAACAGAACTAGGTCTTTATTCACGTGAAGCAATGAGTCCTATAGACGAGGGTCTCAAACTGATTCCATATTGATACTGTTCCACACAAAAGACTACTAGCCAAGTTGAGCGCCTATGGAGTATCGACTGAATTCGTGACTTCCTATCTGAAAGGTCCAATTCGTACTAATGTTCACGGAGAGGCACTGGATCAAACGGAAGTCACACTGGCGTACCCCAATGAAGTGTTATAGGCCCTCTCTTGTTCCTAATTTATGTAAATGATTTAGGATACACTCTGAACAGTCATCTTAGATTATCTCCAGTGAATCTGTCATTTATCGTGTCGTTAAATCACCAGATGATCATAACTAGTTGCAAGGTGATACAGACAAAAGGTCTGTATGTTGCGGATAGTGGCGATTGACCCCAAATAATGAAAATTGTAAGGTCATCCACATGAGTACTGAAAGGAATCCGTTGAAATTCGGCTATACGATAAATGACACAAATCTAAAGGCAATCAGTTCAACTAAATATCTAGGGATAACAATTATGAACTGTTTAAATTCGATCACAAGTAAAGACCGTGTTTTATTGCGAGAACTCTTAGAAAATGCAACATTTCCACTAGAGAGACAGCCCACACTACCCTTGTTCGTCCTCTGCTAGGATATTGCTGTGCGGTATGGCATCCTTACCATGCAGGATTGACGGAGAACGTCGAAAAACTTGGACAGCTCGTTTTGTATTATTGCGAAATAGTGGAAGCAGAGTCACTGACATGACACGCGAGATGGGGTGGCAGTCATTAAACATAGGTGTTTTTAATTGCGACGAGATCATGCCACGAAATTTCAATTTCTAACTTTCTCCTCCGAGTGCTAAAGTATTTTGTAGACGGCCACCGTGAACGGAGAAATGATGGTCGCAAAAAAGTTACAGTAACCAGAGCTCGCACGGAAAGATTTTAGTGTTTCTTCTTCCCACGCTCTTCGAGAGGGGAACGGTAGAGAAATAGTGTGAAAGTGGTTCTATGAACGTTCTACCAAACAAAAGAAGTGAGAACTGCAGCGTAGTCATTCAGGTGTCGATGATACAGGCCAATCAACGAATCAGTAACTGACAGTGTGAAATCTGAATTGAATTTAGCACTTGTGGAAATTAAAAACTGCTGAGGATTTGAAGTCCAGTCAAATCTTAAATTATGTGATACAATATCTCCTATCGAAATCTTGTGGAAACAAACAGCCGAAGTTGGTGGAGGCGGCTATTAGCAGGACATTCCTCTGTGATCCGTTCTCGACGCCGACTTGTCCTAAAATCTGGACTACACAATGGTATAACAGCTCTATAAACAACAAACGAAATGACTTTTTATCGTTTTAAGTCATGTGAGCGAAATTTGTTATTTTTTAATGAAGTGTGTGATATGCGCAATATCGTCGTCATAGATATGTTATTGACGTGCAGTTACATTTGTTACATTGTGGACAGACATCTAGATGTACTGTGACAATCGTGTAAAGATAGTGGACATTAAGATTGCAGCAACGTTTCTCAAAAGGCTCATTAACAATTTTTTTCGTAGTCTAACGCAAACCTCCACTTAAAGAACTTGACGTTCGTCTATGAGGACGAACAACATCGGTTTCATCACTTAAATCTATATAGGCTGGAGTATCAAATGTACTTTTTGAGTAATGACTACTTTCGGCATTAAAGCAATCAGGCATATTTTCTCCACCATATTGTTACCAGAGTCAGTTATTGCTATAAGATGATAGAGTGAGAAAACGCTGTAATTTGCAGGTAAATAAGGTCTTCTCCTCTGCATACTGCGCCAGTTTAATAGCAGTGTGATACTACAAGTTGCGAATGTAGGCATTAAATAGTATTGACGAAAGAACTGCGCCTTGAAGAACTCTTTACTGTTAGTCGTTTTGTCTCCAAATGTTTGCCTCCGAAAGATTCCTCAGAAAATTGTTTATTCCCAAGATGCAACAGTCTGATAGGCATGTGTGTGACCAG
The DNA here is from genome assembly GCF_023864275.1 of Schistocerca cancellata. Classification (NCBI taxonomy): domain Eukaryota; kingdom Metazoa; phylum Arthropoda; class Insecta; order Orthoptera; family Acrididae; genus Schistocerca; species Schistocerca cancellata. The sequence continues at coordinate 647,964,383 of NC_064629.1, read as the reverse complement.
GTTCCTTATTAGGTACTCTTTCCGCTTTTTCGTATGCTTTACCTAGTCTAGAAATACACTCCTGGAAATTGAAATAAGAACACCGTGAATTCATTGTCCTAGGAAGGGGAAACTTTATTGACACATTCCTGGGGTCAGATACATCACATGATCACACTGACACAACCACAGGCACATAGACACAGGCAACAGAGCATGCACAATGTCGGCACTAGTACAGTGTATATCCACCTTTCGCAGCAATGCAGGCTGCTATTCTCCCATGGAGACGATCGTAGAGATGCTGGATGTAGTCCTGTGGAACGGCTTGCCATGCCATTTCCACCTGGCGCCTCAGTTGGATCAGCGTTCGTGCTGGATGTGCAGACCGCGTGAGACGACGCTTCATCCAGTCCCAAACATGCTCAATGGGGGACAGATCCGGAGATCTTGCTGGCCAGGGTAGTTGACTTACACCTTCTAGAGCACGTTGGGTGGCACGGGATACATGCGGACGTGCATTGTCATGTTGGAACAGCAAGTTCCTTTGCCGGTCTAGGAATGGTAGAACGATGGGTTCGATGACGGTTTGGATGTACCGTGCACTATTCAGTGTCCCCTCGACGATCACCAGTGGTGTACGGCCAGTGTAGGAGATCGCTCCCCACACCATGATGCCGGGTGTTGGCCCTGTGGGCCTCGGTCGTATGCAGTCCTGATTGTGGCGCTCACCTGCACGGCGCCAAACACGCATACGACCATCATTGGCACCAAGGCAGAAGCGACTCTCATCGCTGAAGACGACACGTCTCCATTCGTCCCTCCATTCACGCCTGTCGCGACACTACTGGAGGCGGGCTGCACGATGTTGGGGCGTGAGCGGAAGACGGCCTAACGGTGTGCGGGACCGTAGCCCAGCTTCATGGAGACGGTTGCGAATGGTCCTCGCCGATACCCCAGGAGCAACAGTGTCCCTAATTTGCTGGGAAGTGGCGGTGCGGTCCCCTACGGCACTGCGTAGGATCCTACGGTCTTGGCGTGCAACCGCGCGTCGCTGCGGTCCGGTCCCAGGTCGACGGGCACGTGCACCTTCCGCCGACCACTGGCGACAACATCGATGTACTGTGGAGACCTCACACCCCACGTGTTGAGCAATTCGGCGGTACGTCCACCCGGCCTCCCGCGTGCCCACTATACGCCCTCGCTCAAAGTCCGTCAACTGCACATACGGTTCACGTCCACGCTGTCGCGGCATGCTACCAGTGTTAAAGACTGCGATGGAGCTCCGTATGCCACGGCAAACTGGCTGACACTGACGGCGGCGGTGCACAAATGCTGCGCAGCTAGCGCCATTCGACGGCCAACACCGCGGTTCCTGGTGTGTCCGCTGTGCCGTGCGTGTGATCATTGCTTGTACAGCCCTCTCGCAGTGTCCGGAGCAAGTATGGTGGGTCTGACACACCGGTGTCAATGTATTCTTTTTTCCATTTCCAGGAGTGTAGTTCAGTTGCTGTCATGGAATACTGGATGTTGCTACAGACACATTAGATGCGATGGTGAACTATTTAGCTGATATTTTATTTACGAAGCTTACCTGATGGTTCAAATGGCTCTGAGCACTATGGGACTCAACATCTTAGGTCATAAGTCCCCTAGAACTTAGAACTAATTAAACCTAACTAACGTAAGGACATCACACACACCCATGCCCGAGGCAGGATTCGAACCTGCGACCGTAGCAGTCCCGCGGTTCCAGACTGCAGCGCCAGAACCGCGAAGCTTACCTGAAAACCGCTCCTCGTGGAGAAGTGTTTCTAGTGTTCACTTAGCACCGATAATGTTGCTATTCGTACTTTTTCCTCATTTTTGTGGGAATTAGTGATCTTGGGAATATCTGTTGAAGATTCCATTAGATCTCACACTATTGTTGCAGGAAGAAGTATTGACTACTTCTGGGGACTCAGAAGATGAAAGTCTTGTGAAGAAAATTTTGTACTAACAGACCAAAGGTAACTGAATGGTAGTCATGGTTAAATTCAACCGCTTCTTCTTCTAGTCCCGTGAGCTTCCGTGGCTAAATGCAAAGTCCACGGCAGGAATGCACGCAAGAAACAATTGCTCGTATCACATGTATGAATGATACACTTTTGTTTGCTTGCGTCTAACTGTGCTTCGAAACGTTCATACTTTGGTTTTCTTACTTCTAACTGTGATTCTTAAAGTTCCTTAAAAGGTTTTATTGCTATTTTACGTTTTTACCTTTGTTTCTTGTTAATAATTGTCCTGCGACTTTTAATTCAAGATCTCTGCGCCAACACAAACATGTGGCCAGGTGCCATAATTTTTTACGGTAGCTAGTTTCTGTAAAGCCAATGCGTGGTCAGTTGAGCATCATCCTTGCCATGGATACCACTAGTCACGACGCCTTGACTTTATCCTCGTAATACCAAGGGGATTCGGAGGGAGGTGGGCGGACACTTTGTGACCACCTTTTGAAAATTTTGTAATGTAGCCAGTAATTTTGAAAAAAGTATTGTTTCTAACGAATTCTTCTACCCGATTCCATAAACGTTTTAGATCTTTCAGTTAAACTTAATCCAAAAATAAGTTTCAGTAATAGATGTAACTTTCCCAAACGAAAGTCATATTCCAAATTTTCAACTTTAGAACCTTACATACACACAAATTCTCTGTAAAGAGTCCGTTGGAACTTAACGTCAACAAAAATTAACGAAATTTGCATGTTTAAATATTTTTAGGATGGGTATAAATAAAATACTCCCTCCCCTGGTTATACAGGTTATGAAAATGCATTGGTATTGCTATTATTAAATTATTTTCCCTAACAAGTAAAGTTACTTTCCAATGAATTTATATACTTTTGCTTTTAAAATGTCATCTACAATTTCTGCTTTCATGGTAATTTTTATGTTTTCGCAGATATTCTGATGACAGGGCATGCTCGAAGCGCGTAAATGAAAAAGTTCTAACAACAAGTGGATTCTTGTTATTAGTGGCCAAACAATAATATTAAGGACCTCCTTAGCATTTACACATATTCGTCGCCGACATCCTACGCGACTCTACGTCGCAACTCAAATTAGAGAAGTGGTACCCTTATGCAGCAGCATACAGAATAATTGATATTTTACAGCAATAGTACAGCTTTAAATTTTTAGATTTATATGTTGTTGATACAATTACTCATTCCAGAATTTTTATATTGATCGTTACGTGTATTAATTATGAAAAATGCTGCGAAGTAGGTACATTCTGTGCACACTGCAGGACATGTACTAAAAATCCAGTTAGACTATCGCATTGTATGCCTCTGTACTGTTAATTACAAATAAATTTCCGTTTTTGTACAAAAATAGCGCTAATCGTAATTCTGCATTTACGGGAGGTAGTCATAAGGTTTCTTTTCTTTTTTTATTTTTAAAATTATCACCCATAAAAATCAAACAGTGACCATGAAACTTGCTGAAGATGTTAATCCTTCTTTACATATTCCCCTCCAGCGCGACACAGTTGTCCCAGAGATGAATGTCTTGGAGGATACCTCGGTTGTAGAAGCCTGTACTTTGGCTGTTTAGCAAACGTTACACTCGAAAATCAACTCGTCGTCGTTCTGAAATTTATGCTTGCCCCACAGAGGTTTCTCATCCGAAGAAAGGAGAAGTCGATAAGTATTGGGTCAGGAGAATCCAGGGGCGGGGGCGCAACATTTGATAGCACAAGGAAGCCACATGTGTGATTGTCGTGTGGAGAATAAGCTGGGGCGTTGAGTTGAAGCACCTCGTTGGATATCTTCCCGCGACGGTTCATGCTAACAGCAGCCCGTAACTTTGTCAGGATATTTCGATGGCCTGCTTCAGCGACAGTTTGTGCCTTAAATAATCCGTTGGCATTACACTATGGCAGTTCCAAAGGGATTCAGTATCACCTGGCTCGATGATTGTTAGGTGTCCGTGTATTTTCGTCCGTTGTGTATCGACATATTTCCGTTGCACGCTTCCTTTTGCTCTCTTTGTTCCTTTGTCTATGGGTCATAGCGGTGAATTCAGTACTAGTACAAGGTGATTAGGTAGCTAAAGAAACAATCTGGATTTGCCTGACAGAGCTGCAACATTTGCACTACTGTGCCGGTTCGGCGGGGTTTTTGAATGGATGTGATCAATAGCGGAACCCATCGGACGGTGAATTTCAGGATCAAAATGGCGTGCAGGATGTTAAAAACTTATCTATGACTGACTTGCATTTTTTCCACAATAACCTGGATTGTGACACGCCGGTCTTCGAGCACTAGATGGTCTGTCACTTCGTTCTTCCTGTTTGGCAATTGTTTGGCCACGCTTGTACCCTTTATGCCACCTAAACAATGTGTCAAATGATGGCACAGTGTTTCGGTACACTTTCATCTACTCAGCATCGACTGTTTCAGCAATGTTCCTCTTTAAATGTAGAACGTAAATTACCGCACTATACTCAGCATTATGAATGGTCTGCGACATTTTACTTTGGCTTGTGTAGCAGTGTGCGACGGTACTGCGGAGTGGGGACTGCTGAACATACCTGCAAACAAACAAAAAATTAACTGCATAACGTCGGTTTTTCAAAGTTTTAATAAGACTGTGTGGCGATATTGCGGCTTCAGTTTCTCTTAACATTTCTGAGAATGTTTGTTCATTTCCAAGCTAACGTTAGAAAGAGATCCAAACTCATTACCGCTGATTCGACAACTGTTATGTGTTGATAGCAGAACGCTCTACTTAGATAATTATTCAAGTTTGCCTATAATTTACGTGTTTATTTTAGATTCCAAGTAAATCACACAATTGGCGGTCAGGGTGGCCGAGCGGTTCTAGGCGCTACAGTCTGGAACCACGCCACCGCTACGATCGCAGGTTCGAATCCTGCCTCGGGCATGGATGTGTGTGATGTCCTTAGGATAGTTAGGTTTAAGTAGTTCTAAGTTCTAGGGAACTGATGACCTTAGCAGTTATGTCCCATAGTGCTCAGAGCCATTTGAACCATTTGAACCAAATCACACAATTAAAAGTGATCAATATTACATAGACTGTATTTTTCGCTTCTTGATACTACTATCACTCCAGGCACAATTAACGAAGATGAATTTCAGTTTAGTTGCTTTTAGCGTTAGTAGTCTCCGAGCATACACCGATGAGCCAAAACATTATGACCACCTGTTTGATAGTGTGTTGTTTCACTTTTCAAACACAGTACAACAGAGATTCTGCTTTGCATGGATTCTGCAAGTCCTTGACAGTATTTCAGAAGTGTGTGGCACCGATTGTTTACGCACAGGTCAAACAACTCCTGCAAATTACCAGATGGCGACTTATGGGTACATCTACATGTCTACATCCATAGCTACATGGATACTCTGCAAATCACATTTAAGTGCCTGACAGAGTGTTCAACGAACCATCTTCACAATTCTCTATTATTCCAATGTCGTATAGCGTGCGGAAAGAACGAACAAAAAAATGGTTCAAATGGCTCTGAGCACTATGGGACTTAACATCTATGGTCATCGGTCCCCTACAACTTAGAACTACTTAAACCTAACTAACCTAAGGACAGCACACAACACCCAGCCATCACGAGGCAGAGAAAATCCCTGACCCCGCCGGGAATCGAACCCGGGAACCCGGGCGTGGGAAGCGAGAACGCTACCGCACGACCACGAGATGCGGGAAAAAGAACTGAAAGGGTACAGTACCGCCCGACATTGAAAATAGGTACAACATACTTCATTATCTTTGTCAGAACAACACATTTTTTTTGTAAAATAACTCAATTTCAATTAATACAGCGAAGCCGGATACCAGTGTAGGAAAGAATGACAATTTATTTATTTAATTTATCATATGTGCACTCCCACAAAATAAATCCCTTCATCCAGTTTGGTGAGATCTTTTGAAATGAATGAATGCATGGTCGTCTGCTAACCGCAGATAGTGAATGTGAATATATGATCATCTTTGAGTCGATCCTTTGGCCACCTTTGGTGGAACCAAAGAGATGAAATTTACCAGAGCTTTGAGCGCCTGAAATGTAGCTGGCCAATAGGGTAGTAAGGTGCTCCCCCACTTCAGCAGAGGTGGAGAGGACCTCGAGAACGGCCATGTTTTAGAGACTCTGCCGCTGGATCCTGTGCTGTTAACACCTGTTTTAGATGTGCTCCGTAATGACGAAAGAGTGGAGGCATGGTATGCATGTGGAATATTTAAGAGTAGTTTGAAATAATAATTTCTCTATTTCAGGAACTTTTGTGGGGAGAATTAAATGTCAGGCAGGTAATATTAATGGGATTGTAGTAATCTTCGGAAGTGACCAACGGTCACAAAGAAACCACGTGTAGCAATAAGTTGAAATACTACCGTGTGCTTAAGTTAAGCTGAATCACTAGCGTGTGTACAATAAGTTGAAATATTTAAGAGATAGCGTGTGTACCATAAGTTGAAATATTTAAGAAATGGCGTGTGCAGGACTTGAAATTAGAGACGAGTACTTCCACGTGGTGAGTACTGTGTGAGTCTCAATCTGTGTATGAGACAAAGGATAAAGAGAAGTACTCGTCCATGGTATCAGTTGAGGACTCGCGTGTGTGATGAATACATTAATATTACTTTGCGTGTGACGCTAGATTCAAACTCTGTGAGAGAAGCAAGGTGAGTCGGCCGTCTATCCAGCAACGCCACATGGCTTGCATTGCACAGGAAGACGTGCATTTATCTCCAGAGTCCACAGTAGGAAAGTAGAATTACGAAGTGGGGCAGTGTCGTGTGAAACTGGGATCAATATTAATTGAAGTGGGAAAGCTGAAAGTGATAATGTTGTAACCATTCTCTGTGCAGTATTTCATATTGTTGTGTGGTGTATGTCATGTAATTTGGGTATGTGTGGTTTCCATGGGTGTGTAGCGAAGCAGTTTCAAAAGATTAGTGGGTTATGCTTGTTCCTTCTGTACCGCTCGGTCTGGAGGAAAGTTTCGTGATGATGATTGTGAGAGTCGAAGTGTGAGGTATAATAAAAGATCCACCAACCTATCCAGAAAGTGCACTGTAGCGTTAAATAAATTACGAGACCATAATATAGAGATTCACTAATGTAAAGTCATGCCCACTGGACGGAATTTCTCATATGTTATTGTTGTATGTTACAGAATTTGTGTGTTTAGGTTTGGGAATTTATCGGAATAAATCAGATAGTGAAAAGAAAGAGATTGGTAGACTATTCCTTCAAATTGTATGTTGTCATAACGTCCCGAATTTATAATGTGTGCGCCATTCATATTCAGTGGGATGGCCACGTGTTAATAAAAGCCGTCAAATAAAAGACAAAAAGAAAATGTGGTACTGCCAGTGCGTAGTGTACAGTCAGAGTTCTGTAAATCACTGATAGTCAGATATGCGTTTCCGTTGCGTAGTAATCATATAGGAGGATAACTTGTAACTTAAGTGAGAGTACTAGAGCTAATATTACTCGATAACTAAGAATGAATCCACGCGCTTGGCAGACCACTCATCTTGCAGGCCTGACTGCTTGATGCCACAGTATGAGCAAGGCATGTGGGTGCCTCTCAGAACGAACACCTATATCTTTCAGTACGAGCTCTGATTTCCCTTATTTTATCGTGGTGATCGTTTCTCCCTATGTAGGTCGCTTTCAACAAAATATTTTCGCATTTGGAGGAGAAAGTTGGTGATTGGAATTTCGTGAGAAGATTCCGTCGCAACGAAAAACGCCTTTCTTTTAATGATGTCCAGCTCAAATCCTTTATCATTTCAGTGACACTGTTTCCCATATTTCGCGATAATACAAAATGAGCTGCCCTTCTTTGAACATTCACTATGCACTCCGTCTGTCCTACCTGGTAAGGCTCCCACACCATGCAGCAGTATTCTAAAAGTGGACGGACAAGCGTAGTGTATGCAGTCTCCTTAGTAGATGTGTTACATTTTCTGAGTCTCCTGCCAATAAAACGCAGTCTTTGGTTAGCCTTCCTGAGAACATTTTCTATGTGTTTGTTGCAATTTAAGTTGTTAGTAATGGTAATTCCTAGTATTTAGTTGAATTTACGGCCTTTATATTTGACTGATTTATCGTGTAACCGAAGTTTAACGGATTTCTTTTGGCACTCATGTGGATAGCCTCACACTTTTCATTATTTAGGGTCAGCTGCCAATTTTCGCACCATTCAGATATCTTTTCTATATTATTTTGCAATTTGGTTTGATCTTCTAATGACTTTACTAGTCAATAAACGACAGCGTCATCTGCAACCAACCTAAGACGGCTGCTCAGATTGTCTTCCAAATCGTTTATATAGATAAGGAACAGCAAAGGGCCTATAACACTACCTTGGGGAACGCCAGAAATCACTTCTGTTTTACTCGATGACTTTGCGTCAATTACTACGAACTGTGATCTCTCTGACAGAAAGTGACAAATCGAGTCACATAACTGAGACGATATTCCATAAGCACGCAATTTCACTATTAGCCGCTTGTGTGGTACAGTGTCAAAAGACCTCTGGAAATCCAGAAATACGGAATCGATCTGAAATCCCTTGAGAATAGCACTCAACACTTCATGCGAATAAAGAGCTAGTTGTGTTTCACAAGAACGATGTTTTCTAAACTATGTTGACTGCGTGTCAAAAAAAATGGTTCAAACGGCTCTGAGCACTATGGGACTTAACATCTGAGGTCATCAGTCCCCTAGAACTTAGAACTACTTAAACCTAACTAACCTAAGGACATCACACACATCCATGCCCCAGGCAGGATTCGAACCTGCGACCGTAGCGGTCACGCGGTTCCAGACTGAAGCGCCTAGAACCGCACTGCCACACCGGCCGGCTGACTGCGTGTCAATAGACCGTTTTCGACAAGGTGGTTCATAATGTTCGAACACAATATGTGTTCCAGAATCCTGCTGCATATCGACGTTAACGATATGGGCCTTTAATTAAGTGGATGACTCCTACTACCTTTCTTGAATATTGGTGTGACCTGTGCAACTTTCCAGTCTTTGGGTACGAAACTATCGTCGAGCGAACGGTTGTATATAATTGTCAATGCATCAGCATACTCCGAAAGGAACCTAACTGGTATACAATTTGGACCAAAAGACTTGCTTTTATTAAGCGATTTAAGTTGCTTCATTACTTCGAGATTATTTACTTCTACGTTACTCATGTTGGTAGCTGTTTTTGATTCGAATTCCGGAATATTTACTTCGTTTTCTTTTGTGAAGGCATTTCAAAAGGCTGTGTTTAGTAACTGTCTTCCATAGTATCCCAATTGGTATCGCACAGAGAAGGAATTGATTGTTTCTTGCCCGTAACATACTTCACATACGATCAGAATCTCTTTGGATTTTCTGCCAGGTTTCGAGACCAAGTTTCGTTGTGGAAATCATTATAAACATCTCGCATTGAAGTCCGCGCTAAATTTCGAGCTTCTGTAAAAGACGGCCTATCTTGGGGATTTTGCGACTATTTAAATTTGGCATGTTTGTTTCGTTGTTTCTGCAACAGTTTTCTGACCCGTTTTGTGTACCAAGGAGGATCAGCTCCGTCGTTTTTTAGTTTATTTGGTTTAAATCTCCCAATAGCTGCCGATACTATTTCTCTGAATTCAAGCCACATCTGCTCTACACTTATATCATTAATTTGGAAGGAGTGGAGATTGTCTCTCAGGAAGGCATCAAGTGAATTTGTATCTGCTTTTTTGAATAGGTACATTTTTCGTTTATTTTTGGAGGATTTGGGGGTTACAATATTCTATCTCGCTACGACTACCCTGTGTTCACTAAACCCTGTATCCGTTTTGATGCTCGTTATTAACTCAGGATTATTTGTTGCTAAGAGGTCAAGTGTGTTTTCACAACCGTTTACTATTTGCTTTGGCTCATGAACTAACTGCTAGAAACAATTTTCAGGGAATGCGTTTAGCACAATTTCGGATGATATTTTATGCGTACCTCCGTAATTAAACACGTATTTACGCTAACGTATCAAGGGTAAATTAAAGTCACCACCGACTATAATCGTATAAGTCGGGTTCGTGTTTGAAATCAAACTCAAGTTTTCTTCGAACCTTTCAGCAAGCGTATCATCTGAATTGGGAGGTCGGTAAAAGGATCCATTTATTATTTTATTCCGGTTGCCAACAATGACCTCTGTCCATGCTAACTCACAGGAACTATCTACTTCAATTTTGCGGCAATATAAACAACTTCAAAAAGCAGCAAACACCCCACCGCCAATCGTGTTTAGCCTATCCTTTTGGAACACCCTTAGGTTCTTCGCAAAAATTTCGTCTGAGCTTATCTCCAGCTTTAGCCAGCTTTTAGTGCCTATAACGATTTGAGCATCAGTGCTTTCTATTAGCGCTTGGAGCTCTGGTACTTTCCTAACACAGCTACGACAATTTACAACTGTTATACCGATGGTTCCTGTATTTACGTTCTTCCTGTGTTCGGCCTGCACCCTTTGTGGCTGAAGCCCTTCTTGTATTTCCCCGAGACCCTCTAACCTAAAAAACAGCCCAGTCCATGCCACACAACTCCTGCTATCTGTGTAGCCACCTCCTGCGTATGGTGGACACCTGATATATTCAGCGGAATCCGAAACCCAACCACCCTTTCGCACAAGTCAAGGAATCTGCAGCCTACACGTTCGCAGAACCGTCTGAGCCTCTGATTCAGACCCTCCACTCGGCTCTGTACCAGAGGTCCGCAATCGGTCCTGTCGACTATGATGCAAATGGTCAATTGTGCTTTCATATTGCAATCAAGACTGGCAGTCTTTACCACTTCTGTTAGCCGCTCGAAAGCAGAGAGAATCTCTTCTGATCCAAAGTGACACACATCATTGGTACCGACGTGAGTAACCACCTGTAGTTGGCTGCACCCTGTGCAGATAGCGCCCGATATGTGTTGGAATGGGTACAGATCAGGCACATTTTCTGGCCAAGACGTCAATGTGAGTTCACTATGATGTCCCACAAACCACTGTAGCATGATTTTGACCGTGCAACACAGACAGTTATTCTACTGGAAGATGTCATTGCCATAGGGGGAGACTTCAAGCATGAAGCGGTTCAGGTTGTAAGTAGGCTGTTTAGGTTTTTATGTTGGTAACACCACGTAGCGCTCTGTATGAAAATCACTGGCTGTGCTGTGTGCAGTCTGTGGCTGGTTGGCATTGTTGAAATATTCGCTATTGTAATGTTGGGCAGTTGGATATGAACAGCGCATAGCGTTGCGCAGTTGGAGGTGAGCCGCCAGCAGTGGTGGATGTGGGGAGAGAGATGGCAGAATTTTAAGAGCGGACGATCTGGACGTATGTCCTTTTTTTGTAGAATAAGTTGTTGTAGGTCACCACTTTAATGAGATAGACATTAAGATGTGAATAGACATTTCCCTTATCAGCATTGTTGTCTTTAGTGTACTATTTTTTCTGCTTTTGGGGTTGTCATGTTTAGATATAAGTTATTGCATTTGCTAATGCTGCTTGCCAGGCATAGTGCTACTAAATTTCACTTTGTGTTACTCTGTTAAGCCAGTTTTACTACTGATTTATTTTTCTTGTTGCTGCACATTGGCTCATATTAGTTGTAATGTTGCATTTGCTTTGCTGATTTAGATATACTGCTGCTTGCTTTGCCAATTTGCATTTTTTTGTCATTGCTGTTTGTGATAATTTGTTGTGTGTTGCAGCATTGCATTAGTATATATATCTGAGCTCAGTAGACTTAAGTCAGCTTAAGAGGGGGTAGGTTATATAAGAAACTAAATATGAAGAATAGGGAAAGAATCCATTGAGAAGTTATATGAAAAATATTTGGGCAAAAATGAGTATTGTACAATGAGAAATATTTATTTTGAAAGAGGATATGAACAAAACAGTAGGGTTTAAGGACAACAGGCTTAGATAGGTTTTTTTTTCTTTTTTTTTTTGCAGGAGCAAATGTTGAAATAAGAGGGAAGATCTATGGAATGAAGTTTTGGGTTGGACTGCAGTACCAGACGTCTCACTGAAAACAAACCCTGTCCTTTCCTTTTGTGTTATTCCGCTATGTGTTTGTGTACCCTTGTGTATTTGTGTTCTTCCTGTCTTTATGTGTTTATCTGATAAGAGATATGTTGTAGAATTTTTCTAATACTATGTTATTTACTTTGTAAAGATATTTAGACATTATTAATTCTGTTCTGTTTCAATGCTCATGTGTGAAATTAATGTTTCGAAAACTATTCTCATTGTTTTATTTGTTTACCTATGTCATATTCCTGTAACACTGATGTACATGTTTATTTCTATTCTTTTGTAAAGCCTGTATTACTACAAATGTTATCTGTATTATTATGTTTTGCAATGATGTTTTCTGTACCTTTGTAATTGTATTCTCATGTTATAAAATTGTAATTGACACCAGTACATCAAATTAAGTAACTTGTAAGTTTCATTTCACTGCACACGTTTTTGTTGGTCATAGTACACGCAGAATATGCGAGAAAAAAAAGGGGACTGTTGGGATTTGTACGTGTGTTGATAATTCAGCAAGGGACTGGTTAACAGCATTGCTGATTCTAAGGACAATTCCAAAAACTTTGTGAGTGCCCAAGTGGTGGTTTGTGGACTTGCTATATTGTCCACAAGACTCTTCGATGGTGATTGTGCACCGGCACAGTCGCAACAGATGGCTGCTGGCTGTCTCTACAAGGACTGCAGTGGGTCTGCACCTTTGATGACCCACCAATACCATTATTTCTACAAGGAATGCAGTGGGTCTGCACCTCTGGTGGCCCACCAATACCATAATCTCTACCAGGACTACAGTGGGTCTGCTCTGTGATGACCTACCTACCAATATTCTTCAAAACTTCGACTGACTCTGCTGTGGGTTTGCTCTGTTGTGGCCCATTACCTGTCTGCATGTCAAGAGTTAGCACTCTCTTTCTGGTGGAAGGACTACACTACTTCTTCAAGACTGCATGAAAATCCACTACTTCCGCGTGCATTTGCTTTTACTGCTCAGACTTTGAGAAAAACACTGCAATTTTACTGTGATGAACGATCAGGACTGTCTTTATGGACTGTGAGAAAATCTTTGCTTTTGACCAACAGTATATCAATAAGTGTGTGCATTTGATTTCTTTATTAGTGCAATTATAAACAATTTTTTAAATCTGTATTGGCTACTGCCCAAAAAATTTTTAAAATTTTTTGTGGGGAGCATGGGGGCTATGTAAGTAGGATGTTTACGTTTTTATGTTGGTGACGCCACGTAGCGCTCTGTATGAAAATCACTGGCTGTGCTGTGTGCAGTCTGTGGCTGGTTGGTATTGTTGAAATATTCGCTATTGTAGTGTTGGGCAGTTGGATGTGAACAGCACATAGCGTTGCATAGTTGGAGGTGAGCCGCCAGCAGTGGTGGATGTGGGGAGAGAGATGGCAGAATTTTAAGAGCGAACGATCTGGACGTGCGTCCGCCAGAAAGAGCAAATTTGTAATACTGGATATCATGAACTGATATATATATTATGACTTTTGAACACTATTAAGGTAAATACATTGTTTGTTCTCTATCACAATCTTCCATTTGCTAACTATGCCTATCAGTAGTTAGTGCCTTTAGTAGTTAGAATCTTTTATTCAGCTGGCAGTAATGGCGCTCGCTGTATTGCAGTAGTTCGAGTAACGAAGATTTTTGTGAGGTAAGTGGTTCATGAAAGGTATAGGTTATTGTTAGTCAGGGCCATTCTTTTGTAGGGATTTTTGAAAGTCAGATTGCGTTGCGCTAAAAATATTGTGTGTCAGTTTAGTGTTGATCAGAATAAGTAAAGAGAGTAATGTCTGAGTAAGTTCAGTTTTGCTCAGCTGTTTGAAAATCAAATAACGTAGAGGTTTATCAGCACAGTAATTCATTAATTTTTCTAAGGGAACGTTTCAAGGTGGTCCGCAATAATGTTCACCTAGTTCACTGCTGTCATGATGGTTTCGATTACCACCACAGATCCAAAGGAAGCCCAATTCAGTGTACCCCATAGCATAATTCTGCCCTCACCGGTCTGCATGTGTGGCGTGGAGCGTGTTTCGTGCAGCCATTCGCCTGGATGACGGCGTGTAAGGGCCTAACCATCGACCACGTGTAACAATAAATGCGATTCAGTCGACAGGCAGCACGTTTCCACTGATCCACGATGAAATCTCAGTGATGCTGTGCCCACTGCAATCATAACTGACGATGTCATTCAGTTAACACAGGAACACATGGGATTCGTGTGATGTGGTGCTCAGTGTTCAACAATGGCCTTTGAACTCTTGCGCCTGCACCTTTGTCGTCAGATCTGCCACAGAGCGCTGCCTTTTACGGATTAGATAGTGGGGGATCCTCCGACCTCTGCGTTTTGTGATGTGACGTGTCGTCCCATACCATACGTACTACTCGTTGTTTCAACATCCCTCTATCACTTTCCGTAGGTGCCCTCGAAATTAGAACGCCAACGGCGACCAACTTCGACGTTTCACACATTCTCGTTTCCAGCTGTACCGCCGCAACAGTACGTCCTTTCGTCAAAACTGCTTAGCTCAGTGGATTTCCTCATTTGCGGCCCTTATCTTCGCTATAGTGACTGCCCATTCGTCTCTGTACCGCTTACATTTTTTTCCTTACTGCGTTATGTGCCCGGAACACTATCAGGAGGCATTCAACCTCATGGTGGTCAGTGGTCATAATGTTTTGGCTCATCAGTGTAAGAACAAAACCGAAAACGAACTTCTCACTACAACATCCATGGAGTTAATTTCCTACAACAGTCATCACGTTACCTTACAAGGAATAAAAACGTATATCTATATCAGAGAGTTGATTTGAATACAATTATTAAAACTTACGTAAGGCAAACAACAGTGCAATAAATTGCTAATCGTGTCCGCCCCCGGTAGCTGAGTGGAGCCGGCACGGTAGCTCAGCGTGTTCGGTCAGAGGGTTAGCTACCCTCTGTAATAAAAAAAAACTGAGTGAACGGATCAACGAACAACCTGAACGGGTGTCATGAGACGTCCGCCCCGAACATATACAACAAACAAAATAGAACAAAATGAGATCAACAAAGAATTAAAAAAAAAGAGGTCAGCGTGACAGAATGTCAATCCTACGGGCCCGGGTTCGATTCCCAGCTGGGTCGGAGATTTTCTCCGCTCAGGGACTGGGTGTTGTGTTGTCCTAATCATCATCATTTCATCCCCATCGACACACAAGTCGCCGAAGTGGCGTCAAATCGAGAGACTTGCACTCGGCGAACGGTCTACCTGACGGGAGGCCCTAGCCACACGACATTTTTGTTGTTGAAACTTCCTGGCAGATTAAAACTGTGTGCCCGACCGAGACTCGAACTCGGGACCTTTGCCTTTCGCGGGCAAGTGCTCTACCATCTGAGCTACCGAAGCACGACTCACGCCCGGTACTCACAACTTTACTTCTGCCAGTTCCTCGTCTCCTACCTTTTGTTGTTAATCGAGTCTCATTGTCAACAAAAATGAAGAAAAACCACAATGGGTACTCTGCAGGAAGCAACGCAACACCTCGAGTCGGAGTGGTCGAATGAATACGAAATTGCTCGAGGTTTGACATCACATCACTGAATCGTAAATAATACAGTTTTGACTCCATTTAAATGACAGTTCTGTTTATAATTTACAGAAACCATTTTCATTCATTTTTTTCAGGTAGACTAATTTTTTACGGACCCTCTCCTGCTGCTCTCAGCCCTCGGCAACTGTCAGCGCATAGATGAAGAAACAAAACAAAGAAATGCCTGCAGTGTGTCTGCAGCACTTCCACATTAATCATCTAAAGGAAAAAAAATTGTCTACAAAAATTTATCTGATTACATTTAGCAATGGAACAGATGAGGCTGGTTCCTTTGCCAAATCTTGGCTCCACCGTAACGACTCTCCTGTTAATGTAACATTCATCAATAACAACGCATTAAAGAGGAGTGACAGTAAAATTAATACCATTCTTTAAGGAAGAATCTGGCGATGATTCCAGTTCATCACATTATACAAAAACTGCTTATCAAACTCGCCCTAATATTTACATAAACATAAAAAGACACAAACCAGTAAATATTATCAAATAAATGCAGGAAACAATCTCTTTACAATAGTCTACTGAAAATTGTATGCGTCCACACAGTAACAAAACACAAGGTGTAATTAAGATTTCTAAAATGAACCCTAGGTATATAACATGTCACTAAAGAATATTTGTCTCTCAGACTATGACCGCCTGTGTAAAATTTTAGAAACCTATCGTTTTCGGTCCATCCTACATTATAATTTCGCTGCTCGCAGTGTTCATAATCATTCAGTTCGTTCACTTATCAACTGTCGTCGCTATCATACTCGTTTAATCTCCGAAACCTTATAAGTTTTGCTGTTACCTGGGAACGACCCCTCTCTCGTCACGAACATCTTTCAATAATTTATGTGTATGCTGTAATTGTTTTTCTGCAGCTTCAGAGAACATTTCCTGTCGGGATTCACGTTCGTTTGCATTACAAGTAGACCCTTCAGCAGACCAGTTCGCACTGCATGATGCACTATTGCAACTACCATCCATACACATTGTTATTTACCACGGTAAATTGCTCGATACGCATATTTAACACGTCTTACATTCTATTTTGAAACTTCTTGCGTTAACCGTAGTTTTATATTCTAATTACATCACCCCGTTGCTAAAATGTGCTACAGGTTCAAGTTCGACTGTGAGATAACACATTTTCTCACGGTATCAGCTATTTTTACGCAGCTCCTCTGACACAACATTCAGACCAACTCAGCGACTATTTAAATACATAAACCTTAATAATCTTTCTACTACATTCCACACAAAGACAATGTCAAAAGTGTTTCGTAATTATTACTGTTACATACCTAAACAAGAGCCATGCCTTACACTTTCACACGCAGAGTACAATACAAAATTCAAAACAAATTCTACTTTAGATAATTAACTTAGTAAAACGCAAGAGCGATTAATTCGGGTTGTGCAAAGTAGCCAAAAAATAACATCCATTACATATTCTGTTTAAAAGAAAGAAAAATATCATCCGTTACTCCATTGCCACCTGATACACGAAGCACGGTAGGGCAAGTTTTTGTCACCCTTTCTACAATGTTCTATTACACACTTTCCACAATACCCACCAAATTCACGTACACTACAGTGCTGGTTTAACTCTGCAAGTGCTTGTTCTGTAATTACATTTCTCTTGGAGCTTCTTTTCTGCAGTGTCAACTCGTTTCGTTGGCACTGGTCAGTTATATCCTACACATCAACATTATGTACTCTGATACACCAGAGTAACAAAAGTTAGGATTCTTAAATGTGATGTCTCAAGCACTCAAATCATTTACCATGCATCAATGAATCCTAATACTAAAAATCGTTTCCAGAAGCCATTTCCGTGGCCAACTGGATATCAAAACTGTCCCTTTTCGTGAAAGGAAATCATACACCAATACACTCCATATCCTTTACAGTCATTAACAGAAAATAGTATTCCTGCTTTGTTTCTTATCCTATTGTATATTCTCATCATTATCGTAATGTTTTGATTACACATAATGCAGTTTGGCACTGTAAATCCACACCGAGCATGCGAAATAGTATACTAGTAGTATTATTCTATAACTGAAACACAAATTGTAATTTCATTGATTCCTTAAATACGAAGGATATCTTAAAGAAGGCAGGGCCCATAACTCACGAAGCACTAACCTTGCAACCATCAATCATCTGCGAAACAGCTGCATAGTATTTGGGCTATGGCCGCGGTGGTCTAGCGGTTCTGGCGCTGCAGTCCGGAACCGCGGGACTGCTACGGTCGCAGGTTCGAATCCTGCCTCGGGTATGGGTGTGTGTGATGTCCTTAGGTTAGTTAGGTTTAAGTAGTTCTAAGTTCTAGGGGACTTATGACCTAAGATGTTGAGTCCCATAGTGCTCAGAGCCATTTGAACCATTTGGGCTATTGTCGTCGTAGGCTGACTACACTATTTGTAACTCGGATTTATCATAAACTTTCACAGTCGATGATGCTTACTACTGCTTCTGCTATAATCGAAAAAATATAACTTTAGACTTACATAACTCTCACATTCTCTTCTAAAGTCAACTACCCAGTTTCATGGTCATGACAAATACATTAAGCCACATACAGTTGACACCACCAAATTTTAGTAGCAGATGCTACAATAAAATAAATACTGAGGATATTCAGCTAAGTCGTCAATCGTGTAATTATTGCCACAACATCATCCCATTTTCAAGTGTTAAAAAACAAGAAAACTGAATAAAACAATCCTCCTCATACCGACAGACATATGAGGATTACCGACTTCCTGAGTTATAACCTACCTACAAAAATTTTATGTCGTTAGGCCTCGTCACAATTTAAAAACTAGCTGCACACGTGTATAGACTGGGAGACTCAAACGTTCATAACGGGTGGCAGGGACAAAGAATCCAGTGAAATTTTTTTAAGTGCTTTATCTGAAAACTACCTTGAGCAGTTAAACAGAGAACCGACTCGTGGCGATAACATTTTAGACCTTCTGGTGACAAACAGACCCGAACTATTTGAAACAGTTAATGCAGAACAGGGAATCAGCGATCATAAAGAGGTTACGGCATCGATGATTTCAGCCGTAAATAGGAATATTAAAAAGGGTAGGAAGATTTTTCTGTTTAGAAAAAGTGACAAAAAGCAGATTACAGAGTACCTGTTGGCTCAACACAAAAGTTTTGTCTCAAGTACAGATAGTGTTGAGGATCAGTGGACAAAGTTCAAAACCGTCGTACATTATGCGTTAGATGAGTATGTGCCAAGCAAGATCGCAAGAGATGGAAAAGAGCCACCGTGGTACAACAACCGAGTTAGAAAACTGCTGCGGAAGCAAAGGGAACTTCACAGCAAGCATAAACATAGCCAAAGCCTTGCAGACAAACAAAAATTACGCGAAGCGAAATGTAGTGTGAGGAGGGCTATGCGAGAGGCGTTCAATGAATTCGAAAGTAAAGTTCTATGTACTGACTTGGCAGAAAATCCTAAGAAATTTTGGTCTTATGTCAAAGTGGTAGGTGGATCAAAACAAAATGTCCAGACACTCTGTGACCAAAATGGTACTGAAACAGAGGATGACAGACTAAAGGCCGAAATACTAAATGTCTTCTTCCAAAGTTGTTTCACAGAGGAAGATTGCACTGTAGTTCCTTCTCTAGATTGTCACACAGATGACAAAATGGTAGATATCGAAATAGACGACAGAGGGATAGAGAAACAATTAAAATCGCTCAAAAGAGGAAAGGCCCCTGGACCTGATGGGATACCAGTTCAATTTTACACAGAGTACGCGAAGGAACGTGCCCCCCTTCTTGCAGCGGTGTACCGTAGGTCTATAGAAGAGCGTAGCGTTCCAAAGGATTGGAAAAGGGCACAGGTCATCCCCGATTTCAAGAAGGGACGTCGAACAGATGTGCAGAACTATAGACCTATATCTCTAACGTCGATCAGTTGTAGAATTTTGTAATACGTATTATGTTCGAGTATAATGACTTTTCTGGAGACTAGAAATCTACTCTGTAGGAATCAGCATGGGTTTCGAAAAAGACGGTCATGTGAAACCCAGCTCGCGCTATTCGTCCACGAGACTCAGAGGGCCATAGACACGGGTTCACAGGTAGATGCCGTGTTTCTTGACTTCCGCAAGGCGTTCGATACAGTTCCCCACAGTCGTTTAACGAACAAAGTAAGAGCATATGGACTATCAGACCAATTGTGTGATTGGATTGAGGAGATCCTAGATAACAGGACGCAGCATGTTATTCTCAATGGAGAGAAGTCTTCCGAAGTAAGAGTGATTTCAGGTGTGCCGCAGAGGAGTATCGTAGGACCGTTGCTATTCACAATATACATAAATGACCTGGTGGATGACATCGGAAGTTCACTGAGGCTTTTTGCAGATGATGCTGTGGTGTATCGAGAGGTTGTAACAATGGAAAATTGTACTGAAATGCAGGAGGATCTGCAGCGAATTGACGCATGGTGCAGGGAATGGCAATTGAATCTCAATGTAGACAAGTATAATGTGCTGCGAATACACAGAAAGATAGATCCTTTATCATTTAGCTACAAAATAGCAGGTCAGCAACTGGAAGCAGTTAATACCATAAATTATCTGGGAGTACGCATTAGGAGTGATTTAAAATGGAATGATCATATAATGTTGATCGTCGGTAAAGCAGATGCCAGACTGAGATTCATTGGAAGAATCCTAAGGAAATGCAATCCGAAAACAAAGGAAGTAAGGTACAGTACGCTTGTTCGCCCACTGCTTGAATACTGCTGAGCAGTGTGGGATCCGTACCAGATAGGGTTGATACAAGACATAGAGAATATCCAACGGAGAGCAGCGTGCTTCGTTACAGGATCATTTAGTAATCGCGAAAGCGTTACGGAGATGATAGATAAACTCCAGTGGAAGACTCTGCAGGAGAGACGCTCAGTAGCTCGGTACGGGCTTTTGTCAAAGTTTCGAGAACATACCTTCACCGAAGAGTCAAGCAGTATATTGCTCCCTCCTACGTATATCTCGCGAAGAGACCATGAGGATAAAATCAGAGAGATTAGAGCCCACACAGAGGCATACCGACAATCCTTCTTTCCACGAACAATACGAGACTGGAATAGAAGGGAGAACCGATAGAGGTACTGAAGGTACCCTCCGCCACACACCGTCAGGTGGCTTGCGGAGTATGGATGTAGATGTAGATGTAGATTGTCAACTCAAACCATAAAACATAAAATATCGCAAGACAGTGAATCCACCATTTCCGAGGTAAAGTTGCAATCTAAAAGCCGCTGTCATCACTCACCAACGATGATATTTACTTAATGCACCGACGATACGACTATCTATCATACAATATATGAGAAATGCGTGTCCGGCCCTAGACCATTCTGACTTAAAACTACCTCTACGCTGCAGTCTGAACGGAAATACCATGCATAAATCCCACATCGCAAGGTAAAATATTTAGGTGGCTGCTTCTTAAGGAGGATATCGCTAAATTGTTCCCGTAATGCCTTTTAGGCAGTTCCGTCATCCCATTTGAAACGCCGACCCACTCCTCTTTAAAGGCTCAATAAATCACCACCTCCTCTAAATTTGAAAGAAACCAACCTTTCTCTTCAACGTGCAACAACCTCATGCTTTCCGTTATATCCCCCAACGGATACTGCTCATCCTCGAGATGCTGTGGTACACCTTGTAAGTAGGCTGTTTATATTTTCTTATTTGCAACGTTACGTAGCGCTCTGTATGAAAATCACTGGCTGTGCTATGTGCAGTCTGTGTCTCGTTTGCATTGTTGTCTGCATTGTAGTGTTGGGCAGCGGCAGTTGGATGTGAACAGCGCGTAGCGTTGCGCAGTTGGAGGTGAGCCGCCAGCAGTGGTGGATGGGGGGAGAGAGATGGCGGAGTGTTGATAATTTGTAATACTGGATATTATGAACTACTATATATATTATGACTGTTAAGCTGGCAGTAGTGGCGCTCGCTGTATTGCAGTAGTTCGAGTAATGAAGGTTTTTGTGAGGTAAGTGATTTGTGAAAGGTATAGGTTAATGTTAGTCAGGGCTATTCTTTAGTAGGGATTTTTGAAAGTCAGATTGCGTTGCGCTAAAAATATTGTGTGTCAGTTTAAACACAGTCTTGTATAATTGTTCAAAGGGGACGTTTCAACCTGACGAGACGTTCTCTCTATTATTATACTCATTAAATCTAACTTTAAAATTACGTCCCGCCCCACTTTTCTCGCTTCACCATCCTCACATTTTACTTCGTATACGTCCGATTTCTTGATCCAGTTCTCATCTGTGTCGATCTTCTGCCGCAGGGTCTGTTCTAATTTATTGTGCGTCTTGATAGCAATTCTATCCATTTTCTTGTTAAACTACCACGCTAATTTACGTGAGATGGTCTCCCAATACGGAATGACTATATTTCTGGATTTTTATCATTTTGCTGGTTGGATGTAGCAGTTAGGAAAGCTTTCCTTGTTCTTAGCCCTTGAAAATGGAATAATGTTTCTCCGAAACATGTTGTGGTAATAATCACACGATTGACAACTGGGCTGAATATCCTCAATATCTCTTGAATAACAGTTGTATGACGGCTTCACATCAATTATCTACTATAAAATCGTTGTGGATCAAGATAGGACATTCTGTTTAAAATTCCGAGTGCGTTCCTAGAAGAGTCAACCTATCTGTTGTTTTCTCCTGCTGGCTTTGTGGCCGAGGGGTTCTAGGTGCGTCAGTCAGGAACCGCGCGACCGCTATGGTCGCAGGTTCGAATCCTGCCTCGGGCATGGATGTGTGTGATGTCCTTAGGTTAGTTAGGTTTAGGTAGTTCTAAGTTCTAGGGGACTGATGACCTCAGATGTTAAGTCCCATAGTGCTCAGAGCCATTTTGCTTTCTCCTACGTATATTTCCAGAAGAAAACGGGAAGCCGAGATAAGAGTTTAGAGCTCACGTGGAGGCATACCATTTATCGTTTTTCCAGCACAATATTCACAACTGGAACAAGATTAGCGTGAACTGATAGTGGTATACATAATAACTTCCACCACACACAATACATTTCAGTAATTGTTAAGTTATGGGATTCTCCGAGGTCGTGTTATTTTACGTTATTTTACATATGCGTCAAAATATTATAGGGCTGCCACAAAATTATAGACTCTCCCATGAGTGTATTGCACGACATTTGCTTATCCGTAACTTCGGGGAGAGACTTGCTGTTAAACGTGAATTTGTTTAGTATCTTGCATCTGTATCTACACTATCATTGGGAACGGCATCGCTGAGGGAACCTTTTATAGTACCATACCGGAAGGTTTTCTCACATTCAACTCACTGGTTGAGAGTGACTATTTATTGCATATTTCAAATTTTGTATCAGTTTTATATTCATAGCACATACAGGAGCGATGGGCATGGTAGTGAAGAATGTTTGTTGATTCCGCTCTGAAAACCGTCTTGGCATTTAATGAGTAGGTTTGGTCCAGAAGTAATGCACCTTTTTTCAAGTATAGACATTTTGAAATATTTCTGTTAAACACTCTCAACTGCAAACAAGCCTCTGATCATTCACAATGCCTCACTCGATTTTAGATGTCACCTGATAGTCCGACGTGTCATGAGTCCCACATGCTTGAGCTGAATTCCAATACAGGATTACAAGCGTACTCCACGCAGACTCTTTCGTAGAAGAATGCAATTTCTCATCACCCTGCAAATGAATCTAAGCCTGGTATGAGCTACATCTACAACTAAATTAGTGTAATCGTATAACTTGATATTCCTCCGCATTGTTGTATCCAGGTAGAATGTAATAAGTTAACATGACTGATTCCATCTGTGGTATGTCAGGCATGTGGTCGAAGATTGTATTGCTTGAATAGCTTTACAATTGCTGACATTAAGAGCTAACTGCCAAACACTGCATCACAAAAATATGTTTTGAGGATTTGTCTCTGTATAAGTACAAGTTTTAACGGATCGTCAAAGATAATTACGGAATTTGCATGAATTCTGATGGTTCAAATAATAATACCCTCATTAATCCCGCCAGAGCCAGGCTCTGTCTGTCACAAGCCAGAACAAAGGGGGAGTGATAGAGGGTAACACCTCTTTAAAAAACCTTGGTTCAACAGGCCCAGCTGATAGTACCTTGTGAGGGCCGCTGCCAGGGTGGCGGTGAAGATGGTCAACGGTTTTGAAGGCGGGAGACGACAACCGTGTCCCAACGGTGGATAATGCGGATGAACTATATTGATTTAGCAGCGTCTGTCCTCCAGAGAAGCGGCCGCGAAGGGCATCTGACTCCAGAGGAGCGGCCTATTATCAAGCCGCTGCGCTTACAACCTCGGTTCTATTACCGGGAAGGATCTGTCCGACCCACACTAGTTTGAACAACCAAGCATCATGGAATGTCGTCACAAAAAGGACACTACAACAGGCAGTACCTCTTTGAGGGAATCTACCAATCTTACGAGTGCAATCACGCCTATGGTTTCTGGGTAGCCTGAACTTAGATGCTCTGAAGAGACGACTACGCATACAAAATTCAAGACAAAACAGAATTACTATTTTGGGACTTTGAATGCCAATTCTCTATTGAAAGTTGGGAAGCACAAAGAGTTGACGATGATGATGGACAAACATGACATAACCATCTTGGCCATTCAAGAAACCAGATACCTAGATGAAGATACAATGGACATTGAAAGTTACAGAATTTATAAAGACAGAGGGGCAGTCAAAATAGGTAAGAACATGCCTGTACTTCGCACAGCTTTTGTTGTTCGTAAGAAAATTGTTAGTTCAATCGTTGAGTTCTTGAGCGCTTCTGAGAGACTTTTTTGTCCTAACTCTCAGCTGTGGTAACAAAGGATACACACTGATCAACGTGCATGCACCAAGCAATGAAGACAACAGACGTAATCCCGAGAACGTTGAACAGTTCTGGGTCCTTCTTGAAGAACGGTTAGAAAAATACCATCTAAGAACAGAAATATCCTACTAGGTGACTTTAACGATTAGCTGGGGATAGAACCGCAATTCAGATCAACAACCGGAAAGTATCTTGCTCACAAGATGACTAACAGAAATGGTATAAGACTCGTCAAGTGTCGATCCTTCAATCTTCAGATGATGTGAACATTTCACAAACACAAGCCAACTAAACAGAAAACTTGACGATCACCAGGCACTGTGTGTGGAGAGAAACAGATTGATCATGTAGCAATCTCTAGGAGAGCAATTAAGGAAATAATGAATGTTTAAGAACATAGAGGTGTCGAGTTTGACGAGGATCATTACCTCTCCAAGATCAAAATGAATTTATCCCTTTCAATAAGGCCGTGAAAATCGGAAATAAAATTCATAAACATGACGTTGCGAAGCTCAAAAAATGTTCAAATGTGTGTTAAATCTTATGGGACTTAACTGCTAAGGTCATCAGTCCCTAAGCTTACACACTACTTAACCTAAATTATCCTAAGGACAAACACACACACCCATGCCCGAGGGAGGACTCGAACCTTCAGCCGCACAGCCCATAACTGCAGCGCCTCAGACCGCTCGGCTAATCCCGCGCGGCTGCGAAGCTCAAAATCAATCAAAACGTATTGGAACAATGCCACTAGCAACTGACGTTTGACTCACAAATAGACGGACATCGCCTCAAAGATCAAACAAGCAGCTAATACTGCAATCCTGACAGCTAAAAAGAGAATGTATAGATGGTGTAATGAGCATTGTGATGAGGTGGTGGCCCAAAGAATAAATCCATGGAAAAAGTGGAATCGACCAAGAGATCTGAAGATTTTGATGTATTCCGTAAATTTCGAAAATATGCAGCAAGAACTTTACGAAGGGCTAAGCGATTGTATGAGAAAGAGCATTTAGAACAAATCGATCATGATTTCCGGAAAAACAATGCCAGAGACTTCTATCAGATGTTCAAGTTGACTTTGAAAGGATACCAAGGCCCTAGTCTTTGTTTTAGAGACGAAAATTGAAAGCGTGGCCTGACCAACGAAGAAAACTGCACGATCATGTCTCGTTATTTTGAAAACTTACTTAATTGTGATGCACCGAAAGAAAGATTCCCTGTACGTGTCCCGCTCCACGAACTACCCTACTCATCTCCACCTGGTAAAGAGGAGATCAAAGATATCATCAACAACCTTAAGAATAATAAGGCAGCTGGAGAGGATTCAATAGTGGCTGAACTATTGAAGCTGGCAAATAATGAAACTCTAGATGTACTAGCACATCTTTTTGAGGAGATTTGGAGAACTGGTATGATACCAAATGAATGGCAGTCAGCTTTAATCCATCCTCTACACAAAAAAGGCTCAAAATGGTTCAAATGGCTCTGAGCACTATGGGACTTAACTGCTGTGGTCATCAGTCCCCTAGAACTTAGAACTACTTAAACCTAACTAACCTAAGGACATTACACACATCCATGCCCGAGGCAGGATTCGAACCTCCGACCGTAGCAGTCGCGCGGTTCCGGACTGAGCGCCTAGAACAGCGAGACCACCGCGGCCGGCACAAAAAAGGCGATAAAAAGAATGTCGATAACTATAGGGGCATCTCTTTAGTATCTATTCCATATAAGATTCTCTCCAAAGCGATACAGAACAGAAAAGAAGGTCATCTTGACCAACTGACTGGGGAATATCAAGCTGGTTTCCGAAAGGGCCGTTCTTGCCCATAACAGATCTTAAACCTGAAGAACATCGTCAGGTACAAAAAAACTGGAGAAAATAACTACGTGGTCGTGTTTGTTGATTTTCAGAAGACATATGACTCCATCGACCGAGAGGCATTAATGAACATTTTGGAGAGTTTGGAGCGGATTATACATCATCAAGAAAGCTGATCAAACAAACTCTCACTAACACAGTGTACAAAATAAAATTTATGGGTGAGATTTAAGAACCCTTTACAATCAGAACGGGCGTAAGATAAGGAGATGGACTATCTCCACTCCTTTTCAACTGCGTCTTGGAAAAGGTGATTCGAGAGCGGAGGAAGTTGTTAGAACAAAGAAACAAATGAAGAGCGGTTCAGACTTGGTCATAAGAACAAAAGGGTGTAAATTGACTGCTTGGTCTTTGCGGATGACCTGGTCATTTTTGCTAACAACATAAAGTCAGATGTCAACAAGGTCAATAGGCTGCCATAAATTGCTGAAAATTTGGACTCCAGATCTCTATTCAAAAGACAAAATATATGACGAACATCTGTGATGGACCTGAATGGATGATCACCAATGTGAGAAAAATCGAACGAGTTAAGAATTTCAGGTATCTCGGTGAAGTCATCCAGGAGACTGGATTAGAAGAAGAATCAATTAATGCAGGATGAGGAAGTTATACCAGGCATACCAACTGACAAAGAATACCTATAACAAAAAGTCTATGAGTACAGGGGCCAAGTTCCGACATTATAATACAGTTGTCAACCTGAGGGCTTATATGCGTCCGAAACTTTGACCATGAGTAGACAAGGTCAAGCTGAGAGGCTGGAAAAGCGAGAGCGTAGGTTATTAAGGAAAATCCTGGGTAATAGATGGGTTGATAGACAGTGGCGAATGAGAGCAAATGAGGACTTGTACAGCAAGACAGAACCTACCACAGCATCCATTAAGAAGAGACCATTGTTATTTACGGTCATCTCATGAGGATGGACGGCGACCAACTAACAAAAAGAATATGGGGTTTCATCCAATCTAAGAAAACAAGGCCGAGATGGTTCGAAGAATGTGAAAAAAATTTTAGGCAGATTGGTATCTCAGAGAAAGAAATACCTGACAGGAACAAATTTAGAAGATTGGTGAATAGCTACCACTGTTTTAAAATGGCATCAACGTCCAAAAGACGGAGAGGACCTTTGTCCGAAGAGCACAAACAGGCACTTCTCGATGGGTTCAGAAGATACTGGCACGAAGTCAAAGCTGGAGCAATAACAAGACCTAGACACTAAAATGAAATTGGTTGCTACCACGCAGTCCATAGAGGCTCAACTCGAAATAAAATAAAATACCCTCATTGCCTTGAACACTGAAAATCCTTAGAAATCCTCGTTTCGTACTTCCCTGAAGCACAACCAAGCTTACATCTCTTTCTATGGATGACATAGTCTTGCAAACCTTTTAACGTATCTCATTCTAACGAATTTTTCTTGTCTGCTGTCTGTAAATCTGTCTGGAAATCTATAAAAAGCGAATCTATCCGGTCGCATCTGTTCATGATTCATGATTGAATGTGACCCATATCTATCAGTAACTAGGAACAGTTCACGTCTCAGGAAATAGGAGGTAAATAAGTTGAAACTTCAGAATAAAACCTGTTAGAAGCTCGACAGCCCCTGCTCGTTGTGGAATATTAATCATTGAAACTGCTTTTCAGTGCCGCTAGTACTGCTGTCGATACTCATCTTTGCATTTGAACAGCAATTTGTGGTTTCGACACGTTTTGATAAGCCTTGAAAATGGGTAATTTGAAAATAGAAGCCTGCGTTTCAGCTCTCCTCTTGATTTATTTCTGTCGGTCTCAGTCATCAACGAGTGTATGAAAACTAAATATATGTTCTTTACTTGTTGAGTGTCTACGGAATTTAAAAGAGGAAGAGGGAGGCGGTGGATGACTGGAACTAACGTAAGAAACGTTTAGTGAGGCGATTTCGGATGGCTTGATGTCACAAGTACCTCCCTGCATGGGAGTAAGGAATTTTTTAGCCCTATTCCGATACACGTTTCTTACCTATCTTAATTACAGACGACGCTCAAGTTTTGTTTAAATCGAGATTTTGCAGCAATTAAATTGGCTAAAGTCCTATTGAATTTAAAACTTCTGTACTTTCCTGTTTAGTGATACTTTATTTTGGTTTTCTGAAGCCGCTTCAGCTGAAGTGAGTAACCCGGTGTTGTTGAATGACGTCCGGAAGCAGAGGCAGAAGTCCACACGTCGTGCGTGTCGCGCAGGGCCACAAACGAGGCCTTCAATCTTCACAACTTGACTCCAATTACCGCCACAATTGACCCCTCCCTAAATACGGCTTGAATTCCTTCGGTACGGCCTTAGCAGCTCTCTGGAGAAGCAGATGCAAACAGTTTCAGATTCCCACGCCTAATATGAGAAAACGTTCCACTTCATTTATATTTGCAACTGTCTTCACCCGCGCTTGAACGCCGCAGACACAGTAAGGCAGTAATGAAACGCCTTTCATTGTGTAAATCCCGTTCGGTTTCAGAACGTCCTACTGTAGTCCAATAGTAATGTTACACGATAAAAAGCTTTTCATTGAGGACTTTTGGTGTAACATTATGAAACGAAAAATGTGAACTTACAGAATTATTTTTGTAGTTCTTAAAGTAGAACAAAAAATCCAGTGTTCAGTATAGTAGTAAAACAGCTGAGCGTAAATGTAACGGCAAAGAATGAAGTTTTATGAGAACATCTTAGAGGCAGAAAAACACATGGACAAATAATATTGAACTAGGTAATACATTTACATTGATAGAGGAAATTTAGCTTAAGATTTCTAAATTTTTCGTTATTTGGAACATTATCACAGTAACTGTGATAATTAAAGGCAGCGAAGATTGCCTTTGTAATTCGTCTAGAATTCATTCTGAGATAGTCACATGTCACTGTAGAAAATTTTGCTGATCAGGGTATAAGGGGCAGTCAATTGAAAACGACTCAGATGGAAAAATGAATAAACAGGCCGTTATTTCAAAATTAATCGTCATAACTCTTAATAGATTTATCCCACTGTGAGACACGACGGTCAGTGCTTCAAGGGAAAATCTTAGCGGTAGTTTACGTATCCATGATTGTACCCAGACGTGCACCTCTTCGTCCGAAACAAATCGACTGTCACGAATGTCTCTCTTCAGAGCTCCAAAAAATATGGATATCGCATGGGGAGAGATGGAGACTGTATGTAGGATACGTAAGGGCTTCACAGCGAAACTTCTGCAGTGTACTAGAAACAACTTTGGCAACATGTGAGCCAGCCCACATCTTCCAGTACATCAGGACATTCCCGCAATCAAAACAGACGCAGCTCCATTCATCCACTTCTACATGGTGCAAAAGTTTGGTGGACAACGGAAAAACAATGACAGACCATTGTACAGAAATATGGTGGAACAATGTTACCCAACAATAGGTTAAGATGCCCTGCATCTCGTCCAGGATGACAGTTTGTGAAGAGCCCCGCAAGAATTGAGCTGGGCTAATCAGAAGAAAAACAAATAGTGTAAAATATGATGACCCAATGTATTATACAAAACTGTAATCACAACACTACCCAGCTGCGGTTGTAGTTCAGAACGACAAACTCTTCATCATATTATACCTGCGTGCCAAAAACTATCAATTCCTGACGACCTGGAGGAGTTTCTGAATGCAATAAAAACAGCACTTGAATATACTTAATAGTTGGATACATGTCTGTGATCTGTCCTCCGTAAATACTGTACAATTAATTAACTTATAATTATGAATTTTTTCTGTGTGTTAAATATGTGTATATGTATCTTTAAAGCAACAAATTTTCACCAACATTGCCCAGCTGTGGTTCTGGTACAGCACGACAAACTGTTCAGTATCTCACAGTGCGTGCCAGAAACGATCATTTCCTGGGGATCTAGAGGAGTTCCTGATGGCAACAAAGACAGCACCTGAACATATTTAGCAGTCGGATACATGTATAACCTGTGTTTCGTAACTACTGTACATTTAAGTAACTTACAATTATGAATTTTTTCTGTGTGTTAAATAATGGTATATGTAATGTCAAAGAAAAAAGTTTTGTTGTGTGATGTGATGCTAGTAGCTACTGGCTAAATAAATAAATAAACAGATGGCCTTAGTACGTCTGCGGAGGAGTTTGGGAATTGTTATAAGGCTAATGTGGTTCTTGTGGAGGGGCAATAAACTTTTCAATAGTTACAGGCATACAATGTGTGTGATCGGCTGGTCGGGCCTTTTGACGTTAGCCAGCATGACCATGATACTTCGGCAGGGCTTGAAGTACGGGGAAAATGCTATTGTTACATTTCCTGAGGATATGATGCTCAGCTATTTGGTTTAATGATGTTACTATCATTATGGATAAAATATTACAGGTGCAAAATCCCCCCCCTCCCGCAAATCTAATCTCCTTACGGTGACTTCTCAGGAGGAAAAATCTGGCACTGTATACGTCGGAGCCTGGAATGTTGGATTCGTTAATCGTGTATGGATGTTAAAGAACATGAAAGGCAAATTAACACGTTGAAGCTGGATATAATCGGAATTAATGAAGAGCCATGACAGGAATAACAGGATTTATGGATATGTAGGTACAGATTTATCAACAGAAAATGAATCAGGGATAATTCAGATATATATCTAAAAATAAGTAAGAAAAGAGGAACGTGACTGAACCGCTGCACTACTATGAACAGCCTAAGTGACTGGTTAGCATATCCTATATTCACGAAGTCCTCGACCCATTACAGCTGCTAAAAAATAGATGCCAACGATCTTCGCTGATAATGAAAACATTTAAAAAATAAATGATGATGGGAGAGAAGTTATTCAACACGTTAAGTGAGCAAAAAATTTGAATGTGATGGGGACTGTAATTCGATAATGGGAGAAAGAAAAATGAAAAATAACAGGAGAATATATTCCCTCTAATTACCTTTACTCTTAGAAGAACAAACTTGATCAAAAAAACTTTTTTATCTCGTCTACGAGGTATATGAAGGGGCGACATATCTTCAGACTTCAAGAAGAAAGTAGCAATCTCAGTACCACAGAAGGTGAACGCTGACGGGTACCGGATCATCAGTTTAGTGAGACATGGCTGTAAAACAATGACACGAATTATCTACAGAAGAATGGGGCGACTGTTAGAAGTCGGCCTGAGGAAAATTAATTTATATTCCGGAAAAAATTAGAAACACACGATTTATATTACAAGATAGAACGAAGAATGTTAACATTTATAGTGTTTGTATATACAGAGAACGTTTTCGATAATGTTGACCGGAATAGTCTCTTTGCAGTTCTGAAATAATCTGGGAAAAAATCCAGGGACTGAAAGGTTGTCTTTAACTTGTAGAGAAACGAGTGTCTAAGGACGTGAAAGTGAAATACTAATAAAGAAGTAAGTGAGACAGGTTTGTTGCCGATCCTCCATGTTATTTGGTCTGAACATGCAGTTAGCGGTAAAAAAAGCATAAATTTAATATAGTAATTAAAGGTCAGTGGAAAGAAATAAAAAATTTAACGCTTACGGACTGCGCTGTTATGTTTTCAGAGAAGGCAAAGGACATGGAAGATCAGCTGAGCGAAAAGAACAGGATTTTGAAAAGATATTGTAAGATGATCACAAATAAAAATAAAACGAGGGCGAAGGAGTATAGAAGAATACAGTCTAATGATACTGACGGTATTATATTAGAGTATGAGATACTACAACTACTAGACAGATTGCAGTATTTGGCTAGCAAAATAACTGGCGACGTCGAAGAAGGTCAAAATGCAGACTGATAGTAGAACGAAAAGTAACTCAGGAAAAGAGAAATGTGTTGACATCAGTTATATATTTTACTGCTAGAAAATTTTCATGAAAGTATTTATTTCAGGTGCAGCCCTACTTGGAAGGAAGAAAGGACGGTAAGCAGTTGGAAGCAAGAGAACTGAAGTTTCTGAAATGTGGTGTTTATAAGTTCACCGAAGATAAGATTAGTAGATAGAGTAACCAGAGAAGAGGTACTGTGTCGAATCCGAGAGGAAAAAATGTATAGAACTACCGGAATAAAAGAAGGAATCTGTTGATTGGAGACATCCTTTGGTATCAATGAATAGATTATTTAGTAATGGAGGGAAATGTTGGGAGTAAAACTCACGTAGAAAGAAGATCAACGCTTGACTACAGTAAATAGGATCCAGTAATAAAAGTGGATGTGAGATGTTGTAGCTTTGCAAAAGCGAAGGGCTTGTACAGGCTGGGTGAAGAGCTGCATAACTACAGTCTTCGGGCAGTTGTCGAGCAAACCAACCCAGTTCAAGAAACCGCAACAAGGTGTTGATTTGGAAACGAAGCTGATTGTAAGTCACTGTGCAGTTTATTTCAATCGGTTTCCTTGGGTTTGAGAAGCTACATTAATTTAAACAAAGTAAAAATAACATCTGCCGAGCGAAATTTTAAGAATAACGTTTTATGTTAATTACAAAGGCAATATTCAGGCAAACTGAGGAGAATACAAGGTAGCATTTGTCAAGTTGTAGGGGTTTTTATGGTCGAACAAATGAATCGCGAAGCGGAATGTGCATCGGAGACCTTCTCAAACTCCACATACTAGAATTTCAAAATTACCATACATAGGATGGTCAGAAACAGTCTAAAAGCTTGTGTGGACATTTCAGGTCATGTTGTGCTGAGAAATAACTGTTAAGAAAAAAAAATCGGTACGTTTCACCGTTTCCGAGGTAATTAGCACTGAAGTCAGCTAATCAGGCTGTTGCGTGCTCAAATTCAATCGGCACACCAGATACGATAATTATTGTCAGTTGTGTTATAGGGTAGACGATAGCGCACCAGACTCGGACTCGATCCCTAATACCCTCCCATCTCCAAGTATTGCATCACTCTCTTGTTCGATTTTAGGAAATCAATGACGACACTGTCTCTCTGGCGGCGCTCTTGAATTGTGTCCGCAGCGACCTGATTGACTAACTTCAATAACAATGAACTCTGAAGAGGCCAGACGTATCGAATTTCCCATAATACAGTGAATCGCAGTCTTTGGTTTGCTCTACCCACAATATTATCTATGTGATCGTTCCAATTTAGGTTATTTGTAATTGTAATCCCTAAGTATTTAATTGCATTTACATCCCTCAGATTTGTGTGACTTATCGCGTAATCAAAATGTAGCTGATTTCTTTTAGTACTCATGTGAAAAACTTCACACTTTTCTTTATTCAGGGTCAACTTCCACTTTTCGAACCATACAGATATCTTATCTAAATCATTTTGCAAGTCGTTTTGATCATCTGATGACTTAACAAGACGGTAAATGACAGCATCATCTGCAAACAATCTAAGACAGCTACTCAGGAACAATAGAGGGCCTATAACACTTACTTGGGGAACTCCGGATATTACTTTTGTTTTACTCGATCACTTAATGTCTATTACTACGAACTGTCATCTTTCTGACAGGAAATCACGAATCCTGTCGCACAACTAAGGCGATACTCCGTAGGCACGCAGTTTCGTTAGAAGACGCTTGTGAGGAAGGGTGTCGAAAGCCTTCTGGAAATCTAAAAATATGGGATCAATTTGACATCCCCTGTCGATAGTACTTATTACTTCATGAGTATAAAGAGCTAGTTGCGTTTCACAAGAACGATATTTTCTGAATCCGTGCTTTTCTTCGAGGTACATCATAATGTTCGAGTACAGTATATGTTCTAAAACCCTACTGCAAATCGACGTTAATGATATAGGCCTGTAATTCAGCGGATTACTCCTACTTCCCTTTTTGGGTATTGGTGTGACTTGAGCAATTTTCCTGTCTTTAGGTACGGATCTTTCTGTGAGCGAGTGGTTATATATAATTGCTAAATATGGAGCTATTTTATGGGCATACTCTGAGAGGAACCTGACTGGTATACACTCTGGACCGGGGGCCTTGCCTTTATTAAGTCATTTCAGCTGCTTTGTTACACCGCGGATATCTACTTCCATGTTTCTCATCTTGGCAGTTGTTCTTGATTGGCATTCAGGAATATTTACTTCGTCTTCGTTGGTGAAGGAGTTTCGGAAAACCGTGTTTAATAACTCTGCTTTAGTGGCATTGTCAACAGTGACTTCACCGTTGTTATCGCGCAGTGAATGTATTGATTGCGTCTTGACACTGGTGTGCTTTGTGTATGATCAGAATCTCTTTGGGTTTTCTGCCAGATTTGGAGAAAGAATTTCGTTGTGGAAATGATTAAAAGCATCTCGCATTGAAGTACGCGCTATATTTCGAACTTCTGTAAAACTTTGCCAATCTTGAGGATTTTGCGTTCTTTTAAATTTGGCATAATTTTTTCGTAGCTTCTGCAACAACGATCTGACCCGTTTTGTGTACCATGGGGGATCAGTACCATCACTTATTAATTTATGTGGTATATATCTCTCAATTGCTGTTGATACTGTCTCTTTGAAATCACTCCACAAGTTTTCTACACTTACATGATCAGATCGGAAGGAATGAAGACTGTCTCTTAAAAAGGCGTTAAGAGCATTTTTTTCAGCTTTTTTAAATAGATATGCTTTGCGTTTCTTTTTGATGGTTGTAGGTGTTACGGTTGTAAGGTGTCAGGCAAATCCAACACCTTCCGTGAAAACCCTGACATGAAAAGCAAATCCAGTAGTATGTCACATAGCTCCGAATAAATCGTGACATTAAATTAACCAAAGTAATACGAGTAACGAGTGAGCAAATGGAATACCACAGACTAACACAAGAATGCCTAAATGCATGTCATACCTTCCCAAAGTGAGACAGACGCAGTTCCGAGGGGAGAAACGAGAACAGAAGCCGAGAGCAGAACCGTGTTAAGCTGGAAGGCCCTACGATAAGGGACGGACACCCACGTCGCCAGCTAACCGCTAGGACCACCCCCCAGCCCATGTTAAAAGCTAGAGCCCTCCCCCCCCCAGCCACAAGTTTTAGCGTGAGACTTTTACGGGTCTCTGTTACGTCAGGACCACCCCTTAGCCCATGTTAAAAGATAGAGCCCTCCAGAAGAACTGTATAGATCTTACGATAACACTAAAAGGACCACACCAGGTGCAAGTTTTAGCGTGAGACTTTTTCGCGTCTCTGTTACGTTGCAAACTTTAAAATCATTGCCCCACTACGAAAAGTATAACGTTTCTCATTGGATAGACAGAATTTTTGTAGGCAGAGCTTAAGGTTAACATTGAGACCCTGATTGGTCAGATGAAAATACAGCCAGATAGTTTTTTTAAACCAACTTCGGTAAATTGTAGTAAGGAGAAGTTAGGGGAGAGTTGCTTCCGAGACGGCGAGGTGAGCGGAGCTGTGCTGTCCGCCGCCCCCTGACGAACACCGACAAGGTTATGAACGCACGCGATGCCGCATAACAGTGCATAAAGCTTCACTCAGAACTGCAGAAGTCTCATCTGTTACACCCCCTTTTTGCGCAATACTATTGTCGATCGTCAATTAAAGCTCATGGTGTTCACATTTGCCACTTGAAGTAAAATTCTGAGACGTGATGATTTTTCTGTTATATAATTATTGAGAAGCCACATCAGCCACTGTAATTTACGACAAGTTAGATAAGTAATTAAAGATAATTGAGGGTCACTGTAGACCATTTTGATAGTTTTCTCTTTTGTGAAACTTAATTTAAACCTAGATTATAGATGTGATATGGCATAGGTCATCCTTCGATCCATTGTAGAACATTTTTGTTGAACGCAGTTGGTTTTTACCATCCTGTATTAAAACATTTCCTATTATCAATAGTACAATTTATAAACAATGGTTTGTGAGTAGAATAAAATTTCCAATGGTAAACTTAACTGCTTTTTCGACGTTATTATACCAGCTAACTAAAAATAGGAAAGCCTTGAACCCCTTCCACTAAATTTAGTTAGTATTAAGA
Organism: Schistocerca cancellata; assembly: GCF_023864275.1. Lineage (NCBI taxonomy): Eukaryota > Metazoa > Arthropoda > Insecta > Orthoptera > Acrididae > Schistocerca > Schistocerca cancellata. Next base: position 647,928,017 of record NC_064629.1, on the reverse strand, counting down.
TTCTTTTACAGGGAGTGCAGTGGAGCTGACGCTGAAATCATTAAGTATTTGGTTATATCATCGCTCGTCTCACTGAACTCTTCTGAACTCTACATGTCATGTGTGGTCTGACGTCTCCTTACCAGCAACAGGTCCCAGGTTCAAACTAGTCAATTGCCTAAAAAACACGCTCAGAGCGTCGTTGCGCGAAAGTGGTAGGGAGACACGATATAGTACAACAGAAACCACGCAGAATGTTACAAAATGGCGACCCTGCCAGGATGGTAAAATACCATGATTGAAGGTCGACCACATGCTTAACTAGGTCAGAAAAATACGCTGTTAAAAATTTTTTCGTAATAAAAAAAATTAAAGGCATACATAGTCGAAAACAGTAGCTGCAGCGATAGATAGTAAGGAAGTATTCAATAAAAAGTGCGACATTCTAGCAGAGACAATAGCATAATTAAGTTATGAAGTTTAAAAATTGTTAGAATTAAGTTTTCTCTCCAATGCAAGCACACAGGTGGCGGATACATCGTTGACAAGTTGGTTCTGACCCAACAAGCAAGTGAATTGATTGTCAAGTCGTGTGTGCAAAAAGTTTATGAAACACGTGAGATCGTATGAGCGCATGTTGACTCGAAGTAGGGCGCGTGAATTGCTTTTAAAACAGAAAATAAGGGATTCAGAAAGATTAGCAATGGCAAATCGAGACCTTGACCGAATCGAGGTAGAGACCCAGCATGAAAATGGACGGAGAATAGAGGACAGTACAACAGACGATGCAGTATCGCGAGAAATAGGACATATAACACACCATAACGAGGATAATGTACGTCAAGGCATAGAAAACGTAAGTCAGCATACGACAAAGGAGCAGGAAAGTAGAGAGACAGTCGATGAGGATTCTAACTTGCGTCTTGAATACGTATAATCCATAGTACAAGTAATCAGAGCTCCCTCACCACAGAGTACAAGGAATGCGATCAGAAACGTGTCACAGCACAGTTAAATGCAATCGTTTGCGAACCAACACTTGGGTGAAAACACAGAGCGTAGGACGTCAGAAGAAAACGCAATAGGACCCACCAATCTGGCAGAATTATTACAACAAATTACAGAAAACATGACAAGGCAAAATAAAGACATAGCGAACCAAATTCAAATTCGGAATGCAGAAACCACGAGACAAACGCGTGCGATTAAAGAACAAAACAAAAAAATTCAGTTACACCAAAGTCGCATTGAAGACAAGGCAAAAGAATCTCGAGAAGTGATAGGAAACTTAATAACAGGTCACAATCAATTGAGAACAGACATTGACAAGGTACAAGCGGACGTACAAACATTGCGTAATGACATTCAGGACGAGATCAAAACATTATGTAACAACACCCAGGGAGAAGTCAAGAAACTAGAGAAACAGATAAACGAAATTACTAGACAAGCAGCAGGTACAGCGCGTGAAGTTGTAGAAAACAGTGTGTTACACAAACGTATCACAAAATCAGCGCTGAAAAGAAATGGTAACCCCAAAGTCAAAATAGAAGCGCAAACGAAGCGACAATTTCAGAAATTGCGAACAGAGTTGTTGTAAACCATTGAAGAGCGTAGTGAACAGGATCGAACAAGCACAGAGTCTGCAACCACATCCGTATCTGTAACAGCACCGGAAAAACAAGCAATTAATGAAGATATTACGCATTTGCGATTCCAATCACAGGCGGAAAGTAACATACGTGCAATCAGACAGGCTGCACAGCAACAAACACGTTTCGAAATTCTTGATGAACAAACGTCATCACAAACACATGCGGAACCACAAATGTATGTTTCAAGACAGTGTGGATCGTGCAATGAAGCAGTAAGGTTAGCCAGACAAGATACCGAACCAGGTCGCGAAGAGTACAGTGCAATGCATTCAGCTACACGTTCACAACCGATGGAAGAAAATTATTGCGTACCACTCCAACGACACTACGCAAGGGTAGGCGAACGTTACAGTGGACAATATCCAATGGATCTACCACAACCGGAAAGAACGACGGGAGAAATGATCAGAAACAAAAGTGGCGAAGAATCGCGAATTTCATATGGAACTATGACGAAGTACGACAACGATCATTTCCTCACAGTCAGAAAATTTCAACACTTTCGAGAAGGAAACTCATTACATCCACGAACTTTTATTGATCAATTCCGAGTAGGATTACTAGAACACTGGACGCTAGCACACAAATTAGACACTATATGTGCACACATGTCAGGAACAGTCGCAGAGACCATGCAGAATGTTGCAGCGACATGCCGATCGTACGAAGATTTCAGAGAGAAGGTTCTCTCACGATATTGGTCCACCGAAGCACAGAACAGAGTGAAGTACGAATTATTGCAGAACCTTTATTTTGAAAATTCAGGAGAGAAGAGTCCCGTGAAATTTTTGGAATTAATGGCAAAGAAAAATCAATGCTTAGATGTACCATACAGTGACGGAGAGTTGATTAAATTATGCGCGATGAAGCTACCATTGAAATACCAGCAATCATTAGCAGGTCGCGGAGGCAATGACGTCGAAGCATTTAAAGGTATTCTAAGGGAACTAGAGTTCATATTTTCGGAAGATGATGCAAGAAAAAGACGAAGCGCACGTGAAAACGAAAGCAGAAAGCAGTGGAATTCACAAGACACAGTACGAAGAAACAATAATTACGAACCATGTGATAACTTCGCACCAAGAAACGGCAATAGATTTCAACAAAGAACCGGTTATGGATTTAGAAGAGAATATGGCAGTAACTATAATTCACCCAGGAACGGCAACAACTGTAACAGAGGGAATAACGACAACCGGAACGGGCACTGGAGAACCAATAGACCGACAAATTACACTGTTTGACATGGGTTCTATTTCTGATATTAAAGCATGTGCTTCTAGACCATTTTACCGTGGGAAATTCAAATATGTAAACAAAATATCGTTGTCAGGGATACTTTTTATGTAATATGTATATATATATATGTATATTCACAATTCATGGCAAACACAGAGACGTTATAGAGAAATACGGGTATGTTGCCGCATCTAGTAGTGATAGAACGTGATAATTTCTTGTGCAGCAGCAGGTGGGAAGAATCAGACATCATCAGGTTATCCCCCGCCACACCTATGTCATTAAGACCACCTGAAACATCTCATTAAATCGAACGGCGACAGCCGGTCGCTGCCTCGGCAGTAAAGCTTCACGCCTCCTAGGGGCAGGTGCATCGAGTTTACAACAGTGGTGTTACCCGCAATTTGTGTCAGTCTTAAGGAGTGGGTGTTTTGGCTGACAAGTAACTGTCTGTTGTCATATTTCCGAGCACGGTTGAATATTTTAGTTCCTGTGTGTAAACTGATTGAGCCTGGTGCTGAAGGTAAAACGACTGCTTGTTTTTACATATCGACGTTCCTCTAGTTCCCTACTATTAATTTAATACAGATGTATTACCAAAGTGGTATTTCTAAATTTGCAGAAATGCCACGTCGTCGTGGATGTCGATATAAGCCGGACAACTGCTACATCTGTGGGAAGTTCACTTTTGCCAGAAATGGGAAGAAAATTTGTTCAGCCATAAAGAAAGCATACAAACATTACTTTGGAGTAGAGGTAGGAGACAAAGATAAAGAATGGGCACTACATTTCTGTTGTGCTACATGTTACTGCAAACTAATTCAGTGGTGGAAAGGTAAAGAGAATGTGGCGTTGTTTGCTGTTCCCATGGTGTGGAGGGAGCCTAAGGCCCATATTACTGATTGTTATTTCTGTCTAACAAAAATTCAGGGTTTTACAACCAAAAAGTCGAAGAGGCACATTGTTTACCCAGATCTGCCTTCAGCGAGAATGACAGTGCAGCATTCCGACAACCTTCCAGTACCTTCAAGAGCTCGAGGTCAAATTCCGAGTGACAGTGAAATAAGTAGTACTGAAGAAATCACAGATAATGATTCTTTATATCACTGCACAAGCGAGTCATCGCCACATTTGTTAACACAGGCAGATTTAAATGATTCAGTGCGTGATCTAGGACTAAGAAAACAAAAGGCGCAGCTGCTTGGCTCAAGATTACAAGAGTATAATCTACTGCACCAAAGTATTAAAATCAGTGTGTTCAGGCACAGAGAACATGCCTTTATTTCTTATTTTTCAATTGACGAAGCACTGACATTTTGCAATGACGTTGCTGGCCTGCTGAAAGTGCTGAACTTCACTTATATTTCACAGGAGTGGAGACTTTTCATAGATGCATCGAAAACAAGTCTGAAGGGTCTTTTGCTCCATAACGGAAATAATATACCCTCTGTTCCAGTAGCTTACGCTAGTTTGACGAAAGAGAATTACGAATTCGTACAAAGGATGCTAAATTCATTAAAATACAATGAACACAAATGGAAAATATGTGCAGATGTCAAGGTAATTGCTATGGTACTGGGAATGCAACAAGGCTACACAAAGTATGCCTGTTTTCTTTGCGAGTGGGTAGTCGAGACAAATTCTCACTACGTGAAAAAGAAATGGCCTAGGCGAAGATGGAAAGTTGGCGAAAAGAATGTACAATGTGAAAGTCTGGTAGCTCCTGAATATATACTACTTCCACCGCTTCACATCAAACTTGACCTGATGAAACAATTCGTGAAGGCCATGGATCCAACAGGCTGTGGGTTTGCATATCTAGCTACCAAATTCCCCCATCTTTCAGCTGCAAAAATAAAGGAAGGTGTATTTGTGGTCCCACAAATCAGGGAGCTGCAGAAAGATGCTAATTTTGAAGCATGTTTAACTGATAAAGAAAAAACCGCATGGGACTGTTTCAAGATGGTATCGGAAAACTTCCTCGGAAGAAGAAGAGCTACTAACTACAAAGCAATGGTGAAGGATATGATCAAATCATATCAGGATTTGGGGTGCATTATGTCTTTGAAGGTACATATGATGGACTCTCATCTGGACTACTTCACGGAGAGTTGTAGTGACTTATTGTATTGCTGGAATATCATTCGAGAGAAGAAAGATTCACAATACAAGAGAAAAAAGTGATGTGCATTACAAGGCAGTGGCTCATTGTTTGTCAATTTTCTGTAATTTCTCATGTCAAATAAATGCTTCAAAGTGTATACACAAAGGTTACTGTGTTATATGTTAGATCCCTCCCTCCATTAATGTGATGAACTTATAACATCATAAAGATGTGCATTTGTTTGTCGTATTTCACCTCACATTTGCTGCACTATATGAGAAACCGAAAAGAGAAATAAAATTGCGATTACTCATAAACTATCCCTGACAGAAAAAAACCAAAAACAGTTTTCAATTCAGCACTCAAAATAGAACTAGGATTACAATATTTTTGATCAGAAATAGAAAAAAAGGTTTTTTTTGTAGAACAGTGTTATCAACAAAGAAACCACTATCAACAAGCTGAACAAGAAAAGAGAATACAGATAGAAGAGGTGGAGGTAAGACCACCAAACCCCGATCAACGTTCGAATTGACAGCTAAGCGCCCATGCCAAAGAGAATGACGCACCGACCCAGGAAAATTGCATCACCTTGAACAGAGAAATAAAAATCTTATCACGACAAGAGAAGAAGGAAGAAACAAATCCACAGGGACCAGATGAAAACGAAGACAAGAAAATAACAATGTCGTGTTGGGACGAAATTAATTGGGAGAATACTGACGAGGAAGATGAATTACCAGAGGCATGCACAACGAATGTGGGAGGAAAGGAGGAAGTAATGAGTACTGCAGAGCAATTTGAGATGGAAACCACGGAAAGCGAATTCAATGACGATAATGCGCAGTTGACAGAAGTTGAAAATATGTTACGAGTGGGCACACAATCCAACGTATATAATGAAGGAAGTTATGAAGTGATAATTAGAGCATTTAAATGCGATTAAGTGGAAGTAATGACGAGGAAGGAGAAGATAGACGAGGATGAGGAAAAAGTAGAGGATGTTGAAGAAATCGTAAATGAAGGAAGAAATAGAGAAGAAGAAATAAAAGAGAGAGAAGTAGCAGTCGAAGCTTATCCTACATAAAGTTCGAATTCACAAGGGAAATTCCTAAAGAGACTCATGTATGATTCAGTGGAGGATTCGTTGATGCAAGAAGAAGAAGAACAGAACCAACCCTTTCAAATTAAACCAATTGTGAAGGCCATGGTAAAGCATATCCCAGTCAATATTGTAATTGATAGCGGAAGTGAACTGGCTGCGATCTCAGAAAATTTATTCATGCAGTGTAATGCCAATGAGGAATTGCCAGTTCTGAAAACACGTAAGATTAAAGTAAGAGGTCCTATTAGAAACAATGCTGCGGAAGTTACGAGACAAACAAGGTTAACTCTTTCGTGTCAAGGTCAAAAGATCGAAGCCAACTTCGTGATTATATCTAAACTAACTGTAGATTTGAGTATAGGTGCAGATTTTTTAAATTAGAGACGAGCGATAATAGATATGGGGAAAGGTAGCGTAACATTCGGGAATGTCACACTTCTCTTTGAGCAAAAGCTAAAATTAGAAGAAATACCAGTTATAAACAAACAATTAAGAATGACGCGAGATAAAGAGGATGAAGAATTAGAATGGTATGCGCAAAAGGGGGAATCGCCTCAACTCATGTTAGAAGTTCATAAAGAAATCGACGAAAAATTGCAAGAAGTTCAAGGTATTTCGGAACACAGTAAAAGAGAATTAGAGGGTATTTTACAAGATAAAGCAGAGGTATTTTTACCTAAGACTGGCAGTATTAAACACTTTCAGTACAAGTTTGAAGATTAATTTTATTACTGGTAAATAATCAGCAGAATATTTCAAGATTATGTTGCAGATAAGATCGTCAGGAGAAAGAAGAATGAAGAGAGAGGAAGGTGGGAAAAAGAAAGTAGTTTCAATAAAAACAAAAACAAAAATAACACCACCGGCCGTGGTGGCCAAGCGGTTAAAGGCGCTGCAGTCTGAAACCACGCGACCGCTACGGTCACAGGTTTGAATCCTGCCTCGGGCATGGATGTGTGTGATGTCCTTAGGTTAGTTAGGTTTAAGTAGTTCTAAGTTCTAGGGGACTGATGACCTTAGAAGTTAAGTCCCATAGTGCTCAGAGCCATTTGAACCATTTTTTTGAAAAATAACACCAATAGTACCATAGATTAAGGTGAAGGGATAAAGCGTAGATAGTCTAACAGCATGAAATACTAAAATGCTATACACCACGACACTAAACAAAAAATAAAAAGAAGACGAATTTGAAGATTTTTGTTGAAGTTAAGACTCAAACTATCTTAGAATTGAGAATTGTAACATGGAAAGGGCGCCAAAATTTGTAAAGCTTTTTAAGAAGGCGTAAAACAATGTAGGTACTAGACATAAGTTAGATGATTATAAGTAAAACTTTTTGTAAGAACCATTGTAAAAACTCCAACAAAGACCAGATGCAACGACCCACAAGTTGCAACGCAAGAAGTATCAAGAAAGAAAAGGACATAATTAGCAAGACACGATTCCTACAAGGGAGAAGCGTCGAGAGAAGGGAAAGGACAGCGAGACTAACAGAGGGTAGCTGAAGTGGGCAGTAAATGTGCTGAACCACAGGGTGGCTGAACCCTGCTGGGACAGAGCACCAAACCACACAGTGGTGGAACCCTGCAGAGACACGACAGGACACCGAACGCCAGAAGGGTCTCCAAACGTCCCGACTCAGCGGAGTGAGCAAAAAACGGCCCGACGAGAAGACGGCTTGGGGAAGCCACCACTGGCTAAAAATATGTGTAAAAGATACACTACCGCTATTAAACAGCACGCTGGTGCACGAAACTGAAGAAAACGTCCACAAAGTAGAAATGACATGCCCAAACAATTTATCAAACTGTTACTAAGAGGAGAACTTCAAAGCGACTAGTTATCAATAAATATTTCCATATCCTGCCCAGAGAAGAACCAAGAAGCAAGTAAGAAGCAGAGAAAAAGCAGGAAGAACAGAAGTTGAAGATTCGCAAGATTGAGACCAAGAAAGAAGATGGGTGAAGAATAGAAGAAATACCTTCCCAAATCCCTATCCTATTGTAAACTAGTCGTCTGCGAAGTATTACAACGAAAAACGACCGCTTTCAGCGACACATAACGATGACTTTCACGCATACAAAGCCAGCAAACAACGAGATTCTGCACTCACAGCTCCATTCCATTATGGGACCTCCACAACAGCAACACACACTTGCAAAGCCAACAAGGAATGACGAACGAAGCTGTACATCAAATACTTGCCCACATCCATCTCGCTCAAGTCCATCACCTTTGTGCAAAAATCATTCGCCAACCTCATGCTTAAACATTCGTAGGATTGTGTGAAATCAAAATATGTGATGTAGGAATTGTGCAAAAGAAACGTGTGAAAAACTTAATAAGTTAAGCACACCAGACAGCTAATAAACTACAAAATAACAGTCATTGACTATGGACTTAAGTAAAAAATAGAATATCGATAAAAATAAGTCATTAGTTCTGAAATGGACAGTATATAAAGAACAAAAGTAAGGCATAATAAACACTAAAACTACATGCCACTTATTTTCTCCTCATAAAAATAAAGGAATAACTATATTTTACTTATTTTCTCCTTATAAAAAAAAGAATAAAAAATTATCTTGTTGGATGTTTTCCCTTTTTTTTAAATATTTGTACCATTTGTTAGGATAATATCTCAATACTTGTGTATGTACATTTCTTTGTCAAAGCAATTCTTGGAAATAATTCTTATTTGTTAGTGTAACAATGTTGAAATGAGTGTCTAGAAACAAAAACATTTTTCTTGTACATGATATTTAGAAAATGTGTTAGGAATACATTTTACTTAATTACTACATTTATAAAAAAAAACAATATTTCTAAGAAAATCGATGTGAAAGACTCCTCACTTTCGATAACAAACTTCTTAAAAAAACAAACTTCACAATTAAATAAAGAAAGAAAATAATTAAAAAATAATAATTATAATAGAATAAAAATATTCTTGCCTTGTCAATATAAACATATTTTTGATAATAATGTGCAAGAATATAAAAATATAAATTAGTAATACAAACTAGTATAGAACAGAATAATGTGGCTGAACAGTAGGCAACAAAATTTAGATAACGGAATAATTTTTGACTGACTTAAACAACGATTCAATCATTGCCTAACTTCAGTGCAAAAAGTAAGTTCGAAGGGTGGTGATATGTAAGGTGTCAGGCAAATCCAACACCTTCCATGAAAACCCTGACATGACAAGCAAATCCAATAGTATGTCACATAGCTCCAAGTAAATCATGACATTAAATTAACCAAAGTAATACGAGTAACGAGTGAGCAAATGGAATACCACAGACTAACACAAGAATGCCTAAATGCATGTCATACCTTCCCACCGTGAGACAGACGCAGTTCCGAGGGGAGAAACGAGAACAGAAGCCGAGAGCAGAACCGTGTTAAGCTGGAAGGCCCTATGATAAGGGACGGACACCCACGTCGCCAGATAACTGCTAGGAGCACCCCCCCAGCCCATGTTAAGAGATAGAGCCCTCCCCCAGCTGCAAGTTTTAGCGTGAGACTTTTTCGCGTCTCTGTTACGTTGCAAACTTTAAAAACATTGCCCCACCACGAAAAGTATAACGTTTCTCATTGGATAGACAGAATTTTTGTAGGTGGAGCTTAAGGTTAACATTGAGACCCTGATTGGTCAGATGAAAACACAGCCAGATAGTTATTTTAAACCAACTTCGGTAAATTGTAGTAAGGAGAAGTTAGGGGAGAGTTGCTTCCGAGACGGCGAGTTGAGCGGAGCTGTGCTGTCTGCCGCCCCCTGACGAACACCGACAAGGTAATGAACGTACACGATGCCGCATAACAGCGCATAAAGCTTCACTCAGAACTGCAGAAGTCTCATCTGTTACACCCCCTTTCTGCGTAATACTATTGTCGATCGTCAATTAAAGCTCATGGTGTTCACATTTGCCACTTGAAGTAAAATTCTGAAACGTGATGATTTTTCTGTTATATAGTTATTGAGAAGCCACATCAGCCACTGTAATTTACGACAAGTTAGATAAGTAATTAAAGATAATTGAGGGTCACTGTAGACCATTTTGATAGTTTTCTCTTTTGTGAAACTTGATTTAAACCTAGATTATAGATGTGATATGGCATAGGTCATCCTTCGATCCATTGTAGAACATTTTTGTTGAACGCAGTTGGTTTTTACCATCCTGTATTAAAACATTTCCTTTTATCAATAGTGCAATTTATAAACAATGGTTTGTGAGTAGAATAAAATTTCCAATGGTAAACTTAACTGCTTTTTCGACGTTATTATACCAGCTAACTAAAAATAGGAAAGCCTTGAACCCCTTCCACTAAATTTAGTTAGTATTAAGATTCTTTTACAGGGAGTGCAGTGGAGCTGACGCTGAAATCATTAAGTATTTGGTTATATCATCGCTCGTCTCACTGAACTCTTCTGAACTCTACATGTCATGTGTGGTCTGACGTCTCCTTACCAGCAACAGGTCTCAGGTTCAAACTAGTCAATTGCCTAAAAAACACGCTCAGAGCGTCGTTGCGCGAAAGTGGTAGGGAGACACGATATAGAACAACAGAAACCACGCAGAATGTTAAACGGTATTCAGCTTAGCAGCAACTGCCTTGTGGTTGCTAATCCCTGTATTCGTCACAACTCTCACTATTTGCCCAGGATTATTTATTGCTGAAAGGTCAAGTATGCTTTCGCAACCATTTACGCTTCGAGTTGGCTCGTGAACTAATTGTTCAAAATAATCTTCTGAGAAAGCATTCAGTACAATTTCGGATGATGTTTTACGCCTGCCGCCAGCCTTAAACGTATAATTTTTCCAGCAAATCGAGGGTAGATTGAAGTCACCATCGACTATAATTGTATGAGCGGGGTACTTATTTGAAATGAGACTCAAGTTTTCTTTGAACTGTTCATCAACTATGCCTTATGAGTCGGGGGGTCGGTAAAACGATACAATTAATAGTTTAGTCCGATTGTCAGGTGTAACCTCTACCCATACTATTTCCCATGAACTATCTACTTCAATTTCGCTACAAAACAAACTACCTCTGAGAGCAATAAATACTCCACCACCAACTGTATTTGATCTATCCTTTCTGAACACAGTTAGATCGTTTGAAAAAATTTCGGCTGAACTTATTTCCGACTTTAGCCAGGTCTCTGTACCTACAACTATTTGAGCTTCAGTGTTTCCTATTAGGGCTTGGAGCTCTGGTTCTTTCCCAACACAGCTACGACAGTTTACAACTACAATATCAATCGTTTCTACAACTACCTTACTGTGTTTTACCTGACCACTTTTAGACGAACGTCCCCTCTGTGGTTTCCTGAGACCCTCTAACCTAAAAAACCACCCACTCCCTTCCACACAGCCCCCGCTACCCGTGTAGCTGCCTCCTGTGTGTAGTGGACTTCTGGCCTATTAAGCGGAACGCGAAAACCCACCACCCGATGGTGCAAGTCAAGGAATCTGCAGCCTACACGGTCACAGAACCGCCTGAGCCTCTGATTCAGACCCTCCACTCGACTCTGCACCAAAGGACCACAGTCTATTCTATCGACGATGCTGCAGATGGTGAGCTCCGCCTTAATCTCGGAAGCAAGATTGGCAGTCTTTACCATTTACGCAAGCCGTCCGAAACCAGACAGAATCAGCTCCAATCCAAAGCGACACACGTCATTGATACCGACATGAGCCATCACCTGCAGTTGGCTGCACCCTGTACTTTTCATGGCATCCGGAAGCACCCTTTCCAAATCCGGAATGACTCCCTTCGGAATGCACAAGGAGTGCACACTGGCTTCCTTCCCCTCCTTGGCAGCCATGGTCCTAAAGGTTACGCGCCTAACGTTGGAGCTCCCAACTACCAGCAAACCCAGCCTCTGTGAATACACAGACCTTGCGGGCCGAGAACCTTCCTCTGGAACAGGGTGGACGACTTCATCCGGCTCAGAGACATCGTCAGCCACAGATAACGCCCGAAACCTGTTCGTCAAACGAACTGGGGAGGCCCTACGATTGGCCTCTCGGAAACTTTTTCGCTGCCTGCCAGACTTTAGAATGATCTCCCGCTCGACCACGGGTGAGGGCTCATCCTCAGTGCAGGCAGGTGAGGTCATGGCAGTGGACCGATCGGAGGACATGTGGGACGTGCTCGACGTCCGTCGCATCCCCGCGTCCAACCCCCACAGTGACGCCCCCTGGCAGCAGCCTCAAGCTGCGTGACGGGAGCCAACGCAGCCTGAAGCTGTGAGCGAAGGGTCGCCAGCTCAGCTCGAATCTGTACACAACAATCACAGTTCCAATCGATTACTGCAGTCGTTCCTGTTTGAAGCTCGTAAAAATATGTGACAAGCGAACGGTGTACTAGCCTTATTAGTAGCAGGAACTAGCGGTGCGCTCTCGCTGACAGTCTAACTGACAGAAACTCCTGTCCAGAATCGTAATCTAACGGCACTACTGAGCGTCGCATGTGTCAACGAACCGAAGTTTGTACGTCAATGTACCACAAACCGAAATAAATTCAATGCGCCTGTTGGAATCCAGGACTGAAAGTGGCAGCGAACACGTCGATTTTTGTCACAACACTGAAGTGTGCCACGTAAACTTACTACCGTAGTGGTTGCCTGTCATGGACTGTGCGGCTGATACCGGCGGAGATTCGAGTCCTCCCTCGGGCATGGGTGTGTGTGTTTGTCCTTAGGATAATTTAGGTCAAGTAGCGTGTAAGCTTAGGGACTGATGACCTTAGCAGTTAAGTCCCATAAGATTTCACACACATTTGGACATTTTTTGGTTGCCTGTCTGCAGTCGTTGGACCCCATTACTTCGAGGGTATGAAGCATAGTTGAATGACGTTGCCGGACCTGGGTCCTTATCCTCCGTTTTTCCCACAGGACACCCTCTAGAAGCCCTCGAAGTTAGTCGGTATCTTCTGTTACACCAACTATACCCATGGGAAAACATATTTATGGGTAACAAATAGAAATTTGGCAGTATTTGGATCTGCATCACAAGAGTTATGCGTAGATTCTTAATACAAAATATCGACCTTCTCTGTAGCAATACCAACAGGACTCTAACAACCGAAATGTAGCAATGCTGCCAGTTTGGCGAATCTTAAATATTAAGAAATGCACGACATATTCAAGTTATGTAAAATCGAATGTGTGTAGGATGGAGGTCAATAAGATAAGTTAAGCTTAAAGTGTGTTGCACCGCCAGTTTTCCCTCTTAGATGTCATTTGTGGCGTGCTTTTGCAAGAGCACCATGTTGAGTAACTGTTGACAATTGCAGCGCACTTAATTTAACCATCTGGTATTATAGAGAACCCAAGAACTCTCATAGAGCAACCATTTAGAAGGATTCTCACAATCTTATGATATGAAACGATTGTTGTGTGAATGAAGTGAGTAAGTACTTGATATGATCTCCAAAACGTTTGTGTTTATCTATGAAGCTGGATTTTAAGGCAGCAAGATTACCTTCACAATGTGGTATAGGAACGAGGAGACATTTAGGGTCCACTCAAACTGTAACCAGAAAAGGTTTCGTTTGCAGGGATTGTTGAATTTTAAGAATTTATCATCGTCATTACGCAGCGGTTCTTAAAATGAACAGTCCATCAGATGGTCGGCCAACAGAGCTTGCACGTTTTTTTGGCACAATATATTTAAAGCACCTCCAGCACATCTAGATACTGACCTTTGTGGTCTTTATGGAGGATCTCCATGTTTGTGTCGTTGTTCGAGAAGGTATGGCTATATACTGACTTGGGTGTTTCATTTTGCACATGTATGTTTATTTTATGCATAAATGTTCTCTTTAAAACATGATTTAAAAGATCCACTGGTCTGTCCAAGCTATTGCTCTTGGCTGTCGTCACATATCATTCTATAACAATCGCAGTGGAGCTACTTATTTATTTCACATGAAATGTTGAAAGGTCTCTGTTGGATTCCTTTCATGTCTAATTTCTTAAATCTGTTGCCATTTATGGAATAAATTCCTCTTCTAAATGTACTGTGTCGTTTCTGACTATCTGGGAGGAGACTGAGCAGTGGAACGTGTTACTTTTACACACAAACAAGAACGATCTGTCACACTACTACACTTTAAAGCACAGTTTATATGTAATTCTTATATGTAATTCATGTCACACAGTCTCATACGGAACCTACATCCGCTTTCTTTTATATACTGTATATGATAAGATACTGTCATCCCCCTTCCCTTTTATGTGAGAGGATGAATGAGCATATGTATTTCTAGTTGCATGCTTGAGGGTAGCAGACAAGGCTGTCTGCTAGAGAACAGTAGGACCAACGTCGGAACAGGTAGCTACGCTTCCTAAAAGCAAAGAGGTTTCTATCCTTAGTATGGTCCTGTCCGTCCGTTGTCATGTTGGTATAGGAAGCTGCCCCTCTGGCCACTTCCGTTGGTCTTTGTGAGCCACCCTCAGGAAGCACGCTGGGCAGTAGGGCAGTTGCAGTGTGGCCGTGGCGAGCGTCTGAAGTGGTAAGATCTCCGGCTAAGCGCGTGTCTGTTTAGTCCGTAGGACAATGGATTTCTTAAGTTCAGCCTAACTGAAAATTTAATCACCTTGATTTCAGGTTTAGCTCTAAAATATCTAATGCTATCTTAAAGTGCAGCGGAGTGTAATTCTCGTGTTAAATTCAGATTATTTTGCGGTAGTTGCTTTGTTACTACTTTGTGAGTAAAGTGGAACCATGTGTTGATCAGTAACTCTAACTAAGTTCATCAATCTTAAATGCGAATGTTTGTGTGATTATAACGTCTCGTCTTGACTATATTTTCAATATAGCAACTTTTCTTTATGTTCAGCTCACGTGGGGTGTACTTTGCGAGACCACTACCACGTGCTTATATAACTGTTTGACCCATCAGGTTAATAGTAAGACGTTAGTAACCAGTTCAAGGTTTTTCTTTTGTCAATTGCTTTTCGATCTAATATATTTTAATTATCAAAATTATTGTGGAGTTGTACGCTTTGTGTAAACCAAGTTGACCACGTGAAGCATGTAGTGTAATCATCAAAGTAGCCCTCAGCTATTCTTTTTGCGAAGACTTCACAAAGAGTTAATATGAATTTAGTATACCAGTGTGTGGTAATTACATGACGGACAGGATTGTGGTATGAACGTAATTTCTTTGGGTAAAAACTGAATCTGTTGGTTGTGGTTAATTTCTTCTTGCTTATGTTTCAATGTTCTTCGTGTGTTATTTTATGAATGCAGTGTTGTATCCAGTCTCCCAATCTTGGGTCCATATTTTATGTGTTCCGTAAAATTACAATCTCACATTTTTTTAAATCGTAAATAAGGCAGCAGCTCAGTTATAACTCACGTATAATATGCTGAAATTTCAATGAACAATCTTAAAATAAATTTCCAAATATAAACTGATTTCTTTCTTTTTATTTAAATTCTCCTTTATATATATATATATATATATATATATATATATATATATATATATATATATATATATATATTACCGGTTTTGTATGACTATTAAAAGATTATCATTAATGTTAGTCTGCTTGGTAAACCTAGACTAAATATCTGATGAAACAGTTGCCCAGTAATCCACGGTTAACGTCCCCAGACAGATCACGGCTTTTAACCCATTTTCATTGTCTATTAGCTCCGATTTCAGTATACCAAAATTAAAGTAACAATATTACACTTCAGCATACCAAATTAAAGTTGCAATATTACACATGGCGACCCTGTTCTGTGATTCCGCTAGACTCTGGAATCTCTGAAATGTTAGATTGCGAGCGTGTTATAATCTTAATTTTTTTTCCCTACAGCGCTCAAACAACTTCTGCGTTGTTTCCGAGCAGACTTTCAAAAGATTCACGGCGTTGTTGATCGGCGTTGCGTTGTTTGTCTTGTTGTGTTTTTTTATATTTGTGTGTTTTATATGTCTGTGTGTTTTTTTATTCTCGCTTGTAAATTCCACTGTTTCGATCTAAGATAAAAATTTGTTTTGCGTGTGAAAAAGTGCGTACTAGGTTGGGTATCTTTCGTGTGACTGTCGTAATTTTTGTGGGACACATTTATTTTGATTAGTGTGTCGCATACCGGTTATAAATTGCACTAATGCAGACACGTAACCAAACTAAAAGTAAGCGGTCCGACAACCTAACCAACATGGACCAAGGGGATAATTTAATTTCGAATGTTAACGCGTCGGGCGGTTCCGAAAATGCAATGGGGAATACTTCAGACGAAATGCAAGACAGGACGAACGGGCTCACATCAGAGCCACAAATTAATTTGCCTTTAACTAACCAAATTGATGTAGCAGAACTCATGAAAGCCTTATTGCAACAAAATAAAGAAAACGCAGAGAAATCCGAAAAATCGATCCACGAGCTAGGCGAACAAATAGACAAAAAACTAATCCAGCAGACAAATAAAGGCGACAAGTCGATGCAGAGAGTGTCCGATGATATCTCACAAAGAATAAACAATCTGGCAAGTGAGATAAAAAGTGATATTATGAAAGAATTAGGCCGTACATTTGAACAAATCGATGATCGTCTGCAAGCTTTAGAACAGAGCAAGCGGAAGGGCGATACCGAATCTAAAGAAAGCGAAGAACGGCTACTTAGGAATTTCCAAGAGCTGAGGGAAGAATGCCAAAGGGAACACCAGCAGGTTATCTCGAGGGTCCAAGAGGCGGAAACGCATTGTCCCACGTCCGTTAGCAACACAATAGCGGACAACAGTTTAGCGATCCACGCGTTGGAACAGCAAATAGAACAATTGAAGCAGACTGGGGCCGAGGACAAGAGACAAATTGATGATAAGATTGCGGCATTAGCGGACACTGTAGGCACGATGAAGCTGACGGAAAGCGAGAACAATACTACACCAGTAGCGGCCGCAGAGACCGAAGAAGTGCGTTCGCTTCTTAGATTTCAGAAGGGACAGTTTGAAGTGAACAGACAACACAAAGCTGTAACAGGCGAATTACAAGAACGCGTGGCGCATCTGGAAAACCGCATGGCGTGTAATTCCGAACTCGCCAATAGCACTAAAAATAGCCGTACGAACAGTGCAGAGAGGGACTCCGGCCACGAGGGAGATTTTGACGACAGGGAAGAATGTAATTTGAGGGGCAGACATGAGAATAATAGAAACATTCAAGGGCCTCGCCAGGAGGAAATGCGGGGATTTGATTTCAAACATTTCCTTACGGTGAGAAAGTTTGAGATATTCCGAAATTCGCAAAAAGGAATACATCCACGAGCATGGCTCGAGCAATTTGAGTTTTGTCTTCCTCCCGACTGGGCAAGTTCACATAAGATAGAATATATGTGTGGCTATTTGGAAGGCGAACCGGCGATTCGCATGAGGTCGGCAGCGCGTCACTGCAACTCCACTCGGGAGTTTCGACAAGCCTTTCTGTCCGCCTATTGGTCGGAAGCGGCACAAGATAGGGTCAAACATGGCATAATTATGCTGCCAAATTTGAACCAGTCTGGTTTCGGCAGCCCTGCACGTCTATTCGACCACATGCTGCAGGCAAATCAATTTTTATACGACCCATACGGGCCTGCGGAACTAATTAGGATATGCATCACCAAATTGCCGATGCACTTGCGGCACGTCATTCTTGCGGGACGATGCAAAGAGGACGTGGAAACGTTTAAAACACTTCTCCAAGAGTTGGAATACAATACAGGAGAATGCCCGCCTAATCAGGCACAAAGTTATTACGGGGCACAGCAGCGCGACCGCAGTCGTGGCCGTATTACTAATCAACGGCGTGACTGGTCGTCGCGACGCCAACGGACCAATAATCGGGACCGGCCGTATAGAAACTGGGGTGACAGTCGCGAACACAGGTGGAACAACAGAAATGATCGAGGACGTAGACAGAATCGTGAACGGAACAGTTACGGCAACCAGAATCGATACTACAGTGAACACGGTGGGAATAGGACTATAGGCGGAGCACCTCATGATGTTGAAATTCGGCCAGCTAACCCTAGACATAATCCAGCAAATGGAAATGAACAAAACCGGCAATGACAAACGATCAGCGCAGAAGGCGCCCAATCGGAAACAATGAACGACATGGCAAAGGAGTGCATACGGTATATAGAGAGGGAAGATATTAGAGAGGATTTGTTGCAAGAAACTACGAGTACTAAAATATCGGGAGTAAATCCAGTCGTGACAGTTGCAGTAAACGAAATAAGTTTTAAGTGTGTCATTGACACTGGAAGCCCTTTCTCGATAATGAGCGAGGCAGCATTTAAAAAATGCGAAGGGACTGGGACTTGGCCCGTTTTTCAAGTGCGAGGAATTGAGGTGAAGGGCGCAATCTACGGTAAGAGCATAGAAATCCGAAGGCAAACTCGGCTTAATTTTACCTGCCAGGGAAGAGAGTTTGAGTACAACTTCTTTGTGCTCCCAATGCTGAATGTGGCAATGATTTTAGGAAATGACTTCATGAATGCCCACCATGCAGTAATTGCCATGGGTGGAGGAGTAATGACAGTTCAAGTTGGGGATCAGCCAATTTGTTTAGAATTTGATGAATGCATATTACGTGCCGAGTCAGAAATTAGTTGCCTAAAATTTCAAGCTCAAACCGAGTCGCAACCCAGACTGGAGCTACTCGTGAACTATATAAGTGAGTCGTGCTCTCCGTGTGGTGAGCAGGGGAAAGATGTTGCGTTTGCGGATGCACTTAGAAAGAGCATCGCGGGTGTCAGAACCACGGACAGGGAAAAGGAGAAATTGTATTGTCTACTTAGGAATCATGAACGGGTATTTTCTGAGACTCCGGGGGCTATTAAGGGTTTTACGTACCAATTCAGAGTACGTGACCATCAGAAGTTTTCTGTTAGACCATACCCTAATCCCGTGGCGTATAAAGCCCAGGTGGAGAAGGAAATAAACAAGATGTTAGAACAAGGAATAATTGAGCGGGCAGTAAGCTCGTACAATTCACCCTTGCTTGTCGTGCCAAAACGCGACAACTCAGTTCGTTTGGTGCTAGACTCGAGACAGATAAACACAATTATTATGTCGGAAACGGACAGGCCTGAGAGCCTTGAGGAACTCTTACAACGTTTCCACGGAGTAAAGGTACTATCATCTGTCGACCTCCGTTCGAGTTTTTGGCAAATCGTGCTACACCCATCTTGCAGATTATATACAGCGTTCCTGTGTTACGGAAATTGTTTCCAATTCCGGCGTCTCCCGTTCGGACTAAACGTCTCATCAGCTGCTTTTATAAGGGGATTAAATAGCATTTTACCTGATGATTTGAAACAGCGAGTGACAATTTACGTGGATGACATATTAATTGCGGAAACGTCGTGGGAGGACCATAATGACGTTCTGAACAGACTACTGGATGTTTTTGAGAAGGCAGGTGTAACAGTCAACTTAGATAAGTCACAGTTCGGACGAGAGAACATAAAATTCTTAGGCCATATTGTCTCAGCAAATGGAATACAACCTGACCCGGAGAAAATTGCGGCGATAGCGGAGTGTGCAATTCCGACAAATAAAAAACAGTTGCGAGCATTCTTAGGCCTGTGTAATTTTTATAAGCGATTTATAAATTTTAGTGTACTTGGTACACCCCGTCTATGTGGACTAACAGGGAAGAACGCTTTGTGGGTCTGGGATTAAGAGGCACAGGATGAATTTTATAAATTAAAAAAGGCATTGGTAGAGGCTCCCATCCTCGTGCATCCCGACCTGACACAAGAATTCTGTTTAATGACGGACAGTTCCTTGTCAGGATTAGGTGCGGTACTGTTTCAAACGGGAGGTTCAAATGGCTCTGAGCACTACGGGACTCAACTGCTGTGGTCATAAGTCCCCTAGAACTTAGAACTACTTAAACCTAACTAACCTAAGGACATCACACACATCCATGCCCGAGGCAGGATTCGAACCTGCGACCGTAGCGGTCGTACGGTTCCAGACTGTAGCGCCTTTAACCGCGCGGCCACTCCGGCCGGCTCAAACGGGAGGAAATGATGATATTACAACTTGGAAAACAATCTCGTTTGGGAGCAGGGTGCTCTCGCGATGTGAAAAAAATTATTCTGTCACGGAACTCGAAGCACTCGCGATAGTTTGGGCATTCTCAAAATTTAGGTATTTTTTATTTGGGAGGACCACCAAGGTGTACACTGACCATCGTGCACTCCAATTTCTTATGAGCACAAAAATCACGCATGGGAGACTAGGACGCTGGGCACTATACCTACAGGAATATAACTTCACTGTAGAATACATTCCTGGACAGAAAAATGTAATTGCTGACGCTTTAAATGCGAACATTTTTAGGTTAGGCTTTACCGTGACTGTTACTGACATTAAATGAAACAACAAGTTCACTGTTACCAGTCACCGTTTTATTTTTATTTCCACGACGCGTTTCGAAGGTTTAAACCTCCATCATCGGGTGGATTTACATTAGTAAGTATTACATTTGTGTGTGTGTATTGTGTTACGATTTTTGGAGGAACTTGTGGCACTGCCTAGTGGAGAAACAAAACGCTATTTCAGAATATGGTTTAGGATTAATTTGACAAAAAATTAAACTGATATCTAATGGTAAACATTAAATAAGTAAACTACAGTACCTTCAGTGATCACAAGTTCCTTTTGCTGTCGTAACACATCACATGTATACTGCCACATTTGTAAACAAATATGGCGTCTGGAATCAGCTGGGTGCAAGGTTCGTATAGCAGAAGTGAAGACATAATCGCAAAGTGCAAAGAATATACATCATAACAATATTATTACAGAATAATTGCTTTAAGCATTTAGCGGTGTTTGTTTATGTGTGTGTACTTCAGGTGGTATATAAATCCAATTCTGACAAGTTAAAACAGCAAACATTCGTACTCGTTTGTACAATCACGTGAAATGTTAAAATGGCTTAAACTTCATACTTATTGATAACAATTAGGTGAAATGTTACAGACTATAATTACAATGATCATATTGGCTACAACAGTAAAATCATACATACATTACACTCTTTGATTGGGGTTAATAAACAGATGTGAAGTGAGGGGGTGGAGTCAGAAGGAGAGGTAGAGAGAGAGAAAAAGTGTGTGTGTGTGTGTGTGTGTGTGAGTGAAAGGGGGGAGAGGGGGAGAGGGGGAGAGAGAGAGAGAGAGAGAGAGAGAGAGAGAGAGAGAGAGAGAGAGAGGGAGAGAGGAAAGAGTGATTATATGGGAGGAAACATTTACATGGCAAGGAGTCTTAAGATTGCATGTTGCATATATTACCTGCCTAAAGGTTGGGGTAATACATTGGTTAATGCTATAAACTATGCAGATAGATATACATTTGTGCCAGTAGTTGATGTACATACAGTTTTAAGCTGACAAGGGGCACAAGCTGTTGGTGTGATGAATTATCTGTGAGTGAGGTCAATCTCTTGTAGTCTTGGCAGCTGTCAATATTTATGGTAAATATTAGGGGTGTGTGTGTGTGTGTGTGTGTGTGTGTGTGCATTTTATGAGTGTAGGCAGTTGCTGAAAACAGAGATGATACTATTGTAAATATTGTCATTTTTGTCATTTAAGATAGATTCTGGTTGTTCCATTTGATGTTTGTATATTTGGAGTGTTTCAAGGATGTCTAGTTTTCTGCCTTTTGGTTGGATGTGTAAGATGCTAATACTTGTGTTGTTAATATGGTGTTTTGTTTCATGCAGTGCCACAAGTTCCTCCAAAAATCGTAACACAATACACACACACAAATGTAATACTTACTAATGTAAATCCACCCGATGATGGAGGTTTAAACCTTCGAAACGCGTCGTGGAAATAAAAATAAAACGGTGACTGGTAACAGTGAACTTGTTGTTTCATTTAATGCTGACGCTTTATCGCGCATTCCTATAGGTCTGGTTCACACAGAAGAAAGGGAACTCGGTGAAAATAATTTTAGCATCCTATACTTACAGAATGTAGCGTTCGAGAATT
Source organism: Schistocerca cancellata (assembly GCF_023864275.1). NCBI lineage: Eukaryota > Metazoa > Arthropoda > Insecta > Orthoptera > Acrididae > Schistocerca > Schistocerca cancellata. The sequence goes on along the minus strand of NC_064629.1, from coordinate 647,905,914 downwards.
TTGTTACCACCTCTTTAGGGAGTATAGCGGACGAACAGGATAAGGACGCAGTATTGAAAGATATAAAGACGAAGTGGGAGGACAAGGAGAATGTAGGAATACGCCAGTACTACTTAGTGCGCAATAGAATATTATTCAAGAAACGAGCCCCGGACGACTCCAGATGGGTGTTGGTGATTCCGGAGGAACTCGTAAACAAAATTATATGGTACATACACTTGAGTTATGGTTACTTCGGAGCACAGAAATGTTGTGAAAAACTGAAAGAGACATGCTATTTTAATAACATGCTACGGCGTATTCGTGGTGTACTTAGAGTGTGCGGACCTTGTCAGCGAGCAAAGACGGCCACAGTGACTTATGCTGCATCATTGCACCCGATAATACCAAGAAAACTTTGTGACCTCGCGGCCGTGGATCTATTTGGGCCACTAATAAGATCTAAAGCAGGTTTTGCATATGTTTTCGTAGCGGTGGAGCTAACCTCCAAGTTTGTGTGTCTGACTCCGTTGAAGCGAGCCACAGGAAGGGCAGTGGCAACTGCATTTGCAAAGCAGTTTCTGCATGAAGTTGGGAGCGTAAAAGGGTTATCTCCGATAATGGACCACAATTTAGATCACAATACTGGCAGCGGATGCTTCGAAGAAGAAGAATTAAACCTATATATATATCTCTCTTTCACCCCAGCTCGAACCCCAGTGAGCGTATTATGCGTGAATTAGGAAAATTATGTAGGTTATACTGCAGTCGTGATCACCGATCGTGGGACATTCACCTAAAAGGATTTCAGAATATAATTAATGAGTTGCCTAATACGTCAACAAAGCTTCCGCCAGTCACTGTGCTAAAAAACAAGGAGCCCCCAAGCAAAATCAAAGAGGTGGTGCCTTGGCCATTAGAGCCGAGACTACGCCGGAACGCAATTGTTGACTTAGCTATACGCAACATCAAGCGTGCAGCAGAAGCCAGAGTCAAGGCGTATAAGAAACACGTGAGAAAAGCAGTGTTTCATGTAGGACAAAAAGTCCTTATCAGATCACACAAGCTGTCTAACAAACGTTCAGGTGTCTGCAAGAAATTTTTTAATCTCTTTAACGGGCCGTATCGGATGAGGAAGATTCCCCATGAAAACGCCATAGAAGTGGAAACTCTTCGATCGAAGAAATCAAAAGGGCTACACCATGTGTCAAACGTAAAACCATACATTGAGTAGACAGGGCAGTGAGGACTAGAGAGGACGGTGAAGAGAAACAATTGATTAGTTTACATTTGTGATAAATGCATCTTGAATAATATGTTGATAAAAATTAATGATAAAGATGTTTCTATGTGATGGATTGAAGTGGTGTTTTAATTTTTTTTTCCTTGTGCAATTAGGATTTAGTTTGATTCAAACGTGAAGATAAAAGGTTTCTTTGTGAACGAGTAAAATGCTGTTTATGTTTTTTTTGTGCGTAAATTGAAAAGAGTCGCTCCTGAGGAAAGCAAGATCGTTGCTGAATTAGTGCATAAACTCAGGGGAATATCCGATCTGTGGGTATTATGGGTCTGGCAAACCCAGGTCCCCAGCTGTTAGTAGCCGTGTTTCCGATTTTCTGTTTTCAGTGTTACTATCTATCTATTACTATTCTATATCTGTCAGTGTAAATGAGGATCTCTTACTATAGTATGCGTGCTGTATGAATATTTTAAGATAGGAAAACTCAGGGGAATATCCGATCTGTGGGTATTATGGGTCTGGCAAACCCAGGTCCCCAGCTGTTAGTAGCCTTGTTTCCGATTTTCTGCTTTCAGTGCTACTATCTATCTATTACTATTCTATATCTGTCAGTATAAATGAGGATCTCTTACTATAGTATGCGTGCTGTATGAATATTTTAAGATAGGAGAACTCTGAGAAAGGAATGAGTAAGTTTGGAATCTTGAAAACAGGATGCGATAATACGATTGTTGAACCATTGGCTTCCAATATGCGATGATATGTTAATATTGATGATATATGTCTTTTTGTTCTTTATAGCCGAGTACGTAAAGTGCTGTCTGTGGATTTCGTAAGTATATTGATTCCCTTCAAGGTGAAAGAAGAATTGTGGTTTGTGTAATTTACGTGGCTCTGAAATATTATTGTGGTAGTCAAATACGAGCAGCTTTTCAGCAAATGGAGAATGGAACGGAAATATGGATCCTTTTTGTAGTCTTGATTGATGTTGAGCCAAAGCCTAAAAAATTATTCTGCGTTAATACTTGTCCTAGAAAAGCGACGTTTATGTGTTTTGCTGATGCTGTGAGCATTACAGCTTACTGTTTTCGCTGGTGCGGGATGCACTGCAGCCTATATGATTTGTACTGAGGAAATTTCCCTCTTGAAGGTAGAGGATGATTAAATAATTTTGATTATGGGAACGAAGGAAAGCTTGGTTTAAGGTAATAAGGATAAAGCAAAACATTTGTCATTTAAACTACAGGAGGATTCGGATCTTTTGTGTCTGTTGTAAGTTCAATATGTTAAGATGATACTGTTTTACAGAATAGAGGTGACCACAATTTTGCCATTCATGAGAAATGAATCCAGAATAACCACCACAGGCGAAATAACTGATTTGGAAGCGAAAGGTAACGTAAAGAAGGAACGAAATCGCAGCAAAATGGGTAAGAAAATGTAATATAACCTGTATAATGCAAATATTTTTAACCTTCTCAGAGTCATCTGCGTGATTAATTGTTGTGATAACGTAATTTTAGGTGAAATTTTCTTACTGTTTTATGTGTGAATATATGAGTATGATAAATGTATAATTGCGAGTCTCTTTTCAGGTGTGCGAACTGGTATAAATGTTTTGGCGTGTAAATAACCATTGTTCTTTTTAATGTGTATGTTTAAGGAAAGTTCTCCATATTTATCATGTGACAAGACGTATGCCGCGAGCGTCAAGAAGAGGACGAATTAGAACAATGTTGTAGTGGTATATACACGGTGTTGAAATAGCATTGAAGTAGCTTATTGGCTTAACTAGTAGTGGATAGAAGTAGAATATTGAGTAATGCATGTTTATGGGTAGTTAGTTTGTAGAATAGACAACAGGTGTGCATGTATGTGTGTGTAAATAACATGTGAACCCTATGCTGTCCTGACCTATACTTGCACAAGGCATCATCCTATTCATTTTAGTGAATTAATAAATAGCATTTGATTTATTAAAACGTAAGTGAACCACATTAGTGATGTGGATTTAAATATTATATTGTCAGTTCATTTAAATTTTTATTTTTATACTGTCAAGTCATTTCACTTTTATTTTTTTTACATTGTCAAGTCATTTAAATTTTATTTTATATTGTCGATTCATCTAATTTTTTTATTTAAAAAAAATTAAGTCTCACTTTGTTCTTAAAAATTGTGAAAGACAATACTAAGTGGTATTATGTATGACATTGTGTAATCACATAAGGATGATGAAAAATTTCTGTGAATGCAGTTGAGAACGTGAAAGCGAACCGGCAAAACTCTTAAGAGACAGCGGGAGCAGCCGGACTAGTTGTAAACTGGCGGGTTTCCCAGCAGAACACGCTGTCAGCCAGGCCACTTTGGGAGCGCGGCCGACAACAAAAGAAGGTACGCGGCAAACACTTTCCCTTGTACCTGGAGCTAATGGGCGGCCGCCCCGGGCGACCCTTCCTCGAGGCGATGACCTGAGATGGGCGAGCGGTCCACCGCGCGGAAATCCATCTGCTGGCAACGCACCACACGCACGCGACCGTGACGAGACGGCCGCGGTGAAACAACACAAGGGGCGTGGAGCCTTTTGACAGGTACTGCCCAGAGAAACTTGCAGACGTCAACGACGCCTATCGACATTTTCTGATGGATGCCTACTGTCAAGCGACAGTAAATCATGGTTCGATGTTCTCTGGTCGCTATGGGTGGCACAAAAGAAGAGCCATTAAGTGTCATCCTTGCCCAGGAATATCAAACCGGCGAGCCAATTGAGGATAACCCAAGAATGTAACAACACAAAGGGCGTGGAGCCTTTTGACACATACTGTCCAGAGTAACTGGCAGACTTCAATGACGCCTATCAACATCTCCTGACGGATGCCCAATGTCAAGCGACAGTAAATCATGGTTCGATGTTCTCTGGTCGCTAAGGGTGGCACAAAAGAAGAGCCATTAAGTGTCATCCTTGCCCAAGAATATCAACCTGGCGTGTCAAACGAGGATACCGCACGAATTTGACAACACAAACATGGAACCAAATCGAGATGACGTGACACGGGAGAAACTTCATGAGAGGGCAGAGACGGCGGGATCGCACGCAACAGATGGACAAAAAAATCCCTACTGACAGCTGCGGCGACGAACCCCCCCTCTTTCCCCTATATTGTGCCTCGGAACAGTGGAAGTACTGAGTGTGTCAGTGAACAGTGATTATACAGTTCTTAGTCCAGTGCATATACGTGTGTTTCTGTCAGAGAAACTCTGACTCGTGTGTTTTGCAGGAGTTCGATTTATTGGTGTTTATTAGACTGACTCTTGTATTTTGCAGGTGTTCTATTTATCTTTTTTTAGACTTTGAATCTTGTGTTTTGCAGATGTTTTATTTATAGGTGTTTTTTTTGTTTTAGATGTTGACTATTGTACTGTTTTATTTATCAATGTTTGTTTTTGTGTGATGTATTAGATTTGTGATATTTTGTTTCGTAAATTCATTGCTGTGGCATTGCTTCGTTTATCAGTCAGATAGCTTTTTATTCTCATTGAACTGTCATCGATTAGCCTTTGCATGGGGCATATTTACTGTGAGGAACCCCTTAAGGGTAACAATCACATAATTATTGTAGTTTCAGTATAATGACACAGTGCTCATTGTTTGCTAGCTAATTGAAATATAGTAGAGTGATTAAATGAGTGTCACATAGTTATTTTAATTCTACAAATTATTAATTTTATACGATATAGAATTTTTTTGCGATAACCACTTTGTAAAACATGTTTTTTCTCTTATCATTTTGTTGCTTTTGCAGATTGTGCATTGTTATGTTCTGCTTTTTAATACCGATGTTATTTGATGTTCTTTTTTAATTGCTGTGGCACCTTTGCTATTTTCATAAATTTTGCTTGTTAATAAACAGTCATAAATTTTCCTGTGATCAATTGGCTCTTGCAACGAGCAAATACTGGTGAACTCCATAAGGGTAACAACCAGAAATTGTTTTCATATTAATGACACAGGAACCATTGTTTTTACTTGCTGACCGAATTAGGTCTACACTACCTTTTAAATAGGTGTCACAGATTGTGTTCTTTTTTTTCTGTTTGAAATTGGTAGATTCTTAAGATGTGTTGAAATTATTGTGTTTTAGCAAGTAGCTGGTGTCCTTTTGCCTTTTCTTTTACACTTTTGGTTTAAGTAGGGTGTGAGAAGCCTGCTTGGGAATGTCCTAGCATGGCCAGAAAATTCCCTGCACAGTCTTTTCCCGGAGCGTTGGGGTTATGAAAGGTCTCTGTTGGATTCCTTTCATGTCTAATTTCTTAAATCTGTTGCCATTTATGGAATAAATTCCTCTTCTAAATGTACTGTGGCGTTTCTGACTATCTGGGAGGAGACTGAGCAGTGGAACGTGTTACTTTTACACATAAACAAGAACGATCTGTCACACTACTACACTTTAAAGCACAGTTTATATGTAATTCTTATATGTAATTCATGTCACACAGTCTCATACGGAACCTACATCCGCTTTCTTTTATATACTGTATATGATAAGATACTGTCATCCCCCTTCCCTTTTATGTGAGAGGATGAATGAGCATATGTATTTCTAGTTGCATGCTTGAGGGTAGCAGACAAGGCTGTCTGCTAGAGAACAGTAGGACCAACGTCGGAACAGGTAGCTACGCTTCCTAAAAGCAAAGAGGTTTCTATCCTTAGTATGGTCCTGTCCGTCCGTTGTCATGTTGGTATAGGAAGCTGCCCCTCTGGCCACTTCCGTTGGTCTTTGTGAGCCACCCTCAGGAAGCACGCTGGGCAGTAGGGCAGTTGCAGTGTGGCCGTGGCGAGCGTCTGAAGTGGTAAGATCTCCGGCTAAGCGCGTGTCTGTTAAGTCCGTAGGACAATGGATTTCTTAAGTTCAGCCTAACTGAAAATTTAATCACCTTGATTTCAGGTTTAGCTCTAAAATATCTAATGCTATCTTAAAGTGCAGCGGAGTGTAATTCTCGTGTTAAATTCAGATTATTTTGCGGTAGTTGCTTTGTTACTACTTTGTGAGTAAAGTGGAACCACGTGTTGATCAGTAACTCTAAGTTCATCAATCTTAAATGCGAATGTTTGTGTGATTATAACGTCTCGTCTTGACTATATTTTCAATATAGCAACTTTTCTTTATGTTCAGCTTACGTGGGGTGTACTTTGCGAGACCACTACCACGTGCTTATATAACTGTTTGACCCATCAGGTTAATAGTAAGACGTTAGTAACCAGTTCAAGGTTTTTCTTTTGTCAATTGCTTTTCGATCTAATATATTTTAATTATCAAAATTATTGTGGAGTTGTATGCTTTGTGTAAACCAAGTTGACCACGTGAAGCATGTAGTGTAATCATCAAAGTAGCCCTCAGCTATTCTTTTTGCGAAGACTTCACAAAGAGTTAATATGAATTTAGTATACCAGTGTGTGGTAATTACATGACGGACAGGATTGTGGTATGAACGTAATTTCTTTGGGTAAAAACTGAATCTGTTGGTTGTGGTTAATTTCTTCTTGCTTATGTTTCAATGTTCTTCGTGTGTTATTTTATGAATGCAGTGTTGTATCCAGTCTCCCAATCTTGGGTCCATATTTTATGTGTTCCGTAAAATTACAATCTCACATTTTTTTAAATCGTAAATAAGGCACCAGCTCAGTTATAACTCACGTATAATATGCTGAAATTTCAATGAACAATCTTAAAATAAATTTCCAAATATAAACTGATTTCTTTCTTTTTATTTAAATTCTCCTTTATATATATATATATATATATATATTACCGGTTTTGTATGACTATTAAAAGATTATCATTAATGTTAGTCTGCTTGGTAAACCTAGACTAAATATCTGATGAAACAGTTGCCCAGTAATCCACGGTTTACGTCCCCAGACAGATCACGGCTTTTAACCCATTTTCATTGTCTATTAGCTCCGATTTCAGTATACCAAAATTAAAGTAACAATATTACACTTCAGCATACCAAATTAAAGTTGCAATATTACAATGTGCTAAGGTACTTCCTGTTTTGAAGGCAATTTTTAAATTTCTTTTACGTAAAGACTTTTCAGTCATGTCAGACCTTACTGCGCGGTATATCATGGACATGTAATTATCATTCTTCTTTAAGGAAGGCTGCAGTGCTCATAAACACACACAAGTGCCATGGCCGACTTTCCACAAATTGCAAATAGTGCACTCGTGTAACTACCTTCCATTGTTCCTCTGTAAATACAGTATATACATTTTTAGCGTTCTGTGTAATAGCTAATACTTATCAGTTGTAATATTTTAAGGAGCTGTATTTTTAATCTTTATTTTTTTAGGCTAATACTTAAATTTTAACTTACACTAAAGAGCCAAAGAAACTGGTACACTTGCATAATATCGTGTAGGGACCCCCGAGCACGCAGAAGTGCCGCAACACGACGTCTGTGATGTCGGAGATTTGATGTTTTACCGGATTCCTAATATTGACGGTACACTCGTGAAATGGTCGTACAGGGAGATCTCCACCTCATCGCTATCTTGGAGATGCTGTGTCCCACGAAACGTGCGCCAACTATAACACCACGCTCAAACTCACTTAAATCTTGATAACCTGCCATTGTAGCAGCAATAACCGATGTAACAACTGCGCCAGACACTTTTTGTCTTATATAGGCGTTGCCGACCGCAGCGCCGTATTCTGCCTGTTTACATATCTCTGTATTTGAATATGCATCCCTATACCAGGTTATTTGGCGCTTCAGTGTATCACTGAAGGCACTTGCACAAATATATTAGTGTATGGCACACAGTACAAGAGATACGAAACTGCTGGGTAAAATTCGCTAGAGTTGCAGGTGAAATATGTGTAAAAAATTGCGTGAAATGAGTTAAATACTGACATGCGTGTACGCTGGCAAATCCACAGGTAGAAACCTCTTCCTAACCCTCTGGATCGATGTCAACCAAACGTCATACACATATGACTTATTGTCTGGAAAGAAATACTGTGGGGATAAGAACCAGCAGCCTCCTGGTGGTGGTGGGGCGGCGGTGGGGTGGGTGGGGGGGGCGTGATAACGTTGAGAGTGAAGGGTGGAGGCGGAGATGGACACAGACAGGGTGGAAGGGGAGATGAGCAGAGAAAGGGCGTGGGAAAATGGACAGAGGAAGGGAAGATAAGGAGATGGGCAGAAAAAGGAAAAAGAAGGAGGTGGACAGAGAGATGGGGAGGAGGAGATCGACAGAGAGAGAGAGGAGGAGGAGATGGACTTATTTATAAGGTGTTAGAAAGTGGTAGAGGAGGAATGAGGAGATGGACAGAGGGGAAAGGAGGAAATCGGCAGAGGGACAGAAACAAGGGGAGGAAGAGATCGACGGAGAGTGGAGGAGGAGAAGGAGATGGTGCAGGTAGAGGGAAGGCAGAAATGGACAGAAAAAAGGAAGAGGTGGTGTTGCACCAAGACAGAGGGGAAGCAGGAGATGGAGTCAAAGGGACTAGGAAGAGATGTATAGAGGGAGGGGAAAGGAGGGGATGGGCAACGTCAGGCACTCAGCAGGTACCACATAAATCTCTTCTGTGCAGAGAGGAAACGTTGTGAGGCTTAAGTCTTTCCCATTGGAATTATAGATGGGGAAATTGCCAGGTATCACGCAAAAAGTCAATGTGAAAGCGCCCCAGTGTTTCAACATCAAATCTAGACGCCATTATCATGCACTGAGGACTATTTCGTACTCTTCTCCACACACCACACACATACACATATAATTTTCTGTTTGGTTTCTTTAAGGGACAGCGAGAAATTCTTCCTCTTGGCTATATCTACACAACATGACAAAAAAAAAAAATAATGGGAGAAAACGAAATGAAACTTCACAGACTGAGATGGTATTTGATGTTAGTTCAGTGATTACAGCATCAAGTAAAATTTGCAAAGAACTTCGCAATATGGGCCGCTTAGCAATATGACAGAGCACCCACTGTGGTCTGGATGTATGTACTTATTCGTTTGGGAAGGGTATCATAAAGCCCTTGTATCCTCTCCTCGCGCAATTTGGCTCACAACTGTTGTAAATTGTCCACTATATCCTGGGCTCTAACACTGCTTGACGTCCGAAATGGACCCACATATGTTCTATCGCGGAGAAATCTGGGAGCGCGCTGGCCACGGGAGTAACTCAACTTCGCGCAGACAGTTCATAAAGAGACGTGCTACCTGTGGACGAGCATTTTCGTGTAGAAAATTGGCATCATGATACCATTGCATGAGAGGTAAACATGACAATGGCAACAAAGTCCTGGTGTCAGAGTTCCCGCAATCAGTGCTAGCAGTGACCTGAAGTCAAATACACTATGTACCTCTCCAAACCACGGGATCATTTGAACCTCTCTCGATGCGTCAGCATACTCGGCAATGATGGTCATGTGGGATAACACAGAAGCGCGCCTAATCATTTACTACAACGCGACACCATTCATGAGCAATGCACCCCTCCAAACACAGCCGTTAGTGTTTCATTATAAACTGCATCCTACGCAAGGGAAAGTAATTCCGTTGTCTAGCTGTGCCCGGTGCACAATTCCACAACCAACTGTAGTGGTGGCACTTTGATGACGAGTATGCCTGACGTAACGTTTCCAAGCAGTTCAACATCGGGCCACTGTCACATCGGAATGCCCCACAAATCTGGACATGTACAACCCGACCAGCCGGACAAATGGAGACTGATAATGATCTCCGTTTCGAACTCTGCCAGATGTTGATACCTCTGTCTCACATGAGTACGCAGCACCTCCGTGTCCTTCACTGTGATCTCTCAATATCTGACGTTGTTCACGTCCCTTATCTACTCTGCCATGCCTGACAACAACACCAGACACGAACAACCCTAATGCACTCTTACGGCCGTTCTATCTGTCACAGAGATTTGCAGTTATTTTTTCCACTCTCGGCGATTGTGTGTGTTTGTGTGTGTGTATGAAGTTACATCGACACCCGACAATGTCTTCTGGGTACTTCACTTGTGTTGGCAGCCCGTGTATTTTAGATGATGTTTTATTTCTAAACAGCCCATTGTCTACGAGATGCCAATCGCTCATAAAAAGGATGGAAAATACAGTTATTTTTTTCTCGTCATAATAATACAGGCCCTACGGGTATATACACTCCTGGAAATGGAAGTCCGCCGCTCGTGGTCTCGCGGTAGCGTTCTCGCTTCCCGAGCACGGGGTCCCGGGTTCGATTCCCGGCGGGGTCAGGGATTTTCACCTGCCTCGAGATGACTGGGTGTTTGTGTTGTCCTCATCATTTCATCATCATCCAGGAATGTGGCGCAATTGGACTGAGCAAAGATTGGGTAATTGTACGGGCGCTGATAACCACGCTGTTGAGCGCCCCACAAACCAAACATCATCATCATCATCATGGAAATGGAAAAAAGAACACATTGACACCGGTGTGTCAGACCCACCATACTTGCTCCGGACACTGCGAGAGGGCTGTACAAGCAATGATCACACGCACGGCACAGCGGACACACCAGGAACCGCGGTGTTGGCCGTCGAATGGCGCTAGCTGCGCAGCATTTGTGCACCGCCGCCGTCAGTGTCAGCCAGTTTGCCGTGGCATACGGAGCTCCATCGCAGTCTTTAACACTGGTAGCATGTCGCGACAGCGTGGACGTGAACCGTGTGTGCAGTTGACGGACTTTGAGCGAGGGCGTATAGTGGGCATGCGGGAGGCCGGGTGGACGTACCGCCAAATTGCTCAACACGTGGGGCGTGAGGTCTCCACAGTACATCGATGTTGACGCCAGTGGTCGGCGGAAGGTGCACGTGCCCGTCGACCTGGGACCGGACCGCAGCGACGCACGGATGCACGCCAAGACCGTAGGATCCTACGCAGTGCCGTAGGGGACCGCACCGCCACTTCCCAGCAAATTAGGGACACTGTTGCTCCTGGGGTATCGGCGAGGACCATTCGCAACCGTCTCCATGAAGCTGGGCTACGGTCCCGCACACCGTTAGGCCGTCTTCCGCTCACGCCCCAACATCGTGCAGCCCGCCTCCAGTGGTGTCGCGACAGGCGTGAATGGAGGGACGAATGGAGACGTGTCGTCTTCAGCGATGAGAGTCGCTTCTGCCTTGGTGCCAATGATGGTCGTATGCGTGTTTGGCGCCGTGCAGGTGAGCGCCACAATCAGGACTGCATACGACCGAGGCACACAGGGCCAACACCTGGCGTCATGGTGTGGGGAGCGATCTCCTACACTGGCCGTACACCACTGGTGATCGTCGAGGGGACACTGAATAGTGCACGGTACATCCAAACCGTCATCGAACCCATCGTTCTACCATTCCTAGACCGGCAAGGGAACCTGCTGTTCCAACAGGACAATGCACGTCCGCATGTATCCCATGCCACCCAACGTGCTCTAGAAGGTGTAAGTCAACTACCCTGGCCAGCAAGATCTCCGGATCTGTCCCCCATTGAGCATGTTTGGGACTGGATGAAGCGTCGTCTCACGCGGTCTGCACGTCCAGCACGAACGCTGGTCCAACTGAGGCGCCAGGTGGAAATGGCATGGCAAGCCGTTCCACAGGACTACATCCAGCATCTCTACGATCGTCTTCATGGGAGAATAGCAGCCTGCATTGCTGCGAAAGGTGGATATACACTGTACTAGTGCCGACATTGTGCATGCTCTGTTGCCTGTGTCTGTGTGCCTGTGGTTCTGTCAGTGTGATCATGTGATGTATCTGACCCCAGGAATGTGTCAATAAAGTTTCCCCTTCCTGGGACAATGAATTCACGGTGTTCTTATTTCAATTTCCAGGAGTGTACTAATAGCCAATTTTGTTTATTTGGTTGTTATGAGAATACACATGAAATTATAAACACTGTTACTTCTAGACTTACATAATAATTAATCCTTACACTGGTCCATCACAGTCTACTAGCCAGTGACTATGATGAACAATGCTGGTTTTTGTATCTTTTTATGAAAAATACGGGGGCTACTTTAAAACTTTGGCCCGCTGAACAGTTGTGAAATTTACTATTTCACAAAGTTGATTAACGGTAGTGAAAGTTTACTAAAATGACTTACAGCTCATTATAAGATACTTGGAAATGTAAAACTTGGGATAGGGCCCTGTCCAGGTAAACGAGTAAGGATGAAGAACGGGGCTCAGCACAAACTTTACAGAACACACCACATAACTGGTCCATGTACTTATACAGTACTCAACTGATAATTTGGGCTGAAGGTGGTGACAGTGTCGATCACATGTGCTGTTAAAAAAAGGCGGTAAAATTACCCATGGTCCTAGCTGTGTAACAAGCTCTCAAAATTCTCTTCTTAGCGTCGAATTTGCGTAACACATAGGTAACCAAAGTATGCCATGAATAACAAACAAAATTACGTCTACACCCGAGCTATATTATATAATATTGCAGTTCTTCATACCTCTTTCAGTTCACAAGATGCGAACACTTTGCCTGCTAGCCAGCGACTAACTCTTGCCACATAGGAGCCTTGCAGTTCGACCACCAGATCCACCTTTTCTATTCCAGCCAATCCAGTGTCATTGCAGAGGATCTTCCCTACGTGTTTAACATCATTACAAACTTACAGGCCCTACGCGTGAATCAGTATTACAGGTAAAGTTTTAACATTTCCATTCTTTCACAGTATACTACTTTCGAAATTACATCCATAGATTTATTATAATTACATAAATGGTCATAAATGATTAATAAACTATTTACATACTTGTTACATCAAGGACCATGGTTATGGAGAGGTCACATTAAGTGAGCTGTTCAGCTCTATTATATATAATATCTCACTTAACAGCTGCAAATAATTCCTCACTTAATAAACTGGAAATAACTCCACTATAGAAACTCGAGCATAGTTATTTTTTCTGCTCACATAAGAGAACTGGACAGGAAGTGCTGCGGAAGTGCAGTCTATCTATAAACTGAAAACCGAGCAACGCTCATGGGGAGGGAAGTCATCTTTCCCCTAAGAAACACGCTAGAGCTGCCTTGTAGGATGATTAAGAATCAATTTCAACCCAAGCAGTGCAGAAGAGCGAGCAGAGATTGAAACAGATTCGGTCCACATGAGTTCTTGCAGCAGTGTTATTAGTAACTCATATTTGTATTCCTTGTAGTGTTGACGCACATTGTGGAAAATAAATCATCCACTCTCCCTCTTCTCGGGGCAAACTATGTTCCCAACGATTCATAAGGCGTGTTACAGAAAGGTTGGTATAGCTTTGCGAAACACTCTTAGATGCGGCTAGTGACTTAGTGGGGGTAGAGAGAGCGGGGACTCACCTGCTCGGTCTCCCGCTTGCGTACCTATTAAGGTGGCTGGTGCACGACCAGAATAAGGCGTTCACGTTACCTTGCACCTCTACATACCGCCTCTGCCCCTTCTACCCTCTTACACCCCCAAAACACAATTAATCTGCTCTACGTCACGTAAATGTATTGCACACGTTTCATAGTGGTTCTTAACCCACTTCATGAAACAACAAACATTGATTTTGTACCACCAATACAATATTTTTAATTATCGGCCTATTTCGTCCCATGTAACTTGGAAATTATTAATCCTAGAGAAAAAATGGATAGGATATTTAATGTAATTTAATTTTGTGCTGGTAAACATTTCCGCTAGAAGCTGTTGCTTTCGGGTTATTCAAGGAAAACGTAAAATGTTACCTTTAAACGTATCCCCACTCCCCACACTGACACCCCAGCGGTCAAGGTTTTTACGATGTGGTCCCTGGCACTCCCACATACCACTGTACAAAAATTTGCGACTACGCGAATTTTTGCCCTAATTTCCCGTCGTTAACTGGACTACTGAGCGAACGTCGAGCTTAAGATCCACGGCCGCAGGTCGGACCACCATGCGTCACATGCCCTCAAGCCATACAGGGTGACAATTATTGAATTATATTACAAAAAATTCTACTAACTGAAAACCTCAGCTGCCGACAGGTGTTGTTGATATACCTCGATGTGGACAGCTGAAAATGTGTGCCCCGGCCGGGATTCGTACCCGGGATCTCCTGCTTACATTGCAGACGCTCTATCCATTTTCTTTTTTAATCTAATTTTGTTCATTTTTCGTTCGTTGTATCTGCTCTGAGCGGACGTCGAAAGACACTCGTTTCAGTTCGTTGTTGATCCATTAACTCAGATTTTTTTATTACAGAGAGCAGCTAGCCCTCTGACAGAACACGCTGAGCTACCGTGCCGGCATCTGAACCACTGAGGACACAGATGAATAGCGCGACTGCAGGGACTTATCCCTTGCACGCTTCCCGTGAGACTCACATTCCCAACTGTCCACAATTCTACATACGTATTGTACCTTATAGACATTTGCCCACCCAAGGTCATCAACAGTAACTGTTCTTTCGAGAACAAGTTACTGTCTTCGTATAAAAAAGTGTACATTGGTTACAAACTACGGCGTGCACACACTTTATTCAACATGCAAACGTCACTACAGGCACTCCGATTTAGGTTGTGACATGTTCAATATTCTGCCTTCATTGGCAATGATATGGCGCAGACGAATAGTGAAATTATGTATGATCCGCTAAAGTGTCGGAACATCGATGCTGTCAATGACTTCCTGAATGGCTATTTTCAGCTCAGCAATGATTTTGAGGTTATTCCTGCACACCTTGTCCTTAATATAGTCCCATAAAAAGAAGTCGCATGTGTTCAAATCCGACGGCCAAATGAGGCCCATACCAGTGGCTTCTGGGTACCCCAGAGCCAGAATGCGGTCCCCAAAGTGCTCCTCCAGGACATCAAACACTCTCCTGCTTCGATGGGGTCACATCTTGTGGTAATAAGGGTCACTTTGCATAATGGGAATGAAATCATTTTCAAAAACCTTCACGTACAGCTCGGTAGTCATCGTGTCATCAAGGAATATCGCACCGATTATTCCGTGACTGGATATTACACAGCACAGAGTCACCCTTTCAGGCTGAAAAGAATTCTCGATCGTGAAATGCGGATTCTCAGTCCCCCAGACGCGCCAATTTTACTTATTGACGAACCCATCCAAATGAAAGTGGGCTTCGTCGCTAAACCCAACTACTGATTCCCATCATGCCCCGCGGCTAACTGTGCAGTTTGAACGTCCTAACACAAACCGTTCAGATCTTATGACGATTTTATTTCATATAGTTCCCACTGGGTGACAGCGCAGAGTTTCCGTCTAAATCCAGGATATTGGTGCAAAGTTTGGTGATCAGGAACTTCACGACAGCAGCTCGTCTTCCTATCCTGACCAAATGAAAATTTCTTCTACCACTAGCATTCGATCCGCCTAGTTCCGAGTCGAGAGCGACAGTATACATGTTCGTTAACCACCTCAGCTACAGAGGCAGGTTTCAATCGGAATGATTACTGAATATTATGATCGGAGTTCTATTGTATGAGAATTAAATACAGTAGGCATATTTAATTTAATGACGTATGGATCGTGTACAAACAAGGACATCACACGTGCATTTAGATTTCTGTGTCGTGGTCGCCATTCATCGCTGCGAACAATATTGCGTTCAAAAGAGTTGGCAAACAGGATGACGTAGAAATCGTTCCTTTTCAGAGAACAATAGCTTGATGCAGACGGCGCGTGCATTTGCAACACATACAAGGTTTGCTTTTGTCCACATGCGGCGACCAACAGCTCCGCCGGAACTAAGTTCCATACTTGGAGACACAGACGACTATAAAAGGAAACCTCCAGTAAACGCTGAGTACCATAAGAGTCGGACATTATTTCTGCTTTTTGCCGCAACACACAGGTGTGCATCGTCAGAAATGTGGGATCCGCGCCGTATGAACACAGAACACTGTTACATCACCCTTGTGCGCATGTTGCTGGTACTTCGCGACGTATAAAAGAAATGCTCCGTTTATGGTTAGTAGAGTTATAACTGAACGTTGAGAGTAAGTCACACTTTGACAATTAATTTGACATTTTTCACGGTTTTTATGATAATTTGTATTGTTTAGCCGACCTTGCGTGCTTTCATGTACATGCATTTTACAGGATAAGCAAGCGTCTACGTCCTGTGGAACAAATATTTTAGCTCCCGGAAATGAAGCAGCGAAACTTATACGAATTCAAGAACTAATATGCAGCCCCTGATACACCGAAGTTAAATTCCAGAGCTCTAAAACTTCAGAAGATAGTGTATGGTTCATTTATAGTATGTTTAGTATTGTGTTCAACAACAAATTTGGCTTATTCGCCTATATTAATCGTTTCGTCAACGCAATCAGAGTAAAACAAAAGCCATATGCACTTCATGAAACTATAGCGGCTGAAACGGGAATATTTGACGATGCCCCACAACAAATTCTCTATTTTTTTCTGTCCAAACCGGCCGAGAACAAAATGTTTTCCATTACTTAGTGAATCCACTTTGTACAGGGTGTTTCAAAAATGACCGGTATATTTGAAACGGCAATACAAACTAAACGAGCAGCGATAGAAATACACCGTTTGTTGCAATATGCTTGGGACAACAGTACATTTTCAGGCAGACAAACTTTCGAAATTACAGTAGTTACAATTGTCAACAACAGATGGCGCTGCGGTCTGGGAAACTCTATAGTACGATATTTTCCACATATCCACCATGCGTAGCAATAATATGGCGTAGTCTCTGAATGAAATTACCCGAAACCTTTGACAACGTGTCTGGCGGAATGGCTTCACATGCAGATGAGATGTACTGCTTCAGCTGTTCAATTGTTTCTGGATTCTGGCGGTACACCTGGTCTTTCAAGTGTCCCCACAGAAAGAAGTCACAGGGGTTCATGTCTGGCGAATAGGGAGGCCAATCCACGCCGCCTCCTGTATGTTTCGGATAGCCCAAAGCAATCACACGATCATCGAAATATTCATTCAGGAAATTAAAGACGTCGGCCGTGCGATGTGGCCGGGCACCATCTTGCATAAACCACGAGGTGTTCGCAGTGTCGTCTAAGGCAGTTTGTACCGCCACAAATTCACGAAGAATGTCCAGATAGCGTGATGCAGTAATCGTTTCGGATCTGAAAAATGGGCCAATGATTCCTTTGGAAGAAATGGCGGCCCAGACCAGTACTTTTTGAGGATGCAGGGACGATGGGACTGCAACATGGGGCTTTTCGGTTCCCCATATGCGCCAGTTCTGTTTATTGACGAAGCCGTCCAGGTAAAAATAAGCTTCGTCAGTAAACCAAATGCTGCCCACATGTATATCGCCGTCATCAATCCTGTGCACTATATCGTTAGCGAATGTCTCTCGTGCAGCAATGGTAGCAGCGCTGAGGTGTTGCCGCGTTTGAATTTTGTATGGATAGAGGTGTAAACTCTGGCGCATGAGACGATACGTGGACGTTGGCGTCATTTGGACCGCAGCTGCAACACGGCGAACGGAAACCCGAGGCCGCTGTTGGATCACCTGCTGCACTAGCTGCGCGTTGCCCTCTGTGGTTGCCGTACGCGGTCGCCCTACCTTTCCAGCACGTTCATCCGTCACGTTCCCAGTCCGTTGAAATTTTTCAAACAGATCCTTTATTGTATCGCTTTTCGGTCCTTTGGTTACATTAAACCTCATTGAAAACTTCGTCTTGTTGCAACAACACTGTGTTCTAGGCGGTGGAATTCCAACACCAGAAAAATCCTCTGTTCTTAGGAATAAACTATGTTGTCCACAGCACACTTGCACGTTGTGAACAGCACACGCTTACAGCAGAAAGACGACGTACAGAATGGCGCACCCACAGACTGCGTTGTCTTGTATATCTTTCACATCACTTGCAGCGCCATCTGTTGTTGGAAATTGTAACTACTGTAATTTCGATAGTTTGTCCGCCTTAAAATGTACTGTTGTCCCAAGCATATTGCAACAAACGGTGTATTTCTATCGCTGCTCGTTTAGTTTGTATTGCCGTTTCAAATATACCGGTCATTTTTGAAACACCCTGTATGTGGAAGGCAGTAACGTGCTAGTAGAAACCCCTGGGAAGAGGGATATTGGAAGCATTTTTCCTGATTCACAACACCATTTCTTATCATCTCGCATCGGAGTTCGTGTTGCATCTCGACATCCTTGGTGCGCATAAGGGCAGACTATGTTAATCGCGTTACTCGTTTTTGAACTTAGCTTACTTCTTATTTTAAATTCCTTACATTTGTGTGAAAATCGAACTGGAAAAAAAATCCTGCAGCAAACTTCGACTGCCATCTTTACGATCATGTTACAGTAATATTGTAACGACGAATCAGAGTTGAACAGTTTAACCTGATCACGGAGTGATTCAGTTGAAAAACGATATTCGACTTTATTGTTGTTGTTGTTGTGGTCTTCAGTTCAGAGACTGGTTTGATGCAGCTCTCCATGCTACTCTACCTATCCTGTGCAATTTTCTTCATCTCCCAGTACCTACTGCAACCTACATCCATCTGAATCTGTTTTGTGTATTCATCTCTTGGTCTCCCTCTACGATTTTTACCCTCCGCGCTGCCCTCCAATACTAAATTGGTGATTCCTTGATGCCTCAGAACATGTCCTACCAACCGATCCCTTCTTATAGTCAAGTTATGCCACAAATTTCTCTTCTCCCCAATTCTATTCAATACTTCCTCATTAGTTATGGTATCTACCCTTCTAATCTTCAGCATCCTTCTGTAGCACCACGTTTCGAAAGTTTCTATTCTATTTTTGTCTAAACTACTTATCGTCCACGTTTCACTTCCATTGGAATTTAAGAGATATGATATTGTTGTCTTTAATATAAGTATGATGACAATATTTCACAAATTTTTATCCTTTACAGGGAATAGCTTGTTCTCTGTCTGTTATATTTGGGCGCTGCCTTAGATAGATATCTGCTAAGGCATCCAACAAGGAACAACCAATCTGCTCGCTTAGAAGAATGAAGACCACCCAACAAATATGACGTAAGAAGAGTTCTCAGGAAGCTGAATGCTAAATCTGTAATGCAGGAACATGGTTCCCCAATATTCCCCATACGATGATATTCTGGGATACTTTCTATCTTCTCCGAGAATTGAAGTTTCGTAATTAAATATTAAGGTTACATGTGTTTAAATCCAGACGACAGTATCGGCATTCCAATCCTCTTTGCTAGGAAAGTGCTTGTTACATATGCTTCGTATCAAAATACAATATTGTGCAAATGTATTCAAGAAAATGAAAGCGTATTTCGAAAAAATGTCTGACGGTTTGCAGTGCATGGTAAATCTTAATCACGATACATTTGGTACACAGCACTATGCAAACCAGTAATTATAAGAGGTCCAGAACAGAAGTTACACATTTCGAAAACTAACAAAACTGGAAAACATTTTTCCCGACATCAATAAAATTAAATTGGCTTTTGAACAAAACACAAAACTGTCTTTTTTTGTTACAGTGTGTTACATAGTAAGCATATTGCAGTTCAGAACAACGAAAGTGACCAAAAAATCATGCAGATGTAAGCTAAGAGAAATGTATCAATAGGTAAAAACGTTTATCTTCTACACAGTCTCTTTTGAGGTTCACCACAATCAAAAGAAATTGACATTTCTCAAGCTGTAGATTTCAGTTTCTTCCTTATGTATGGACACGAAGATGGAATTCACTATTAGAAAAGACTTCGCTCAACCATCAAACACATTCTGCACTTATAATGACATATTTGAAACATTCCTTCAGAATACAGTTAAAACAGCACAATATGTCGAAGTACCCATGCAACAGTAACTTTTTATCCTTTCATTTATTCCTCTTTAGATCTGTAGCATCGACAGTAATTCGTTATTAAAGATAACTGGTAAAAACGCAGCAAATACTTGTAACATTTAAGTTTAGAAATCTGCAGAGTGGGTAAACAAACAGCATTATTTTAAGGTCACGTGACAATCCTAATTTAATGTTGACGACATGCTCAGAAAACAGTGCTCATTCCACAGGTAGTTCTGGTCTGTCAGTGTGTCATATTTACTGTATGTTCTTGTTCGTTTGATAATGAACATCCATGAACGCCAGTAATATAGTTAAAGAGGTGAATCAGTGACAGGGTCAAAGCGTCAGGTAGCATAGGAGTCAAAGTTTTGAAATGGTGAGAAATCTTCAAATAACTTTCAAATTTGAAACAAAGTATCTGCGATGAATTGTTAGTAGCGCCGAACACATCAACAGGTATCTAACAGTATCTAACACCTCCCTGCACAAAGTTTTCAAAACTTCTAATAAACGAAACTGAACACCTCTCACAATGACAATTAAGTATGTGTCAAATGGATTCTGAAAAGGACGATCCTGCTCAGAACACAATTTTGTGAGAAGCAGTTATCGCAGTAACCATACCACAGCTTTTTTTTGTTTTTTGTTTTTTTTTCATTGGCCGTAGTGTGTAACCGATACAGTGTGTTCGGAAAATCGCTGTGCACTGGACTACGGGCTATGGATGTA
This sequence comes from Schistocerca cancellata, assembly GCF_023864275.1. Taxonomy (NCBI): domain Eukaryota; kingdom Metazoa; phylum Arthropoda; class Insecta; order Orthoptera; family Acrididae; genus Schistocerca; species Schistocerca cancellata. The sequence goes on along the minus strand of NC_064629.1, from coordinate 647,885,156 downwards.
GATTGCGTTGGAAATTCGAAACAAATTTGACAGAACACAAGTTGGCAGAACTGTTTTTTCATAGAAACTAGATTTTTCTTTGTTTTTTAAATTCGTTCTACTGTTGCGTAACATTTAAATGTTTGGTTCAGTTGACGAAAGCTATTGAATGTTATGTGTAGTGATTAGAGGTTCAATTTGTTTTTAAAGTATGGAGCATTTTTGATGAACATGTGTTTCGACAATGCGATAAATACACAGATTTAGTGGAGGAGGCATTTATTGAAAATTTTCTGGAAACATATTTACCTCATTGTAATGCGATTCGTCGACATAATGAAAAATTTCGAGAGACTGTCGAAGTGTTCGATACCAAATGAACTGGAGGACCACCTCAACTAAACGAACTGAAATTGTTGGATGTTTCTGACTCTATGCAGCAGAGCCCAGCTACATCACTGCATAAGTTGGCACACGAAAAAGATATCGAGCTTGTAACCGCGTGTAAAACGGTTAGGCAAACGTTGAAACTGTTGCCATATAAAGTCAGAGCAGAACATGAAAAGGAAGTTGCGGATCATGAAGTGCGAATCTGTTACCGCAAACAGTTTGAATTGTTTATTGAGCTTTATATCACTGATGTTCTTGATGTCACCTATACAGACTAGGCCCGTTTCCATCTCTCTTGTCATGTTAACACACAACACACGATTACGGTCAACGGAGAGTTCTCGTGCTGAGATGGAAACGCCATTGTGTGATCATGAAATTGGAATGTAGGTAGCAATATCCAGACGCCGCATTATTGGACCTTTGTTTCTTGAAGATACCGTGAACAGTGAACGTTATTGTTTAATGATTCACGATTTCACTGTCCAGTTAGAAGACGACATCAACTAATCATCGTTCCAACAAGAGGGCGCTGTTGTAACAACCTAACGACACTATGTGCCTTTTGGAAGAGTTTATTGGGGAATGTGTCGTTTCAAACAACCTGTGGCCCGCTCGGTCGGCACACCTTACTTCATCAGCCTTTTTGCTCTGGAGAGTAGCAAATTTGTAATGTTTCACAGTCTAAAGTAACTGCCTACGCAAGTACAACCTTCTTCTTTCTTGGGTGAAATGTGTTACAACAGGTGAGGGGGGGGGGGAGGGGAGAGGGAGGGGGGAGAGACTTGTGTGGCAAATATGAAGGTCTCGTTGGAAGATTAAATACAGAATCTGAAACCAGTAGTGCCATCAAACCCTTGACAATACGCTACGTTCTTTACCAGAATGAATCTTGTAATTTCATTTATAATAGTCATATATCTATGACATTTGTCATTTAAGTAATCAGTTCTTCTACGACCCATACTCTTTGGTTTCACTGTCATTATGACTCAAGGACATGTGTTCATCTTTTATATATCAAAGTAATTTTTTTATTAAATATGACGTGCTCCCACTATTATTTACTGACCTTTTTACATGATGATTTTACATCTGGCATTTCGAGGGACCGAATATTTTTCTTAATTTATGGCCAGTGTTGAGCTTGATGTCCTGCAATATATATTAATGACATAAATTGTAAGTAAATATTTCGTAATTATACAGTAATTTACATTCGTTGTTTAAGACATTTTACATCTTTTGAAATTTTAAATGGTCTTAATGCTTGCAATTTTTCCTTTCAACCGTCACTTGCAAATGGCATAAAAGGCCGAAACCCTGTCGTTATTAAATAAACAACAATACAGTCAAATGGCGGTGTGTTCATTTAAAAATTATTGTATGACTGTTTCTCAGCAGCTTGAAATTTCAGTTGTATATTTCATTCGATGTCATAGACTCGAACACAGTCAATTGAAGCCTTTCCTAGAAGAAATACAATCTTTGTCACGTAGACTCCCATATCATAAGACATTAAGGTAGCTAACCTGTAGCATAATTTTATCAAGCTTCTTTTCTTTGAGAACAGAAAGTGAAAAATTCCTTAATTGGGAAACCAATCCTTTGGAATTTCTGTGGAACAAGTAATGGCTTCCTCCCTTGGTTGATGTTGCTCTCTATCTGAATGAATTCAGTAAAAACCTTCAAAGGAAGTACAGTGTTATTTATGACCTTTACACAGATGCTAAAGCATTCAGACAGAAACAGATACTTTTTGAACACAACGTCAGACAGAAAATGTTCCCACACTTCGCCAGTTGTCTGTCACTGATGGGTGAAACTGATTTTAGTTTTCTAAACTTGTTTTTTAATGATCTGAAGAAAGAGGTTTTCAAATTCAGGTGCTAATTCCAAGGAGATCCTACTTTCCAGGACCTCTTTTCTTGCAAAGTGGAATATGTTTGGGCAGCACTGAAAATGCAAATCATTGATCTGCAAGCTGATGACACCATGAAGGAAAAGTTTAAACTTGGAGGCCCTGTTAAATTTTAGGAGTTTCTTGTATAAGTTAACTACCTCATGATGGAAGACTTTGCATGAGGTTTGTTATCTGTGTGTGTCAATCCATACAGGCGTCAAGAAACATTTTGTTGCTAAAATTTACAAAATCTAATTACATTACTAACACGAGTGACGAACATTAAGGAGATATTTCACTCATACAACAAACGAAATTGAAGCCACAGTTTGAGAACATTTTGGATGCAGAAGACAAATTGCATACCTCTCCCTAAGTGTGAGAAAGAGTAATAGGTGTACCTGAGGTTTTCACTTAGTACTGTGTCTGTGTTAAACAACTCTAACTTACGTTCTAGTTTTCTTCTCTAATTTCTGAGAAAATGTGTTATCTGGCTCTCAGTGAGAGTCAGTAGTTAAATTTGGCCACCAGGGTCTAGTAATCTGGAGACTCCTGCTCTAGAGGTGCAATGGCATTGACGGATATCGTAGGCGGTTAATTAGAAACTGCAGGTGGCATATATCTTCCAGTCAAATGGTCGACTTTCACTTTTTCTATGATTAACTAGACAGTAACACTTTTAAAATCAACGTGCAGGGCTTGTCACTCATTAACCTTGTCTCACTGGTGTAGTCGATGCTGCTGATCTTTATTAAAACGTTTTGGTGAAGGTGGTAGTACAGTCTAAATCTAGGTACACCAATAAACATTTTTCTTCATCTATCCTGAGGTAATTACTTCATATTGCGGAATCTACTGCGTCTTTGTCGTTTGAACTGCATGGAAGATATGTAAATATAACCGTAGCACAAATAATAAAACTAAATGCAGTCCAGATACGCAGTAAATATAATTCAGGAGAGTGCTACAAGAAATGTGACATACGTGGAAGAAACCACTAAACTGGGAGGTCGGTTAGAGTGAAACAGCACATTATATCGCAATATATGACTAATTCTTTGTCACTGATGTCCAGTATTGAAAAATAAACTGAGCAAGGTTTAAACGCTGGTAAGAAAATTATAATGAACATTTACCAAGTATCACAGACATGAAGGTACAACGTTTAAATATATCAGAACATCAAATAATGACATAAACAATAATGGGAATTGGCACACACTTCTTTTACGGCTGTAAAGAAAGAGAAAAATAAATACTTATATGTTACTACCGTAAAGTAAAATCCCGATAACGAATCTGAAAGCAAATCACAATACAGGTTTTCGATCACGAAAATTCTGATGTAGGTGTTCATATTAAGAAAGAGAGCCATCAGACGAAATTTTAATAGCGCATTCACCAAGTATTGTAGATGATAAGCTGTAGATGAAGTACGCCTGTATCCACTAGTCAACGGCGTACACAGTTAAAATTGCTCATGACACGGCAGTATAGAAACGAGTTTGGATACTAGAAAAGAAAAAGAAACAGTGATGGTGACTGTTCAAGGCTCCAGTTGCATTACGTTACGTAAAGCAATGAACAGAAACATCAAATCATGGGCTTCTTCTTTTATTATCCATCAATAAGCGCCCATAACAAGCATCTATGACAGACAAGAATTTATTTTTTAGTTGTGAAAATGGAAATACACTTCTTTTTTCATTTAGCAACCAGTCGTCTCAGTAAACTGCTGATATCATGAAAAAAAAAAAAAAAACAAAAAAACAAAAAAACAAAAAAAAATACACACTCTAGCGAGCATGAGTCGGTTTGACCTGGTTATATTGAGACCTCAAGCGAGATCCGCATGTTCAATTTTGAACAATCCCATCATATTAATTCTATTTCTTTCCCTTTCCTTTTCACTTTAAAACATATCATCGTGTTCCTACTGATACGAAAAGCTTCACATATACCTGCCTGGAGACATATCAGAATATAAAACTAACTTTCGTTTTGATTTCTTATTTTAGATTCCGTCTACGTTACTAACTTCTGTCGGCATTCAGAATAACCTTCTCTTCACAAGGAATCTTGCGACGTTATTCCATCAGACATGAAACGCGACTTTATGGCACAACAACAGACGGTTTGTAGCCTGCATTTTGAAGTCACCTATAAATCTCGGTCGAAGTCAAGAGACCATAATATCTTGGCACAGACACTTAATTTCACTTATAAAGAATATTTTGATAAATATTAATTACGTAAATCATCAAGATTAAAACATTAATTATTATTTATACACGTCACTCAGACAGAATCTGTCATCACATCAAATTCTGTTGATAAATACGCAAATCAACTTCTTTTATACAAGTTGGAATTTCACAATGTTATAGCTACTTCTGTTTCGTGATGTTGATCGTATGTGTATATCCAAGACTGCATATTTCAGTTATAATTTTATAATCATAATTTTCGTAACATAGAGAAGGCATTCAGTGAGGGACTGATTTCACTATTCTCATACACTGTTTTATAACCGCTTTTGCTCTTTAAAAACTGTAATAAATTAATTAAAATGTCTATTGATTAGAGACATTTGTTGTTTCTTTGACGTTAAATTGTGTGATGTATGAACAATATAAATCATATGTCATGTTAACAAATGGCATTCCCCTGTGTGCAATAGGCAGTACGAGTAGTGTTCTCAAAGTTATAGTCATGTTGTCACCATTATCATCTACAACATAGAAAAGAACAAACAGTTTGGCATCCAGAATGGTTTGCAATTTTCTCTTTGGTTCATACTGAAATTTTTGCCACTGAAAGGTGACTTAAGATATAGAATAATTCGCATAGAAAAATTTTCAGTGGTTTGGAATGTTAAATATTTCCTACAGTTATTATTTGGTCTTTAACTGTATACAATGAAAGAAAGATCTACTAGATTAAGGCTGTTATAGCTATCGACAGTGTAAACGTGGTTTGCTTACTGCAAGAGTGCAAGAACAGAGACTCGGGATGACATATTCCTTCAGCATCCCGTTTATGGCATTAGTATCGTTGTCTTCTATTACAATGGTTTAACTAAAATAAGTATCTCATTACAGTTTCTTTTACATTAGGTACACTGACTGACAAAAAAAATGAAGCACCCAGAAGGAGATGAGGAAACAAAATGAAAATTAGCAGACTGAGAAGGTATGGCGTGTTATTTCACTGATTACAAAATAGAGTCAAATTAACAAATAACTTGTCAGTATTAGCCCACTCATTGGTATGACGTTTTACTCATACTGGCATGAATGCGCCCACTGATTCGGATGGGAAGGATGTCATAAAGTCGTTGTATCCTCTCCTGGGGCGCGCTGGTCTACAACTGTTGTAACTGGTCTTCGATATCATCTACCGGTATACTGGCACTGGAAATGAGTGCACGTCCAAACTCGTCCCATACATTATCGAGGATAGATTTGAGAATCATGTTGGCCACGCGAATACCTCAACATCACGCTGACGACTCATAGAGAAACGTGGCACGTGTGAACTAGCATTTACCTGCTGAAAAATGGCACCAAAATACTGCCGCATGAGAGGTAATACACGTGGGCGCAGAATGTCTGTAACGTACCGTTGTTTAGCTAGAGTTCTCAATCACTAAGAGTCATGACCTAAAGTCATAAGCGATGGCTCATCACATCATGACGTCAGGTGAAACACCACTGTGCCTTTCCATAACATTGTAAGAATGGGAGCTCTCCCAGGTCGCCCTCACACTCTAGGACGATGCTCACCCGTGGTAGTGCAGAAACACGAGTCATCACAGAGCACATTGCAACAACATTCATTAGGTGTCCATCCTTCCCATTCATGGCACCACCCTAAAAGCAGCGTATTGTGTTGTGGCGTTAACAGTAGCCTATGCATGGAACGGTATTCCTTAGTCTACCTGCTGCTTATCTCCGACCAGTGGTGTGAAATTGCGCAGAATGTTGCAGGGAGTCTATTACTTGTTCTCGGATAGCAGGCGAAGATGTGATGGGGTTACAGTGTGCTTGGTGCGCAATACCATGATACTCCTTTGTGCTAATCAGACGTGGGCGACCGGAGACTTGACGAGTATGCCTACCCCAACATTCCCAATCAGACCACTGCCACATCCGAGTCCGTACAAATCTGGCTATTGCACGAGACAACCAACTGACGAAATGGAGACACAAAACGAGACCACTTTCAAGCTATGTCAGGTACTGATAACGCTGTCTTATAGGAGTACGTGGTCCGCCCCAGTAGCTGAGTGGTCAGCGTGACGGATTGCCGTCCTCCGGGCCCGGGTTCGATTCCCGGCTGGGTCGGAGATTTTCTCCGCTCAGGGACTGGGTGTTGTGTTGTGTTCATCATCATTTCATCCCCATCCGGCGTGCAGGTCGCCCAATGTGGCGCCGAATGTAATAAGACCTGCGCCAAGGCGGCCGGACCTGCCCCGCGAGGGGCCTCCCGGCCAATGACGCCAAACGCTCATTTCCATAGGAGTACGTGGCAAATGAGTCCTCAACACCTGACACTCTTCTCCCCCATTGTTATCCTACAAGGCCTGGTAACAACACTAATCATTCACATACCCATCAACGATGTGTATGTGTACGAAGTTACATCGACATCTGACCATGTCTTCTGAGTCTTCCGCTTTTCTGTGAGTGTGTAAATCGAGTGGAGTAGTTTCTGGAGTTTTTAACGAACTGATTGTGATTCCTGTAGTAGATTCAAATAATGTACTATAAACCCCCACGAATCTACGTGTATACTCAAGGTTTCACAAAGTATTATTGAAAATAAATCGTCTGCAGCCATCCAAACGAGGTAAGAGATGAAATTTCCCATCCCCTGACAACAGAGGTATTCCATGTTGCGTATGACTTCGTACACAATGGAAAGTAGAAGTGGGCTCCAGAGTAGCGTGGCACCTGTCATCTTAGAAAAGGTCGATAGGAGACGATATGATATGTGAACAAGTGAACACAACAGGCAGAAGATTTACTTAACTTGTAATTCTCCAAGTGTACAAAGATCCATTACAAATAACGCAGCAAGAATTAGAGGCCAGGTAATACAATAGCAACAAGGATGAGGTTCTCTGAACTGAAGCACGAATGATAATGGCAGAACCGCACATGAGTGGCGTCTGTGTAGTGTCACGTAGTGAAGTGGCACCAAGTGCGAGTGGGCCTTGTGGCTGCTGGCAGCCATCACATATCGTGGCAGCAGAGGGCGCTTGTGGTACGGAGCTGCTGGAGGCATGGATGGCTCAGCGAGTGCGCACCATGGGATCCACCAGATCATGGACGACTGATATCAGCATCTGAAGGAAACTTTCATTGCAATTGCTAACTGTGAAACGCCCATGGGGAGGAACCGGTACATTATACGACATCCCACTAAAAGGCAGAGAGCTAATATTGGCATTCAGTTGGATGGCTGAGGTAACTTACAGTTGCAATGAGAATGGCGTGTTTAATTATTAACTTGTCAAGAGATAAACAAAGAATGAACGTCCTTACATTTCTACACATAGCCAACAGATGAATGATCGAAACAGTCTGTAACTTGACTAACATGTGGTGTGGCTGCTCATAAAGTCAACGACAGTCATCTTAAATTGGACGCGACTTAATCTGACAAAAAAACTGCGGGGGAAAAGTTACAAAGGGGAAGATAATAGGTGTACGTATTAGTAGAACCTATGAACGATGAAACAAGGACAAGTCCTTGCAAACGGCATAGAAATGATGCTCAGTACTACAGAGACGACTTGGAGAACAACAAGCAAGGTTTTTTGAGTGATGAATATGCATTGACAAGTCTGTTCTTGCATATTCTGAAGATATTGCCGATTCCGCCTAGTTCGATTATGTTGAAGATTTAAGCTATCTCGACAAGTCTACCGCTTAAGAAGGAAATGGTCCCATTTTCCAAGCACTGAAGGGTCTCGTAGAACATATAATGTCTGCAGACTGTCTTGCCGTTGTGATAAATACAACCACAACTTGTCGTTCACACAATAATTCACAATCTAAGATGTAATTCCAAATCTGATGTGTTTTCAAACAAATTGCACCCTCAGATTACAGCATCACCATAACGGATCTTAGTTGTTTGAAATGTTATGTTTTGAGCATATGTTGTTGTCCACAATAATTGCAACTTGAAGTCCTAGTTACTGTTACCCATACATAAAACCATGTAACTTAATATTTTACTTTTTTATTAGTGGAATGAGCAGCTTAAGACTTTAGTTCATTAAATTTGTGTACCTTCCACAGTCAGAATTTGCTTTTTTCTTTTTGTCAGTTTATTGGCTTTCGGAACGTGTTCATTCAGCCACCTCAATAGTGCAGTGTCATTTATGACGATACAAATGCAAGGACAACACAACACCCAGTTCCGAAGAAGATAAAATCTCTGACCTGGCTATGAATCGAACCTGGGTCCCTTCTTCGCTTGGCAATGCGCCATGCTAACCGTGTAGCTACCGTGGCGGACAGAATTTGCTTATCATTAGCGCCCACGTCTAAGTATTTACTTGGCATGCAATCTTAAATATTTCAAGCTGTATTCAGGATAAACAGGTGCCGCTCTCTGTTAAAAACAGCTCTGATATACGTTTTATATTGATTTCCAATATCACTTCTGGCGAGTATTGTAATGGTATTTACTTTTCCACATAGAATCACTTTGTTGCCCATATGTCTGTCCATCTTTTAAGAGCCATTTCTCTCAGGAATGGATGGAGCTATTAGTTTGAAATTTATGTCAAATACTAAGGTCTAAGGTTTGCGGTGTAAAAAATTTAAGCTTCTAAGTCAACGCCATCAAAAATTTCGGCCATTTATGTCTCACATTTTGATGCTCGCAAACACATTCATTGAAATCTATATATGAATTATCTACATACATAATTAAAAAGGTCATAGCTCATTCCGTCCTCACCCTTATATAATTGTTGTTGTTAACTAGTAATTACTTCGGTACTGGAGGTATACATAAATCGGAAATGCATACCTAATCTAAGTCAAATTAATAGTGCTTTCTTGTTATGTTCAAAATTGGCCCGCTTGTACAGCATAAAGTGCAGCGCGCTGGCTTGCGAGATTCGGAGATGCGCCAGACTCGACCGTGGGCTAGTACACTCGCCTACTGAGTGCGGTTTTCACGTGGTTTCCCACTCTTCTTTAGGAAAATTCTGGGCTGGGCTGGTCCCAAACTTCCGTTCAAGACAATACAATTCACAAGCAGCTAAAATACGGCAGCGAACAGAACAAAGGTAGTTGGCACACACGACTTCCCTCCGTTAGGTTACGTTGTCGATTATGGCGTCAGGAAGGGCATCCGTCTCTATAGTTAAATAATAAAAACACGATTTACCAAATCCTGGAAAAACGGGATGAAACACCCGGGAAAAGAATTAGGTGTTATTATCTTTATCGCTAAGCGGGAATGACGAAAAATTCCAGTTTGCACACATATTGCGTTGATACTAGTCAAAATCGGGTTATTATGACTGTACATGATTGTTAAAGCATAAATCAAGTATCATATTGCCCTGCAAAGTGGTCCTGTTTGTACGTGTTTTTAAAGTAGACATGCATTTGTTTCGTTCAAATTGACGTGAATACTACCTCAAAATGCATTTGTATATGTAATCTCGAAAAACTGTCCAGTATTTACTGTAAGATCGGAGATAACTGAATAAAAAAACACAAGGCCCGCATTAGGAAAGAAAAATATATTCAGTTACGAAAATGCACATGTGGCCGGGAAGCCGTTAGAGAGAAATAAAGGAACTATGGTAGGCTTAACCTGATATGAACAGAAAAAACAGCCAGTAATGTTCGGATATAGTATTAGGATTGTGCTGCTTGACACAGTCACGTAGATTAAATATCTAGGCATAACGCTGCAGACCGACATGAAATGGAACGATCAGATAAGGACTGTAGTACGCAATGAGAATGGTCGACTTCTGTTTATCGGGAGAGTTTTAGGAAAGTGTAGGTCATCTGTAAAGGAGACCGTGTATGGAACACTAGTGCGACACATTCTTGAGTGCTGCTCTAGAGTTTGAGATCCCCAACAGATCTGATTAAAGGAAACATAGTAGCAATTCAGAGACGGGCAGCTAGATTTTTGTCAATCAGCACGCAAGTTTTATGAAGATGCTTCAGTAACTCAAATAGGATACTCTGCAGGGAAGGTGGCATACTTAACGAGGGATGTTATTGAGAAAATTTACATAACCGGCAATTGAAGCTGACTGCATAACGATGCTATTGCCTTCAACGTACATTTCGCGTAAGCACCACTAAGATAAGAGGAGAGAAACTAGGGCTCGTGCGGAGGGATATAGTCGGTAGTTTTCCCACCCTCTATTTGCTAATGGAACAGAAGAGGAAATGACTAGTGGTGGCACGAGGTACCCTTCGCAACGTACTATTTCGGTGGCTTGCGGAGTACTTACGTAGATGTTGACGTATATTCTGAAGACCAAGAACCGTACTACAAGTACTGAGTGTACTTACTAGAAAGAGCGTTGTACTATGTGCATTGATCTCAAAACGGACTATGTCAAAAATAAGTGCAGTTCCCAAGGAAATAGGCTCTCACTACTATGTCGAGAAATTTTCATTTCGTCTTTGTTTTAATTGCGGTGTTGTGGTAGCAGCAGTTACACTTTACTAACTACGTGAAGTACACATTAAAAGTGGTGTATACTCTAATGGGGTAGGTTGGCAGTGCTGTCTCTCAGCTATCATCATCACCCCCACCACCACCACCACCACCACCACCACCACCACCACCACCACCAGCACCAGCATCATAATGTTGCAGCTTCTTGTTTTCTAGGTGCTGGTGAAGAACCTCTTCAAACTATTACTGTCCTTGTTTTTCTATCCTCATAAATCATATCCCAACGGAGACCACTTTCGGCGACGTTCTGCTTAACCATGTCGATCAGTCTTCATCTTGGCCGTCCAAAGTGTCTTTTCCCATTTATAGTCACTTCAAGGAATTTCTTGGCTATTCCGGTTTCTTCCATCCGTTTCACACAATACCATATTCATTTAGACTGTGAGATATTTTCAAGTAAACTGAGTTTTACACCCGCATACATTCTGTTCCTAATATTCCGTATCCTATTCTTTTTAGTTCGCCTGAGCAGATCTGAGACTTTATTTCAGCAGCTTCGATTGGGTTATTCACTCTCTCTCTCTCTGTCTCTCTTTCTCTCTGTTTGAGAGCGTAGGTCTTCGATGAGTAGGTCACAGTGAGAGTACAATAGGTACTGAAGATGTTAGTTTTGCCTTATATGGATCTGGCTGTCCCAAACGAGGCAACTTACTTGATTGAAAAACTGCACAGCCTTGAGTCGGCAGTTTAGAACTTCACATTGAGTTCAGTTTTTTACAATCTATACACGGCTCAAATATGGGAAATGTCGCACGTTCTCCAGGGGTCCTCCATTTAGCTGCAACTCGGGTTATCCTCTTTTCTGCTAATAGTCTTAAGATTCATTGACTTGAGACCAAACTCCTGCAAGTAGTTGTTCAATATATTCAATTTTTCTTGGACTTCGTTTATATCTCGCTCTCATTAGCAAACACTACTACATTCAATTCGAGTCCATACTGTTCCTTTACCCTGTCCAAGATATCATCCATCAGAATGATGAAGAGCAGTGGAGACAAGGCAGTCAGCTGCTGGACTCAACGTTTGGTCTCAACCCATTCGGTTTCTTCATTTCCTAATTCATCACAGCTGACACATCTTCTCTGGAGAATCTTCACTTTCTCAGTCAGTGACTTGGCTGCGTTTCATCTCTTTAGACATTTCCGGATATATTTGAAATTTTTGACTATATCTGTAGTTGCTATGAAAGAATTCCACATCAGTTACCAGATATAAATATCAGGTAGCTCAGTTTTGCAAAGTTGTTTTATTAAAATTCTTCTAAGATCATCAGTCCCGTAGAACTTAGAACTACTTAAACCTAACTAACCTAAGGACAGCACACACATCCATGCCAGAGGCAGGATTCCAACCTGCGACCATAGCAGTCGCGCGGTTCCACACTGTAGCACCTAGAACCACTCGGCCACCCCGGCCGGCCCTCATTCTTACTCAAGATCAAAAACCAGATAAGGTAGTTATGTTGGACACTGGGTTTGGAGCTTTATAACTCATCCCAAAGGTCTTTCATTGTTCTATTGAGTTCAGGTCGGGACTGTGGGCAGGCCAGTCCATTTCAGGAATATTATTGTCCACAAACTGTTGCCTCACATGAACCTTCCTAGCATATTAAAACTATGTGCTAGAACGAGACTCGAACTCGGGACCTTTGCCTTTCGCGGGCAAGTGCTCTACCAGCTGAGCCACCCAAGCATGACTCACGCCCCGTCCGCACAGCTTTACTTCTGCCAGTAACTAGTCTCCTACCTTCCAAACTTTACAGAAGCTCTCCTGCGAACCTTGCAGGAAAAAAACGGATATTGCGGAGACATGGGTTAGCCACAGCCTAAGAGATGTTTCCAGAATGAGATTTTCATTCTGCAGCGGAGTGTGTGTTGACATGAAACTTCCTAGCAGATTAAAACTGCGTGCCAGACCGAGACTCGACCTCGGGACCTTTGCCTTACGCGGGCAAGTGCTCTACCAACTAATCCACCCAAGCACGACTCACGCCCCGTCCTCACAGCTTTACTTCTGCCAGTAGCTCGTCTCCTACCTTCCAAATTTCCTTTCTTTCAGGAGTGCTAGTTCTGCAAGGTTCGCAAAAGAGGTCCTGTAAAGTTTGGAAGGTAGGAGACGAGTTACTGGCAGAAGTAAAGCTGTGAGGACAGGTCGTGAGTCGTGCTTGGGAGGCTCAGTTAGTAAAGCACTTGCCCGCGAAAGGCAAAGGTCCCGAGTTCGAGTCTCGGTCTGGCGCACAGTTTTAATCTGTTAGAAAGTTTCATATCAGCACATACTCCGCTTCAGAGTGAAAATCTCATTCTGTTGCCCCACAGATTCTGCTTTATAACGGGATGCAGTGTCGTGGTGATAGAAACAGTCATTTCCGAACTGTTCCTCCACTGTATACCATACGTAATGATGTAAAATGAGTTCCCATTTTCCCATTCTTCCGCGTGTACCTTTTTCTTAAGTACAATAAGGGGACTACACTCCCGTACTTCACAGTTGACAATACACATGATGGCAGATAACATTCTCAATGTATTCGGAAATGCAAACACTCACCGGATTGTCACAAGGTATGGCGTGATTCAGTGCTCAAAATCACTGGTTCCCGTCATCCATTGTCCACTGGCGTCACTCTTTACACCGCCTCAAGCGGTTACTGTTGATATAGAAATGCGTGATTTACGAGGAGCTGCTCGACCATTGTACCCCATTTTTTTAACTCCCTATGCACAGTCATTGTGCTAGATGGACTGCGGTTAGCACGTTGGAATTCACGAGTTATTCGGTCTATACATGATGTCTGCATAATCTTAGTTTAGCTGCTGTTGTTCCCTCGCATTTTCACTTCACAACCACGTCACCAACAGTCAACTTTGGCAGCTTTAGAAGGGTTGAAATGTCCCTGATGGATTTCTTTCTCAGGTGACATCCAACGAGTAGTCTACGTTCCAGGTCACTGAGCTCTCCTGACTAATCCATTCTGCTATTACTACTTCTGTACTGAAAACACAATACTCCTCGCCTCATTTTATACTGGCGGTTTCGCCTCTCGTGACTTCTAATGGTCAGTTCCGCACTACATAAGGTTTTCAGTATACTGTTTATCAGATACTGTGTAAGTTTTCATTATGGGATTTTGCGAAAAGTATAGGCAAATTTGTGTGGATAGCGGCTTGGCATTCAGATACAGACCTGTCACGGATTTTTTTAAGTTCACTCTCCATAAGGCAGTGAAAAATGTGTTTCCAAACTAATGGATAGTCATCAAAATAACTGAAAACTCAAAGTAAACTGGTGAATGTTATGAACCAACCTAGCCATGTCGATCAGGGATTTTTTTCCCAGAGGATTATTTTACCGTCAGCACTCTAGTGAAGTACATTATCAAATACAATGCGGGAAGATTCAGCAGCGGATACTTCGTTCTAAAAATGATCAGAATGTTCGATATTATCCATGTCGGCAGATTGGTCAAGATGAGGGATGCTTTCATGTCCACTTGGATGTTCGTCAAATAATTTTGAGCGATTCTAGCAGTGGCAGGGCTGTGAAATGTTCATCTCAGAATACTGGTTCCTTGTTAGGGAGCATCTTCTTTTCATCGCACGTTCTTTATCACCTAAAATGTCAACTATATGTTTGGATACATTTCATCTTTGAAGAATAACAACAAACTGATTGCCATAAAACTGTGAAAGGTTTAGGTGTTACTTCAATCAGCTATAAAATTACAGTAGTCGTCATCATCAACAAGAACAACAGTACAGACGGGCTTCGATGTTCGGGAAGAGCGGACTTAAAATCACAATCCGTCCATCCAGATTTAAGACTTCCTTACCTTTTTCGAATCTCTCCAAATGAATTACTGAGTGGTTCCTATTAGCACGCCACGGCCATTTTCTATAACGTTCTTGTATGATCTGATCTAATGCTCCCTCTCTCGTTACGTCGACTTCAACGGAAAGGTATATTCTAATTTTTTACGCCTACGACAATGCTAAATCTTAGGATATACTCGGTCTGCCGCATAAGATACTTTGAAGACCTATCTTGAATAAATCCGATCATGTTGTTGGAAATACCCTCAGGGATCACTCAGTGAACCACGATAACTATTCCAAACATCGTCGATTTGTGTTATTAGTGTTGGGCACAATACACTATGTGATCAAAAGTATCAGTACACCCACAAAAATATACATTTTTCATATTAGGTGAATTGTGCTGTCACCTACTGCCAGGTACTCCATATCAGCGACCTCAGTAGTGATTAGACATCGTGAGAGAGCAGAATGGGGCGCTCCAGGGAACTCACGGACTTCGAACGTGGTCAGGTGATTGGGTGTCACTTGTGTTATACGTCTGTACGCGAGATTTCCACATTCCTAAACATCCCTAGGTCCACTGTCTCCGATGTGATAGTGAAGTGGAAACGTGAAGTGACACGTACAGCACCAAAGAGTACAGGTCTGTTGACTGACAGACCGCTGATAGTTGATGAGGGTCGTAATGTGTAATAGGCAAACATCTATCCAGACTATCACACAGGAATTCCAAACTGCATCAGGATCCACTGCAAGTACTATGACAGTTAGGTGGGAGGTGAGAAAACTTGGATTTCATGGTCGAGCGGCTGCTCATAAGCCACACATCACGCCGGCAAATGCCAAAGAAATTTATGGACAACCTGACTAGAAGAAGGGATCCGTTAATAGGACACATTCTGAGACATCAAGAATCACCAGTTTAGTATTGGAGGGAAGTTTGTGGGGTAAAACTCGTAGAGGGAGTCCAGGACATGAATACATTGAGCAGATTCAGAAGGATGTAGGTTGCAGTAGATATTCGGAGATGAAGAGGACTGCACAGGATAGAGTAGCATGGAGAGCTGCATCAAACATTTTCGGACTGAAGACCTCAACAACAAGTGTCGTGTTCATGGTGGGGATCATATGTTCGGAGTCTTTTTTTCGGCCACGAATGTTCAAGATTCTGATGTAACCCTAATGTCGCAAGTATCGCTTTATCTCAGTTTTCCTGTCATAATCCTTTCGGTGATCCCGAACAAGGCCAATTAGCTTTTGCCTTCAGTGCTCTTTGGTGACGTTTTCGCGCCACAAGTCGTATACTTTCATCAACCTAGACATTGTACTCTCGAAACATGTAACGTTTTGGAACTCTGCAATATACACGGTGTAATTAAATTCCATTTACAGACTTTGACGACTTTTAGTGGGAACCAAGTTGCTCCGAAAACGTATATTTTCCCCGCTATACGCAAAATACAACACATATTGATCTCTGACTCCTACTGCTGGACCCATTTAAAGGCGGGCTCGATGTGACGACCACCGACATCATCACAGATATGATACCGATGTATCTTGTTCCGGCATACACGATCACCGATCCTTGGTCATTCAGCATCCGTCGCAGCCATAACCAGCGTCTGTAGATCTTCTCCGAATCCAACAAGTGTCTTGTAAATCAAGGATTTCATGTGATCCCACAGGTGGTAGTCTAGCGGATTCAAGTCGGGAGCACGTGCAGGCGAAGGAATCGGACCACCATGATCTACCCACTGTCGCCCAAATAGTTGCTCCACGTGATCTCGGACCGCACGTGAAAAATGAGGTAGTGCGCCATCGTGATGGAACCACATGTTTTGATGCACTTTCAGTGGCACATCTTCCCTTCCATACAATGCGCCGTCAGGGAACTGCAGGTTCGCGGCACCTGTGACGTGTGGTGAAGCAAGCAAGGTATGGCTCAGTCAAACGTCCATCCAGGAACCCTGCATGGGGGCTTAATTAAAATAAAGATATAAGAATGCAATGCAAATACTTTTTAATTTTCTGTCGCTGTATGTCCGATTATGCTGTTTCGTAAACGGCTGGCCCTGACTAGTTTTTGTACGCAATCTGACTGCATAGAACAACAACAAAGAATGAAATGAAAATTTTCGTTAACACAATTAATTAATTAATTAAGTCCCCAGCAACTATAAAACCAACGAAACCAAAGCACAAGTATAACTGTTCTGTATGTGGAAGTGTGACTCAACGTACACATCTGGCACGGTTCTTCTCCAATAAGACAAGAAATTTCAAGTACCATTTATATTGAAGTAATTAAAAAAATTAGAAATACTATAATTGCGCAAGAAAATCAGAATTACACTCTAATACAAGAACACAAGCCAGATGCTTTGTTGACTGAACCTGTAATGATGCATTATTTGAGACACACAAATAATAAAAGAACATAGTGGTTTTTACCTTCATATATATTGACGAAATGCACTCTGATCATTACAATGTCTCCATTAGAATAACATCTGCTATCTCTCCCATCAAATAGCTGCATAAAACATGGAACAACACTCTCCACTACCACATCTCACTCCGACTTCACGATATGCAGTGTCCACCACAACTTCTCGGCCAGAACTGCTTGCCGCTACGTCTCAATAATCACTGCCAGTGGAGGCGGCGGAACAATACTCTCTGGCGCGCTCTCTGGCGCTGTGGCTCAGTGTAGCCACCTTTCATATGCCCTTCCTCCACGGGCTAGAATTTGATGGTATTTTTGCCAGCATTGGTGGTGAAAATACCACCAAATTCGTCAAAAAAAATACAGACAAAAATAAAAGATAATATTAATACGTAAATATCATATAACTAGATAAAATTTGGCTTTGCACTGACCTTACAATAGCCTAATATATAAAATACAGTAAGGAATACAAATTCTTTCATACATATGACTATACATAATAATTTACACGAATATCATGTGGTTAAACAATTCAATCGATGGCGTCAGCAATGACGAATATGAGCAGGTAAGAGTCTTATAACTTTTCACAAACAGTAATACACAAAAAATCAGTTTATACAAATATTCACATAAAATGCTTTCATAACAAGTAGTTGACTGTTCCAGCAGTAGCACCCAGCATTGTGGAACAGGTGCAGACTCCAACAGGTGACATCATTCAGTAGAAGCAGTTCATCAGTGGCACCCAGCAATGTCGAGTAGGTGCAGACACCATCAGGTGACATCATTTCAGTAGAAGCAGTCCATCAGTGGCACCCAGCAATGTCGAGTAGGTGCAGACACCGACAAATGACATCATTTCCATAGAAGTAGCTCCATCTGTGCACCCAGTATTGTTGAGTAGGTGCAAGAGAGCAACAAGTGACATCATTTCAATAAAGGCAGTTCCATCAGTTGCACCCAGCAATGATGAGCAGGTGCAGAGAGCAGTCCATCATATTCACTATCACTGATCACACTGTTCATCCGAGTTTATAAGCAGAAATTAAACATGTCCTATTGGCACCAATCATGTAGAAAAAGTACAAGTAACAGTCCATAATATTCACTATCACTGATCACACTGTTCATCAGCAGAAATTAAACATGTCCTAGTGGCACCAATCATGTAGAAAAAGTACAAGTAACAGTCCATAATATTTACTATCACTGATCACACAGTTCATCAGCAGAAATTAAACATTGCTAAGTGTCACACATCATGTTGAAAAGTGCAGGTAACAGTTCATAATATTCACCATCACTAATCAGACAGTTCCAGCATGAACAATAGTTTGAATGCACATACAAATGCTTTTACAATGCTCTTACACTAAATATACAAATCATAACAAACACACAAATGATATCAGATAATTGTCATATTACTATTACAAATACACAAACATCAGTAAACCTATAATATTTATGGGTGTCAGTGCAAGCCACTACAAACAAATAAAATAATATTTAGGAGATAGGTGAGTAGGATTAGGAAAGGAAAACACACAAAACACACTCACTCATCTTTCATCCACATTAAGTACTACTGTGTAATTGAATAGTGTTAACTGTGTAAATGCACTTCTGTCAAAATTTCATGTTCATCATGTGTATCAAGTAGTAGTGGCAGCAGTGTATAACAGTCAATAATAGTTAAGTCAGCGTCATAGTCATCATGTCAAGACCAATGTTTGCCAAGCCAGATCAAAATGTACGGTTGCTGAACAACTGTCAGTGTGCCAAGATATGCAAATACTTCCTCTCTCCAAAAAAAAAAAAGTACATACTGCTTAGTGATTTAACAAAGTGTGTGTAGACAATCTTCCTTCCATTTTAGTGTTCTAGTCTGCTATCTTCATCCTCCTTGTTCCATATAGACCAGCAAAAATGGACCTCACTTATTTTACCTCTTATACACCAAAACTCCAATCAACTTCAAATAATCTCAATACCTCAATAATACCTCTTCAATACGTCGATACATATAAACCTTATTGCCAGTATCATTTCACTTCCATAACAACTCTTTCCTCTAGTCAGTCTCCTCGAACAAGTACAGATAAAATCCTAATGTAAACCTCCACATCCCATACAATCTGAAGACACACTGTCAACACACAACCTCTGTGTAATCCATCTGACCAAAATCTTCTACTCATTATGAATTATAAACAAAGAATGCATACATGACATCTAACAGACTTAGTTCGAATAACTCTCAGTAATTAAGTACGATTACGGAGTGTGAATGATCCTAATTTTTCACAGTGTGGACACCACTTCAAGAATTATGGCAAACAGAAGCAAACATGTGGAGTATTTCTTGTGTCAAGTGTCACTTCCTATTTCAATTGCTCACGAAAAATACAGTGTAATAACTGTGTTGGTATGTCATGTCGTTAGCTTCCTTTCTATTAGCACAAATTTATACTGATTCCATAAAACCTCAGCTCATGTGACTTCTATGAAGTTTCTTGTACTAATGTCGTTCGTCGAATTATAGCAGTTCATTTTCTTATCTTAAAAATATAAGGCACTGAGCGTAAGCAAAGCAAGCAATAGCGAGTAAATATACCAGTAGTGAACAGAATGTCAACAAGTGGATGCAGCACAATTCTTACAACGAGGCTCTGCCAAATAAACAATCTATAATTAATACAATAGTGTGACCTAAACTCTATGTTTGTACACAGTATATCAGCATTTCTATATACCAAATTAAAGAGTAGTTATGACAACAAACAGATGTATAAGTATACAATCCATACGCATAGCAGCAAACAGGTAATTAGCATCGTATCATCATAAGCAAATAAATGTTCATATGTAATCTTAATAAATAAACATGAAGGCACAAGCAGATAAATCACAAAGTATAGCTTACATACCTAACCACATCAGCACAATTAATCAGGTGACAATTATAATTTAAATAAATAAGCACAGCACGCACATAATAAAAAAATATGACATCAGTGAAAAAGCAGTGCAGTCAAGCGATGCATAATATACACAAGTTACAACTCAGTTCATTAATAATCATTGTCAAAATCAGTTAACGTACGCAAGCACGTCGCTTCACAAGTAATTCCATAGAACATGTAATTAGCACAAAGTATGAATCACGTAATCGCGAGCAGTAAATTACGTCTAAAGTACGTACCTAAGTGGAAATATGTTACCTGAAAAATAAACTCAATTAATAATTACCTTTTTAGTTTATTACTTTCTTCTTCGAAATGACATTTTTCCTGAAATTTTCTCGATAGCAAGTCGTCTTAACGTCGGACACGCACAGAATTTACCTGAAGTTCTTAAATATTTTATAGAACCGTATCCTGAAAAATACTGAATGTTAATAACAGAATTCATCAAGTCACTATAGCTTTATACTGATTTTATTCGGAGAAAGACTGTGTATTTGTTTACGGCTGTCAGTGCATTCGCACTGAGCGCTCGATCAGCTGTAGGCGCGTGACGTAGGAAGTGATTGTTTGCGGTCAACGACTGCCCTGTGCGGCGCGCAGACTTGACTGTTGCTTTGAGTATATGCCGCCGCCAAAACACAGCGCGGTATCCTTGTACTCTCCGCATGTTTACATGTAGCTGTTAGTTTCTCACAAGTATGTCATTCTACAAAAATTTTTCAAAAGTATATCATTCCACAAAAATTTTAACGTTAGATATATGATGTATTCCCTTAGAGCGTCGTGATTTAAGAGTTTCTACTTCTACAGTGTTATCATGAATAATTTTGCGAATTCTATATGGGCCGTTATAAAGCAGAAAAAATTTGCGACACGAGCCTAACGATGAGACTTAATTAACACCTTCTGACCAACTGACAAGATTTTTGAACGACCAGGACGCTTAGCTGATTTCTCCCTTCTAGCAGCCGCAGGTGCAATATTTTGTAGAGCCAGATTCACAACTTCAGAATGCCGCAGTTTCCGTGAAGGCGGAAAAGGAACGATTTCAGAAATGCGATTTGTCGGTGCTTTGTTTTTTAATATCAGTATAGGCGGTAAAGAAGTTGAGTCATTAGGAAGTTCATTCAGAATGTTTTGAAAAATATGAAGATACTGATCCCAAGTTCTGTGATTCTGATGACAATAAAGACGACACAATTTATTGATTTCCTTCATCCATCTCTCTGAAGCGTTAGACTGGGGGTGAAAAAGTGAAATGAAAATTGGTTTAATTTTACGACGCTGTAGAGTACGAAGCCAAATTTTAGAACGAAACTGTGATCCATTATCTGATATAACCTTATCAACATGACCCACTTCTTTAAGAAAATGTTTGATGAAAGCGTTAGAAACTGAACGAGCTGTTGCTTTGCGTAACGGTGTAAAACACACATATTTTGATGTCAACTCCACTGCTACGAAAATGTACGCAAAACCATTAGTAGATCGAACCACTGGACCGAACAAATCGACTGCAGCCATGTCCTTTAATTTCGCTGGAATGATAGGAAACAACGGTGCTCTGTGAGAAACTGTTGGCGGCTTAACCTTTTGACATAATTTGCATTTGGCCAGAACAGATCGAATACGTTTTTACATATTATTGAAGTAACAATTTTCTCGCAATTTATGAAAGCATTTTCTGGGACCAAAGTGTGCATAACTGAAATGCGTATACCAAATCAGCTTATTAACCCACTCATCAGGAATACAAACTAACCAAACAGAGTTGTCGACCGATTTTCGTTTGAAAAGAATGTCATTGCGAATTAAATAATGCTGTCTAATCGCTACGCTTTCCTTTCTCCTCCACTTCTCCTTAATGTCCTTCCAGATTGGATCCTTATTTTGCTCCTTAGCGATGTCCTGGAGCGAAGACGAAATAAAGTTCTCAAACGCAACACCTTGAATATACATCAAACAATAATTGTTTTCCTTGCAGTCCTCTTCAGCACTTTGTTTCAAACCCATAGGTGCACGTGATAAAGCATCAGCAACAATATTTGAAGAACCCTGTATGTAAACAATACTAAAGTCAAATTCCTGTAGGTACAACGCCCATCGTGACAATCTTCCATGAGTTAATTTTGTCGACATAAGAAATTCCAGAGCTCGATGATCGGTGTAAACCTTAGTATGTCTGCCAAACAAGAATGTCCGAAATTTTGTGAAAGCCCAAACAACCGCCAAAGCTTCAAGTTCCGTAATCGAATAATTCTTTTCTGATTTAGAGAGAACACGACTTCCAAATGCAATAGTTTTCTGGACTACAACGCCGTTTTCTTCTATCTCTTGAAATAAATGTGCACCTAGGCCATTGTATGATGAATCCGTAGCCAAACGAAAATCTTTAGATAAATCCGGGTGTGAAAGAAGTGGGGCAGCAACTAAAGCATCTCGAAGTTGTTCAAATTCTGATTGAGCTTCCTCATCCCAACACCAATTAGATTTCTTTCCAGATAGTTCACATAAACGAGGTGTGGCCAAATCGTCCAATTTAACAAAGCGTCTAAGAAAATTACAGACACCAAGAAAACTACGAACATCACGTTTTGTAGTAGGAACAGCATAATTACGAATAGCGTCTAATTTTTCTGGATCAGGAAGAATACCTTCTGTAGAAATAATGTGACCGAGAAATTTCACCTGAGAACGACCAAATACAGATTTTTCTAAGTTCACCGTAATGCCAACTCTTGCAAAAATACGTAATAATGAATCCAAAATTTTGTTGTGCTGCTTCCAAGAATTTTTAGCAATAAGAATGTCGTCAACATATGAAGTAATATTGTCACGAAGATAAACAGGTAAAATTTCATTTAAGCTACGAATGAATGCTGCTGAAGATACAGTAAGTCTAAACGGTAATTTCCGAAACTGGTAACAGTTACCAAAAGCTAAAAAGGCAGTATACACTCCTGGAAATTGAAATAAGAACACCGTGAATTCATTGTCCCAGGAAGGGGAAACATTATTGACACATTCCTGGGGTCAGGTACATCACATGATCACACTGACAGAACCACAGGCACATAGACACAGGCAACAGAGCATGCACAATGTCGGCACTAGTACAGTGTACATCCACCTTTCGCAGCAATGCAGGCTGCTATTCTCCCATGAAGACGATCGTAGATATGCTGGATGTAGTCCTGTGGAACGGCTTGCCATGCCATTTCCACCTGGCGCCTCAGTTGGACCAGCGTTCGTGCTGGACGTGCAGACCGCGTGAGACGACGCTTCATCCAGTCCCAAACATGCTCAATGGGGGACAGATCCGGAGATCTTGCTGGCCAGGGTAGTTGACTTACACCTTCTAGAGCACGTTGGGTGGCACGGGATACATGCGGACGTGCATTGTCCTGTTGGAACAGCAAGTTCCCTTGCCGGTCTAGGAATGGTAGAACGATGGGTTCGATGACGGTTTGGATGTACCGTGCACTATTCAGTGTCCCCTCGATGATCACCAGTGGTGTACGGCCAGTGTAGGAGATCGCTCCCCACACCATGATGCCGGGTGTTGGCCCTGTGTGCCTGATTGTGGCGCTCACCTGCACGGCGCCAAACACGCATACGACCATCATTGGCACCAAGGCAGAAGCGACTCTCATCGCTGAAGACGACACGTCTCCATTCGTCCCTCCATTCACGCCTGTCGCGACACCACTGGAGGTGGGCTGCACGATGTTGGGGCGTGAACGGAAGACGGCCTAACGGTGTGCGGGACCGTAGCCCAGCTTCATGGAGACGGTTACGAATGGTCCTCGCCGATACCCCAGGAGCAACAGTGTCCCTAATTTGCTGGGAAGTGGCGGTGCGGTCCCCTACGGCACTGCGTAGGATCCTACGGTCTTGGCGTGCATCCGTGCGTCGCTGCGGTCCGGTCCCAGGTCGACGGGCACGTGCACCTTCCGCCGACCACTGGCGACAACATCGATGTACTGTGGAGACCTCACGCCCCACGTGTTGAGCAATTCGGCGGTACGTCCACCCGGCCTCCCGCATGCCCACTATACGCCCTCGCTCAAAGTCCGTCAACTGCACATACGGTTCACGTCCACGCTGTCGCGGCATGCTACCAGTGTTAAAGACTGCGATGGAGCTCCGTATGCCACGGCAAACTGGCTGACACTGACGGCGGCGGTGGACAAATGCTGCGCAGCTAGCGCCATTCGACGGCCAACATCGCGGTTCCTGGTGCGTCCACTGTGCCGTGCGTGTGATCATTGCTTGTACAGCCCTCTCGCAGTGTCCGGAGCAAGTATGGTGGGTCTGACACACCGGTGTCAATGTGTTCTTTTTTCCATTTCCAGGAGTGTATTTTCTACAATCAGGGTGGAGTTCTATTTGCCAAAAACTCGCGCGCATATCAATCGTGGATAAAACTTTAATTCCATGGAAATGTTGAAGAAGTTCATCTAAATTTTGTGGACGGTCAGTTTCAGGAATGATGATGTTATTTATCTGTCTGGAATCCAGAACCAAACGAATTGACCCATCCTTTTTAAGAACAACGTGTAATGGGCTAGTATAAGGACTGACTGCAGGCTCAATAATGCCCTGATCTAACATGTACTGAAGTTCATTCTTAACCTTGTCTCTGTAAGCCAAAGGAATAGCGTACGTTTTCCCACGAAATGGTGTGTGTTCTTTTACTTTAAATAAATATTGTAAGCCTTGTATAGTTCCTGTGTGATGTTTAAATACTGTAGCATGTGAAGTCAAAATGTGGTGCAACTCTTCTCTTGCAACGTCATCTGGCACTTCAGCTTTCTTAACCTTTTCATTAATTAATTCTTCGCTATTAATTATATCATCCATCGCGTCTCTGTATCTATTGTCATTGTCATGAATAAACACATTGTCGTCATAATGCTCAACGAAAACATCAGAAGTAAGAAACCTTAAACATTTTGTATCTGACTCATATCTTGTTAAACACTCGAAAAATTTCAAACATTTCGGCATTCCGGCAACAGTCAAATTCACACTTCCTTCTTTAAAGTTCAAAATTGCCTTATGTGCGTTAAGAAACTCCATACCTAATATAATTTGTGTACTGAGTAATGGAACAATAATAAAATTAGCGGAAAATTCGTATCCTTGACTATTGAAATTTAGGTTGGTCTGTTGTTTAACTTCTACACCTTTTCCAGATATCGCTCCTCGAATTGTAGTTTTAGAAATAGGTAACACAGGACAGGCAATAGTACTTTCACATATACGAAAAACTGATTCACTAATGACATTCAATGGGCTCCCAGAATCTAAAACTGCAGTGAACTTATTCTTACCCACACATACTTCAATAACAGGATGTAAAAATGCGTCTACATTATTTTCCTTTTCGTCTAACAAAATGTCTCTCATGTCTTCCAGGCGTACGTAGTGTAAAGCCGTAGTGTCATTACTTTCTGAACCGTCTATATTGCTGCCAGAAGCCGAAGCTGCTAGTCATTGTCGATTGTTTGCGTCACGTCTTTGATTATTCGCGTCATTTCGCGGATCCATTTCTACGATTTGCACTTGTCTCTCTGAAGTTCTGTCACGTGGAGGATGCCAATTAGGTCCCTCCTGTCTGTTAGATACAAATTCTTGGTTGTGTCTGTTATTAAAATTTCTGTTTTCCTGTCTGTCTGCATAACTTCTTCTTGTGTAATTTCTACTGTCACTTCTGAAATTATTGTTGTATCTACTACCCTGATTATTTCTGTAGTAAGAATTTCTATTACTGTATGAATAATTTCTGTCCTGATGATACCGATTACTGTTTCCGTATGATTGATCATCCCGGTACGAATTACCGCTATTATAATTGTCTGTGTAATTTCTGTTAGAACGTCTGTTATTGTCATAAGGCTGGTATCTATTGTCCTGTCTGTTACGTCTGTCATTCTCAACATTACCCATATAACGCCCGTTCCGATCACTATCTCTTTTCTCTGAAAATCTATTGTAATTACTGTTACTGAAAAAATTACAGGAAGTCCCGTCGTCATTGTCATACTCGAGTTCTTGTAGCAAAGTCTTAAAAGTCTCGATGTCGTCTTTACATCTTCCAGCTAAAGCAATTTGTCTTATGGATTGTGGCAGCTTAGTTAAACAAATGCGAATTAATTCAGTCGGGCTATAAGGGTTGGAAAGGAACTGATTCTTTCGAATCATGTCTTCAAAATATTCTGCCGGCGTGCGGAACTCAGACTGTTTGAAATTACGCTGCATAATCAGACTATGTTTGACTCTATCTTGCGTGTTTTCGGACCAATATGCCGATAGAAATGCATGATAAAAATCATTCAGATTATTACAATCTCTAATGAGTGCGCGCATCCGCGTCGCCGGTTCGTTTTCTAAATATCCACACATAAATTCCAGTTTGTGACTTAGTGGCCAATTTGGTGGGAGTGCGTACATAAATTGATCTAACCATGGACATGGATGTATGTCATTCTTAGAATTGCGGAAGATCTTAAATTTCCGAACAGTCAAAAAGTGTTTATAGTCAAAGTTTTCGCCTCGTGGCGACAAAGACCTACCGCGTCTGTCCCAGTACGAATGTCGATTATTGTCAAGTTCGCGCGCCTGGCGTTCTCTTGTTGCATCTCGTAAATGAAATAAATTACTTTCTTCAAAACCCGCTGCTATCGGTGATTCCAAATTTCTTCTACCGTCCTTTCCTACGATTTTGCTTTCAATTTGTTTGACTTGCTTTTCTAATGCCTCCACTTCCCTTTTAACGCGTTCATTAAATTTTCCCTGATTTTCAACATGCTTATTTATGTTCTGGTACTCTTCGGTTTCTGCAAATGGCAATGGTGCTGTATCATCTGAATCTCTGTCCCCATTTAAACTAAGATTTGTCAATTTATCTGAAATCTCCTCAACTCTTTCCGATAAATCACCTATTTGTTCTTTCTGTTTATTTGCGTCTTCCGTAAGTGTCGCGACTGGGGTTTCAGTATTGACACATTTGGTAGTTAACTGTTCATATTGTTGTGTTAGATTATTTATTCTGTCATTTGGTACGGATTCCTCGATTCTCTCAAATATTTCCTCCTTATCTTTTGCACGTTGTAAATTTAACTCTGAAAATTTCTGTACTATCACGCGATCTCTTTCTTCCTGTTCTCTATCCTGTTCCCTTTGTCTAATCTCTACTGCAACTAATCTATTATTGTGAGCATTCAAAATCGGTTGTACTTCTTCTCTGATTTCTTTCTTTAATTCATCTTTCATATTTTTGAAACATGTCCCTATTCGTGAGTCTAACCGTGTTTCCAAAGTTCCCATCTCTGTTTTAATTGTTCCTATCTCTGTTTTTAATTCAGATCCTAACCGTGTTTCCATTGTTCCCATATCAGTTTTTAATTCAGATCGTAACTGTGATCCCACATTTAATATAGCACTCATCAACTGCTCCATAGTAACTGTTTCAAAATTCTTTTCACCCCTCACATTTCCCACAAAACCAGCTTCCTTCTGCATAGCCATATGGCCATCTGCGTTCGATACTATTCCAGAATCTTCTGTCGTTAATCTCAGATTCTGTGAATTTTCTGATTGAGAAAAATTTTTAAATGGTTCCGGACTATTTTCCCGACTTATTACATTGTTTTCCACTTCATTATCCATCACACTGTTCTCCTGTGTTGGCGAGTTCGCCATGTTAACAATTTCGTCCTTCTCACTATTCATCATTTTTGCCTTTTTCATTGATCGCGTAATCATTTAAAAAACATACAAAACTCGTCACTGTACGAAAATTACACACAATGCCTCCTTATGTCCAACAATACCATTCACTCGAAATGTTTCCCTCAATCACGATTGACGAACAATTGAAATAATTGCACTAAATCGTCAAACGCGTATACAAGACAACAAAACAAATTCTAAAAAAAGAAAATACCATTAGAAGAATGACAATTACCAAATCTACACATGCAAAATAGACTACAATTACTGAACTACAAATTACTACTACAATACTACTGTCTACTATTTTTACAATCAGAA
Organism: Schistocerca cancellata; assembly: GCF_023864275.1. Lineage (NCBI taxonomy): Eukaryota > Metazoa > Arthropoda > Insecta > Orthoptera > Acrididae > Schistocerca > Schistocerca cancellata. The sequence continues at coordinate 647,856,851 of NC_064629.1, read as the reverse complement.
GATTCCAAGGGACGATCCTGGCAGGGTCGCCACGTGCATGGGGGCTTAATTAAAATAAAGATATAAAAATGCAATGCAAATACTTTTTAATTTTCTGTCGCTGTATGTCCGATTATGCTGTTTCGTAAACGGCTGGCCCTGACTAGTTTTTGTACGCAATCTGACTGCATAGAACAACAACAAAGAATGAAATGAAAATTTTCGTTAACACAATTAATTAATTAAGTCCCCAGCAACTATAAAACCAACGAAACCAAAGCACAAGTATAACTGTTCTGTATGTGGAAGTGTGACTCAACGTACACATCTGGCACGGTTCTTCTCCAATAAGACAAGAAATTTCAAGTACCATTTATATTGAAGTAATTAAAAAAATTAGAAATACTATAATTGCGCAAGAAAATCAGAATTACACTCTAATACAAGAACACAAGCCAGATGCTTTGTTGACTGAGCCTGTAATGATGCATTATTTGAGACACACAAATAATAAAAGAACATAGTGGTTTTTACCTTCATATATATTGACGAAATGCACTCTGATCATTACAATGTCTCCATTAGAATAACATCTGCTATCTCTCCCATCAAATAGCTGCATAAAACATGGAACAACACTCTCCACTACCACATCTCACTCCGACTTCACGACATGCAGTGTCCACCACAATTTCTCCGCCAGAACTGCTTGCCGCTACGTCTCAATAATCACTGCCAGTGGAGGCGGCGGAACAATACTCTCTGGCGCGCTCTCTGGCGCTGTGGCTCAGTGTAGCCACCTTTCAACCCTTTCCAAATGCTCAGACCGTATCGTTCCTGCAACATGCGAGTTTTCATCAGCCCACATGACTGTTGTGTGAACTGAGAACACCTTCCCTCGTGAACGTGGCTTTGTCTCTAAAAAGAACCCCCATGGAAAGTCGTTCTCGTACATAGAACGCTCCAAGAACTGTCTGCAGAAGTGGGCTCGTGACGCAAAGTCCTGTGGTTGCACTGCCTGTGAGTTTTGGGGGCTGGTACGGGTGAAGTTGTTGCTCGTGCAGAACACGCCCGTTAGTTTCGTATTCTACATTCAGTCTACCTATTATGTTTCAGGTACTCGTCATCGCGTCCTCTTCCACTGCTGTGGAGCACCATAATCGGCTCTGCTAGTGGTATATGTACCCGTCTTCGAAGCCCGAAGAGGGAATGAGAAGCCGGCCGGTGTGGCCGAGCGGTTCTAGGCGCTTCAGTCTGGAACCGCGCTACCGCTACGGTCGCAGGTTCGAATCCTGCCTCGGGCATGGATGTGTGTGATGTCCTTAGGTTAGTTAGGTGTAACTAGTTCTAAGTTCTAGGGGACTGATGACCTCAGATGTTAAGTCCCATAGTGCTCAGAGCCATTTGAACCATTTGAGGGAATGAGAAGGTTTCTGGCGGTGTGGAAAACGCTCCGCATTCAACGCCTTGCAGTAATATCATATTGCCGTATTCCGAAAACGGGTAGTTCATCATGGTCAACAGTATCATACTAAAATGAAATGTACATATAGCTAGCAATCTGTACCATAGTGAGTGAGTATTAGTGTACTGTACAGTACGAACAAAGACCACAAGCACAACAGCAGGCACAAACCTCTCTGGGCACATCACAAACCAACTGAATGGCATGAAAACAAACCTACAGTGGGCATGGGACATCAGGTGGTTGGTGAATGACGTACATAATAACCTAGTCAGTGGCGCCGTTGCAAGAGATCTGAACGTGTATTGTGGCATATTGCGCGTAGTGGGAAAATGGTACGTTACCGGACATGAGTTCTTACGCCAAACTTAACCGTCTTTGTCCCCACTACAGGTCCTCAACGTCTGTAAAGGAATTTAGCTACACCGTGTGTTTTCCCCTACTAATTAGACTTCAACAATATGACCTCATCGAGAATCATTTAAATATGCGTTTGTGCCACACATATATCCGGAGAACTGAACAGGGGTATATATGGAGTGTTTGCAGAAAATCATTCAGTTTGAAAAGAATATATTTTCTACATGAATAAAGTTTAGCTTACACTCTGAAACTGAAAGTTTCCTTGGTGCCAGTTGTAAGTTGTCAGGTCATATGGTTGCCGTTAGGGCTCTCCATGAGTCAGCTAGCTCACTCGCTCACTCGTTCGCTCTTTCTTTCTCCAATGTGCGTTGAACTGAAATGGCGATAATACAGTAATAAAAGGTCTTTTGCGTTTTATATTTCGACAGGTGTGATTCACCGACTGTGTGGCGTGGAAATGTAAAAATACAGTATTAAACAGTCTAATTACAATGGACGGGGTTGTAAAACAGAGCTCGCCTAATCACAGACCGCGGGCGCATGCGGCCTGCGTGCATTTAACTTGCGGTCCGCTGCTGTTTTATATATGAAAGTCTTATCACTCGGAATTAATTTAAATCCGCGCCAAAACAGAAATCCAGGTGACAATGACAAATTAACAAAACGCCGGCCCTGACGACAACTGACGCCCGCGCGCCACCAGTGCCGTACAAATGTAAGAACTATTTCATTTCGAATTTCGGCAAGTGTGAGAATTTTTTGTTGAAATACTTTTCACAGAGCTATATAGTGCGTATGCAACACAATAATAGTTCTGTTGTCGCAGCGTTTATTCCGTTTTGTGGGCTTAACAACTTTCACTAATGGTCAAAAAAGAAAAAAAGTTACTGAAAGGAAATAGAGTTTTTAACGATGTATGGGCAGCATTATTTAAAGGAAAACACTTATGCTTAATATGTCAGAAAACCACTGCTGTTCAAAACGTCATTACTGTTTCGATTAGCCGGCCGCGGTGGCCGAGCGGTTCTAGGCGCTTCAGTCCGGAACCGTATGACTGCTACTGTCGCACGTTCGAAGCCTGCCTTGGGCATGGATGTGTGTGATGTCCTTAGGTTAGTTAGGTTTAAGTAGTTCTAAGTTCTAGGGGACTGATGACCTCAGATGTTAAGTCCCATAGTGCTCAGAGCCATTTAAACCATTTGTTTCGATTACAAAGCAAAGTCTGAATGTTCCGTGGTTGATGTACAGGGAACAAAATTAACGCACTCAGATCGTCAATAAGTTTTTAAGGTTCAAGTTCAAAGTAATGAGTCGGGTGTACGTGTGAGTTTAAGGGTAGCCGAAATACTTGCGAAGTCTGTCCCACCGTTTACTGACAGCAAACTAGTAAAACAATGTGCTTTAGTTACGGGTGAGGAGGTATGTCCACCAGATGACAAAAAGAAGATATTTTTCTGTATGCCAGAAGGTGCTTCCGGCGTACTAAAAATTTTGGCAATAATTTTTGCGAGCAACTGCAGGAAAAGGTACGATGGTTTGAATCGTTCTCTTTAGCTATCGATTAAAAGTGATTACGTTTCAGATGTTGTGCAACGACTACTATTTGTTCGCGGAACTGAACGGAACTACACTCCTGGAAATGGAAAAAAGAACACATTGACACCGGTGTGTCAGACCCACCATACTTGCTCCGGACACTGCGAGAGGGCTGTACAAGCAATGATCACACGCACGGCACAGCGGACACACCAGGAACCGCGGTGTTGGCCGTCGAATGGCGCTAGCTGCGCAGCATTTGTGCACCGCCGCCGTCAGTGTCAGCCAGTTTGCCGTGGCATACGGAGCTCCATCGCAGTCTTTAACACTGGTAGCATGCCGCGACAGCGTGGACGTGAACCGTATGTGCAGTTGACGGACTTTGAGCGAGGGCGTATAGTGGGCATGCGGGAGGCCGGGTGGACGTACCGCCGAATTGCTCAACACGTGGGGCGTGAGGTCTCCACAGTACATCGATGTTGTCGCCAGTGGTCGGCGGAAGGTGCACGTGCCCGTCGACCTGGGACCGGACCGCAGCGACGCACGGATGCACGCCAAGACCGTAGGATCCTACGCAGTGCCGTAGGGGACCGCACCGCCACTTCCCAGCAAATTAGGGACACTGTTGCTCCTGGGGTATCGGCGAGGACCATTCGCAACCGTCTCCATGAAGCTGGGCTACGGTCCCGCACACCGTTAGGCCGTCTTCCGCTCACGCCCCAACATCGTGCAGCCCGCCCACAGTGGTGTCGCGACAGGCGTGAATGGAGGGACGAATGGAGACGTGTCGTCTTCAGCGATGAGAGTCGCTTCTGCCTTGGTGCCAATTATGGTCGTATGCGTGTTTGGCGCCGTGCATGTGAGCGCCACAGTCAGGACTGCATACGACCGAGGCACACAGGGCCAACACCCGGCATCATGGTGTGGGGAGCGATCTCCTACACTGGCCGTACACCACTGGTGATCGTCGAGGGGATACTGAATAGTGCACGGTACATCCAAACCGTCATCGAACCCATCGTTCTACCATTCCTAGACCGGCAGGGGAACTTGCTGTTCCAACAGGACAATGCACGTCCGCATGTATCCCGTGCCACCCAACGTGCTCTAGGAGGTGTAAGTCAACTACCCTGGCCAGCAAGATCTCCGGATCTGTCCCCCATTGAGCATGTTTGGGACTGGATGAAGCGTCGTCTCACGCGGTCTGCACGTCCAGCACGAACGCTGGTCCAACTGAGGCGCCAGGTGGAAATGGCATGGCAAGCCGTTCCACAGGACTACATCCAGCATCTCTACGATCGTCTCCATGGGAGAATAGCAGCCTGCATTGCTGCGAAAGGTGGATATACACTGTACTAGTGCCGACATTGTGCATGCTCTGTTGCCTGTGTCTATGTGCCTGTGGTTCTGTCAGTGTGATCATGTGATGTATCTGACCCCAGGAATGTGTCAATAAAGTTTCCCCTTCCTGGGACAATGAATTCACGGTGTTCTTATTTCAGTTTCCAGGAGTGTATAAAGCTTTTGAGGAGCATTTTCATCTATGCAGTATGAAAGGTATGATTACAGGGGAAGATTCATTTCGCTACTGGTAAGCGTTACAGCTGATGAAGGCAGAAACATGAGTGGAGAAAACAAGGGTCTGGGATATAACTGAAACGAAACATCCCATTATTTTCCCATTGTACTGCCCACGAAGAAGCGTTATGCTACAGAGCTCTTGCATGGGAAGCCGGCAACATTAGGAATTGTAAACATCGGCAAAAATGGATCTATACATCGCTAATTTCAACAGTTTCTGTCACATATGGAAGAAGACCCCAGGGATGTCCTGTGAGATGGTTAAGTACCGGTGCAGTACTGAAAAGACTTCTTAACCTCAGAAAAGAAATCAACACATTAATGATAGTAAAAGGTAAATATGTTCCAGAACCAACAGATCATAAATAGCTAATAAAAATTGGATTTTAACTATTGAGTTAAATATGCTGAATATGGGGCTTCAAGGAAAAAACAAATTTATATCTGATTTGCACACATTGCAAATGAAAAACTTCTTCATAAATGATACTGACAAGGAAAAGCTGAACCATTTCCCAATCTGGTAAGAAACTGTCAAGGAAGTCTGAACAAATTTTCATTGGAAAAATGATAAAATGAAATTCATTTTAATGCTGTTACTAAATTAGTTCAAAGAGAGATTTTGTGACTTCGAGAAGGTTTCTGGTAAACTGAAGATTTCTCCAAAACATTTTTCATTTACTATTGAGGATGTACCGAGTAATTTAGAAATGACTGACTAATCTACAGTTTAATGAGACCCTAAAAACTCTCTTTATGAAATCAATGATCTTGTTAAATTTTATGGCAGTTTGACCTCTAATTTTGAAGAACTGAAAAGGTTTGCTCAGCAGTTAATTACAATTTTTGGCAGCACTCACTTACGTGAACAAACTTTTTCAGTTCTCAATTACAGAAAGAATTAATATTGTTCTCGTTACACAGTTGAGCATTTGTGCGCCATTCTGCTAATTTCTACGACAAAAATGAAAGCAAACGTTCCACAAATAGAGAGTCGAATACAGCCTCAAAAAGCACATTAAATTCAGATACGACTCTTATGTGTAATTATTATGAAGTTCTCATTTAATTTGTTTTTTTTTATCATTTTCTTGTGTCATTACGGACACTTATTAAGAAAGTGACGATGAATATTTGTGTTTTTGTATGTTTAATATCGTCGACTGTGTTACATGTACACAAAACTATTAAAAAGTGCGCCCGCCTTTATTTCATGTTGACATTATAAGTCCTTGTCTGCTAAAATGTCGACTGCTGTCTTAAACTGTCTTATTTCAGGTTCAAATGCTTCAAATGGCTCTGAGCACTATGGGACTTAACATCTGAGGTCATCTGTCCCCTAGAACTAAGAACTACTTAAGCCTAACTAACCTAAGGACATCACACACATCCATGCCCGAGGCAAGATTCGAACCTACGACCGTAGCGGTCGCACGGTTCCAGACTGAAGGGCCTAGAACTGCTCGGCCACTCTGGCCGGCCATAACAGGTTCATTTGTTTGCTTAAATTGCTGAAACCTGCAAGATCGATGTGTCTTGGGGGTAGCAACGCAACCCTAACGGGCTGAAAGAGCCTGAAGGCGCTGTAGAACATTCGATCCAATGATTCGCTTGTTTACTTGTTGTGCAGGTATACAATTCCGCGGCCATAGTACGAGGGCTTTTCATTAAAGAATGATCATAATTTTTTATGGTCATAATTTCTCTCTCTAAAATTTAATCTTATGATGTTCTGTTAGCGTAATGTCCAGCAAACACGCCGTAGTAGTTTCATTGTTGGGATACCTGGTTCCCGCCTGTGAGAGGCAGGCAAGCTCAGACATGTTCAGTATCGCCCACCGCTGCAATGGAGGTGACACGCAAGGAACAAAATGCGGCTTTGAAATTCTGCTTTAGTCTCAACAAACATTAATCTGAGGCCTATATAATGTTACAGGAGGCCTATGGAGAATCTGTTCTTCCCTACAGCGCAGCTCGAAAGTGGTTTAAAATGTTTAAAGAGCGTAGACAATCAATTTCAAAGGAAGGTGGACTCGGTGCTCCAGTTACTGCTCTCACCGAAGAAAACCAACACTGCTGCTGTCGTTGTGAGAGAGGATCGACGAATTACCTTAAGATCACTTTCTGAAATACTGAACATTTCATTGGGTGCCACCCACACGTTGGTGACAAAAAAATTACACATGACACGTGTTTTGTGGGCGATGGTTTCCAAGACTGTTGATTCCCGAACAAAAGTACAAACATTCCAATGTGTGTGAATTCCTATTGGGCCAAACTACTGATGACATCGGTCCCTAGACTTACACACTACTTAAACTAATTTATGCTAAGAACAACACACACACCCATGCCTGAGGGAGGATTCAAACCTCCGGAGGGAGGAGCCGAGCAAACAGTGCGTGGCACTTCTAACCGCGCGGTCACTCCGCGCGGCAACAGGACATTCGCGTCCAGGTCTAACAAGTTGATGTTAGAGGTTGATCCGGAGTTTCTTTGAAATATAATCACTGCTGATGAAACTTGGCTACATCATTTTGATCCTGAGAGCAAACAGCAAAGTTCAGTGCGGAAATCTCATCGCCAAAAAAGCAAAAGTGGTTCCTTCTGCTGGTAAAGCTATGGTCATCTGATTCTTTGATTTCATGGAATGGTTTATCAGAATGTTGTACCTGCACGTGATGAGTCAGTGAATCAGTGAACTCCCTTAGAGTTGAATATCCAAAAATAGTGAAACACGTATTTTTTCATTTCTAACGGAGATGCCAAGCACTAATTTTCAAAGATTTAGCTTTTAAAATGCTTTCACAATGAAATATTTTTATAAAACGTTTTATCCCATATTTCACGCCCTTAAGGGTTGAATTTCCAAAAGCAGTGAAACACGTATTTTTTTCTAGCAAATTCATTCAAATACTAAGTTTAATAGATTTAGCTTAAAAATGATTACATGATGGAGTATTTCTATGAAAACTTATGAGCTGAATTACCAAAAACAGTAGAACGCTTTTATTTATTTCTAACTAAGTAGCCAAATTTAAAATTTTCATAGATTTAGCTTTTCAAACGCTATGATAATGAACTATTTTCCTAAAGCATTTTATTCCTTATTCCACACCGTTAGGGGTCGAATTTCGAGAAACAATGAAACAAGATTTTTTTATTTGTAACTGAGAAGTCAAATGCCAATTTTAGTAGATGTAGCTGTAAAAATACTTTACTAGTTCTTTAGTAATGTTTTCTTCTGAAAAAATCTTCCTCCCACTATTTCACCCCATAGGGGCTAAATTCTCAAAAAATGCTGAAACATGTATTTCTTTATTTCTGAACGAGAAAGCAAATAACGATTTTCGTAAGTCTAGCTTGAAAATTGTCTTAATAGGACATATTTTCGAAAAAAGTTTCATCCCCTATTTAACCCTTTTTGGGGTAGAATTTCGAAAATACCTTCCTGAACGATGCTATCAGTATAAGATCAACATCCTCTCCTAATTTCAAGTTTCTGTCCTTAGCGGTTTGGGCTAGGCGATGAAGAGTCAAAGAGAGACTCAGCCAATCGGGACATTGCCTTTTATATATAGAGATAATTCTCAAAATATGCTGGCTGCAAGCAACATTTTACACCAGCTATATCCGCTTATTGCAGTATAGGCTACGCAGAGCACAGCATTCACCTACTGGTAAAAGTCGTTGCAGCTCTAGAACTTGTTCATTAACGTAAACGTGAAGCCAAAAAGATAATTAAATATTTGAAATGTAGCCTGTTCCCAACGCAATACTGGAGGCTAAGAGGAAAGAGAACTACGGTACATCATCTGTCACACTTCAACCTCCAACTGAAACGCAATGGTCGGCCTTAGCAGTAAGTTCTGATAGGTTGTTAAAGAACGGAGAAGGTATATTGGAAACAATTATTTGTCCCAATGTGGGGTTTGACTAGGCTGTGAAGACCACCGTGCAGAAAACGACACATGACAGACACTGGAAGAGGCTTTGCTGTCACTGGAACCTATTCATGGTGCTATATCACGACCGGAAGCAGATAATACTCTTTTATCGGAAGTACATGAGGCTTTTTCTGTGATTCACTTAATGGAAAGGCAGTGCTGCGAGAGAGTAAAAAAATTTCTGAAAAAGACCTGTCAGTTACAGAAACTGCTGTGAAACATAGGAGAGAGTTTACGTGTAAAACGATCCAAGCAGTAGCAAATCTTGTGGACCCATTGTATGTGGCTCATAGCAAGCACATGCTATAGTCGAATACAAGAGAGACTTTCAGAAGCGCCATGTGTTTCACACCTTTTCGCGAGAAAAGATTTAAAGTCTGTTTTTAATGGAGAAGACGAGTAAAAGAGTAACATACCTGTATATGCTGGAGATTTGGCTTTCCCCAAAATTGCGAGAACGTGCCGAAAATGTTATTTTTCACCAGGATGCAGTACCATCGCACTGTCATCTCCGTGTAAAAATATTTCTTGACAGTGTGTTGCTTCAACCAGGAATCGGCCGTAAGGGATCTAAGGGGCTCTCATTTCCATCACTGGCCACGAAGGTAAACTGATCTCACAATATGTGATTTTTATGCATTCCGTGTATGATCCTCCCATTCCAAAAGCTTTGGGCCAGCTGCGTCGCCATATAGCAAAATCAGTGATTTCACCAACTCTATACGTGCTTACAAAATTATGGGATGAGTTTGAATTCGTCTCGATATTTGTCATGCGTCTGGCGGAGGGCACATCGAGCATTTTTGAAAATCAGATTAAAACTTCAGTCATAAACGCAGTTGTAAAAGCTACCACAACGTTGTATATACACGCATGGAAAGATAAACCCTCGTAAAATTGAATGATTCTTTTTTAAATAATTTTGTAGTTCTACAGGGCTATTACAAATTATTGAAGCGATTTCATAAATTCACTGTAGCTCCATTCATTGACATATGGTCACGACACACTACAGATACGTAGAAAAACTCATGAAGTTTTGTTCGGCTGAAGCCGCACTTCAGGTTTCTGCCGTCAGAGCGCTCGAGAGCGCAGTCAGACAAAATGGCGACAGGAGCAGAGAAAGCGTATGGCGTGCTTGAAATGCACTCACATCAGTCATTCATACAAGTGCAACGACACTTCAGGACGAAGTTCAACAAAGATCCACCAACTGCTAACTCCATTCGGCGATGGTATGCGCAGTTTAAAGCTTCTGGATGCCTCTGTAAGGGGAAATCAACGGGTCGGCCTGCAGTGAGCGAAGAAACGGTTGAACGCGTGCGGGCAAGTTTCACGCGTAGCCCTCGAAAGTCGACGAATAAAGCAAGCAGGGAGCTAAACGTACCACAGCCGACGGTTTGGAAAATCTTACGGAAAAGGCTAAAGCAGAAGCCTTACCGTTTCGAACTCATTGATGGGGACATGCTGCGCCGAATGTGGGAGGAACTTGATTATCGGCTTGATGTCTGCCGAATCACTAAAGGGGCACATATCGAACATTTGTGAATGCCTAAAAAAACATTTTGAGTTTTTGTATGTGTGTGCAAAGCATTGTGAAAATATCTTAAATAATAACGTTATTGTAGAGCTGTGAAATCGCTTCAATCATTTGTAATAACCCTGTATGTAGAAGTTAAAATCCACTACAAATTTCTATCTTTATTTATGTGAAAGACACAGAGTTATAAAATCGTATGAATCTTTTGGAAACACCCTCTATGATAGAGCTAATCTTGCAACGCAGACAATTTTCCCTACCAACAATAAGAAAAAAGGGTCGTCTAGAAGGGTCGTCTGTTGTTCATACATACTATGAAATACAATAAGCTAGTTTCTTTATAGGTCGACTTCATCATGTCTTCCGCCTATCTGGCAGTACTCCCTCATCAACAAACGGATTGTAAGTCTGCCATGAAGCTTCTCGTCGTGCAGCCTGCTAGCATCAATACTTGTATACTGATCTTCATCTATCTTGCAGCTGCTACTCGAAACTAGAACAACCGTGCTGCGACTTTTAACTCACTTCATCGTGCCTGCCATAACTATCTTCATTTTCTTGGTATTCTATTTTAGCTTCCACCTATCAATTTACCTATGTTTATCCTAATTATTTATTAAGTGCCTACTGGCTTCAAATTTCTCGTTGTTACGCCATACATTGTCCTACGCCATACATTGTCCTACATCACACAAAACCTGCTTTCACCGATTCACCCAAAGCTGTGGTTCGCTTTCTTGATTAATTTCTAGTTAACGCCTACGTTGCTCTTCACCTTTATAATCTGAATGATATATTGCTGTTTATTCCGAAAATATGTTTATTAGTTTCGTATGATAAGTTTTAGAGTAGGATTGATCAGTGTGATTATTGTGCTACGTTCAAAAGGAGATATTTTTCTGTTGTATTGATAAGTTTCTCCAGGTGCAGTAAAAAATTTGCTATGTGGATGACAGCTGCTATATGTGTTATTGTAATGAGACAGAAGCTGTTTGTCGTCAAACAGACAGTTCTATTCCTGTGGTCTAATGGCGCTGCGGACTGTACGTCATTGGCCACTTAGCACGAGCTGTACTTGTTTTCAAGTAGTACGTAAATGCAAGAACTCTTTCCTGGAAGGTGACATCACGCGAACACTGCGTTGGCGAAGCTTCTATACACTTCATGCACGGCCTAAGAAAAATAACTAAGGTAACTTACCTCAATATTGACAACAGAAATTTCACTTTGTCGTATTTTTCTAATTACTTGTATATTTATCACAATAGCCTGCACATTTAGAAAATCCATAAATATTTAGTTAATGCATCGAGGGGTTGAAACCGAACGCAAGTACTATTTGGCCAAGATGTGACTTTTTTTTACTATGTGAGAACACTTATGATTGTTTTATTTTACAAGATTCTACTGCAGATAGCAATATCGTAATTGTTTTATTTACGAAAATACTGTATTATCACTCGATAGCTCTGGGAATCAAGGGTGCAGAGGCGTAGTTCTAGTCACCATCTTCTGTGAAACATTTTCTAAAACAGCCGAAAAATGTGAGAACGACGTTTCTATTCCAAGCACTGTAATGCAAAGCTTACATGGTAGCTAAGATAATAGAAGGCTTTTACCACTGAACAAATCGTTCGATACCAGTCAAGCAAAGTGAATTTCTTGTTTTAGCCATTACTATTGTTATTATTATTGTTATTTTAAAGTCTGCTTCCAGACACATGGAAATTAGACCAGCTACAAATATTCATGTGTGTGTTTCAGACAGATTTCATATTAACAGCAGGGTATTGGCGCACAGGTGAGGGTGTAAAGTTTCAACGACGTTTCCATTTCCCACAAGATTACAGAAATGAAGCCCCTTTCAATCATAGAAATTAAAACGCTCTCTACAAACCGTGTTTCACTTTATAAAGTGCCATGTAATTGCTACAGATTTATCTATATACAGCAGATTGACACTGGGGAAGCTATGAGTAACGTCTAAAACATTTATGAGGATTGATACAACTGAATACAGCGATATAATTTTCGGAAAAAGGATACTGTTTTGAAGGAAGACAATTTGATTTTGTCACTCCTGCTTATATTCCGGTCAATGGGTTCATTACTTTTGCCAAGTATGTTGCTTGGCAATACATACACTTTTCGGACTACGGTATTTATATTTCTAAGATTATTAACATATTTTATACCTTAATATCAAATACTGATGGTCGTGTAGGTATCTTTCATCGGCAATACAGCTGTAATTTTGCTATAGTTTGTCATCTGCAAATAATCAGGGTTTCACAATGCTATTTTGTACTATTTAGAGAGAAGGAAATTTGTTTGGAATAGACAGACAGTTTCTAAGATAAAATCCTTTATTTAACTAGCAACAATGATACACATTGCAATTCATGTCAGTTTATGTAGTTGTAGCAGCTGGTAATTATTGCTATGGGATTTATTTTTTGTGAGTTCGGCATTAGTGATGCCAAACGTGACGCAAGTGGTCAGACTGACTCGCAGAACTATGGCCCTTACGAAAAAAGTGAGAAAGCTGCAGATACCACATCACAGTTTCATTCTACAATATTGGTCAAGAACAGTATTACTAAAAGTCATAAAAGTAATATAGTGGTATTGAGAAAGGGAGCTCTTTCTGGGTTAGTGAATTCATTTTCCACAAGCGGCCAAGTGATGAGTACAGTTGCAATAGTGAGACTCTTTATTCGTCCACACTCAGTGAATACCAGTAGAGTATTATTTATTGCGTGAAAGTTTCTTCTGATGTTAAGATGTGCAAAGAGTGCAAAGAACTTATTACTGCACCCTATATGTGCCTAGATGATCACACATACTGCAAAGTAGCTGTGGTAAATCGAGCTTACTTTGCAACCAGGACTGACAAAAGTGGTTTGGTGCGCTCATCTGAAGCTGGGTTTAAAATTATGCATTACCAAATTAAAATAATGCATTTGTTCTGCTGTGGTAAAATTTACCTTGAACTGAAAGCATTTTTGTGACAGACTTATTACTTCTGCGTGTTGTTTCTTCGGTGAATATACCAATGTATTTCGTAAAGCATATATGCTAGTCTCTACAGCATGAATCACAATTAATACGACGTATTGCTATTGTTTGTCTTCACAGTAGATTAAAAGCACACTTAAAGAAAACAAGAGCTGCTGCGCAGCTCAACTATCCCGTGAAGAGGCAAAGCTTGGGGATACCAATTACGTTTGCAATGTGTGACATGTAAATACATATTGAACGAAACAAAACAATAAATGAAAAATAGAATGTCTAAGGCGCTACAGTCGTGGACTGTGCAGCTGGTCCCGCCGGAGGTTCGAGTCTTCTCTCGGGCATGGGTGTGAGTGTGTGTGTGTGTGTGTTTGTCCTTAGGATAATTTAGGTTAAGTAGTGTGTAAGCTTAGGGACTGATGACCTTAGCAGTTAAGTCCCATAAGATTTCACACACATTTGAACATTTTGAAAAAATAGAATGTAACCTTTACATGTCACCAATTCGACAAAGTCCTTCCTTTCCAAAAATTCTCGTCTGCAAATTGTTAACATGACTTAAGCCTTTGGGTAGTTCATAGAAATATTAAAGCTTTCGTCCTAAGTTTGTAGTTACTTTAAGACCCGAAATGAGGAACAGAGCAACGCTTTAACAGGTTTATTGTGTAATGAAGTGTAGAGCACTTCGTTTTTCGTTAGATATGTAGAGAAGTATTTTCCATCAGATGAGTTATTGTCTCAAAAATCATTACCCATCAGGCCAAATTACAGTATCAATAAAATTCCCATGACCAAGTTTTTCTCTTTTTCTGTCGCCACATACTCTCATCATTCAGAAAAAAAATGGAAGGAAAAAATCTCTTGTACAGAGGTAAGAATCTTGATAAGTATAACTTGTGAGCATATTCAGCGGCGACACGAAAATTACAAATGTTAACAGAGCACAATTATAGCGAAGCTGATCTTGCAGAGAAAAATTAGTAGGTACAAAGCTATTGTATATTCACAGTGAACTAGGAGCTAACTGAGACAGCGTCTCATGGTATCCTTCTGTATAGCCGAAGAGTTTCATAGCTTGTCTCACCTTAACACGTTAGCTGTGACGTCACGCGTCACAGGTTTGTTTCGTGCAGTAGTCTCTCCAGTGTGCTAGTTTCGTACTGAATAACACAGGCAGCGGAGAGAGGCGCGCGAAAGGTGATGCGCCAAGTGGCAACACTGGACACAAGGTGGAACCAAATCATCTTTTCCTACGGGTCCTGGTTCTGCATGCAGCATTACGATGGATATAGCCGTGTGTGGACACTTGCTCAACACTCGTCGTGTTGGTATTGAGTGCGATTGCGTTCAAACATGACCACCCTTTATTAGCATAGCTGGCAATTTGGACCACAGGTTGGTTGGTTGGTTGGTTTAAAAGAGGGGGTAAGAGAGCAAAATACGAAGTCATCGGTCCCTGGACCACAAGTGTCACATTTCTGAAGTGTCGAAGCCAACGGCTGCTCCCTATTTTAGGGGTCTCCGTGACGTTATCTTTCTACAAGATAACGCAAGACCGCAGGTTGACCCACGTATCTACATAAAAAGGGTGTTCGACTACAGCTCTAGCCAACATGTACTCCAGAGCTTTAACTTAATTGAAAACCTCTTGTCATGGGTTACCGACAGACTTCGGCATAGAATCTAATGATGCTGGGTATCTGTCATCAAAGCTCAATTTTGCTCGACGCCGAGTCAGGTTAAATCCGTTGTTGCTACCAGAGGTGGCAGCTCTTTGTACTGAACTTCGCACACTATATACATCCAAAAATTTAAGCATGTATTCTTCCTACTATCGTGTATACGCAAAATACGTAAATGTTCGTAGTTTACTACCTCCATGATACTCCTACTATAACGGCAACAGTGCAGAATCACTCGTATATTAAATGACTTTTCTCCTGCGTTCGCCACCACGTACGAGTGGCGTTCAAGAAGTAGTGTAACACTTTCTTTTCCTCGGTCGATTTCGATTGGCAAAATGCCGAATTTATTGTGGGACATCACGGAATATTCTCGCTTCAGCCCCTATGGCTTTATGAAGTTCCGATAGGTGGTGGCGCTATACGCAGCCTTGAAAACTGTGTCTTAGGAGGTGCATTCCAAGCAGAGAGCTGTCACTGAGTTTCTTCAGCCGGCCGCAGTGGCCGAGCGGTTCTAGGCACTTCAGTCCAGAACCGCGCTGCTGCTACGGTCGCAGGTTCGAATCCTGCCTCGTGCATGGATGTGTATGATGTCCTTAGGTTAGTTAGGTTTAAGTAGTTCTAAGTCTAGGGGACTCATGACCTCAGATGTTACGTCCCATAATGCTTAGAGCAATTTTAACCATTTTTTGAGTTTCTTCTGGCGGAAAGCCTGAGCATCGTAGATTTATATAGGTTCTTGGAGAATGTCTACAGAGACCTGGCAGTGAACAAAAGCTCGGCGAGTCGTTGGACGAGGTATCTGTCATCATTCAACAACGACGTGCAAACCTATCAGATCTCCCGCGTGTCGGCCGGCTCACACAGCTGTAACTCCTGAAATCTTGGAAGGAGCCGACACTCTCATTCGAGGTGATCGAAGGATCACAATCAAACACCTGGCAGCACAGCTCGCAGCTGGACGTCTTTGTTAGGTAGTGTTGACACACTCATCCACCAGTTGGGGTACTCAAAGGTGTGTGTACGCTTCGTTCCTCGCCGTCTGATAGAAGATCATAAAGAGCAACGAAGGACTTTCTCTGCTAAGTAACTTGTGCATTACGAAGCTGACCGTGACAATTTTTTTTAGATCATCATCACAGGCGTTAAAATATTGGTTCATCACTTTGAACCATAAACAAAACATCTGTTCATGGAGTGGTGCCACACCGCCTCTCCTCTGAAGAAAAACTTCAAAGCTGTACCCACAGCCGGCAAAGTCATAGCAACGATCTTCTGGGACTCTGAAGGGGCTATTCTGTTTTATATTCTCCTTCGTGCTGCAACGATCAACTCTGAAGTGTATTGTGCTACCCTCACGAATTTGGACAAAGACTTCAGCATGTTCGTCGTCATAAATATGCAAACGAACTTCTCCTAATCCATGTCAACACAAGACCTCACACAAGTCTACTCACCAGAGAGCAGCTCATAAACCTTCACTTCACTGTTTTTCCTCATCCACTGTACAGCTCGGATCTCGCCCTTTCCGGCTTCCATCTGTTTGGCCCAATGAAGGAAGCACTCCGCAGCGAGCATTACGCGAATGATCGGGAGGTTACTGATGCAGCAAGACGTTGGCTTCCACGTCCACTAGTAGAGTGGTAACATGCGGGCGTACAGGCCCTACCAGTAAGGTGGCGTAAGGCTGTCGCACTGAAAGAAGATTATGTTGAAGAATAAGGTTTTTAGTCAGAAGAATGGGAAATAATATGGAGTATAGGAATCCTGAATTAAAACCAACCTGCTTTAATAAAAGTGTTGCATTACTTACTGAACGCCCCTCCTTTATACTAAACTAAAACTAAACTCCTTCTGCACAGGCGATGAAAGCCCAAAGGTACCGACTGGCCGCCGTGTCATCCTCAGCCCGGAGGCGTCACTGGATGCGGATATGGAGGGTCATGTGGTCAGCACACCGCTCTCCCGGCCGTATGTCGGTTTCCGGGACCGGAGCCGCTACTTCTCAATCAAGTAGCTCCTCAGTTTGCCTCACAAGGGCTGAGTGCACCCCGCTTGCCAACAGCGCTCGACAGACCGGATGGTCACCCATCCAAGTGCTAGCCCAGCCCGACAGCGCTTAACCTCGGTGATCTGACGAGAACCGGTGTTACCACTGCGGCAAGGCTGTTGGCCCCCTCTCATATACAGGGTGGTTATAATTAAACGTTAGCTGCTTCAGAGGGTCCCCTTGAAAAAACGAGTAGGACAATGAAACATTGTGAAAATATTTGTCGGGACATGTGAGAAAGAAAGAACGAATAAACCATTGAAACAAACACATTTTAATTTCAACGTGGGAGGGAAACTTTAGTTAACTGCATTTTGTGTTTACGTTCCAGGTTAGCTGTCTTGACACAGCTTGTGTTCTGCTTCAAGGTCGCATATTGTGTCCATCATTCTCCGCCACCGAACGTGACAACTGTAACTTCTTCGACAATTTGTGGCGCAATTGGGCGTCGGACACTCTCAGGAGTAATTCCCAAATCGCCAGTTAACTCGAACTTCTGAATCATGTTCTTCCGAGAAATAATGAACCTCTGTGGACATGTGACTCTTTATGAGAGAGGTAATTTTTAGCAACCGCTTCCTTCAGCTAGAACTGTTACTCGACAACGGCTACACGGAAACACTATTTTTGGTGCCGAGGAGAAGGCAGTGCATTACCCAGCTGAGATTATGTTTTGAAATTTGCGTGCTGCTCTTCAATAGACACCCTGTGACTGTGCGTTGCGAGCATGTACAGAAATTCTGGCTGAAACTTGGGTGAGACATATCGTTTTATTCTAAATATGCATTGGATGAGATGCAATACTTCTGAGGTTTTCATGCCATACTGGTGATACACGTATACTCGTATATTCATGACTGATACTCCCGAATCCCGAACGATTCCAGGTTTCCGATACAGTTAGTTTAGTAGCATGACAGAATATGCCTTTGCTGCCATGTTCATGTATTTCGTACGGACTAAACCATTCCTTCACAGGAAATTTTATGTTGATTTTTATTCAAAAAAATGGCTCTGAGCACTATGGGACTCAACATCTTAGGTCATAAGTCCCCTAGAACTTAGAACTGGCTCTGAGCACTATGGGACTCAACTGCTGAGGTCATTAGTCCCCTAGAACTTAGAACTAGTTAAACCTAACTAACCTAAGGACATCACACACATCCATTCCCGAGGCAGGATTCGAACCTGCGACCGTAGCGGTCTCGCGGTTCCAGACTGCAACGCCAGAACCGCGCGGCCACTTCGGCCGGCCAGAACTTAGAACTACTTAAACCTAACTAACCTAAGGACATCACACACACCCATGCCCGAGGCAGGATTCGAACCTGCGACCGTAGCAGTCCCGCGGTTCCGGACTGCAGCGCCAGAACCGCACGCCCACCGCGGCCGGCTGATTTTTATTGCTTATAATCGTTGATAAAATGTTACATATTCGGTTTCCATCGATTGCTGGGTGGTGCCGTATGCGTCCCATCCTTCCACCATCCTGACGGTCATTGCTGTAGCCCTGCCATACAAATCCTGGCAGATATCAATAAGGACCATCCCTCTGATTGCTTCACTGCCATCTCTTCTATCATCAGTGCTGATGTCACGGCGACGCTAGAATTCCAATCTGATCCGCAATCACAACAATGTACTTATTTCAAGGAATTATTATCCTTTGCAAATGATACTTTTGTTAGTAAAAAATCTTCCACATCCCATCCAAACAAGGAAGATTTATTTGAATCAACTGTGCATGTCATTCCTGTAATACAGTAATAGGAAAACGAATTTGACATATCCAGTGTAAACCATATAAATGTGTACACGTCCGCCTGCTTAGCTGAATGGTAAAGCCGGCACGGTAGCTCAGTGTGTTCGGTCAGAGAGCTGATTGGCCTCTGTAATAAATAACTGAGTGGAAGAATCAACAAACGAACTTAAACGGATGTCATGAGACGTCCGCAACCATCAAACACAACGATCAACAACGAACCAAATAAGACTCGCACTCGCCGGCTGAACTTCCCCAGATGGGGGCTTCCGACGAGCAGTGCCATACGACCATTTCATTTCAAATGTGTACACGAACTGAACTTTAACTAAATTACAGTCAATCAACATGTATTTTGTGTAATATATTCAAAGCATAAGATATTCTGAAAATTTTAACGTAATAATCTAATTAACCTAACATGGTGTAACGCAAGCTTATAAGCTTATTTCGGGATTTTCCCTTGGTTTCCATCGAGATTTGCTCGAACAGGGAAATATCAGCTAATGTCATCCAAGGCTGCAATATTTTACAAGGTGTGAAAATAAGCACTAGGTACAAGAGTAATTCAATCTTGTGAGAGTAGACGTAGTAAAATATCGTAAACTGCACATCAAAGCATGTGTCATACTAAGCGGCTGTAATATTTCATCTTGATCGCAGCAATGATTAACAATATATACTGTAATGTAATAATTACATCAAGCGAAAACTTTCTTAATCAGATGTGTATTCTGGAATATTAACCCATCACATAACTGAATTATTGACATATCTAACAAACTTGCAAAACTACGTGTGTTGTGAAAAAAGTAAAGTGACTGAAAAGTATGAATCTTATCCTATCCTTGAAGCGAAACTTAACTCATACTGTTAAATATCGCATGAACAGAGAATACTTTTCAATGTTCAAGGAAAAGTAATTGGTCCTTAGCGTAAACGTTGTAGGCGCAGAATAATAGTAGATATATCAAGTCGTTTAAGAATCCTGCTCCTATTGGTGACTCAGTAATGGCTCATGATAGTATTTTATGTGTGTGGTGTTGGTCAAAGTAACTTTTTATTAGCGGAAGAAGTTTAGAGCGCATTATGCGCATTGTTATCTCTGAGTCTACTACCAGTGTTTTGTTCTGCAACTTTTGTACCCCGAAACAAGGCTATTTAATTTCAACACACTTATCAGGTAGCCTTTAACTTTAAGAGACTCATTCTTATGTTACGGCATTGGACTTTTTGGACGAAGCAATTCTATTGTAACTATACGAACTGTGTCGTATTGTACAATTGATTTGTCTAGAGATTTGAAATTAAATCTGTAACGACGAGACGTGCAGAATCAAATAAAAAATCGAATCAAAACTTAACATTGGATGCCAGCCGGTGTGGCCGTGCGGTTCTAAGCGCGTCAGTTTGGAACCGCGTGACCGCTACGGTCGCAGGTTCGAATCCTGCCTCGGGCATGGATGTGTGTGATGTCCTTAGGTTAGTTAGGTTTAAGTAGTTCTAAGTTCTAGGGGACTGATGACCTCAGTAGTTAAGTCCTATAGTGCTCCGAGCCAATTAACATTGGATTTTCTCATTTCTTTAGTTAAGACCCTAAATCCTTCTATTCATTTTAATATAATGTGTACGGAGGGCCTGCAATTCTTGCGGTTGATCGTAATCTAATATAGAACCTGCAACTTTGGAGCTTTGTTTGGGAATTGTTTTCAAATACAAAACTCAAATAAAAATACGAAACAATTCAGATTCAAATAAAAATAATAGTAAGAAAGGAGTTTCACTGGAACGGTGCTTATGACACAGTTTTTAAGTATATAAAATGTTGTATATAAAAATATATAGGCAAACTTCACGTAAGAGTAACAAATAAATAATTCATTCTTATTCTTTGATTTCGTCTGTGAAGTCACATTTTCTTAATTACAATATTTTCATTTGCATTAATAATGGAGAGTGATGCTGTGTATTACCTGTTGGATAAATACCACAGCTACAGAGTGAATCTAATTCCATGGAACGCCAGTCTCCTCTGTTTCATTCTTATTATAATTTTTGTTAATTCAGTATATTTACGATATTAGTCAAGCCACAGTCTTGTTTTCATTATACACTAACCAAAATAGAAAATGTTACATCTCTAACACCTTGACCGATTGTTACCAACCCGATACTCCAGTATTTCAATTCCTATGGAATATGGTGATTAAAATTTCGTCCTTATGCGAGCTTATTTTCCCTATTTCCAGTACAGAAAATAAACGTTCCTGGAAATGATGAATAGTTTCAGTGAATGATGTTTATTGTGTGTGGTTAGCGTAACTAGAACCTTTCAGGTGGAGATCGTAACACCGCATATCCATAAGACGTGCAAACGCAGCTTATTGCCATCTTTCGGTCTTTGAAAAAGGTCGTGTCATTGGCACGAGGGACATGGCAGCATAATACTGACAGATGGCACAGATGATTGACTATAGTGCAATGACTACGGAACGAGCGGTCACGAGATGGACTCAGGATAACAGTGTAACAAGACGAATAGACAAAGATCCTTCCTTCTGAAGGACTGCACCTCGAGTAGATCGTGGGGCTGTTGACTGCCTCTGAAGAATAAATGGATAACTATAGCTGAAATACAGACAGAGTTGACAAACTGGGTGTCACCACTAACCATCCGGAACAGATTTCTGAAAGCAGGATTGGTATCTCAAGATTCCATGCGTCGTCTATTGCTGAAACGAAGCCAGGAGACTTGCACGTGTAGAGCCAGACTCAACTGGCACATTAAATGGCGTGCTGTGGTGTTCAATGACGAGTTTTGCTTCTGTTTATGGCAGTAAGATCGCCACTAGCGTTTCCGTCCGTAGACGACCTCGTGAAAGGTCACAGCAAGCAATGATTCTTGAGACAACTCCTGGAATCATAGTATGAGGAGTTATTGTACACGAAAGCAGGACTGATATGGTAATTGTTGAGCGAGGTTGAATGATCGCCAGTGTATTATGACAGAAGTTTTAAACTGTCTGTCGTAACTTTTACGTCATGCCACCAAATGATAGACTCCAGCAAAGATAATGCAAGGATCCACCCTGCAGTTCCTAATACAAACACCTCTAGAAATGTACGGATTACGCCGGCCGAGGTGGCCGAGCGGTTCTAGGCGCTACAGTCTGGAACCGCGCGACCGCTACGGTCGCAGGTTCGAATCCTGCCTCGGGCATGGATGTGTGATGTCCTTAGGTTAGTTAGGTTTAAGTAGTTCTAAGTTCTAGGGGACTGATGACCTCAGATGTTAAGTCCCATAGTGCTCAGAGCCATTTTTTGTACGGATTATTGACTGGCTTTCGCAGTCACCTGATTGTCACCGAGGATACTTGTATGGGATATTATGGGAATACACATGCCTTATTCTTTCATACCAGCCTTCCGCCAGTAATCTTAATGAAATGACACAGCTTGTATTACAGGCATGGCAAGAAATTTCTCAAAATGACATTCGGAGGCCGTTCCCTTCCAGGCCAAAAAATTAGAAGAGTGTATTCATGTAAATGGAGGTCACACCTCATACGTTGATGACGACATTGATTCCAAATGGAATAAAAGTTTAAATTAATATGTCAAAAATCCGCCTCAATTGCGAAATGTTACTCGTCTTTACTCAGGTTTCAGTTAGGGTAATCTAGCCTTCTTCAGAAGCATAAAATAAACTAATACATGCCAGAATAAGGCACGGTCAAACACAAAAATCTAAAGTACCGTGGCACCATGTCAAGCTACGTTACTTAGCTGAGGGACAGTCCCGGCCCCACTTCGTGGAAAGCGGTCGGTTAGCCGCGGACGCTACGTTGGAACTGACTGTCAGTGAGACTGCCATATGGAGCGAAATTACGTCAGAAATAAAAGACACGGTTAAATGCATTGTTCGTTTATTTATTGTGTAAAAGACAAGTAATTAAGTAAGTAAATTGAGGGTTTTATTTCGCATGTAGTGCAATGTTCGTTTGTATTCTCATTTGTGTAAACAAAACTATGTTTTCATTTTATTAAACAACTTTTTTAAATAAATGCTATTGATGTGTACTTTTTTAAAATTTTGTTTCAGGAAAGACCAACGTATGTGCGATCGCTGAAACCACCTAAGTCTGGGGCTAGCCAGAAATCAAAGAAAACATTTGACGGAGCATTTAGCTTTTCTGCAACCACATTTGAAAGGAGGAGATACGTCCGACAACCTTATTGTTGAATATGCTGCTGTAGAGGAGCCAACTCCTAATCAACATGACAGAAGTGAGACATTTGTTGGAGAGGAAATGCCTGATGAAGCTTCTTCCCTGAAATCACTCGAAAAAATCCGCTTGTAAAAGCTTAAGTCAAACACATGAAAACGAAATGGAAAAGATCAAGTCGACGATGGTTTTATAGAATGGATGAACATGAAAAACCTGTAAATAAAAGTGACCAAGGTGCTAGACAGAATTTCCTTCTTTCTGATTCACCTGGTCACAACGTCTCTCTCACAAAAGTTGTTAGAGTAAAACGGATGACAGAATGTGGAATCCAGTATTTAAGTTCGTTCAGCCCTTCTGCATGGAATCCGTCATCCCATCATGACGTGAGCAAGATTGCAACGATTTTGGTACTCAATCAGATTACCCCACTGCCGAAAGAAAGTGGAACTGATTGGTGCAATTTGTCAAACACTATAAATCATTATAAACGTATAACTGCTCCATTTCATTAATACTGCTGTTTGTATTCATATATAGTTGCTTTATGGTAATCAAAAGATTTTCATCTGGAGCAATAGCCTTTCTGAAGAGTATCTTTTTTTATCAAGGGTTCATAACACTAGGCGTTTGAGAAAATGAAAGTTTTATGATTCATTTAATAAAACTGCCTTAATTTTGATTCATGTTGAGCCAGCTCTCGAGAAACAACATCCGAGCTATGGTTCACGTTGGAAAGATTGTAGGGATGAAGGTAGTATTTCCTTTTTATTCTCATCCTACGCCTGGACCAATAAGCCGCTTCAGCTTCTTCCTAACCTGAGCTCATATTTGTATCTGAAGTAGTGAGAATTGTGCTCCTACCACATTTTTAGGCCCAGATCGCGCGGATCTGTCGCCGGCTGTCATGAATCTTCCTAGCAATACATCGTGACAATGTATTCCTTACTGCAAATAGCTTATGTTATACGGTCTTAGTATGAACTTCACCTAACAGATACGACTGAGTGTGCGGTAAACTGTAACATTTAACGTGTTGCAGTAGTACAGCACGTCTTTTGAAGGTAGGCCATGGGTGAAACTTGGACAAAGTTAGATGGAGATTTAATCGAAAAGTTTACAATTCAGTAGCCACACATTCGCAATTAACTCGCAAAGGACTGGCTTGCAGAAGCATGTTTCCTATGACTTTTTTGCTTCTATTATCGTATATTTTCAATCATGTCACTTTTCTCCACTAATTATGATATACCTTATATTCAAATTTTGTACATAGATGCCCCTGTCAGACTGGTGTTCGAAGAGGCCGCCAGAATCGCTTTGGCCTTAAACAGGCGATGCTTATCACCAAGCCTCGACTATACAAGATCTGTTTAGAAAGTATGGTATCACTGCAGCCTTTCCGCATTTGACACACTCAGAGTAGTTTAAAACTTTGAAGACGTAAACATATCCTGGTGGTTCAAAGAAGAGTTATACAAAGCATGGCAACGGATTAAGGCAAAAGCAGAAGTAATAATGGGTAGTCACGACCAGAAGAGCGAGCTACCGGCGCAGGACTGCACCCCATTGTCTGCAGGTTTTGTGAGGCTCCAAACTGTTCACAGTCGTCGGCGGAATGTGAAAGCTGACAGAAGTTCCGGCTCAGTGCTAACAATTGGCTGTGCTCTTTGTGAAGGCATCGACTAACAAGAAGCTCTCGCGGCGTGTCCCGGGCGGCTGGGTTTCGGCAGGACCGGATGGGGAAAGGCACCACAAAAACGCGCCGTTGTCGTGCCGCGTGCAGCCGTGCACCTCCCGTGGCTTATGCTGCTGCCCGGTGCTGCACTCTACCTCCAGCTTATAGCTCCCACTGCGGCCGTTAGAGGCCAGCAACAGCTCCGTTCTTGCCAATCACTGCTCATTCGGAACCTGAAGTATTTTCTTTTGATGCTGTATCAATAACTGCTAGAAGCTGACTCTCCCGTCTCTTAGAGCAGCCCGACGAAAGTGCTATATTCTGCATCACACTTGGGAAACAGGAACAGCGCATCGTAAACCTCTTAGTAGCTACCAATTACTTCCGTAATGTCTTCTGCGAATTGAAGCTTTCAAGAAAAAGGATCTTGCTATCTCATCTTCGTCGCGAAAAGACAGCAGTGCTTCACTACTGTTTTTGATGTCGCTGTTCCATTTCGTCGCTTCATCTGCTACTTTAGTCACCTTCGCTCATGCCTGTTCACATTAATTGATCCATGGTATTGGTAGCTAAGCTCCGTTACGTAAAAAATACAGCAACCCGGCACACCCATTGGGCTAACACATGTTTATCTTCATCATTACTCAACTTACATGTCAACAGCTTTTTGAGCGTTGTAGCTGCTCTGTGCAAGATTACAGTTCCTTTTCTCCCGAACTCCACCTACACAATTTCTGAGGTTGTTCGGGGATATTTTTTGAGTATCTTAGTGTAATGGACGCGTGATCTCTGATGGCTATGTGCAAATGTAAAAGTATTTTTTATTTATTTACGTATTGGTTTTTAATTTCACGACCATGCAGCCAATCATAACTCATACCTGAACCTCTTACTGCAGGAAGGAAGCATGTCCACATTTCTTACTTTTACATTAGAGACAAAAAACTGAATAAAACCGGTGTAATGAAAATTATCTCCAGACATGTATTTCCGGTTTCTTGAAGTAGTTATACTTGCTTATTACATACATATGTGGCCGAGTGGTTCTAGACGCTTCAGTCTGGAACCGCGCGACCGTTACGGTCGCAGGTTCGAAACTTGCCTCGGACATGGATGTGTGTAATGTCCTTAGGTTAGTTAAGTTTAAGTAGTTCTAAGTTCTAGGGGACTGACGACCTCCGATGGTAAGTCCCATAGTGCTCAGAGCCATTTGAACCATTTTGTAAAAGTCAAGTACGAAGTAAGGTGAAAAAGTGGAACGACTTTATTGGATTTTCAAATTAATTTTAGGGGGTAATTACGTGTTTCAAAATAGAATTGTACATATAAACGTCCTTTATTGTAAGAAACGTGATTTATTACATCTTTCTGAACAATATTTGAATTTTACATGGGTGCATTACTGCGTTACCTTCGTCTACATCACGAGATGCCGTTTTTCTCGACCATGAAGTGACTGAATCCTAAAGCTGCGTCTTGTTTTCATGAATATAGACCAAAAATTTCTTGATGTCATCAATTTTGTTGTTATTTATAGGCAGACAGATATGTAGGATTTCTTTGGAAGAACTTCAGAAGTTGTACAGCTTTTCTCAGCCTAGAAGTGTACATTGCCAAACTAGCAATATTCATGTCGCACGTAACACTACGCGGATTTTTACTTGAAAAAGTCATCTCATGGTTTTTGAAACAATGAGAATCTATTCCAGGTGTCTACGAACGACTTACCACACGAATCATCGCTCAGGCACATTCTTTTATAGAATGCAGGCCCTCAGGAACTACAACCGATAAAAGAATCCAACTTCATTTTTACAATTCAAAACTTGCTATCGTTTTTTTTTGAGGAATATTTTATGAGTTCAACAACATCATCCACTGTATAGTAGCTTTTCTATTTCTCCCAATATGTCCCGAACTTATTCCCCACGTGCAGTAAACGGAAAATTGACGCCTCTATGCGGAAAACAATACATTGATCCACTCAGAACTATAAGCGTCAGAAACGGAATTTTATAAATTTCGGACTAGCTGCCTTTCTGCAGTAAGTGATTCGCATGTCAGTGACTATCAGTTTTGACTATTATCTATGTATAACATTTAAACCCATTTATAGCAAAACAGATGTAATTTTTATAGAATTTGTTTGTATATGCTATGTTTATTTACGTACAAAAACGTAAAAATAGTGTGATGTCATTGCAGAACAGCTGAAGTTGTTGCGCCGCTCTTTCATTGCGTCCATGTAACTCAACACCAGGTTCACATAGGCAGTTCTTAATCAGTAGACCTATACATACTGCTGTGTGTCACTGTTAGCCTACTACTAACACTACCGGAAAAACAAACCAGAGACAGAACCGAGCAGTACTGAATACAACCTCTTGTTAACAGCAAGTGCCGGGAATGAACGGCACAAGTTTGTCCCGAACCAGACACACAGTACGAATCGTCGACGATTACCCTGTGCAGATGTTTGGAGCACAATATAAATAAAAAGATAAATGTTGGTGAGAGATTAAACGAAATACAGTAGCAATGTAACAAGCCACTGGAGTTCCTTATTTCAAAATACTCAGAAAATATACTTAAACAACTTCCGATATTTTGTGGTGGAGTTCAAGTTTTCTTTGTATTTATGTCTAATTTACGGTTAATTATGTAAATTAAATTAGAAGATTCAGAATATGAGTAAGTGCACCTATCTGTAAATTAGATATAAATATACGACACAGAAAACACTGTAGCTAAGGGAACCGATTTTTGTACAGAGAAGCTGCAGCTTTCAAAACGCTGTCGACATAAATTTGGTAATGTTGAAGGCGTAAGTTGTATTGCGTCAATGAATGACATAAATAAAGTTTCATAAGAAGCATGTGATCGCTGTATTTCTTCACATTCGTCACAAATAGCAGTTACAGTCTCCGCTGTTTAATTTCAGAGTTACTCATTCGATGTCCACGAACCTTGTGTTCCTGAGTTTCAGAAGCTTCTTGCAGTCGTTAAATGCACCGGGATCCTCCACCCTACAGTCTCTACTGCTATGCACCCACAAGAGAGTCGACGTCACTCGTATGCCTATTGCAATATTTCCATTCGTGCGTAATTTTACACCCAACTACTTATATCCTTTTCCCTCAACGTCCACCGATCGAGGTGACAGTTCTGAAAACATGGACTCGTTTAGGGAGGAAAATACTCCAAATCGCCGTGGAATCATCCTGAACCTAGTTTCTTACGCATTATTTGAGTCAATTGAGGTGAGGGCCTGGATGGCTGTTTTGAGAACGTGGCGGCCGATGCCTGGCTTTGCGTGCCTACTACGATTCCAGCCTCGTTCATGACCATCAGAAGGGATGATTTTCCTTCACTGAATAAGTTTTCTGCTAAATACGATGCCAATTAAACGACTTTTAGTCCGGAGTGCAAGTGTTTAGGAGCTAATCGCCAAATAATGGAATTAAAACTTTCATTCACATTTTGTGTGTGGCCACCTAAACATCTCTCCAGTAATTCATCACTTGATAAATTTTCATATACAGAGGGGTCCAAAAAACTGTATCCACTGTTTAAAAGTCCATAACTGGAAAAATTGTTCAAATGGCTCTGAGCACTATGGGACTTAACATCTGTGGTCATCAGTCCCCTAGAACTTAGAACTACTTAAACCTAACTAACCTAAGGACATCACACACATCCATGCCCGAGGCAGGATTCGAACCTGCGACCGTAGCGGTCACACGGTTCCAGACTGAAGCGCCTAGAACCGCACGGCCACACCGGCCGGCAATATGAAAAGGGGGATGTGACATAGGTACACAAAGTATCCTCCGTCATACACAATGAGGTGGTTAGTCTAGTACAAAGGTATATGAAGATGAACATGTAAAGTAATTCTTTGTATTTTTATGCAGGTAATTCATCACATACCTCTTTACGACATCTTTTATTTGAAATTTGGTTGTATAAAGTTGCGTTTAATAGTTACTCATTTTACAGCTCTGTTAGTAATTATCTGATTTTGTGTGTGTGTGTGTAGCTCTTAGTAGTTTACATCGTATAAATTCAGTGGAAAATGAATTAGCTAAAAATTCTTTAAAATGATAATCCACTCTTACTGTAACATTTGTGTATATATGTAAATCGAAGTCTGAAATGCCACAAAACAGTCAACTGAACTGCTGCACAATGTTGCGCCAGTTTCCACCTTCACAACCGTCGCCTAATCAAACGTTGCCTCTCGGTTTATTTAGCTCACAACTTCTTGCATTGATACACGCAACGTGTTTGAGACGACGGATCGACTTTTACAACTCACTACTGCGCTGACAACATTGTCTTTGGTCCTAATGACGATATTTATCAAATGGAAAGACACCAAGATAAATAGGGAAACCTTCTAAAAAAAAAAAAAAAAAAAGGCTCTGAGCACTATGGGACTTAACGTCTGAGGTCATCAGTCCCCTAGAACTTAGAACTACTTAAACCCAACTAACCTAAGGACATCACACACATCCATGCCCGAAGCAGGATTCGAACCTGCGACCGTAGAGGTCGCGCGGCTCCAGACTGTAGCGCCTAGAACCACTCGGCCACTCCGGCCGGCGGAAACCTTCTCAATAAATGTAGATCCAAAGGAAGGGAAACTACAGATAAAATGCGTTCGCAACTAAGAACGTCTTAATAGTGGATGTGGCTCTTGTATAAGAGGAAAAAACTTAAAACAAAGGTCAACTGGGAGCCACCAAAGAAGTAACAGCCACAGGTCATAATGTACGATGTTCCCAACAGTATAACTAAACAAAGAGCTCATGTCAAACATATATGAGTAAACCCTTCATAGAAAAAAAATATATTCTTATATTTTAAAAAAAAGACAACACACCATATGGCACAAGTATCTCTTGCATTGAAACGGAAGAAAAAAGAATAGTTACATTGGGTTCCTGCGATATCAGTTCAAAATTACTTGGTGCTAACTAGATGTCTCAAGTGTTTTAACTCTGAACATCAATATGAGTCCTGTTTCTCTGATTAGACTATTTATGGGAGCTTTGGAGAAATGGATCACGAAAGGAATATCTATCTCAAGAAAATGTTCTCAGCAGTCTGTATTCCCGGAGAGAGCGAGGGAAAATGCACTGCGGAATCAACGGATTGTACTGAAAAGGTAAATTCAATGAAAATGATAGGCTTGGTGCCATGAAATTTGAAAGGGTCCTGAGCATTCTGAGCAGAAGACAAATGACTGACGTTGACATGCAGACCAAGTTAGCTGACACAAAATCCCTCAGTATCAACAAAAAGCAAATGTTGCACGTTGGTACTAAAACC
Organism: Schistocerca cancellata; assembly: GCF_023864275.1. Taxonomy (NCBI): domain Eukaryota; kingdom Metazoa; phylum Arthropoda; class Insecta; order Orthoptera; family Acrididae; genus Schistocerca; species Schistocerca cancellata. The sequence continues at coordinate 647,826,696 of NC_064629.1, read as the reverse complement.
AATTATAAGTCACAATTGTAGTTCGTCATCAAAAATATATATAAGCAGTTAACAATAAAGTATCATTTCAAAAGCATAAAACACTGATGGACCCTCGACAGATGTGTGATATGTAGGGGATATGCTCATGTTGTCTCTAGAATAGAGGAATTATTTGCTCTTAACTAGAGCGTGTGGAACATCCAGTGAACAATTTAAATTTCTTCCGGGTTTCAGAATTAGTCAACGAATTCAGCCAACAGCACTGAACTTTCCGATCAGTGCAAAATGGCTTAGTGTATTAACAAAATAAGTGTGCAAAAGAAAAAAGAAGAATTCGATTATAACACCTGAAGAAACAATTCCTTTTCATACATGGATGCATGGCGTCTGACCAAACTAAACCGTGCCCACATCGTTACTTTGACACCCATCACGTATCATACAGTCATTATGCACAGCCCATATGAATGCAAAGCGCAATGTGACGGTGTATCTGAGTTACGGTAGCTGTCGGAAGAGCAGAAGTACGATGTCATCTGTCTTCAGGAACAATATTCAGCAGAAAAAAGAATCCCTAACGCACTCTTAACAAACTTGCTGGCACACTAAAGTTCAATATGCGGAAATGCTCTTAGTGACTGAGCTAACTGGACACGAGTCACAACACATCCTCACAGCTTGACTTCTGACAGTGCCCTCTCCTAGTTTCTAAACTTCACAGGAGCTCTCCGGTATACCAGCAGGACTAACACACCTGGAAGAGAAGATAGCGAGAACTGGCTTAGCGATAGACTAAGAGTTGTTTTCTGATTGAAGCTCCCACTTTGCACAGGAACGTGCGGTGGTTTGAAACTTCGTGGTAGATTAAAAGTTTGTGCTGCACTGGGACTCGAACCTGGAATCTTCCTAATCTCACTACTGATTGAAACTCGCAAACAAAATTTACACTTTCATTATCTGACGAATGACGATCAACCAAGAAAACAAAAGAAATCAAGAAAAAGTAAATACGCCATGAGAAATGCTTGAAGATATAATCACCAAATTCTACAAACTGACGTTAAAAGTTTAGTGTAGGATTTTAGAGCACATTTAGGGAAAGAAAAGACTGAGGGGAAAGCCTGGTGAATTCCCTGGTCATAAATGAACTAATAGAAAATAAAATAGTTCGTTAGACTGTGTAGAAATTTCAACTTCAATATTATGTTACCACGTTGTAAAGAGAACGTCTTTAGAAGAAAACAAGTGGTGATCACTTAACCAGAATATTGGTGAACTTCAAATTCATCACAATGCATTCTCGTATCCACAACACAAGGAGAATTTAATTGTTCAAATACACAAAGAAGCAAGTCTTAACACAGACCACCACCTAATCTGAGGATTTTGTTTTAGAAATCAGAACATTCGGCAAAAACGGTCAGTAATTCCTAAAAGTGCCACTGATAAAATCCAACCATCTGTTAACAAATGAACTCGGAAGACAAAAGCGCAAACTGGAAACAACTAAAACAGAAGTTTATCTAAAATGTCCCATACCAAAATCCTTTGCAAAGGCGGAAGACACATCCTTGACAGGATGAAAATTGTCAACGGGCAGTAACATATACAATGCATTCAAAAAGACAGAACAATAACAAATCAGAAAACTTACAGTGTACAGTTCTGTGAAACTAAAATATAAGTATCTAAATTAATCAGGTAAACCAAAAGCTAATATTTTGGTTTCAACTGAGTTTAAAGCCATGATAATCTTATAGAAGGGAATTGTTTTCCAGCACTAGTTGTTCAATAAACATATATTTTAGGGTATAATCATGTCATGGGCAGTGTTGGGTTGGGTCGGCCTGAGAGCTATTGCTATGATAATCGGTCCTGCACATGCAGTAGCACACAGCCATGCAATTTACTAGTGTTAAGGAATAAAGAACTGTGTAAAGCGACATAAGACATCAAATGAAAAAAAAATCCATACACATTATGATAAAATAGCAAATACTTATATTTGTTTTCTAAACTGAACTCTTCTCAGGGCAAGGCTTCATCATACAGAATAAATATCAGTTCACAAACGTTTTGTATATATTGTGCTCCGCAGTTTGGATAAGTCGAAGAACAATGTTACTTTTTCAAGCCATTATTCTTCTGTCGCTATTTACATAAGTGCTGTATTCTTTGTATATATGAATGATTGTTACTTGGCCTTTATTTCACATCGTGTGTGCGTGTGTGTGTGTGTGTGTGTGTGTGTGTGTTTGCAATTTATCTGGTGCTAATACCTCAGAAACTAGATGCTAAATACCTCCAAACTAACGATTTATAGTTGAGCAAGCAATTGTCTGTTTTACTTCTTCGTAGACCACTGAAGATGCCTAACGCAATTAGGTGAAACATGTTTAGTAAAATCGATAATAAACATTCAGTTAAAAAATACGACGAACAGTATTTACAAGATAAACAATGTAGAAGAACGTCATTGTTTCTCAGAAACTGAAAAAATAGGGCGCTTTGATGTAGCCACAGTCACCTTCTAAATCGCAATCCCATCCTTCATCATCAGTTCAGCATTACGTGTTTATTAAATTATACTCGAGAATTTACAGGCAACGTGTTATTATCAGGCACTTCACAGCCGAGAGACCAACATGGCCACTAATTTACTTACAGTAGTGCCATAGAAGCAGTTGGCGGAGCGTGTACGCACCGTGTAATGACGTCTTTCTTGCCTCTTCCGGTAAAACTTGCCCCTCTGTCTTGTTCTCAGTTTACTTAAGCAATAGCCTTTTAGTTAGTCAGTAGATTGACTTGAGAGCGGAATGATGTGTCTGTGAAATAATCTACGTGTTTTGAATACAAATACAAGCTGAGTTTTAACTTTGGTTTCACATCTGACACACTATCTCTTTAGTACAGATACCTGTTTATTCTTTTGATGTTCAGTAATTCTGATAGGGCCATATTAATAATATTACGATATTGATATGATATGATATAATATGTAAATACCACACGAACTTTCATAGCGTGATAGTTATTAACCGACTCAGGTAGTGATAACAAAGGACATCAATACCTGCCAGCGTATCCATGGTCAACCTCGAGTTATTCAGAGAGTGTGCCATTCCCTAACATGTCGGACAGATGGGTATCGCTCTATGATTGAACATCATATTGTACACCTCCTTTAACGAAGGCTCATAAGCGCAGATCTTATGTAATGGCAAGCAGATTACATTAGAATTTCTGCTGTTTCACATTAACAGTATAATATGTTCCCATTTGTTTACTACAGTCCGAAGCTCGCTCATAATAGCAAAGAGCAGCAAATGTGTGCTTCACGGTAGGGTTGTTGTCGTTATGGTCTTCAGTCCAAAGACTGGTTTGATGCAGCTCTCCATGCTACTCTATCCTGCAAGCCCCTTCATCTCCGAGCAACTACTGCAACATATATACTTCAGGATTTGCTTAGTGTATTCATCTCTTGGCTCCCCTCTACTGTTTTTACCCTCCACCCTTGCCTCCAATACTAAACTGGTCATCCCTTGATGCCTCAGAATGTGTTACAAAGCGATTCCTTCTTGTAGTCAAGTTGTGCCACAAATTCCTCTTCTCCCGAGTTCTACTTAGTACCTCCTCATTAGTTACGTGAGCGACCCATCTAATCTTTAGCATTCTTCTGTAGCACCACATTTCAAAAGCTTTTATTCTCTTCTTTTCTAAATTGTTTATTGTCCATATTTCACTCCATACAAGTACTTTCAGAAAAGACTTCCTGATACTTAAGTCTGATCTCGATGTTAAAAAATTTCTCTCCTTCAGAAACCCTTTCCTTAACATAACCAGTCTACATTTTACATCCTCACTACCTCGACCATCATCAGTTATTTTGCTCCCCAAATAGCAATACTCGTCTACTACTTTAAGTGTCTCATTTCCTAATCTAATTCCCTCAGTATCACCTGATTTAATTCGACTACAATCCATTAGCCTCGTTTTGCTTGTGTTGATGTTCATCATATATCCTCCTTTCAAGACACTGTTCATTCTGTTCAACTGTTCTTCCAAGTCCTTTGCTGTCTCTGACAGAATTACAATGTCACAGCCACCCCTCAAAGTTTTTATTTCTTCTCCATGGATTTTAATTCCTACTCCAAATTTTTCTTTTGTTTCCTTTACTGCTTGCTCAATATGCAGATTGAATAACATCAGGGATAGGCTACAACCCTGTCTCACTCCCTTCCCAACCACTGCTTCTCTTTCATGCCCTCGACCTCGTATTGCATTTGAAAGAGAGTATTCCAGTCAATACTGTCAAAAGCTTTCTCCAAGTCTACAAATGCTAGAAACGTAGGTTTGTCTTTCCAAAGCCTGTCTTCTAAGGTACGTCGTAGGGTCAGTATTGCCTCACGTGCCCCAACATTTCTACGGAATCCAAACTGATCTTCCCCGAGATCGGTTTCTACTAGTTTTTCCATTCGTCTGTAGAGATTTCGTTTTAGTATTATGCAGCCGTGACTTATTAAACTGATAGTTTGGTAATTTTCACATCTGTCAACACCTGCTTTCTTTGGGATTGGAATTATTATATTAGTCTTGAAGTCTCAGGGTGTTTCGCGCGTCTGATACATCTTGCTCACCAGATGGTTGAGTTTTGTCAGGACTGGCTCTCCCAAAGCTATTAGTAGTTCTAACGGAATGTTGTCTATTCTCGGGGTGTTGTTTCGACTTACGTATTTCAGTGCTCTGTCAAATTCTTCACGCAGTATCGTATCTCCCATCTCACCTTCATCTACGTTCTCTTCCATTTCAATAATATACCTCTCAAGTACATGGCCTTTGTATAGACCCTCTATATACCACTCTACCGTTCATTTCTCAGAACTGCTTTTCCATCTGAGCTCTTGATATTCATACAAGTGGTTCTCTTTTTTCCAAAGGTTTCTTTAATTTTCCTGTAGGCAGTATCTACCTTACTCCTAGTGATATACCCCCTTACATCCTTGCATTTGTCCTGTGGCCATCCCTGCTTAGCCATTTTGCACTTCCTATAGACCTCATTTTTGAGACGTTTGTATTCCTTTTTGCCTGCTTCATTTACTGCATTTTTTAATTTTCTCCTTTCATCAATTAAATTCGATATCTCTTCTGTTACCCAAGGATTTCTACCAGCCCTCGTCTTTTTACCTACTTGATCCTCTGCTGCCTTCACTGTTCTATCTCTCAAAGCTACCCATTCTTCTTCTACTGTATTTCTTTCCTCCGTTCTTGTCAATCGTTTCTTAATGCTCTCCCTGAAACTCTCTACAACCTCTGGTTCTTTCAGTTTATCCAGGTCCCATCTCCTTAAATTCCCACCTTTTTGCAGTTTCTTCAGTTTTAATCTACTGTTCATAACCAATACATTGTGGCAAGAGTCCATATCTGCTCCTGACAATTTAAAACCTGGCTCCTAAATCTCTGTCTTACCATTATATAATCTATCTGAAACCTTCCAGTGTCTCCAGGTCTCTTCCAAATATACAACCTTCTATCATGATTCTTAAACCGAGTGTTAGCAATGATGAAGTTATGCTCTGTGAAAAATTCTACCACGCGGCTTCCTGTTTCATTCCTTACACCCATTCCACATTCATCTACTACTTTTCCTTCTCTTCCTTTTCCTACTAACGAATTCCAGTCCCCAATGACTATTAAATTTCGGTCACCCTTCACTAGCTGAATAATTTCTTTTATCTCATCACACGTTTCTTCAATCTTTTTGTCATCTGCGCAGGTAGTTGGCAAATAAACTTGTACTATTGTGGTAAGCGTGGTCTTCCCGTCTATCTTTGCTACATTAATGCGTTTACTACGCTGTTCGTAGTAGCTTATCCGCCCTCCTTTTTTTTTATTCATTATTAAACCTACTCCTGTATAACCACTATTTGATTTTGTATTTATAACACTGTATTCATCAGACCAGCAATCTTGTTCCTCCTGCCACCGAACTTCACTAATTCCCATTATATCTAGCTTTAATCTATTCATTTCCCTTTTTAAATTTTCTAACCTACCTGCTCGATTAAGGGATCTGACATTCCACGCTCCGTTCCTTAGAACGACAGTTTTCTTTCTCCCGATAACGACGTCCTCCTGAGTAGTCCCCGCCCAGTGGGTAGAGAAGATGAACAAAATGCTCATAGCTCTTAATGTACACGCTGTAGGTCACATATTTACTGTACTTTTTTCCTTGTTTTGGTCCATAATACTATTTCTCAAAAATATGGAATATTTTTGACACCCTGCAGTATATTGGAATTAGTGTGAAAGAGTATAATATAGTATATTAGAGTTAGAATTTGTGTTTCCTCAGTAGTGCTACATACCATGATGAGAGCTATTTGCGGCAGTGTCACTCACGTTGGTACATCATTTTAGAGCATGACGTAGTCTACAATCAAGAAAATTTTTATGGAAGTTGACACCGACCGCGAAAACCTACAGACTTGCAATTAACGTCACAGTACACAATTAATACCCGTACGTGTATACTGCACTTCATATCTACCTCTCTAGGAAGCGATCTTGGTATCTCTCGCCGTGATTTATTCAAATGGCTCTGAGCACTATGGGACTTAACAGCTATGGTCATCAGTCCGTGATTTATTCCTTCTGAGTAAACATGTAAAGGGAGACCTAAGTATAAGGAGAAAACTGACCTCCCTCCATTGCAGAGCTGTCTTGCTGCAGCCAAAACTCAGTCATATTTGAAAACTGTGACTGTAGACTGGTTGTAAATGTAGCGTATACATGTTACTGCCTATCAGCTAAACACAATGAACTGATTATGGATATAAAACAACAACAGCAACACCTTCGACTCATTTCTTATCTTCTAAATACGTTAGATAACATTAGGTGAGTCAAGGTGCGGGGAAAGTGCAACGGTAATGAGAGAAATCATATACCAGAGAGGGCAAAGTTCTGAAGTTCTGTCGAATGTGTCTAATGTGGCCATTATAAGACGAGGAAGATATATTGGTGAAAGATTAGTACAAGCAACATGCCAAGAAGTTCCTTAATGCAAGCTTTTGTCTTCAGGGATTTCCAGATTTCCGTAGAGTAGTGTATTATTCACTGGTTATGCAAAGACTATAGCTTCTTTCATGCTTCATGGTGTGTAAGAAATGTGAAAAGAATTTTAAACTGGCAAAATCTGCTATTGATCTGCAAGAACAGTGTTTATTAGCCAACGGGCACCTGTTGGGTAACTGAAAGGAAAACACATCAAACAAAAGTGACGATGAGTGATTATAACAAGTGTCACGAAGTGAGATAGTAAGGAAGAACTGTTTTTGTTGGTTGGTTGATTTGGGGGGAGGAGACCAAACTGCGAGGTCATCGGTCTCATAGAATTAGGGAAGGAAGTCGGCCGTGCCCTTTCAAAGGAACCATCCCGGCATTTACCCGAAGTGATTTAGGGAAATCACGGATGGCTGGACGCAGGATTGAACCGTAGTCCTCCCGAATGCGAGTCCAGTGTGCTAACCACTGCGCCACCTCGCTCGGTGAAGAGCTGTTTTACTTTGTGTTGATGTAAATATATCAGATATATGGTGAGCACACAGTCAATATAGAGATGCACGCATCAACCAGTACACATTTGTAAACGGATATTTATTTTCAAAATGGACGCGAAACTCATTCTCGTTTGGAAAAAACTAAAGGGACACCGCATCAGCATATCTGCACCATAATCAGTAATATAACTGAGCACTCTGGCACAGTAGAGAACATGTGGGTATGGAAGTAATCGTCGAAATGGAGAAGCAAGTTATAATAATTCATGAGGGTATTTTTGATCCGTCGTTGCATCTACGGATCAAAAATACCCTCATGAATTATAAAGCAACTACGGACACTATGGTCACACAAATGAAGAATTCAAGTTATAATAAGCCTAGATGACATGAAATTTACCACAATACAGCAGGTGCCCAGAGCAACATTGATGTTACCTCGGTTAATCCGAGAGTAATCACAAGGACAACTTCCCTGCAGATCATGAAATCAGTACCTTAGCAGGAGGACTTCAAAATTACGATTTAACTGCAACAAACTGTAACACAAAGATAACACAAAGACGACCAGACAGATACTACGATCGGGGAATCCCCTAAATATTCCAACAGGTCCTGGAAAAATGGGTTATGACGTTGGCACGAGAACACTAGGGCTTTTCATAAGAGAAAGTAAGAACAGGAGAATCTGATATGTAGCAAAAGAATTATCTGCAATGAGCATTTTATGAGGAGGGTTGTTAACACGTTACGGAACTGTAATGGAAGACCATTTTACGGCCGTCAGTTTTATTTCTTTCATCACCTATGATTGATGTTGTCAAATAATAACTTATGACAGTGGAAATGTTCTGGATAAAGCCTTTTTCAACCAGGCTGCTCTCTCCAGGATGGATGTCAGTTACTGCTTTATTCAAGAAGCAGCATCTTGTCACTATTTCCCTGGATACAAGTATCACTTAATTTTTAAATAAAAAAAAACACATGCTGTAGTTTCAGTTTTCTAGTGACTTCTCATTAAGTGCAGTATAAATGTGAGTTAATTATGTGACAAGGAATCATGTTTGTTTTCGCATCCATCGCTAATATATGACCATCTGAAGCCTCACACGCTCAAATTACAGAAAGAAAATTAAAAATGCCATGTGCGTCTAGTGACTGACGATTCTAACATATATACATGGAGTTCGTTATCCTTTAAACCTGTGAAGTATGTTTCGCAAGTGTAGGCAGAACAGTAGCGCTAGAAGCCGCAAACAGCAACGCAGTACCAGGGCAAGCTTCCAAGAACCCCCAGAATTGACGTGGGATGACACCGGCATCAGTTGTCGTCCATAAGTGGGGTCAAGCTGGCAGCCAGCTCATTCTTGAAGGAATCCGCCTAACTCGGGCATTCGTTGACGAACGGAATGTTTGGAACGCGCGTGTGTCTCTTGCTTTTCAGTCATACAAAGCACATTGGTCTAGAATGCTACGTCCTATGTTGCCTCACGAAATCTTCGCACACTACTATAGGTACCTGATGTGTAGATATTTGTAAAAATTTGACATTGATCTCTTTGGTCAAAACAAAGCTGGAAGTTTATGAAAGTATGAGTCTTGAAAACCTTCGTCCATTAAATCTTTTTAGCCGGCCGCGGTGGTCTAGCGGTTCTGGCGTTGCAGTCCGGAACCGCGGGACTGCTACGGTCGCAGGTTCGAATCCTGCCTCGGGCATGGGTGTGTGTGATGTCCTTAGGTTAGTTAGGTTTAAGTAGTTCTAAGTTCTAGGGGACTTATGACCTAAGATGTTGAGTCCCATAGTGCTCAGAGCCATTTTTGAAATCTTTTTAAAACAATATTTTTATGATGATACTGAGAGACAGCTACCTCTAGATTAACTCATGCAAATCTTCAACAGATATGCCCCTACAAGTAAAAAAGTATGAAGGATCGTGTGATTTGCCTGTGATGAATATTTTAGCCACGTTCTTTAAAATGTATTGCCAAATGTTTAATATTGCATACGAACAGGAAGACAAGGACTAGTTCTATAGCCTGCACATTCGCGTGGCCGGCGCTCTTTGCAATTATAAGTGTGCGGATCCATGAAAAATTAGTTTATGAAACTGAAATTGCAAAGATACGCCTGATCTACGTGCCACAGAAATCCTCGAAATCATGTAACTGCTGCAGTGGGTATTTAATAGGACGGGACAGTCACTGATATGACGTGCTCATGACGGTATAGAAGCAACAGATGTCTTTATCAGTTTCTGAGTTTCTGTGTGCTGATGACATTGTCAAAAAGTCGAATGAGTTGACTACGGCAAACAGAATTTACCGAGTTCTGCAGCGTACATTGTTCGAAACGTTCCAGGTTACACGTTTAACTGAAATTTTACCCTTTCAGTTCGACTAACGTGATCTGAAAGTTTGTTCAATTCTTATACGTGCACCATGTACACAAGCTACCTTCGGCGCTGAATGTCTTACAAAGTGACGGAATCGCTGTAACTAAAGGCCACTAGCGAGAAGTAAGTATTCAGTCTCAACAGTGCTGAATGTAAGTTAATTAAGATAAATGATCAAAGACACCTTGGAGGACAGGTAAGTCATGAACGTTTTCAATCCACCTATATTTCTTCAAGGATCCGTGGAAAATAACATTTAAACAAAATAAAAATGTATTTCCAACTGACGACTGAACTTTATTCTTAAAAATGAAACTTGTTTACAGAAGAAATAATATTCAGACACAGCAGATTTGACTATTACTGTTAGCAAGTAAGATAACTGCAAGCATAACAGTAAAATTGCTTTTGTATTGGCAGTTGGGGCTTGTATCGTGCACTGTGTCAGCTTGCTGTGGTACTGCTGGCGTCACCAGCTGTGACGTCAGCAGCTCTGCATTTGGCCATAGCTACATCCAGAAAATTGATTTTCGCTGGACTACGTAACGCCAGCTTCCTCACCGGAAATTCGCCTCGCGCGGCCCACGATCTGATGACGCTTATGACCTGGAATCTGCGATGAATCATTCGGAAAACTAACCCGAGGTACTCATTGACTTATTTGTTCAACAAAAAGTGCAAAGTGCAATTGTGAATTGTGTATAGCCGCAATTAGGGAATGGACAATTGTCTTCGTGTTTCTCAAGTAAAAGTATAACTACAAAGATGTAACTCAAAAATCTCATCCATGGAGGACAAAACCACTTCATCGTTTTTGACTATCGGGGTGTACACGGCAGTCCCTTTCCAACGGTGTGAAGACACTCCGTCCCATTTCAGAGGTTACTTTCACGAAGAATGTAACTGATAATAAATAAAAGAGGTAGCTAAGTATACAATATAACGTGATTGGGACTTGAATATTTACTTTGCCGATTATTATTACAGGCCTCTGCACGTAAAAGAGGAGATGAGTACCATTTGAACTGATGTGTTAGATATGCATAGAAACACTTATAGAGAACACTGAACTCTGCGCATCACTCTTCTCAGTGATTAACATTACATCATAAACTAGCATGCCACTTCAACGTTGCCGGCCGGGGTGGCCGATATGTCCAAGGCGCTTCAGTCTGGGACCATGCGACCGCTACGGTCGCAGGTTCGAATCCTGCCTCGGGCATGGATGTGTGTGAAGTTAGGTTTAAGTAGTTCTAAGTTCTAGGGGACTGATGACCTCAGATGTTAAGTCTCATAGTGCTCAGAGCCAATTGAATTGAACTTCTAGGTCGAAAGGAACCATATGACCATCTTTTGGAATCTGAAAGGTTGAGATATATAGTATCACCGTCTCCTTAAGAGTTGATTCGTCCACCTTTGGAACATAGTGGCCACCCCAACTGCATGAATTACCCTAGCGTGCCTCCTGTCAGACCCATTTTCTCAACAGATTCCACACACTGCTGATTTAGTGCACTTGCGCTAACCACTGTATCCAGATGACATAGTTGTCAGCGCATCAGCCTAGTAAGCTAGAGAACCGGGTTCAACTCCCGGTCCAGCACACATTTTCAACTTGCCCCCTTGATATACATCAGTCCTCACTGACAGCTAATTCCCGGTCAGGCATAAATTTTTAGATTGCCCCAATGATATAAATCAATGCCCAATGACAGCTAATATCTTTAATTTCTTTGTGTCTTGAAAGTGGCTTTTGTTTCCTTATACTAAATTTACTGAGGTGCTTGAAACATCAAATCGGCCTGAAACACAAGTTAACCACAAAGCGTTCACTTACTGTGGCAATAAACTAAATGTCCGCAGCTCGTGGTCGTGCGGTAGCGTTCTCGCTTCCCGCGCCCGGGTTCCCGGGTTCGATTCCCGGCGGGGTCAGGGATTTTCTCTGCCTCGTGATGGCTGGGTGTTGTGTGATGTCCTTAGGTTAGTTAGGTTTAAGTAATTCTAAGTTCTAGGGGACTGATGACCATAGATGTTAAGTCCCATAGTGCTCAGAGCCATTTGAACCAATAAACTAAAGCAGCTTAGACAAGTAGTCACAGGTGAACTTAGACCTATTCTAAGACTGAATATGTCCTCAGTGATATGTTGTACATCGAAAGCTGTAGTCTAGCAAGGTATGAAATACACACACCAGAAAAAATTTTGCATCACCTCGGTTCGGAGAGTTCCAGAACCTGTACAGAAAATTTGAATAGATATAAACATAAACATAATTTCCGCCCTTTTTATTGTTCATGAAAACCACACATTGCATGTTGTACCACCGCACAGCGAGACCTTCAGAGATGGTGCTCCAGATTGCCGTACACACCGGTACCTCCAATACCGAGTAGCACGTCCTCTTGCATTGATACATGCCTGTATTCGTCGTGGCATACTATCCACAAGTTCATCAAGGCACTGTTGGTCCAGATTGCCCCACGGCGATTCGGCGTAGATCCCTCAGAGTGGTTGGTGGGCCACGTCGTCCATAAACAGCCCTTTTCAATCTATCCCAGGCATGTTCGATAGGATTCATGTCTGGAGATCATGCTGGCCACACTAGTCGAGCGATGTCTTTGTCCTGTTTTTCGGTTAGAGAATTCCCTCCCTAGGCCCGACAAGACGCCTCCTGAGACGAGGCAAGGTAGGAGTAGGCAAAATGCAACAGGGAATAACAATATTAATGTGGTAATAGTAAACTGCAGGAGCGTCTATAGGAAGGCCCCAGAACTGCTCTCATTAATAAACGGTCACAACGTCCATATAGGGACAGAAAGTTAGCTGAAACCAGACGTAAACAGTAATGAGATCCTAAAATCAGATTGGAATGTATACCGCAGAGACAGGCTGGACAGTGAAGGGGGAGGCGTGTTTATAGCGATAAGAAGTGCAATAGTATCGAAGGAAATTGACGGAGATCCGAAATGTGAAATGATTTGGGTGAAGGTCACGGTTAAAGCAGGCTCAGACATGGTAATTGGATGTCTCTATAGGCCCCCTGGCTCAGCAGCTGCTGTGGCTGAGCACCTGAAGGATAATTTGGAAAATATTTCGAGTAGATTTCCCCACCATGTTATAGTTCTGGGTCGAGATTTTAATTTGCCGGATATAGACTGGGAGACTCAAACGTTCATAACGGGTGGCAGGGATAAAGAATCCAGTGAATTTTTTTAAGTGCTTTATCTGAAAACTATCTTGAGCAGTTAAACAGAGAACCGACTCGTGGCGACAACATATTAGACCTTCTGGTGACAAACAGACCCGAACTATTTGAAACAGTTAACGCAGAACAGGGAATCAGCGATCATAAAGCGGTTACGGCATCGATGACTTCAGCCGTAAATAGAAATATTAAAAAAGGTAGGAAGATTTTTCTGTTTAGCAAAAGTGACAAAAAGCAGATTACAGAGTACCTGACGACTCAACACAAAAGTTTTGTCTCAAGTACAGATAGTGTTGAGGATCAGTGGACAAAGTTCAAAACCGTCGTACATTATGCGTTAGATGAGTATGTGCCAAGCAAGATCGTAAGAGATGGAAAAGAGCCACCGTGGCACAACAACCGAGTTAGAAAACTGCTGCGGAAGCAAAGGGAACTTCACAGCAAACATAAACATAGCCAAAGCCTTGCAGACAAACAAAAATTACGCGAAGCGAAATGTAGTGTGAGGAGGGCTTTGCGAGAGGCGTTCAATGAATTCGAAAGTAATGTTCTATGTACTGACTTGGCAGAAAATCCTAAGAAATTTTGGTCTTATGTCAAAGCGGTAGGTGGATCAAAACAACATGTCCAGACACTCTGTGACCAAAATGGTACTGAAACAGAGGATGACAGACTAAAGGCCGAAATACTAAATGTCTTTTTCCAGAGCTGTTTCACAGAAGAAGACTGCACTATAGTTCCTTTTCTAGATTTCGCACAGACGTCAAAAGGGTAGATATCGCAATAGATGAGAGAGATAGAAAAGCAATTAAAATCGCTCAAAAGAAGAAAGGCCGCTGGACCTGATGGGATACCACTTCGATTTTACACAGAGTACGCGAAGGAACTTGCCCCCCTTCTTGCAGCTGTGTACCGTAGGTCTCTAGAAGAGCGTAGCGTTCCAAAGGATTGGAAAAGGGCACAGGTCATCCCCGTTTTCAAGAAGGGACGTCGAACAGATGTGCAGAACTATAGACCTGTATCTCTAACGTCGATCAGCTATAGAATTTTGGAACACGTATTATGTTCAAGTATAATGACTTTTCTGGAGACTAGAAATCTACTCTGTAGGGATCACCATGGGTTTCGAAAGAGACGGTCGTGTGAAACCCAGCTCGCGCTATTCGTCCATGAGACTCAGAGGGCTATAGACACGGGTTCACAGGTAGATGCCGTGTTTCTTGACTTCCGCAAGGCGTTTGATACAGTTCCCCACAGTCGTTTAATGAACAAAGTAAGAGCATATGGACTATCAGACCAATTGTGTGATTGGATTGAACAGTTCCTAGATAACAGATCGCAGCATGTTATTCTCAATGGGGAGAAGTCTTCCGAAGTAAGAGTGATTTCAGGTGTGCCGCAGGGGAGTGTCATAGGACCGTTGCTATTCACAATATACATAAATGACCTTGTAGATGACATCGGAAGTTCACTGAGGCTTTTCGCAGATGATTCTGTGGTGTATCGAGAGGTTGTAACAATGGAAAATTGTACTAATATGCAGGAGGATCTGCAGCGAATTGACACATGGTGCAGGGAATGGCAATTGAATCTCAATGTAGAGAAGTGTAATGTGCTGCAAATACATAGAAAGATAGATCCCTTATCATTTAGCCACAAAATAGGTCAGCAACTGGAAGCTGTTAATTCCATAAATTATCTGGGAGTACGCATTAGGAGTGATTTAAAATTAAATGATCATATAAAGTTGATCGTCGGTAAAGTAGATGCCAGTCAGAGATTCACTGGAAGAATCCTAAGGAAATGCAATCCGAAAACAAAGCAAGTAGGTTACAGAACGCTTGTTCGCCCACTGCTTGAATACTGCTCAGCAGTGTGGGATCCGTACCAGATAGGATTGATAGAAGAGATAGAGAAGATCCAACGGAGAGCAGCGCGCTTCGTTACAGGATCATTTAATAATCGCGAAAGCGTTACGGAGATGATAGATAAACTCCAGTGGAAGACTCTGCAGGAGAGACGCTCAGGAGCTCGGTACGGGCTTTTGTTAAAGTTTCGAGAACATACCTTCACCGAAGAGTCAAGCAGTATATTGCTCCCTCCTACGTATATCTTGCGAAGAGACCATGAGGATAAAATCAGAGAGATTAGAGCCCACACAGAGGCATACCGACAATCCTTCTTTCCACGAACAATACGAGACTGGAGTAGAAGGGAGAACCGATAGAGGTACTCAGGGTACGCTCCGCCACACACGTCATTTGGCTTGCGGAGTATGGATGTAGATGTAGATGTAGAAGTCATTCATAAGAGGTGCACGATGGGGGCGCGAATTGTCATCCATGAAGACGAATGCCTCGCCAGTATCCTGCCGATATGGCTGCACTAACCT
The DNA here is from genome assembly GCF_023864275.1 of Schistocerca cancellata. Taxonomy (NCBI): domain Eukaryota; kingdom Metazoa; phylum Arthropoda; class Insecta; order Orthoptera; family Acrididae; genus Schistocerca; species Schistocerca cancellata. The sequence continues at coordinate 647,811,165 of NC_064629.1, read as the reverse complement.
GTCTCTCTGTATCTGCTCCATGTCCGAACAACATCGCTTTGGTTCACTCTGAGACGCCTCGACACTTCCCTTGCTGAGAGCCCTTCCTGGCACAAAGTAACAATGCGGACGCGATCGAACCGCGGTATTACCGTCAAGGCATGGTTGAACTACAGACAATACGAGACGTGGACCTCCTTCCTGATAGGATGACAAACTGATCGGCTGTCGGACCTCCTCCGTCTAATAGGCGCTGCTCAAGCATGGTTGTTTACATCTAAAGGTGGGTTTAGTGAGATCTCTGTGCAGTCAGAGGGACTGTCTGAGATACAATATCCACAATCAACGTCTATCTTCAGGAGTTCTGGGAACCGGGAGATGCAAAACTTTTTTTGATGTGTGTATTTTAAAATGTGTGTGAAAATTGTAAAATCTTTCTACTTTTTAAAAACGTAACACACATTTTTTAAAACTGCTCTTAACGTCATCATATTTTTTTCGCAAATAATATCAAAATTATGACTCGCTGATCATAACCATTATAGTTACAGACTAGCCTTGTAGTTACTGGCAACCTTATGAGAGAATATTTGCATTCCCCGAAAGGCATGTCTCCAATGGCTGAACCTATTTAGGCCGGCCATTGTGGCCGAGCAGTTCTAGGCGCTTCAGTTTGGAACCGCGTGACTGCTACGGTCGCAGGTTCGTATCATGCCTCGGGCACGGATGTGTGTGATGTCCTTAGGTTAGTTAGGTTTAAGTAGTTCTATGTTCTAGGGGACTGATGACCTCAGATATAAATTAATGATTCCTAATCGTTTAATGTAACAGAATGCCGTGCAGGTCGGATTACATACTACGAAAGGGATGCGTACGCGTATGATGTAAGAAAATTATTTGTTTTTTTCCCTAGTTTTAGTGTTGAAATTTTCTTGTGTACTTGCTGTGGACATGTATGAATTCTTGAGTTTCCCTAATATAAAACAACTTTCTCCTTTTACCAATTTTAGAACTCTCACTTTCGTTTATGGCAGGGCTTCCCAACATGTGGTCCGCGGACCCCTTAGGGGTCCGACGGCTCTTTCTAGGGGGTCCGCGACCATCTTTCACCAAATCGTGTAAAATAATGAGTAAAATTATTGAATAAAAATGTGAAAATCAAATTCATCACTATTTTTTTCGTGTGAAAAACGTGTACTTTTACTTCAGGTAGTATTCCCAAGCAGCCTTTGTGGTTCCTAAGTGAGAACGCATACACAGTTTAGTGCCGGAGAATGCAGCTTCTCTGATTGACTGTTTCGCAACAATTCGGTGGTCGTTTGTGCCCCTGCTCACGGCGCTAGATGCGCTAAAACCTTTTACGCGTGCGCGGAGCGAGTTTTGTCGACCAATCACAGCGCTCAATGGCACGTATGCGGCCCCAGGCATCGTTAAATGTTAAACTTGCTTTGTCAGTGCACTACCTACTTCATAAGTCGATTTTTGACCAGTTTATTACTTCTAACATGGATCCGTGGCTGAAGTCGGGATCATTGAAGAAGGGTGCGGTTTCTCCATCGCCTTCACAACAAGGGAAGTTTCCAGTTGAAATGAAGGAGGAGGGAGGACGACCAAAGGAAGAACAATCACAAGAAGCTCCAAAGACTATTGATACTTTCGGGGGGGGGGGGAGGGGGTCATTGGGAACATGGTACTAGTATTAAGAAGCTTTCAGTTCCCATGCGTTTCGCTCTGAAATTTAAAGTTGCTGTGCTCTTGACTGACTAGGGGTCCGCCATGGATTTTCGACTGTAGAAGGGGTCCGCCAGCTGAAAAGGTTGGGAAGCCCGGGTTTATGGTATTTCATAAGATTGACACCAGTCGTGATTTATCCATGAAATAAACCATTTGCAGCTGTGACTGTCGTGGTCAACATACACGAGAATCTATTTTACGAATTTGGTTCATTTCAGTTATTTAATTTTAAAACTTTAACAATCTTTAAATAGTTTCCTTCTATTTCTGCACAACCATTACCTTATATTAGCAATATAGATTCGGGAAGAGTACCTGTAGACCTAATGTACTAAAGTATTGTGCAGTCCTAAATGTGTGTGGAGCAGTGACCTGTTGAAATGTGCCGAAAATAGCCTGGAGTGGCACGAGGCTGTCGTGAAATTTCCGCTTCGTCACGGTGGGCACACGCAAATGCGGTCAGTGCACCGTTGGCCGCAATCTGCGCTGCTAGCTCCAGTGCTGCGCTGCGCGACAATACAGAACGCTGAGGCAGGGCGACTGTAAGCTGGGAATTCCGGATAGACAGACCCAACTCGCAAACTTTCTTAGCTGCACAGCTCTCTAACTGAACACCCACACAACGTTCATCGCTCACAATCAATCTGCAAGTGTTAAATATTCATGACAACTGTCAGTTTATTGTGACGATTGAACAACACTTCGATACGACAACATTCCGTCTCATAGTTGGTATCAAATTCATGGCAGAATGTGTTCCCATAGCTGTCTAGTTCTTGTTCTATTCTGTCACAGTTGGCTTCGGATTCATAGCAGGCTGTGTGTTCATAACTGTCTCGTGCTTGTTCTGTACAACAGTCGATAAAGCTAGTTTTGAAGAAGGTGCATATCGAGTCATCGTTTGACAGAGTTTTGTGCTGACATTCCGATGCTGCGTCGCACTGACACAAATCACCAATTCTTTAACATAATACCGTGATCCTGGAGTCTGTCGATGTTTATCGTAAACTTTACTCCATTTTGTAGTTCATACCGTTTCAACCGACAGAGTTTGTACCCCATCTCAAATGCTGTCCGATGTCTCTGGTGTGCTTTGATTTGGGTTTCCAAGCACAGAATGTTAGTCAGTTAGCTGAAATTCTTTGAGTGTGGCTCATTCATTTTTCTTTGTGTTCTTTAATGCGTTTCAGTACTGGTTTTATTTTTATTTCTTTACCCATATCTTCGATTGAGTGTTCTTTTTAATCTTATGTAACTTTTGTCGTACCACAGGAAATGTATTGTATTTTCTTCCGTCTCCTTTCCATAAAGTGCATAACTCGTGGTTTCGCGGTCGCGTTATCGCTTCTCGAGCACGGGGTCCCGGGTTCGATTCCCGGCGCGGTCAGGGATTTTCACCTGCTTCGAAATAACTGGATGTTTGTGTTCTCCTCATGATTTCATCAACATTCATGCAAGTGGAGAGATTGGGCTGAGCAAAGGTTATACGGGCGCTGATAACCGCGAAGTTGAGCGCCCCACAAACCAGACATCATTATCATCCTTTCCATAAATTTTTGTCGCAAGTATGAAAGTTTTGTACAATTTAAGTTTTTCATCGTTCCTCGCTTCATTTTCCGGCATACGCTATATGGTCCAACCACCATTCGGAAATTTCTTCAGTTAAAACTTCCGGACTGAAAGGTCGATGTATAAAGCTGATCCCTGACGCTGGGTAGCCGCGGTCTTGGGCGTCTTGTCACGGTCCGCGTGACTTCCCCCGTCGGAGGTTCGAGTACTCCCTCGGTCATGGGTGTGTGTGTCGTCCTTAGCGTAAGTTAGTTTAAGTTAGATTAAATAGCGTGTAAGCTTAGGGACCGATGACGTCAGCAGATTGATCCCATAACACTTTACCGATACCTACCTACCTATCTCCAACTGTTGTCAATTTAAAATGCTTCAAATGGCTCTGAGCACTATGGGACTTCTAAGGTCATCAGTCCCCTAGAACTTAGAACTATTTAAACCTAACTAACCTAACGACATCACGCACATCCAATGCCCGAGGCAGGATTCGAACCTGCGAGCGTAGCGGTCGCGCGGTTCCAGACTGTAGCGCCTAGAACCGCTCGGCCACCTCGGCCGGCTGTTGTCAATTTATTTAACTAGTTCTTCGAACAGCGGGCGCTGCAGACGGCCAGTAAGAGGTATCGCTATATGGATGATACCTTGGGGATAGTATGGGCCCACACTGAAGAACTGAATGTCTCCTTGGTGCACCTCAATGGTATTAACCTAAAGATACAGTTTACAATACCGAAAGAGATAGCCACCTTAATTTTCTGGTTGTTTCTCTAATTAAACGGTGGATGGGACTCAGCCATAAAGTGTACAAAAAGGACACAGACGCTGATCGACAATTCCACAAGGAATCAAACCATCATCCTAAACAACAAAGAGGTCCTCTTACAACCTTGGCGAACAGAGATAAATTCTGCGAGCCGATTTATTCGCAGGAAAACTTAAATCACTTGCGGTCGGCCTTCAGTAAAAATGGATATGTTAGTAAAGAGACTGATAGAACACTCCATCAAAGAAGAGAAGAAGCCGGAAGTGCTGAGCAACAGCGGCCGTCATTTCGAAAAGTTTTTCTCCCGTTCATTAATAAAATTACTGATCGTATCGGGGACGTTTAAGCCAAGTATGGTGTCGATATTTTAGACCCACCAAGAAGGTTAAGGAACCTTTAAGAACAGTAAAAGATACACAGTACCCCCTAGCAACGATTGCGGTACGTAAAATTACGTTTAGTTGCGGACAAGTGTACGAAAAGAAGTCTCAACACCAGCATAGCCAAACACAAAAGAAACTGTCGTATGGGATATACCGAAATATCGGCCCTAGAAGAACATATTTTTCTAGATAGGAACAACGAAATAAAATTTTAATATTTTAATAGAAAAGAAGAATATCTCAAGTTAGATAAAATATGGATGGTGCCTTTGCGCCAACAAAGTGGTAATCGATTTTTTTTAATAGAGAATGATGGTGCCAGTCAGAGAGTTACACAGTCGGCCACAGTAGAGCGTATAGCTCTATAACTGCGAGAGTCCTCCAAGCCGTTTTACCTCGGATGATGTCTCCCGTAGTTGGAGACGAAACGTCAGGGAGCAGCTTTATGCAGTATATCGATCACGGTTTCTCAGCCTGGAAGTTTTAACTGAAAAAGACACCGGCGGTGAAAACCTACATTGTATGATTCGGTTATTGATTTAATTTATTAGCTGCATCATAATTTTTCTTAACATACGATATTTTCCACTCTTAAAATTGAAATTTTGATTCTTATTCAAGGATGACGTCATTGAGAGTAACTTTTGATATCCTTCCAAGTTTCCATTAAACATCATAGATTTTGATATACAACAGAACGAAAATCATAGCCAGTAATAACTTGTCTGATTTATGTTGTACGACGAATTTCCGATTTTCATACCTCATCCTCAAGTACATGTTACTTTTATTATGTTGTTATGACAAGACGTAGACAATAAAATGTAAGTGAATCCATCTCTGTAGACATATGCACCCTTAATTCGGAATTAAATGTAAATACGTATATTTCATTACTAGATGAATCAAATCACACCGCTGAAAATGTCACTTTCATAACAATACTGGGTGAAGAATACATTGCGGTGGAGCCTACTTTGTTAGTGCGAAAGTTAAATGGTATCAAGAGTATGCATATTTACTTTACAAACGCAAAATAGGTTTTAAGGTGCAGAAACAAATTTCAATGTAGTTGTACCCTGCATTATTATCGGTAATAATATTTTACTAAGAAAAAAGACAGGTTACTGGGCTCTGTCTTCACTTTATGTACACTGATGATCTGCAAATAAATTTGAAGTATCGAAAGTCAACAACATCATTTTTACTTTTAATTTCCATGAATTCACATCTTTCGTTTGGAAGTTCAACAAGAATGGTGACAGGCTGCCTCCCTAGCATAAATTTCTGTTATTAGTGTCCTCATTTTCCATCAGATTACTTTAGAGCGTTCCTGGTGGTATCCTTAATTACATGTCTGGTTTTTCTAACCTCAATTTTTACTCCACTTCCATCATCACTGCTTTTAGCGATTCTGTATTTGGTCTTTTCATTTGCCTATAAATAAATTTTTTGTTCTTCAGGTTTTCATAAAGTACAAATGGCTCTGAGCACTATGGGACTTGGCTCCTGAGGTCATCAGTCCCCTAGAACTTAGAACTACTTAAACCTAACTAACCTAAGGACATGACACACATCCATGCCCGAGGCAGGATTCGAACCTGCGACCGTAGCAGCAGTGCGGTTCCGAACTGAAGCGCCTAGAACCGCTCGGCCACTCCGGCCGGCTCATAAAGTACGGTTTCTATTAATGAAGCTTGTATTTACGGTGTCTCAAATACCGTAACAGGAAATTTAACCTATTCATTTCCTTTCTGAACTCCTCTGACATTTTATCGGTGTAATTTAAACGGCGTTATACGTCACTTATTGAAAAAAAAGTATGGTAAATCATTCATTCAAAGGAATGCCGGGTACTGATATTTTTGAAAACAGCCTTGTTGTTCTCAAGCTGCAATTATTCGACAACACAGTGACTACTTTCGTAAATATCACTGAAGAAAAAACTGCAACCAGATATATATATATAATGAAAATGATACAGATGGATAATAAGTAATCAAACTGTTTATTTTTTCAAAAGTAATCTCCACAACCTAATACATTCATCCCTCTGTGAGACAACATGTTGCCATTGTTGTTTGGAGTACGCTGCAGACAGTTTACTGAGAAGCCCTCAAACATCTTCCATACGTTTCCGATTTCACCACATGTGATCACCATATTTTTGGAGCCATGAAGTAAGGCATTCGTGAATTCCAATCTAGTATTAGTCCAACTCCTACTGCCGCCCTCTCTGCCCATCTCGTCCCCCCCCCCCCCTCTCTGCCCATCTCTTCCATCCCACTGCGCTCTGTCCGTCTTCTCATGCCCCTGTCTCCGTCGATCTGTTCCTCCCCTCTTTGTCCCACCTGTCTGTCCAACCCATCCTCCCCCTTCTCCTCCTCAATCCCTGTAACTCATCTCCTCCTTCCCCATTTCCCTCTCCATCTCCTTCTCCCTGTCTCCCTGTCCATCTGCTGCTCCTCTGTCTGTCCACCTCCTCCTCCCTTCTACTTACTCCTCTTCCGTTCTTCGTCCACATCTCCCTCCCCTCACTTTATCCATCTCCTCCTATTTCTATCTGTGTACATCTCCTGACTTGCCTTCTCTGTCTGTCCATCTACTTCTCCCTCTTCTTTTCTACATTATCATCCCCAACCCTAACAGGAGGTTGCTAGTTCTGACCCCTACAGTATCCAGAACGAAATTTTCATTCCGCAGCGTAGTGTGCGCTGTCATGAAACTTGCTGGAAGATTAAAAATGTATACCGGACCGAGACGTGAACTCAAACCTTTGCCTTTCACAGGCAGCTGATCTAAATGATCTTCTCACGCACGACTCCCGTCCTCAGAGTTTTACTTCTGCCAATACCTCTTCTCCTTTGAAGGTAGGAGACAAAATACTAGCGGAAGTAAAGCTGTGAGGACGGCTGATGCGTCGTAATTGGGTAGCTCAGTTGATACAGCACTCGCACGTGAAGGGCAATGGTCCCAAGTTCCAGCCTCGGTACGGCACACAGTTTCAATCTGCCAGGAAAATTCCTCGCCGTATTCCTTTCCAGATAGTAGTTTAGTTGAAATCTATCCGAGGTTAAGGAGGTGCTTTTTACGTGTAGCTTTGCCTGCGTATGCACTTGTCACATGTACTATTTCACAAATGTTTAACATGTTTCACTCATAGTTGTACGCATGCTTCACCTGAGTATCAAACGAATTTCGCTCTGAAGTTTAGTTTTCACACAGCTCAATGTTGATGACGTTATGTCTCCTAAACTACGCATTGTAAAATGACATAATTTTGCAGGTACATCCAGTGATGTGTGTGAATATTGCCTGCAAAATATGTTGCCAATAGATCCACTAGTCAGCAAGTAAAACTAAAACGTCATGCCTGACGTGACAGTTTTACTGCATTAAGGAGCGAAAATGTAGTAAGCGATAAACGTTTTTCCTTTCATCACTCTGTGAGGGGTGTCAACGAGAAAAAGTTTCGTGGAGGTTTAAAATTTATTGCAAATCATTGAGTGCTCTCATTTTCTAATATTGGATGAGTGAATGGCTATTTGCACGTCGACAGCTACGATACTCATCACACTCGCCCCCACTCGTTTGAGAGAGTGGTTCTTATCCTCATAGTGATTCTTTCCAGACAGTTAATGATGTGTGTACCAAGTTTGGTTGAAACCGATCCAGAAGTCCAGGAGGAGATGTGGAACATACGTACGAGGGCGAGTCAAATGAGACCCTTAAATTTGTAATAACAAAACGAAATTTCGTGCCGTTATCTTGTAAGTTGGTAAGCGTGCCACAAACATGATTCAGAATGGCCTGTAGGTGACAGCATAGTGCAGACGCACACATACCGTCGCAGTATCAGTATAAAGACGGCCGCCCCACTTGCGACTTGTACCGAGGAAGAACAGCGTTCTGTTATTCGGTGCCGGCCGGAGTGACCGAGCGGTTCTAGGCGCTACAGTCTGGAACCACGCGACCGCTACGGTCGCAGGTTCGAATCCTGCCTCGGGCATGGATGTTTGTGATGACCTTAGGTTAGTTAGGTTTAAGTAATTCTAAGTTCTAGGGGACTCATGACCTCAGAAGTTAAGTCCCATAGTGCTCAGAGCCATTTGAACCATTTTGTTATTCGATTTTTGCGTAGTGAAGGTGTGAAGCCTATTGAAATTCGTCGACGAATGAAGGTTCAGTACTGTGATGCATGTTTGTCACAGCAGCAAGTCTACGAATGGAGTAGAAAGTTCGCAAATTGTGTGACTTCAGTGGAAGATGCTCCTCGTCCAGGTCAGGCACAACGAGTTGTGACTCCACAGAACACTGCAGCAGTTGAAGCCATAGTGAAGGGAATCCGCCGAGTGACACTGAATGACATTGCAGCATGTTTACAGATTAGTCATGGGTCAGCACACCATACTGTGCATGATGTGTTGCAGTTTCACAAAGTGTTGCAACAATCACAGACCTGCATTTTGAGTGTCTTCCTCATCCACCATACTCACCAGACCTTGCCCCAAGTGATTTCCACATGTTTGGACCACTCAAAGACGCAAGGGGAGGAAAGAAGTTCCGTTCTGATGAAGAGGTACGCCACGCGGTGCATGAGTGGTTGCGCGGACTATCAAAAGAATTTTTTTCTAAAGGAATTTATGCACCTTGTAAGCGCTGGAGGGCTTGCATTGAGCGTGGGGGAGATTATGTTGAAAAGTGATACAGCTTTGTACCACTTCTGCACAACAAATAATATTTAAAAAATATTTAAGGTTTTCAATTGACTCACCCTCGTATATACACACACACATTTTCATAGTATGTATGGATGTATGGATCCTCACTGGCCACAAAAGTGAAGCACCCAGATGACAAGGTCGGGTGTCAGTGCAACTTCATATATGTACTCATCTCGGCAGGTACGGAAATGTTTGGAGTTGCATTTCTCTGTGACAGGTAAAACGGCCCCAGAGCCATTAGTGTTTTTCGTGTTTACTGTTGTTACCAGGAATGGTGAGGTATATAAGAGGCGTGAACAGCGTCAGATGTTGAATGATAACTGCGGAGGATGCGGACATGCGGCGTGCTTGCTTGAGACAGCGTTATCAGAACATGACAGAATCTGAAAGGGGCCTCATTGTGGGTCCCCATTTCTCTGGCTGGTAGTATTGTGAAATATGCAGATTTGTGGTGCGTTCATATGTGACACTGGCCAGATACTGGATAGCATAGGAACGTCAGGGCAGGGATACTTGTCGTCAAGGCTCCGGTCGACAATGTCTGACCGCCACCAGGGAGAGTCACCGTATTGCACACCAGGTACAAATGGCTCTGAGCACTATGGGACTTAACATCTGTGGTCATCAGTCCCCTAGAACTTAGAACTACTTAAACCTAACTAACCTAAGGACATCAAACACATCCATGTCCGAGGCAGGATTCGAACCTGCGACCGTAGCAGTCGCGCGGTTCCGGACTGAGCGCCTAGAACCGCTAGACCACCGCGGCCGGCACACCAGGTACATCGCACTCCTTCACATCTGCACTTGCCATCCGAGAACAAGTAATGGATGTTCTGCAACATTTCTCTGTTATCCCACACACTGAGCGGAGATTAGCAGCTACCAGGCTAGGGCATTATCGTCTCACGCGCAGGCTGCCGTTAACAGCACAACACAAACAGCTACGCTTGGTGTGGTGCCGTGACCCGGGAGCTTGGGCATAAGCAGACATGAGCAGCGTCACACTGCGTTCAGCGATGATATGCGGCTCTACACTATCCCGGATGACTATTGTTGGCGAGGACGATGGCCACTTAGGGAGAGGTCTCATTTTTCCAATGTTTTGAAGAAGCGCAGTGATGTAATTCGTGCGCCATGGCGTCGGTATCCATAAGGTATCATTTCAGATCACAGCTTGTAGTGATTGAGGGAACTACGATGACAGATGGTACGTCAAGAACATCCTGTGTCCTCATGTGTTACCTCTCATGCGAAAGAATCGTGCTGCCATTTTCCAACAGGACAATGCTTGTCCTCATATGGCACGTCGCCTGGTTGAAATATCCCTGTGGTCAGAAAGAGCTCCACATATGTCCCTGATAGGATATGTATGAAACCAGCTCGGATGTCAACTCCGTTCCAGTGCCAGTATCCCAGATGTGAAAGACCAGTTACAACAGTTGTGGGACAGTTTGCCTCCAGGGGAGGATACAGCAGTTTTATGACGCTCATTCTAACTGAATCAGTGCATGCATCAAGGTCAGAGGTGGTACAACGTTACAATAATAAGTGAGCTTATATTGACAAGGTCTATGTCAATTTGACTCTATTTTTTAATCACTGCCATAACAAATGCACTTCGAGGGGATGCCGGGGGAATACTGACAGACCCCAGTGCTATATTAAGTAAATGGAGGGCGTATTTTGAGCATCTATTGAATGTTCACCAGGAAGCAGGAAATGAGCAGGCATACGAAATACATACAGCAGAACCCCATATACCTGAGCCAACGTTAAGGAAGTAAGAGATGCAATCAACAAATTGAAAAACCATAAAGCACCAGGATCAGATTGCATAACTGCAGAATTAGTTAAAATTGGGGACAGAAATTGGTGGAAGTAGTTCACAAAGTGATAACTAAAGTATGGAACTCAGAGATGATACCTGAAGAGTGGCAGGAGTCGATTCTGATCCCAATTTTTAAGAAGGGCGACAAAATGGATTGTAGTAATTATAGAGGGATATCGCCATTACCAGTATTTTCCAAAATTTTCTCGAATATTCTGCTAAGCAGGCTTACACCATATGTAGATAAAATTGTGGGGGACTACCAAGGTGGCTTTCGGAGAAACAGATGAACTATAGACCAAATATTCACCCTGCGTCAAATTTTGGAAAAGAAATGGGAATACAATAAACCAGTTCATAATCTTTTCATAGATTTTACAAAAGCATATGATTCAGTATTGCAATCAAAATTGTACAGAATTCTTTTGGAACTCTGAATACCAAAGAAGTATGTGAGACTTACAGAAGCGAGTTTGAAAAACACAAAAGGTAGAGTACGTGTGGGGAAATTGGAGTCAGAAGAATTTGTAATAAAGAACGGACTTAAGCAGGGAGATGCCCTGTCTCCGCTACTTTTTAATTTAATCGTAGAATATATTGTACGAATGGCAGCAGATAATTGAGAGGGTGTGGAGTTAAATGGAAATAAGATATTAGGGTAAGTAGATGATCTAAACATCATTAGCGATAGGAAACAATCTGTAACAGCAAAAGACGAATGCGTTAATCAAGGCTAGTGAAGATGTAGGTCTAAGGATAAGTGAAGACAAAACCAAATACCTGGTTACTACTAGAATGGCAACAGCAGTAGATCAGGAAATGTTAAGAGTGGGAGACATGCAGTTTGAAAAAGTGAACACATTTAAGTAGGTAGGCGTGGACATCACTTCGAGAAATGAGATTGAATCCGAACTGAAGAAGAGATTACGAGCGGGAAATGCGTGTTACTTCTCACTGAATAGATTACTTTCATCACGGGTATTGTCTAGGAATTTAAAGATTAGAATATACAAAACTATTATTCTACCAGTTATGCTGTATGGTTGTTAGACTTGGTCTCTCACTGTGCAAAATGAAAAGCCGTTTCGAGTATTTGAAAACAAAATTTTGAGGAAAATTTTCGGAGCAAAAAGGGATGACATTGGCAGAGAGTGGCAACTGCATAATAAAGAGGTTCACGAACTCTATTCAAGCCCTGTATTATTAAATCACGTAGGCTGCGATGGGCGGGTCATGTAGCTCGAATGGGTGAGGGCAGGGCAGCGCGCAGAGTACTGGTAGGGCACTTAGAAGGAAAACGTCCTGTGGGGAGACCGAGGCGTAGATGGGAGGACAATGTGAACGGTGATTTGAGGAGCCTAGGTATTGAGGGTGAATGGAAGGAAATAGCCCAAGACAGGTACAGATGGCGAAAATACGTTGCTGCGGTAATGGACTCTCGAGTCCGGTATGACCAGTGTGTGTGTGTATGTGTGTGTGTGCCATAACATTACATGTTCTCCCAAACTGTGAAGTTTAATTTCGCCTCCTCCCCTCCTGGGTGCTTTACTTTCTTTTGTACGTGTGTGTGTGTGTGTGTGTGTGTGTGTGTGTGTGTGTGTGTGTGTGTGTGTGTGTGAGTGTGCGAGTGTGCGTCTAACAAAAAAATATCTCTGGTTTCATTGTTTTCAGATGGCTCAACTAATTCATATCCTCTAATAATTGTAACAATAACTCCGGCCAGTTACACGTAAATTGAGGGGAATACTGCAGGTTGGCATAAATTTTAAAAGAATTTCTGTTTTCTGTTCGTTTATGTTGTAGTTAGTCACAAAGATATAGGTTCGACTTCAATACTGAACAGTTCGATGTCCTAAAGGCAAATTGTCTACAGAACTTTGGAGCGCTGTACTTAAGTGAGTACGATCTTTTCTGGTTATTCTTAGCCACACTGTTTGAACACATGCACATAATGTTATCATAAGTATTCTAAAATTCTTACGGTCAGATTATTCGACGAAGCTGTTTGTAGTTGGTCTACCTTCTAAGTCGGCCAGGCTAACGTTAGCGAGACACAACGTCACGTCTCTTACCGGTACTTTCCCATCAGCGCGTTGTTTGCTGTACGGCTCTTCAAGCAGGTTTCATAACTTACGCAGCATTTCTTCTTCCTGGAACTCTTTCCTAAGCTTCAGCGTTCCAGAGCTGACGCAATGCCGAGAATACTATGGCCGAAGGTTGCCTTCTCTGATTTGCACATTTGCCTGATATCTTCCAAGTATCTAACAGATAGGCACCGAATTGAACTGGTTGTTATTTGACAAGATTCTTCACTGTTTGGATTCTTTACACAGTACAATAACTGTTTTATCTGTCTCTTTCTCTGAAAAGCCTACAATGATTAGCTTTATTTTAGTCATTAATATGCACACCAGACAGAAATGTATGCACACACACGCTTTGTAATACCGCCTTCAACCTTCATAATGACTTCATTCAGCGAGGAGTCCAGAAGTTTCTTCACATATCCAACTGAATCCACTCGCTGATTATGAGATCCCGTAGAGCCGCTAAATTACCGATTGCTACGTTTCATCCGCTGTTTCAGATAGTCTCAGATGTTATCTACAGCAGAAGTTTTCAAACTGTGCGACGCGCTCCCACGGTAGTCGCCGTCTTACAGTACGAGCATCGAGGTGACTTCATCAGAATAATTATTTGATTTATTTGCTTCTTGAGTAAATGAACACGTGTGCGCTACTCATTATATCTAGCCGGCCGCAAGTGTTGTTGCTATGGTAGCGTGGTAGATGACAGTCGAATCTTACTGTGTGACGCATTTGTTTTTGTTTAATAATAGTTTGTAGGGTAGTTTGGTCGAATGTAGATCGTTTTTAATTGTAGTTTGTCTTCTTATTTTGTGTTTCTTTGTCAACATGGACAAATTTTTAAATGTATGTACTAAATGTGATATATCAGATGTATCTTGAAGTTCCAAAGTTGCGAACAGTGAAAAATACATGAAGTGCTTTCACGTAAGAATGTCTTGAAAAAGGTGCATGGATTCAGGAATGAACTTTACTCTTACCTTGTTCCGGAGGAATATTTGAGTCTCGAGAAGTTCGTGGAGAGTGACTGTTTTTAATGGCATATTTCTGTGACAACTGTAAAAGACTCAGTTCAATGAATTTGTCCGTTCAAAGTAATGCGAGAAACATTCTGCAACTATCAGACACAATTTTAGACTTCAGAAAGAAAATGCTATTATGAAAGAAAAACTTGGATGATGAAGATACGAGGACGTGCTGTAAAATAATACCTCCGAATTTCTAATGTGAAAACTCTTAAAGCTTTTTAAATAAAACAAACATTATTAACATTCTACATCTTTATTTCCATGTCTACATATTTATTTCTCAGCATAGTCACCCTGGCGACGAACACATCTCTGCCAACGAGGGACCACTTTGTTGATACCGTCATTGTAGAATACTTGACTTTGTTGACAGAGCGACAACCTCACCCCTGCTTGTAACGCTTCGTAACTATCAAAGCGAACTCCTCGAAGGTGTCTTAAGTTTTATAAATAGATGAAAATAGGATGGGGCCAAGTCGGGACTCTATGGAGGATGATCGATGACGGTGAAACCAAGACGCCGGTTTGTTGCACATGTCACAGCTCTCGTGTGTGATCTGGAATCGTCATACTAAAGGAGTGGGTGCTCCATGTGTGGACGATCTCTTCCAATTCGAATCTCGATTTCAGAATGCTGTTCCTCATGCACCGACATAGTTACATTACACGCCGCCATGTTAAACGCTACGATCCGGAACCCTCCAACGGCAGAGGGCTGCAAATATGTAGATATGAAGACGTAAGATGTAGAATGTTAATAAAGTTAGTTTTATTAAAAATCTTTAAGAGTTTTCACATAAAAAATAAGGAGGGATTTCTTTTCAGCACGCCCTCATACGTTATGTTTCCCTGCTCTTCCGACAGTTTTAGGAGACAATGACTTTCAGTTGAGTTAAGAACTGGCGTCTATATTTGTGGATCATTTAAATGCACTCAGTGATTAATTTCTGATGTACTATTAAGAAAATTTGATCAACAAAACTGGATCAATGATACTTTTAGTACAGAACTTCCATCAACAATTACCACTGAGGAACAACAGCAATTTATTGATCTTTCTTCAGACTCTACATCAAATTCGAAATCAGTTTTACCACTGCACGAAATTTGGAGCTAGGTTGGAGTATCCACAAGTAGATAAAAAAGGCCTACGAGTTTTGATACCTTTTGCAACTCCCTATTGATGTGAAATAGGTTTTTCGGTATTAGCAGCCATGAACACGAAATATAGATGGCGAATAAATGTGGAGAAAGAGATGCGAATCTCAACTTCCAATCTTGTACCGAAATGGGGGAACTGTCAGTAAAGAAGCAAGCTCAGCCTTCGCATTGACTTCATCGCATCATTAATGTGTAAGAACATTCAGAATTAGTTGAAAAGAAATACGACAACAGTAATTGAAGAAATAACTTTCTTCCTCACTTTTTTAGAAACTTAAATTTAGTTACCCGACTCTTCCAGCCGGATGTCATGCGTGAAAGTAACACGGGTAGTTATGTTCAGGTAAAGATAACCGCGAAACCAAAAAGTTTGAAATAATTAATCTACAAACTTAAGATCGTATCCTTTAATGGCCCAGTTGCGGTGCAACACAATGACTAATAGTATGTGATATCAGGAACGTATGCATGCAGCGCTGTAAACATAGCTGCTCTCATACTGTAACGTGGGAGTGTTCAGAATACACTAATCATAAATATGTAGACGAAAGAGTGACACCTGGTCCCAGAGATCACAACTCGTCGGACCACTCTGCATGCTTCCAGTCAACTGCAGTCCAGTTTCTGAGTTGTGGACCCATTGAAGACTTTCAGCTTTATGTACCGCTGCCATTAATGGCTTTTTGGTAGGCATCGGACGCCACATACCCATTACATGCAGTTCCCTTCTCCATGTTCGCTTGGAAACTGGTTGAAATTCTCCTGCATTCACTAACAAGAGCAATGCTTGTCGGGTCCGAAACTGTTTGTCGTAGGCAATTGGTGACACTTGTCTCGAGATCTTGTTGGTTAAGATCTACATCTACATCTACGTGACTACTCTGTAATTGGCACTTACACTGAGGTGACAGAAGTCATGGTATACCTCCTAATATCGTGTTAGAGCTACTTTTGTCCGGCGTCCTGCAGCAACTCGACATGGCATGGACTCAATAAGTCTTTAGAAGTCCCCTGCTGAAATATTGAGCTACGTGGCTCCTATAGCCGTCCATAATAACGAAGGTGTTACCGGTGTATAATTTTGTGCACACACTGACCTCTATGATGTCCCATAAATTCGATGGGGCAAATGTTGGGCGATCTGGCTGGCCAAATCATTCGTTCGAATTGTACAGAAAGTTCTTCAAACCAATCGTGAACATACGTGGCCGAATGATATGGCACATTGTTATTCATAAAAATTACGTCGTTGTTTGGGAACATGACGCCTGTAAATGGTTTCCAGGTAGCTGAATGTAGCCGCGTATCCATTCCACTCCGTGTTAACAAAGTTCACCCCATTATGGAGCTACCATGAACTTTCACAGTCCCTTGTTGACAACTTGGGTCCATGGTTTCGGGAGGTCTGCGCCAAACTCGAACACTTCCGTAACATCTTACCGACTTAAATCTGGACTCATCTGACCAGGCCACTGTTTTCCAGCAATCTAGAGTCCAACCCATACAGTCACGAGCCCAGGAGAGGCGCTGCACACGATGTCGTGCTGTTAGCAAAGGCACTCGCGTCGGTCGTCTGCTGCTATCGCCCATTAACGACAAATTTCGACGCACTGTCCAAACGGAAACGATCGTAGTACGTCCCACATGGGTTTTGAACTTATTTCAGGTAGTGTTGGTTGTCTGTTAGCACTGACAACTCTACGCAAACGTGGTTGCTCTCGGTTGTTAAGTGAAGACTGTCGGCCACTGCGTTGTCCATGGTGAGAGATGATGCCTGAATCGTGGTCTTTACGCTGTTGGTCACGGAATATTGAATCCTCCAACTACCATACCGCGTTCGAAGTCTGTAAATTCTCGTCGTGAAGCTATAATCACGTCTGAAATCTATTCAAATGAGTCACCTGAGTACAAATGACGCTCCGCCAATCTACTATCCCTTCATACTTGTGTAGGCGATATTACCGCCATCTGTCGAGCGAGGTGGCGCAGTGGTTAGCACATTGGACTCGCGTTCGGGAGAACAACGGTTTATACCCGCGTCCGTCCATCGAGTTTTAGGTTTACCGTGGATTCTCTGAATTGCTCCAGGAAAATGCCAAGGTGGATCCTTTGAATGAGCACGGCCGGTTCCCTTGCCCATCCTTGAGACAATCCGAGTTCGTGCTCTGTCTCTAATGACCTCGATGTCGACGAGACGTTGAACCCCATCTTCCATCCTTCCTTCCATTACTGCTATCTGTATGTGAGCATATAACTATCCTATGACTTTCATCAGCTCAGTGTAAGTATCTGGAGAGGTTTCATCGAACAACTTTCACTTTACTTCTGTACCGTTCTATTCTCTAACAGAGCGCGGGAAAAGCGAACACTTTAATCTATCACTACGAGCTTTGAAATCTACATCTATATCTACATCCATACTCCGCAAGCCACCTGACGGTGTGTGGCGGAGGGTACTTTGAGTAACTATCGGTTCTCCCTTCTATTCCAGTCTCATATTGTACGTGGAAAGAAAGATTGTCGGTATGCCTCTGAGTCGGATCTAATCTCTCTGATTTTATCCTCATGGTCTCTTCACGAGAGATACGTATGATGGAGCAATATACTGATTGGCTCCTCGGTGAGGGTATGTTCTCGAAACTTCAAAAAAAGCCCGTACCGAGCTACTGAGCGTCTCCCTTGCAGAGTCTTCCACTGGAGTTTATCTATCATCTCCGTAACGCTTTCGCGAACAAGTGTACTGTAACCTACTTCCTTTGTTTTCGGATTGCATTTCCTTAGCATTCTTCCAATGAATCTCAGTCTGGCATCTGCTTTACCGATGATCAACTTTATATGATCATTCCGTTTTAAATCACTCCTAATGCCTACTCCCAGATAATTTATGGAATTAACTGCTTCCAGTTGCTGACCTGCTATATTGTAGCTAAATGATAAGGATCTCTCTTTCTATGTATTCGCAGCAAAAAAAAAAAAAAAAAAAAAAAAAAATGCTTCAAATCGCTCTGAGCACTATGGGACTCAACATCTGAGGTCATCAGTCCCCTAGAACTTAGAACTACTTAAACCTAACTAACCTAAGGACATCACACACATCCATGCCCGAGTTAGTTAGGTTTAAGTAGTTCTAAGTCTAGGGGACTGATGACCTCAGATGTTAAGTCCCATAGTGCTTAGAGCCATTTTCACCATTTTTGTTCCACATTTTGGAAGATTTCCCCACCCGCGATACGCACACTGAGTGCAAGTCGGATTCCTCCCCCCCCCCCCCCCACTCCCTTGGCAACTGTGTCCCTAAGGAGACCCATTACAGACTTAACATTGGAGTTCTCAGTTACCACTCCTCTGTGACTGTTCAGATATTGCAGGTTGAGAGGCTAAACAGAATAACCGACTGCAACTGGCTGAAGATCTGTATCAGGCGCAGATAGTGCCTTAAACCTGTTAGCCAGACGAACTAGGGAGGCATTTCGTTTGGCCTCCCAGAAAGTCATTTCCTACACCTTGTGGCGACCTCCCTCTCGATAACAGGTGAGGGTTCAACCTCGGTGTGGACAGTAATCGGGGCATCAACATTAGTGGACCAATCGGGGGGACACGTGGGAGGTGCTGGACGTCACTCAGAACCCCTCGTACGGCCCACTGCGTGATCGAAGGCAGCACCACCTAGAGCTGTAAACTCCAGGGTCATTAACTAAGCTTGAATCCGAAAACAGGAATCAATGTCGCTATCCATACTAAAGATGGTAGAACTCTACCCTACATTGCTATTAAAACAATAAAGTGGGCATATTACGTACACAAACGGGAAAGAAATTTAAGAATTAAACAAGTAACCTTACAATTAAGTGGAAGTAGGTTGTTCCTGTCTGGAGCTGGTTAAGAAATTCACAAACGGACGCTGTACTCGCCATACTGCTTGCAGGAACGAATGTAGCTGCCTTGCTGACTGTCTGACACCGAACAGTTCAAACCAAAACAAACAAACGCCTGGGGCGATACAAATGTCGATGCAAGATTTTCAAACCATAACTGTTCTCACACTGTGCTGTATGGCTGCGAGTGGTAAACGAAACTCCATGAAGAAGTATGACAGTCCACACTGATCCACCTATAACTCAGGCAACTTTATTCACGGTAAAGACATCGGCACGTCCACATATGCTAGCTCCTTTTTGCCAGTCTACCAAGCCTCCACATCTACCCATCTTGCTGTAATGATTCCATACAACCGCCTGAGCACACGCACACTTTTGTCCCCCATTTAAGTTAAGTATATTATTTTAATGTGGTTAGTAATGCTTTATTTCTAGTGATTATGACTATGAGAACGTACTGACAAGTTATGCTATAAAACTTAGAATCCAACAACCTGGCAATAAAAGAATATTCGAAATTCAAAACTCGAGTATCCTACCTGTGTGGAACTAATAACAATGTCCATTCTCTAACTGGTATTCGAGGCACAAGCAGCGAGACTGGCGTAGACACAGTCGCACCAATCACAAAATCATTTGATAGTACTGCCCAAAAGACTTTGTAACGGTTCATTGATTTGCTACTGCTACTACGGCATGGGACACAATACAAGTGAACTCATTTTTCTGCAGTCCATTACAGACAATCATCATTTTAAGGATAGCAATTTTTCGCTTTCTAGCATATTGAAGACTTAAAAGTAAGCTGTAATACATATCAGATGAACTTTGTCTGTAATTAATATATGTAATTAATGTAAATCAGTTTCTCAAACTGGATTGTGTATTGACTCCATTACCATGCCCGTTAACTTGGGCAGTATGGGCCCAACAAATTTGTTCACTAGATAACTTAGCTTCCCAACACGAGGCTGATATGATACCATCAGAATAGTAACAATATTTTAAAATGTTATTCCTCTTTGTTTTGTAGCTGTGTACAGCTCAAATGGCTAACACTATGGGACTTAATTTCTGACGTCATCAGTCCCCTAGACTTAGAATTACTTAAACCTAACTAATCTAAAGACATCACACACATCCATGCCCGAGGTAGGATTCGAACCTACGACCGCAGCAGCAGCGCGATTCCGGACTGAAGTGCCTAGAACCGCTCGGCCACAGCGGCCGGCGCTGTGTACAGCAAAATTTGTAAACAGTGATATTTTAGCAATTGCCTTTGCGAATTTTGGTATCTGTAGAAGGCACGACAGTGTCACGAACCACCACTGTCAGCATGAATTTAATCTATACAAGTGACGGTGGCTCGACAGGAGCTGAACCCCAGAAGAGGGAACAAAACTCGACATGCAAGTAGATCTGTAGGGGAGTAGAGAGTCTGTGCGCTATTTAGAGATGAAACATGTAGATAAGCACAAACATGATCAAAGCGAACGACCTTCAGTAGCAATCAGAACACAGAGCATGCATGAGGCGAGGGACTGTTCTGCGACTGTTGATATCAGCGCAAGAACTGCCGGTTCAAAAATGTTTCAAATGGCTCTGAGCACTATGGGACTTAACATCTATGGTCATCAGTCCCCTAGAACTTAGAACTACTTAAACCTAACTAACCTAAGGACAGCACTCAACACCCAGCCATCACGAGGCAGAGAAAATCCCTGACCCCGCCGGGAATCGAACCCGGGAACCTGAAGAACTGCCGGGTCAGGCCTATTGCTGTCTATAGGTAAACACCTGTGTCACTGGCTCTGCCCACACTAGGCTTCACAAATGCCTTCACTGACAGTGTGCTATATTAATCCGCTGTGATAACCATGCCAGCTCCTCACCATTCATCTAAATGTCTCCTGGCAGGGGTACTAAATCCCTCCGTCATGAAAAGACCAGAAACGGCAGAAAATATCTCAGTTTGTGCCTTGACCTCAGTTGCAAATCCAGAGAGGGCGCGAGGTCAACCAGCGGTTGACCGACCACCTATGAAACCAACACAGCTTCCTCTGCTAGAGGGCCAGAAGGTTGCAGATGCTGTGGTAATTATTTGTCTACTGGCATAGGTCGGAGCGAAGACTCTGCCACAGATGAGCAGGTAAAAAGAGGGAATGATTGAAATTCTATTGGCTCCAAAGCAATAAGTGCAGGAGGTAGCCACGCTGTCATCCTATTCTGTAGCTGAAATTAGCATGCTGCCACAATTAGAATCTCCCCATTGGAACAATACCGCGAGCTACAGCATCACCCAGATGGCTTGTAGGTATGTCAAAGGTTGCACAGGTCTTATTTGCAACTAATTGGAATGATGGATCAACTGCTCCTGACTGACATTCACCAAAAACGCTGACCTTTGTAGCCAACCGCTACACCTGAAATCCACGGCTGTTGCCAGCTGTAAAAGAGGGCCCAAACGGCACCCCATGGAGGAAACTTGGTGTGTCATGGTGGACTGAGACATGTGACTCGGCGTAAAACACAGCTAGCACTCATGCACACGTTCTGATCGGTGAACAGTATCACCAGGTACTTGTCCAGAAAACTGTAATGTTTCATCTTTGGATGAGGCAGATATGGACCTCATCATATGGGTCTAGAACACATGCACGATGTGCTCCACCTCCAATTTAGATGCTCAGGATGAAATGGGATGGCATTCAGACGCTAGATACCAATGTGAAGACAAAGATGTTCAGATTCACGTGACGCAAATTACTGTCTAATTTCGGATTTGAGGATACAGAGTTATCCCTTACTAGCAGAAACGACTGAAATGTGAACACTTGCTGTCAGTAACATCGATGACAGTTTGGCAATGTATGAGAAACTTTACCACCAACAACTACATGCGTCCTAAAACAGGGACCACAACAAAGTCGACATGTACCCAGCCACAAGAGTGATCTGGGGCTAGCCAATTGGAAGGCTGATACCGTAGCACATCCTGGTTTTGTGCACAGGCTGCACAAGCCTACACAAGACGTTCAGTATGAAACATAGCAGGCAATTTTGCATGTCTTTTCCATTTTATTTGATCTTGGTTATGTAGTTAGAGGATGATAACGACGAGGATTCAACTTAGCATATTTTTATTTGTAGCGTAATTTCCCTTCTTTAACATGGAAATGGACTCAATGGTGCTGAATGCTTTTATGTGAGTGAAAACAGATAGTGCTTTGGAGTTGGGATGGGGAGAACAGAGAATCCTATGGAAAACGGCAGAGACTGAAAGCTCAAGGTGAATTTCAAAAAGTGGGGCTGCTGAAGCATCGCAGGGAGTAGCAAACTATTGCCCAGCTTTAAAATCTCACCCAGCCTCGTGTCTGCCCAGAACAGAGAGACACCACGAGCAGTAGAAGGGGGCTGCTACCTCATATTTTGATGACCACCTTTCTATACAGCCATTGGCTACTTTAGAGAATACGGACTTCAGAAAATAACATGTAGCTCCGCGAATTGTCGTTCCTAATTTCAAAGGCGCTCTGATAAGAGCGAAAACGCGCGATCGGTATATTGGAGTGCGTCGTCATGAGTACAGCGGTGGAGCGAACGTTTAATCATATGGGAGACTTGCGCGATATGATTGGCATCTGATCACGATGCACCGTTTTGGAGGGATTCTCTATGCTAGGGGGAACATCACTATTAAGCCACCGTGTTTTGTATTTTCGCTTTTAGCTACTGGCACTTCTTGGTGGGAATAGGAGAGCAGGGCGTAAGACAGAGCCAAAGATATAGCACTGCGGGTCAAGACGCAGTGGAGGCGCCATCGGCTCACACTTTATGTGTGGTGGAGGTGGCATCGACTCAGGGCCGAGACACGATGGAGGTGCCATCGACTGAGGATTGAGACACAGCGGAGGGAGCATCGACCCCGGGTTGAGACATGGTGGAGGTGACATCGACTTCGACTGAGATGTGGTGCTGATGACAATGATTTATGAGTTAGGAGACGTCCACGCAGCGGTGTTGCAGTTTTAACAGTGTGCCCTTGTCTCCTCAAGAGAGTCTGGATGACGACGGAGTTCATCACGGGCTAGAAATTAAATTAACATGAACACTCATAACAGCATCGGCAAGGTAGGATATTTTTATTCTGCACTTGTGGAATAACATACGATCGCTTGTCTCAGTTTCAACGAACATGTGTGGCATGTATGAACCTTTCAATCAGTCACCAGGCTTTCAGTCATTGTTTCCCATCAGGATATAGCGAGTTTTGAAACTGATTTTCAGATCATCATTTTTGAGTTAATGGGGGTGTAATTTCTCATGCAGTTGAGAACACCTCCACCAATATAATCAGTAATCGGAATTTTCATACAGATAGCGTTAGTCAGCTGTCTGATTGCCTACTTTTTATCATTTGTGATCATCTATGTTTCAAAGAATAAATTAGGGTGTTAGAATGAAGGATTGTTTTTTCAGACACCTTCCTGACACATTAAATTACTATGTAAATCCCCCTCTTTAGAATCTATCTCTAGGGTCTAAAATCGCGTTTTCTCTTAGTTATTGTGCACATTATATTCATAGGAAAGATCTTAAAGGAGTGGTCTGTTCACAATTAGTTTTCTGGGTTACGGGAATTTTCCACGAAGAGAGGATTTTGCAAAATTGGCGAACCTGTGCCAGGATAGGGCTCCGATTTCTCCCGGAAACGCTCAGCAACGCTAATCCTAGTGTTCGCAAAATCGGTGGACCTGCGGAGTCAGGATCGTTAAGTCAGTTATTCGTTGATTTGTGATCAATCATCATGTGTTCTAGGTGACTAAACAAGAGACAATGCATCGCATCGCGCTAGTTCTATCACTGGCTGGCGCAAATCAAAAATCTTTTTACGTTCTATTCTGTACGTTCAGGTTCATGGCTTTGTGTAATCTGTCCCACATGTGAGGAATTCCCGCGCTGCAAAACGCAAAAAATGTGGAGGAGTTACATACGTACAACAATTTGTTAATAATTTATTGTGTCTAAGAAAACAGAAAACCGTCACAGGGAAATTTCTTTTGTTGTTGTTTTGCTTGAGGAGCATAAGAATTGAAAGAGCGTTAGTAGACTGTCACAAAATCAAATATTTCGGGTCTGTATGGTTGATTACAGTGTGGAACCGGTTTTGTTTCAGTTCAAAGGAAACTCACGGGAAACAGGAAACTTGCGCCCCGCGAAATGTAACCAACAAATCCGACTGGCCACAGCACGCTGTGTAATCAAGAAAAACGGGAGGCTGTGAAATTTGCAAACAGTATATGTATTCCGCACAAGAATGCGAGAGCTGTGCATAGTTGTGCATGAGGAGAAAGAAGTAAGGAGAGCAGTGAGAGAGGCATAGAGGTGAAGACAGACGACGATTGTGGTTAGTGTAACAACAATAGTTTAGAGAGAAGTTTTACCAGTAGCACTAACGAGAATAATTTTATAGTGTTCTGTGATGAACAGAGGGAGAAATTTATTTTTATGTTGACCAATGTGTGCAGAAAACTATCCAGTGGCAGAAGAGATTGCCAAAGAATTACTTAACTGATGAACGAAAAGAAAACGTAAAAGATTTTGTTGATTGAAGATTCGTGGTTGGTCAGAAATTACGGGAGATCAAAATGTTTTTGTCACTTCGTGTCGCAGTGAATATACGAGCAACTTGAGAGCAATCACTGTTCAACGAATTAAGGGGAGTGAATCTCTGTTATTGTACGTATCGTACTGAGTTGAGTTAAACAGATGGTTGAACATACCGGCAGCTGAATTTTGCTATACGCATACTCTGATATGTTATTTGCGAGCTTTATGTAGATGTGGTGCCACGTGACTTTCTGATAAGATTGAAGTACTACTCCGAGAAAGGGAACATTCAAAGAATTAACCATGATTCGAGGAAAGTTCCCCATAGTCGAGGTCAGATAATCGGATAGACTGTCAAAACTAGAAGCAAAAAGAAAGATTCAGAAATGAAGGCAATGCTGGCAGAGAGGAGGAAATTCAGGACGGCAAAGAGGAAGGGAGGAAGGTTCGTGGAGTTAGTTGTGGTACAGGAGAATATGAAGGGAGACAGTACAATTCGTATGCCACGGATCACTACATTGGTAGCAATTATGTACAAGGGAAGAAACAGACGCTCGACGAGGGAGAGAGAGAGAGAAAGAGAGAGAGAGAGAGAGAGAGAAATAAGTCATGACTGGGAGGAGGAACAGAATATCAAATCGAAACAGGAAGTAGTATACCCAACAGAACCCAGAGCACCTTCACTATACAGAACTGGAAAATCGGGAAATGACGAGTTCAGTAAAACGGATTTTTTAGAATTTTTTAGAAAGCAATGAGGAAAAAAAATAAAGAGATTGGCGGGGAGAGTGGGAGATGTAAGAGAAAGTCAGGCAAGAAAACAAGGACATGCGGGAAAGAATACAGAACGAAATTCGAGACGATGACGTTTGGTTTGAGGGGCGCTCAACTGCGCGGTAATCAGCGCCCGTACAAAGTCCCAATTTTTACACAGTCCAGTTTTGACACACTCCAATCTAGCCACTGTCAGCAGGCCGGGAATCGAATCCGGGACCCCATGTTCAAGAGCCAGCAACGCTAGCCACTAGACCACGAGATGCGGACAACGAAATTCGAGAAATAAAGGAAGAAACCACCAAAAATATCAAACTGGCAGAGGAAACGAATAAGATAGCACAGGAGGCGCGCAGTAAGGCACAAGAATCTACGAGGGATGCAACGGAGACAGAGGAAGGGTGTAAGAGAATAGATGAATTGAGTCGCGAGACCATATTAAATTGAGAAGAGGATTGACAATTTGCAGAAGCAACAAGAAGTGCGCCAAAGATTGGCAGAAAAGACAGAGGATCATGTAGACCAATCAGAGAAGAATATGAAGGAAAAATTAGAAGAGATCATGCGTCAAATACAAAACATAAAGCACGAGAGTATAAAAGATGCAATGAGCAAAGCACAGGGCGAGACCAGGCTAATGTCCACAGGCGTGCAGCTGGGATAATGTCTTTGGTATCGAAAGGAAAGACGAATAAATGTGGCAAAAGAATCCAGCGCAATTTGTGATAGACGAGGTGTGCGTAAAAGGATACCGAACAATCAACACAAATGTAACAGAATGCAGAACATGTAGGAATGGAAGCGAACATATGATTTGGGGGGCAGAATCACTCATTAGTACAGAAGCTGTTAATCCCGCAAATGCGAATAAGATAAATAAGGACGGAAACGATGAAGCAGGTGCCGCATTCATGAAAGAAAAAATGGTTCAAATGGCTCTGAGCACTATGGGACTTAACATCTGTGGTCATCAGTCCCCTAGAACTTAGAACTACTTAAACCTAACTAACCTAAGGACATCACACACAACCATACCCGAGGCAGGATTCGAACCTGCGAGAGTAGCGGTCACGCGGTTCCAGACTGTAGCGCCTGGAACCGCACGGTCACACCGGCCGGCTTCGTGAAAGAACAACAACTGAAAAACTACGAGAAGTACGAGTTACAATTTATGTTCAAGGAATTTTGGGATGATGGGACGTCAGTTCATCCGGAGCCTTGGGTGTGTCACTTTGATAACAGCTTCCCACTAAAATGGTCAGTACGCCAACCCCTCAGGTACGGAATGATGCACCTCGACATGGAGGCATTGAAATGGTTGCTAACTGTGATTGGGAAACGGTCGTCATTTGTGGAATTTTATGAGAAATTTCTGTGGATTTACTGGTGACATACGAAACAAGATCCTATAAAAGGCCGGCCGAAGTGGCCGCGTGGTTCTGGCGCTGCAGTCTGGAACCGCGAGACCGCTACGGTCGCAGGTTCGAATCCTGCCTCGGGCATGGATGTGTGTGATGTCCTTAGGTTAGTTAGGTTTAACTAGTTCTAAGTTCTAGGGGACTAATGACCTCTGTAGTTGAGTCCCATAGTGCTCAGAGCCATTTGAACCATCCTATAAAAGAAGAAATGAGACGATGACAGACGTTAAGGGACAACTGATTCTAAAACACAATCCGAGTACTTTGCGAACCAGAGAAAAAAATTTTTTACCTCGATGAAACGTTCTCCGTTACTGAAATCCTCTGGTTGTGGGAGGACAAGCTGCTACGAAAAATTTCGATGGGTGTCAATCGGACAATGTATATAGAACATTGATGAGTTTATTAGGTGGGTAGAAGATATGTGCCGGATCTAATGCGAAGACAAAAAAGAGAGAAGGCGACGGAATTTCATTATGCAGAGATTTGAAACATGTAAATACAATATAGCCGGCGCTATTATGCTAATAATAAGCACAGCAATAGGGGTACATGGCAACGGACATAGAGAATATGTAAATAGGAGAGCCCAGATGCGGACGACAAGCGCCGCCTGGGGCAAGAACGACACATGTAACTATTCTGAACAAGAGGGAGTTGATTGCTGAGTACTGAAAATTAGATTTAATGCTTGAATTCTAAGTTTGTTGTTTATAGTGTAAGTTAGAAAAATAGGTTGTTAACAGCCGCGAACATATACGATAATATGTTTATGTATTGGTAGACTGTGTGTAATTTATCATGCATGTCTCGTTCTGTATTCCCAGGATATGAAGTGAGTGTAGCTATACACGATGTGATCACAAATATCCGGACATCCCCAAAAGCATACGTTTTTCATATTAGGTGCATTGTGCTGCAACCTACTGCCGGGCACTCCGTATCAGCGACCTCAGTAGTCATTAGACATCGTGAGAGAGCAGAATGGGGCGCTCCGCGGAACTCACGGACTTAGAACGTGGTCAGGTGATTGGGTGTCACTTGTGTCATACTTCTGTACGCGAAATTTCCACACTTCTAAACATACATAGGTCCACTGCTTCCGATGTGATAGTGAAATGGAAACGTGAAGGGACACGTACAGCACAAAAGCGTACAGGCCGCCCTCGTCTGTTGACTGACAGAGACCGCTGAGAGTTGAAGAGGGTCGTAATGTGTAATAGGCAGACATCTATCCGGAACATCACACAGGAACTCCAAACTCCATCAGGCTCCACTGCAAGTACCATGACAAGCCACCCATCACGCCGGTAAACGCCAAACGACGCCTCGCTTGGTGTAAGGAGCGTAAACATTGGACGATTGAACGGTGGAAAAACGTTGTGTGGAGTGCTGAATCGCGGTGCACAATGTGGCGATCCGATGGCAGGGTGTAGGTATGGCGAATGCCCGGTGAACGTCATCTGCCTGCGTGTGTAGTGCCAACAGTAAAATTCGGAGTCGGTGGTGTTATTGTATGGTTGTGTCTTTCATGGAGGGAGGCTTCCACCCCTTGTTGTTTTGCATGGCAATATCACGGTACAGGCCAACACTGATGTCTTAAGCAACTTCTTACTTCCAGCTGTTGAAGAGCAACTGGGGACTGGCGATTGCATCTTTCAACAAGATCGAGCACCTGTTCATAATCCACGGCCTGTGGCGGTGTGTTTACACGACAATAACATCCCTGTAATGGACTGACTTGCACAGAGTCCTGACCTGAATCCTGTGGAAGACCTTTGGGATGTTTTGGAAGGCCGAATTCGTGCAGGCCTCACCGACCGACATCGATACCTCTCCTCAGTGCAGCACTCCGTGAAGAATGGGCTGCCATTCCCCAAGAAACCTTCCAGCACGTGATTGAACCTATGCCTACGAGAGTGGAAGCTATCATCAAGGCTAAGGGTGGACCAGCACCATACTGAATTCTATCATTACCGATGGAGGGCACCACGATGTTTACAGCCAGGTGTCCCGATACTTTTAATCACACAGTGTAGACTGGTCGATACATGGGGTTCAAAAAATAGCTCTGAGCGCTATGGGACTTAACTGCTGTGGTCATCAGTCCCCCTAGAACTTAGAACTACTTAAACCTAAATAATCTAAGGACATCACACACATCCATGCCCGAGGCAGGATTCGAACCTGCGACCGTAGCGGTCGCGCGGTTCCAGACTGTAGCACCTAGAAACGCTCGACCACTCCGGCCGGCGATACATGGGGATATTACGATTTTAGTTGACGATGTAATGAAGATTTAGTCATACAATTACTTCATGGTATTAAATGTGTGATTTTATGATTACTCATATACAGCAGAAGAAGGATGGTGCATGAAAGGATAATAAATGAGAGCAAAAAGAAAGAAAAAGTTGATTACAGAAATGTCGACGATGTCGAATGGTAAAGGAAGAGCAAGTTAGATACAATTTTTTGCACAGTAATTTGTTAGAAGGAAATTGGTATATGTACAATAATTAGTAGTAGGAGAGAACTGAGTGAGAGATTTTTGTCCGTAGCAGCGTGCAGTTGTGGAATGTCGACAAAGGCAATGGTCGAAAGCATACATGAATGATGTAAAGGTAGTGCGTTCCAACAATTTTTATTCATCATTTGTGGTTCTTGCATGTTTAATGGAATTAATTAGGTACTACACACGCTAATCAACCCAACAAGTATACATGAGGCATGGTTTGCGTGGCATGGATACCTTATGAGGTACTAAATGGCAAAATAATACGGTACTAACCCATTCTTCATCGATGAAAGTATAAATGACAATGAAAGTGTATCGTGTTGCTATCAATGGCACTGATTGGAGGATAAAAGGAAAAAAGTATACTTCACGGAATACTTGACGGTAGATTACCAACGATATGGTAGTTTCAATTCTTTGTATAATAAATTCACATTTTATTGATCTTGAACAGACCGTGTGGTAGTTAATTCACTTATTTTTTGGGTAAGGTAACTCCATTTTGTATAGTCTTAGGGAAGTGTTCAGTATGATGTAGGTACATAACAGGAAATTACATATACTGAGTCTGGGCATATAATTCTGTGCAGGACCATGAGGAGACCGAGCGAGGTGGCGCAGTGGTTAGACACTGGACTCGCATTCGGGACGACGACGGTTCAATCTCGCGTCCGGCCATCCTGATTTAGGTTTTCCGTGATTTCCCTAAAACGCTCCAGGCAAATGCCGGGATGGTTCCTTTGAAAGGGCACGACCGACTTCCTTCCCCATCTTTCCCTAATCCGATGAGACCGATGACCTCGCTGTCTCGTCTCCTTCCCCAAACAACCCAACCCCAACCACGAGGAGACGAGGAGTGAAGGCACATAGACAACATGCGTCGTGCTTGCAGACAGACATTAATGGGCCACACACAGAGCGAAGGCTGCGACTTCACGGCCAAGCAACAAGAGAGTTTGAGGCACATTCCAGTGGATGGAGACAGCGGTCGAGGTCAGCTGGCATCAGCTGCTGAGCGGCTTTTGGCGGGCACTGAACAGCGCTGGGGGCTGCAGAGTACAATAGAGAGGCCCCACAAGATGTGTAGGGTGCAGATCTGGAGACAAATAGCGTGGCAGCCAAGGTAAACAGCGGTCTGCTACGGTGAGGCGATGTCAACAAGGGATCCCCATAACCTTCGAGAGCAGTTCTTATTGATTATGCTGGTACTATGCCACATCTAACAAATCTTCTACCACAGTCATTTGTTAACTGAACATGTCACCTACATCATGACACATAAGGTCCTTTTCTCCTGGTGAAAATCAGTATACATTAGCCAGACTGCACCACCCAGCAGTTCCATGCTATGCAAAAATAGTAGACGACAAGTTCTATTCTCACAATGAGAACTTCCTCCTGCTATCAGCGGTCATAAGCGGTACAGGTCAACATACCGTGGTTACAGTGAACTTTAGATTGTGGAATGGTTGTACAAGCTGGTCCACCACGAATTCTCTGTTCACCTCTATCGAGCATGTAAGCATTACTGTCGGAATACAGTTGATTTGGCAGTTCTGACCAGCATCAGTTATCTCTGCATAAACTTTGGAAACAGTACCGACTGCTTGTTCCTGGAGACACACCAGTGGCGAAGGGACTGCTAGAATGGGAAAATGGTAGCGACGTATCTCTAAGCATGCTGGTGTCACACAGGGTCAGTGTCGCTCCTCTCTGGTCCGTAGGAAGACAGGAAGGAGCCCGACCTGCTGTACTCTGAAATGACTGTTCCTACGAGTAGCGACACGTCCATACGGGCGACGATAATATGGCAGCATGGGAATATTCTGTGTGGCCCCTCCCACAGTACATTCTGCTTTAAGTGAACCCCACTATACTCGTTTGTCGAGTATGAACCCAGGAATGTGTAATGTTCAGACAAAAAATTTTGTCTGAAAAGAATAAGTCTCGCTCCATTTTTGTGGGTTTTGTGAATACTTTGATGTCAATGTCTTATTGATAGTTTATTGTATATATTGTTGCTGTATTCTGTATTCCATGTCTCATATATTGCCAGTGTATTGTATGTGTGCTAAATTACACATGTTTACAGATTAAGCACTCCACCAGTACACAAATGATTTCTTTCTATGTTGTTTGTCTTTGTCAAAAATACTCACCATGTTTTCACAAACTAGGTAATTCATAACTACGCACACCAGATAATCTAAAAATGGTTCAAATGGCTCTGAGCACTATGCGACTTAACTTTTGAGGTCATCAGTCGCCTAGAACTTAGAACTAATTAAACCTAACTAACCTACGGACATCACACACATCCATGCCCGAGGCAGGATTCGAACCTGCGACCGTAGCAGTCCCGCGGTTCCGGACTGCGCGCCTAGAACCACTAGACCACCGCGGCCGGCCCAGATAATCTGATAGGAAGCACAATATGCAACATTCTCTTACCTGTTTAAGTAATCTGAAAACATGTGTAGACATAAGAAAAATTTCTATGATGTTGTATTAATGCATGATGGTTTATTCTATATAACATATCTATGAGTCATAATATTCAAACTCTCTGCGTCACATGGACCATGATAACTATAATTCAATCACACCTCATGGTGACACTAGTTACAAATTTTTGATTTGTTTATATGTTCTAGAGTCATTCTAGAAAACACACTTTTGATTACCAAACAATTAGTAGGTATAGAGAATGAATGGAGCTTAAGTCACAATACTGATCGTTTAATTAATGAATGGTCAACGAGTCATATTAAATATCAAGCAGAGTAAGTTTTTTCATGATATGTAACGTAATGCTAATTCCGACCTATGAGAAAAGATCTGTTCCTGACTTGTTCTGCTAGAACATAAGTCAATCTTTCATGCTAAGATTTCATAATTCTAAAGTACCTGCCTTCAGCAACCAGTCCAGTGGTAAATTAAGGTTAGGGTGGTCTTCTTTGGTGTGCATGTGATTGCTCTGATGTGTTAACTATTTTTTGTCCTGTACACTAAGGCGAACAAAGTTACTTGAACCAATGATACTCGATAACCTGGACTGTCATTCGGAAAGGCTAGATATTTATACAAAAAAATCAGTTTTTTTTACTTTCAAAATTTTGCTTATCGCTGTCCCTCCACCTACCTTAAGACGGTCAGCCACGGTACAAAATTTACGTATATAGGAGGGCGTTATGAAACACAGCAGGCAATTTCACATGCCTGTTTGGTGCAGTTCGAGATTATTTGTGTATTTAGAGGATGATAGTGATGTGGACTTCAAAAATGGCTCTGGGCACTATGGGACTTAACTGCTGTGGTCATCAGTCCCATAGAACGTAGAACTACTTAAACCTAACTAACCTAAGGACATCACACACATCTATGCCCGAGGCAGGATTCGAACCTGCGACCGTAGCGGTCACGCGGCTCCAGACTGTAACGCCTAGAACCGCACGGATGTGGACTTCATTTAAAATGTTTTTGTTTAATGTCTTGACCCCCAGTGACTAGTAGTACGGTGCTGTATGTAGTTACATTTCCCTTCTTTATCACGGCGATGGGCTTACTGGTTTCTGATCGCTTTTTGCATGCGTGGAATGACACAGTGCTTTGGAGTTGAGACAAGATGAAGAGAGGCAGGGGGAAGCAAACTGTTGTCTAGCATTACAACCACGCCCGGCCTAGAGGCGCCACAAGTACTATGCGGGGGCCGCATCCTCATTTTATGTGGACAGCCTCTGTAGATAGCTATCGGTCGTTTTAAACAAAGTGGGCTGTCGAAAATAATGCGCTAGCCTCATGAGCTGTTGTTACTAATTTCAGAGGCCCTCTGATCCGAGGTTAGTGCTACAGGCTTTCAGACGCGAAAACGCCGCTTGGTATATTGGAGTGCGTCGTCGCGAGCATAGAACTGGAGCAGACGTTGTTTGGTTGTGGGGGAGATTTTTGCTATATGAATGGCGTCTGGCCACCTTGCACCGTTTTGGTGGGATTCAATATCCTGGAGGGAAACCTCACTAATGGGCCACAGTGTTTTGTAATTTCACTATTGGCGACTGGCACTTTCTGGTAGGAAAAGGAGAGCAAGTGTAAGAGAGCCAAAAATACCGGGTGATTAAGAAGTCAGTATAAATTTTAAAACTTAATAAACCATGGAACAATGTAGATAGAGAGGTAAAAATTGACACACATGCTTGGTTGGAATGACATGGGGTTTTATTAGAACAAAAAAAAAAAAAACGAAGTTCACAAGATGTCCGACAGATGTCGCTGGACAGAAAAACGTCAGTGACTGCGCATGACAATCGTGTATATCAGGAACTGTAATGTGAAAGAGAATCAGATGCGCCAGCAGTCGCAGCATGTTGACGTTACCTGTAAAGGAGCTTTTAGTGAAGCTGTATTATCAGAATGGGGAATGTGCTAGTTCAGCGTTACGATACTATTGCCATAGGAAGGGGATTCGAACGGGTAAAGGTCCGTTGACAAATGCAGCTGTGGCGAGAATGATTTCGAAGTTCGAAGCCACGGGTTGTTTAGACGATAGACCCCGTAGTGGCCGACCGAGCACAAGGCGTAATGCTGCTGAGACAGTTCAGGAAGAAATGGAGACTGTAGCGGATTCGTCTATGCAAGGGGAAGTCAGCGCTCGTGCAGTCGCACGTCGCACCGGCATTCCATACACTACTGTTTGGTTGCCACTTAAGCGTACCCCCCGATGCTATCCGTACAAAATCCATCGGCATCATGAACCTGGCGATTTAGTGAAGCGGAGGCCATTTGCGGAGTGGGCGTTTCAAAAGATGGCGGAAGATGACGATTGGTTGAGTAACGTGTTGTGGACCGACGAAGCTCATTTCACGCTCCGAGGGTCTGTCAACGCCGACAACTGCAGAATTTCGGCTACCGAAAATCCTAGAACTG
This sequence comes from Schistocerca cancellata, assembly GCF_023864275.1. NCBI lineage: Eukaryota > Metazoa > Arthropoda > Insecta > Orthoptera > Acrididae > Schistocerca > Schistocerca cancellata. The sequence goes on along the minus strand of NC_064629.1, from coordinate 647,776,788 downwards.
TCGTGGAAACTCCATTGTACGACGAGAAAGACACGGTATGGGTTGGATTTACCACATCTACCGTTATGGGGCCTTTTTTCTTCGAGGAAATGCGTGATTCTGGTTTTGTAACTGCTACCGTGACGGGTGAGAGGTACGCCGATATGTTACAGAATCGCATCATCCCCAGCCTGGCTGATAAACACCTGCTGGAACGTACGATGTTTATGCAGGATGGCGCTCCACCCCATATTGCTAGACGCGTGAAAGATCTCTTGCGCGCGTCGTTTGGTGATGATCAGCCGCCACTTTCGTCATGCTTGGCCTCCCAGGCCCCCAGACCTCAGTCCGTGCGATTATTGGCTTCGGGGTTACCTGAAGTCGCAAGTGTATCGTGATCAACCAACATCTCTAGGGATGCTGAAAGACAACATCCGGCGCCAATGCCTCACCACAACTCCGGAAATGCTTTATAGTGCTGTTCACAACATTATTCCTCGACTACAGATATTGTTGACGAATGATGGTGGACATAATGAGCATTTCCTGTAAAGAACATCATCTTTGCTTTGTCTTACTTTGTTATGCTAATTATTGCTATTCTGATCAGATGAAGCGCCATCTGCCGGACTTTTTTGAACTTTTGTATTTTTTGGTTCTAATAAAACCCCATGTCATTCCAAGCATGTGTGTCAATTTGTACCTCTCTATTTACATTATTCCGTGATTTATTCAGTTATCAAATTTATACTAACTTTTTGGTCACCCGGTATAGTTCTCAGGATTGAGGGACGGTGGAAACGGCATCGACTCATAGTTGAGATGGGGTGGAGGAGGCATCGACTCAGGGTTGAGCCGAGATGAAGATAGCATAGACTCAGGGTTGAGACACGATGGAGGCGTCATCAGTTCTGGGTTGAGAAAAGGTGCCATCGACTCCGGCTGAAGCGTAGTGCTAACCACAACGACTTCCAAGTTAGAAGACGTCTATGAAATGGTGTAGCAGTTGTAGCAAGTGCCCTCGCCTTCTCAAGAAAGTGTGCATTAGAGCGGCGTTCATGGCAGCGCACAACAATTAAATTACGGTGAGCATTCATAGCAGCATCGGCTAACAAGGTCATTGTTATTCCGCATTTGTGGAATTACATGGGTTGTCTCAGGTTTAATGTACGTGTGTAGTCAGTCATTGTATTCCATCAGGAAATAAGTTTTAAAATTGACTTTCAGATCATCTCATGCAGTCAATTAACACCGCTATTCATATAACCTCTAATAAGAATTTTCATACAGATAGCATTAGTGAACTGTTTCATCATTTTTTTATGATTTGTGATCATCTATGTTCCAACGAATAAATTAAACTATTTAAATGAAAGATTGTGTTTTCAGACACCTTCCTGTTACATTAAATTACTGTGTGGATCCCTCACTTTACGATCTATCTCTAGGACCAAAAAACTCGGGTTATTCGTTAGAAGTTGTGTACAATAAATTCGTAGGATGAGTCTTAAGGGAGTGGCCTTCCCACAATTAGTTTAATGGCTTAGGGAAATTTTCTACAAAGACGGGATTTTGTATCACAATCGACCGCTGGCCAGTTGATGTAGCGACACCCAAAAGCCTTCATGCACGTCATTTCCCAGTGCGACACATGCAGCTGCTGGAGTACGCGATGTAAGTAGGCTGTTTAGGTTTTTATGCTGGTAACGCCACGTAGCGCTCTATATTAAAATCACTGTGCTGTGTGAAGTCTGTAACTGGTTTGCGTTGTTGGAATATTTGCTATTGTAGTGTTGGACAGTTGGATGTGAACAGCACGTAGCGTTGTGCAGTTGGAGGTGAGCCGCCAGCAGTGGTGGATGTGGGGAGAGAGATGGCAGAATTTTGAGAGCGGACGATCTGGACGTATGTCCATCAGAAAGAGTAAATTTGTAATACTGGATATCATGAACTGATATATATATATATATATATATATATATATATATATATATATATATATATATATATATATATATATTTGTGTGTGTGTGTGTGTATACATGATGACTTTTGAACATTATTAAGGTAAATACATTGTTTGTTCTCTATTAAAATCTTTCATTTGCTAACTATGCCTATCAGTAGTTAGTGCCTTCAGTAGTTAGAATCTTTTATTTAGCTGGCAGTATTGGCGCTCTCTGTATTACAGTAGTTCGAGTAACGAAGATTTTTGTGAGGTAAGTGATTCCTGAAAGGTATAGGTTATTGTTAGTCAGGGCCATTCTTTTGTAGGGATTATTGAAAGTCAAATTGCGTTGCGCTAAAAATGTTATGTGTCAGTTTAGTGTTGATCAGAATAAGTAAAGAGAGAAATGTCTGAGTACGTTCAGTTCTGCTCAGCTGTTTGAAAATCAAATAAAGTAAGGGGTTTACCAGCACAGTCATTTAATAATTTTTCTAAGGGGACGTTTCAGCGAGAATGCTTGCCAGAGGGTCGGCCACACGACAGCTTTGCTCCTCGGTGTCAAGGATGAGGATCTCCTGAAAAACGTTGAGTCGATCACGGGGAAGAAAAAACATACACCACGCCGAATCCGCTTCCGAAAGAGTGCGCTGTGGCCGCACCCCCTGGAGAGCCGTAACGATTTTCTGGAGAAGCGGGTCAGCGGCCATGACGGCCGCTACCTCTGGCCAGGTCAACGGAAGATACAGCAGAGTCTACTGCAAGGTATCGTCCAACATGGAAACGAGACCCTTATGTCAGTCGAAATCCGTATCTGTTCCCGATGGCATTCGCGATAGTGGTCAGCAATTGAATGCTGCGCGGTGCACCGGTATCGAATATTATAACAATAGTTACAGGAGAAGAGCGTCCATCTCTGCAATTGGTGGGCAGTCATATCTGACAGTTTGCAACGATGGTTGAATAAGGAACCCAGCGGTGTTTGGTCGGTGATAAGCAACTTCGCCCCATGCAAGAATACGTGTAGCATTTTAGTTCTGAAAATATTGCCAGCGTCTACTTCCCTCCTATGAATAATTACGTTGCACCTTGGAAAGTGTAAGCGATGAGCTGCGCGGTGCTATCGAAGTTCTGGTGCGACAAAACGCGTCACAGACCAGGGTTAAAGGGTTTACCCGAAGTAAAAGAGGTAAAAGAGTCCCCTTGAGGGACTGAAAAGGCGGCTGACAATCCTTGGATCAAAAAAATACGATACGCTTTGGCGAAGCCGATTAAGAGGATGACAGCTGTGCATGGCCTCGGGAATGAATTGAGCATAATACGAAATCTTGCCCGAAAAGGAGTGGAGCAACTTCAGGTTCTTGGGCATCGGCAAGTTGACGTGCTCGTAGATAGGAATGAGACGTCTTTCCAGATACAAAAAAAAAAAAAAAAAAAATACACCTCCGGTAAAAAAGTTCATTTTTTTCAATTTTTAACGAAGGCCATTCTCCAGAAAATCCGCCTGCAGATTCCGTAAATGTACCTCTCGTATAGAGCCTGTGATCCAGATGACATCAAGGTAGTTTATGCACCAAAGAATGTCCTGAATTAACTGCTCCAAATACAGTAGACGAGCTTCCGAAAGAAAAGCGATTAAACTGGTAAAGAAACTTCCTGGCAGATTAAAACTGTGTGCCGGACGGAGACTCGAACTCGGGACTTTCGCCTTTCGCGGGCAAGTGCTATACCATCTGAGCTACCCAAGCACGACTCACGCCCCGTCCTCACAGCTTTACTTCTGCCAGTACATCGTCTCCTACCTTCTAAACTTTACAGAAGCTCTCCTGCGATGTACTGGCAGAAGTAAAGCCGTGAGGACGGGGCGTGAATCGTGCTTGGGTAGCTCAGATGGTAGAGCACTTGCCAGCGAAAGGCGAAGGTCCCGAGTTCGAGTCTCGGTCCGGCACACAGTTTTAATCTGGCAGGAAGTTTCATATCAGCGCACACTCCACTGCAGAGTGAAAATCTCATTCTGGAAACTGGTAAAGCAAAGCGGGGTGTTGAGCACTAAGAAACTTGAAGCAGCGATGTCCAGCAACAACTGCTGGTGAGAAGCGAGCAAATCGATACGTGAAAAATACCGGCGCCCTGAGAGCTTCGCCAACAATTCCTCTGGTCGTGGAGTTGGACACAAATCCACGACACATTGCAAGTTTACTGTGTTTAAAATCACCGCAAAGGTGCACGGCGCCGTCTGGTTTCTGAATCACCACCAAAGTGTGGCCCACTGACATGACGAAATAGGAGAAACGACGCTGAGGCCCTGCCAACGTTGCAACTCGATCTTGACCTTGTCGTAGTAAATGGCACGGGGTGGGAGACGACAAAACTTAGTTATCGCGACGCCTTAAGGGAGACGCGTGCCTATTAATATCTTTCCCGACCGAAGGTCTTCTCAAACAGCTAGTTGTACCAACGTAGCAAGAAGACCAAATCTTGAAAAGGGACCGACTGAGGCACCAAATGTGAAACTGAAAACCAAAAACAGAAAAGGCGCCTAAGCCAAAAATATTTTGCGCCAACAGTGAATTTACGACTAATAACGTAACTTGCCATTCCACATTCTTATAACATGCTGAGACTGGGAATTCCACCCCCAAAAGACTACCTTGTTTACTACAAGACAACTCGACGTAATGGCCATTGCAGTACAGAGCAGCCTAATATCCTGTATGCATCTAAATTAACAGAGCTTACAGTCGCTCTCCGTGTCCACCTAAACACAATCGGTCACCTACCCATTAACAATGTTAGCTGGTGCGATACGTGTGGGGCGTCGAAGACAGCCTTCGAGTGCAGAGAAAGCACTCGGGCCTTCAACGACCGTTCCACAGCTCGCCATCAGTCACAAACTGTTGCCAAATGGTCAATTTTGCGGCAGACTCCATACATGGCTTCTACTTGTGGACAATCCTGTCGAACATGCACCAAATGACAGTCGGGGAAGGACCGCCGGTTTGTCCATTGAGCGGATGGAGTGAGACACAAAGACTTGTTGCCATGTGGATTGAGTCTTAGGCCAAGCTGAGAATGTCTGTGGCGGAGCGGATTGGTTTTCCGCGCATGCGCGACACTTTGATGTCATCTGTTCAATATGGGCGTCCATGCCCTGCCAAGTACAGTGCCGTCGTGGAAACTGTTTAGTGAGAACATTCCCCGGTGTCCTTGGTGGAGCAATCCCAACACATCCTTTTGCAACACTTTGGGAATAAGCACACGCTATTGTCCACTGTCGTTTTGAACTAGAATCACACCCTGTTGAACTGAAAGGTTATGCCGACTTACAAAATATCGGCGCACAGCTGAGTTCTGGATACTGTTCAATGAACGAGGCCAAGACGTGCGTATGTAATACAACAGAATCTTGAGATCTGGGTCTCCTTCCATGGTCTATGCAATTTCTATGTAGTGCAATGGAAAAGGTTCCAACAATTCAGAGTTCTGCTCATCGATTTGGTAACAAGATACGGCAGATGCATCAAAATCAGAGTCTGGGCCAATCGGAAGGTGAGATAGGGCGGCTGCATTGCCATGCTCGCCGTAGTTCTGTACACAATTTCATACTGATCCTGCGAAAGCAACAAACCCCAACTTTGCAATTTTTGGGCAGTGTGTTTAGGAACCGGCTTCGACCGGTGAAACAAGGCCTACAAAGGCCATCAACAGATGGTTATACAATATTGTCACACCATACACAATAGTGATAGCCTCTTTCTATTTGAGAATAATTGCACTGAGTTTGAGTGAGCAACCTTGAGGCAGAAGCAATAGGTCTGTCTTGTGCAGCAATTCCGTACGAAAGCACAGCGCCGATTCCGTAGGCAGAAGTGTCGACTTGCAAAACTACCAGCTTGGCAGGGTGAAAATGCACTACACTTCTATCACCAAGCAAAGCGTTATTGAGTTCCTGAAATGCGTCTTGTCACTCTTTGGTCCACAGGAAAGGCACATTTTTCCGAAGCAAGCGACGCAATGGAGCCGCGATCTGAGCGGCATTCTGTATGAATCGAATAGAGTATGTCACCTTGCCTAGTACTGACTGCAGTCCAGACACATTGCGAGTAACAGGCAGGTCACGGACTGCAAGCAAATGAGATTGGACGGTACGCACACCCTGACTATCACATGATCTGAGTACTGTAGTTCCGTCTGAAAAAAGTCACTTTTAGAGACGACACTTGAATCCGACTTCTGACAACACTCGAAAAAGAGTACGCTGATTGGCAATGTGTTCCTCTGGGCCGGCCGCGGTGGTCTAGCGGTTCTAGGCGCTCAGTCTGGAGTCGCGCGACTGCTACGGTCGCAGGTTCGAATCCTGCCTCGGGCATGGATGTGTGTGATGTCCTTAGGTTAGTTAGGTTTAAGTAGTTCTAAGTTCTAGTGGACTGATGACCATAGATGTTAAGTCCCATAGTGCTCAGAGCCATTTTGTTCCTCTGGTGTACGACCTGAGACGACAATATCGTCAAGGTAGTTTGAACAAAATGGCACTTTTGCAGTCGGCTGTTCCAAATAACGTTGAAAAATGGCTGGTGCGGAAGCACTGCCGAAGGATAAACGCATCTACCTGAACAGTCTTAAAGTGTATTTAGGACACTTTCTGTGATTCTTCATCCAATCGAATTTACAAGTAGGCATCACGCAAATCTGGTCTCAGAAAAGGAATGTCCTGCTGTCTATGAGTTCGTCAGGGCGACGTAACGAATGAGTGTCAATTACCATCTGTGGGTTGATTGTAGACTTGAAGTCAACACAAATGCGAATGCAACCAGAAGGCTTAGGCAACAAAACGAGGGTACTTGCCCATTGACTAGCTTTAATGGGAGCAATTACACCATTATCTTACAATCCTTTCAATTCACTGGCTACATTGTCTCTTAAAGCAACTGGAACGGGGCGGGCCTGGAAATTCTTAGGCTGTGCATTGTCTTTCAATGTAACATGCGCTATATAGTTATTAAATTTTCCCATTACATCTGAAAATAGTTCAATAAATTCTGTCTTTTAGTTCAAAAGCTGACAGTGAAAGTACATTGTCTTTGATACTAAGTACAAATAAATCAGCCGGCTGCGGTGGTCTAGCGGTTCTAGGCGCTCAGTCCGGAGCCGCGCGACTGCTACGGTCGCAGGTTCGAATCCTGCCTCGGGCATGGATGTGTGTGATGTCCTTAGGTTAGTTAGGTTTAAGTAGTTCTAGGGGACTGATGACCATAGATGTTAAGTCCCATAGTGCTCAGAGCCATTTTTGAACAAATAAATCAAAGGCATCTAAACCGAATATGCTCTCACTATCTCTTGATTTCAACACAGTAAAGTTCACTGCCCTAGTGTGAGATTTGTAAGTGGCAGGCAAACTACACTATCCAAGCACTAGAATTTTGTGTCTGTTGTAAGCAGTGAGGTGTTAGATTTAGCAAGGCGCGGTGAGTCTAACCGTTCGTACATGGTACGATTAAGCAAAATTACTGAAACACCTGTTTCTAACAAAGTTCGCACGGCGGCCAGCAATTCGTAATGAGACAAATATTTTGTTAGAACGTCGTTGCACAGCTCTAGAGCGAGGAGGCGGCACAACCTTAATCTTACTTATGTCAGAACCTTTTGTAGGTTCTGAAAACACAGCGTTCACTGAATGTGCACGAGCCTGTTTTTTCTGGGAGCTGGCAAAATTGGCATTTTTGTGCCGTTGCAAACAAACTACTTGGACATAGCCTTTTTTCCACACGTGTAACACGTTGCGTTACGTGATGGGCAATCCTGTCGTCTATGGCGAACGTAACATCTAGGGCAACACTTCACTAAATTCACAAGCCTGTTTGTCCGCCACCGGTAGCTAAGTGGATGCCAGCACGGTAGCTCAGCGTGTTCGGTCAGAGGGTTTAGCTGCCCTCTGTAATAAAAAAACTAAGTGAACGGATAAACGAACAACCTGAACGAGTGTCATCGGACGTCCGCCACGAACAAATTCAACGAACGATGTAGAAAAAAATAAGATATATATATATGTATATATATATATAAAAGAATGTGGTCAGCACGACAGAATGTCAATCCTAAGGGCGCGGGTTCGATTCCCTGCTGGGTCGAAGATTTTTCTCCGCTCAGGGACTGGGTGTTGTGTCATCATCATCATTTCATCCCAATCGACGCGCAAGTCGCCGAAGTGGCGTCAAATCGAAAGACTTGCACCCGGCGAACGGTCTGCCCGACGGGAGGCCTTAGTCACACGACATTTACAGGCCTGTTTACATGTCTACAGGGCTGTCCGCGCGGCTGTGTACGCGCTCGTTGTGGCTGCTTGGGCGGTCGCGAACAAGGGGCGACTCCAGCCGACAAATCGGAATCTGGTGAAACTTATCGGCCGCTATGGCATCCGAATAATATTGCTCTAAGATTTGCAATACTCCGGCAAGTCATGGACAGAATGCTTTAAGATCTGTTCACGTATTCTACTATCTGGGACACTAAACGTTATTGCATTACCTATCATTAAATCACTGTAAAAGTTGCCACAACCACACTTAAATTTACACTTTCTAGTAGAGCCCGTTAATTCTGTGAACCACTGGTGGTACGTCTGTTCCGGATTTTTCTACAAGGAAATGAAATGATATATATCTGCAGCTACTTGGACTTTCTGGTCATAGTATTGAGTTAATGCAGCGATTACTTGGTCGTAGACGAGTTCATCGGGAGACGTGGTTGGGAATAGTTTTTGTATTAACCTGAACACTGGGGACCCTGGAATCGAAAGGAAGTATTGTAACTTTACAGTACCTTGAAGATGATGAACTTGACAATGTGCTTGGAACTGAGTTAGGTATTCGATCCATTCCTCCTCTGTTTCCATTAATTGCCCGAACGTTGGTACACTTGTTGGGCTGGTTGGTTGGTCGGTTGTGGTTGTGCGGCCGACACAGCTTGTTGCAGCCAGTAGCTGTTGTACCGTCGTTGGTAAGGTAGCGATTTGTTGGTTCTGAAACTGAAAAGCTTGTGTTAGGTCCATCACATTGGCCGTCTGCGGTTGAGGCGTGGGGATAGGGAGTAGAGGTGCGGGGAATTCATGACTGACACAAATAAATTATACCAAAAAGCAAGAAAAGCCTCTGAAAGAGAAATTTGATTAGTTCTGCGGCTGCCCCCCTGAAATACATGCAAGAACACTACATCAAATTTGCAAATAGAAACACTTGAACACGATCACCCCTGCAAGTTAAAACACAAGAAAAAAAAGCAACATCTTTGGCCAAGTTGATTAACTTCGATCGCCACTGAATTATCCTCGTTCGCCACTGTAGAGTCTTGTACCGCAAGGAAGCAAGGGATAGGATGTTGCTATAGGTGGCCAGTATCCTCTTTCTACAACACAAATGCACACATGGATTAATACGGTTCTTTATTTACATGAACTGGAAACCTTCACTTAACTTGAATAGAGTCCATGTGTTGTGGTACAAGCCCATCAATAGTAGTCGTCTAGCAGACTGATGTGAAGTCCAGTTCTGTATGAGGTGAACTAGTCCCACTATAGTCACTAATCTGCGCGCGTCTTAATCAAGTTGTGCATTCCTAGGAAAAAAATGGTTCAAATGGCTCTGAGCACTATGGGACTCAACATCTTAGGTCATAAGTCCCCTAGAACTTAGAACTACTTAAACCTAACTAACCTAAGGACATCACACACACCCATGCCCGAGGCAGGATTCGAACCTGCGACCGTAGCAGTCCTGCGGTTCCGGACTGCAGCGCCAGAACCGCTAGACCACCGCGGCCGGCGCATTCCTAGGAAAATTTTATAATGTACAAAGATATTTTTATCTTTAACGTGAGCACTGTTGCTCTAAACCATATCATAACTATTTACTCCATGTAAGTATGCTTTCTTTGTCTACTGTACCGTAGCAGTTAGCTATGATGTAATTTTATTACATATGTTTAATTTAATAATTTTTACATAATTCCAAAACTCTGTTATAGGTAATGTAAAAATTTTTTACTTCTGATGAAGGCTGCCTTAGAGCAGTTGAAACCTAGGTAAAGTTGAAAATTTTTTACCTGTGCAACCGAAGAGCTGTATTTTCAAGTAATATTATAAATAATTAGATCCTTTTACCGACCTCCCAATTCAGATGATAAAATTGCTGAAAGATTCAAAGAAAACTTGATTTTGATTTCAAACACGTACCCGACCCATACGATTACAGTTGGTGGTGACTTTAATATGTTGACAAAAATACATGTTTAATTCCGGAGGTACGCATAAAACATCATCCGAAACTGTGCTAAACGCGTTCTCTGAAAATTATTTCGAGCAGTTAGTTCATGAGCCCACGCGAATAGCAAACGGTTGTGAAACACACTTGCCCTCTTAGCAACAAATAATCCTGAGCTAATAACGAGCATCAAAACAGACACAGGGGTTAGTGAACACAGGGTTGTCGTAGCGAGATTGAATATTGTAATCCCCAAATTCTCCAAAAATAAATGAAAAATATATCTGTTCGAAAAAGGAGATAAAAATTCACTTGACTACTTCCTAAGGGACAATTTCTACTCACTCCAAATTAACAATTTAAGTGTAGACCAGATGCGGCTTGAATTCAAAGAAGTAGTATCGGCAGCAATTAAGAGTCTCTACCAAATAAATTAACTAACGACGGAGCTGATCCTCCTTGGTACACAAAGGGGTCAGAACACTGTTAAAGGAGCAACGAACATGCCAAATTTAAACAGATGCAAAATCTCCAAAATTGGCTATCTTTTACAAAAGCTCGAAATTTAGCGCGGACTTCAATGTGCGGTGCTTGTAATAGTTTTCACAACGAAACTTTGTCTCGAAACCTGGCACAATATCCAAAGAGATTCTGGCCGTATGTGAAGCGGCAGGAGACAATCAACGCCTTCTCTGCGTGATAGCAATTTAGATACCATCGAAGACAGTGCTGCCAAAGCAGAGTTACTAAACACAGCCTTCCGAAATTCCTTCACAAAAGAAGACGAAGAACATGAGTAAAGTAGAAGTAGATATCCCCGGAATAGTATGTGGAAATGGATGAAAACAGTCGCGTACAATCCGGAAATAGAAGTAATGTGATGACACAGAGTTGCTGTCATCTACATAACAATCAAAATTCGTCTCACAACACAAAATCTGCTGTACGTCGGTATTCTTGTAGCCAAAACTTGGACGCTGCATTTCGATGGATCTTCTTTTGTGAGTTCCTATGCACGACAGTCTGGCAGTAGCTAACTACCGGACAGTGTGTGCCCTTGTCCCAGTCCGTGCGATGAGTCCCGGCAGCAGCACCACAGTTGCCGCTCGCCCATTCACTGTAAATTAGGTCAACTGTGATTTAAGCCTTAAGTAGCTAACAGTCAGGTCGACGTGCTACGTAGAACACTGCTACGTAACTACTCCAATTTTGTTTCATGATGAAACGAGTTTTTCGGGACAATCCTATTATAACAGAAGCCTTACTTTCATATCAGAGGCAACAGAAATGGAACATTGACCGATCTTCCGAGAGCCAATGGCCAACGCTCCCTCAGGCCAGAGGAATACCCTATAAAATCATTTCTATGTAATAACAGCTAATCGCCTCTCATCTGTAATATACTGTTCCGATTACTAAGGGCAACATCAATAATGGTTTTAAACACTGTTAATAAAATGGTTCAGATGGCTCTGAGCACTATGGGGCTTAACATCTGAGGTCATCAGTCATCTAGAACTTAGAACTACTTAAACCTAACTAACCTAAGGACATCACACACATCCATGCCCGAGGCAGGATTCGAACTTGCGACCGTAGCGGTCGCGCGGTTCCAGACTGAAGCGCTCACTGTTAATAAATTCGTGGTGTTGTAAAAGAAGACTTTTCCATAAAATTCGAGCATACATTCTTCACAAATGTAGCTGATCTTCAATAACTTTGCTGAAAGTATTTGGTCTTTACACTTTCCGTCAAACACACATCACACAAAAATTTCATGAGGCAATAAAATATACTAACATTGACAGCATCTATTACAACTTCGCAATTTCGTAACTGCAGTTTGTTAGTACATTGGACAGAATATAATTCTTCCATATCTTCAGCTCAAATTTTCATAGTTCGCTATATTTCAGATTATGCTAGGTTATTGTGGAATCATGATCGTTCACTCACCAGCCTGAAGATATCTGAAAACGTAGAAGAAACGATGAAAAAGCGCATCCCCAACCTTCGAATCACTTGCCTCACTAACAAGAGCAAATTTATTATTTTAATCTCTTAACATTATACGCTGAATTGCACCAAGGGATGAATGTATTTTTGGAACCTTAAAACATACAGCTTAGTCTCTTTACAAGAACAGTGCAGTTGACAACTTATCTCAGATATTTCCACTGTGTCCTAATCTTTGGCAAGAACTTATTGATATCAGTTTGGAACGTCTGTCAGTATATTAAAGGGTTCCAAAAGCTTTTCCAAGCCTGAAAACGGATTCCAAGCCAGTGAAATCGAATGGTGTGCTTGCGATTAATGTCCAAATTAATATTTTTAGTTTGAAAGCAAATCTTGAGTATAAATCACGTAATACTGTTATCATTCGAAGTCGATAGGAGCCAATTTCTCATCACAGTAATGACATTCCCGTTCTCATTGAAACAGTACTTCGCATTCTGCGTGATGTAAAATATTTCTCTTTCATCCGTCCAGATGTTTTATCCCACTAGGATTTCGGTACATGACGTAATTATTTAATAGTTGTTAAAGAAAGTATTTCGGTTGATTGATTTGGAGGAGGGGACCACACAGCGAAGTCATCGGTCCTACCGGATTAGAAAATATTGGGGAAGGAAATCGGCCGTGCCCTTCCAAAGGAACTACTCAGGCATTTGTCTGAAGTGATTTAGGGAAGTCAAGGGAAACCTACATCAGGATGGGCGGACGCGGCTGTGAACCGTCGTCCTCCCGAATGCGAGTCCAGTGTGCTAACCACTGCGCCACCTCGCACGGTTAAAGCATTTTATTTCGAGATCTAGATCAATCATCTTCACCATTAAGGCCCTAAGATGTTTATTATATCTGAAGCTAGGTTCGCTTTGACTCACGAGACAGTATTGGTCTCTTTTCCTTAAAATCTTCATAGAGTCACGTTTATACCAGCTTGTCCTCGGGAAGTTCCAGATCCAACCATTACAATAAACATTACTTACTGTTTACTGTCATCTTTTAACCACCATCTGGTTCTAATCAACGCCCACACATCCCTAAGGAGTAAAGTCGCAACATCCACGGTTGAAAATAGAGAGTGAACAGCCACAAAGGTCAGCTTCCACACCAAGTATCTATTTTCTTGTCACCATAATACTATTAAAACCCACTTTTCTGTTCTAATCCGTTCCCCAAATCATTTTAAGAGATGCCACGTATCATAGGACTAGTACTACGAAATAAAACACAAGAAACTATCTTGATTTACCACCAGCAAATTAAAGTCCTCCATGACTAAATCTTAATTAACCTTACAATGCCTCTTTCTCTTTCAGTTAGCTCAACATACATTCCTGGGCCAAACTCTCTGTTTAAAAATTGAAACTTCCGTAACGCGATCAGCACTCTCGGCCCCCAACATTAACTACGAAACTATCTTACTTCAATAATCTACGCTCACATTCAGCACCGGGGCCAAAAATTGGTTGACAAATTCCGTCAGCAACGTACATTCCAATTGGGGTTCCTCCCTTCAAGCTAATCACTCTTCTCTGTTTAACGTTCCCATTTTCCAACACCTTTCTGTGATTATTTCCTTCTCACACCCCTGAAAAAGCTTCATTGGCACCACTGAAAACCCTCTGGCGCTTAGGACAACCCAGTTCCGATTCGAGAGGAGCAGGAGCCAGATCCCCACCCCAACATTCGGGGGTAGACTTTCCGTAAATCATAGAAGAAAGTCGATCTTTGGTGATAATTCTTCCTGTACTGTTAGATCTGCTTTCCTGTAAAACTGTGAAGTTATCGACAATCTTTTGAAGTTATCCTCTCGTTCAGTACCCATGAAACAACTTGCGATCCGTGCCTGCAACTATATCCCCATGTAAGGTTCCGTATGAGCTCTCTCCGGGAGAAATATCATTCACAGCCAAGCACCACCTATTGCATTGCCGAAGTATTCGAAATACTCTCAAGAAACGAGACAATTTAAAGTACCTCCAGCAGAGATCCCTACTGTAATCATTTCTGTGATGAACAACCAACCCGAGCGATTCTAGGCACTACAGTCTGGAACCGCGCGACAGCTACGGTCGCAGGTTCGAATCCTGCCTCGGGCATGGATGTGTGTGATGTCCTTAGGTTAGTTAGGTTTAAGTAGTTCTAAGTTCTAGGGGACTGATGACCTCAGCAGTTAAGTCCCATGTGGGTCACAGCCATTTTAACCATTTTGAACAACCAAAGAAAAAGGCCTCCTAGTATTGACATTCACAAATACTACAGTTTTATTTATTCGAGTCAGAAAGAAATACAATACATGTTAAGTCATCATTACCACTACTTGACCAAAATGTTGCAATTTGAACTACACCTGGTGTAACAAGCGGATCTTCTGTGCAAGACGCACCGAGCGGGGTGGCGCAGTGGTTAGACACTGGACTCGCATTCGGGAGGACGACGGTTCAATCCCGCGTCCGGCCATCCTGATTTAGGTTTTCCGTGATTTCCCTAAATCACTCCAGGCAAATGCCGGGATGGTTCCTCAGAAAGGGCACGGCCGACTTCCTTCCCTATCCTTCCCTAATCCGATGAGACCGATGACCACGCTGTCTGGTCTCCTTCCCCAAACCAACCAACCAACCTGTGCAAGACGCAAGGCATAGCTGACACCACCGCATGTCTTTGATTCTCCGCAGGCACAGTTTGTGGTATCCAGAGGGAAGTGTTATTTCTCGATATTACTCCTGGATCTTGCAACGCCAGAACGAAGACAGCTCAGTGATCTCTACATGGTCCAATTCTCTTCATGTCCACGTGGGAAGGTTTTCAAGATATTCTCAAGTTATTGTTTACTTACTGCCGCTGCTGTTGTTGGCAAGACTAAAGCAGTACTGAGGAAGCTTCTTCTGGACCTTAGAGCCGCTGGAACGTGCCCATACAGTGAATTATTTTCCTGATGAGAATTATTTGTTCTCTCGCGTTGGCAGCTTCTCATGACGAATATTTCGTGGCGCTACACCAGTGTGTTGGTAGAGTTTTACTAGTGGCTTCGGTTTCAGACCACGTAGACGTTTCGTATGACGCCTTGTCCACTATGTTTTCGCTGTTGGATTTATACCAGACTGGGCATGCATACTATGCAGCACTGTAACATGTTTCTAGTGCTGTCTTTCTCAGCGTCTGTGGTCCAGAGACCCACTTGCTACCAGTGAACTTGCGATGGATTTTATTTCTAGTTTCCACCTTCATTCTCGTATTCTCGGAATGCTGCTTGCAGGTCAAAGTAGGATCCAGAGCTATTCACAGATATTTTGGATGGGTCATATTTACTAACTATATCTCTTACCATGTGAAGTTAAGTTTGCGACGTGCCTAATTGTGCTTAAGCTGAAACGCACACAGTTCTGTTTTAGCTGGGTTTGGACGAATTAATAGATTAATATTTCCCTCAATGCGTCTGTCAGATGGGTTTCAACAACTTCAAAATATTTTCCTTGGCTCGCAAGTGCCAGATCACAGGCATTAACAAAAAACCTTGTGTACGGGTCATTGGTTGGTCATTGGTATATGTTAAATCACACTGAATTAAACAGCTGACATTTACTTTAATAAACATCATGAAAAAAACACACTCTTAATCCTACGAAATCGTAAAAATTCTACCTGCTGATAACCATGGAGTTAGTGAAGGGGAGCAGCTGCAGGGATGACGCATCGCCGTCCTTGGCAAGGTCCTATTGGATGTGGTTTACCACTGCCTTCCTTCGACTTGTTTTGTACAGTCTAGTCTTGGGTTTATGTTGTTATGGATGAAGCGAAGGGAGAGAGTGAAGTCACCGGCCGGAGTGGCCGAGCGGTTCTAGGTGCTACAGTCTGGAACCGCGCGACCGCTACGGTCGCGGGTTCGAATCCCGCCTCGGGCATGGATATGTGTGATGTCCTTAGGTTAGTTAGGTTTAAGTCGTTCTAAGTTCTAGGGGACTGATGACCTCAGAAGTTAAGTCCCATAGTGCTCAGAGCCATTTGAATCATTTTGAGAGAGTGAAGTCTGGTGCCAGTCATAACCTACGCCACTGGAATATAGTCCTGATTCTTTCCAAATTAACCATGTAAGCGTGGACCAGATGTGGCTTGAATTCAAAGGTACAGTATCGATAGCAATTGAGAGATTCATACCATGTAGAAAAAAGAGACGCAAGTGATTGATCATGGTACATATCATAGGACAGAACTCTGTTGCTGAAACAACAAAAAGTCTTACAAATCGAAAAGAACGCAAAATCTCCAAGACTGGCTATACGTTACAAAAAAAAATGGTTCAAATGGCTCTGAGCACTATGGGACTTAACTTCTGAGGTCATCAGTCCCCTAGAACTTAGAACTACTTAAACCTAACTAACCTAAGGACATCACAACATCCATGCCCGAGGCAGGATTCGGACCTGCGACCGTAGCAGTCGCACGGTTCCAGAATGTAGCGCCTAGAACCGCTCGGCCACCCTGGCCGGTTATTCTTTACAGAGTTCAATGCATTGATGCATTGATGCTTGTAATAATTTCCATAGCGAAACTTTTTCTATAAATCCGGCACGAAATTCAGAAAGATTCTGGTTGTATCTAAAGTACACCGCCAACAAGACACAATCGTTACCTTTATTGTGCGATACCAATGACAGTATTACAGACGACAGTGTCACTAAAGCAGAGTTAGCAAACATTGTTTTCAGAAATTCCTTGACCACAGAAGATGAAGTAAATATTTCACAGCTCGAATAAAGAAGAGCTGCCAACGTCAGTAACGTAGAAGTAGATATCCTCCGTGTAGTGAAGCAGCTTACATCCATGCAAATTATACAACTGGATATTTGTATGTGCAAATGTATGTATGTGTGAGTGTATCTTAGTTTCACATCTCCTAAATCATACTACCGGTTCCAGCCAAATTTCGTATACATATCACTTAACGTTTGGAAAGAATCGCTGTGGGAGCAAAAAGTACCTACCTCTCAAAGGGGTGAGGGTGAAAAAGAAATGTAGACCAAGACGCGTGAATACCCAGAGTTCATTCATCTAATATTTGAGAATGGGAGTACTTCGTGACATGCAACAAACTTTACACATAATTTCAAACCTTTAAGAAAATTTTTCTCGCTGACATCCCTCACAAAATTGTAAAAGAAAAAAAAAATTTATCGCTTATTACATTTTCACTGTTCATGCAGTAAAACTGACGCATCATGCATGACGTTTTGAATTATTAGTTATTCACCACTAACTGTATTCGCGACACGTTTTGCAGACAGTATTTGCAAATACCACTGAATGTACCTGCAACACTATATCACTGTGTCACTCATAGCTCAGGGGACATGACGCCATAAAATGAGATGCGTGAGAAACAGCATAACTTTTCAGTTCTTTGCTTCTTTGCTGCTAACTCCATTAGCTGCACATTTCGGAGACAGGATCCACGTATGCAGCTGAATATACCTACAAAATTATATCATTGTACGACACACAGTGCATGAGATATTGGTCGTAAACACTGAGCTACGTGAGAGCGAAACAGCGGGACGAATTTCGCTAAAGATGGAGGCGAACTATGTGTACAAATATGTGTGATATAGGTTAAATGTATGTGAAATTTTTGTGACATGTGCGTAGATGAACAAAGCCAAGAGTAAAAATCTCCTCCTGTGGATTGTTGTCAACCACAGTTGGGTAAACGTACTATTTGTTATATGGAAAGAAACACTGTTAGGGTAAGAAACGGCAACCTCCTCCCGGGGAGGGGACAATAAAGTGCAGAGACAAGGCAGTAGGACGATATGGACAGACAGAGAGAAGGAGGATATGGAGAGAGGGAGGGGTATAAGAAAGTGGACAGAAAGAGAAAAGGAGGTGATCTACAGAGAGAGGGTAGAGGAGACTGGATAGAGAAAGGAAGAATAAGGGAATAGCTAGAGAGAAGGAGGAGGAAGAGATGTACAGGGGAAGGGGAAGAGGAAATGGACAGAGAAAGGGAAGAGGAGAAGATGTACAAAGAGAGGGGATGAGGAAATGGTCAGAAAGAGGGGGAAGGAAGAAACACACCAATACAAAGTTGGAATAAATACATACCCATGCAACACTGGGAGTAGTAGGCTAAAGAGATAACAGCCCCACTTGCATTATAGGTCAATTGGGCTACCTACACTAACCTAAGCCCCTCCCCTCCACCCACCTCGCCACCACCTCTCTACTCTCCCCTCCCTTCACCATCAGGAAATTGTATGCAATGTTTATTTAAACAATTTGAGATGACATAGACAGTAGCTCCAGCCAGTGTGTTCGCCATGAGGTCCAGAGTCCCACTGATCTAGTTCACAACACCGTCACCAGAGAGTGGTGTTGGCCTTCCCCCTCTCCCCTCCCATGATGTAATCCAAGATGGCGGTCTGGGGGAAAAATAACAGGAAAAGGACTCTGTGTCTAGCTGCTGGACTGAGAGGACAGATGAAATTGTTTATTGTGTTCAGTGGATGAGATGTCTGTGTTTGAGAAGGAGTTTAATGGGCATATTACCTGTACTCATACATCTGAGAGCTATATCGATAGCACTGATATTTGGGGAAGACGAATATGTTTCATCAAATAATGTAGATGCAGCATGCTGGGGCTAAGTTAAACTTCGCAACTCATGCTGATAAATGCGTGCATTGTAACTGTAGATCATTCGACAAAAACCCAGTCAGTCTTTCGAAATGCAAAAGGCAACACATTCACTCCGGTGCACGCGCTCCACTGGAGGAGAGGCCACTTGCTGGGCTCAAGACAAACCACTCGGTAGCTCCAGGAGTGGCTGCGTACCTGCTGTCACGTTGGAAAGGCCTTCCTCCTCCCTGTCCCTGGCACACAGATACCCTTTCTCGTTGAACACGGACTGCTTCGGGAGTTATTACATCTCGTGTTTAAGCAATGTGTAGAGTATCGTCACATACATCACTTGAAGATGTCACAGGAACTACACTCCTGGAAATTGAAATAGGAACACCGTGAATTCATTGTCCCAGGAAGGGGAAACTTTATTGACACATTCCTGGGGTCAGATACATCACATGATCACACTGACAGAACCACAGGCACATAGACACAGGCAACAGAGCATGCACAATGTCGGCACTAGTACAGTGTATATCCACCTTTCGCAGCAATGTAGGCTGCTATTCTCCCATGGAGACGATCGTACAGATGCTGGATGTAGTCCTGTGGAACGGCTTGCCATGCCATTTCCACCTGGCGCCTCAGTTGGACCAGCGTTCGTGCTGGACGTGCAGACCGCGTGAGACGACGCTTCATCCAGTCCCAAACATGCTCAATGGGGGACAGATCCGGAGATCTTGCTGGCCAGGGTAGTTGACTTACACCTTCTAGAGCACGTTGGGTGGCACGGGATACATGCGGACGTGCATTGTCCTGTTGGAACAGCAAGTTCCCTTGCCGGTCTAGGAATGGTAGAACGATGGGTTCGATGACGGTTTGGATGTACCGTGCACTATTCAGTGATCTCTCGACGATCACCAGTGGTGTACGGCCAGTGTAGGAGATCGCTCCCCACACCATGATGCCGGGTGTTGGCCCTGTGTGCCTCGGTCGTATGCAGTCCTGATTGTGGCGCTCACCTGCACGGCGCCAAACACGCATACGACCATCATTGGCACCAAGGCAGAAGCGACTCTCATCGCTGAAGACGACACGTCTCCATTCGTCCCTCCATTCACGCCTGTCGCGACACCACTGTAGGCGGGCTGCACGATGTTGGGGCGTGAGTGGAAGACGGCCTAACAGTGTGCGGGACCGTATCCCCGCTTCATGGAGACGGTTGCGAATGGTCCTCGCCGATACCCCAGGAGCAACAGTGTCCCTAATTTGCTGGGAAGTGGCGGTGCGGTCCCCTACGGCACTGCGTAGGATCCTACGGTCTTGGCGTGCATCCGTGCGTCGCTGCGGACCGGTCCCAGGTCGACGGGCACGTGCACCTTCCGCCGACCACTGGCGACAACATCGATGTACTGTGGAGACCTCACGCCCCACGTGTTGAGCAATTCGGCGGTACGTCCACCCGGCCTCCCGCATGTCCACTATACGCCCTCGCTCAAAGTCCGTCAACTGCACATACTGTTCACGTCCACGCTGTCGCGGCATGCTACCAGTGTTAAAGACTGCGATGGAGCCCCATATGCCACGGCAAACTGGCTGACACTGACGGCGGCGGTGCACAAATGCTGCGCAGCTAGCGCCATTCGACGGCCAACACCGCGGTTCCTGGTGTGTCCGCTGTGCCGTGCGTGTGATCATTGCTTGTACAGCCCTCTCGCAGTGTCCGGAGCAAGTATGGTGGGTCTGACACACCGGTGTCAATGTGTTCTTTTTTCCATTTCCAGGAGTGTAAATGCACCACTGCAAAAAGAGAGAGAGAGAGAGCATTGCAGATGACGCAAGAATATTTAAACAATTACACGTTTTATTCTGAGGAATACCACCACCGCCACACTTGAACACAGCCTCTAAAAAGATCGAGACACACTAGCGAAACTGTCCCTGAGACACTTCGAGCGCTTTTGTGGAAAATACCTTTGTCTTCGAGCACGAGCAGCTCCAGGAGTAACTAAATCCAACTGAATATGTCTCTAAATTCACTTTCAAAGAGATAGCTGCACAGTAGTTTGCTTCAGCTTTGCAGTGTATACTGCCACACTCGAACACAGACTCTAAAAAGAGATCGCGGCACACTTACGAAATCTGTCTTTCTCCACTACTCTGCATAAACAAATTAGGTAACAAGTTTAACGCCTCAATACATTTGCAGATGTTGCTTTAAACAATTTGTTTCAAATACACTCGCACACCAAACACTGCACTGTCTTCCCAGGTGTACGGGGAATGGAAATAAACTATGGCAAAACACACTCGAAAAAAAATTCATCGCTAAAATAAATGAGAGCCAATACACCATGTCGAAACCCTGAAGACGACCCTGCATCACGTAAAAAAATTGTTAAATGCACTATCACAGAAGTTTGCTACGCGGGGTACGGTCGTAACTCGGGACTCGCAAAGGAGTAGCGCGCCGGTCAGCGGCCACAGCTCGCCACAGAATGAAGTGCTAATCGGAAGCAGGGTTTTCCAGCTAGATCCACGAGCATGCGAAAACGGTGCCCGGCAGAGCGGCACCAACTTCTCCTGCGTGCTCAGACCAGCATTCATCGATAGGTGGCGATGTACTGCTACTTTCCTATTGGCTCCTGAAAATACTCTTCAGGACTTTCCATCAACCGCCCTTCCTGATTGGTTCCCGCCAAACCAGTGTGTCTATATAGACCCTAGCCCTCCACTCCCAGTCTCATTCTGCCAGCATCAGTTCGCCAGTGTGGTCGTTCTTTTAGTTGTGTGTGCATCTGTTTCTTGTTGAAGATGAAGCGTTTGGCGGCATCAAACACTATCAATGTTAGCAGCAAACGACGTAGAATAGTAGAAGAAGAAGAATATGAACTGCCACGAAAGAAAATAATTTGTTATTGTAAATATGTGGTTGAGGTGTTGAAATTGGGAAAAAATGTAGTGCGTTAAAAAATTCTCGTCGGTAATTCAGTTTCCTTTCCTTGTTTTACAGCGCAACTCCAGGTCTGAGGCGCCTTGTAACGGTACGTGCGGCTCCCCCCTTCGGAGGTTCGAGTCCTCCCTCGGGCATGGGTGTTTGTGTTGTCCTTAGCGTAAGTTAAAATAGTGTGTAAGCCTATGGAGCGATGACCTGAGCATTTTGGCTCCATAGAACCTTACCACAAATTACCAAGTTTCCAGAATTTTATCCCGGATTGCGAGGATGAGAGGAGAAGGAGGAGCAGGAGGCTGGGCCACGGAAAACTGTCCCTGTCGAGGTCCAGCCTCATGTGGAAAGCCTGCAACTGGAGCTGGAGGTTATTCGCAACTGGAGCAGGAGCTTCCGGCACTCAGTGAGATAGCAGAATACTTCTGTAAGTGGAAAAAGAAGAATTCTAATTTTGTTTGTTTGTTTATGTCTGTAGTATATAAGGTTTTTCTTCTACTTTTCTAAAAAATCTGTTTATGTATCTTTTTGTTCTTGTTCTTGTAGATGAAATAGATCGGAGGCGCCATGTGGCTTCCGACAAGGATGGGATACCTGAAAATAGGAAATAGCCATAGGTGAAGAGCTTCAAAGGCAGCGTGACCTGGCCCTTTTAGAGCACGAGTTTCCTGAGGGGGTGGTAGAGATACATGGCAATGTCGATGAATTGATCATGCCATCGACCCAGAGCGTGAAAAGTAATTATTCACTCTACGTACAAACAATCAATATTCTTTCTTTCCTTGCAACAGCAGCAGCAAGCAATGTCTAGAACGTTGTACATTTTCTTTTTCGTTTTTCTACAGCGGATGCGTCAGGGGGGCAATCCACGCAATACGGCGTGGCTCGGGTGCTGGGGGTGGCGAAGCCTAACTTCTAAACGAGGCCCTGTGCGGCGTGCTTAGCCATCAAGGGCGCCTCTAGTCGTCGCGCAGGAAGCCGCCGCCTCCCTCGTCGTGGCCGCCACAGCCACCCTACCACCGCGTATCTGGTTCGAGCAAGGAGCTGTCACCCCTCAGGATACCGGGTCAGGACTACGGCAGCAGCAGCAGCAGCGGGAGCCGTCACCATAGCCAGGCTGTTCCCACTGACCTGACGCGGTAGTGCCGCCTCATCCTCCCTCTCAGCTTCGTCAGAATCATAGCCAGCGGCACATTCCACTGTGCACCTCGCCGACTCCATCGTCTACAAGATGGACATCACCCTGTAGTAGTAGTAGTAGTAGTAGTAGTAGTAGTATTAGTATTAGTAAGAGAGATGATCCTGTGACTAGCGACATTTCCGTTTCCTATCCTTTTAGTGAAGGACATCAGGTCAGAGTCACCATACCGCAGTTACAATATTCGGTGGTTGCAGACGCCTTTCAGGAGCGCGTCTCGTTCTCAAGGGTTGAGAATGCGGCAGGAGGGTACCACTGCCCTGTCCTGTCTCTAAAGCCCTCGGCACACGGACCGTGCACCCGAACGTTGAGCGTTGAGCGTGCCGAGTTTCTGACGTCAAAGAGTGGAATACCACGTTCGGAAGACTTTCCGAACGTGCAGAGCAATATCTAGCACGTCAGATATTCTGAGCGTGCGTCTGAGCGTTGACCAATCAGATGGCACAACGCCACCTGTCACATGCGTGGCATGTCCCTTCAGCACAGAGTTGTGAGGCGGCATATTGGCATTCATTTCAAGCCGATATGTACTGTACATATGCCGTTTCTGAGCAGCAGCAAATTGAGAAACACTCGAAAACCCGTTGTTAGCTGTGTGATTCGTTGCAATAAAATGATCAGAAACATCATATTCGTGGCAAAAGAATTATTGTAACTTACGTATTATGAGAGTATGCCATTTGAAAGCAACGACACGCTGAGGATACACCAAAAACGCATTGTTTTTTTATACAATTTGCTACGCTGGCACAATAGCTCAGCGTGCTCGGTCAGAGGGTTAGCTACCCTCTGTATAAAAAAAAAAAAAAAACTGAGTAAACGGATCAACAAAGAACCTGAACGGGTGTCATCGGACCTCCGCCACGAACAAATTTAACGAACAATATAGAAGAAAATGAGATATAAAAAAAAACGTAGTGATTAGCGTTACTGATTTTTTTTAACTATGTGCGTGTCCCGGCGGTGGTTCGCGCTTCACCACGTGTAAATTTTTTGCCTAACTTTCGCGTTTTTAATAGGTTCCGATGTCTTATTATTAGTTTAATATATGTATATTTGATGTTATGAAAATATAATTTCACCTTTTATTGCGGAGTGAGTTTGTTCGATTAGCTTAATCTACAGGACAGCTTGCGCTATTTGTAAAAGAAAAGGAGCAAAATATCTTTATACCTTTGTAATTCACAAAAATGTGTGTGAAATCTTATGGGACTTAACTGCTAAGGTCAACAGTCCCCAAGCTTCCACACTACTTAACCTAAATGATCCTAGGGACCAACACACACACCCATGGCCGAGAGAGGACTCGAACCTCCGCCAGGACCAGCCGCACAGTCCACGACTGCAGCGCCTTAGACAGCTTTTTTTTTAATTGATCTCATTTTGTTCGTTTTTTTTATTTTTTTTATCTGCTCGGAGCGGACGTCGCAAGACACCCGTTTCAGTTCGTCGTTGATCTATTAACTCAGTTTTTTTATTACAGAGGGCAGCTAACACTCTGACCGAATACGCTGAGTTACCGTGCCGGCAATCTCGCCTAATCCAACGCGGCTGTAATTCACATGTTGCAAAGATTCTGTTACTGGGTAGGAACAGTGATCAAGTAAGAATGACCTTGATGTTTTACAAAAATGTGGGAATGATAAAATAATGTTTATCTTATGTGGGGAAATATTGCATTTTGTATTGCACTGTTTGTAATGGAACTTTTACAAGCCTGTGTCCTTACTGATTGGACATGGTACTTTCTTTTCGTCCTAAAATATGTATATAGGTATTGAAGATTTTATTTGTATATATTACATACAGAACAACGTGACTAGCAAATGGACAAGGGAGGAAATGTGCGTTTTAATAGAGCTAACGTCGGAATTTTACGCGCGCTCGTTTAGTAAACAGGGTGATTTACGAACTAGAAACATCCCGCAACTGCCGCTGGAGTGCGTTGTGGTCGCGTATACTACGTTGGGGCTCACGTGGTGGTGGTGGTTAGTGTTTAACGTCCCGTCGACAACGAGGTCATTAGAGACGGGGGGCTCACGTACCGTATGCACAAGTCGCATAGTTTCTGAGCGTTCAGCAGCACGTTGAACTCAGCACGCTCAACGTTGACGTTCGACAGCACGGTCCGTGTGCCGAAGGCTTAAGGACATGCCTTCCTGTCGCGGAAACGGAGCTCCTCAAGACAGTCAATGGTCCGTGGTGTCCCACAATTAAATGCAGTGCGGGGTTTTGTGTCGAATTATCGCACCACTCCAAAGTTGCCTCTGGCATTGAAGAGACAGGTCTTCATTATCTTTGGCAGGAAAATGGCGTGACAACGCGGATCACGTCAATCGTCAAGTGGTTTCGTAATTCCACCTTGAGTGCTACACCTGCCCAGTTTTCCGAGGTGGAAGTGAGGAGGTCAGCGAAAGCACTAAACCGAATACTACACCTGGACATCTGTACACATGTTTATGATCCGGTAAATGGAGGGTCTAGCTATATCAAGCTACCTAAAGATATAGCTAATAAGCAGGAATGCATTAATGTCGAAAATAGAAAGCATCAGGCTTGTTTTGCATGGTAACAGCGCACATCCCAATCTGGTAGATACCTTGACATTCATAAGTGTTTCACATTTGATAGTATCGAGTTCCCCGTCAAGATCCAGGATGTAACTAAATTTGAGGTGCAGAATAGCGGAATATCACTTCATGTTTATGGTCTCGAGAAGAAAAGCAAGTCAGATGTGTAGGACAAGCACATTGTCGTCGATTCCCTCCATTTCTCAAAATTTACTGGTGAACTTGAGATATATATAAACATGCTACTCTTCTATGAGGGTGATAATAATCGTTATATTTGGGTCAAAGACATGTCCCGACTCCTTTCCGCCTTAGTAAGCGTAATGGTAAACAGCATATTTGCTTAAGGTGCATCATTGCCTTCTCCTCTGAGAAGTTATTAGCGGCACATCTAGTAGATTGCGCTTCCAAGGACTCGGTACGTGTTATTATGCTTACTGAGGAAAATAAATTCATAAAGTTTAAAAATGCCCGTTTTTAGTGTACGCCAACTTTGAATGCCTCCTCGCCCCTGTCACCCGCTGTGAAGGTGACACCACAACCTCACATACCACCTATACAGAAAAACATATACCTTATGCAGCAGCGTACCAAATTGTGTCGTCCTATGATTCAGGTGTTAATGATACAAACCTTATGTCGGGGATAATCCTGTGGTTTGGCTGCTCACTCAGTTCGAAAAACTTTGATCGAAGGTTGATAAATTTTACAGCGACAATGTTCCCATGTCCAAATCGAAGGACAATAAAGACTTGTACAATAACGCGGTTGACTGTCATATTAGTGGGCTGTCGTCAGGTAGAAACGCAGAAACTCCTCATAGGGACCATTGTCATCTGATGGGGAAGTTCGACGGAGCAGCTCACAATGTGTGGAATTTGAAGTACCAGAGACCAATGCACATACCCGTTTTCCTCCATAATTTAAGTGGGTATGACGCTCAGTATCTTGTCGAGCACTTGACTGATTTTGGTTGGGAGGAAAATCAGGTCAGTGTCCAACCTGAGAGGGTTGGGAAATACATTTCATTCTCCAAACGAATGACGCCAAGAATTACGCTCCACTTTCTTGACTCACCACAGGTTCAGACATGCTGGAGGTTATTGCTGTCGCAGGTCCCGATAGAGGTCGACGTGTTGGTGGCTGAGGTTGCTGCAAGTCCATACATGGCAGAAGTCGACATGTTGGCGCTTGCCCCTGCAGGCTTAGACATTTCAAAGGCTGCTGCTGAACAAAGAGGGGGAGGAGGAAGCGTTAAGTACAGACCAAGACACGAAAACAACTAATAATAATAAAATGATAACTACAAACAAAGATGTAATATGGGATACTTACATTTCCATTTCTGCCTGTTCTGCAGGGCTGTGCTGGATGTCAACTGCTGCTGACGCTTATTGGTTCTTCTTCTTCTGCTGCTGCTGCTGATGCTGCTATTGCTGCTGCTGGCTGACTGAGGCTGCAAAGCTGCTGTGCCTGCCCTATATGCCCTCCGATGTTGTCACCAGGTACTGCCATCCTATTGCCCAAAGCTTATCACGTGACTGGATTCAAGGCTCCTATTGGTCCCCCACCCTTTTTTTCTGGACTAGCATGTTGGACTCCATCATGAGAGGGTGTCAGGGAGAGGGCCAAAACCACACTCTGGTGGTGGTGTTGTGCACTAGGCCAGCTGGTCTCAAAACCTCAAGGAGGACACCTATGGTTTATTGTGGAAGGGGACAAAGTTGATGTGGGGTGTTAGGCAATTTCAAAAAAAATAGGCAGTTCCAGCACAAACATCTATCTGCATGGGTACTGAAATGCATCTTCACACCATCCCACTACACTGCCATTATTTGTCAAAAAGTATTCACCATATGCTTGTCTACTATATTTCCTTCCTGCTTATTGTGTAGGATGCTTTGGATACAGTCCTCAGCTGTGTGCTTGCATGTAGTACACTTATTAAATTCATCTGTGCTCATCACCAGCATTTCCTCAATTGTACACATTGATGCTTGCTTTGGAGTTGATGAACGTCTTACCTCTTGCATTTCGAAGGGCTGACTAGGTTTTTATCGAATGATCTAGATTTACAGCACATACATTTATCAGCATCCTGCTGCATCTTCATTATTTGATGAAGCGTATTCATCTTCACCAACACTCATTGCTATCGACACAGTCCTCAGATGCATGCTTACAGCTGATATACACATTAAAGACTTCCTTCTCCATCACAGACATCTCATCCATTGAACACAGTAAACAACTACTTCTGTGCTCCCAGTACAGTACCTATATGCATACTGAGTCCTTTTCCCGCCATTTTCCCCAGACCGCTATCTTGGATTACGTCATGAGAGGGGAGAGGGGAAGGCCGACAGCGTCCTCTAGTGGTGGTGTTGTGAAATAGGTCAGTTGGATTACAGACCCCATGGTCAACATACTGGATCTTCTGTCTACTGCCTATGGCATCTTAAATTGTTTAAATGAACAATGCATACAAATTAAAGACTTATGTCCCTTCTATCTGGCAGCCCACTGAGTCAATTTCCCACCAATTTCTAAATGAGGGAGGGGAGGGGAGCATTTCATGCAAAATAAAGACTTACATCTGTTCTTTCTGGCAGCCCATCATAGACTGAGTCCTTTTCCAGTCAATTTCAACATTGGGGAGGGGAGGTGGGAGGGGAGGGGCAATGGGGAGAGGAAAGGGATTAGGTTAGTGGAGGTAGCCAAACTGGCCTATTTTCCCTCCAAAATTCGAACTTCCTACCATGACGTCACTGTGACATTGCCACCTCTATGGTCACCATCTCGGATCCGCCATTTTGAATAGTGGGACCATGCTCTCTTTGCCCTACTGCTGGTTACATAAGCGTATAGTCTTCTTTTTCATCCTATAACATAAGCGTTTTTATGACTTTTTGGATAAACTAATGAAGCAATTAACGTAAATACTTTTGCAAATTATTTGTTGATTTTTGGACTCCATTTTCTGATTTTTCAAAGAAATTCAGTTCCAATTAATGTCCCCCCATCCCAGGAGGTACATTTTGCTCTGTCCATAATGAGGTGTGTCAATGACGGAAGTCCTGCAGTCTGCAAATGTTATGTGAAAT
Organism: Schistocerca cancellata; assembly: GCF_023864275.1. NCBI lineage: Eukaryota > Metazoa > Arthropoda > Insecta > Orthoptera > Acrididae > Schistocerca > Schistocerca cancellata. The sequence goes on along the minus strand of NC_064629.1, from coordinate 647,748,165 downwards.
CAAAAAACAAACACATTACTTAATCTATAGATATTTCGCATGGAGTAATAGCATGGTCTTTGAAATTTGATAATAATAAAATGGCACACATTAACAACAAAGATTCAGTTTGTCTAGAGCTTTTGTCAACAAAGATTCAGTTTGTCTAGAGCTTTTGTCATGTATTTTGCAATAACTAATGAATAAATTAATATAAACAGTAGCCTGCTACTCCTTGCCAACATATCTGAGGAGTAATTTGGCCTAATTTCAGAAAGATATCTTTCTTAGTGTGCCCGCTCTCTATTCTGTCAGCTTGAAAAGTACAGTATCTCAAGCTAATGGAATGGATTGCGGGCACACTAACAAAGATATCTACCTAAAATTCGGCTGAATTACTCCTCGGGCATGTCCGCAAGGAGCAACAGGCAGATTTTTTAATTTTTAATTCATTCATTAGTTAATAAAAAACATGACCAAAACCACAAGACAAATCTACACCTTTGTTTTAAACGTCCACTATTTTATTATTTAGTCTAATTAAAACAAAACTGTACTATTACTTCGCGCGCAATATCCTGTAGGTTGAGGAAATTGTTTCTTGACTTCAGACAAGATTTTCAGTCTGCATTACCTCCGTCGTGGACACACTTCATTTTTGACAGAGCAACTTTGCCTCATCGGATGTGGGCTTAACGATGACTGAAATTTTTTTATTAAATCAGATAATGTTGTCCAAGAATCAATAAATAATGTGCAGAAAGATGTACGTTGATTGCATCACTGATACAAAAGCTCCATACTTAGCAGTCATATGCAACCGCTTCCTCGATGAAAGATCCATCTCCAAAGACTGGAAAATAGCACAGGTGATATCAATAATCAAGAAACGAAATAGCACTAATCCGCTGAATTAAAGGCCCATATCAGATGATTGGTTTGTGGGGGTTGAAGCGACCAGACCACAAAGGCCATTGGTACCAAAGGCGCATATCACTGACGTCGATTTTCAGTAAAATTTTGGAACGTATACTATGGTCAAACTATTTAATTATCTCCAAGAAGAGGATGTATTATCGCATAGTCAGCACATTTCAGAAAACATTGTTCTTGTAAAACTCAAGTAGCTCTTCATTCACATTAGGTAATGAGTGCTAGCGACAGGAGATCGTAAACTGATTCAATTTTTCTAGATTTCCCTAAAGTGGTTCTGACACCGTTTCCTACAAGTAACTTCCAATCAAACAGCGTTGCTATGGGGTAGCGTCTCAGTTGTGCGACTATATTCCTGATTTCCTGCCAGAAAGGTCACAGTTCGTAGTAACTGACGGATAGTCATCGAGTAAAACAAAAGCAGTATGTGGCATTCCAAGGAAGTGTTACACTCTATGGTGACGAAAGTCATAGGATGGCTCCTAATATAGTGTCGGACCTCCTCCTGCCCTGCGTAGTGCAGCCACCCGACGTGGCATGGATTCAATAGGGTGTCGGAAGTCCACTGCAGAAATACTGAGCCATGGTGCCTCTATAAAACTAAAATCTGTCCACACAGGCCTTGGAAGGCCGACGTGTCGTCCTCAGCCCACAGGCGTCACTGGATGTGGATATGGAGGGGCATGTGGTCAGCACACCGCTCTCCCGGCCGTATGTCAGCTCCTCAGTTTGCCTCACAAGGGCTGAGTGCACTCCGCTTGCCAACAGCGCTTGGCAGACCGGATGGTCACCCATCCAAGTACGAGCCAGCCCGATAGCGCCTAACTTCGGTCATCTGACGGGAAGCTGTGTTGCCAACGTGGCAAGGACGTTGGCCATGGTGCCTCTATACCTGTCCATAATTGCGAAAGTCTTGCCGGTGCAGGATGTTGTGCAAGAACTGAAAATGGTTCAAATGGCTCTGAGCACTATAGGACTTAACTTCTGAGGTCATCAGTCCCCTAGAACTTAGAACTACTTAAATCTAACTAACCTAAGGACATCACACACCGGCCGGTGTGGCCGAGCGGTTGTAGGCGCCTCAGTTTGGAACCGCACGTCCGCTACGTTCGCAGGTTCGAATCCTGCCTCGGGCATGGACGTGTGCGATGTCCTTAGGTTAGTTAGGTTTAAGTAGTTCTAAGTTGGACTGATGACCTCAAATGTTAAGTCTCATAGTGCTCAGAGCCATTTGAACCATTTTTTTGACATCACACATATCCATGACCAAGACAGGATCCGAACCTGCGACCGTAGCTGTCGCGCGGTTTCAGACTGTAGCGCCTAGAACCGCTAGGCCACGCCGGCCGGCTGCACGAACTGACCTCTCAATTGTGTCCCATAGATATTTGATTGGATTCATGTTGGGCAATGCGGGTGGCCAAATCATTCGCTCGAATTGTCCAGAATGTTCTTCAAACCAAATAGTAATCCATAAAAATTTCATTAATTGTGATCATAACTCCCGTGGATGGTTAAAAATGGTCTGTAAGTGCCCGAACATAACCATTTTCATTCATGATCGGTTCACTTGGACCAGAGGACTCTGTTCATTCCATATAAACACAGCCCACACCATCACTGCACAAACATCAACTTGTTGACAAGTTGGGTCCATGGCTTCGTGGGATCTGCACCACACTCGAACTCTACCGTCAGCTCTTACGAACTGAAGTCTCGACTCATCTGACCAGGCCACGGTTTTCTAGACATCTGTGGTCCAACCGATATGGTCACGAGCCCACGAGAGGCGATGCAGGAGATGTGCTGTTAGCCAAGACACTCGCATCGGTCGTCTGACCGTTCTTCAAACCAAATAGTAATCCATAAAAATTTCATTAATTGTGATCATAACTCCCGTGGATGGTTAAAAATGGTCTGTAAGTGCCCGAACATAACCATTTTCATTCATGATCGGTTCACTCGGACCAGAGGACTCTGTTCATTCCATATAAACACAGCCCACACCATCACTGCACAGACATCAACTTGTTGACAAGTTGGGTCCATGGCTTCGTGGGATCTGCACCGCACTCAAACTCTACCGTCAGCTCTTACGAACTGAAGTCTCGACTCATCTGACCAGGCCACGGTTTTCTTGACATCTGTGGTCCAACCGATATGGTCACGAGCCCACGAGAGGCGATGCAGGCGATGTCGTGCTGTTAGCCAAGACACTCGCATCGGTCGTCTGACGCCATAGCCCATTAACACACCATTTCGTCGCACTGTCCAAACGGATACGTTAGTCTTACGTCCCACATTGATTTCTGTGGTTATATCACGCAGTGTTGCTTGTCTGTTAGCGCTGACAACTCTACGTAAACACCGCTGCTCTCGGTGGTTAAGTGACAGCCGTCGGCCGCTGCGTAGTCCTTGCTGAGAGGTAATGCTTGAAATTTGGTATTCTCGGCACTCTCTTAACATTGTAGATATCGGAATATTGAATTCCCTAACGATTTCCAAGATGGAATGTCCCATGCGCTTAGCTCCTACTATTATTCCACGTTAAAAGTCTATTAATCCCCTCGGCCAGCCGATGTAGCCGAGTGGTTCTAGGCGCTTCAGTCTGGAACCGCGCGACCGCTACGGTCGCAGGTTCGAATCCTGCTTCGGGCATGGATGTGTGTGATGTCCTTAGGTTAGTTAGGTTTAAGTTGTTCCAATTTCTAGGGGACTGATGATCTCAGATGTTAAGTCCCATAGTGCTCAGAGCCAGTTGAACCAATAATCCCCTCGTGCCACCATAATCACGTTGGAAACATTTTCACATGAATCACCTGAGTGCAAAAGAGAGCTCTACCAATGCACTATCCTTTTATACCTTATGTACGCAACACTACCACCACCTGTATATGTGCATACCGCTATCCCATGACTTTAGTCGCCGCAGTGTAATCGCTCTACTGTATCTAATATACACCGACGGAAAAAATTGCAACAGCAAGAAACAGTTATGCAACATAAAGGAAAGTTTGTATGCGTATTTCTAGATCTGAAAGATGAAGTCTATTCAGTTTCGCGCCAGTCGCATAAGAGAGGCGACAGTGTCGCCACAATGATGATTCAAATCAGGTTTGCTTTAAATACACGCTGTAACGGTCGTGTGCGTTAGTTAACTTTGAGACTAAACGTGGTGAATTGATGTTAGTCAAGAATGCCGTTAAGACGACAAACACGCTATTATCACTGAATGTCAATGAGGTCGTGTAATAGGGCGACGAGAAGCTGGATGTTCGTTCTGCGATATTGCAAAAAGACTCGGCAGGAATGTATATACTGTACATGATTGCTGGCAGTGGTCATCACGACAATGTACAGTCACCAGAAATCCGGGCTCCGGACGACAACGAGGCACTACTGAGAGGGAAGACCATAGTGTCTGTCCTATGGCTGTGGGGCATCATACTGCACCTGCGGCAGAAATTTCAGCAGCATTTGGCACCACAGTGAAACAACGAACAGTTACAAACTGGTTACTTCAAGGACAGCTCCGACACATACGTTCTGTAGCGTACACCTCAGTAAACACAAACCATCGCCGTTTGCGACTTGAGTAGTGTCGAGCGAGAGATCACTGAAGGGCAGGGTGTAGGCCAGGTGAGCGTCTGCAGCCAACCTGTCTGCAGCCTGGGCACAATGGATCCACACCAGAAGTTATGGTCTAGGTTGCGACTTTGTATGACACCAGGAACACTCTAATGGTTAAACCAAACACCCTGACTGCAAATTTGTACGTTAGTCTGGTGATCTGACTCGTTGTGCTGCCATTCATGAACAGCTTTCCAGAGGGTGTTTTCCTACATAAAATAAGTAAATAAGTTGTCCTGCCGAATGCGAGTCCGGCGTGCTAATCATTGCGCCTCGTCGTTCGGTGCCGCTACCCTCTTCAGTGTGGAGCTAAACCCCGAATGCAGACAGAACATTCCCACTTGCCTAGTGTGTTCTCATACGTGTTTTAAGTCACTGAAACCTAAGCTGTCAAAGTTTCAAGTGAGTGTGCCTCCAGTGGAACGCTTTTCTAGCTAGATGCCCAGATGACCTTTTTTGCCCGATATCCTCTCAGGAATCTTTTGATTCCATTTTAATAAGTCATCCTCTATGTGAAACTGTTTTCTTGGGGTTGTAAGGAATTTCACAAGTGACTTAGCTGCATTTCATTCTAATATTATCCTCTTACAGACATTTTGTAAGATGAAATACCATGACAGTGAGAGTTTGTTTAATTATTTCCTATTGTCAAATATACAATGTAAAATTCTCATGGTCCCTGTTCACGAATAATCAGGAAAAACACACACATATATATATATACTGATATTCTGTTTGTTATGAATCTATTATGTAAATTGTTTGGCAAAAATTAACTTCTTTACTAGAAAACTACAATATTATGTGGCATGTAAACAAAGAAGCATAGAGAGTTTCAGCATCAGAATCCAACACGTACACTGTTCTTCTTGCACTGTTACTACTTTTTACATTTTTCATTTATTTATTACGCCATATCTGTAGATGCCGTGACTAATTCAATTCATTATTAATAGTGCAAGGTGCAACCTAGTCTCTCGACCACCACACATCCTGCTTAAGGAAATCACTAGTGTTTGCACTAATAACAGTTCTGTAAATGATGCCTTCCACGAGATGATGACAGCGTAACCGTAGAAAAGTGTAGTCGATAAAGCAAAGACCTTCTGATTGACGAGCGAGCTGAAAAGCAATGCCTCCGATATATATATATATATATATATATATATATATATATATATATATATATATATATATATATATATATATATATATATATATACAAAGAACGAAACTTGTCTAGCTTGAGGGGGGAATCCAGATGGCGCTATGGTTGGCCCGCTAAATGGCGCTGCCATAGGTCAAACGGATATCAACTGCGTTTTTAAAAATAGGAACCCCCATTTTTATTACAAATTCGTGTAATACGTAAAGAAATATGAATGTTTCCATTGGATCACTTTTTTCGCTTTGTGATAGATGGCACTGTAATAGTCACAAACATATGGCTCACAATTTTAGACGAACAGTAGGTACGTTTGAACATTTTATTTCGGTTGTTCCAATGTGATACATGTACCTTTGCGAACATATCCATCATGTTGGAAGTATATCGCCATTCTGTCATGCAGTGAAACATCTTTTAGTAACATCGGTAGAACATTACGTAGGAAATCAGCATACATTGCACCATTTAGATTGCCATCGATAAAATGGGGGCCAATTATGCTTCAAAATGGTTCAAATGGCTCTGAGCACTATGGGACTTAACTTCTGAGGTCATCAGCCCCCTAGAACTTAGAACTACTTAAACCTAACTAACCTAAGGACATCACACACATCCATGCCCGAAACAGGATTCGAACCTGCGACCTTAGCGGTCGCGCGGTTCCAGACTTTCGTGTTGTTCGAATATACCGGTAACAGTTCCAGCAACCCACCTTTGAATTGCTTCGATGTCTTCCTTTCATCCGATCTGGTACGGGTCCAAACTTCCGAGCACTACTCAAGGATACGTCGCAGCAACGTTCTATATGCGATCCCTTGTATGGACGAACCATACTTTCCCAAAGTTCTCCCAATAAACCGAATTCGACTATTCACATCCTCTGCTAGAATCCTCACCTGATCGTTCCATTTCATATCGCCTTGCAACGTTACGCCCAGATATTTAAACGACGTTATTATGTCAAGCAGTAAACTAATAGTGCTGTATCCTAACATTCTGAGTTTTGTTTTTCCTAATCATCCACATTAACGTAAATTTTTCTACATTTAGAGCTACCTGCCATTCGTTATACGAACTAGAAATTTTGTCTAAGTCATATTGTATCCTCCTACAGTCACTCAACGTCGACACCCGGAATACTACAGTATCATCAGAAAACAACCACAGATTGCTGCCCACCCTGTCTGTCAGATCATTCATATACATAAAAATTAATAGCGATACTATCATTCTTCAAAAATGGCTGTGAGCACCATGGGACTTAACATCTATGGTCATCAGTCTCCTAGAACTTAGAACTAATTAAACCTAACTAACCTAAGGACAGCACACAACACCCAGCCATCACGAGGCAGAGAAAATCCCTGACCCCGCCGGGAATCGAACCCGGGAACCCGGGAGTGGGAAGCGAGAATGCTACCGCACGACCACGAGATGCGGGCTATCATTCTTCCCTGTGGCACTCCTGACGATGCCTTTGTCTCTGATGAACACTCGCCGTACAACATACTGGGTACTGTTACTTAAGAAGTCTTCCAGCTACTCACATATGTGGGAAACTGTTTAATAAGCTCGTACCTTCGTTAACATTCTGCAGTGGGGAACAGTGTCAAATGCTTTCCGGAAATCTAGAAATATGGGATCTGCCTGTTGGCCTTTATCAGTAGTTCGCATTATATCATTTAAGAAAAGGGCAAGCTGAGTTTCGCACAATAGGATGGAGAGCTGACATTTAATTAGAGGTTCTGATGGAGCAAGCGGACTTGAGGCGGTTTGTTAACGTGAGAAGAAGCTATCACTTTTCTTGTAAACTGAAGTGTTTGATTATTGTGTGACATTCGTTCCTTCATATCTTTGAACTTGCTATAGGCGTGAGAATTTCAGACTAGTGGAAAAGAGCTGAAAGGACGTCGAAATCGGGAAGGACCCGGACAGACCCGAAGGCTGTCGGAAAGAACAACCGACAAGTATTCAAGGCGAGACGTGCATTATGACCACATGAGACGTGCAGGTGAAAGAAAAACAAACGGATTCCAAGAGTAACCAAGCAAGAAACCGAGAAGATGCGATAACGCAGCAGAGACAATCTCGCGTCAGGTGTGACGGCGAGTGCACACAGCAGAAGTGCATACCGTGCTGATGGATAGATGGCCGTCCGACAGCATTTACGTATCTTGCTGCGACGAGAGCTACCGGCCTGAGCACTCACATGAGGAATTACGGCTGGCACTATTTGGCAACTGCAGCGCTGTACAGTTACTATTGTCCTGTCGGCCACCTTAGTTCATTTCTTTCGGAAAGCATTCGAATACGTCGAGTCGGGATACCAGAGAACTCTCATTTCGAAGCATTTATATTTGCTGTGGCTGCGTAGGGTGTTGCAAGGAGTCAATTGAATGTAATGTAGAGGGTCAATGTTGTTATGTGCAGTCAAATGGCCAGACATTGGCATGCCTCTGGAAAGAACTGTTCACCGATTAGTACTGTCAGAGTTACGACCTCTCAGTTGTGTCTCATTTTCAAACGTTCAACCCAGGAGAATTTCCCCAATTTAATTCTCGCACCACTGAAAGGATGAGTGTAATAATTGCTAGTGACAGTGGAGTTGAGGAACAGCAGCAATCGTTAAAACTGAACAAAGCCCCAGGGCCCTATGGAATCTCTGTCAGATTCTACACCCAATTTGTGGTTAAGTTAGCCCCTATGTTACCTATAATCTAGCGTAGATTCCTGTAACAGAAAATAGTGCCCAGTAGCTGGAAGAAAGCACAGGCCATACCTGTCTACAAGAGCGTAACAGCTGTCATCCACAAAACAACCGTCCATTATCCTTGACATCCATTTGTTGTAGAAACTTAGAACAGATTCTGAACTCAAACATAAGACTATCTTGAACAGAATGACTTCCTCCAAGCCAACCAGCACGGATTTCGAAAAAAAAGAGATCACGTGAAACCCAACTCGCACTTTTCTCACATGAGATCATGCAAGTCATGGATCAAGACACTCAGGTATATACAGTATTTCTCAACTTCCAAAAAGCATTTGACTCTGTGCCACACCTACGCTTATTATCAAAAGTACAATCGTCAGGGGTAGCATACGAAATCTGTGACTGGACTGCGGATTTGTTGTTAGAGAGGATGCAGCATGTTACCTTGGATGAAGAGTCGTCGACAGATATATACGCAATTTCGCCCATGAAAGAGTGTTGGGTCTTTGCTGTTCATGTTGTGTATTAATGTCTTGCGGAAAATGTTAATAGTAACCTCAGACGTTGAAACGTCCCCTTAGAACAATTATACACGACTGTGCTGATAAACCTCTTACACTATTTGCTTTTCAAACAGCTGAGCAAAACTGAACGTACTCAAACATTCACTAAAGTGACACACAATATTTTTTAGCGCAACGCAATCTGACTATCAAAGATCCCTGCAAAAGAATGGCCCTGAGTAACATTAAACTATACCTTTCACAAATCACTTACCTCACAAAAATCTCCGTTACTCGAACTACTGCAATACAGCGAGCGCCACTATTGCCAGCTAAATAAAAGATTCAAACTACAGAAGGCACTAACTACTGATAGGGATAGTTAGCAAATGAAAGATATTAATAGAGAACAAACAATGTATTTACCTTAATAGTCATAATATATATAGCAGTTCACGGCAAATTACAAAACTCCGCCATCTCTCTCCTCACATCCACCACTGCTGGCGGCTCACCTCCAACTGCGCAACGCCACGCGCTGTTCACATCCAGCTGCCGCTGCCCAACACTACAATGGCAGACAACAATGCAAACCACATACTGCACACAGCACAGCCAGTGATTTTCATATAGAGCGCTACGTAACGTTGCCAATAAGAAAACATAAACAGCCTACTTACATAAAGAAAACATAAACAGCCTACTTACATAAAGAAAACATAAACAGCCTACTTACAACGTTTTGAAGGTGATGTAGTTTATAACGATGTACTGTCTGAAAGAAGCTGCATAAATATTCTGTCAGATCTTGAAAACATTTCAAAGTAGTGAAGAGATTCGTAAACTGATTTAAATTTTCGGAACTGAAAAATTGTGTACTTCACAATACGAAAAAGCATTGTATCCCTTTAATAGAGTGAGTCTCTTTTGGAATCGGTAAACTCAGGTGTAATACTTAATCGGGGCATGAAATAGAACGATTACATAGGCTCTGACATGTATAAAGCAGATAATAGACTTCAATTTATTAGTAGAATACTAGGGAAATGCAATCAGTTTGCAAATCACTCGTGCGACCCTTCCTGGAATGTTGCATATGTCTGTGGGACCCAGACCAAATAGGATTAACAGGGTATATACACTCCTGGAAATTGAAATAAGAACACCGTGAATTCATTGTCCCAGGAAGGGGAAACTTTATTGACACATTCCTGGAGTCAGATACATCACATGATCACACTGACAGAACCACAGGCACATAGACACAGGCAACAGAGCATGCACAATGTCGGCACTAGTACAGTGTATATCCACCTTTCGCAGCAATGCAGGCTGCTATTCTCCCATGGAGACGATCGTAGAGATGCTGGATGTAGTCCTGTGGAACGGCTTGCCATGCCATTTCCACCTGGCGCCTCAGTTGGACCAGCGTTCGTGCTGGACGTGCAGACCGCGTGAGACGACGCTTCATCCAGTCCCAAACATGCTCAATGGGGGACAGATCCGGAGATCTTGCTGGCCAGGGTAGTTGACTTACACCTTCTAGAGCACGTTGGGTGGCACGGGATACATGCGGACGTGCATTGTCCTGTTGGAACAGCACGTTCCCTTGCCGGTCTAGGAATGGTAGAACGATGGGTTCGATGACGGTTTGGATGTACCGTGCACTATTCAGTGTCCCCTCGACGATCACCAGTGGTGTACGGCCAGTGTAGGAGATCGCTCCCCACACCATGATGCCGGGTGTTGACCCTGTGTGCCTCGGTCGTATGCAGTCCTGATTGTGGCGCTCACCTGCACGGCGCCCAAACACGCGTACGACCATCATTGGCACCAAGGCAGAAGCGACTCTCATCGCTGAAGACGACACGTCTCCATTCGTCCCTCCATTCACGCCTGTCGCGACACCACTGGAGGCGGGCTGCACGATGTTGGGGCGTGAGCGGAAGACGGCCTAACGGTGTGCGGGACCGCAGCCCAGCTTCATGGAGACGGTTGCCAATGGTCCTCGCCGATACCCCAGGAGCAACAGTGTCCCTAATTTGCTGGGAAGTGGCGGTGCGGTCCCCTACGGCACTGCGTAGGATCCTACGGTCTTGGCGTGCATCCGTGCGTCGCTGCGGTCCGGTCCCAGGTCGACGGGCACGTGCACCTTCCGCCGACCACTGGCGACAACATCGATGTACTGTGGAGACCTCACGCCCCACGTTTTGAGCAATTCGGCGGTACGTCCACCCGGCCTCCCGCATGTCCACTATACGCCCTCGCTCAAAGTCCGTCAACTGCACATACGGTTCACGTCCACGCTGTCGCGGCATGCTACCAGTGTTAAAGACTGCGATGGAGCTCCGTATGCCACGGCAAACTGGCTGACACTGACGGCGGCGGTGCACAAATGCTGCGCAGCTAGCGCCATTCGACGGCCAACACCGCGGTTCCTGGTGTGTCCGCTGTGCCGTGCGTGTGATCATTGCTTGTACAGCCCTCTCGCAGTGTCCGGAGCAAGTATGGTGGGTCCGACACACCGGTGTCAATGTGTTCTTTTTTCCATTTCCAGGAGTGTAGAACGTGTACAGAGAAGGGCAACACGAATTGTCACAGGCCTGTTTGACCCACGGAAGAGTGTCACAGAGATGAGGAAAGAACTGAATTGGCAGTCTCTTGAAGTTAGTCGAAAACTATCCCGAGAAAGTCTACTAATGAAGTATCAAGAACGGGCTTAACTGTCAGACACAGCACATTCCTTGACCCATGATAGGCTTCATGCCAAATCAAAGACGATTACGGTTACAGTGAAGTCAACAGCAGATACAGTGACGTGTCGACTAGAAACCCGGTACTTCTAGCTTTAACGTGGATAGCCGTGTAGGTAAAATGTGCGTAAAACTCTACAGAGGTTAGGTTATTAAGTTGTCTAGCGTCAGGATAGGTGGAATACGATCACGATCGTAAACTGAAGCATATATATTATCAGTGTGTGCAGTAACACCACGATCTCCATCAGCTAATTTGCGTTTTATCGATATCTATGTAGAATGTCTTTTATAAGCGTAGTGGAACTGCAATGGCAGTCAGAGTGATAGCCAAATCCACACGTAAAGGACCACAGACGTGACAGCAGCCGAGGAGTGGCACCGGTAAATAACTATCTGCTGTACAGTCTGAAGCTATACAAGCGTCACAAATCACGAGTCTGTAACTGTACAGACGTGTGAAATACAACTTCCTTTTTCGTAGTCCTAATATGGCAGAGACTGGTTCGATTACCTTTCGAACCTTAGTGATTTATCGGATTCTTTGTTAGCGAAGGTCACTCCTGGAGTTTGCTAAAATGATTTCTTCAACCAAAAGTGTACCCAGGATCTGAAATAGAGGAACTGGGGCAGGCAGCAAATAAGAGTTTCTCTGTGAACAGCGAAACAGTTATGAGATTTCACGAGATATGGTTCTGTATACATTTTGCTACTAGTCAGTATCTCTTACATGTTGTGTCTTTGTTCAAACTGAAACTGATTTCATGTGGCTGCGTGTGTGGCGGAGCAGGATTCGAGATTTTGAGTACCGTTTGTGAAAATCATTTCTTTCTACGAAATTTGTGGCGCGGGGGAGGGGGGGGGGATGGGAGGGGTACTGTGCGAGCAGCCCGCACTTCCCACTTGTCATTCCCATGCCTATAGCACATTCACAGCCAACTGGACCAGCCTCCTTTCTGCCGTCCCAGTCCTTGGCAAACAGGACTCAGCGTTCCGAAAGAAAAGAAATGAAGGAAGTTACGCTCTACGCTGTTCAGTACAATTGTTTCTTCGTTGTTTTTACCTCCTATGGGTCTACCACCCATGACAAATCGGTCGCCCTGTCTGATACGATGACAAATCAGTGGTGCCGGTATGCCGATTTCTCCTTTCGGTTTTAAAATAAGTCCTTAGGGGTAAGATCTGTGGTGTCCGTTGTCAGAGTCCTGTACAAAGTTTGGAGAGCTCATCGCTCACATTGTTTATTATCTAAGTTAAACAGCTGCGTAAACTGCTCGTGGCTGAAACAGGAAACAATCGCTGACAGAATATCGTTTGTGACCACAGTTACGTCTTACTTACGAAATCAGGGTATAACGTCTTTTACGTGTTTTCCCTATAGCTGTCACGCCACCTGGCGTTTGTGTCCCTTTGAACCACGGTGTCGCCGTAGCTCTAATTCGTACTCCTCTTACACCCCCTCCACCGCCACCTCTACTACCGCCATCATCAGTATTTTTAACAGGCGACAAATCATCATTATGAAATATAGGTACTAAGTAATGTATTTTCATTGATGTAAACATTATATCGGTTGCTTTCAATAAACGTCTTGTAACAATCTGTGAACAGTTACCTTATTTACCGATAAATGTAGGAATCATTAATCCGTTATGGTCAGGTTGGAGTAAATTATCTGTAAGGGAAGTATGTGTACTCCTCTAACAACGAAAGGATCAATTGTGACACCAGTTTATCGAATTTATGTTTTGGATGTTGTTTTGGAAATCGTTGTGATCAATAATGTAATCAAAACAGAAACATTACTACAGCATTTCGCTTTAAAAATGGTTCAAATGGCTCTGAGCACTATGGGACTCAACATCTTAGGTCATAAGTCCCCTAGAACTTAGAACTACTTAAACCTAACTAACCTAAGGACATCACACACACCCATGCCCGAGGCAGGATTCGAACCTGCGACCGTAGCAGACCCGCGGTTCCGGACTGCAGCGCCAGAACCGTTAGACCACCGCGGCCGGCCATTTCGCTTTGTACGTAAAACATATACATGACTGCAAAATATAGATATGCTTAAAGTAACTGAAGTAAATCATCATCTAGACCTCTTCGTGGATCACGAATAGTTGTAGGATTCATAGTCTTCAGGGAAGAAAGCAATTTAAAATTAGCGTTTAGACCGTTCTTTTATAACTTACCTCAATGGCACAATTTTAAAGTAATACAGGGTGTTACAAAAAATTACGGCCAAACTTTCAGGAAACATTCCTCACATACAAAGAAAGAAAATATGTTATGTGGACATGTGTCCGGAAACGCTTACATTCCATGTTAGAGCTCATTTTATCACTTCTCTTCAAATCACATTAATCATGGAATGGAAACACACAGCAACAGAACGTACCAGCATGACTTCAAACACTTTGTTACAGGAAATGTTCAAAATGCCCTCCGTTAACGAGGATACATGCATCCACCCTCCGTCGCATGGAATCCCTGATGCGCTGATGCAGCCCTGAAGAATGGCGTATTGTATCACAGCCGTCCACAATACGAGCACGAAGAGTCTGTACATTTGGTACCGGGGTTGCGTAGACAAGAGCTTTCAAATGCCCCCATAAATGAAAGTCAAGAGGGTTGAGGTCAGGAGAGTGTGGGGGCCATGGAATTGGTCCACCTCTACCAATCCATCGGTCACCGAATCTGTTGTTGAGAAGCGTACGAACACTTCGACTGAAATGTGCAGGAGCTCCATCGTGCATGAACCACATGCTGTGTCGTACTTGTTAAGGCACATGTTCTAGCAGCACAGGTAGAGTATCGCGTACGAAATCATGATAACGTGCTCCATTGAGCGTAGGTGGAAGAACATGGGGCCCAATCAAGACATCACCAACAATGCCTGCCCAAACGTTCACAGAAAATCTGTGTTGATGATGTGATTGCACAATTTGAAACGTCCCCTTAGAACTATTTATACAAGACTGTGCTTAACCTGGCACACAATAATTTTAGCGCAACGCAATCTGACTATCAAAAATCCCTGCAAAAGAATGGTCCTGACAAACATTAAACTATACCTTTCACAAATCACTTACCTCACAAAAATCTTCGTTGCTCGAACTACTGCAATACAGCGAGTGCCACTACTGCCAGCTAAATAAAAGATACAAACTACGGAAGGCACTAACTACTGATAGTCTTAGCAAATGAAAGATTCTAATAGAGAACAAACAATGTATTTACCTCAAGATTCATAATATATACAGCAGTTCATGACATTTTTCAAAACTCCGCCATCTCTCTCCCCACATCCACCACTGCTGGCGGCTCACCTCCAACTGCGCAACGCTACGCGCTGTTAACATCCAGTTATAGCAGTTCATGACAACAATGGCAGACAACAATGCAAACTAGCCACAGACTGCACACAGCACAGCCAGTGATTTTCATACAGAGCGCTTCGTGGCATTACCCATATAAAAATCTAAACAGCCTACTTACAAATTGCGTGCGGATTCTCGTCAGCCCACACATGTTGATTGTGAAAATTTACGATTTGATCACGTTGGAATGAAGCCTCATCCTTAAAGAGAACATCAAGGCTAAGGGGCCGGCCGGAGTGCCCGAGCGGTTAAAGGCGCTACAGTCTGGAACCGCACGACCGCTACGGTCGCAGGTTCGAATCCTGCCTCGGGCATGGATGTGTGTGATGTCCTTAGGTTAGTTAGGTTTAAGTAGTTCTAAGTTCTAGGGGACTTATGACCACAGCAGTTGAGTCCCATAGTGCTCAGAGCCATTTGAAGTCTAAGGGTGGGCCAACACCATATTGGATTCCAGAATTACCGATGGAGGGCGCCACGAGCTTGTAAATGATTTTCAGTCAGATGTCCGTATACTTTTGATGACATAGTGTACAAGATGCATATCGTAGCAGAGTTTACGTTAGAGCGGCTGGTAGTGCTGTCTATCCAGCTTGAAAGCTAACAATTTTGTTTCTCTGTACCATCTCAGGACCGAGCGCCAGCTTAGATACGCCGCTAAGTGTCTAGCTGCAGCACCGACCTAAGTTGGTATTACACATTCTGAACTGAAGGACTTCAGTGTTGGTATAATATCAGTTGTTTGATGAATGGAACACGATTTTTGTCTCATCAAACCTCATTCAATTGTTGTAAGCAAACGCTGATTACTCCCAATGGGGCGTGAGTGGTCTGCACAACATTCTTACCCTGTGCTGAAGAGAAATGTTATAAATTTGAGAACCCATTGGCGTGCTTAGAACCAAGTATTACGTAATGAACCACTTAAGGATGGAGAATATTATCTCCGACGGGCAGCAGATGCGGAATACCGTTCTCTCGTAGGGGCCGAATGACCTCGGCCTATTGTCATTTCCATTAGGTATAACAGGGCGGGCGTGTCTTGCATACAGATGCCCCGCGCCGCCTGCCAAACACGAGGCCCCGCTTGAGTAACGAGTAGCGCGTCACGCTGTTGGCCTCCATTTGCAAATGGACCAACCATTTACAGAACGACAGCCAAAAAACACGCCTCCACTTTTAACGATAAATTTCGCAGCTACATACACGTAGGAGAGTAGCTGAGTAGCCCACATGCAAAAGCCGCTAGATGCATGATAAGCGAAACTGAGATAATCGTGAAAAACTCGTCCCATCCAAACTACTAAAGACTTCACTTCTGTTTAAAAATACGTGAAAATGATTAATTACTCGGTGTTAATGGCTGAAATCTGCGATTAAGTTGTATACGGTAAAATCTTAAGTGAAATATCGACTTAGCGGTTTTTGCACCCGATTTCTGCTGTTAGCGGGTTTTGCAAACGTATCGATCCAATCACGAAGCAAACACGCTTACAAAACCCGCTATTCGGTGATATGTTAGGAATGACAGAAGGATGGAATTTAATTATTGCGAATGTATACGGAATACGTTTTATTTCAAACCGAAGTCTGAAAATTCTACATTGGCGTATAAAAATACGAAGGTGACATTATTTTACCAGGAAAACTTATTTAACGGCAAAAAGAGAACAGAAATGAATATTCAACACAAGCTTTTTTAAAAATATATACGACCGTGCTTTCGACATCACAAGATATTGTAGAAAGTAAAATATGTTCCAAATTGCATCTTAGTGAAACATCGATAAAATTTAAGAAAACGATAAATTTGGTGGAAAATTTCATCATAGTTAAAACAGCGACAAAAAATTCTAGAAAATGAAACTGACTGGAAACTACTTTTAAGTGGCATCGACCTCAACCTTGTCCATCAACTCAAAACCGCTTCCGGCTTCTTCCTCGTTCTGAGGGTTGGCAGGGGCAGGAGCAGCTCTAAGAGTGCCTTCCTGCTCTTCTAATACCCTCGTGTAGAATTAGTGTTTGTCGTCTGTCACCCAGTCTTCACCAAAGTGGAGCTCTAAAAGCTTATTGACGTCTCCGAGTTTGGCTTTTGAAAGTTATACACCTGCTTTGGTCTGTGTTGGGCCGTTTCTTTGCTGAATTTTTTCCCCCTACTTCAGGACTCTCTTCCCCTCTCCAACTTCAAAATTGTAGAAGGGCTCTTCTCGAAATAGACAAATCTTTTTGTTTTTGCTTTTCGTGAAAACGAATATTTTGGCTTTTTGAAGCTGGAAATGCCAGTTACCAGTCACATTCACAATGCCTTCCGTGTATGTCATAACAACGACTGTCAACACAGTTTACATTGCATGACATTGCTTTTATAAGTCTTCTCATGTTCCTACTTTTCTGTTTTGGAAAAGTTTCTTTCCCTCTGATCAGGACACCATTTCCTTTTCCGGGAGGGACCGTCACCCTCGGTCTCGCTCTGGTTATTTTCAACTACTACTACGGGTTCTATTTCTTGCAGAATTCTTACTATTTCAATTACACCCACTTCGTTTATACTACCTTCTGCATTTAAACCGTCCATAAAATCACTCATTTTCTTCAAAAAACTCAAATACGTCAACACACACCTTGCTGATCAGCTCAAGTGGCTTATGGGCGAGTATTTCGTGAATGATCGGCAGCGATAGCTTCACTGTTGCGTACGCTTTTGCTACAGCGCAGCCAACCTAACTCTGAATAAGAAATATGGGTTTGAATGTCTAAATTGGTAAATCTGATGTCAGTTGGTGTGCTTTGCACCCGGACGTGGCACGGTGACCGTCATGCCTGTTGAACGTGGTGGGCTTTGCAAACGTTGGACATTTAGCGGGCTTTGCTCCCGAAGACAACGTGCAGTTAGCGGACTTTGCCACCGCAAACGATTTTCTACGGCCATTTTCAACGTTTTATGGTGGATTCTGCGTCCTGAAACCTATTCCAACGTGTAGGCGCTGAAAAAACCTGTACTGCAGTGTGCTCAACTCAAAATCGATAAAAAATGAATTTATCGGCTTTTGCAGCTGGGCTACTCGATTGTGGGCAGTAATTGCATTTCAAGTCAAAAATCTAAGTTGTATAGGTTAACTACCGTCTTTAGCATCTGTAATAAAAGTTTATTACAGTTTCTAAATACGGCAATTAACCAGTACAGCTTGTACATGTGCAACTGCGGAAAAAGAGGTCATACAACGAAGATAGGATTATAATAAGGCACTGAAGAAACCTGTTTTTTAGTGGGAAACATCCGATATGACACCAAAAATGGCGGACGCTATACGTTAGTAGAATTTACCGAGATACAAGATGTTTAGTAGAAAATATATATGGAAAGAGAATGAAATAAACTATATTTAGTCAAACAACATAGAAACTGTACTGAACATCATCACTTCCGAAATACAGGTAATCATAGTCTCATTAGTGGTATGGAAAGTTATCAGAGTTTATTTAAAACTTATTTAACGGAAGTATTCATGCAAACAAAAAACGACGTTGCAAAGGCAAAGACAGCATAAGAAAAACTAACATAGGCAGATAGCACATATGATCAGTTAAAATGGCTGCTGGCACAGTAACTGCCTTCCTTTTCTAGTACCTTTGTCTCGCATCTGTGCGTGGTCGATAAGTTAATTAACAGATCTGGCATGGTTAATTTAAGGGATGGCTCGATTCTCTTCCCGTCGCCTCCCCGATACACCCACGGATGGAATATGTGTACCCCAACTGTCAGCGTGTAGAATGCGAAAGTTTTCTAAATGTTTGCGAATAGTATATAGAATTAAGGACATTAAGGGGCTCCGGAAAGGCTCAAAATCATGAAAAGTTCAATTTTTACTTTTTTGCGTTTTCTGAATCTGCAGACTATTACCTTTTAATAGATATATAATTTATTCAATTCCGAAGACTACAACTATTTTTATATTTTTTTTGAAATGTGTTCTACATGGGCGTGACCCACTGTGACGCTGTTAAACTGCTGTCAAATGGTGTTATTATTAACGTCCGTGTTCATCAGGTACATTTTAGTGATGTGAGATAAAGTATGTGTTGTGGCTAAACCTATTTTCAGAGACTTAGCAGCACCTGAACTGTTGAAAAAGTGTATTCACGGAAAAACTCAAAACCCCAATGAAAGTGTAAATAGTGTTATATGGTCGAGAATCCCCAAGACTGTATTTGTTGGAATAGAAACACTTCACTTTGATGTGTATGATGCTGTTGCGACTTTCAATGATGGCAACATTGTAAGGTGCAAGGTATTTAGAAATATGGGAATGAAGATAGGTTCTAACATGGTACGAGCGATGCTTGCTTTAGACAAGGAACGCCTTCGGGCTGCAGACAGGGCTGTAAAGAGTCGAGAAATACAAGCAAGAGTAAACAGGAGGAGGAACAAGAGGAAGCTGGAGGAGGAGTTTGCAGAGGATCAAGATAATCCATCATATGGACCTGGAATGCACTAAAAAGTTAATCCAATCTTCGTCGCTCGATTCCCAAAACTTTTATTTTTTTCATACTATTTACATGTTTTCTAAGGATCTTCCAAACATATTTGTTTCAAACTTTCAGTAAATGTTACACAGTACCTTCTGCATAATTTAACACAGTCTTTTTCCAAAAAACTGTATATTTTTGAATATATAAATAAAAAATTGCAAAAAAATGTTGTGAATTTTCATTACAATTGAAAAAAAATCATCTTTAATAACTGAACTAAAATTTTGTAAAATCCCTGTGTTAAGTTGTAGCCCATATTCCAATAAATAATCTGTAAAAAGTTCAACTTCCTACCTCAAATACTTTGTGAGGAAAGATGTAATTTATAAGCGTTATTTTAACATTGCAAGTATAGGGCGTTCCGGAGCCCCTTAACTGCCAGTTGACATCGATTTTAATCAATGGTGAAAGTTGAAAATCTGTGCTTAACTGGTATTCGAACTTCGGTCTCCTGCCTGGTAAAGGTCCCTGACTGATGAACAACACTAACGAATCGACAGAATAAGCCCCTTGTAACTCATCTCTTTCGTGGATAACCTTAATATTCTTCCTATGGATCTCATCTGGCATCTGCTTTTCTACTGTTTGTGTTATGCAGTAATTCCAGGTTAGCGCACTCTGAGTAGTTACTCCTAGATATTTTACAGTAGATACTGTTTTCAGCAATTTGTCATCAATTGTACAGTTGTACAGTAGTGGATTTCTTTTACTGTACGTGCGCAATATGTAACAATTATTCACGGTTAGGGTCAACTGCCAGACGCCTGTACCATTCATCAGATCTCTGTAGGTCATTCTACAAATTCATAATGTCTTCTTATACACAACTGCATCATTTGCCAAGAGTCATAAAGACTATCCGACGCTTTCTATTAGGTCCTTACAAGCACTCATCTACATACTTCGCTGTGATTTACAACCGGAATTAGGTATCATTTGGTAGGTTTTACATCGTATGTATGAATATTGAAAGAAGACTGACATTGTCACGTACACCTTGTAAATAGTTGTTAACGCTTATTGCATGAAAGGTGATGGACTGTCTTTATTATCAAAATGGCGTAATGAATGATTGCCTATACTAGCAGAGGTTGGAACGCCAGTGGAAATGAAATGGCAGACGTAACTCAGGCAACGGGTGGAAAAGGCTGCACAGGTGTGTTGGTCCTGCTAACACAGGAAGTAGCCCAAGACAGACGGTGGGGGCACCTGAGCGCTGAAACACAATACAACAGCGGCCGGCAGGTTTTGCAGCGAGGCCGGAAGGATAACAGGACAAAACTTCGGAAACTCTGAAAATCTTGGACTCAGCAGAGAGGAATAAGGAAGCATTACCTCGGAAATCATGCAGGCTGGGTTATTTCTGAGGATTTTTACTCTGAAAAGCATACAATTGTATGAATTCCAAATTAACGGGGAAATGACTAAAATATGGTTGGTCTGCGTTCGAGAGAATCTGTAGAGAGAGAGAATATTCCGTGGTTTCGAGAATATTATTCGCCTTCTGCAATTACGAGGGAGGAGAGCCGAGTTTTGCTGTGAAGCCAGCGGTGGAGAGAATGAGGTCTTCCGTTTTGAGTGCCCGTGTTTGACGGTCGCTCAGTATCAACTTTGTTGGTAGTGACGGACTTTCTGTCTTTGCTCTCAGGAGATTTTATAGGTAGAACGGCTAGGCACTGTACTGTTGCAAACTTATACGATTCTGGACTTGGCCTCCGGGTAGGGAGTCTTGGTTGAGTACACAGCGTTCAGTGATTGAGAGCACTTCTGTCTACACTCACGTTGAGACGTTATCTGAATTCCGTCCTTGCGGCTGGGAATTCGCGTTTCTAGTCTGTAGAACATTATACTAGTCATATGACCACCTTCTGCCGTCCTACTGTTTGAATGAGGCTTTTTTTATTTTGTGGCTGAGTTCTTCCATCGGCGTAGATGTGTACGAGAACCATCACTCCGACGCACCGGACGCAGTACATACGGTGATATTGCTAACTGCTTAGCCTTATTAGGGTTATAAAGCTAAACAGCTGTGATCACGTAACTTTTATTTCCACTGAGGTTGCACACCACTGTAGATCATCTTTGAAAGTAGTGTCTTCTAGTGTTTGGTACGTAGGTGAAGTCAGTCATCTTGTGTTATTTATTTTAGATCGCATAGCCATAAAAAGGGTCAGATTTGGGGAATTGCTCAGTAATATTATTTAGCAAATTCATTTGTATCTCTTTATGTCCATTAGACATCGTTATATAAACATTTGTGCTATATATATATGTATTTTAATCTACAATAAATGTATAAGTATTTTGCAGTTACTAGTTCCCTTAATTATTCATTTATGTTTATGTTGTAATTTATATGTTAAAGAGCAAGAAGGAGGGAATAATATAACGATTAAGAGATCCTAAGATCTGCCTCAGGGGGTAGTCAGACAGGGCCAAATCTTCATTTCCGCATTCTGTATTTTCCGTTGGGCACATTCATTTTTACACCCGCCTGGAGTAGCATCTTGGATATGGCTAACCTTACCATGATCATACTTAGAGTCTTCTGATATTAGTCATAAAGTGGTTTGACACCTCGGAAATTTTCAGAAAAAAGTTACTTTTCCCATTTATAATGTTTAGGTGTTATTGATAGTGATCACCAGCTTGCGTGAATAGTTTGCAGTGGTAAAGTCACGCGGTAACATTAAAAATAATGTTTGTGTATATTATTGTATTTCTTTGCAGAGCCGTTGCGCTTCAGCCCGCTGGTTGTAATTTATTGATATTTATATTATGTCATTTGTCGTTGTAATTTGTTTGTATTGTAACGACACTGCTGGTTCACGTAGTTGCCATTAGTTTAGCTTGTTTGTTATAGATATTTTAAGTTAAATGCCCGTTACATAATAAATGTGGGTAGAGTAAATTGTGTGTACTTTTGAGAGAGAACTGTTATCAGGGATCACTGCATGATAGCTAGAGCGAAAGCTCGCTTAGTAGCAACACAGATCACTAGTTGTAACAATATACAAATGGCAGATGCACGGGGTTGTCAAGAAAGCGTACGGAATGAGAAAGATTTAGCTTTGTTAGCAGCACAAGGCACAGGTGAGAGGAGTACCCATCCAAGGGAACATTTTGAGGATGATAGACACAGTCAAGTCCGTGGTGGGCAATCTGATAGCGAAGATGAGGAACAGAGACACACTGAGGCAGTCGTAAAGATACCGAACGGTAATGTATGGAGTCCCAGTGAACGCGAAATAACTAAGAATCGTGGTAGATCGCCTTCAGGGCCATCGTCATGAGCCAGCATATAAGGGGCGTGTGGTAATGACTTTCTTGTGTACAAGAAATGGAAATGAAAAAATGGCTCTGAGCACTATGGGACTCAACTGCTGTGGTCATCAGTCCCCTAGAACTTAGAACTACTTAAACCTAACTAACCTAAGGACATCACACACATCCATGCCCGAGGCAGGATTCGAACCTGCGACCGTAGCGGTCGTGCGGTTCCAGACTGTAGCGCCTTTAACCGCTCGACCACTTCGGCAAATGGAAATGAAAGAGGGAAGAAGATCACCTGAGAGTAGAGGAAGAGAAAGTCACAATAGGAAAGAAGATTTAGATAACAGAGGTGTGTTGGACATGCTTGCATACCTAAAAGCAATGGGAAGTGAAATGGGAAATGAAACTCAAAAGGTCATCTCTGAACTGGGAAGCCAAATAAAAAAGGGGAATGACGAAGTACGCTCTGAAATGGGAAGTAAAATTTAAAACGATGCTGTGGAGATAAAACATGAAAAGAGGGAAGTGAAAAATGAGGTAGTGACGCTCTGAAGAGAACTAGAACGAGAGATTGCGGAGGTCAGAAGGACCGCGAACGAGGCGGGATTACTATCGAGAGGATACGAAGCGGATTGCTCTTGAAAAAGTAGAGAAGACAGAAAATACGACAAAGACAGGTAGAGGTGCATTAACGAAATTGCAGAGGCGCGTGAAACAAGTAGAAATAACGCAGCTGCAAAAGACAGACATCGTGCCAAATGCGTTATTGACCGCGGAGCTCTCACAATTTAAACAAAACATAGAAAGCGAAATTAAGCAATTATCGCAGAAAGTCAGGTCGCAACCTAGTCAAAAATAACATCCCAGAAAAGAAACAGTAGGCGATTTCGAAATAACAGAAACCGAAGGCGCCAGTTCAAACTCAGTACGATCATATCTAAGCCCAGACGATACTAGAATGTGCTCGAAACTAAGAGTTGCTCATCAACTACAGAGTGAGAGCTTAGCTGCACAGCAACGAAATATCGCTAAAGATATGGCCCCGCGCTGGGTCGCAAGTTGCGAATACGGAGATCAGCAATGAGGTATTTCATATGGATAATTGTTACCCGATAATGCGCACCACGGGACATTTTTCCAGTGATGAAAACGTGACAGGGCGTAGAAGAGAGGATGCCCAAGGTAACGGTAGACAGGAAACGTTAGCGCCAAGTGAGAATGTGTTAGGCCGAGCAGGAAGAAATTCTAATGAAATTTTCGATTCTAAGCATTTTATCTCTGTACGAAAATTGCTGCATTACAAAGACGAGGGTAATGTTTTACACCCAAAAACTTTTATTGGACAATTTGATTTATCCTCCTCACTGGACTTCGTATGTTCACATAACGAGGGAACATCGGTCGAATGCGTGTGGAACATTGCTAAAACGTCATACGAAGATTAAATGAAACAACAAGTTTACTCTTACCAGTCACCGTTTTATTTATTTCCGCGACGCGTTTCAAAGGTTTAAACCTCCATCATCGGGTGAATTTACATTAGTTAGTATGATATTTGTGTGTTTGTTGTGTTACGATTTTTGGAGGAACTTGTGGCACTGCCTAGTGGAGAAACAAGATACTATTTCAGAACATGGGTTTGGATTTCTTCTGACAAAAAATTAAACTGATATCTAATGGTAAACATAAAATAAGTAAACTAGAGTACCTCCAGTGGTCACAGGTTCCTTTCGCTGTCGTAACACATCACATGTATACTGTCACATTTGTAAACAAATATGGCGTCTTGAATCTGCTGGGTGCAAGGTTCGTATAGCCGAAGAGAAGACATAATCGCAAAGTGCAAAGAATATACATCGTAACAACATTATTACAGAATAATTGTTTAAAGCATTTGGAGGTGTTTGTTTTGAGGTGTCGAATATATATATGTGTGTACTTCAGGTGGCATATAAATCCAATTTTGACAAGTTAAAACAGCTTAACATTCGTACTCGTTTATACAATCAGGTGACATGTTAAAATGGCTTAAACTTCATACTTGTTAATAACAATCAGGTGAGATGTTACAGACTTGAAGTACAATAATCATATTGGCTACAGCAGTAAAATCATACATAGGTGACACTATTTGATTGTGATTAATAGACAGATGTGAGAGGCGGGACGCAGAAGGAGAGGAAGAGAGAGAGAAAGTGAGAGACAGAGAGAGAGGGTGTAAAGAGTAATTATATGAGAGCAAACATTTACATGGCAAGGTGTCTTAAGATTACATGTTACATATATTAGCTGCCTAAAGGTTGGGGTAATACATTGGTTAATGTTATAAAATATGCAGACAGATATACAATTTATGCCAGTAGTTTGCTCTCATATAATTACTCTTTCCACCCTCTCTCTCTCACTTTCTCTCTCTCTTCCACTCCTTCTACTAGGCAACATGGTGTCACAATTAATTTGGAAAAAAATTGTTTCGGAACGAGGAAGGTGGATTTTCTTGGGCACGTGATTTCGGCAGAAGTGATTGCACCTAATCAGGAAAAACTAGAGGCTACAACCAAATTCCCGAAACCACAGACCAGGAAGGACCTCAGAGGGTTCTTGGGCGTCGTAAATTTTTATAAGAAGTTCATTAGAACGAAGGAGAATGGTACACCAAGACTTTCTACCTTAACAGGAAAAAAGACACCGTCGATATGGGACGAGGCAGTGGATCATAAATTCAATTCGCTGAAAGAGGCCCTTTTGGAGGCACCTATCCTAGCTCACCCTGACTTAACAGCGGATTTTTGCACGTTGACTGATGCAGCGAAAACAGGTCTTGGCGTAGTAATATTCCAACAAATTATGGAAGATGGGACATTAGTAAACAAGACCATAGCATTTGGGAGTCGGTTCCTTACAAAGTTCGGAAGGAATTACTCAGTATCTCCGTTGGAGGCATTGGCTATATGTGGGCTTTCAAAAAATTCAAATATACCCTACTTGGATAGAAAATCCATGTCTTTACAGACCATACAGCGTTGGTATTTTTGCTGTCGGCAAAATTGGGATACGATAGGCTGACACGGTGGGTTTTATTCCTCCAGAAATTTGACTTCAGCATCACTCATGTCCCCGGAAAAACAAATGTAATTGCAGATGAACTTTCACGTTCACCGATTGGGAGACTAGATGCAAAGGGAGAAATGCGGAGGATAGTCACTTTAGTCTGTTCTGTTTGCGGGGAGTCGCTTTCGAGAACTTCATGACTGCATCAGTACGGTATATAAGAAGAGCAGGATAAAGATCCGGAATTGAAGCAGCTGAAAGTAAGTTGGAAGGCCCGCCAGGAAGTCGAATTACGAATGTTCTACCTCCTAAGGAAGGGGATCTTATTCCACCGACGAAACGCAACCAGCACGTTGTGGAGCCTTTGTATACCAGACGAGTTAGTTAATAAGTTAATCTGGTACACACACTTAAGTTATTGCCACTTCGGACCACGGAAATGCTTCCTTAAATTGAAGGATCTGTGTCATTTTAAACAAATGGAAAGAGGCATACGGAAGGTTCTATCAGTATGCAAGGCCTGTCAGAAGGCAAAACCAGACAGTCAGACAATGAAGGCACCCTTCCATCCAATCGTTCCAAACAAACTGCGACACATGGCGGCCGCGGACTTAATGGGCCCGCTCCCTGTCACTCGGCGTGGTTTCCGATACATTTTAGTAGTCGTTGAACTAACATCTAAGTTTGACACATTTACTCCGTTACGACGATCCACGGCAGTTACTGTTTGCAAAGCGTTAACGAAAGACTTCCTAGCGCAATTAGAGAGTGTGGGCAAAATTATTACAGATAACGAGGTTCAGTTCAGGTCAAAACAATGGAAGGACACTGTGGAGAGATTTAGGATGAGACCCATTTACATATCGGGACATCACCAGAGTTCGAACCCCGCCGAACGATGCATGAAGGACCTGGGGAATCTGTGTTGTATCTACTGTCATCGACAGCATAGCACACAGGACGTGATGTTGCGGGATTTCCGAAATGTCGTGAATGAACTTCCCCATGGTTCAACTCTCTTGGCACCGATAACTGTGTTGAAGAACAGAGACCTACCAGAGAAAGTAAAGGAGCTAGTGGAATTTCCCCGGCGGAAACAGATTCCGCAGCGAGAGATAATCGGGATGACGCTGAGAAGGATTCGGGAAGTTGGAAGGAGAAGGAAGGAGCGAGAAGATAAGAAGGCTCGGGTCTGGGAATTTCGCATTGGACTGAAGGTTCTCGTCATATCGTGTAGGCTCTTGAACAAACAGAAGAAATAGTGCCAGAAGTTCGTCAACGTGTATGATGGACCGTGTCGAGCACGAGAATGTGTATGAGCTGGACTTCCTGAGATGTGGACGATCGGCAGGAGTGCATCACATATCGCACATTAAAACCTTCATTGAATAAAACTAGAGGTCATGATAGCAGCAGTTGCAGCAGGAGGAAGGAGAGGAGAAGAAAATAGAAGGGGGACAATGGATTGAAATTCCTTATTCTGAACAAGCCACGGATAGTTTAATGGTCGGTGACAGCCAAACAAAAGCATAGTAACATAAGTTTTGTTTAGTCATGATAGAGTTACAGATAACAATCATTTCTTTAGGTTTTTTTGTGATTCACCATATTAATTAGAGTAGGAACATCTCCCATTACTGATAGACGTAAGAGTTAGGCATTGTTAGAATTTCACTGTACAAGTATTTCTTCGTAACATGTATCAAGTTTTTAAACATACTGTTGCTCATCCCAAAGCTGATTAATTACAGTTGTTGAGAGTAGAAATGTGCCTATTTCATGACGGAAACTTCGTTTTTTAGTTGAGTCCTATTTCGCGTGAGTTAATATGTTCTCATAGCAGTTTTGCAATTTGCACGGAACGACAGAATCAGGTGTCACAACAACGATAGAATTTATATATCTTCGAGTCTGAAGCAAGTACACGAGTCCTGGGGATGGACTTCCTCTCGTAACATCTTGGAGTTCAGCTACAGTCATATTTTTTTCTGTTTATTGGGTGTGCATTGCACTAAACGCCCTTGTACGATCCGGTATTTAATTCGTAGTATAGTGTGTGAGACGGGCGTCGTTGTGATTAGTTTGCGAGGTCATCGAGGTATTTTGGAGGATGGTTGTGTATTGTCCACGCGAGAGGCGTGTTGACTTTCTTGTGTGTTTCGCCGTGGTTTGCGACCATTGTCCAGTGCAATGTGTCTTTGCTGTGGGCTGATTATTGTCCTCGCCAGTGACGCGATGTATTTGTGGTGTGTTTTTGTCTATGGATGTCGAATTTGGTGCGATGCTTCTCGCGAATGCGGTTCTAGGCGCTACAGTCTGGAGCCGCGTGATCGCTACGGTCGCAGGTTCGAATACTGCCTCGGGCATGGCTGTGCGTGATGTCCTCAGGTTAGTTAGGTTTAAGTAGTTCTAAGTTCTAGGGGACTGATGACCTCAGATGTTAAGTCCCATAGAGCTCAGAGCCATTTGAACCATTTTTTTTTCTCGCGAATTAGAGATTTTATTCGAGTGTGGTTACACAGATGAGGTATTGCGTCTTATGCGATTGTTGTTTACTGCGATTGTTCGCTTGTGGTTTTCGCATGTGGTTTTCCGCACTATTGTGCGATGATGTTCGTGTGGGCTTTCGTGAGTAGTTCGCGAGCGTCTGAGTGGTAGATTTTGGGCGATAGTTTGTACTTGTGGCGTGAGCACGGAATGTGAGAGTCAGTTGGGTATGTTTTTGCAGAGTGTGCGAGGCACATCATCAATTTGTGAGAAAGAGAAGAACGGAAGAAATGCAGCTTTGCAGTCAAATGTCGATAATACCTTGTGCCTTTTTATGTTTGTTTCAGGAGCTGGAGTGGAAAATTTATACACCAACATGAGAAAATTTTGTGTCAGTTTCAGCAGAAAGAGAATTTCGCAGCGGTTGTTTTGGCATGTAGAAGAGAGAGCAGATTGTTGACGTCGGCACTATCTAAGATTCACACCATACACCAGCGTTAGTGCCACCATCTAAAAAATAGGGTTATGGGAAGTCTAGTAGTTCGTATATCTTTTATAGTAGTTGGGTTGCACGAATAAATAGTAGACTTAGATGAATGAGAATGATTGAAGTGAATGTGTAGTCTAAGCCAGTTTAGTACTTTGAGTGCATGAAACGTTATGGGAAATCAACACTACACTATCATACACCTCACCACTGCTTACGATTATAAAGTTTTAGACACAGAAAATTGATCATTTCAAATTATTGGTAATAACATCAAATCAGAATTATAGAACAGAATAAAATTTTATTTTTTTCATAGAGACGGGTGCCGACGAGCCTTGGGGCCATGAGTTTTCAACAAAGAGCTGGTGCCCTGCCACCGCACTAGCACTTTCGCCGCTGCTTCCCACTCCAAGGTCCTGAGGGACCTACCACTGAATGGAAGGGCGATCGCAGGCCACCAGGACTGGGCTGCCTGCGGAGCTCCACATGTTCAGAAACGCTACAGAGTTGCTCCAGGAGCAGTCCTCTGAGTGTAAACACTTCCTCCAGCCACCAAACTCCCCAGACATGAATATTATTGGGCATATCTGGGGTGCCTTGCAACGTGCTGTTCAGAAGAGATATCCACCCTCTAGTACTCTTACGGATTTATAGACTGCCCTGCAGAATTGGTAGTGTCAGTTCCCTTCAGACATTAGTCGAGTCGATGCCACGTCGTGTTGCGGCACTTCTGCGTGCTCGCGGGTGCCGTACACGATATTAGGCAGGTGTACCAATTTGTCTTCAGTGTACTACACCTTGAGAACCTAATTATTATACTACTAACTCCACTGACTGGAGACATCATAATACATAACCCCAGCAGTTACAAATCAGGCAACACACTGAAATAAATCATAAAACCTAAGTATATGAATGTACAGCATAGATGAAACAGATAGCACACTGAAAATACATCAAAACATTAAATCGTAACCAAGAAATTTGTGTAACTCTATGCAAATCAAGCAACTAGGAAGAAAAACGTTACTATTGCATCTTTGGTTTCTCAACATAGGTAATATTCAATAGTAAAGCTCTATCATGTTACGCATACATATAATCAATCCACCATGTACAGGAATACATTCATACAAACATATGCTGTGTGACAAGATGATTTATATTATACTGATCAATCGTGACATAAAATTCAAAATTATCTAGAGTTTATGTCCTCATAGAGTCTCATATAATTCACTTCACTTCTATAAATACTCCGAACACGTTCACAATCGCTCGAAATGTGTTTGCATTATCTTAGATTACCTCTAAAATCGCTTTCAAAAATCATAATGATGGTCACTTAACAAAACTTCAGATGGAAAGCGTTTGTTTTTCTTTTTTTTTTTCGATTCATCTCCCAGTGTTCATCATATTCTAATCTCCTAAATCAACATACAGGCTGATGGTGCAAATCTTTAAAATCTTGCAATACTTCGAATACTCTCATAATGCTTCCATAATCTGTAAATTCGATATCATTAGTTTCTTTCCACCTTACTGGTGTACAAAAATCTTACTATTTTTATAGCCTAAATGGGACAGAGGGTTTGTTCTTCTATGGGGCCTAACCACAACCTGCTTCATCCCCTAAAGCTATTCCGATGTAATTTGCATCAGGAAATTCAACAAAAACACTCACTAATACTGCGAAAGGTCCTCTTATTTGAATCTGGAAACTTCACATAAGCATCAGTCGCCTCTATAGGCTCTGGTAATCTTCAATTTGAACGACATTAAACTCTGCAAGAAGCATCAGTCTTGCACAATCCTTCCTGACTATTGGCCAACTGCACTCCCTATTCACAAATTAGAAACAGATTCCACACAAGCTCTTCCCGAAAGAAACTAACAACTCAGCTCACTCACCTCTTATTAACCCATAAGACTTAAAATCATTTCTTAAATAAGATAATACAACCCAAAAAACATCTCATCCTTATCCAGAGGTAATCAGTACAGTACACAATAAAGTCAGTTTCAAACAAACACCGTGCAAATATTAATTCTTTATACACCACATTCTACACAGAATCATTCATGACACGAAAGAGCAGCCTCACTGGAAAAGAGGCTACCTCTGCAGGACTTAATTAACATTCCTTTTCTAAAACCACACAACATGAACCTTGAAACCACTTAATTACTTCAAAATTTTAATTGTAAATCTCATTCATCAGTAAATCTAAATCCTCTACACTTTCTGAACACTCATATGGACACCCGCTGACAGATGACTCGCTTCACAACAGTTTACATCCATCACACTCGTAGAATAAGATATACATTCATAAAGAGGTAGGAAAGATTAAGAGTTGGAAATGGTACAATAAAATACAGATTAAATAAATATTGATTCAGTTTTGTGGTCAAACTCATAGCATATACAGGCGATATGCCTCTTGAGGTTTAAATTAGGTTTTGGCACTTAACTCAATGCTCAGTCAGGCCATGCTCAAGATTCACAAGTGTTAATCTGTGCGCACTGATACGAATAATTCGTATCTGTTACTCGGTATTCAATATGGAGAACATCTCAATAATAGAAAAACACTTCCTACTATATTCACTTTTCAAAATTTGATAAACACAAAGTAACAAAACGTACACACCGCCTTACTGCCTCACACAATTTTCAAATCATCAATCACTGTCCGCAAAAATTCATCTAGAGAAAAACATCGATGGTAAACTCATCAAAATCTTTGGCACACTACAGAGTATATCTCGTATTCATCAATGTCTGAAAATATTCACCGAGTAAACTCATCAAAACCTTTGGCACACTACAGAGTATAGCTCCCATTCATCATACCCTATTTCAGAAACAAAACCAGAGGAAAACGGCTTCAAGTACACAAAAATCAACATATTAAAGAATATAAAATTAATACTAAGAAGCACACAAAAATGTGTTGGAAGTACATCCATCACAAGAAACCTAAACATATGAAAATTACCATGCCCCTTCACTGCCTGACTGCTAAACCCACACACAAACTGAACACTAATACACATAACCAGCCCAGAAAATCTTATCATTCCAAGAAATAAAACCATAAACACATGGAAACACTGCTTGTCTTTTGGGAAAAACTATTAATTATACAGAGTTCAAGAAAACTACATTTAGTACTGCCTGGTTACCCTAACGTGTGAAAATTTCTATTCTTGTAATTAGTCGTCTTCCAGTTAAACCCTACAGCATCCATGTGCTGTCTTCCACAGCAAACTAACAACTTGCAGACACACTAGAATTCCACTTCTTGTGATATCATCCCACATAAAGAAATTAAACATTTACCACTCTTATCTGACAACAGAAATAGGCATATGTTATTTTTCAGAAAAGGCATGACATACACTGAAGCTTTGCAACTGAGTTGCATAGCAGTTACAAACCCATTTTCAAAAATCTCCCTAACAGGTTCCAAAGGAACTGCACCCCATTCTTCACTCAAACTACTACATATACAAAGCTGTACACTTATTGTAACTGCTCCTGTGTTACCCTGTTCCCTCACAGTCACAATCGTCACACAAACCATGTTGTACATGTACAGTAAATAATCCCAACACCGTTTAAATTCTTAACTTTGATTCAACATGTGAAGCGTGATCAGCAGGTTAAACCAAAGTCTTTCCCTGAAATGCTGTGAACTCCACTAAATCACAAACACTACCTGGAACTCTTGCCATTTGAGCTTTGTTCATCTCCAACAGTTAGCTGTGCTGTAGTAACGGCTTGTTCTACTTTTGTCTCCAA
Organism: Schistocerca cancellata; assembly: GCF_023864275.1. Taxonomy (NCBI): domain Eukaryota; kingdom Metazoa; phylum Arthropoda; class Insecta; order Orthoptera; family Acrididae; genus Schistocerca; species Schistocerca cancellata. Next base: position 647,715,464 of record NC_064629.1, on the reverse strand, counting down.
ATCCTTTACATTCAGCATTCACTATTTCACTTCTTTTCTTACAGGAGTCCGTAAACATAACCTATCCAAAGTAGACTTCCTTTCGTCATTCCCTCAGCCACTAAAAATCTTGTTCCTATTCTCAAACGTTTTGTTGCTACTCTGTCAGCTCATCTACAGCCTTCACATGTTGGATGAGAAAATCCTGATAACTTAAAGGAATACCCTCTGTACGTGTTCTTTGTCCTTCATCATGATTGTAACAGAAAACAAAGAGTAATCATTTCCTCAGAGCACGCAAATAAGCCACACAAGCTCACCAATTACTCTTTAAACACTCTCCACAAAGCTTCCAATTATCAAAACCGTGGCTACAGCTCAAAACCTCCTCTCAGCAACATCAATGAACATCAAAATGAAGAATACAACAGAATATTTACATACACACCTAGTAGAACTGTTCATAATGGGAACGAACATCCATGATATACAGTCACTTCCAAAGAAACAGTAACTTCTAAAGAAACAGCGACTACTGCATAATAGATATAAAACAAAGCATAAACTACAGATAGAAAGATACTGAATGAAACGAGTTTGATTTTCAAAAGAGCAATACGTAAAACCCTCAATGACTACCGTAGCAGAATATTTTGAAATGGTCTTTCACAAAACCCAAAGAAGTTCTGGTCGTATATAAAGGCTGTTAGTGGACCGAAGTGAGCGTCTTATTACTCGTGGATGACACAAGAACTAAAACTGAGGGTAACAAAGCAAAAGCAGAAATGCTTGACTCCATTTTCCAATGTTCCTTTATAAAGGAAAACTCAGGAAAATTGCTTCAGATTGATTCTCGTACCACTGAAAGGATGAGTGAAACAGCTGTTAGCCACAGTGGCGTTGAGAAACACCTGCAATCGTTAAAACTGAAAAAAGCCCCAGGCCCCGATAGAATAACTGTCAGATTCTACACCAAATTTGCGGTTGAATTAGTTCCTCTGTGCACTACAATGTATAGCAGGTCCCTCGAACAAAAAGCAGTGCCCAATAACTGGGAAAAAAGCATAGGTCATACCTGGCCACAAGAAGGGTAATAGCAGACATCCACAAAACAAACGTCCAGAATCCTTGGCATCCATTTGTTGTAGAATGTTAGAACACATTTTGAGCTCAAACATAAGAGATATCTCGAACAGAACGACCTCCTCCATGATAACTAGCATGGATTTCGAAAACATAGATCATGTGAAACCTAACTCGCACTTTTCTCACATGACATCCTGCAAAGCCATGGATCAAGGCAGTCAGGTAGCTGCAGAATTTCTTGATTTCCGGAAAGCATTTGACACAGTACCAATCTATGCTTACAATCAAAAGTACGATCGTATGGGGTATAAAGCGTAATTTGTAACTTGACTGGGGATATTTGGTAGAGAGAACGAAGCAAATTATATTGGCTGGATTGTGATTAACACACGTATAAGTAACTTCAGGAGTGTGTTCCAGTGAAGTGCGTTGGGATCCTTGCTGTTGACACTGTATGTTAACGACCCGACTGTCATTATTAATAGCAACCGTAGCCATTTTGCAGATGATGCAGTTATCTATAATGAAGTACTGTCGGAAAGAAGCTACATAAACATTCAGTCAGATTTTGATGAAATATCAAAGTGGTGGAAAGATTTTCAACTGTCTTTAGATTTCAGAAATTTCAAATTGTGTACTACACAAATCGAAAAAACGTCGTATAACACCGATGAGTCATAGCTGGAATCAGTCAGCTCATACAAGATTCCGAATGTAACTCTTTGTAGGGATATGAAATGGAATGAGCACTTAGGCTCTGTCGTGGGTAAAGCAATTGGTAGACATCGGTTTGTTGGCAGAATATTCGTGAAAGGAAATCAGTCTAAACAGGAGATTACTTACAAATTCTCGTGCGACTCTTCCTGGGAAATTTCTCAAGTGTATGAGACTCACACCCAATACGAGTAACAGGGACATTGAACGTATACAGAGAACGGCAACAGGAATGGTCACAGGTCTGTTTGACTCGTGGGAAAGTGTCACAGAGATGCTGAAGAAAGTTAACTTACAGGCTCTTGAAAACAGCTATGTCTAACCCAAGGAAGCCTACTTACCAAGTTTCAAGAACTGGCTTTAAATGATGGCTCTAGGAATATACTACCACCCCCTACATATCGCTGCTGTAGGGATCGTGAGGGCAGGACCAGATTAATCACAGCAAGCACGGAGGCTTTTAAAGAATCATTCTTCCCAGCTCCATATGTGAACGGAACGGGAAAGAAACGTTAATAACTGGTACAACGTAACGTATCCTCTGTAACGCATTTCACAGTAGTTTGTAGCGTATAGATGTAGATGTAGTACTGAAACAGTTAAATGTATTAAGCAAAATATTACTCAAAAGCACTGCCTAATTATTCACAATAACCTCAGCAGTCTCAACAATTCCTCGGTGTGTTCAACATCAGCTCAGACCCTGATTCAGATGCAGCATTCTTAAGTCTCGGATTTTCAAAAATAACAAATAAATAACTGAGTCGGGTAAATATAGGCTACTCAAAATGTTTATAACGCTTTAAATATGGGGAAATGCCTCCTCAATTAACTCTGTAGGACGGATCTTTCATTACCCTTGACTACAAGTAGGGGGGGGGGGGGGGATGGAGGGGTGGGATGGAGAGCTTCTCTATGTACACTGTCTGAGTAAAAAATGTTTGATTTTGCAGTGCTGGAAATGAATGAAGTATACCACAATTCCTTGCTGCCTCCACCCATTAATATTCATGCATAATGTACTAACACAAAAGCATGAAAACAAAAGTCTCAGATGATACAAGACATGAATATTTCGTTCATAAGGGACGGCATTATGAGGGCTACGACTGAGGATGAATACAAATAAAACAGTTTCTGCGTCAGTCACTTGTTCATGTTGCCACTACGGTATTCGAAGGTTCTTCAAGTGGAGAATTGTTTTATTTACATGGCTGGTGTTGGTGAAGAGCACAGACGTCTTTTCACAGTCGCAGAGCAAGGGCAGTCTTAGTTGTTTTGCGTCATTTAAGGGACGGTACAGATATAAAAGATCTTTATACCGTTATCTGATGTATGTCCTCTCCACTGCACAGCGTAAAGGTAATGTTCAGAGCATAGGACGTACAACAGGCAACGGCATGCAGACCTTTCACAACTCTACCGTCCCTCAAAAGTCGCAAAAGAACATACTCTGCCATTGGTTTGTGACTGTGAAAAGACACCTGTATTCTTCATCAACAAGAGCCTTGTAAATAAACAGCTCACCACCTAAAAATGACCGAGCGGGGTGGCGCAGTGGTTAGACACTGGACTCGCATTCGGGAGGACGACGGTTCAATCCCGCGTCCGGCCATCCTGATTTAGGTTTTCCGTGATTTCCCTAAATCACTTCAGGCAAATGCCGGGATGGTTCCTCTGAAAGGGCACGGCCGACTTCCTTCCCAATCCTTCCCTAATCCGATGAGACCGATGACCACGCTGTCTGGTCTCCTTCCCCAAAACCAACCAACCAACCAACCTAAAAATGACGGTGTGAACCACTGAAACGCGTAGTGGCAAAATAAAGAAGTGACTGACGCAGAAAGCGTTTTATTTGTATTTACACAAAACATATGAAAGAAATAACATCAGCACTTCAGAAGACATCCTATCCTGACAGTGAAAGTTAAAGTTTCCTCAAATTACAGCTCGGATGTAGCATCAATGTGAAAAAATCAGAAAATAATCAATTCACTCCATGAAACTTGTATAATATTCTTCTGTTCATCAGAAAATGTATTCCTCAAAGTTTCCAAAAGAAAAAATTTTCCGCAGTATACTTTTCTAAAAATAAAAATTTCATTCACAGAATAATATCTCCAATTTCTGTTAATTTTCGGCGCTATATAAGTGTAAACACCACACCACATCAAATACTGATCGCCAGTAACCTGCATTCTCTGCTGAGACCAGCACGTAAATACAGTAGAATTCACCATCACTGAAATGTGTTGATAGAGTCTGTTAAAGTTTACTTAAGTCACTTCTCACGATACCAAACATGAATGTAAGTGTAGGCATTCCAAATACCTGAAAGCATCTATATATCAAGGCAATCTGATTTTACATGCAAGAGAAATACTGAAAAGGTAAACTAAATTTGTGACAGACGACACTAATTCGAAAAAAGTGAAAGAAGAAATTTGTGTCTAATAACTAATCTATATATTCTATTCAGTGTACACCAAAACGAAAGTTGTAGAACAAAAATAGAATATAATGGAATCCGCTGCCAAACATGAAATTAAAAGGAAGCTTATACTTCTTCAATACAAGTCGTATAAAATTATTTAAGTCGATTTTTCTCAGGTATTCCAGTTTTGAGTTGTGCCTCTGTAACTGACACATTAACCTTTCAGAGCAATTGACATAGTTTAGTCTCGTAGAGATAACCTATCCACACTCTCGTGGGAAAACAAAAACAATTTTGTGGGAGATATAATCCAAAACCGTCAGTACAAAGATAACATCATACTTCATGGGAAATAAGATAGCGTGGAATAAAAGAAAGTTATAAAAGATGCAGTACCCAGCATCCAAGTAATTATAAGTTTGTAACCTCTTCAGACATATTCCACATCATGAAAGCACGTGCGTGGAGCAATATTAGCAAACAACCTCAGCTAACCTCACACAGTGAACATATTTTATCTCTGAATATTAACTGGACTGACATCATTGTGTATTTAGTAAATACTGTTCAACAACATGGCTATCCATCAAACAATGTATGTCCACAAAACAGCATGTGATCCAAAAAATAGCTCTCCAACCAATCTCGGGGTAACACTCTTAAGCACTATACTGCAATGCAATGGCTGACTCCCTTTGAACAAGGAAATGATATGGCTCACAGAGTGCCAACGAACACAATTGGCTGAAAGTCAACCTTCTCACAGAATTTTTAATACTGGTGCAGTGATCTAGCAAACAGTTTGCGGATCTAGATATTGCAGAATCTCATAAACAGTATAAAACAAATATTGCAAGGCATAAAGAAGGTAAAATGTATTATGAGAAAATGGAACAGTTTAATAACAGAAACCTTTCAGTTGTTAAGATTTTCGTGTAGAAAATCTCTAGGAGACCGTGCCAGTTCAGCGTAATCTTGTCGTCCGAGACGTTTCAAATGCTAAAGGATGCCTAGCGTCGCAGGGAAGAGTTAGCGAACATTTTGTCTCTAACAAAACGGTTTCCCTGTAATTTTATATATTCATGTATCTCCTCTACTCCCCTAGACATTTGATGCAAAGAATTTAAGGCTATATATAAGATAGCATTAAATATATTCTTATTTTGCTTTTCTGGTTTCGACAAATTAATTTATTAATTTGCCATCTTCAGAAGCCTGCAACATTTGGGATATAAATCTTTAGGACTAATGATTTACAATATCCCTAATTTTGAAGGCTTCTGAAGGTGACAAAGCAATTTTTCGAAACCGGTGAAGCGCAATAAAAATATATTAGCAACTGACGACTGACTTTCATTATGAAATATATGCTACGTCGCTGAAAATTACAGTCATGAATATTTTGAGGTAGCTAAATCGCACTGTGTCAAATATATCAAACGAGTAAATATACCAAGGTTCAGTTTTCAATAAGCTATACAGGCAATGTGGAGAATTTTCTGACACACGTAAGTAACTTTTTTAACATTGATAACTGCCGAATTATGACTCCAACTGTTTCACATGGAACTATATACATCTTTCTATGGTATTATAAACAGACTTCGAACAGAGCTTCGAGAACATAATGTGTATGGAACAAGAACAAATAGTAAGGTAACAGAACCGCTAAACTACTGCCCAGCCTGTATTCTCAGCGCAGGTCAGTAGAGCGTACTTTATCTTCAGTCGATTGTGGCAAATGCGGCTTATGGAAACTGTGTAGTCTGTCAGTATGCTTCGTAGTGTTATTTCACGCTTAGGCCAGTATACGCCACAGCGACGCCATTCCAACATTTACCCGCTACCGTGAGCAACAAAACCTCTAAGATCTGGCTCTTAGAAGTCGCCAGTAGTCAAAGACACCAGCTAATGACTTCTATCTAAGATTTATGAGTGCTAGGTATACAGAGGAGAATGAAGCAGAACTGCAAGTTGCTTTTTGGTGGAAAGTAGGAGGGTCATGTATAAGAGCGCAACTCAACATGATCAGATGAACACCTGGAATGGAATCTGCACCAATGGCGTCGAGCTCTCTTCACCGAGGAGTACAGGACTTGTCTTAAGCCTGATGATCGTTGTAGAAGAGTTTAGAGTCTGTCAGGCACTAATGTATGTCGCAGGCACGCAGTACCACGGGTTAAGCGAGGAGGTGGGTCACTCGTGTTTTGGATCGGTATCAAGTTCGGAGATCGGACGTTTCTCATCACGGTCGAGGGTAATTTGACGTCTGTTGTTCTTTCATATCCTGGATCTTGGTTCTCATAACTAAAGCGCCTCAGATTTATATCTTTTACAGAAATTTCATGTTGTTCCATTACTGAAGTACTCTGCATCACCCTGTCAGACTATCACAACAAAACAACTGATTGATAACAGTCTTACATACTGAAATGCTGCACGTTTTGGTAGAACGGCATAAACACCTGTTGTAATCGTAGATTTACCTTTCTAGAACGTGTTTGTAAACGTTTAGGAACGGAACTGAGTCATTATACCTCAACGAATTCGTGATATGTGCAACAATAATGCTATCTCCAAACGTACCATCAATAACAAAATATGATAGAGGAGTATCATGTACCTTCAAAATATCATTATCTGAATCAAGACAGATATGAATTTCTGGCGCCTTTATTTGAATTTCTGTCCTTTATTGTACAGCCTAATGACTAACTGACTAAATGTTTCTTCGTTCCAAATTATTTCCCAGTATTATCATAGAGCACAGCTGAAATTCGTCTACAGTTTTATGATATGTATGACAACCTTTTGCTGGACTAAGAAGTAAGGTGAAAACTTTGCAATGATACAGACAGCACTAGGTCTCTGTTGTCACGGTACTAGTATGCTGTCCATGTTAGAGGAAGGCTAGTAGTAATAAGGACCACTGAGTTGTTACAAACAATTTGATGGCCATTATCTGGGATATGAACTCTTATACCACTGTAGCCTGATGCGACATCAACTTAGTATAAGCATGCATTCGCTACCGTTCGCATCGGTAATGGACGATCACAAGAATTCCTTCTTATACATGCAACTAACATCATTGTTCAACGATCCCCTTAACGCGACGAACAACTCTATAGCTAGGTGGAGAAATCACTTCCTACATGTACGCGCATAACAAATTTCGTATAAAAACTGTGTTCCAGTCACTAAAATCACGAATATTCTCCAAGTATTAGATTAGTTAATATTCGACAAATAAATTACAATCAAATTTTCCGTCGGTGCTCGATAGTATACGATGATAATTATAAGATAGAAAAGTTTTTTGACGTTCTTCAACACCTCATATTTTTCGCGATTCTGTAATCGGTTTAGTGAGTTATCCTCAGTTGACAAGTGACTGTCGCAACCACACATAAAATAACCGCAACACGCCCAAAGCTGTCGCGTATTATTACACACCTGAGAATGAGGCGCAGCTCTGGCAATTACATTAGCTAAACGCAAGAAAAACTGCAGACGAAAAGTGCTGAGTCAACTTTTACTGGTAACATTCTAAAGGAAAGCCATTCACATTATGTGTTATTGTCACATACTAAAGAGATTCGAAACGTTCGCTGCTAACCAAAGGGACCCAGGTTTGATTCCCGGCCGGGTCGGAGATTTTTCTCCCCTCTGGGACTGGGTCTTGTGTTATACTTACATTCTTATTGTCATTACTGACACGAAAGTCGGTAAAAACACACTGTCGTATTGTCTTTCTACTATTGAGATGGCTGCGTGGGCACAAACCGAAAGCGAATAAATTGAAATAAAAAAAGAGATTTGAACAAATAAATATTCGCAACACCTGTAGTGATTAAGGTTTATTAATCTCCTACTTGTGTACAACTAGTTTCGCGACTTTAAAGTCACATTCTCAGGTGCCAAAGAATTGAAACAAAGGTGGGCAGTAATATTAACCAGTCTCTTCTTTAAATTATAAAGATAGGCAGAAACTTCTGTAGATACTAGATGTCAATAAACACATGGCACAGCAATCCACCACAGTTTTAAAAGGACACACACAATGTCGTCTTTCCCCTCTCTTACATTTATTTCACAAATTTCTTCAGTTATCCGTATGTGACGTAAGTACACATATGAGATACACTACAAAATTAAAATCAGCAATATATATTATAATATATGATTTCGTATAAAATCTGTACTCGATGTTTACCTTACATTTGTAACAGCAATAACGTCTGAACAACGTAATAACTCTCTCCGTGCCATGGGTATTTTATCTATAGATACGAGAATTAGTAATCAGCTGAAAACGGTCCAATCGGTGAATAAAATTTCTGGCAGAGCATCAACAAAAGTATTTCCTCTCCTTTATTTAATATATATAATTTCACAAAGTCTATAGACAGACAATCAATATACCAAGAAAACACATTAACCATACGCGAAAAATTAAGAATTAGAACAAGTTTGTAATATCTTTCGAGAACTGTAAGATATGCTAGTAAAGTGCGATACTTTTTTCGTCATGATATTTCTTGTCATTTGATTTCTGATATGCCTCAGAAAACGCTCCGACACAGCAGAAGCAACAGGTAGATTTGTAGCGCTAAGAAGACTGCCAAACATAGGAAACAAGGGCACTTCATGACTTCCAAACTATTAATTACAGTTGTCCAAAGAGTGAAGTATTCGAAAGTAATGGAAAAATTGAAAGTTTACAAATTGTGTCACGTATACCGGCTGGCCTCTTTCTTTTCAAATGCGTTTTCAAGAAAGAGTGAAATATAAATAACCAGTCATCTGTCCCTAGCGACGATAGCGAATGTAAAAGATGGAGACTAAGCTGTGGAAATGAGATTATGTTAGATATGTAATACCATGGATGAAGCAGGGAATAAGTTTAAGAATTGGTTTGTTGAGGATAGATAAAGGATCGATGATGCCAGTGAGCAGCTGTTCGATTTTTGGAGTTTGAAGGAAGGAGAGTAGGACTAGTTCTGTATAATGCCGATAGTTAAATTAGATTAGCGGATCCGCAGAAGACGAAGAGCCGGTGTATGGGTTTCTCTTATTTTTAAGTGGCATCTGGAGAAGGAAAAATGGATGTAAATAAACAGTTACAATTCACTTCTCAGCAGCATGTAAGAAAATTACATGATGTAAAGAACTTAAGCAGTGCTACTACGACTGAAGCATTGCTGATATTTGACAGGTAAATCCTATGACCTATACCAGAGAACATCAAGTCTGTAGTTCATACTACTATTCGTACAATCAACCAGCTGAGCTAATGAGTCAATATTATGGAACACTAATTCAAGTCAAGGTAATTACTGAAGATACGCTGACCAATAGGACTTCTCTTAAGGTCGAAGTCAGTAGTTATTGCTACTGATATTGGTGTGTACCACCAATTTGTTTTTATAATTATGTATTGCTCCTCAAACTAACCAAGAAAGACAATAAAACAAGAGCATATTTTCCAGTAATTCACACCAACTTACCAGAAGATGGAGGCTGAGCTTCTTTCCTCTACTTAAATTTCATTAAATGGATTTTCAGTTTTTCATCTATATCTAATTTCCCATCTTCCAATTTTTTTTACACTTTCATTGTACTTCTGTATTCTCTCTCTATCTTGTGGACTCTAGTCTGCCTTTAGAATTTTCTACTGAAAAAGAAAATTAAAATTATAAAGTGGGCAAACTAGTCAAGAATATGAACACCTTTATCTGGCCTGACTGACTACATGAAGTATTTTCTCACCAGTCAGTACAACTCTTCTGCAAATTTCTTACAGCTGATTCCTTTGTATTAGATAATATCATTGTGTGTACACATGAGTACTTTAACTTACAGTAAAAGGTTCTAGGTAAACAACTCTTGATGCAGAGCGTTTAAATGGATCAGTACGTTGCAGTATGGTCTTAGTAAAGCCGAGTATGTCTTCAGAAGACATAGGAAGTTGCTTAGACCGAGAAAAGTGCCAATTGTGCGTATTGATAATTTAAGTTCAGGACTGGTGGGAGAGAATTTGGTGCACTCGTACAACGTAGAGAGATGAGAACGTGGTAGGTATTGGTGATGGTAGCTGAGGTTAGAAGGTTAGACTGGTGTTTGTGTAAGTATAATTATTTACACGTTCATTTTAACAGGAACACTTAATCCCTTATTGTTCTTTATACCTACTTTCTTTGGGAGCGGGGTGAGGGGTGGGGGGGTGGGGGGAGAGGGAAGTATGGTCACTTTTGCAGCCTTCACATTGAATGCTCATTAAGTAATAAGTTCTCTTGGCCATTATATATCTATGGAGCTACTTGTTAAGATTAGAACTTGTGTCCACGGTTGCACACTAAAGGAAAATGATGAATAAACGTCCAGATGCAATGGTTCCGTATAACGAATCCCTTATGCTCGGATCGTATATATCTTGGAACGAAGTGCGACTTCCTTCTATCACTTGTTGTTATACATTTGTGGATTCAAGTGAAAACAAAGATAAATAATACTTAATGTAGCACAGCAGATCAGCGTAAGCAGAAAATGTGAATGTGAAGTGAGTTTAACGAGCTATTAATCACAACGTTTGAAAGCAAAACTCAAAGTGCATAAAGCTCAGTTTCCCACGGTTAGACGTGATACAAAACTGAAGTTCACCGTCTTACATAACCACATTGCAAAAGGCAAATATATTCACCGCACCTGAGTCTCAACATCAACTGCAGCAAAGTATTTAAAGTTCTTAGCTGTCTCAGATTCACAAAGAAGTTACAGATCGTATGGGCGCTCAAATTCAGTTTCTGACACTGTTGTTAAATATTCTACGTTCAGTGACAAATTAGAGCCAGCATTTGCCAATAACTATCGATTCGAACGACAAGTTCGAATCCCTGCCTCGCAAAATTAAAGTCCAACGATCAACACCCAAATAAGTTCAAAGCGTTTAATGAGCGCGGCTGTTTTGTCGCCCAGAATGTGTCGACTGCCACTAAACAAACTCACAGATCCAGCCTCCAACGACGAAAGACCACCGACAAAAGATCAAGAATGACCTTTGCATTATTTCTATGTTTTATTTTTTGTTATTTGCATTTCCATAGCGGTTTAATAGAACTTTTGTTAATAGCCATTTACGTGAATAATCACTTAAAGTAGGCCGGCTGTTGTGGCCGTGCGGTTCTAGGCGCTTCAGTCTGGAACCGCGTGACCGCTACGGTCGCAGGTTCGAATCCTGCCTCGGGCATGGATGTGTGTGATGTCCTTAGGTTAGTTAGGTTTAATTAGTTCTAAGTTCTAGGCGACTGATGACCTCAGAAGTTAAGTCGCATAGTGATCAGAGTCATTTGAACCACTTAAAGTATATCTCGTAGCTAACAGTTGTAGTAATTACCTGGGACGATTAGGTGGGGAGCTACGTAAAACATACAACATTCATATTAAGCGTAGCTTCTGCAGGATTTACGGGTATTGCACATTTTCATATGTAACGTTTGTACAGTCGTCTGTAAACTTTGGTATACGAGAGGTTTAGAAATGTAGCCTTTCGTGGTGTTTGCTGACGTCAAAAGCTTTCATTCAGTACTACATGTAATATGATCTCTCCAGTAGTCTAATTATTATTAATTTACGTTGTCCAGTGTAATATTCGTAATTAAAACAGTTGTGACTTTCTTAATACTTATCATAGAATCACGTTAAAGTTGCAATGAGCTTGTTTCAGCTTGTTTATTTTCTATTTGGGTTTTTTGTGCCATGTTTATAAGCTCTGTAACGTTGTTTCCTTGAAAATTCACCGCTACCTCTTCTCCAACCTCCGCAACCATGCCTACGTGGATCCGCCGTGATATGCCTAGTAATGCACTGTACCAGCCAAAATGTAACTTCACTGTGAACGCTATTTCTAACACGGGATGAGTTGGTTGACGTTCGTAAGCAGCTGGAAATCGCTCTGACTGCTGTCAAGTGATTGGCTGCTGTTGCAAATGGGGTGGAAAACTATAAAAAAGAAAAGAATTTATACAGGGTGATTTTTTCCACCGTGTACGAACTCTAGGGATTGATCGATGTAAGGATACGGAACACCAATTCACTTCTCTTGCTGACTCACGTAGTAGTGGATGTGATACAGCGCTGCACACAATGGTTCCGTTATGGAAAGGCAAATGGCAACGAGCGACGGGCAGTAAGGTTGTATCAAGATACCTATCTCCGCCGACCACAACCACAGGATTCAATGTTTGCAACAGTGTTTCGCCGTTTGTCTGAGACAGGGTAGATTCAGAAAGCAGGAAATCATGTAGGACCTACCCGAAATGTTCGGACACCAGACGTGGAGGAAAATGTGATTAACATTATGGAAGGAGACCACCTTGTCAGTACCGCCCGTCAGTACAGGGTAAGCCAGACGAGCGTGTGGAACATTTTCCATAACAAATATTACTACCCTTATCACTTACAGCGCGGGTAGAGCTTACTAGCGGCAAACTTTCCACATCGGGAGCAGTTTTGTCACTCGTTTCTTCATCAGAAAACCACGATTCCGGGATTTGTATCATCCATCCTATTCACAGATGAGGCCGCTTTTAAGCGGAGTCGTATCTCCATGTGTAGAATAGTATGCAGAAACCTCATGGTATGGTGACAGCGAATCATGAGCATAGGTGCAGCCGGAATGTGTGGATCGGGATAATTGTCGACCGTATTTTGAGACCAGTATTCCTTCCACGTCGTCTAACAGGCCAGAACTACCGGCGTTTTTTGCAGGCGACTGTACCTCTTCTGCTGGAAGAAGTGCCATTGATGATTCGAATGGTTATGTGGCTATTATACGGTGGTGCTCCAACCCATTTCGCCGTTAACGTCCGGACGCATCTCAGTCGTGTCTCCCCTGGTCAATGGATCAGACGAGGGGTCAAGTTGCATGACCTGCTCGTTAATCTGATCTCAACCCGCGTGATTTCTGGTTATGGGACCATCTCAAAAGTGTCGTGTATGCAGAGCCCATTCCAAATGTGGAGACACTGGAGCAGCGTATTCGTGCTCTCTTTGACACTGTTCAGATGTAGCCTGGTCTGTGTGGACGTGTGGGACAGTAAATGCTACGGCGCGTACACGCATGCGTTGAGGCAGGTGGAAACCATTTTCAGCACATACTTTAACTGTGACTGCATTGTACAGCGCTCTGTAGCAATGTATGATGGAATAAATGGTCTCTAGCATGGAAACCATGCATTTCCGGACATAAGCTCATTATACATTTTTTGTTCCTCATCCTCTCATCGATCATTCCCTACAGTTCGTACACGGTGGAAAAAAATCATCCTGTATATAAATAGGTAAAAAATTTGTTGTTAAAATAATTTTTTAATTCAATTTAAAGTTTCGATTGACAAGAATATCACATATCCTTACCCATCTCTCTGAGTTTTGCCTGGTATTCATTGGTATTGAACTTGCCGTCCTCTTAAATAAACTGCGCAACGCGATCTGACTAAATACGGACCAAAATGATGTCGTCCAGTTATAACAAGAAATGTAACCAACTCCCAAATGAATACGACAGCTTTTGAAGACAGCACAATGGCATGGGACTCAATGAATGTATTGAATTAAGGTCCTATGTTCTGACGAACTGCGGTATCACCATATCCAAAACGACAGTGAAAGCGACTGCTGCTGACTGTTTGATTGCAGCTCCCGCACGGTCCGTAGACACTCGCTTCAGCTCTAGAATCCTCCCTACTCACTTGGACTAATATTGTCCGTAATAGTCCTCTCTGTGAAGTGCTCTGGTATCGTACCGTGTCCAAATGAGAACAGGTGCTTGTTTACTGACCAACAGAGTCTCACTACAATCAAGAGAGAATAACAAGCACTTCTAATGTTCTGCTCTTACAGCTTCTTAATTTCCCCACTCTGCTTACAGAGTGACGAATATACAGCTCACAGAGACGCGCTGGTACATCTACTCGATAATCAGTCGGAGTGTAAGTGCCTCTCTATTGTGCACAAGATGGTGTACACAGAGAGACGTCCTCTCCACTCACAGAGAAGCCTCAGACCCCGATTACCCTTTGCTCAAAAACTAACAGTTCTGCTACTGCAAAAGAACGAGAGAAGGATCGCAATTTTCCTGTCCAGTCACAGGGCTCGTCTCTAAACGAGTGCCCTCTAGCTACTTCGAGTCATACAGCCTTCCACTAGCCGGCCGGAGTGGCCGAGCGGTTCTAGGCGCTACAGTCTGGAACCAAGCTACCGCTACGGTCGCAGGTTCGAATCCTGCCTCGGGCACTGATGTGTATGATGTTCTTAGGTTAGTTAGGTTTAAGTAGGTCTAAGTTCTAGGGGACTGATGACCTCAGAAGTTAAGTCCTATAGTAGTCAGAGCCATTTGCACCATTTGAACAGCCTTCCACCAATCCGTACTAGCCCACGTAGCAGTTGAGTGGAAATTTCCAGAAATACTCCCACTCTTGCTTAATTTTTCAGAAGAGCCAATGACTTTTCTTTTTTCAGATATAAGCTGTGGCCGTTGAACTGCGGCTGGGCTGGAGCTGTTACCCTGCAACAGGCTTCCCTTCCCACTCCACCTTCCGCAAACTCTCACAGCTGAGGCCGTATAAATGTGTACTGCCAAGAGATGGCTTTCAGCTGGCAGACTTGTGTCCCCTGCTGTGCCATAGACTCCAGAACGCACCCGCCCCCAATGACACGGCGCTGAGGAAGCCCGTGAAAAAACGTTGTTCCATCCCTGCCACGCACCGTGGAGCGGTCCGCTAGTTCACAACGCCTGTCGTCGTTTCTTCTGGTTTCTCAGCATATACATTGTGCCGTATTCTGACTGCCAGTTATCTTTTGAGCATGCAAAGCAAGCGATTATTAAAGTCATTGCCCTCATGCTGCAATGTTCTAAGTAACTTGTACTCGATCTCTTACCGCAATTAATATTCAAGTGCTGTTATAGTTACTTCATATAGGACGTCCATAAAATACGACGCCTTACACTGTTGCGAATTGGTGTGCTGGACGAGCTCCTGAGAGTCGTGTAGCTGTGGTACGAGTACCAGAGGTACCTCAAGTACCATCCTCTCATTTGGATCTTGTCTCCTATGCAGAAACTACAGAATCTATCAATACACGTTCACTTGATTGCTAATGGCTTGTCGATGGTAGACCTAGGCATTCTGCAAAGGGTGGGCGGGGAACACAGAGCACTCAAGGTGTTGTATCGGTCTCCCTAACCAGCAAGTTCAAGGTGCTTTCTTACACTGAAACTGAAACTTAGCCAATGAGTCTTACTTCACCTGTTTTGGGGAAATCTGTTTTGTTCGGTGTCAAGAGGAGGCAAATGCAAAAGTGTAGGGGTCTATTAATCATCGGTAGATCAAACGTACGGAAAATGTCAGCACGCCCCTTTTTTTAATTGTGTGTGTCACCCTGTCAAATGACCGTCATTACCCCAATATTATCCACCATGCAGCTGGGATAGTGGTAGTCACCATGATTGAGATACTGACAGTCGCCCTGCCGACTGATCCTCCTTGGCTGAATTGTATCTACCATGTATCCGAGGTAATGGTAGTCACCATGACAGAGTTATTGGTAGTCACCGTGATTGAGGTAGTGGCTGTCACCATGTCAGATGACCATCATTACCCCCATGGCACCTACATGCATTCAGGGCAATGGTAGTAACGATGTCAATGGTAATCACAATATCAGCTGATTGTCATTACCTGAATATTATCCATCTTCATATTATTTTTCTTACTTGGTCAAAGCTTTTGAATGTTATCATAGCAACAAAAAAAATAAATTTTGTATTTACAGAAAAAATTGAGTTGAATATAAAATGGCGACATGTGGGGTGATTTGTTGCAATTTCGTTTCAGCTAGTTGTTTCTTAAAGTGTGGTACGAAGATGGAAGTTGCGTCATTAAAAAACGTAATTTAACCTGTAAGTTACATCATTAGTACCAATAAGAATTCCACACATGTTTTGATATATAATACAGACAATTTTTGGTTTCTTTAAAGTGTGGTACAGTTATCAAACTTTGCTCTCTGTCAAGTGCAGGTCAACATTTAAATTATATCAATGGTACCAATACGTGAGACATGTGTAATTTTTACTGTCATAGAACTACAATAGTGCTATATGTATTTTGTACTGTTGCAGAACAAATGTTTATATGGGTAAATATTACAAAGAATTTTAAGGGCTATTTTATTTTGATGTTGAGGTCAATTTTTTGTTCACAATCAGAGACCAGTGTGGGACTTTGTCCATCACTTTCTTTGACAAAGGCAACCGAGAATTGTTTGTGGGGATATTAAATCATACTCAGTGCATTTTAAACTTATATTTGCATTTTACGAAAAATATACTGTTTAAAAAGGATATAACACAGCAACCGAATTTTTGCTATTTTTTATATTTATGGTACATGAAGTTGAGAACTCAAATATCAGAAGTCCTCAGCACTTCGATGCAACCCTCAAAAAGTCTCAAGAAAACCGAGTTTGAAATATTCTGAGGTTCTTTGATTCAGTAAAAGTTGGGAAAAATTTTTAGTGCTCTCCATGGTTACCCGTAGTCGCTATAGCTATACAACTTACTCCTGTCGATCTAAATGAACGTTCCAATAAACACAAACTACGGACTGAGAGTAAATCAAAGATATACGAAGGTAATGGTGAGTAGCAGAAATGAGATTAGCGATAAACTTAACTTAAAAACTTGGGAACCACGAAGTAGACGAAATGATGGAAGTCTGCTAACTTGCAAGCAATTACACCTAACAGGCGAAACAAGGAGAGTATAACAAGCAGGCCTTCACCAGAAAAGAAAGCATCTCTTGCAAGAAGTCTACTAGTATCAAACATAGGACTTACTCTAAGGAAGGATTTTTTTTTTTTTTTTTTTTTTTTTTTTTTTAGAATCTAGAATCTACGCGTGGACCACAGCATTGTATGGAAATGAATCATGGACTGCGAGAAAACCGGAAAAGAGGAGAAACGAGGCGTTTGAGGTGTTGTACAATAGCAGAATGCTGAAAAGTGGACTGATAACATAAGAAATGATAAGTTATTCGCAGAATAGTCTAGGAGAGGAAAAAGCGGAAAACATTAATGAAAAGAAGGGGCAGGACGACAGGATATACTTTAAGATGGTTCAAATGGCTCTGAGCACTATGGGACTCAACTGCTGAGGTCATTAGTCCCCTACAACTTAGAACTAGTTAAACCTAACTAACCTAAGGACATCACAAACATCCATGCCCGAGGCAGGATTCGAACCTGCGATCGTAGCGGTCTTGTGGTTCCAGACTGCAGCGCCTATAACCGCACGGCCACTTCGGCCGGCCGATATACTTTAAGATATCAAGGAGTGATTTCCTTGGTGCTTGAGAGGGCTGGAGAGGGTAAAAACTGCAGGAGAAGACAGAGATGAAATATATCCAACAAGTAACTGAGGATGTTTGGTGCAAGCGCTACTTTGAGATGAAGATCTTGGCATAGGAGAGGAGTTGGTAGCGGGCCGCGCTAAACCAGTCAGAAAAAAGAATTTTGTTTGGTCTTGTTATCCGAACTTCACCTAGGAGTCGGTCCAGTAACTCAAAAAGGTTTTCTTTTTCTTTTTTCCGTGATCGTTAACAGCCTAACTTCGTTATAATATATAACTTCACCAAGGAGTCCGTCCAGCAACTCAAAAAGGTTTTCTTTTTCTTTTTTCCGTGATAGTTAACAGCCTAACTTCGTTATAATATATAACCGCACAGCTAAAGGATAACACTTTATTATGAATGATGGCTAGGTATCTGTCTGAATTATAGTCTGCAGGCTGTGGCGTTGACGACAGTGATAGAAAAAGATAAATCGTGAAGTTTGGTGCCAGCATGTATCCTGTATCTTGCGATTTGCGGCAGGGACCACTGGACGTAACGTTATGCATTGACGGTTTTTCCGTCACCAGCCTTGTTTCATAATACAGTGCATGAAGATTTGGAATTAAATCCAATACGCTGGAAGCACAGTATTGTGGCCAGTACCTGCAGGCCACTAGCATGTCGGTTACGTTCCTCTGATGAAAATTTCTTCTAACTCTGCTAAGCTTGTAACTGACAACCTTCCTGTTAAGCGCACCCACACAGCTAGAAATACGTCACAGAATAAATTTAAGTAAGCGAAAAACCTTGTGATGTTTTGAGTGGCTCCCCTGGTTCACGATATTACAATCGAATGGTGGGTCACTATCTTGTGAGTCTTAACAGTTCTTTCAGATATCTTGTTACCTGATAAGCAAATGGATTTTTCGTGGGTAATTGCAGCTGCTATAAACCGATGCTGTATGAGTGCAGAAGGTAACTCAAACGTATATTTTTCGATGATATTTTGTTTCTCTACTTTAAGTCCGATAAGCTTTCCTTAGCAAATGTCTCCGCTTCTCAGCCACAAGGAAAGATATGGCTTCAGATAACACACAGTTACCGGTCTTACAGCCCACTGTCAAGGACCTGTGTCACATTGGAAGAAACAGATTCATTTTTTTTTTTTTTTTTAGTTTTATAATTCATAGATACAGTGTCCTGCGAGGGAGTTCCTGATTTCAAAATTAAATATCTCGAAAACTAACATCGAGAGACGAGTGCAACAAAAGATGTATTTATATTGAAAGTTGTAAGAATTTTATGTAGAAGTGTTACATAAGTTTCGAAATACACTCCTGGAAATGGAAAAAAGAACACATTGACACCGGTGTGTCAGACCCACCATACTTGCTCCGGACACTGCGAGAGGGCTGTACAAGCAATGATCACACGCACGGCACAGCGGACACACCAGGAACCGCGGTGTTGGCCGTCGAATGGCGCTAGCTGTGCAGCATTTGTGCACCGCCGCCGTCAGTGTCAGCCAGTTTGCCGTGGCATACGGAGCTCCATCGCAGTCTTTAACACTGGTAGCATGCCGCGACAGCGTGGACGTGAACCGTATGTGCAGTTGACGGACTTTGAGCGAGGGCGTATAGTGGGCATGCGGAAGGCCGGGTGGACGTACCGCTGAATTGCTCAACACGTGGGGCGTGAGGTCTCCACAGTACATCGATGTTGTCGCCAGTGGTCGGCGGAAGGTGCACGTGCCCGTCGACCTGGGACCGGACCGCAGCGACGCACAGATGCACGCCAAGACCGTAGGATCCTACGCAGTGCCGTAGGGGACCGCACCGCCACTTCCCAGCAAATTAGGGACACTGTTGCTCCTGGGGTATCGGCGAGGACCATTCGCAACCGTCTCCATGAAGCTGGGCTACGGTCCCGCACACCGTTAGGCCGTCTTCCGCTCACGCCCCAACATCGTGCAGCCTGCCTCCAGTGGTGTCGCGACAGGCGTGAATGGAGGGACGAATGGAGACGTGTCGTCTTCAGCGATGAGAGTCGCTTGTGCCTTGGTGCCAATGATGGTCGTATGCGTGTTTGGCGCCGTGCAGGTGAGCGCCACAATCAGGACTGCATACGACCGAGGCACACAGGGCCAACACCCGGCATCATGGTGTGGGGAGCGATCACCTACACTGGCCGTACACCACTGGTGATCGTCGAGGGGACACTGAATAGTGCACGGTACATCCAAACCGTCATTGAACCCATCGTTCTACCATTCCTAGACCGGCAAGGGAACTTGCCGTTCCAACAGGACAATGCACGTCCGCATGTATCCCGTGCCACCCAACGTGCTCTAGAAGGTGTAAGTCAACTACCCTGGCCAGCAAGATCTCCGGATCTGTCCCCCATTGAGCATGTTTGGGACTGGATGAAGCGTCGTCTCACGCGGTCTGCACGTCCAGCACGAACGCTGGTCCAACTGAGGCGCCAGGTGGAAATGGCATGGCAAGCCGTTCCACAGGACTACATCCAGCATCTCTACGATCGTCTCCATGGGAGAATAGCAGCTTGCATTGCTGCGAAAGGTGGATATACACTGTACTAGTGCCGACATTGTGCATGCTCTGTTGCCTGTGTCTATGTGCCTGTGGTTCTGTCAGTGTGATCATGTGATGTATCTGACCCCAGGAATGCGTCAATAAAGTTTCCCCTTCCTGGGACAATGAATTCACGGTGTTCTTATTTCAATTTCCAGGAGTGTAGTTTGAAAACAAACTAACAGATGGCACTGTACGCTGTGAAGCTCTTACTGTATCGGCGTACATAGCTAAATTCGCATCTGCAAGGAGCCTTTGCAGTCACATCAAAATCTTTTCGAAGTGGCCACCACTAGCATTGCGGAGCTGACGCAAACGAACAATGAAATTTAAAGCTACTTCCTGTAGCGTCTCAAAGGAAATGGATTCAGATGCCACACGATCGCCAATTCAAGTTAGTCTAGCTTGATGGAATGGTTCCGGTTGACCGTGGCTATCAATGTGACCCACAATAGCAGTCACAGCAAGTCAGATTAGGCGAAAATGGAGGCCAGTCCATCGTTGTGCCAGCAAATTTGCGATAATCCAACACATTGACTCTCTTCCCTAAGTACTCATCAAGAAAGCGTAACACCTATTCGGTGCTATGTCGTTTGGCTCCATCTTGCAGAACCACTCGATGGGTGGTCGAAAATCCAACACTAGCTGTGTGGTGATAATGTGTTCCAAAATAGCAATGTAACGTTCAATAATGATTGTTTCTCGCACGAAAAAGGGTAAATAATGCATCTACTGCATACCGCAGCAAAACGCTAATTTTGGAAGAATATAGTGGTTTCGCTTCACGCACATGGGGATTTTCGAAACCCCAAAACCACCAGCTTTATTTATTCGTGAGTCCATTCAGGTGGACGTATGCTTCACCTCTAAACCAGATGCAGCCAAAATCAAATCCTTCATTACAAATCATTAAGAGAATTTAGATCGCAAAGTTAGCCCAGTGTTGCATAGTTCGTACAGGTATGGCCTAGTGGAGTTGGATTTTGAATGGAAATATGTGTAAGCTCTCAGTATGTTCTGCGTGCTGAAACGCTTCAAACCAGCCTCTGCTGCAATTATTCACACAGGTTTCCTTTGATTTTGCTGAATAAGTCCATAAACCTTAGTGGCATTTTCGGGAGTAATTACAGTTTTCTTGGGGCCAACGTTCCCTGTTAGATCAACAGTCACGCTGCCTCTCTGTTTAAATTTGGCGAAGAGCTGATGAGTGGTTTTCGCATCTAGCCCTTTGGGAACATTAAATCGTGTTTGAAAACTGCACCTTGTTGTCGCAGGACTGCGTTCTAACCTGTGATATTCCAGTACCAGTAAAACACGTTGTTCAATGGAATAATACATGATTTAACCTCTTTCTTCGGTACGCTAACCTCCTTTCACGCTTCAACGGTGGAATTGATTGCTCTGATGCTGCTGCTGCGTTACAGAGACAGATGGGTCACTACTGCCCGGCGGAGTTCATGCTTGTGAGGCTCAAATGGCTCTGAGCACTATGGGACTCAACTGCTGAGGACATTAGTCCCCTAGAACTTAGAACTAGTTAAACCTAACTAACCTAAGGACATCACACACATCCATGCCCGAGGCAGGATTCGAACCTGCGACCGTAGCGGTCTCGCGGTTCCAGACTGCAGCGCCAGAACCGCGCGGCCACTTCGGCCGGCCATGCTTGTGAGCTATGTCTGCAAACTGACGAGAGAGGCGGTATGAGTTAGGCATCTTGATGGTGTCCTAACGGTTGGCGCGAACGGTGTCGTCCTAGGGAACGCGTGACTTAGCCGTCACGAAGCAGGTGAGGCCTTCTGGTAGCGTTGAGACGCTGCACCCGTTGGCGCAGAGTTCGGATAAGTCGATTTGTTGACTGGATGATCTTCTCGTAGAAGAGCCGAGCAGCCTGCAGGAACCTATCTCTGATGGTAGGTATATTGGAGACCCGAATGAGGTAGGCTGATGGATAGTCCCGAGGCAGATGTAACGCCAGCCGCAGAGCCCCGTTCTGGAAGCCATTGCAGGTGGCCAACGTGAGTCGTCGCTGCGTTGGCCCAAACCACTGCGGCGTAGGAATTGATTGGTTTGAACTGCGAAGTACTACTTATAGGGACTACGTATTGCGATTACGGCACCATCTGTTAGCAGCATTTCGAACTTTCTGTACTGCTTCTCTATAACATTCTTACAGCTTTCACAATAAACATACGATTTGTTGCACTCGTCTCTCGATCTTACGAGGGTATGCTGAAAGTTAATGTCTCCGAATTTTTTATATCAAAACTCTTAGAGATTTTTAAATAAGATAAACGTTATTAATATTCTACATCTTCATTCTTCATGTCTACATATTTGCAGCCCTCTGTCGCCAGAGGGCTCCGAATTGTAGCGTGTAACATGACGATGTGTAACATAACTAGTTCGGTGCGTGAGAAGCAGCGTGCTGTAATCGACTTTCGAATTCGAAGAGTTCGGCCACGCATTGAGCATCCTCTCCGTCTGCATGACAATGTCAGACAGCACACGAGCGCTGCGACATCTGCAACATATCCGACGTCTTGGTTTCACTGTCATCGATCATCCTCCATACAGTCTCGAATAACCCATTCGATTTTCATCTGTTTCCGAAACTTAAAGAATACCTTCGAGGGCTTCACTTCGATAGTGATGCACCGGTGCAAGCAGAATGTCAGGAACGTATGATTTTACTTTCACATTCTTAAATTCCTAACTTATATTCATCTGTGACTTCTCATGAATGTTGCAAGGCAAATTAAGAGAAAAATATCCGTTTGCGCTTTTCTGGACTCCACCACGTCACTGCGTTTCGCTCGTAACATCAAATTAAGAAACTGATTTAAAAAAGTCAGGTCTGTCTTTTGAATAAAAAACTTTGTTCGTCACTCTTAAAGCACAAACACACAAATATCAAACACATCCACACACACACACACACACACACACACACACACACACACACACGCAGAGAGAGAGAGAGAGAGAGAGAGGGAGAGAGAGAGAGAGAGAGAGAAAGAGAGTTCTTTAATAGATACTGTTTACATTACACATTTGTTCCTATTCATTCTCTTCTGCTTTTTTTCCGATGTTACATGCGAGGGATTTGGTATCCTATTTAAATAAAGGTTTTAGACGAATTACTGCAGATGACGAGCTCCATGTCACTCTGGATCTTCTCTACCATTCCAAGCGCCCACATGTGCTTTCTGTGAGGACTGAAATTTCTCTGGCCCTTTATGAAAAACAATTTTCCAAGCGCTTCATAACAATTGTGAAAGTAAGAAGGGGACTAGACTTTAACATCTCACAGTGAATAAAGACTAGCCATAATTCATTGGAGGAGCACTGGAGAAAGAAACAACTGTGATTTCGGTATAAAACCGAAATTGACCTAAATCGCCTTACAGAAAAAAAAGAGAAAACCTGAGTCAGTTTGGCTGGACGTGGTTTGAACCTTGCACCTTCAAATACTAGTACAGAGCCACTTCATTTAATATTTTCAATTCTTCTGACTCTGTAGTGTTAATCACTAAAGAGCCAAAGAAACTGGTGCACTTGCTTAGTATCATGTAAGGCCCCACCGAGCACACAGAAGTGCCGCAACACAACGTGGCGTTTTACCGAGCGAGGTGGCGCAGTGGCTAGCACACTGGACTCGCATTCGGGAGGACGACGGTTCAATCCCGCGGCCGGCCATCCTGATTTAGGTTTTCCGTGAGTTCCCTAAATCGCTCCAGGCAAATGCCGGGATGGTTCCTTTGAAAGAGCGCGGCCGACTTCTTTCCCCGTCCTTCCCTAATCCGATGAGACCAATGACCTCGCTGTCTGGTCTCTTCCCTCAAACAACCCAACAACGTGGCACTGACTTGACTAATGTCTGAAGTAGTGCTGGAGGGCACTGATACCATCAATCCTGCTGGGCGGTAAAAGTACCCCAGGGTGTAGATATCTCTTCTGAACGGCACGTTGCAAGGCGTCCGAGATGTGCTCAATAATATTCATGTCTGGGGAGTTTGGTGGCCAGCGGAAGTGTTTAAACTCAGAAGTGTTCCTGGAGACACTCTGTAGGAATTCTGGATGTGAGGGGCGTCGCATTGTCCCGCTGGAATTGTCTAAGTCCGTCGGAATAAGCAATGGAAATGAATGGATGCAAATGATCAGATAGGACGCTTACGTACGAATCATCTGTCAGAGTCGTATCTAGATGTATAAGGGGTCCTATATCACTCCAGATGCACACACCCCACGCCATTATAGAGCCTGCACCAGCTTGAATAGTACCCTGCTGACATGCAGGGTCACTGGATTCCAAAGGCTGTCTCCTTACCCATACACGTCCATATAATTTGAAACGAGACTTGTACCACCAAGCAACACGTTTCCAGTCATCAACAGTCCAATGTCGGCGTTGACGGGCCCAGGCGAGGCGTAAAGCTTTGTGTCGTTCAGTCATCAAGGGTACACGATTGTGCCTTCGGCTCCGAAGGCCCATACCGATGATGTTTCGTTGAATGGTTCGAATGCTGACACTTGTTGGAGTCTGCAGCAATTTGCTGAAGGGTTGAACTTCTGTCACATTGAACGATTCTCTCCAGTCGTCGTTGGTCCCGTTCTTGCAGGTTCTTTTACCGGTCGCAGCGATGTCGGAGATTTGATGTTTTGAAGGATTCCTGATGTTCACGGTACATTCATGAAATGGTCGTACGGGAAAATCCCCACTTCATCGCTACCTCGGAGACACTGTGTCCCATCGCTCGTGCGTTGATTATAACACCACAATCAAACTCTCTTAAATCATGATAACCTGCCATTGTAGCAGCAATAACAGTTCTAACAAATGTGCCAGACTCTTGTTGTCGTATATAGGCGCTGCCGATCGCAGCGCCGTATTCTGCCTATTTACATATCTCTGTATTTGAATACGCATGCCTTCTGCAATTTCTTTGGCGCTTCACTGTAGATGTCAAGGACGTTATATGTGTAGTAAGTCAAAACACTGCTATATTCAAAGACTTTTTATTAAGATGTTATTTTCGGGGCCTGTAAACTTATTTTGCCCCCACAGTCATTCAAGCTATTTCGATAACACATAGTTAATGCTGTCGCTGTTTAATACCTTGTGGTACTGCGTATCATAGGTGTAGCGCAGACGAAATTGTTATTCTCTAAGCATGAAATATCGCAGCAGTGGAATTTGTTGCTGAACAATATTCGATAAGTTTGACAATTTCAAAGCTCAGTAGCAAATTCCAGAGCTGAGACATTACGTATCTAGAGAATAACAATTTCGTCTGCCATACAGCTACGATAGGCAGCAATACAAGGTATTAGACAACGACAGCGTTTACGATGTGTTATGGAAGAAAATTTCTTGATAATGACGATGGTTGCGAAATAAGTTTATAGCACCAGAAAAAGTCTTCTTAATAAAAAGTATTTCAATATAGCAGCGTTTTGGTTTACTGTACATACTTTATTTTGTAATAATTAAAAATGTTCTGTATGAAATTGTAGACATAGACCTGCTCGGGAAATTAAGTTCTCACGCAATGGACACATTTTGACACTATTATTACGCTGCTGTGAATACAAATTCTGGCAACCGCTGACGTGATCCGCAGTTTTCAATCCACGTAATTATGTATTAAACGAGAAACGACGTTGCTTGTCAGGTCATCAAAATACAGAAGGCGTTAACAGAAGGAATATTATTCAAATTCGTGTAGCCATTCCGCTTGAGGTTCCTTCTTTTTTGTTTTGTATTTATTTTTCTCAATATTCTCTTTTCCATTGACACTAACAGTATCAGACGAGAGGAGTTTCTCTAAAGACGCCGCTAAGTGCACGCAGCAGGCATTAGAACGTTTAAATTGCTACATGCTTGTGCTGACATGAGCATTTGAGAGTAGATTCACTTTCCCTGTGATGGCAGTCTAAGCGTGTTAACGCTCACAGTAGGCGGGTGGCAATTGACATCTTCCGGCATTTACCCGCAGACGGGCGCCTTTAGAAAGACAGCTACGAATGCGGCGTTTACGCCAGTTGTGAATTGCTAAACAGCTTAGGGCACATCAGTGAAAAATCAGAATAAAATGCCACGATTAGGTATTTTCAAATTGATATCTGACTCGATACTCAAACTGCATTGGATCCACACAATTCCAATCACTTTTTTCAGCAGGTTTTGTACAAAGCTGAATATTTTAAGTTGTAATTTAGTAATTTTACACGTTGTAATAAAATCATTATACTCGACCGTATTGCGATGAATATTAAAGCTCCGAGTTCGTCCCTGGATCGGATCCGTCCAGCGGTTTAAAGACGAGGGTCGGTGTTCCCGCAATCCTGGATGTGGTTTTTAGGTGATTTCCCACAACACAATAGGTAAATACTGGGTTGGTACCAAGGTCCCGCCTCAGTTACACTATTCGCAAATATTTATAAGACTTTCACTCATGTTCACACGCAGACCATTGGGTTCAAATGGCTCAAATGGCTCTGAATACTATAGGACTTAAAATCTGAGGTCATCAGTCCCCTATAACTTAGAACTACTTAAACCTAACTAACCTAAGGACATCACACACATCCTTGCCCGAGGCAGGATTCGACCCACGACCGTAGCAGTCGCGTGGTTCGGGACTGAAGCTCCTAGAACCGCTCGGCCACACCGGCCGACTAGACCATTGGGATACACATATTCCGTTCCAAGGGGGCATGAGGGTGGGGGGGAGGTGGGGGGGGGGGACGAAATCATGCCATCCCAAACGTTACAAGGAAACTTGTCTTCATTGTATGTTACGTAGGACTGCCTTTATCAAAGGACGAAATCGATGAGGAAATTGAGATCTTGAAGCAAACTGCGGGTGCAAATGGTTGCGACAGCTCTATAATAACATGCATATTCAGTAAATTAAAACGGTGAAATAACGAACATAAGTAAGTAGGAAATGTTATTTCGCCAGCGTTACATACTATGACAGAACTGATAAAATTGAAATGCTTTACGGTAATCAAACTTAACAGTTGCTTTTAGAAGAGAAAGTACTCTGAGTCACTGTTCGACAGAATATGTCGCAGCGAAAGAGTAGGTGTTTGCAATCTATTGTTAGTGAGAGAACGTTTGATCACTGCCAAAAAATTATATTGGACAAACGGGTCTAACATTTAAAACTCACTTCAATGAACATTCTCCTACAAAAAGTAAAACTGCACTAGGTACACATTTATCAACATATAAACATAAAATTACTAGTATCGACATTAACATGAGGATTTTGCATAGAGCAAACTAGGGGCGGCAGCTAAACGTGCTTGCAAAGCTGGAAATTTATACCGCCAGAAGAGCAGAACCTAACAAGAATCTTAACGAACAGAATGATTTTCTCGGGAACACATATTTTAATATTTACGATCTTCTCTGTCGTTGCACTAACATTTCAACACATCAATAGGCCATAGATTGAAGGTGGTCGCTACAGACTGCAGCCTGTGACATGCATAAACACACCAGTGCA
The DNA here is from genome assembly GCF_023864275.1 of Schistocerca cancellata. NCBI lineage: Eukaryota > Metazoa > Arthropoda > Insecta > Orthoptera > Acrididae > Schistocerca > Schistocerca cancellata. The sequence continues at coordinate 647,687,746 of NC_064629.1, read as the reverse complement.
TTACTCGTTGCTCAACTTGCTATGGTACGTGGCGCAGGCTACTGGCACCCTGTTTCCCCCACACTATTATAATGCTAGTCGTTTTTAATATTTACTACTGTTGTTTGCTAGAGAACATAATTCTTTTTGTAACCAGATTCATTTTTGGTGAAATGTTTGAGCGGAGCGGAAACAAGACTCCCCAGAAATTACATAGTACATGATTTTCGGAATTTTCATAGCCAAATGAAGAGTGGGAAAGGGACATATGGTGCATCGAATTGCCCAGAGTGAGGTTTAGTTCTGCAAAGAAAACTTATTGCTTGAAATAATCAGGGTAATTAAGAAGAACTTAATTAGTGATTTGAGGGAAAACTGAAATATTTCACGAACAGCTGCTGCTAGCTATGTAACTGAAGTGTCAAAAAATATCACAGGTAAATTAAAACTTCTCTGCTTTCTCTTTATCTATATACTCTTAGTAATAACAGAGTCTCGATCGATATTCAAATACATTTCACGCTTTCTGAACGAAACTTGAAAAACTTTCGGAAAAACTATCGTAATTTTTTTTATGAAATGAATTGTCCAGAAGTCAGAAACAGAGCAGATTACAAAAAAACATTTGATACGCCTTTCACTGATGCTCAAATAATGTATATCAGCGGAGATATTCATGACGTAAGGAGACCACTGGGAGAAATTCCATCAGATAAATATTTTTTGTATTCTTCAAAATTCGAAGATTCTAAGTTAATCACTGAATTTTAAATTCTCAATCGGCAGCTCATTTACTATGCGTGATTTCGACCATCATTCAAGTAACGTATGAAATGTTTCTCTAATATACAGGTATTTTAATTCTTACTTTTAAACAAATAATTTCACGGAACATTGGACAATATTTTCAGTTTTTCCGCATTTTAATTTTAAAGTAAGGGTCCTGAGCATTTTTGTTTATTATACGAGGACAAGTTTTTGAACTAGTGTTTGAAGAGATGGAGGACTCAGATAATGCTAATTAAATGTGTTTGTTGCCGCCGGTGTGGCCGAGCGGTTCTGGGCGCTGGAACCGCTACGGTCGCAGGTTCGAATTCGTAATTCTAAGTTCTAGGAGACTGATGACCTCAGATGTTGAGTCCCATAGTGCTCACAGCCATTTGAACCAAATGCGTTTGTTAATTTTGCACTGCCTTACGAAATGTATAACAACACATCATATACACTGCAATGTGTTAGATTAACACTGGCGGTTCTGGCGCTGCAGTCCGGAACCGCGGGGCTGCTGCGGTCGCAGGTTCGAGTCCTGCCTCGGGCATGGGTGTGTGTGATGTCCTTGGGTTGGTTGGGTTTAAGTAGTTCTAAGTTCTAGGGGACTTATGACCTAAGATGTTGAGTCCCATAGTGCTCAGAGCCATTTGAACCATTTGTTAGATTAACATATTTTTTTATTATCAATTTTACAGATTATTTTTATTTTCTGATGGAAGAGTGTCCTTTATACTGTATCAGAGTATTAGCCAATGATTTGTGCACACGTCACATGGCTGAGTATACGATGTCTTCCCCTCTGCATCCTTTGTATGTTTTACTTTAGTTTTATGTCATCCACTCCATTGCTAACAAATTTCACCTTCCGGTGCAAGGAAGCGGCGGTTACCGAATTTTTTTCCTGGGGGAAGTGGGGGGCGGGGGGCGGCACAAGGGTTAGAAGCGTTAATGTGTCTTTTGTGAGTCTAATTTCAAAATAAAGACACACCCACATACACATACCGAGCGACGTGGGGCGGTGGTTCCACACTGGCGTCGCATTCGGAAGGACGATGGTTCAAACCTGCGTCCTGTCATCCTGATTTAGGTTTTACGTGATTTCCCATGATCGCTCCAGGCAAATGCCTGTATGGCTCCTTTCAAAGGGCACGACCGACTTCCTTTCCCAACCATCCCTACTCCGATGGGGTCGATAACCTCGCTATTTGGTCCCCTCCCCCCAAGTCGACCGTCCAACTCTCTCTCTCTCTCTCTCTCTCTCTCTCTCTCTCTCTCTCTCACACACACACACACACACACACACACACAGGCACACACACACACACACACACACACATACACACACAAAATATGCAGCACCTCCCCAGCGTTTATCGTTGATGCAATGCCTTGATGGACATGCATCAGTGCGAGTCCGTTTAAACGATCTTCTATCATCCTGCTATGAAGATATCTTCAGACGGCGTACGGGTGGAAAAGGTCTCCCGGCAGTGCTGGTTGTCACAGGAAATGCGTACAACGACTGACCCAAAACCTTAATATTTGGCAACGCCGTTTCTCTTTTGTAGGCCTCTACTTGAGGATTTTCAATATTTTCGTCCATTTGTTTTCAAATTTGTAGCTTTTCCCTTAAAGCTACAAAACAAAGGGGATCGTCTTTGTATGGCTCAGCACTTTGCAGAACATGCTCTATATCTTTATCAATAAAGTTTTGCGACAGCAATTTTTGTAGATGTCTAGCTGACTTGTAGCGAGTCTTAATGACATTTCATTTAACAAATTATCGAGAAAAGGCATGAACGCCGACAAACGGTAAGACTCTTCTTCAGACAGTGTCTGAAAATTGTGTCTGTTGGTCTGTTCAAAACACAGCTGTACACTGCTACGTAAACAGAGTGCCGTCTGTAAGCATTTCCTAAAGCTCTCTATCGATTAGTGATAGTGTCTATTTATTATATATTCAGTTAGCTTTTACCCGCGGCTTCGTTCACGTATCAGCAGTATTGTTATGATGGGTAAGTATCGGAGACGCACAGCTTGCGATGTGTTCCATCCCTTCCGCTGCCCCATCGCACGAAGTCAGATATTATAAGTTTTTTTTATGTCTATGACATCACAGCACACACATGAATGCATCTATTTCAACGCAGATTATTTACTTTTTTTAAAATTTGAAATCTAGTTTAGTCAGAATTTTCGCGGCATATGTTTGCCCTTTCCAATCTCCGATAGGATTTTCACTACAAAACACGAACACATATGTGAAGACAGGAGCTAAATATTTTTAGATTCTTGCGTGAACACGTCATGAAACAGCAGTAACGTCTGATTCAGACATAATTGTCGCGAATTATATAATTTTCCCTGTCAAATCCAAGTGGTTGTATATTTACTAAGGCCTAAAGTTACTCACTCATATGTATACACTTTTTAGATAAAAATTTTCCACACAATCGCCTACTGAAATGTAAGCCGTCCCCTATCAAACACAGAGTGTGTACCTCAATTGTTTTTGTGCTGGTTTAGAAGGTGTAGACCGTTCTAAGGAAACTTTATTTGCGTTTTAAATAGAAGCCAGTAGATTGTTAAGTTTTATCATTCGACCCACAGCGCAGCAAATTTCAGAACCCTGACATCTAATGGCTGTCGGCAGTAGCGTGATGGACATGCAGATTCTGGAATGTTGTTTAGAGTTCTTAATCACAACCTTCACCAAGACATTTAACTATTTTATTAGTCCGTATATGGACACATTAACATTCTCGTGTCGCTAAAGTAAAAGAATAAAGCTAAGTATAAGCCCTATGTAAGTCATAGGAGTATACAGTTGTAGTGAGAAATTCGAGAAATTTTTACCAGCAGGCGACTTCAACGATGAAACCGTTCGTACATAGCCGGCCGCTGGTGGCCGAGCGGTTCTAGGCATGGATGTCTATGATGTGCGTAGGTTACTTAGGTTTAAGTAGTTCTAAGTTGTAGGGGACTGATGACCTCAGAAGTTGAGTCCTATAGTGCTCAGAGCCATCGTTCGTACTTAACATTCCGAGCATCTTTGGAGCGAGAATTCAGCGGAGAACATAATCTTGTTTACACAGCAACCTAAACAAATTAAAACCTCTTTTTGAAGAAAGTTGTGGCGAGTGGTGATTACGGAATTATTAGATGAGAACATTATATTAGAAGAAAAGACTATTAAGAGTGAAGTCGATGGATAACCCAATTACGACGAAAATCGACACATAACCCATTTCTGCAATAAAAAGCTAAACTTACCCTGAGTTCAGTGTTGAATGACAGATGTAGCAACACATTTTAGATGATATTTGAATTAATAACACACATTTTCTTCGAAAGTTCAGATAATTAATCTTATTTTTATTCAAATATTTATTAACGCTCCTTGAAACCAAATTATTTTTATTGTATGTATTATTTCAATCAATTAACGGTCACGTTCATAATCAAATTTCCCTTCCTTATTCGTGATTTGGTTTTCTCGAAATTTTCTAGTAAAATACTGTCGGAAACTGTAATAAACAACCATCTTACGTATTACTGGGGACTTTATTTAAAGTAATCCTTAACATAAGACTTTGACTTGTTGATCTATTCATTTTCCACACTGAAGAAAGTCTCGTGACATCCTTCGTTTTAGAGTGGTCACGCATGAACAGAATAAGGCATCAAAATCTGATCTAACGCTTAGACATTTTGTGGATTCCCTTAAAACGAATGCTAGGTTGGCCACTTATACATGGTGACTGCCAATTTCGCTCCTCATCCTTATCTAATCCTCACTTGTGCTTGTGTTCCTAATGATCTGGACGTCAGTGGGGTATTTGACATAAACATTGCTTCTTTCTTTCATTTCAAAACTATATTACCCATATAATTGTTTCGTTATTTAACGTATATCTCTGGAAATATAGTTTCTGGTGCTTAAATTCCTAATTGTGTATGTAACTTACAGTCTTATGGAATGTGGGCTGATGGACAGAATATAGGTTCATTGCATCCGTCAGTTGTTGATTATTGCATGGAGTACAAAAAGCACAAAAAGAGGCTGTGTTCTTGGTCGATTGGGACTTCGAAAAACACATATTCTATCTGTTAGGTAGACCAGTTCAGTATTGATCGATCACCAGGTATTATCTTTCTTAATGCGCTCCAAACCGGATGCAAAGAGGCTGGTGTATGCCTTGATTGAGGTTGAGCGTGTGAATGAATCTGGTTACATGAAGAAGTCTAGCAGCAGCAGCAGTATGGAGAAGAGGCTGTCAAAAAACACTATAGCTTCAAGATAGGGGAACATGGTGTTCGAGAGGTTGTTGTCTGCCTCAGAGCAGGCACACAGCTGTGACTGGACACATGAATGCGGCTGACATTTAATACTGCTGCTCTTCGCTAACACAAGTTTTCCTATGTGGCTAAAACGTACGACTCTTCTGGCACCTGATAAAGCACTGCGGTTCAAAAAGAGAACTCCCTGCTGAATATGGGTATAATAGGCTGTCTGTGAGAAAAGGAGAAAAAAATATTGACTTAGGGTACTGTTTCAGCAAAGCTTAGTGATTGATCACATGGAATAGAAAAAACTAGATATATGTGCAATAATTCCAAAATACTAGGTCGGTGGAAGTGAAATTTTTAAAGTGTTACGTATGGAACTAGAAAAAGTGGAGAGTGAATAACCTGATACGCAAATGTAATAGTATCTCCAACTGAAAGACTTGGAAAATGCGGCAAAAGTAAATAAATATTCTTCAGGGATATGGGTACATAAAACGTGAATCTCAGGCATGATATGTGAATGAAAGACTCGAGAAATTATCGGAAATATCAACAAAAAGAAGCCGTCTAAAGGAAGAAACATGTGGCCTCTCAGAACTGAAATCCTTTTGTGATGTTCTAAAGCTCGGAAAATATAGGAGCTGGTTGAAGAAGACACCTGGAGCTCACGGCTCCAGCACCATTTCCTTAAACCCACAGAATGAGACGTAGGCGTAAAAGAAATTGAAACAAGTTGGTGAATGTGGACAAAAGGACACCTGCAAACATAAATGGCTTATTTTAAATTTCTAATATTCTTTAATACAGGTCAATTTGGTTACTTCCCGTCATTGCAACTTATCGTTAGTGTGATATTTCCACAATATCTAAACTATCTGAGAAGCAAATGGTTGGAGGGAGGGTTCATGGAGGAGCTTTTGAAGTGCCAGCAGATCATAAATCAACAGAACCAGGAATAATAAACACTGAGTAATAATACTGAATGTATGGCGTTGACATCATCAAAGTCTGAGAGCTTGCTCGGTTAAGTAAAGAAAGGGAGGAACTCAGTTATTGCTTCGTAGAAGACCCAGTAGCAGGTGTGGGCGGTGCTGTTTTATGGTACTTCGTTCTTAATAATTATGAGTTAGACGACTTCCTAATTTTTTGAATGATTAATGTACAACGCGAAGCACGTGACGTACACCAAAGCTAATTAATAACACAATATCATAACGGACTCTTCTACTTTATAAATTTTGTTTGATTTCTTACAGTAATGAAAACTCTGTTACCGATCAGCACACAGTCATTAGTTGTGTTGTGTAAGTCGTTCGTGACTGTGCCATTTCGTCACTGTCTAATTCGGGGTTTCACCCTCGATGCAACTCTACGTCGAGGCCCCACAGCTGCTTCTGTAGATGGAACTCCGTTCGAGAGAAAATCGTGCCACGTGCGGGCTGCCATTGTCTCGTTAAAAAAGGCTCGGCGGCGACGTGATGTGAAAGGCAACTCGGGAGCTCGTAGCGCCGGCACGCTTAGCGGGACAGTCCCAGTCACAGGACAAATCGACTAGGAGCAGCATCATTCTGACTCTCAAATATTACAATAACACGAATCACACGAAATTATTATAGAATGATCTTGGTAAAAAGTAAACAAATCGTTATATACACAGCTACGTACACTCATGACCATTTCAGTTAGAGATAGCGTTCTTTTAGCGGAACGAAGACTCAGTGTCGTACGACTGGGAAGTTGTCTTCCCTGGTACTGGAATTTAGCATGACACTCGAGGCGAGCCGCGCGATGCCAGTGTAGCTGATGGCAGCCAGGTCGTGGGTGCACATTGCAAGGGACACCGCATCTCCAAGGTCGTGCAGACAGTGGCCATCTTTTTAAGAACGTGCAGTACATACCTCGATTCAGGGGAAGATGCCACCGTAGCCAGTGCTAGTTTATGTGTGCAAAAACCTAAGGCGTGTGTTACTGTCAACAATCGCGGATGGGAACAGCGGATGTTCCGCCCATAGTGCAGATAATCAGTCGCCAATTCAATGCTGGGCAACAACAGCCGGTGAGCGCCCATAACATACACACACAACCCAAAGAACCAAAGCATCATACTTTTGGTGATATTCGATACGGTACCTATTGCTCTGTGATTGTTTGCTGAACATTAACTTGATCATTCAATGGTTCTATCTGAAACTTACTGGTAGATTAAAACTTAGTCGGACGAGGATTCGAACTTGGTATCTTTCACAGGCAAGTGATTTACCGACTGACTATCCAAACTCGAGTCACGACCCGCTTTCACAACTGTACTTCTCCTACTTTAGAAACTCCACAGAAGTTCTGCTTACCTTGTAGGATTAGTATCCTGGAGTAAGGAAGGTAGCAGGATAGTGTGACGGCTGGTCGTGAGTCGCACTTCAATATCTCAGTCGACAGATCACATGCCAGCGAAAGGCGAAGGTCTCGTGTTTGAGATCCGGATCGGCATACAGTTTTAATCTGACAGAAGGTTTCAGATCAGCCAACACTCCGCTGCAGAGAGAGTATTCATCCTGGTAATGGCTCTATACTTGCAAAGTCTTCAATAATGATGAAATGTCACACTCACTCAATCTGTGGGGAAATGGAGGTATGCACCCTGGGAAATTGTCGTATATGTTGCGATCTGAGTACGAAGCACGGAAAATTAAACAGTCAGATCTCAATGGTCGCCTGCTTTCTGGTCTACAGTGCTAAACAACAGTTAGCAAAAATCACATACATTAGTACTTTGAAACCATAAATTATCCTCCTCGATCATGGCTAGGGGAATAACGTTCTCGTAACTGTTGTCTACATATTATGCAATTAATCACAAAAAATTGCCATTTCATAGGATTCTCTCCATTTGCTGATTTGAAATAACTGCGGTGCAAGAATTTGCCTGTAGCCAACAAATCTACATGAGTGAAAACGCTCAAGCACACACACATGCGGTTCTAGGCGCTACAGTCTGGAACCGCGCGACCGCTACGGTCGCAGGTTCGAATCCTGCCTCGGGCATGGATGTGTGTGATGTCCTTAGGTTGGTTAGGTTTAAGTAGTTCTAAGTTATAGGAGACTGATGACCATAGATGTTAAGTCCCATAGTGCTCAGAGCCATTTGGAGCATTTGAACACACACATGTGATGCTTCATTATGTGCAGACAGTTGGCAGGATATGAATCGGGATGTACACTGACGGGAAAAAAATTGCAACACCAACAAATAATTAATGTAGAATAATGAAATTTCGGGAATACATTCGTCTAGGTAACTTATTTAAGTCATTAATGTTGTGAAATCACTGGTTAATGTAAGCGAGAGATAAGTCATTGCAAATGTGAAATGCTGGTACATTAATAACCGGTGTAACTGCTATGCTGTATGCATGTATTCCAGAGCCATACCCCGAACACCCCGAACACAAGGACCTCCTTTCCGGTAGTACCACGTGGCTGTCCGGAGCCCGGTCTCCTTGAAACTGTACATCCTCGAGACCGCCGCTGCCAGCAGTCACGTACAGTAGCTACATTCTTATCAAGCCTTTTTGCAGTATCGAAGAAGGAACATCGAGCTTCCGTAGCCCTATTACAAGTCCTCGTTTAAACTTAGTGAGGTGCTGTTAATGGCGTCTTTGTCGCCTTCAAGACATTCTTGACTAACATCAACTCACGACGTCCATTCTTAAAGGTAAGAAACGCTCACGACCGTTACAGTGTATATTTAAAGCAATCCGAATTTACATTCTGATAGTGGCACTACTAGCGCCACACTTATATGACTGACGCGAAATGCGAATAAACATCACCTGTTAGATACAGAAACGCCCCTACCAACTTTCGTTTATGTCACACAACTCCTTCTTGGTGTTGGGATTATTTTTCGTCATTATATTTGTGCCAGTGATGTAATGTTACTCAGTGAAATTTTCATCAGATATTAGCAACAAATCTGCATGAGCGCTTCAATTATCTAGCAAGATCAAATGAAGAATTCTGACCAGAATCTTTTATTTCTTAATCAATCTTTTTTTTTGCTCACTTTTATGCAGATCATTCAAATTTATCAAAATATGTAAGTTACATCTCTCAAACAATGTCCTGGAGCTTGACAGGAAACTCAATGCCATTACGTTTGTAATGATTACAAACTTACATCATGTGATAACTGACAGCACGCCTTGGGTAATTCTTTTGGCTTCTCTCACAATTCAAAAGTGACTAACCAAAACAAGTGTTGTCAATATTTTACACTTAAAACATCATCTGGCAATGAAAAATGAAAAGAATCTCTGTATACTGGGTCAACGGCACTCACTGGGTGTCATCTGCGAACTCTCAGAATTTACCTGTCATAGAAGTTTCCTACATTTCCGCTAGTGAAGTACTACAGGAAATATCGTCAGATTGACTCCAGGAATACAGTAGTTTTGTTACAGCCTCAGCATATTTTTGCGAGGTCAACGTCGTGTCTCAAAGATATAATGCACTGTATGGCGGGATTGTTCGGAATGCTACAAGCAAAGAAGGTCTCTTTACTAAAAACACCTTGAGTAAAGACATGCGGAGTAACAGCTCTTGGCGGAGAAATCATCATTATGTAAAGGTATAATAAAGTAGCTATCACTGCTTGCATTTCCTTCATCATCCACTTTCTCTTCCAGCTTACTGAGCGTCTCCCTGTCTTCGTCCTCTATATGCTTCAATAGGTCTCTACAAAGTAACGACTCACCCAAGATACCTGAAAAATACGGAAGAAACTGATAAATAAATAACCGTTAAGGATATATTCAGCTTTCCAACAGATTATGACACATACACACTCTCACTGATAGCATTTATTATTACTCACCCTTATTCACTAATGCTTCGGTGTCATTTTAACAACGTCCAGATAGAGTGAGACGTGTGGCTTCTGACCATTGGGAGTCGTGGCAGCATCGCAGCCCACGATGAGGTACCCGCTAATTAATGAATCTACTCCCTTGATGGACCCACGACCACAGACGCTCACTGTAGGGACACTGAAGATCAGTGCCTCTGAACACAAATGACGATTTTTATGTGTATGTATGCTACTCTATCGTTTAACACTTTAAGATGGCAAGAACTATGCCCCTTAGATGAAGTCATAAAAGATCACTGAACTCACGTTGAGTGAACAGTAGGGCTGAACAAAATGACTGACAAGGTACAATGCATCTCGTAGGGGGTATAGTATGGACGTATTGGAATGATTAATGTTGGATGATGGTTTTAAAGTAATTCACGCGTCATGAAAACTTTGTGGAAACGCGTCGATTTACTGGAGGCTAGTTTATCCCAGGGAAGTATTCAGAGTTGACCGCGGCCGGGTGGCGGCGCGCGGCTGGGGAGCGGCGAAGTGAAGCGACAATAGGCACCTTATGGCAGCTCAAACTCTGAGAAAGCGGTAACGGGGCGCGGCCTCCAGCTGCCTTAAGATGAGTGACAGTGAGGGGGTGGTTGACCCCATGCTGGTGTACCGGGAAGCAGACGGAGAACTTGTACACCTGTTGATAAATGTCCGTAGTCCCGTTTTCAGTGAAACATGCGATAAAACCGCGCAAAGCTACGGTGAAGCGGTCAACAGAGGCCGAAATATTCGTCGTGACTATATCAACTTCACGCTGAATTCACGGTCCGCAGAGTCTGAAGTAAATCAGGCGAAGAGCGACAGAATGAAATACGCCGGCCTCCGATGGGAAAGTAGGACCAAGGAATTTCAAGTACTCTCCTGGGGGTCAGAATTTCGGAAAAATTGGTATTTTATGCAGATGCTAACCTTGATGGGTGGCCTGGAAGGAGCTAAATAGCAGAAGTTGAGAGTAAGGGAAATTTTGTGGGAATTTTTTCACTTCCCAGAGCAGGCATTGGTCAGCGGTGCGAAGCGACGGATAATTAACGCGACTTGCGCAGCAATTGGCGTAAGTGACTTTGCTGGAGGGGAAACCGAGGCGAAGAGCGGACTGGCAGAAGTGTCCGTAGAGGTTCTTCCGTTCTCAGCTTGCCTAGAGTGCGGACGTGGCGTTCTTTACTCAGCTTGCCTGAGAGAGAGTGAGCATCTCTGCAATTTAGGACTTAGCAAACGGAACGATTGAGCTTGGAGATAGAAAGTTTTCGTTCAGCTATGTACTGAGCAAGATAGCTAGGAGTGAATAGACGAGCGCAGCCTTGCAGCACCACGAGGCCGGCAGACGCCCGCACAACGACGACGCCCCGCCACGCTGAATACGGTGATATTGCGCCCGCTCCGGCTTGAGTTAGGCCCCTGATTAATTTGTTGGATCATGTCGGCAAAGTTTCCACGAGGGTTTCATGGGCCGCGTATTGTAGAATTCTTCTCGCACTTCGCATTACACCTGGGTCAGTCTATAGGAAGTAATTTTGATTTATCGCGCTTTACTCCACGTAAACGCAATTTATTCCCACTGCCTGTTAGGAGAGTCATGTAATGTGATGATTGAAGGTCGTGAGTTAAAATAAAGTTGTGCTAATCGACTGCATCTGTTTTCAATCAAGTAGTTGAAATCCCAAGTCACTTTCTTAATTAATTGTATGTTCAACATTTGCATCTGGTCTTCACAGCTGAATATAACAATAACGTGCACCCCTTTTTAATTAAAAGTGATCAATTCTGCATTAATTAATGTCAACACTGCCACAGCAGTTCAAATGGCTCTGAGCACTATGCTACTTAACTTCTGAGGTCATCAGTCGCCGAGAACTTAGAAATAATTAAAACTAACTAACCTAAGGACATCACACACATCCATGCCCGAGGCAGGATTCGAACCTGCGACTGTAGCGGTCGCTCGGCTCCAGACTGTAGTGCCTAGAACCGCACGGCCACTCCGGCCGGCCCACCGCAGTTCAATTAGGATCCACAGGGCCTTATTACATTCTTTGCGTTATCCGATATTGCGGCAGTTTTGCACTCTCTGTTGATCTGTTAGTCAATTAGCTGGGGTGAACACACGCCAAAATCAGGTAAGTGACGGGTGGGGTGTTACAACACGTACGCTGATGACCACCTGCTTAATAGTTTCTTGGTACACATTTGGAATGCACTACATCAACGATTCTGCAGGCCATGGAGTCCTTATAGGTTTCCGGTTTTAAGTGGGACCAGATGTCTTCTCACAGGTCACGCAATTTACTTAAATTTGTGGTCATGGATCTTGCGCCCCATACCGGCCCAGATTCGTCCAACCGGGTTCAGATCAGATGAATCTGGTAGCCAGGACATCGACGTGAGTTCACTATCATGCTCCTTAAGCCACTGTAGCACAATTCTGACGTTTGACACAGACAGTTATCTTCGTGGAAGTTGTCGTAGCCATCGGTGGAAGACAGTGCATGGGAAGGGATATGGGTGGTCCGCGATAATATTCACGTATTCCACAGCTACCACAGTGCCTTCGACTTCTACTACAGGTCTCAAAGACGAGCATATGAATGTCCTCTTTAGGAAAACACTGCCTCCATCGGCCTGTTTACTTGGTGGGTTGCGTGTTTCGAGCAGCCGTTCGTATGGATGACAGAGCATTGGGACAGGATTATCGTCCTGATGTAATTAAGAAAAGTGATTCATCCAACCATGCGATACATTTCCATTGAGCCAGGATCCAATCTCGATCATCCTGTGCCCAGTGCAGTAGTGACTGGTGATGTCGTTTGGTCAACATGGAAACACATAGGGATCGTTTGCAGCGAAGCCTTATCTACAACAAAGTGCGCTGAACGGTGAGCTCCTTGTGCGTTACCAGAATTCTACACCTGTAGAGCCATCTATAGTGCCGGACTACGCAGTGATCGTGTCACCTCATGCATTTTTTCCACTTCGGCACCTGACACTTTACACATCCAGCAGGTGCTTGGATACCTCGAAACTAGCCATCAGTGTCAAATTGAGAGGACACTGCTACTGAACACCTCACGCTGGAGGTGGAGGGATGTGGGAGAGTCGCGCACGTGCAAACACGTGGTAAGTAAGTGGCTGCAATCGCTTCGAACTCACTGTGGGCGAACGGTTTCGTTGTTTGGTTTCCACAGAATAAAAGCATGCTTCATGCTAAGCTAATGATGGATCACTGGAGAAAACTGGACTGAGAAATTGAATGTAGCATTTACTGATTAACTGATTATGTCACCAGTTAAATTTACAAGCAATTTTTCTTAAAGAATGTACACACACCAGACAAAATAAAATCCATCACTTAAAGAGCACACTGGTCACTTTGGAGCACCGTAGATGGTGTAGAACATCCGAAGCTGAGTGGCCAGCATAGATGGCTACCATGTGGAGGACGTGGATTCGATTACTGGTGTTGACAAGAATTTTTCCTTGCTACGACGAATGGTGTGGGGTGCACTCAGCCTCGTGATGAGGAGCTACCTAGTAAGTAACAGCGGATCCACAGATTTGAAAATCTGCAAAACGGCTGGGAGAGCAGTGTACTCACTGCCACAGTGGCCGGTCAACATCCGTTGGGCATTTACAGCCTGGATGAGGAGCTAGTAAGACGGTGCAGGACTGCTACCAAGCCGTCTTGTGACCATCCTTCACTGACGTAAGTCATGACAGTGAAGTGGTGGATATAAGCTAGTCTGTTGTATGGAATCAGCACAGTAGGATGGGTCGACATTGAGGGGTTACTAAATGACAGATGGGATCCATCATGCTTGGACGAAGTGACGATAACTACATCGTGAATAAATTTTGTAAAATTTGTAGGTGTTTCAACACACAATGTCCAACATGTCTACATAGAACGGTGCACCACTCGCAGCTATGTAACATGGCGTAAGAACGGTAGTCGTAAATAAATCGTAACCAATAAGTTCCAAAGACAAGTGCCAAGCCTTATCAATGACAACTGGTGTCAAACCTAACAGGAGTAGCTGCTGTCAGTGAATTCAGATCCATCTCAATCCGAGTGAAAATTTTGAAGGCGTCTGCACACAATGGAAATTTGGAGTCGAATACCTCGGAAGAGGCCATTTCTCACTGTGTCACATAAAGCTGCATGTCTTCATTGGGTCACACATCACAGAAACTGCGAAACAGTTACTGAAGGCTTGCAGTGTGGTCCAACGAGTCACAATAGTGCCTCTTTTTAAATGACCCTAGGCGTCGAGTACATGGACGCTCCAATGAGGCGTTTCCCCACAGTGTGTGGAAAGTGTAGTTCAGGCCAGAGGTGAATCTCTGATGTTTCAGAGATATTTTTTTATGACAATGACTTAAGTGTGCTCATTCAGGTCAGTGTTAACATGAACCAAAGTGTTTATTTCAACATTCTCGTTGATTAGGTATTGCCCTTTCTTCCACATCTTCAAAATGAGTATGCTGGTAACACACCAGTCTTCCAGGATAACATCAATCGTGTTCTCAAGGCCACACATACACGTTCATGATTTTTCAAACACTCAAATACCCTATCGGATCTCCACCGAGCCGCTAAAGCGTCAGATCTTGGTCCCATACATTTTCTGTGGGAGTACTTGGAACACCAGATGAAACGTAGCAGTCAGTATTCTCACATTTTATAAACTCCATGTGAAGTTATTTTCAGTGAGTGCTTTCGTCTGGATATGGTGCACGCGGAGGTCTGGTCATGCGGATTTATGCATGCAGTTTCTCAAATAGTGTTTGACACATGGTTTCAGAAATATATGCATCCCGCTCGAACTGCAACTCCCAATAATGCAAGATTTCGGTAAGTTGCACGTTAACGTTTTTTGTCGTACAAACATCTGGATTCACTGAAGAAACGCTTAAAAACCAACGACTATCTGGTATTTCTGAATTTTTTTATTAAAAGTGGAGGTGTTGCCGTAACGAATGTGGAATAAGAACCCATTAAGTGAGTGTGGTAGGAATTCAACAACACCAAAATGGAGACATATATTTCTGTAGAATGTATATGATCCCAGGTAAATGTCTCCTTAAGGATATTTCTAAACATTCCTACAATATTTGTTATTCAAAATACAATTTAAAGCTCATCCGCTACTACACTGCTCCTGTGTCAGCATATAATTCAGTTTTAAAGAGCATAAATTTGAGTTGTTACTTTGAACTCTTATCGACATATGTTATTCACTGAGTGTATTATTCGTGCAGTACTTTGCCAATGTCCCCATAGTCATGACAAGGGGAATTTTAAACGAAGAGTAAAAGAAATGTTTAACACAACTACTGGTAAATGTTACATGAAGTACACTCCTGGAAATTGAAATAAGAACACCGTGAATTCATTGTCCCAGGAAGGGGAAACTTTATTGACACATTCCTGGGATCAGATACATCACATGATCACACTGACAGAGCCACAGGCACATAGACACAGGCAACAGCGCATGCACAATGTCGGCACTAGTACAGTGTATATCCACCTTTCGCAGCAATGCAGCCTGCTATTCTCCCATGGAGACGATCGTAGAGATGCTGGATGTAGTCCTGTGGAACGGCTTGCCATGCCATTTCCACCTGGCGCCTCAGTTGGACCAGCGTTCGTGCTGGACGTGCAGACCGCGTGAGACGACGCTTCATCCAGTCCCAAACATGCTCAATGGGGGACAGATCCGGAGATCTTGCTGGCCAGGGTAGTTGACTTACACCTTCTAGAGCACGTTGGGTGGCACGGGATACATGCGGACGTGCATTGTCCTGTTGGAACAGCAAGTTCCCTTGCCGGTCTAGGAATGGTAGAACGATGGGTTCGATGACGGTTTGGATGTACTGTGCACTATTCAGTGTCCCCTCGACGATCACCAGTGGTGTACGGCCAGTGTAGGAGATCGCTCCCCACACCATGATGCCGGGTGTTGGCCCTGTGTGCCTCGGTCGTATGCAGTCCTGATTGTGGCGCTCACCTGCACGGCGCCAAACACGCATACGACCATCTTTAGCACCAAGGCAGAAGCGACTCTCATCGCTGAAGACGACACGTCTCCATTCGTCCCTCCATTCACGCCTGTCGCGACACCACTGGAGGCGGGCTGCACGATGTTGGGGCGTGAGCGGAAGACAGCCTAACGGTGTGCGGGACCGTAGCCCAGCTTCATGGAGACGGTTGCGAATGGTCCTCGCCGATACCCCAGGAGCAACAGTGTCCCTAATTTGCTGGGAAGTGGCGTTGCGGTCCCCTACGGCACTGCGTAGGATCCAACGGTCTTGGCGTGCATCCGTGCGTCGCTGCGGTCCGGTCCCAGGTCGACGGGCACGTGCACCTTCCGCCGACCACTGGCGACAACATCGATGTACTGTGGAGACCTCACGCCCCACGTGTTGAGCAATTCGGCGGTACGTCCACCCGGCCTCCCACATGCCCACTATACGCCCTCGCTCAAAGTCCGTCAACTGCACATACGGTTCACGTCCACGCTGTCGCGGCATGCTACCAGTGTTAAAGACTGCGATGGAGCTCCGTATGCCACGGCAAACTGGCTGACACTGACGGCGGCGGTGCACAAATGCTGCGCAGCTAGCGCCATTCGACGGCCTACACCGCGGTTCCTGGTGTGTCCGCTGTGCCGTGCGTGTGATCATTGCTTGTACAGCCCTTTCGCAGTGTCCGGAGCAAGTATGGTGGGTCTGACACACCGGTGTCAATGTGTTCTTTTTTCCATTTCCAGGAGTGTATTTAGGTGCTAACTACTTATACCGGTTTGATATGTGACAGTATTTAGCTACTGAAGGATTGTAACGGTTTATCTACGAAAAAACGATGACGCAGAATTTTCAAAAGTTCTAAGTGATGTCGATATTGGATATGTCTTGCAGATAGACTTAACATAGCGTTCCATATTTTGCGTGAGGAACACTATAATGTACTGTTATGTCTTGAACATCAGATTAAGCTGAACCTCTCGCTTTCCAAGTTCATATCGCCTCTATGAGAGAAGGAAGTGCGTTTTTGGTCTGAAGAATCTCCATCAGTATTTCAGTTTGCTTAGTCACATTCAATCTGTGGGTTCTACTGCGATATTACATTGAGCCAAACCCATGAAAAGATTATAAGCGACATTTAATTCTGAGGAAATGTGTGTAAACCTATAGGTCAATGTGATTTTTGTGAAAATAATGAAAAATATTATGTAACTTAGTGACATTCAATTAATCAGTCGTCTGGAGGAGCATTGGGAGGGTGCGGATCGAGAAAGTAAACCAGTAACCGTAATTTTCAAAGGATAACTATGTTTACACGAGAACTATCTGCGGCTTTGGAGACCGTCAGAGTTAGACTTCAACACAAGAAATACGTCTATGTCGACATGAATGTATGCGCAGTTCAATGCAGACCCTGAAGCCACGTTAGAGGCTGCTACCAGAAGTTGGTGGGACCTGGTCTCTACCCGTACAGCCTCCAAACGTCGTCCCGGTCACTACAGCGATATAGGAAGTGGCCCTAAGAATATGGCACCCTGTTTCAGCCGCCAATTCGTCACGAGAACTAGCGGCCCAGTCGATTGGAAAATGGACGAGCTGGCGACTAGGAAGACGCTGCTAATATCATCCATCTCTGTCGCTCCCATTTTGATGAGAAGGCAGGAAGAACGACAACAGCTGCCTCTACAGGCATGCGTCAAACAAACTTGAGAGGCCAAAAGGACCACAGGGTCGGACCCTGTGCCTGCCTCATCCAAACGTCAATAGGTGCTACTGTAGTAAGGTTCCAGGGTTTGAGTTTCCTGGGCTAATGGGTTAGTTGGTCTCGCCGCTTCTGCAGGGAGGCCAACAAATCTAACAACAGGGCGCCTTTCGTCAAGCAGAAATACACAGTTTCCACACTGTTGGTAGGCAGCAGATTCCCCATATGGTTAAAGAGGCGGAAAGCTCTAAAGGCATGAAAGTAGCCTTAATAGATGAACTAACGCAGTCCTAGACCTTTTTTCTGTCCAAGAGAGTATGGACGAGTACGATACGGCGACAATCATAGTGTTAAGTCTATTTATCTATGTGTACATTTCCCCTTTTTTGTGGTGAATCTGTCGAGGCAGGTTCAAAATAATGTCAGATCCCAGTGAGGATATGGCAACGGCATTGCTGGGATATGCGTATTACGCCTCTTCAAACACAAAATCCATCAGTGTGAACACCAACAGCTGTAACCGCTAGCAGAAGAAGCATTGTAGTGCATACGAAATTATAAGGAGGCACCTCAGTCAGACAGGATATGTACCACATGAACTGGAAACCTCGTAATATCAATCCTATTGAACTGATGAAACAGAGGCAAATGGCCATATAGTTTGGAGTTTGTAGGCATATGGTCCAAAATGTACACATATGGCATGGGGGCAGGTGTATCTCCAAGATCATCTGTAGCACATTGGCTTAAAATTTCTTAGGTTTGAAGACTAAGAGGCGTGCATGCGTGGAGATGACGACGCTTCATGGATGTGGCGAGGCTATTTTGAAACAGGCATGTGGTCCAAACTGTGATTCAGTCGAAAGCAACGTGTCACGTCATAAATATTCATGACCTACATAGATCGTTTTTTTACCCTTATGTGCCATATAAGGGATGTCCCAGAAAGAATGGTCAATATTCATGGACACGACAGGAACAATCATACGAAGGTAAAAGTCTATTACACATGGGCTCTAAAATGCTTTCCTTAAGATCTATGATCACTTCTTCATCTTTGGCCCTGTGAAACAAGTATCTTCTACTGCAAGCGCTTCGCTTTCCATATTTTGAACGAAGATAGCATAAACCAATGCAAGACAAAATTGTATAGTAAATGTAGATTCAAACGTGCGTACCTTAACAGCTTTAGACATTTGTTGAGTAGCTGATATGTGTGTCTCAGTAGCGAAGGTAAAGAAGTGTTCATAGCTCTTAAGGTACTCACTTTAGAGCCCATATTTACTGGAAATTTTTTGCTTGTTTTGGTTGACTCTACCACCGGTCAAAATATGGAAAGCAAAGAGCATGCAATGGAAGAGATTTGTTTCGCAGTATCGAAGAAGATGAGTCCATAGCTCTTAAAGTATGCAGTTTAGAGCCCATGTTTACTAGAATTTTTTGCTTCTAATGATCGTTCCTGTCATATTTCTGAATATTGACTATTCCTTCTGGGGCACCCTGTAGAGCATGTGCGCGCACAAGTACGTATCTACAGCTACACACACACTTCGCAAGGCACCATTCGATGTATGGCGGTTGGTACCTTGTACTACTGCTACTTATTCCCCTCCCTATTCCATCTGCAAATGGAACGAGGAAAAAACGAATCCCTGTTCAACCTGCAAATGGAACGAGGAAAAAACGAATGTGTATTATGCTTCCATACAAGCTGTGACTTCTCTTACTCGTATCTTTTATTCGGAGTCCTTGCATGAGATGTATTTTGATGATTTTAGGGTCGTTTTGCAGTCTATCGTAGATGGCAGTTTTCTAATACTTCTCAATAGTGTTTCGCCAAAAGAGCGTCGTCTTTCCTCCAGGGAAAGACCCACAAGATTAGCCGAGAGCGCTAATACGCTGCTTCCTGGACTCGGGTAGGTGCGCCGGCCACGGATCGAATCCCCCCTGCGGATTAACGACGAGGGCCGGTCTGCCAGCCAGCTTGGTTGTGGTTTTTAGGAGGTTTTCCACATCCTGTTAGGTGAATACCAGGCTTGTCCCCACGTTCCGCCCCAGTTACCCGACTCGCAGACATTTGAAAACGTTCGCACTATTCCATGGCTTGCCCTAGATGCAGACAGCTGGGGTACCCTAATTCCATCCCTGGAGGTTCGAGGTGGCGGCAGGAAAGGCATCCGGCCAATCTCAGCAACTAACACTGCCAAATCAATAATAATCTGGCCGACCCCGCGTTGCAGCGGGCCAAAGGCCACAAGAAAGAAAGAAATATACACTCCTGGAAATTAAAATAAGAACACCGTGAATTCATTGTCCCAGGAAGGGGAAACTTTATTGACACATTCCTGGGGTCAGATACATCACATGATCACACTGACAGAACCACAGGCACATAGACACAGGCAACAGAGCATGCACAATGTCGGCACTAGTACAGTGTATATCCACCTTTCGCAGCAATGCAAGCTGCTATTCTCCCATGGAGACGATCGTAGAGATGCTGGATGTAGTCCTGTGGAACGGCTTGCCATGCCATTTCCACCTGGCGCCTCAGTTGGATCAGCGTTCGTGCTGGACGTGCAGACCGCGTGAGACGACGCTTCATCCAGTCCCAAACATGCTCAATGGGTGACAGATCCGGAGATCTTGCTGGCCAGGATAGTTGACTTACACCTTCTAGAGCACGTTGGGTGGCACGGGATACATGCGGACGTGCGTTGTCCTGTTGGAACAGCAAGTTTCCTTGCCGGTCTAGGAATGGTAGAACGATGGGTTCGATGACGGTTTGGATATACCGTGCACTATTCAGTGTCCCCTCGACGATCACCAGTGGTGTACGGCCAGTGTAGGAGATCGCTCCCCACACCATGATGCCGGGTGTTGGCCCTGTGTGCCTCGGTCGTATGCAGTCCTGATTGTGGCGCTCACCTGCACGGCGCCAAACACGCATACGACCATCATTGGCACCAAGGCAGAAGCGACTCTCATCGCTGAAGACGACACGTCTCCATTCATCCCTCCATTCACGCCTGTCGCGACACCACTGGAGGCGGGCTGCACGATGTTGGGGCGTGAGCGGAAGATGGCCTAACGGTGTGCGGGACCGTAGCCCAGCTTCATGGAGACGGTTGCGAATGGTCCTCGCCGATACCCCAGGAGCAACAGTGTCCCTAATTTGCTGGGAAGTGGCGGTGCGGTCCCCTACGGCACTGCGTAGGATCCAACGGTCTTGGCGTGCATCCGTGCGTCGATGCGGTCCGGTCCCAGGTCGACGGGCACGTGCACCTTCCGCCGACCACTGGCGACAACATCGATGTACTGTGGAGACCTCACGCCCCACGTGTTGAGCAATTCGGCGGTACGTCCACCCGGCCTCCCGCATGCCCACTATACGCCCTCGCTCAAAGTCCGTCAACTGCACATACGGTTCACGTCCACGCTGTCGCGGCATGCTACCAGTGTTAAAGACTGCGATGGAGCTCCGTATGCCACGGCAAACTGGCTGACACTGACGGCGGCGGTGCACAAATGCTGCGCAGCTAGCGCCATTCGACGGCCAACACCGCGGTTCCTGGTGTGTCCGCTGTGCCGTGCGTGTGATCATTGCTTGTACAGCCCTTTCGCAGTGTCCGGAGCAAGTATGGTGGGTCTGACACACCGGTGTCAATGTGTTCTTTTTTCCATTTCCAGGAGTGTATATGGCAAAGGTTAGAAGCCGCGTGGCTTGTCTCCGGCCATTTATGTTATAAATTCATTTGCCTTTTGTCATGGTTCAGTTGGCTCAGAACTATGAGAGTGACAGGGGAAACTAAACGGCTTTTATAGGCTTTGTTCTGGCTTACGCGTGTCAACTAGCCACATGAGATGGCTCACGGAACTCCTCCGCCAGTCCAGCTAAGACGGAGTTCACGGTAGTCAGCATGGTTTGGCTCTGGAAGGCTGAGGATGGTAGTCTCAAGTGCTGGCTGCCACCTAATAATTTATAGTGTAAAATCACAAGTTTTGGAATGTCTGGGCTTACATGATGAGAGAAGAAGCTTCACGGAACTCCCATCACATCTGGAAATACAGAAGTGTATAAACACTGCTTTGATTCACCCATCACCTAATGATGTCAGACAGAAATTCTCAGAGAAAACTGGTGAGGAAGATGTGCTCTGACTAGCCAATGTATGGAGACATTCTGTGGTGGGAATTTATTAAGCGTTACAGTTTTTCACGCTATTGGCGGAAACAGTAACATTACTCCCGATTAGCGTTTGCGGCCAGAAGTTGCAAACAGCAGAGTCGGGAGCAGGGTCATGTAAAAACGGATATGGAACGTGAGAGGTTGCTGGTTTTTACGTCGAGGACTCTGAGCCCAGACGGAGGATGGGATTTCACAGTGTCCGAGTCCTGACGAGTGAGATTCTTGTTCTTCACATGAGACCACGTACAGCCACGTTGCCACAGTACAACTAATCCCAGTTCTAGCGATAGTATCGTTGTCATTTATTATTCAATCAACTACTGGAGTAACTAAAGCATTTGGTGGGTTGCATTCATATTAAATACTGAGTGTGAACCTAAGATATGGCAGCATTCCCCCAGTTACTTCATACTTTTGCTGTAATCACTTTTTCAAATAGTAATGTCAGTGAGTCTTATGCTATGTCACTGCTTTTAATACAATAAAATACCAATTTAATTTTATTTGTATTTCAATTGAAGTAACCTGTAGTTTCTTTTCATTAACTGTTATTGTTTGTTGATGAGTAAAAATAGTCATTCAGTAGGATTTTATAGCAACCCCCCTACCACCCCCCCACCCCCTCCCTTAGGACTCCATGTTAGGATCACTTTTGACATAGCGATTCCGTTGGACAAGTAAAATTTAACGTTCTGTCTTAATGAGTGTGTGACAGAGTCTGGGCAGATCCATCATTCCGGCATGATTTCACATCCACACACCGCGGGGTTTTGCTCATGGGGTTTGCATATAGAGCAAAAGAACAGACCTATCACACTTCCCTTACAGTATCTATGTCTCCAGTTAACACTTACTATCCAGGACAAGACACTGGGTTCCATTACTTAAAAAGAAATTGAGTCCCTCACATATCTGAGACCTATTCTGTATACTTGGACCATTGTTAGCAGTCTGCAGCGCGGCTCCATATCACATACTTTCTGGAAATCTAGGAACAGATAATGTGTTTGTTGCACTTCATCCATAATTCGAAGGACATTGCGCGAGAAAAAGGATAACTGAATTTCGTACTAGTGATGATTTCTAAATCCGTGTTGATCTGTCGATATTTATTGTATTCTAACTTAAAATATGCTCAAGAATCTGCAGCAAACCGATGTTAAGGACCCCAGATCAAAACACTGGCATCTCATAGAGTATGTGATCATGCGATCTAGAGATCGATGTGATGTGAGGATCACAAGAGCAGTAGTTCATGCTGATGACTGCTGGACAAATCATCGAATGGTCCATTCAGTAATGGTTCTACAATTGCCACCCAAACGGTGGAAGCAAAAGGAATAAATAAAACATTTGCTAAATATTGAACGACAGAAAGATAAAGAGGTCCAAAAGAACTTCCAGGACACTGTGAAGCAAAAGATGCCTGCTGAGTATCCTGACAATGTTGAAGAACACTGGGCAATACCGAGAATCATCATGCTTTCGGCTTGCCAAGAATCAACTGGATTCAAAAATGGTTCAAATGGCTCTGAGCACTATGGGACTTAACTGCTGACGTCATCAGTCCCCTAGAACTTAGAACTACTTAAACCTAACTAACGTAAGGACATCACACACATCCATGCCCGCGGCAGGATTCGAATCTGCGACCGTAGCGGTCGCTCGGCTCCAGACTGTAGCGCCTAGAACCGCACGGCCACTCCGGCCGGCAACTGCATTCATTGAAAGAAAACATCAAGACTGGCTTGACGAAAATGATTAGGAAATTCAAAGCATGTTAGATAAAAAAAAGGAAAGGCCTACAACGCCTGCAAAATGATCCAAAATCAGTCCACAAAATTTAAGATTATCTTCATGACAAAGCTGATGTTCAAAGGAAAACCAGAGCTCGGAAAAATCAATGGTGGACTACAAAATCAACAGAAAGGAAAAATTTAGCAGCAACCAACAACTCCAGAGCCTTCTTCACTGCCACAAAAGCGAACTATGGCCCTTCCAAAAAAGGCCAAAACCCCCTTCGCTCTAGAGACGGTACACAACTTTTTAAAGACTCGGCATCTATCGGCTCTGGGTGGAAGGAGCACTTTGCAGAACTTCTGAACAGAGATTCACAGGTGCGCGAGGCCGTTTTTACAAAAAAACATTGAAGACCATATTAGTGATGCCCCTTCCCATGAAGAAGTTGAAGAAAATATCCAGCAGCTGAGGAATGACAAAGCTTCTGGACTGTATGGAATACTGGCAGAACTATTTAAAAATGGCGGCACCGAATTAATCAAAAATTTTCACATCCTTATTATCAAGATATGGAACACTGAGAAAACACCTGCAGATCTGCGTGACACCGCTATTATTATTATATTCAAAAAAGGCGATGAGGCTCATTGTGGAAACTGTCGAGGAATATCACCACTCTCAACAGCTGGAAATATCACTGCTAGGATTCTCTCCAACCGACTACTTCCTCTGTCTGAAAAAAACCTTACCTGAAACTCAGTGCGTCTTTAGACCTAGTCAAGGCACGGTGGATGTGATTTTCAGTGCAAGGAAAATTCAAGAAAAATCTAAAGAACAGAACCAACACCTGTACATGGTGTTCATAGCCTTTGACTCTGTTGATAGAGAAGCACTCTGTAAAATTCTGGCATCAAATGGATGTCCTGGAAAATACATCGAAATACTTCGGCTTCTACATGGCAACATGAATGTCGCTGTCCTTGCCAGCTATGGACCCGGAGAAACGCTTGAGATTACCACAGGAGTCAAGCGCGAATGTGTTATTGTACCTAGTCTATTCTCGATGTTTGTGGGAACCATACTTCACCTTGCTAAGGAAAACCTACCGTGGATGTTGAACTACTTATAGGACTGATGGTAAGCTATTTAATCTTAGCAGACTCCGAGCTAAAAGCAAAATAACTAGAACATTGGTCTAGAGCTTAGCACAGACAAAACGAAAGTTCTCTATAAACTAGCTCCAAATTCCGCTGCAGCAGCTTCAGTAATCACAGTTGATGAAACACCTCTAGAGACTGTAGAGTATTTTCCATACCTTGGACGCTTTCTTTCTGCGAATTCAAACACAGACGAAGAAATTCAACACCGACTAAAGTGTGCAAGTACTGTATATGGTCGTCTTTTGAAAAGAGTGTTTGATAACCATGATTTGAGTGTTAAAACTAAGCTTTCAATCTACAATGCCATTATCATAGCTACACTTCTTTAAGGATGTGAAACATGGACCACTAACAGGCGTCACTTAAAGTCCTTAGAAAAATACCACCAACGCTGAATAAGGAGAATATTGAAAGTAAAGGTGCAGGATCTGCAAAAAACCACAGTATTTTGGAAGAAACCAACTCCAACAGCGTTGAAACAAAAATTGTCATACACTAACTCCGCTGGGCTGGTCATATCATCCGCATTCCAGATTCCCATCTCCCTAAAAAAATCATGTTCTTCCCATTGAAGAATGGTCAGCGCAATCAGGGAGGGCAAACAAAACGATATAAAGATATCCTCAAGCCAAATATGACAAAATGTCAAATAAATATAAATGATAGGGAAACTGCACCCCTAGATAGATCCAAATGGCGACAAATTGTTCACCAAGGAACACTTAATTTTGGAAATCAGAGACAATTGTAGGAGAATAGGAAGAGAGATCGCAGAAGGGAACTAGAGCTCATGAGAGGAACTAACCTGTTACACCATTCAGTCAACACCAACTGAGTATGCCATCACTGCGAGAGAATCTGTAGCTCCAGAATAGGACTATTTAGCCACAACAGAATCCACAGATAATGCTGCCAAAATACATTTCATGCTCGTCAACGACTAAATGCCTATGATGACTGTAGTGGACACCTACTGCCTGAGCCTCTTATTTATTTTTACAAGCTTGCATCTTCTTGGTGCTATAGGAAGCAATAATTTCCGAATGCAGGTACTATTATACACTATGACACCCTCAAAAATATACTTTTTTCATATTAGGTGCATTGTGCTGCCACCAACTGCCAGATACTCCGTATCAGCGACCTCAATAGTCATTAGACAGAGAGCAGAATGGAGCGCTCCGCAGAACTCACGGACTTCGAACGTGGTCAGGTGATAGGGTGTCACTTGTGTCATACGTCTGCACGCGAGATTTCCACACTCCCAAACATCCATAGGTCCACTGTTTTCAATGGCATAGTGAAGTGGAAACGTGAAGGGACACGTACAGCACAAAAGTGTACAGGCCGACCTCGTCTGTTGACTGACAGAGACTGCCGACAATTGAAGAGGGTCGTAATGTGTAATAGGTAGACATCTATCCAGACCATCGCACAGGAATTCCAAAGTGTGTCAGGGTCCACTGCAAGTACTATGACAGGCGGGAGGTGAGAAAACTTGGATTTCATGGTCGAGTGGCTGCTTATAAGCCACACTTCACGCTGGCAAATGCCAAACGACGCCTCGCTTGGTGTAAGGAGCGTAAACATTGGACCACTGAACAGTGGAAAAACGTTGTGTGGAGTGACGAATCACGGTACACAATGTGGCGATCCGATGACAGGGTGTGGGTATGGCGAATGCCCAGTGAACGTCGTCTCCCAGCGTGTGTAGTGCCAACAGTAAATTTCGGAGGCGGTGGTGTTGTGGTGTAGTGGTGTTTTTCATGGAGGGGGCTTACACCCGTTGTTGTTTGGCATGGCACTATCTCAGCAGCACAGCCCTACATTGATGTTTTAAGTACCTTCTTGCTTACCACTGTTGAAGAGCAGTTCGGGCATGGCGATTGCACCTCTCAGCACTATCGGGCACATGTTCATAATGCACGGCCTGTGGCGGAGTGGTCACATGACAGTAACATCCCTGTAATGGACTGGCCTGGACAGAGTCCTGACCTGAATCCTACAGAACACCTTTTGGATGTTTTGGAACGCCCACTTCGTGCCATGCCTCACCGACCGACATGGATACCTCTCCTTGGTGCAGCACTTCGTGATGAATGGGCTGCCATTCCCCAAGAAACCTCCAGCACCTGATTGAACATATGCCTGCGAGGGTGGAAGCTGTCATTAAGATTAAGGGTGGGGCAACGCCATATTGAATTCCAGCATTACCGATGGAGGGCGCCAGGAATGTCTAAGTCATTTTCAGTCAGGTGTCCGGATACTTTTGATCACATATTGTATCTACACAATTGGGTCTTACTTCACACTTCGCTGTACGTGTGGTCTGAACGGATGCGCTAGTTATTTTTTCACTATGGTAAAATGAATGGGGTAAAAATTCAGTGAGCTTGTTCTTCTTCTTGTTCAGAGTGTCTCGTTGCGAGCATCCGGAACGTCTTTAGCGCATACTCGAGAAACACGGTGGGCTTGTCCCAGTTCATTGAATGACGATTTCGTCTCAAGTTTAAAACAGTTCTCCTAGTTATAACACAGTTTTGAAGGGTTTAGGAGCCGCAGCAGTTGCAGAGAATGTCGCTGTTACACGTCCAATGTTCATAAAACTAGAAATGCTATGTCTTTAAACACGAACTGCTGAATACGTCGTAAAAGCCTTGACTGCCGGCAATAGCGTTGCGCTCTGAGGTCCCGTCGTGAAATGCTGTGGATGTGACGCATTGCTCGTTAACTTGTGTTATTCGTTGCTTTATTCCAGGCAGTGAACAGTAATTTGTCACCCTTCCATGCAGTAATAATGTGTATGCAGAAGTTTCTTTAGGGAAATTGTCCAATGACTCAAATTCTATACGCACATCAATCAGCCCACTCATAATATGTTCATTTTGCTTCGAATAGTCCATAACGACATTACGCACTAGCTCTTTAAATGTCTGTGGGTTGAGTAGGCACCGGATCCATCGTTTCTATTATAGTAGGATTGACGAAGTTTCGTATAAGTGTCGTATAACAGGCTGTAAACAACATTTCTCCAGTTCAGCCGTAAGTTCTCGTATGATAAAATTCTGCATTTAAGAACTCTTCGATCTTTGTTACTTTACAACTGTCGAATACACTCAAATCCTTCCTCAAGTTTCCTACGTCTTCCTCCCTCTTGCTCAGCAGAGCCATTACAAAGAACCGAGGTGTTTCTATGTGAACAGCAGCTTTTATAAACCAAGTTACTTTTGATGTCGTCGGAAGAACTGAGCAATGGCAGCAGAGCAGAGGAACTCACTACCTTGAGGAATCACAGGTGGTCTTCGTCTCATACTGAAACATACTGCATCTTCCAGGTTACCTTCTTCACCACTATTTTCTTCTCTTCTGGATTAGGTTCTCCCTGAACTATCAGTTAATATCCATCGCACTTCTCACTAAAATCATTTCTTGTTTTGAATTCATGAAGACCCGCCGCATATTTTCAAAGAATCCTATGGGCATCTTAAGCAGTAAAAGTACACTGAGGCGGACATATTCACTTATTAATCTCTTGGGTTGTCGAGTGTTCTGCCGGATATCAGCGTCGTACTTGCACGATATTTCGGTCACGTAGCTCGTAACCTTCATCAGGTGCGACCTGAGACTGCTCCTCGAGTGGACCTGGTCCAGTATAAGCCTATGGCCTTCCCCATCCACCAACGGCTGTAGGCGCTTTACCTGTGGTCCGCGCCCATTCCCTGCGACCTGCTGGAGCGTTGCTGCTCCGTTTTCCGTCCGCTGCGGTTCTAGGTGTTCCCTCTGCGGTCCGCGCCCACCAAACCCGCTCCTGGGGGTTTCATCTACGGTCTGGGGTACCAAGCGTTCCCCCTGCGGTCCGCACCCGCTCACCACGACCTGTTGGAGCGTTGCCGCTCCGTTTTTCGTCCGCTGCGGCTCTGGATGTTCCCTCTGCGGTCCGCGTCCACCAGTCCCACTTCTGGGTATTCCATCTTCGGTCTGGTGCGCCTGGCAGTCCGTCAGGGGCTCGTTTTCCATCTCCATGTCTCTGGTTCTTCTGTTTGTGTAGTGTTGCAGCTGGCCCCGTTGCTCCTTTAACAATTCCAGAGCCGGATCCCAGTCTCTGCTTAGCTGGTACCCTGCGTCACGGTTCATAAGATCGTCAGCCATTTTAATTTCTATCGATTCTCTTATAACACTGACCCAAAATCTGGGTGTTTGTGCTAGAATCTTGGTATCCTCATACTTCATGGCATGATCTAGTTCTAGACAGTGTTCAGCAATGGCTGACTTAGTCACCCGTCTTAATCTAGTGTGCCTCTGATGTTCTTTGCATCTGATCTCCACAGTTCTTGTCGTCTGGCCAATGTAGGACATGCCACATTGACAAGGTATATTGTAAATCCCTGGTTTTCGTAACCCCAGGTCGTCTTTGACACTCCCCAGCAGTCCCCCGATCTTGTTGGATGGACAGAAAACACACTTGATATTGTGTTTACGGAGGATCCTACTGATTCTGGCAGAAATAGAGCCAGCATAGGGCAGATATGCTACCTTCTTTGCTTCATCTTGGTCTTCTTCAGGAACCTGTGGTATAGTGGCTGGTTGGAGTGCCCTCTCAATTTGTCTGTCCGTGAATCCATTCTTGGAGAAAACTGTTTTGAGACGTTCTATCTCTATAGGTAGATTCTCTTGGTCTGCTTGGAGCAGCAACGCTCCAGCAGGTCGCAGGGAATGGGCGCTGACCACAGAGGAAGCACCTGCAGCCGTTGGTGGATGGGGAAGGCCATAGGCATAAATACTGGACCAGGTCCACTCGAGGAGCAGTCTCAGGTCGCACCTGATGAAGGTTACGAGCTACGTGACCGAAATATCGTGCAAGTACGACGCTGATATCCGGCAGAACACCCGACAACCCAACATGTCATTAGATCGCCGGGAAAGCCTGTAGAGTTACACTTATTAATCTGTCTATGAACCATCATGCATTCTGAAGAACTTTTACATCAGAAGTAGATGAGGAAACTTGTGTTTTGAGGTATGATGTGATTTCCACATTGTGCATATGGTCGATTTTGACGCAGTTTAGTTCATATATTATTTCTTGAAACAGAAAAGTGAACAAATTGCGTATGAGTCGCAAAGTCACTGTAGGGTTCAATCCTTATTTAAAAACTGCTCTTCAAGGTAATGGAAAATGTTGCTTGGATCTATCAACACATCCTGATGCTGAATCAGAGTTCTTTTTTCATCATTGTTATTAAATATCGCTGAAGCAAAAGGTTCGTGTGAAATATGTTCCTGATGAATGACTCATTATTCACCTTATCGAACTGGAGCTGTTATATCGGGTAGCATTAATGCACAGCTTTGAATCTACCGAATGAAAATACTTGTAATTCTCTGATATTATTGCACTGTAATTCCATTGCGAAGTGATGTACTAATGGCTGTGTGAGTCGGCTTTATACTAAACGCTCATACTGCTTTATGTGCAGATATACAACTATCTCTTACTCACCCACGAAATTGGACTAAATTGCCGTCCTGATCTACAATACTAATCTCGAGATGGTGTAATGTCTGGACAATCACTGGAACATACAGGATGTTACAAAAAGGTACGGCCAAACTTTCAGGAAACATTCCTCACGCACAAAGAAAGAAAATATGTTATGTGGACATGTGTCCGGAAACGCTTACTTTCCATGTTAGAGCTCATTTTATTACTTCTCTGCAAATCACATTAATCATGGAATGGAAACACACAGCAACAGAACGTGCCAGCGTGACTTCAAACACTTTGTTACAGGAAATGTTCAAAATGTCCTCGATTAGCGAAAATACGTGCATCCACCCTCCGTCGCATGGAATCCCTGATGCGCTGATGCAGCCCTGGAGAATGGCGTATTGTATCACAGCCGTCCACAATACGAGCACGAAGAGTCTCTACATTTGGTACCGGGGTTGCGTAGACAAGAGCTTTCAAATGCCCCCATAAATGAAAGTCAAGAGGGTTGAGGTCAGGAGAGCGTGGAGGCCATGGAATTGGTCCGCCTCTACCAATCCATCGGTCACCGAATCTGTTGTTGAGAAGCGTACGAACACTTCGACTCAAATGTGCAGGAGCTCCATCGTGCATGAACCTCATGTTGTGTCGAACTTGTAAAGACACATGTTCTAGCAACACAGGTAGAGTATCCCGTATGAAATCATGGCGGTGAGTCCGCAGCTCGTGGTCGTGCGGTAGCTTTCTCGCTTCCCGCGCCCGGGTTCCCGGGTTCGATACCCGGCGGGGTCAGGGATTTTCTCTGCCTCGTGATGACTGAGTGCTGTGTGATGTCCTTAGGTTAGGTAGGTTTAAGTAGTTCTAAGTTCTAGGGGACTAATGACCATAGATGTTAAGTCCCATAGTGCTCAGAGCCATTTGAACCATGGCGGTGAATCGAGTAAGTACAGTACATCAGTTCGCTTGCAGACGCGAAAGTGTTAAGACGTGCTACGCGGTCGCTCTTCCGTGCGACGCTTGTGTTTACCTACTGGTGCACGCGCGTAACAGCTTTCGTTTGGTACGGTTTTCTGTTAGACACATTAACACCTGACATTACTATCGGTGACGGCAAGCCCCGCCATGTATGGTGGGGTGTATGGAGAAGGGGGTGGTGACTTCGACGCCCCTATGGGACAACATCAACAACAACCACCTGACCAGCGGCTACATCCAGATGCAGCACCCTTACCAGCTCCTCCAGGAACTACATTGGACAACACGACGGCTGTGATCAGCCACTCGTTACCAGTTGTTGGGGGAGAATCTGGATTACAGCCGGCAGGAAGAGCATATGGATTTATCGGAACAGGGTTCCTCCAGCATCTCCGCTACGAGAAACAAGCGACAAAGTGAGGTCAGTCTGGATTTAAGAAATTCCGAAACCTTCATAGCAGACGCTAATCAACTCTTACCTGTAACTGACGTTTCAAATGTAGCTGACCCCCCTGTAGCAACTGCTTCTGGGCTCACTCCTACCCAACATGCTGCAACTAACGCCCCTCCTGTGGGACCTGCACCTACTCCGAGGTCTCTCAACTTTTACAAACGTACAGATAGAGGACCATTCGTAGTTTACATGGAATGTTTGGACAAAAACTTAGGCCGCTTGCACCCTATGGCACTAGGGAAATTATTGCATATTTTCTTGCCAGAAGTGAAGTATTCTATACTTAACATCTCTTCAGCAAGTAAAACAAAAGTTAAGGTGGAACTGAAAACCCCAGACAAGGCTAATTTCCTAGCTACCAGTGAGGTATTAAAGTCACAAAATATAGGTTACATTCCTTCCTTTGTTGTCCATAAGCTGGGAGTAATCAGGAAAGTAGACACCAACCTTGAATAAGCGGAGATTTTGGAAGTCGTACAATCTCCCTTCCCTGTTGTAGGTTCACATGGTTCAAATGGCTCTGAGCACTATGGGACTTAACATCTGTGGTCATCAGTCCCCTAGAACTTAGAACTACTTAAACCTAACTAACCTAAGGACAGCACACAACACCCAGTCATCACGAGGCAGAGAAAATCCCAGACCCCGCCGGGAATCGAACCCGGGAACCCGGGCGTGGGAAGCGAGAACGCTACCGCACGACCACGAGCTGCGGACCCTGTTGTAGGCGTTCGGAGGTTTACGAAGAGATATGGTAAAGACCAAATCGTTAAATTGCAGACCTGTTTGTTAACCTTCGACTCTCAAACCTTACCGGAATCCGTGTCTATTCAAGGAACAAGATGTCCCGTAGACCTTTATGTACCAACTGTCAGGCAGTGCTTTAATTGTCTTCGTTACGGGCACATCAGCAAACAATGTCGATCTCAGATGAGATGCATTAAATGTAGTGGTCCACATAATGTTGAATCCTGTGTCTCACCTATCACTATTTGCGCTCATTGCGGGGGACAACACGCATCCACGGACAGTTCCTGCCCGGAATACCATATACGGCGACAAGCTCAAGAATTAGCTACGTTCAACAACTTTGACTTCAGGGATGCGCTGTCTATTGCTCGTATGCCAACCTATGCATCCGTCACCGGGGTTCAACAACATCACTTGCCGGCTCCGATCATTCCTGCTCCAACAAATTTGAGCTCTCCAGACTTGCAAAACCCACAACTCTTCCCGCCGCTGCCCGCCGCAAGCATGAAGAGTCAACAGCGCGGAAGTGGGGACACAACTCAGTGTGCAACTGTGCCCCAGCAGACACACGTCGCTTACCGGCCACCCCGGCGGCAGGCGCAAGTAAACAACCAAAGTAACGTTCGTGAGTGGTCTCAGTACCGCAGCCTGTTATATCCCATGCAACATTCATTCAATCCTATCAGCCAGAATCCATACCAACCTGCTGCTCACAGATTAGCAACCCCACAAGCGCCGAATCAACGACAGCCTCAAGGTCATGCTGAACTTATAGATAAGATAATAAATGTGATTGATATTGTCATGCAAAACATGAGACAAAATAGTGCTATGAACAATTCCGATATCCGGCACCTCGTTACTGGCATATTTCAATCTCTCTCTCCCTAAATTATGGCGGCTTTAAAAGTATTGCAGTGGAATGCGAGATCGGCTAATTCTAATAGAGAAAGCTTGCAACGAGAGCTGTTCGTAAGTCAGCCTGATATCGTCCTGTTATGTGAAACTTGGTTCAAATTCGAACGAACTGTTCGCTTTCAAAATTGTTCTATCGTAAGGGAAGACAGTCTCGATGGGTGGGGTGGCGTAGCTATAATGGTAAAAACTTCGCTGCCGCATCGACCACACCCGTTACACGTACCTGTCACCAACCTTGAATTAGTTGCTGTAGAGATACGAACTGCCCACAAAACCTTTACAGTTGTCTCGTTGCATAACGCTCCCCACCACAGTATCGTGGAAGATGACTGGAGACAATTAATAAGTCAGCTTCGTCCTCCCTTTATCGTAGCTGGAGACGTGAATGCCCACCATGTAACGTGGGGAGGAGACGTGACAGACAGGAACGGCAGGACCTTGATAAGCGTTATCGAAGATAATAACCTAGTGATACTCAACGATGGCTCTCCTACTATGATAACTTCACCTCTCCGTAGACCCTCCGCAGTTGATGTAACTCTTTGCACCCCCTGCTTTACTGAAATATCTAATTGGTGCGTTAAAAAGGATTCAATGGGATCCGATCATCTCCCAATAGAGTTTCACATTAACATCAACGTCGATACTACGCACATCTGCTACTCTAATAGTACGTGGAAAGTCAAGGAAACCAATTGGGCCTCTTATAAGGAAACGGTTCGGCGGGCACTCGCAAATACGAGACGTGACTTACGGGACGAAGATGCATACCCAGTTTTACTCAATGCTATGAACGTCGCAGCTGGCATCAGCATCCCTAAGAACAAAGAGTTTACAGTAATTAAGCACCGTTCTCCTCCTTGGTGGAATTCTGAATGCTCTCGCGAAGTTGCGAAGCGACGAGTCGCCTTGAAAACCTATCGTCAGAATCCTTCATTGGACAACTTCTTGGCTGTGCAAAAAGTGAAGAAAACCAAGAAGGACAGTTGGAAACAATTTTGCCTGTCCCTAAATAATGAAACCAGTATGGCAAGCATCTGGCATAAAATATAAGCTTTTAGAACAAGAAGACTGTCTTCCTCCCCTCCTGCTACCACGGCCTGGCTTAGAGGAATTCATAGATACAATCGATCCTCCAACGGTGCCATTTTTAAACCATCGGTTCCCTGCTGAAGAAGACCGCTATCATGTTCTCCTACGGCCTTTCTCTAAAGAAGAACTCAACGAAGCTATTAAAGTATCGAGCGACAGTTGCCCTGGCATTGATCATATACACTACTCTATGCTTGCACACCTGCCTATAGAAGCGAAAGACTTTCTCTTGAACATTTTTAATCAGTACTGGATGAAGAAAGACCTCATATCAACATGGAAGACGCAAGTAATAATTCCAATTCTCAAAAGTGGTAAAGATCCAAATGTCAGTACTAATTATAGACCTATTGCCTTGTCGTCGTGTGTTGCAAAAACACTGGAACGAATGGTAAAAAGCAGACTAGAATGGTGGCTTGTAAAAAGTAATTTATTGCCTCGGAGTCAATACGGCTTCAGAAAAGGCAAAGGGACCATGGATAACCTGTTTTGCTTAATATGGATATCACGTCAGCCTTTCAAACGAAAGAGACAGTAGTGGCAGCTTTTCTTGACGTTAAGGGTGCATATGATCACGTACAAATACCGATACTCTTGGACAAGCTGGCAGGATTCGGAATTCCTTCACGGATGATCTACGGTATCAGTACCCTGATTACTCAAAGAACGATCTACGTCCGTTTCAAAGGTACCATGATCGGACCTTTTTATGTCTCCCAGGGCTTGCCGCAAGGTGCAATTTTAAGTCCTCTCCTGTATACGCCATATACGCACGACCTAGAACGCATACTTACTCCCCCCACAAAAATCCTACAGTACGCTGATGATATATGTGTTTATTCTACTGCTGCTTCATATCTTCAGGCCAAAACGGCATTAACCACAACCATCGCACACATCGATGAGTGGATCTCTATCAATGGGCTGGAGATCTCGGCTGAGAAATCAGCAGTCGTTCCCTTCTCCAAGTCGATGACAGCTCGCACTGAAGATCACATTACCTGTGGCAAGTACACCTTCCAAATAAAATCTCGCGTTCGAATTCTGGGGATGATTTTTGACTCTCGGTTTAGCTGGGCGCCCCACATCCGATCCACCGTTACCAAGTGTGAAGAGGGTTTAAATGTAATCAGATCACTCACTCGTGTCTGGTGGGGAGCGCACCAGAGTGTTTTACTCACCATGTACTGAGGGATAATTCGATCTCGATTAGGCTATGGCTGTCAATTCTACCACACTGCGTCAAAGATTCATCTCTCCAAACTAGATACTCTTCAATATAGAGCCATTCGTACCTGTCTTGGAGCCATGCGATCGACGCCCACCAACGCTCTTTTAATAGAAGCAGGGGAGATGCCCTTGAGCACTAGGTGCCAAATGTTATCGGACAAATTCTACATTCAAGGCATGGCCATTATGGACAGTTCCGTCTATCAAAGTAGAGACTGCATTTATCTACTGTGGATTGCATCCCACAGAAGGAATAACGTACCAGCCGTTTGTGCCAGCTTTGACACTTGGTCACCTGTCAAACATTCTATACGGCATTCAGCGCATCTACCTGTTTTTGAATATGATCTTCAAACGCTCTACTCCCAGATCCCAGTCCATTATTTAAGTACGACCTGGCTGGACAGTATTAATGTCAACGTTGGCTTCAATCGTCTCGTTCAAGCACAATGGCCGGGTTTTCTCTGTGTATATACCGATGGCTCCAAAATTCCGCGAGAAGAGTGTACAGGATGCGCTTTTTTCTGCCCTCAGATCCAGATCCGCAAAACCTTCAAACTGCCTACGAGCACTTCTATTTTTACGGCGGAGACAGTGGCAGTTTTGGAAGCACTTGTCTCTAGCACTTCCTTCCCCAAGATATTGATAGTATCTGACGCGCAAAGCGTTCTTAAGGGGAGCCGGAGGTGCCTATGCTGCCCATGTTAAAATCACTAAGTTTGAGGAACATTTATGAATAAACTACCATCAGAAAAATTTGAATTTTTTTTACAT
Source organism: Schistocerca cancellata (assembly GCF_023864275.1). NCBI lineage: Eukaryota > Metazoa > Arthropoda > Insecta > Orthoptera > Acrididae > Schistocerca > Schistocerca cancellata. The sequence continues at coordinate 647,651,301 of NC_064629.1, read as the reverse complement.
ATAGAGTGGTTTAGTATTGCAGTTACGACAGAGCGATTTTGGAGTATCTTTTCTAGTTTCCTTCCAATTATTTTTTTTATTAATGACCCAATTTTTTTTAGAAATAATTGCTTTATAATTAATCTGAAATGAAACTACTGAACATATTGCCAAATGGCTGTGTTACAATGTAAGTTTGACCACTAGGAGTGCTGTATAAAAATTTCATCTCTCTAGCTTGAGTGGATTTTAAGAAAATGTTCCTTATATTCGAAAAATTGTAATTTACAGGAAATGGCTATCAAAGTTTCTCACTACATTCCTGCACTATAGGATGGATTATCAGAGTCTTCTTCTTCATCCTCCAAAAGCTTCCTCTTCTGTCTTCTTTTCTGGCCTGTTGTTCCATCATACTTCATATGCCTTTCTCTTCTTTCTGCTCCTCTTATCCTTTCTCTGTCAATATTTCTTAGTGCTTGTACAGTGTTCACCCCAGCTGAAAATCCTAATGCCTTCAGAACTTCATACTTCACACTGTTCCATTGGTTGTAGGTTGCTATTGCATCATAAATGCAAAAGCGCAGTGTTTTTATGCTTACAAACACCCTTTTAGGAATCACTTTTCAAATCAAATTGTTTACGCTCTCATTAGGATTCTGCATCTTTCTGTGTAGACATTTGTGTAACAATTCTGGCTGTGCTAAGTCATGAAAAATAGGTTTTATTGCATTTATCACAGCTGCTGGCAAACCATGTTTGTGATCATAGTCCTTTTTTGCATTATATTTGCACCAGGAATCTTTTGGGCACAGGCTGTGTTGAGGGTATTCATTGGAAGAGGCAGTATGAAGGAACAATGCCCACACTGCTTTTCGCATGTCACTAGCATTACTAGTATTTTACCTTATAGCATACCCATAGTATCTCTGTAGACGTTCAATCACCTCATCAGTAAGCCTGCCTCTCCCTCCTATTGTCTTCCCATCACTGAGCTTACTTGAACCCAAAGTTTGTTTGAGCCTTCGAAGCCATGCACCCAAAGGTTTTTGCACATGCCCAATGCATTCCAACTTTTCAACTACAAATTCATTTCCATATGGTTTCAGTTCCTCTATAGTCTTGAAACCTTTGGAGTCACCATCCCCACGGTAGTATTAATACCTAACGTTGTATCTGGGAACTGAACGTTCAAAAATTTGTTTCACTCCATCCACTTCCATTGCTCCACTTGATCCACTAAAATTTGCCTCACAGGTTCCACTGTGCTCTCCTTTGATTTTATTTTTGCACCTACAATGTTTTGATAATATTTCAACATATATCACTTTTGCACTATCACCACAAGTAGCAGTTACAACCCCATTCAGGGATTTATGACCCCTCTTTTGCCAGGAACCATCTAGTGCCACTACCAAATCCATAGAACCACTGTTCATTTCTACAGATTTCTCCACTGCTTCCTTCATGGTTTTCAAAGCCACATCTTCAACAGAGGATCCTACCAGTTCACAGTAGTACCCAAATTTGCTTGGAGGCGATGGCAAGTTCATAATACCACAAAACAGTTTATCAGCAGCAGACCCTTTTCCAGTGGATCGAAGAACATACACAAGTCGAACATTCACATCAAACACTCTAGATCGTCCATTTTCACCGAAGAGACTTGCATGTGAATTGTAGACAGTCACTTGATACTTGCAACATGCACAGATTATCTTCATCTCACAAGCTAAACCAAAGTGCTTCGTTATCTCTAGTCCCACTCCTACACTTGAACACATTTTGCACAGAACACTTTCTTTCAGCACAGAAGATAATAATCCAATATTCAGTACTTCGTTAATATCATCACTGTCACTAACATATTCATGAAATCTGTCACTTCCACCAGTCAGCTTCTTGCTAGAAGATGTCACAGGGCTATGGCTGGCCACGTGTTGCTTAGCAGAAGAACGCACTGTTTCAGTAATTGTAGTATCGCAACTTGGTATTAGTGTTAATTTTCTTTTCCCTGCATTCTTCCTCTTCTTATATACACGGTTACTGAAACGTGGCATCGTAACCAGAACAACGCTTTACACAAGAAGTGTAATACTACCAACAACAGGCGCAACACTGAACTAATTCGAAACGGTAAACAGCAGAGAGACGATGTTTCGCGCTCTTAGCGCTTCATTTGTCACAGAAAACAATGTAGCCAACCCTTGCACACTCGCTGTATGCGTAACATAAGGCGCTGTATGCGTAACAAGCCGAGAAAATCCCAAGCAGTTCGCCAGGAAGTCACAAGAGGGTGTTAGATGCATTCAGCGGCCGCCCATTTCCTCTGTAGGCGTGGGGGAAAATGGTAATAACTCCACTTCTAGGGCGAGTAGAACAATAATTCAAAGTTTACATTAAAGAGGAATGTTCCAATTAATCTTCGGTAGCAAAAAAAAAATCGTAATTTTTTGGATTTGACCATCTCCGGCTCCCCTTAAAAACATTCAGTACAGTCGATGGAACAAAACAACCAACAGTTATATCTTGGATGTGATATCTGAATATATTCGCAGCACACGCGCGGGCCGGACGATCCATTTGTTGTGGGTACCTTCCCACTCTGGTGTCCTCTATAATGATGAAGTTGATGCATTAGCCAAACAAGCGGCAACCTTAGGCACCGTCCTGGATCTGCACCTTCCTTATACAGACTACTTACGTGAAGTCAAGGGTCACGCAAGACAACAATGGCAGGAAATGTGGAACGTTTCTCAACAGACAAAAGGTGGTTATTACGCAGTGCTACAACCTCGGATTCCTTCACAGCCGTGGTTCATGAGGACACATCTGGACCGATCCACGATTTCTACCATCATAAGACTCCGCTTCAATCATGCCTCTTTCCCACAATATCTACATCGGATCAACGTTTACAGTTCACCAGCATGTAAGTGTGATCCTGAGTCGGAAGATGATGTCAACCACATCTTATTTATGTGCCCCAAATTTGACTGTGAACGGTTGGTCTTTCTGAAGACATTGCTGAGTATGGGCTACCATCTTCGTCAATCAACTTCTTCTCTTTTGTGTACTAAAGACGTTCGTCTATATAAAGTGATAGTTAACTTCATCAAGAGTCCTAGTTACAATCTGTAGGTTTTAATGGTGTACATAAATTATAAATATGTCTTGCTGATGAAGATATTTCAGAATTGGTGTGAACTGTAAGCCAAGACACTTTTAATTATTTTCCAATTCAATTCAAGTTTTAAAACATCATGTACAAAACTGTAACAGTTAATCTTTTTATTCTTGTAAATATGCATTTCTGTATTTGTTTATTCAATTATGTGTACATTGTCACTATGTGTTGCCGATGGCTAAATTGAGTACGCGCTCAAAGGCCAAATAAACAAAAAAAAAAGTACAGTAGATACTGACGAAACTAAAATGAACACTAACATGGAAATTAAGCGTTTCCTGAGACGTCCACATAACATATTTTCTTTATTTGTGTGTGAGGAATGTTTCCTGAAAGTTTAGCCGTACCTTTTTGTAACACCCTGTATATGGTGTTGTGTGGCACCTGAACAACCCTATATCCTGGGCCTGCTGCAGGGTAGAATATGTAGATTGTTCTACATCAACATCTACATGATTACTCTGCAATTCACATTTAAGTGCTTGGCAGAGGGTTCATCGAACCACAATCATACTATTTCTCTACCATTCCACTCCCGATCAACGCGCGGGAAAAACGAACACCTAAACCTTTCTGTTCGAGCTCTGATTTCTCTTATTTTGATGAGCGTTCCAACCTATGTAGGTTGGGCTCAACAAAATATTTTCGCATTCGGAAGAGAAAGTTGGTGACTGACATTTCGTAAATAGATCTCGCCGCGACGAAAAACGTCTTTGCTTTAATGACTTCTGTTGTGGCGTAGCAAGAGCCACGCCACTCTGAGGTAGCCGAAAGGCACGCGATGTAATGCAGACGGGCGTGAATTCTGGAACAGGATAACTATTGAATGGTAGCAAGAAAAGTACGTAGCTTATAATATACTTAACTTTTATTCTCTGATGAATACAGCGTTCTTCTTGAGACATTTATACTATAACTCTCAAAGTAGGTAAGGCTAATGGCGCCTTGCTAGGTCGTAGTCATGTGCTTAGCTGAAGGCTATTCTAACTGTCTCTCGGCAAATGAGAGGAAGGCCTCGTACGTCTAGTCGCTAGCAATGTCGTCCGTACAACTGGGCGAGTGCTAGTCCGCCTTTCTAGACCTGCCATGTGGTGGCGCTAGGTCTGCAAGTACTGCCAGTGGCGACACGCGGGTCCGACACGTACTAATGGACCGCGGCCGATTTAAGCTACCACCTAGCAAGTGTGGTGTCTGGCGGTGACACCACAACTTCCATCCCAACTCGCGTATCATATCTGCCACACTCTCTCCCCTATTACGTGATAATACAAAACGAGCTGCCCTTTTTTGCACCCTTTCGATGTCCTCCGTCAATCCCACCTGGTAAGGATCCCACACCGCGCAGCAATATTCTAACAGAGGACAAACGAGTGTAGAGTAAGCCGTCTCTTTAGTGGCCTTCTGCATCTTCTAAGTGTCCTGCTAATGAAACGCTACCTTTGGCTCGCTTTCCCCACAATATTATCTATGTGGTCTTTCCAACTGAAGTTGTTCGTAATTTTAACACCCAGGTACTTAGTTGAATTGACAGCCTTGAGAATTGTACTATTTATCGAGTAATCGAATTCCAACGGATTTCTTTTGGAACTCATGTGGATCACCTCACACTTTTCGTTATTTAGCGTCAACTGCCACCTGCCACACCATACAGCAATTTTTTCTAAATCGCTTTGCAACTGATACTGGTCTTCGGATGACCTTACTAGACGGTAAATTACAGCATCATCTGCGAACAACCTAAGAGAACTGCTCAGATTGTCACCCAGGTCATTTACATAGATCAGGAACAGCAGAGGTCCCAGGACGCTTCCCTGGGGAACACCTGATATCACTTCAGTTTTATTCGATGATTTGCCGTCTATTACTACGAACTGCGACCTTACTGACAGGAAATCACGAATCCAGTCGCACAACTGAGACGATACCCCATAGGCCCGCAGCTTGGTTAGAAGTCGCTTGTAAGGAACGGTGTCAAAAGCTTTCCGGAAATCTAGAAATACGGAATCAACTTGAGATGCCCTGTCAATAGTGGCCATTACTTCGTGCGAATAAAGAGCTAGCTGCGTTGCACAAGAACGATGTTTCCTGAAACCATGCTGATTACGTATCAATAGATCGTTCCCCTCAAGGTGATTCATTATGTTTGAATACAGTATATGCTCCAAAACCCTACTGCAAACCGACGTCAATGATATAGGTCTGTAGTTCGATGGATTACTCCTACTACCCTTCTTAAACACTGGTGCGACCTGCGCAATTTTCCTATCTGTAGGTACAGATCTATCGGTGAGCGAGCGGTTGTATATGATTGCTAAGTAGGGAGCTATTGTATCAGCGTAATCTGAAAGGAACCTAATCGGTATACAATCTGGACCTGAAGACTTGCCCGTATCAAGCGATTTGAGTTGCTTCGCAACCCCTAAGGTACCTACTTCTAAGAAACTCGTGCTAGCAGCTGTTCGTGTTTCAAATTCTGGAATATTCCATTCGTCTTCCCTGGTGAAGGAATTTCGGAAAACTGCGTTCAATAACTCCGCTTTAGCGGCACAATCGTCGGTAACAGTACCATCGGCACTGCGCAGTGAAGGTATTGACTGCGTCTTGCCGCTTGTGTACTTTACATACGACCAGAATTTCTTCGGATTTTCTACCAAATTCGTTTGAATTAGACAATCGCTAAGACATAAATTCGTCACGATATTGTACTCGAAATGGATTGTGCTTACCAGTAATATGTCCACAGGTTCTAGAATATCTTAATATTTATGGCATTTCTTCTCTAAAATATGACTCCTCGTGAAACCCAGTAGTTGCCCTGTTGAATCTTTCTGGACAAAAAGTGTGTTTTCTGCTTTTATTTATATGCGCACTAGCTTAGTGCCCGCTTCTTCACTAGCGTAGACAGTATGGCCTGCAGAGATTTTGTTTTTGTTTTTGTTTTTATTAAATCGAATGATTATGTTTACAAATGGCAATACCTTTTAAGCTTTTCATGCTGATTAAGGCCATATAAGCGTGGTCTTTTCCAAAGTACTTCTAACCAAAAAGTGATTCTGGTAGCTAGAGTCCAAAGTTTTTGTTAATCATGCCACAGCGTGAAATGGCAGCGTGGTTTTATGCGCCACGTCACGGATAGCGCGGCCCCTCCCGCCAGAGGTTCGAGTCCTTCTTCGGGCATGGGTGTGCGTGCGTTATTCTTTGCGTAAGTTAGTTTAAGTGAGTGTAAGTAGTGCGTAAATCTACGGACCGATGACGTCAGCAGTTTGGTTCCAAGAATTCACACACATTTGAATATTTTTTGTTAATCTTGCCTTCTGAGTTCTTGTGGAGTTATTTCCATAGCAACTTTCATCCCCTAACAAATATTCCTTTATATCTAACAAGAAGTGAAGTACCAATTCTCATAAAGTTAGCTTTAAAATTTTTTAACGTTACGAAATATTTTCTAAGAAAATTTCATTCCCTGTTGCACTCCCTTCGGGGTTGAATTTCCAGCAACACTGTAACACATATTTTTTTAATTTCTAACCGAGAAGTTAAATACCTTAGTGGCTGAATTTCCTAAAACGTTGAAAAACGTATTTTTTTATTTTTTTACTGAGAAACCAAATACCAGTTTTCGCAGTACAAGCTTCAAAATTCCCTTAATAGCGACATACTTTCAGAAAGCTTCCATCCCCTATTTCACCCCCTTAGGAGTGGAATTTCAGGCTCTGAGCACTATGGGACTTAACATCTGTGGTCATCAGTCCCCTAGAACTTAGAACTACTTAAACCTAACTAATCTAAAGACATCACACACATCCATGCCCGAGGCAGGATTCGAACCTGCGACCGTAGCAGCCGCGCGGTTCCGGACTGCGCGCCTAGAACCGCTAGACCACCGCGGCCGGCTGGAATTTCAGACAATCCCTTCTTAAACTATGCCTGCAGTATATGATCCACACTTCCTTCAATTCACCCACTTAGGTGTCTAATTTCGAAAAACAGTGAAGCAAGTATTATTTCACCTCGAGCGGAGAAACCAAACACCAGCTTCGAAAGATTTAGCTTTAAAAATGCTTTCGCAATGAAATATTTTCATAAGACCTTTCACTCCATATTTCACATCATTAGGTGCTGAATTTCCAAAAACAGTGAAATGCGTATGTTTTATTTGGAGCAGAGAAGTCAAACACAAATTTTTATAGATTTAGCTTCAAAAGTGGTTGCACAATGAAATACTTCCTTGAAAACTTTCATCTTCCATTTCATTTCCATAAGGATTGTATTTCCAAAACTGGGAAACACGTACATTCTTAATTTCTAACTGTGAAGCCAAATTTAAATTTTCACAGATTTAGCTTTAAAACTTCTTTCATAACAAAATATCTTCATAAAAATCTCATCTCCTATTTCACCCCTTAAGGATTCAGTTTCCAAAAACAGTGAACATATTTTTTTTTATTTGTAACCGAGAAATCAAATACCAATATTCACAGATGTAACTTTAAAAATACTTTAGTAATTATTTGATAATGATACATTTCCAAAAAAGCTTTCGTCCCTCTTCTTCTTCTTCTTCTTCTTCCTCCTCTTCCTCTTCCTCTACTTCTTTTTCTTCTTCTACTACTAACACCACCCTTACTATGGTTCAATTCTTTTATCTTGGCGGCTCGTGCACGCCCGCCCAGACGCGGGAGATTGCTGCATTGCCAGTTGCAAACGATGCACGCGCCAAGAGAAGCAGCGCCATAGTATACTATAGTTCGCAAACTTACGTGCAGTTTATGAAGTAAAGCCACCACGGCCGCATTAACCCTTTCGCTGCTACAGAGACGTGCTCCCCGCATTCCACGCTGTGCCCGATTTTGTCATCACTGCACTGCTCGCCTGTGCAGACACACCGTGTTCCGACTGCTTTTACACACTTATCAATCGATTTCACAAAAACTATTTGGCCCAAAAATTAGATTTTTACACATCTTCTTGACTGATACCTTCCCCCCATAAATGACTTAATTTTGTTTCGATGTTTAGCGCAGTTATTTTGCAGCATTAAATGTAGTAAACCAGTACACGAAATTCTGAAGAGTTCGCAGAGGTAAAAGTCCATAGAGTACACTTTCCGTATGGTCGATTTTAGTTGCCACAATGTTGAGAATGAAACGTAGAGAAGATACCTAAGTTTCATATAAAATTTACTATATAACACTATCTCATTTAATTTAAGTACCAGATAGGTATCGTATGTAGTATTGAGAAATATTCCGTCCTTCGCGACTGTAATAAAACTTTTATTTATACCAGAGTCATTTAGCTTTTTTCTAAAACGATCTGATTAAAACAAAGTTGGCGAAGTACACAAAACTGAATTGTGGACGTAATAAAACATAGAAACTAAAATATATTGTCAGTGAGGCGCAGTGCGCAAACAATTTGTGTTTGTCACAACGGACAGCAAATGCTTGCCAAAACATGGGTAGACGAAAACATTGAATATGATGTTGCCAAAGCAGCGAAGCAAAGAATTGCGTCAGACAATCAAATAGCTCGGCAACGTACGAGCCGAAATTCTGCTCTGAATAATACTTGTAATACTGTCGCAAAAGAATATATCTCAATATGAATAGTAAAACAGCGACTGCGGAAGAGAAGATATACAAACAAAACAGATAACATGAATATTGTATGTGTGCCTTTTCATTGTTTTTAATTGCTGTGAAAAGAAATATTGGAGGACAAAATTAGAAAAATCGAAAACTTATTATGATTTTACTGAAGAGACAAAGCACTAGAAATTTCAAAAAATTGGTTTCAAACGAATAAATAAAGAAAATGTTAAATACCGGACAAGGTTTGAACTCTGAACCTTGCACTTGGCAGCCTAACACTTTAACCATTACGCTAACACAGCTCGTCATTCAATCAAACTACTGGAGGACTATAAAACATCACGCAAAATACCGATAAACACTGTTGGTAGGACTATGAATTACTGACGTTTCGTCGAAGTACAATAGGAAATAAACAATTATCGCTGTTCTTTATTGCAAAAAAGCGGTTCATGACAATGATACAAACACCTTTCCTCGCTATCGCCTGAATTAGTAGGTTTATTGCTTGTTTGGTTTAATTAATTAATAGAATATGAAGCAACAAGTATAAAGAATGCTTTTCTCAATCTTTCTATAAAAGAAAGTCTGCTATCAAGACATTGATTTTGTTCAATTACTTTATTTATGAGTGAACGTTTCTAAAACTGAAGACACTCGTCCGTGCTCTGCACTGCAATCGAGCTCTGGCAACGTCGTTCTCTGTTCATTGGCTGACTGTGTTTTGTGACGTCAGATGCGCAGAACGAACCTAAACTCGGCCGCGATCGTAAATGACGCGCACTATAACACTAGTCAACAGCCATTTTGCATCTGAGATCTGATACATCAACCAGTATGTATTCTGGTGTGTAGAATCCAAATAAACCTTTCAAAATATTCTAGCACGTACCATTTTTGAGTTTTTAAAGGTTTTTTATTTTTCGTATTCAGTATTTCGCTTTTGCTGTTCTTCTGTTTTGGTGTTTAATCGTTTGTTTTTGATTTGCAGAGGAGAGCTAGAAGCTCTACAAATCGTCAGTAAATGGTTGGTGTGGTAATCAAGTGGTGTGAAAGAGATCCTCAGTGACTGTTTCCTGTGAAAGATAGTGAAAACTTTTTTGTTTAAAACTTACACAAGAAAAATGGCCACTATTAAATCTCGTTGCTGGCTAAACCACTCTGACAACCTTTGTTACGTGTGTGGGAAATTCACTCCAAAAGCCCAAAGAAAACCAATGACTAATATGGTTAAGAAGGCATATAAATTGTATTTTGATTGTCCTGTTGACGATCAAGATAAAAATTTTACACCTCATATTGCCTGCCTGCATAACCTGTACTACAACCTCAACCGAGTAGTTGAAAGATAAACGCCGAGCCATGCCATTCGCTGTTCCGATGATGTGGTGTTAGTTTAATGACCATTATTCAGACTGTTACTTCTGTCTTACAAATATTTCGGGACATTCAAGCAAAACTAGACATAAAATAAAGGATCCAAATGTATCTTCAGTGCATTTGCCTGTGCCCCATGACGAGGGGTTGCCTGTTCCGGTATGTAACTTGAAAGCCACGGAACCAGACACCATGTCAAGTGAATCAGAAAGTATTGAACATATAGAAGAGTACTGCTCTCAATATCATGACACTTCGTCTCAGCTCTTTAATCAAAAGGAACTGAACGATTTGGTCCGCGATCTACTTTCGAAACAGCAAGCTGAACTCTTGGGGTCGAGACTGCAAAAACGGAACCTTCTAGTTCCAGGGACAAAAATTTTCTGTTCCGGATCAAGAGGTGCTTCCTTCTCTCAATATTTCGATATGCATAATTCAGTGTGTGTATGTAGAGATGTTAATGGTCTGATGATGCAGCTACGTGTACAACATAATCCATAGGAGTGGCGACTATTTAATTACTCCAGTAAAACCAGCTTGATAGCAGTACTACTGCATGATGGCAATGCATTTCCATCGGTACCTTTGGCTTACGCAGCAGACATGAAAGAAACTTATGAAACCATGGCTTTGCTGCCAGAGGCAATCAAATATAAGGATCATGAATGGCAGCTTTGATGTGATTTAAAAGTTGTTGCAATCCTTACAGGTTTACAGGTTGGATTCATGAAATACTGCCGCTTTTTGTGCCTTTGGGACAGCTGTGACACGAAGAACCACTATACAGTCCAGGAATGGCCTATAAGGAAGTCATATGTTCCTGGAAACGTAAACGTGAACAATACCCCATTGGTTGAGCCCGATAAAATCATTTTTCCTCCATTTCATATCAAGTTTGGCATTATCGAGAACTTTGTAAAAACTTTGGATAAAGAAGGTGAGGCAAAGCTGAAAGAGGGTATATTTGTTGGACCAGAAACAAGAAAATTGCTGAAAGATTCAACCTTTGATACCAAACTCACAGGCATCCAATTAGCTGCTTGGTCTTCCTTTAGAGCAATTGTGAAGCGCTTTTTGGGTAACAGGAAAGACAAAAACTATGTTACCATTGTGAATGATCTGTTGGACAATTATAAGAACATGGGGTGTAGGATGTCGCCCAAAATTCACTTTTTACATTCTCACTTTGATATCTTCCCGGAAAATTGGGAGCTGTAAGCGATGAGCATGGTGAACGCTTTCACCAAGACATTCTTACCAGGGAATACCGTTACCAAGGCCATTGTTTCAGGTGTATAAGACGAGGCGCTAAGAGAGCTCCACAGTCAGTGTGCATAACACAATGAATAAGATTATGACACTAGGTTCAAAATTGGTTCAAATGGCTCTGAGCACTATGCGACTTAACTTCTGAGGTCATTAGTCGCCTAGAACTTAGAACTAATCAAACCTAACTAACCTAAGGACACCACACACATCCATGCCCGAGGCAGGATTCGAACCTGCGACCGGAGCGGTCGCTCGGTTCCAGGCTGTAGCGCCGAGAACCGCACGGCCACTCCGGCCGGCATGACACTAGGTGCTAAATATATTAATAAGAGGGTTATCCATTAATTTACACATAGGCGACTAGTGTATACCTCAAGGTCTTAGCACTGAATCCACTTTCAACACTCTGAAGTCGGCTATTAGGGGGCTGTTAACAGAGAATGATGATTACAGGATATTGTTGCTTTCAGTCTGACTGTTCTCAATTTTCATACTGGAATATATGACAATGGTGCAGCTAGAAGAATGTGGATTTGATAAAATGGGGAGCGTTGATGCATATTATACAGTAGATTATAGTGGCTCAAATCTAAATATATCTGTAAGGTGACTTAAAATTTATAAAAAATGTATGGATAAATGCTATGATTTGAATGCAACAGATTACTGCATGTTGCCTAAAGAACTGATGCCTGCTTTGTGTAAATATTACACTAAGACTTCACAAGCCATCACCAGTGTTTAAAAGTGATGAGTTTGTTTGCAAGTATTATCACTGTGATAAGCATTTTCAGTCAGACAGAGATAGGCATGTTGATGGTTTTCCTCCTATTAGACTGCACTGTGAAGATTGTTAAAACAAGGAGTGAATGAAACAAACTATTTTGAAATAAATCATCTTCTTTTGCATGTAGAATATGGGACAAATTTAGCTCAGCCTGCTGGTAATGGTGCCACTCCCTTTTTCTAGTTCAGGTACCATACTTACTGTGCTAAACTAGCAGCACACCTTTAAGAACTATGAATTAGATCCATATCATGCAGAGAGGGGCGCAGCCTGCCAGTGTGACAGAGGAAGCTGATGTGCGTTTACACCGGCACGTGAAGAGGAGGGGTAGCTCATGGGGCAGCTGCCGGCAGTGTACCTGCATCAGCCACAGCTGCTGCTCACTACAGCAGCTGCTAGCCACGTGGTGTGGAGCTGCCACCCACCCCCATCATCCCCCCCCTCTCCCCTGTCGAATGTAGTGCCTGTGTGTGTGTGTGTGTGTGTGTGTGTGTGTGTGTGTGTGTGTGTGTAAGATATATAATAAAGTGCTTACCTAAGATATCCTGTGCTGTTCTTATGGTATTGTAGTGTGAAAGTAGTTGTAGCAAGAACATATTTTTGGTGCTCTTGTTAACCATTACTGCCAAGAATGGGGGATGTACTTCGCTCCCACCTTGTGAATATATTTTAATCTACCCACTAAATCTATATTTTAAAATCCTGAAAAATATTTATTGTTTTTAACGAATTCTCTTACCAGATTCCATAAATGTTAAAAAAAATTTCAGTTAAACATAAGACAAAAATTTAATAATCATCTTTTGGTGTTTGCAGTTCTTTTTGTTATGTCCGTGCTTGCTACGAAATGGGAAGAGGAATTCCGCCTTATGCAGGACACCTTTTTCCTGTTTTGTTTCACCCAGACATGTTTCAGCACATTCCTAACACTAGCCCAGTTTTGTCTATGGACGTCTAACAACGTCTGTGATTCGCAGAGCTGTCATATGTCGTCTTTGCTTGTATGTTCTTGTTGCACAAAAACCTATGTTTTGGACATTGTATCAATATTTCGCATTTTTGCGGTAATTACAAGAAATAAAATTTGGACGTGTTCTAAACCGTATATTTATTTGTGTCTATTTCATAGCTATTTGGAAAGAATGTTGTAGATAACATATCAGCCATATTTGTCAACGAATGTTTAATTATCATACGATCGCTTTCACTGGGGGAATCAGCTCTCTCACTGCTGTGGCAAGAGAGCGGCGCATAGCTAACGCCACCTTGTCCCTAGATGGCGTTGGTATAACGTGGCGAGAGAGGTCAGGGTTGTACAAGAGGCAGTTGTAAGCGCGAAAACCATGCGGCAATAATGTCTTACTTCATAAAATTGTTTACAGACTTCCAGGTCATGTCAGCAGCTAAAATTCTGCGTATAGACTTCTTGCAATGTTAACTCACAGTGGTAAAAAAAGCAACACAGGTTTCGACATGACAAGTCTGACCATTCCCTTGTTAGCTAAAATGACTTTTATAGGCAATTAATTACGCCCTAATTACATATAACAAGGGCCCAAATGAGCATTTTGTTTACATAAAGAGAGCTAGGGCAAGTGGTCAGTTTTTGTTAATAAGAAAAACAGTGGGACCTTAGTCTCAGAGCTCTCGTGGTCTCCATACCGCCGCGCTGGATTAGCCGAGCGGTCTAGGGCGCTCCAGTCATGGACTGTGCGGCTGGTCCCGGCGGAGGTTCGAGTCCTCCCTCGGGCATGTGTGTGTGTGTTTGTCCTTAGGATAATTTAGGTTAAGTAGTGTGTAAGCGTAGGGACTGATGACCTTAGCAGTTAAGTCCCATAAGATTTCACACACATTTGTGATTTGTATTTTGTCTCCATACCTTCTCCGCTCAGTGTCGTTGCTCTTTACAGCACCTCAAGAATCGCTTAGTAGTGACTACAGAAATGTTGGGTTTATGAGGAGTTACTCGACCATTGTACCTCATTCTTTTCAACTTCCTATAGCCAGTCATTGTGCTAGGTGGACTGCTTTTAGCACAGTGATTCCTTCTGCTGACCGCATGCATTTTTTACAGCCACACCCAGCAATGCTTGTTGATCTGTGACCATCAGTACATGAGATCAATATAGTGTTGGCCTAGCTGCGGTTGTTCCTTCGCTTTTACACTTCACAATAACAGCACCAACAGCCAGCTGGGGCAGCTTTAGAATGACTGAACTCTCCCTGGTGGATTTGTGGCTCAGGTGATATCCAGTGACTAGTCCACGTTCGAAACCATTCAGCCATTCAGCTCTTCTGACCTAGTCATTCTGCTGTTACTGTTTCTCTACTGACAAAACAATAGTTCCCAACTCCTTTTATACTGACGGGTCCCCCTCTCGTGATATAATAGTGGTCAATTCAGGATTACATAGTGGTATCCAGATAGGTTTGACCAGATAGTGTTTTCAAATGGTTCAAATGGCTCTGAGCACTATGGGACTTAACTTCTGTGGTCATCAGTCCCCTAGAACTTAGAACTACTTAAACCTAACTAACCTAAGGACATCACACACATCCATGCCCGAGGCAGGATTCGAACCTGCGACCGTAGCAGTCCCGCGGTTCCGGACTGCGCGCCTAGAACCACTAGACCACCGCGGCCGGCAGATAGTGTTTTCTTGTGAAAGTCAAATACCTCGACGATCAAGTTTTCTAACTGCTACAACCGCAGAGCAGACAAATGGGCTTCAAGGTCGAACCTTACCAGAGTAACGTATTTTCTTACATACATTCAGGTGACGAAAGTCATGGGATACCTCCTAACACCGTGTCGGACTCCTTTTTGCCGAGGATGCAGCAACTCGACATGGCATGGGCGCAAGTCACTGGAAGTCTCCCGCAGAAATACTGAGCCATGCTGCCTCTATAGCCTTCCATAATTGCGAAAGTACTGCCGGTGCAGGATTTTGTGCACGAAATTACTCCTCGATTATGTCACATAAATGTTCAGTGGGATCCATGTCGGGCGGTCTGGGTGGCCAAACCATTCGTTCGAATTTTCAAGAATCTTCTTCAAACCAGTCGCCAACAGTTGTGGCCCGATGACATGGCGTATTGTCATCCATAACATGAAGTCCACGAATAGTCGCAAATTGTCTCCACGTAGCCGAATATAATCATTTCCAGTAAATAATCGGTTCAGTTGGAGCAGAGGACCCAGTCCACTCCATGTAAACACAGCCCAATCCATTATGGAACCACCTCCATCTTGCACAGTGCCCTGTTGACAACTTGAGTCCATGGCTACGGGAGGCTCGCGCGACACTCGAACCCTACCATCAGCTCTTACCAACTGAAATGGACTCATCTGACCAGGCCACAGTTTTCAGTTCACGAACCCTGAAGCCCGCATCTCGTGGTCGTGCGGTAGCGTTCTCGCTTCCCACGCCCGGGTTCCCGGGTTCGATTCCCAGCGGGGTCAGGGATTTTCTCTGCCTCGTGATGGCTGGGTGTTGTGTGATGTCCTTAGGTTAGTTAGGTTTAAGTAGTTCTAAGTTCTAGGGGACTGATGACCATAGATGTTAAGTCCCATAGTGCTCAGAGACGAACGAACCCTGAAGAGACGCGGCAGGCGATATAGTGCCGTTAGCAAAGGCTACCGCGTCCATCGTCTGCTGCCACAACCCATTAACGCCAGATTTCGCGCAATGGCCTGACGGATATGTTCGGCGCACGTCCAACATTGATTACTGCGATTATTTCACTCAGTGTTGCTTGTCTGTTAGCACTGACAACTTTACACAAACACTGCTTCTCTCGATTGTTAAGTGAAAGCCATCGGCCACTGCGTTGTTCGTGGTGAGTGCTAATGCCTGAAATTTATTATTCTCGACACACGCTTGACACTTGGATCTCGGAATACTGAATTCCCTAACGAATTGCTAAATGGAATGTCCCATGCGTCTAATGCCAACTGCGATTTCGTGTTCAAAATCTGTTAATTCCCATCGTGGGGCCATAACCACGTCGCAAACTGTTTCGCATGAATCTCCTTAGTGTAAATGACAGCTCCGCCAACGATCTACCCTTTTATATCATCTGTACGCGATAATGCTGCCATTTGTATATGGGCATATCGCTAACCCATGACTTTC
Organism: Schistocerca cancellata; assembly: GCF_023864275.1. NCBI lineage: Eukaryota > Metazoa > Arthropoda > Insecta > Orthoptera > Acrididae > Schistocerca > Schistocerca cancellata. Next base: position 647,634,975 of record NC_064629.1, on the reverse strand, counting down.
GTAATCTCAGCGTGTGGTACATTCGGGTAGCAGTTTGTGAGACCTCTTCTCTTCAGTGCAATGATTTTCAGTGCTGTTATCTGTTTGCCGTTTGATCGAGTTCTGGGCATCATATGTTACTGAATGCTCTTTGAATGCTCGTTGAATGTCTTTGTAGTCTCTTTCTAATGTCACAGGAAAAGTATGCATTTCTATTTAAAAAATATAATTCAGCAGCTACCTACATTAAAAATTATTTGCGAATGTCAGAAAATTCGTCAATTATTATTTCGCGGAAACTCCGTCTCGCTGTATTTACTCGTTCAGGGTGTATGTGAAGTGACCTGTCTTAGCTGCCTCACTCTACATATATGTGCACCAGGACTTCAGAAAGTAGATTGCACATTACGCCCCGCGCTAACAAGGGGACCGAACGAGCTTCTGCTCGCTCATCTGATTCATATTGATACTTTGTGTAGCCACAACTAGAACTTTAATGTGTGTATAAACGGGGACGCAACTCTCAATCATTTTCGAAAGAATCGAGTCTGAAAATTTTAAGCACTAAAAAGCACTTCGTCTTCAGGCCACGAGTGGCCTACCGGGACCATCCGACCGCCGTGTCATCCTCAGTGGAGGATGCTGATAGGAGGGGCGTGGGGTCAGCTTACCGCTCTCCCGGTCGTTATGATGGTATCCTTGACCGAAGCCGCTACTATTCGGTCGAGTAGCTCCTCAATTGACATCACGATGGTGAGTGCACCCAGAAAAATGACAACAGCACTGGCGGCCTGGATGGTCACCCATCCAAGTGCCGACCACGCCCGACAGCGCATAACTTCGGCGATCTCACGGAAACCGGTGTATCCACTGCGGCAAGGCCGTTGCCTTGAAAATTTTAGGCCTTCTTATATTCTTTGTACACCGGGAGTCCACAGCCGATCGAGCAAGCGGTCAGTTTGAAATGTGCTTTGCCCATGGATCGAATCTAGCTACCGGCTTTGTTTCCATTCCCACTCTATTCTGATAACGTGCAGTATTAAAGTTATCTCTCCCAAAGGTACTCTGCTGGTGCAACGATGCCACGTTTATTTTTGCATGCAGGAGAAGTATCTTATAAATCGACTACGAAGTTGCGCCTACATCATCTAACCGAAGGGAGACATCTGCTGGAGAAGAGTGCATAAAAAATTCAATCACTTGTACACCATCAGTCGTATGTACCAGTATTCTGTGCGATGCATCGATATGCATGGTAGGTCACTAAACTGTACGATGACCGATAACCGTTTACGAATGTAAACCAAGCTTTTTTTTTTTTTTTTGCAAAAGGCAATTTGAAACGTCATGCACATGCTCAAATTCAGTGTTCATTACATGCGCTGTATGATGCAATAAATTTTTTTTCTTTTTTCTATGACTAGTATCATCTTCACACGTATAATGTTCCTGATGTTACATACTATACTTTCCACAAATGTAGATACAAAAATTTAAATGAAACAACTGTACTAATTTGATTGAAAGTTCTCGTGTATCTTTTTTCTCCAATCTCCGTATGAAAAGAGTTTTTTCTCCTTTCATACAAATAATAAATGAATCATTAAATACTGATAATTTGCGCAGTCGTAATAAATCCGATGTTAGAATTACGTGGGAATGAAAAACCGTACGAACAGCGAGATTCGACCTACAGACGTCACGCTTATGAAACTACGCGCTTACTCGCGCGGCTAGGAAATGCCTGAATATCTGCGACCATGCAAAGTACATCAGTACGCCTAAAAATTTCAAACTCGATCTTCTCGGAAACGGTTGAGAGTTGTATCTTCCCGTTTACATGTGTTGCAGTCCTAAACGTGCCCTACACAACCTGTCGAGATGAATCAAATTGGTGAGGGGACGTTCTTACGGTTTCCTTGTAAGGCCACTGTACAACACGAGTGGCACATTGTCAGAAAAGAGGACATGTTTCGGGTTTCCTGCACACACAGTTCCCCCGCGGTACGGATAACAGGTTAATCACAGTGTGAGATTTAAATGGCAGGGCAACTGGAGACGCACTCCAAGCCAGGTAGCACAGTAAATTCTTGTGATCGAAACGTCTAAATTGCACAAAGATTCACGGTGAAATTATGGTGATGTATAGACCATATCCCATGTCTCGTCTAGCCGCAGTGAAATGGTGCCTACAATTTGATCAAGACCGCACAGACGTGGTTGATGCTGATCAGGAAGTACAGTTCTTGCACCACGTGATTTCCTTCTTTTCGGAAAGATGAAATAACGTTCGCAGCAAAAGGGATTTTACACTACGAGGACGTTCACGCAGCGGTTTTCGAATAGGTCTGTGACCAGGAGTAGGATTTTATTCTCGAGGAAATGAACGATTGAGTAAACGTCCCTCTGTCGTTTACAGAGACCTATAGCAGACTGTTTAACGAAGGCACCAGCCTACGGTGTAGGTTTCCAGATATGTGAGTGGCTCGAACCCCAGGGAAGTGTGATAGGACCGCTGTTATTTTCTGCATACATAAATAATTTGGCGGACAGAATCAGCAGTAATTTGCGGCTGTTTGCTGATGATGCTGCGGTGTACGGGAAGGTGTCATCGTTGAGTGAATACAGGAGACGTAAGATGACATATACAAAATTTCTAGCTCATGTGATGAATGGTAGTTAGTTCTAAATGTAGAAAAATGTAATTTAATGCAGGCGAGTAGGAAAAACAATCCTATAATGTTCGACTACAGCATTAGTAGTGTGCTGCATGACACAGTCTAGTGGTTTAAATATCTGGTCGTAATGCTGCAAAGTGTTATGAAATGGAGGATTGTGGTAGGGAAGATGAATGGCCGACTTTGGTTTATTGGGAGAATTTTGCATGTGGTTCGTCTGTAAAGGAGATAGCATATAGGACGCTAGCGCGACCATTTCTTGAAAACTGTTCGTGTGTTTGGGATTCACACCGTGTTGGATTGAAGAAATACATCGAAGTAATTCAGAGGCAGGCTGCTAGATTTGCTACTTGTAGGTTTAATCGACACGCAAGTATTACGGAGATGTTTCGGGAACTTAAATGGGAATCTCTGGAGAGAAGGCGACGTCCTTTTCCAGGAACACTACTGAAAAAAATTAGAGAATTGTCATTTGAAGCTGACTGCACAAGGACTCTACCGCCGCCAACATAAATTTCGTGTAAGGACCACTAACTTTATGTTACAGAGATTAGGGCTCGTACGGAGGCATTTAGATAGTCGTTTTTCCCTCGCATTATTCGCGAGTGGAACAGGAAAGAAAATGACTGCTAGTAGTAAATGGTGACCTTCGCCACACACCATACGGTGGCTTGCGGAGTATGCACGCAGATGTTGTTGAATATGTTGAAAAGTAGCTTAATGTGTCATAAAAAGTTACTTGGCTTGCTTTGATAATGTGTCACTTACTTTTTGAAGTCACCTAGTACAATCCTGACGGACTGAGTACTTCTGCCTTTTTGCCTAATTGTAAACAGATCGTTACAAATGATATTTTCGAGTCTGATGAATAATAAATGCTGAGAGACCAGTACTTTTATTTCCTTCCCTCGAATTCGTGTTGTCTTATTTGGTGCTCACGTCTGCTGATATCCCTTAAAGGCGGCTGCGTAACGAATTCATTATGTTCAAATGGTGACAGCTGAAACTGTTTTCTTTGTGTTGCTAACGATGCTTCTGATATTCCTTATCGCTTGATCGTATCTGCTGATGGCGAAAAAAGAATCGATAAAAGCACTTTAACCAGATAAGACGTCCTCAACTGAAGTTTTATTTTCTGTGTGCTGAGACATTACACAAATTGCTTGTTGAGAAGTTCTGTAAGATATAAGGTTATAATCTATGGCGTCGTAGTATATTTACATACTTGGTAAGCAATACGCAGTGTTTGGTAGAGATTCCATACGACAAATATGTTCCAGTTACGAAACGTTCAAATCCTCTAGCTATTAAAAACACATGCCTACGAACTGAGAATGCTGAAAACGTTTTCTGTACGACGCTCTGGTTAATAACTCAACATTTTATTTTATTTATTAATTTTTTTTTGTTTCCCCATAAATTCATTGTAGTTCCGGAAGGATGTCGGGAGCTGCACACTGTTACTGTTTCATCTACCTGCTACTGAGAGACATCAGGTTGATGAGCCTAACTACTGGTCAAACTTTTACCACCAGACATGAACACGCCTACGCCAACGCGCATTCCCCGCTAAACAGATTCCTGCGGAGGAGTCCATTGTGTTTAGTGTGGTGGGAAGTGATGTGGCTCTGCTTAAGACCGGGCACAGTACTCAACCATAATACGCCTATATAAGGAAAACATCATTGCTCCCCTAACTTGTAATTCCATTTTGATTTTAACATTCATATGTCATGTGTTGTTTAACAGAGAATGGGACACTCATAAATCTTATTTAGTCAATTAAGTTATTTATCCCAATGAATATGGTGCTTCTTTCATAGTTTATTTAATATTTTAAATTGATTTTGTCTAGGTAAATGTTTCCATGAATATATTTCGCATTGTCCACACCATCTGCTCTGTTGAATATGTGATACAAAGACATTTTGCATTTCAGAATTTACCGAATGTCACCTGAACTGTACGTCATATTCAAAATGACCATATTTATGTGTATACGTGACTGGTGTCTATTACTACAAATTTATGGTAATTGGTTGGATGCGAAATGAAAGGATTCTCAATCATCTCTCAACCTTGTAGAAGACATACACTATGTGATCAAAAGTATTCGGACACACCCACATACTTTTTCATATTAGGTGCATTGTGCTGCCACCTACTGCCAGGTACTCCATATGAGCCACCTCAGTAGTCATTAGACATCGTGAGAGTGCAGAATGGGGTGCTTCGCGGAACTCACGGACTTCGAATTTCGTCAGGTGATTGGGTATCACTTTTCATACGTCTGTATGCGAGATTTCCACACTCCTATACGTCTGTAGGTCCACTGTTTCGGACGTAATAGTGAAGTGAAAACGTGAATGGACACGTACAGCACAAAAGCGCACACACCGAGTTCGTCTGTTGACTGACAGAGACCGCCGGCAGTTGAATAGGGTCGTAATGTGTAATAGGTAGACATCTTTCCAGACCATCACACAGGAATTCCAAACTGCATCAGGATCCACTGCAAGTACTATGATAGTTAGGCGGGAGTGAGAAAACTTGGATTTCATGGTCGAGCGGCTGACATAAGCCACACATCACACCGGTAAATGCCAATCGAAGCCTCGCTTGGTGTAAGAAGCGTAAACATTGGACGATTGAACAGTGGAAAACGTTGTGTGGAGTGACGAATCACGGTACACAATGTGGCGATCCGATGGCAGGGTGTGGGTATGGGGAATGCCCGGTGTACGTCATCTGCCAGCGTGTGTAGTGCCAACAGTAAAACTCGGAGGCGGTGGTGTTATGGTTCAAATGGTTCAAATGGCTCTGAGCACTATGGGACATCTGTGGTCATCAGTCCCCTAGAACTTAGAACTACTTAAACCTAACTAACCTAAGGACATCACACACATCCATGCCCGAGGCAGGATTCGAACCTGCGACCGTAGCGGTCACGCGGTTCCAGACTGAAGCGCCTTTAACCGCACGGCCACACCGGTCGGCGGTGGTGTTATGGTGTGGTCGTGCTTTTCATGGAGGGGGCTTGCACCCCTTGTTGTTTTGCATGGCACTATCACAGCACAGGCCTACACTGATTTTTTAAGCACCTTACTGCTTCCAACAGTTGAAGAGCAATTCGGGGATGACGATTACATCTTTCAACACAAAATAACCCTGTTTATGAGTAGTAAAAGTCGTTATACACACATTATAATTTCATTAGGTTACTGATCAGTCTCTATCCTCAGTAGTAGTAAAAATGGGCAGGAAATGAAATTTATCATCTGACTGCTAAATGGTAAACAAGAGAAGTATCACCAAGTCATTTACATTATTTTAAAAAATGTTCAAATGTGTGTGAAATCTTATGGACTTAACTGCTAAGGTCATCAGTCCCTAAGCTGACACACTACTTAACCTAAATTATCCTAAGGACAAACACACACACCCATGCCCGAGGGAGGACTCGAACCTCCGCCGGGGCCAGCTGCGCAGTCCATGACTGCAGCGCCTTAGGCCGCTCGGCTAATCCCGCGCGGCTACATTATCTACCAAAAATGTAAATATGCTATTCACTCAAGAATGCTTTAACAGGACGACGGCACAAAATATTGGAGTTGAGAATGAGTAGTGGGCAGGTGTATTAAAGGAGCACCTATTCTCAAATGCGGAATACGGAAACCTATTATCAGTGTGTCAATCAACAGCGATAACGATAAATCCCGACTATCTGATAGAATGCCGATCAGAAATGAGAACTCTGTGAAAAATTCACATCCGAAGTCGTGGGTACTGTGGCGCTAAAACGAGAGCATATGCTACTGACGGCGTCAGAGAAGACTTACAGGTCCCTATTACCCCATGCTGCAAGTACTTCGCCACCAAGATCTCAGGCAGAGTGTAGACAGCAAACAGCAGTGAGATGGCGTAGCCTCTGACCGCTGTACTGTTGGGCTATCTGATGATCGACGACTGTGGATAAAATCCGATGAGATGAATTCCAGAAAGGATCTAAATTTCTGTCCAGATCACAAAGACTGTCTTACTACTAAGTCTGCGCAAGAATATCTCCAGGAGGAGACGCTATCAATACACCTTTTTTCCGTGGTAGTCCAGAGGAGATTCCGTACCTCATGCACAGTGCGCCAACATGGAAAGCTAGTGCTTTACAACCCTACCACGCACGAATGATTCCAGTCGTCAGAGGCCATGGGAAAATACACCGATCTTCTGTGTTCTGTGCGGTCTACAATATCCCTCCCAAGCTGGAAAACAGCATTTTTGTACCAGTTGTGAGTAGTAGGGCAAACAACATTCTGGCACATGGCATACCTTCAGGAGCAAGCATTCATTCAGAGGAAAACTTGATTGATTTGTGATCTCTTACCCATCCCTTAACCCACTGTTCTGCTAATCGGTTTATGGCCCCCTGAGGATACAATTATGACCACCTGGGGATAATCTTTCTGTCTCATAAACCCCCACCTCTCCATCTCAATCTCCTCCTACCTCGCCCACATGGTAAATCCCCAACCACTCTCCTCTCCCCATCGCTGATACAAGCACACTTTTGATATCAAATTAATTGACTAATTCATTAAGTCAATCAATTAATAAACCCCTCCCCCCCACTGGGGAACACCACAGCTTTCCCCCTCCCATACCTCATCTGAAAACTAGAGGGTAAAATGACTCAGTTAGTGCTGAAGTGGAAGGATCTCATGACAGGGAATTTAAATCAATGTCAATTACATAGCAGAGGATATATTGTTTATTTATAAAGTTTAATTTTCAGTGGTTGAGTCACTTTATTTGGTGGTAAAAGCTCACTAAATGTACTAGTTTGTAGGTTGGAGATGTTGTCTCATTGGAAAATTTTCGTATTGAGCTAGTGCACAACGCCACCACCAGAGGATGTCCCATCCCCTCACCCTTCATCCTCTCCCACCCTAACCCCGCCCGCAGAAAAAATCAGAGGGAGAAAGATTCCTTTTGTGCTGCAGAAGAAAGATTTCACGACACGAAATTCAAATCAGTGTCAATAATATATTGATCCATATTCTTTATTTAATCAGTTTGTGGGAGACAGGGCTCCCCCACTTGGGTAGAACTCATGTCTACCCCCCCCCCCCTAATCCCTGCTTCCCACAACATGATAACTGTAAGCACCAGGATTGAATTAAGTGCAGCATAGTAGCCACCATTTGGAATCTCGTGTGTGTGTGTCCATCGTCTGGGTGCTGCCAAGAAGTTCAAACATAGACCAGATATCACCCTCCTTTGATCTTCCAGCCCCAAAAAAAGCATCAAGAGGTTGCATTATGTTGATCAGGAAATTCCAGACTCCCTTCCTGTTTCTGGCTCTCTCAAGGGGCCACATTCTGTTTGTCCATGTGAACCAACGTCTCCAAACATGCAGGTGGATGTTTTCAGTTCTTCTCAGAATACTTTGTCCCCATTGGCTAGGCTAATTGGTAGGGACAAAGGGAGAGCTGACGCAATTTGGATATCAAAAATAGAGGGCAGTAGTCCATTTGCACCACCCTATAAAATTAATTGTTTAACAAACTACAGGAGTCAAAGAGATCACTTAAAACACTCACCACCACCTTACGATGCTCTTTTGTTATAATAAAAACATATTTTCAGCATCTGAGTATCACACGCTAACATCATGCAAATCCAGCAATTAAATATCCACCACAAAAAGAGCATAGTGCGAAATATATCTGAGGTCTTGTATGTACCGATATTTGAGGACGCAAGCACCCTCGTCCACCACAATGTTTCCACTAATCACATCAGGTGAGAAAGTGCAACCAATCACACACATTCGAGATTGCAAAGAGCGTGCTGTCCATAGACTCCCGGGAGACTGCTGTCAGTAATGACATCTCATCATCTCACGCTTCTATTGATGAAAGACCGGCACACGTATCGGCTATAGCAGCAACGTCTAGCCCATCCCATGGCATCCACGTGCCATCCCTACCAAACGCTCAGAGGTCAGAGAGACTGTCACCAAGCAGTCAACCAATCATTTACATGAGGGGAATAATCGTCCAATGAAACATCTGTCATTTTGAATCTTCTCACTAAATACACATCTGTCTCTGTCACACTCACCCAGTACCCTGGTCACTTCTTTGGCTACCGCTGTCATGGGTAAGAGCAGACCGGTCGGCGTATTATTTGTACCTATCTGTTGTCACATGCTCAGATAATCCTCAAATTCCGGTCGCCGATTCCTGATAATAACTCCTGCCTCCAGCTACGGGACACTGCTAGTCAAGCAGCATTTGGTTGGATGTATACAATAGTTCTAACCAACTCCATTCTGACATAAACCCCCCAGTTTAAAAAAATCCACTTTACACAATCCGAGAAATGTTCTATGTTGTTCACTATACATCTATAATCTCTCAAATGAAATGTGGATTTCTTCTTATTATACGAGATGTTTTCGATGCCAGAAGAAATCGGGTGTACATACGTTTTCACATTGCTAAAGTATCGTTACCTGTTGTGAGAAATGGTTCAAATGGCTCGGAGCACTATGGGACCTAACATCTGAGGTCATCAGTCCCTTATAACTTAGAACTACTTAAACCTAAGTAACCTAAGGACATCACACACATCCATGCCCGAGGCGGGATTCGAACCTGCGATCGTAGCAGTCGCGCAGTTCCGGACTGAAGCGCCTAGAACCGCTCGGCCACACCGGCCGGCTAGTTGTGAAAATCCTGTAAGTGTGGCATAGGCTATATTTCCTGTAAGTATTCTCTAATCATGTAAGAAATCTGTTCTAATCAGGTTAATATCTGTTACATGTTGCATCACTCATTTTGGTTCATGACAGAGTTCTAAGATCTACCTCTGTCACAGGATGACTCCTTACTTTCGAACTCTCTTAGAGTAACCTGATGCTATGCCACATACGAAGTATCTTAAGGTAACGGCACAGAGAAGTTGTAAATAGCAGATTTATACTATGTACCAGTTTCTGAATTCGGTAATACACCTGATTATATTACGATGGTCATCTCCCTCTGTAGGTGGGATATTGAAATTTCGGTATAGGATATTTCCGCAACGGAAAAATGCCTAATTACCGTCCCATCTGCTGAATCATATCCATGGTATCATATCCATCGCCTCCACCCACTAGGTGGCACATCATTGATATACCGGTTGTTACAAAAAGTTACGGCCAAACTTTCAGGAAACATTCCTCACACACAAATAAAGAAAAGATGTTACGTGGACATGTGTCCGGAAACGCTTAATTTCCATGTTAGAGCTCATTTAGTTTCGTCAGTATGTACTGTACTTCCTCGATTCACCGCCAGTTAGCCCAATTGAAGGGAGGTAATGTTGACTTCGGTGCTTGTGTTGACATGCGACGCATTGTTCTACAGTACTAGCATCAAGCACATCAGTATGTAGCATCAACAGGTTAGTGTTAATCACGAACGTGGTTTTGCAGTCAGTGCAATGTTTACAAATGCGGAGTTGGCAGATGCCCATTTGATGTATGGATTAGCACGGGACAATAGCCGTGGCGCGGTACGTTTGTATCGAGATAGATTTCCAGAACGAAGGTGTCCCGACAGGAAGACATTCGAAGCAATTGATCGGCGTCTTAGGGAGCACGGAACATTCCAGCCTACGACTCGCGACTGGGGAAGACCTAGAACGACGAGGACACCTGCAATGGACGACGCAATTCTTCGTGCAGTTGAGGATAACCCTAATGTCAGCGTCAGAGAAGTTGCTGCTGTACAAGGTAACGTTGACCACGTCACTGTATGGAGAGTGCTACGGGAGAACCAGTTGTTTCCGTACCATGTACAGCGTGTGCAGCCACTATCAGCAGCTGATTGGCCTCCACGGGTACACTTCTGCGAATGGTTCATCAAACAATGTGTCAATCCTCATTTCAGTGCAAATGTTCTCTTTACGGATGAGGCTTCATTCCAACGTGATCAAATTGTAAATTTTCACAATCAACATTTGTGGGCTGACGAGAATCCGCACGCAATTGTGCAATCACGTCATCATCACAGATTTTCTGTGAACGTTTGGGCAGGCATTGTTGGTGATGTCTTGATTGGGCACCATGTTCTTCAACCTACGCTCAATGGAGCACGTTATCATGATTTCATACGGGATACTCTACCTGTGCTGCTGGAACATGTGCCTTTACAAGTACGACACAACAAAAAAATGGTTCAAATGGCTCTGAGCACTATGGGACTCAACATCTTAGGTCATAAGCCCCCTAGAACTGAGAACTACTTAAACCTAACTAACCTAAGGACATCACACACACCCATGCCCGAGGCAGGATTCGAACCTGCGACCGTAGCAGTCCTGCGATTCCGGACTGCAGCGCCAGAACCGCTAGACCACCGCGGCCGGCGACACAACATGTGGTTCGTGCACGATGGAGCTCCTGCACATTTCAGTCGAAGTGTTCGTACGCTTCTCAACAACAGATTCGGTGACCGATGGATTGGTAGAGGCGGACCATTTCCGTGGCCTCCACGCTCTCCTGACCTCAACCCTCTTGACTTTCATTTATTGGGCATTTGAAAGCTCTTGTCTACGCAACCCCGGTACCAAATGTAGAGACTCTTCGTGCTCGTATTGTGGACGGCTGTGATACAATACGCCATTCTCCAGGGCTGCATCAGCGTATCAGGGATTCCAAGCGACGGAGGGTGGATGCACGTATCCTCGCTAATCGAGGACATTTTGAACATTTCCTGTAACAAAGTGTTGGAAGTCACGCTGGCACGTTCTGTTGCTGTGTGTTTCCATTCCATGATCAATGTGATTTGCAGAGAAGTAATAAAATGAGCTCTAACATGGAAAGTAAGCGTTTCCGGACACATGTCCACATAACATATTTTCTTTCTTTGTGTGTGAGGAATGTTTCCTGAAAGTTTGGCCGTACCTTTTTGTAACACCCTGTACAACTGAAGGGCGAATTAATTAAATTGACCATAAGGGTCACTCTGCATGGCGAGTATTTATTTCTTTTTTCTGCATGTGTATTACACTCGTCAGGTAGCTGAAGGAAGACGATGTTCTTTTAGAGGAACACTGTTGAGAACCGACATTTGAAGCTAGTATTTGAAGTTATTAACATGTAAAATCAATATAAGTAATTCATAAGCCAAATTGTTAAGATAAATAACCTCTGTACAAAAGCATATCATAATCTGTGGAAGACCTATAATGTTATCTCTGTGAACTACATGTAAGAAGATCTTTGTAACTGTTTTGTTTATATAAGATATTTTCGATGTGTAAAGTGTACAAGTTGTGTAAGATGTTAAGTGTGTGTGAGACTCTACACAAATGGACCATTAGGAAACTGTAAGTACAAATTGTTCTCAAACTTTAGCCACTAACCTCACAGAAAGAATTGATACCCAACTAAAAATCGCGTTTCTTATGTATTACAGTAAAAGTCAACAAAATGAAGCAGACTCACACACACTGACAACATCAAAAGAAATGGCTTAACACACATAAAAACGCACTTGAAAATGAGAATTATTTCTCGAAACGCGTCGTGCGAATAATAAAATAAAGAAAAAATCGTGACTGGTAGCAGATTATTTATTTATAAACAAACCTATTATATCTACAGTCGCAGGCTTTCAAAAACCATTTATAATGGATCTAATCAGATTATTAGTGCCAAGCCAGGCAATGAAAGCTATATATAAATACAAAAACCTCAAAATGAAAGTACTAAAAACAGTTGCACACATAAGATTCAACAAGCACTGTCAACAACTAGGCATAATTCCGAAATATATAAAAGTGAAAATATGTTCTAGCAGCAACATAGCAAAACTTATAAAACACAAAGCAGAAAAACTCTGGCTGAAAACCGAAATAAGGCAGTTACATAAGAAAAAGGACTTACTAAACAGAAAGCTACTCAACATGCAGATAGAAGCAGCAAACAACATGGAACCTACAGTTTATGACAGCATTTGCAGGCATATCCAGGACATAGTCGACAAGGAGTACTTGACCATTTGCAACACACATAACAAGAAACTACAGACCTTGACATCCAAACAAGACAAGAGATCCAACCTTGGGATAACTGACAAAAGCAAACACACATTTTACAGTAGAGTGGTGAACAACACTGACATAAAGTTCAACCAAAGAGAAAACGATCTACTCCAAAAAGGACTAAAATACAACATAAAACCTAACCTCAACAACCATACACTGAAACAGGTTATAGCTGCAACAAAAAGTGCAGCAGATGCTGCAAAATTAAATTCAAATACAAAAGCAGCAATAGGTCACAAAGTAAGCAAGCTTCTTGAGACAGAAATGAATAAAGATAAGTTTAGATCTAAATATACAATAAATGATACAAAAACATTAAAATCTATAAATAATAAACTGAAAAACAACCAATCCATAGTTGTAAAGTCAGACAAAAGTAATACATTAGTTGTGATGAAAGAAAAAGAATACATAGACAAAACAAATGAATTTTTTGCTGCTAATAACATTCAGCACATTGAAAAAGACCCAACCAAACACTTCCAAAGTAAAATTAAGGAACAACTAAAGAACACACATTTCCTGTTGACAGAAACTGAAAAGAAATACCTTACATGTATGAATCCAAAAGCACCACGCCTAAGAGCACAGCCAAAAATACACAAAAATGGATACCCGATACGTCCCGTGGTCAACTCTATAAACAGCCCAGCATACAAACTGTCACGAAAACTGAATAACATACTGGTGAAAAATTATACATATGAAACAACATATTCCATAAAAAACAGCATGATTCTAGCCAAAGAACTAAGAACCAAGATGCACAGTTTATATCACTTGACATCATCAACCTTTATTCAAACATACCCATACAAGAAGCTCTAACAGTAATACAAAAGAACCTTATGCAACACAAGAAACTTTCATACACAGAGATTGTCGAATTTATGGAACTCCTTCAGCTAACCCTAAGTTACAACTACTTTACCTTAAATGACAACATTTATAAGCAACCAGATGGCCTAGCAATGGGATCATGTATATCCGGTACCATAGCTGACATATACATAAATCACTTAGAACAAAAATTATTTGACAGCCATGAACCTTGCCTAAAGAAAATAGAATTTTATAGGAGATATGTAGATGACACACTACTGTTAGTGAAAGGAGATACCAAAGACATCACAAACATTCTTAATCATTTCAATAATCTAAATGAGAAAATCAAATTTACAGTGGAACATGAGCAAAATAAAAGTATCAACTTCCTGGATCTAAATATTACAAGACACAACAACACATGCACATTCAAAATTTATAGGAAAAACACAATGACTGACACCACAATCCCTGCAACCTCATGTCACCCAAATATCCATAAACAGGCAGCATACAGGTCAATGCTGCATAGGGCAACAAAAATACCATTGAACCAATAAAATATGCAACAAGAAATAAACACAGTGAAGAAGATTGCAGTTTCCAATGGTTACAATGCTTCCATGGTTGACACAATCTTAGACAAAGTGAAGAGAAACCCAGGTACAAACTGCACCACAGAAGAAAAAGATAAAAACAAATATATATCTAGCATTCCATACATAGGAAATGTATCACAGAAAATTGCAAATATTTTCAAAAATCACAGAGTAAAAATTGGGTTTTCTACATCCAATAAACTACACCAAAAACTAATACATAATATAAAGTGTAATCATGATCCATATTCAGACTCTGGAGTATACCAGATAACATGCCAGGAATGCTCCAAGTTCTACATAGGACAAACAGGCCGAAATATCAACAGCAGGTACACAGAGCACATTAGAGCATACACACACAACAAACACACTACATCAGCAATAGCAACACATATACATAATACAGGGCACCCAATTGGAAAAATAGAGCAAAATGTCAAAGTACTCCACCGACTAAATAAAGGACATAAAATGGATTTGATTGAAGAACTGGAGATATATTCACATCACAGAAAATATGAAGATAAAATATTAAATGAAAAACTTGAAAGCGAATCAGTTAATTTCTTCAGATGTTTCGATAATATACTTAAATAAAAATAGTAAAACATAGAAATAAGCACAACTGTAAAATCAATATAAGTAATTCATAAGCCAAATTGTTAAGATAAATAACCTCTGTACAAAAGCATATCATAATCTGTGGAAGACCTATAATGTTATCTCTGTGAACTACATGTAAGAAGATCTTTGTAACTGTTTTGTTTATATAAGATATTTTCGATGTGTAAAGTGTACAAGTTGTGTAAGATGTTAAGTGTGTGTGAGACTCTACACAAATGGACCATTAGGAAACTGTAAGTACAAATTGTTCTCAAACTTTAGCCACTAACCTCACAGAAAGAATTGATACCCAACTAAAAATCGCGTTTCTTATGTATTACAGTAAAAGTCAACAAAATGAAGCAGACTCACACACACTGACAACATCAAAAGAAATGGCTTAACATACATAAAAACGCACTTGAAAATGAGAATTATTTCTCTAAACGCGTCGTGCGAATAATAAAATAAAGAAAAAATCGTGACTGGTAGCAGATTATTTATTTATAAACAAACCTATTATATCTACAGTCGCAGGCTTTCAAAAACCATTTATAATGGATCTAATCAGACTCTAAATATCACTCCGTACATGTCGTTATTTCCTATATCACGCTCCTATGATTACCGCGCTAGAACTTCAAAAATGGCTCTGAGCACTATTTATTTATTTATTTATTGCCAAATTATAGACCTGTTACCTGATGTTTAAAACAGGTCGTACATTTTACAATTTTCGTTTTTCATCTTTTTACAGTTTTCTTTCCTTTTGTTTTATCTACAACATTTACAAAGAATGATACTTTTCAAAATAACAATAATTTAAGGTTGAAATATAAATAAAATTTTGTTGTTTTTTAAGAAGAATATAAAAAGAACATAGGATAGATGAGAGATTTGTTAGTACCATCACCGAGTGTGACTGACGCTGAATGCCTCGGAATGGTTTCTTCGAGCCGTTGACCACCAGTCACACACACACACACACACACACACACACACACAAATGGTTATTAGTAGAGAAATAATGTTGCTTATCCTATTTGTTACTAATCCTATGTATTAACTACTTTAGGTGCGCATCCATGTAGAGCATTTGGTGTTTTCCTGGCTAGATTGCCAGCAATTTGCTTATTTACTGTCACATCTCAGCTTCCTCCTCCTGTTCCTCCTCATTGTCACTATTTTCGTTGTCACTGTGGGTATCGCTGTCCATCCTCTGGAGATTTCTGTTACGCTGCACGTAGGCATGTCCGTGATGTCGTGTCCGCACATACTCTTCAAGTGTTTGTTTTGAAATACTGTTTGTCAGTGCGTTTAATTGTGCCCATTGTTCTTCGTGTCTTATTGCTGTGTATATATCTGTGTCTATCTGTGTAATCTAAGTGTAGTGTATGTCTATTGTTCGCGTATTGCCCGCAGAAATAGACAGTGTATTCTGGGGAACCTTCTTCCCCGCATGTGCATGTAGGTGTCTGCCTCAGACTCATGCGGTTTAAGTGCGTGGGATAAGGTCCGTGCCCGGTTAACAAATGTACCATACCGCGGCTGGGATCGATATGTCTCACTCTCAACCGCTCCCTTATGTCAGGGAAGAAGTCGTGCAGTCTACGTCCCGTATCACTTACATCCCACTCACCATGTATCCAAACGCCAACTTTGAAGGTGACGTACCGTCTCTATGGGCACACCGGTTATTGTGTGTACCTTATCTAGTCTCTCCACCTTTAACCAGTACCTTGCAGCTCTGTATTTGATGGTGATATCTGTGGGGCATATTCCGAGCACCACACGCAGTGCATCCGCTGAGGTGCTACCGAAGGCTGCAGATAGCCTAAGTAGGACACTGCTCTGCCCTCGTCTGACGGATGCTTTGTTGGTGACCACGTTCAGTCTATGTGCTCACTTGCTCGCTGCAAAGCTGAGTACTGATTCGAAGAGCGCACAGTGGTATGTACGTATGACTGGTAGAGGTAGTCTGTACTCTTTTGAATTTAGCCTCACCAGTTTGTGGAGTATTTTTTTCTGCTTTGTCTGTTGTTAGCCTTATGTGTTCGTGGAAATTCAATTTTTCATCTATGTGTACCCCAAGATAGCGCGTAATGCGTGCTCGTTTGATGTTTGTGTCACCAATTTTAACCGAAGGATTCCTTTGGAGTGATCCTTTCAGTAAAGTGTATGCTGTTTTGTTTTCGGCTATCCTGAGTTTGTTGTTGTGACACCACTGAGTAATTGTTTGTAGTAATCCACTGGCTTTCTCTTCTAACTGGGCTCTGTTGTTTGCAGTGACTACAACTAATAGGTCATCTGCGTAGGCGACAATTCCGTCTGACCTGTCATCCCCATCCATAAGTCGTAGGAGGAGTCCGATTGTTATGTCCCAGAAGATGGGGCCGCAGATCGACCCTTGAGGACAGCCTTTGGTAATTCTTTTAATTACTTTCCGGCTGTACATCTGCCATTCGACTACTCGGTCTTTACAGTAGTCTAGAAAACTGTTGTACAGTGATTGCGGTACCTCCAGATGTCTTAGCCTCTGAAACAGTGCTGGCCACCAAAGATTATCAAATGCTCCGGCAATGTCAATCATTATTGCCATGGCGTATTTCTGTTTTGTGGTGTTAACTATGTGCAGGGCCTGGTTGATGGCATCTTCTATTGATCTGCCAGATCTGAAGCCGAACTGGTGTTGGCTCATACCCCTGAGAGCTCTGTGTGTTTGCAGGCGCTTACACAGAACCTTCTCCTGAATCTTTGCTAGGGTGTTTATTAGGCATATTGGCCTGTAAGTCTTTGGATCTGAAGGATCCCTGTCCGCTGATTTCTTAATAATGATTGCTTTGGAGGTTTTCCATACCGTAGGTACCCTGCCCAGCCGTAAGGCATCGTTCAATAACGTTGTTAGGAACGGGGTGATCTGCGGTGCTAGTTTTTTCAGTGTTTCCTAGTGGATACCGTCTGGTCCAGGTGCTTTTTTGTTTTTGAGCTCTGAGATTGCTAGCGCAACCTCTTCTTGTGCAAAAGGACAGGTGATAGTTGCAGTGTTGTATGGGGTGTGTAGGTTTTCTCTTAGTGTCTCATGATATTGTGTGTCTGTATCGATAATGTCATCAGGGAGCAGTTTATGCAGCAGAAACTCCGCTGTATTCCTCCATCCCCTCGTCATCGTGCCGTCATCCTGCCTTAGCGTTCCCAGAACTAGTGGGGTTTTTATCTTCTCTGTCAGTATTTTGTATGGTTCCCCCCATATATTTTGCTCTGTTTGTGTTGTTACAAATAGCTCCCATTGTTGTCTACGCGTGTTGTATAGGGTCTGTCTATATAAGTCTTGTGCATGCCTATATGCTTCAAGTCTTATTCGTCTGTCCCTATCTGCTATCGCCCTTTGATATAATTTTCGTTTGCGTCTTGCGTCTTGTTTGAGTCTCGTAAGTTCGTTGGTCCATGGTACTGGTGAGCAACTTGTGTTCTTTGCTGTCGGTATTGAAGTGCTTTGTGCATGTTGTATCACCTGTGTTAAATTGTGTGCTCTATAATCGATACTTTCATTGATGTTTTCTAGATCGTGTCGTTGGATAATTTCCGTTAATTTGTTCCAGTCTGCTTTGTGCAACAGAAAGTGTCTGGTGTGTGATTTGGTCATTGTGTTCTGAGTATGAGTTAATGTGTATGTTATGGCATTATGATCACTACTGGTTATGTTGTCGTGTACAGTCCAGTTTGTTACGTATGCCATTGCTGCATTATTACTGCTCGTACCATCGAACCCTGCATATGTTGGTATAGGTCCTTCCGTATTCATTACATGTAATTGTGTTTCTTGTATTAGATCGGTGATTATGCGTCCTCTGTCATCTGTTCTGTCTGAGTTCCAGAGGGTCGATCTGGAATTAATGTCAGCACTTATCACTAATTTTTTGCCTCTGGCATACATTACTAGGTCTCTGATGTAGTCTGCATACGGCTGTATTTGATGGCTGTATTGGGCGTACATGGATGCAATAACCCATGTGACGTTCCCGTTAGTTATCTCTATGGTAACCAAGTGTTGATTGCATAACTGTGTTACCTTAATTATAAGTTGTATTTAGAATTACTATTGCAGCCTTATAGTCATTGCTGCCTGTTATTGTGGTAGCATGTTTTGGTAGACATATCAGTTGCCCGTTTCTATTATAAGGTTTTTGTAAGCACATGATGTCTGCCTGCAGGTCTTGTGCTATTTTAGGGATTTCCGCGCTGACTGTCGTACTGCTTTTTGTATTATGTTGTAAGATATTCATTTTTTGTCTATGTGTTCTGGGTGTTTTACGTGTACAAAACATTTACTGCCAGTCTGTGAGTAATCAAAATATGTTCGTCCGAGTGCTCTTACATGATCTATATATATTTTGTCCAAGTCGAAAGATTCTGACCTGCGCAGGCAGACCTGGAGCATGAGATCGAGCAGCGGCTCTGCTTATGTAGGAATATTTTCTGTCTTTAGGATGATTCTGTCTGTTTGCTCAGTTACTGGAAAACAGAGAGAATCTTCCTTTGGATGGCACAATCTAAGTATCATCCGCTGCGCTGTCTGCAGTAGCTCTTTTTTCTCTAGCCTACTTAAAAGTAAGTTAAGTTCTAAATTATCATAATTAGGTGCAGCTGGCTTGCTGTTGGTGCTGGTTTCTGTTGCGGTCTCTAAGGTGGTACTAGACGGATTGTGGTTTGGTGTTGGCCGCTGATTGGGGGACATTTTAAGACCTCTTTGGGATGTCACACGATTACTTTTCGTTTTGTGACACGCCTCTTCAATGCTGTTTGCCTTCACACGTTTTTCACTGATGTTGGTGGTGCTTGCTGGCGTGGTGTCGGCGATGGTGGTGATTTGTATGGGACTGACTGTATGTGTAATGTTGTCTTTGTTTGTGTTTGGAGTGGAGGTTGTTGCTAGACGCACGTTGACATCGTTGCAAATGTCACATGTCTCTCCCTCAGATTTATCCTCCTCTAATTGGTCTACTTTTATAAGTCTGGGTCCGGTACTTTTGAGTTTTGTATTGGTCTGTAGCCTGAGTGTTTCGATGTGTTTTGATTCAGGGACTGCGTGCCTGTCTCTTCCTTGTTCCTTTTTCCCAGGGTGAAGAGTGCCTCCCGAGACAAATTTGACTGGTTTGATGTACTGTTCACATTTACGTGTGTCGTAGGGTTTTCCATGTGATGATGATTCTGGTTTGTGTTCATCCTGTGTATGTGTGGTGTGATGTACTTCGGCTGGGAGAAGTTGTGAGGGAGTATGTCGGTTTTGTTTGTACATTTTCTTGTGCACAATATATGTAAGCTCATCTTCCAACTCATCTATCCTCTGCATTAATGTTATTTGGAAGTTTATCCAGTGGTGTAACTGTCTTAATTTGCTTTGCCACCTCGTAGTGAATGGAGCCACAGATTGTCATGCCATCTATATATTCTATCGTATTAATGCAGCTATCCTGTAACATCGTTGAGTGTGTTAGGGGCGGAATGGGTTCATTATCGACGTAATTCCCCGGCAGAAGATTCTTTTGTCTTCTCCAGGAAATTGCTCTTTGGTAGCTTCTCTGTAATGTTGACTATGTAATGAGCACTATGGGACTTAACTTCTGAGGTCATCAGTCACCTAGAACTTAGAACTACTTAAACCTAACTAACCTAAGGACATCACACACATCCATGCCCGAGGCAGGATTATTAGAACCTGCGACCGTAGCGGTTGCGTGGTTTCAGACTGAAGCGCCTAGAACCGCTCGGTCACACAGGCCGACACGCTAGAACTACAACAGTCTAATGGCGTCTGAGTCTTGACTGACAGTACACTGCCTTTCTGTCAGTCTCTCTCTCTCCCTCTCTGTCTGTCTCTCGTTATTTTTGTAACATCCAATGGAGTAATACTGAACTATAAAAACTCCGCTAACGTCACCTGGTAGAGAATGCAATAAGATTTTAGTCTGACTTTCTCTTCTGATGTATCGGGAAACAAATATTGTCTGCATCTTTGTTGTCGCTTGTCCTCTTGTGATGTTTGTGGTTCCTTGCTGGGTAATTAGAGGGTAGTATGGCTAATGAGTGACCGGTTTCCTCTCATTACAACACATGTGCTTAAAATATATTTTATTACAGGAATCAATTCAGTACTTAATTTCAATTAAGCCTATTCTCAACATTGGTGGTTAACTGCAATAATTATTCAATGTTTTCCGTGTCCATATCACAATTATATACAATGAATAACGTTCCCACACAGCTAGGTAAGGTGCGAGGCGACGACGACTACCACCGTGAATGACTAGAGCATAGAGCGACGTATTGAGGTGCAATGTGAACTGAGTCCCAATGCGACGTAGTGAGCTACTGATTGCGAGACTGAGAGAGCTCGGGCGTCGTCGGCGGCCTATGTGCACGCTGCCCACGGGGTGTTCTCAGCGCGTAGCCTGAGAGCATGTATAGCATTCTCTTGTCATAAGCGCGCCTAGTTCAGCGCCAGCTATACAATTTTTCCTAGTGCCTACCGGCGTGCTGGCGAAGGTGCACGCCAACATATTCCTCCCCCCGAAACGCCGCACCATTGTCGTGTACTGGAGATACGAACGACAACATGGAGGGGCAGGAAGATGGACTTAGAGATGTTCCAGGAGCTGGAGCTGTGGAGAACGACGTACTTCCGACTGTACCCCGGCATGTGGCTTGCGAGAGCAGAGGAACGTCCTCCCGAAAACACTACTTAGGATACACGTCCGGCCCTGAGCACGCCTCCTGGGGCGATGGCGGCGACGGCAGTGGCGAAGGCGGATCCAGGTGCATCGGGTCGGAGAGTGGCGACGGCGGAGACGAGGGAGCGACAGCCACTGGCTCGTGGCGACAACAGCGGGGGGCTGCGAAGGCCGCGTGGTCCGTCAGGCCGTGAATCTGGGAGAAGAAAAGCAGCAGAATGGTGGGGCCAACGACAATTGCGAATTTGATTCTGGTGGCGGCGCTGCAACCCATCGGGACCTACAATTAGATACATATATGTCCCAATGCGTTTCTGTACCTCGCCTCGCTCCCAGTGCTGACGTCGGCCAGAAACCCTGAAAAGGACAAGATCACTCGGTGCAAAGCGATACTTGTGGACCATCGACGGCACTGGACGCTGCGGAGAGTGGAAATAGTGGAGCAGCGTCCGATAGCGGCGGCCATGCAGAAGTTCTGCTGGTGATGGTCCGTCGCGTGGGTGGGAGCGATAGGAGGCGAGAAAGAGTTGCAGCGCCTGTTCTAGTGCGTGGGAGGTTGGCCATTTGTTGTTTAAAAGTGCGTACGAGGCATTCTGCTTCTCCGTTGGACTGCGGGTGTAACAGAGCACTTGTTAGATGACGAATATCATTTTGTTGTCAAAACTGTTCAAAGTCATGTGACGTGAACTGAGGTCCGTTGCCCGTAACAATGACTTCAGGCAATCCTTCAAGGCACAAAAATTGAAGACAACACTTGAATGGTGCTATGTGACGTGCTAGAGTTCATAGGCACCTCAAAGGGAAACTTGCTAAAAGATTCTACCACTACGAGCCAACGAGTGTTCCAAAATGGTCCCGCAAAGTCTTTGTGCACTCGTTGCCATGGGAACTGAGTCTTAGGCCAAGCTGTGAATGTCTGTGGCGGAGCGGATTGGTGTTCCGCGCATGCGCGACAGTTTGATGTCATCTGTTCGATATGGGCGTCCATGCCCTGCCTAGTACAGTGCCGGCGCGCTGAACTGTTTAGTGCGAACAATTCCCCAATGTCCTTGCTGAAGCAGTTGTAACACATCCTTTTGCAACGCTGCGGAAATGAGCACACGCGGTCCACTGTCAGACTGAACTAAGATCACACCTTTTTGTACGAAAAAATTTTATAGCGACGAGGAAAGTATAGGACCACTACTGAGTATTCAGTACTGTTCAATGAGTGAGGCCAAGACGTCCGAACGTAATGCAGCAAAATCATCACCTCAGTGTCCGCTTCCGCGGCCCGTGCAATTTTTTTGTAATTCAGTGGAAAAGGCTGCAGCAATTCAGAGTCCTGCGCACCGATCTAGCAACAAGAAGCGTCAGAGGAATCAAAATCAGAGTCGGGGCCGATCGGAAGGCGAGGAAGGGCGTCAGCACTGCCATGCTTTGCCGTCGGTCTGTACACAATTTCGTACTGATATTGGGATAGAAGCAAAGCCGACCGTTGCAATGTTTGAGCAGTGCGTGTAGGAACCGGTTTTGACGGATGAAACAAGGACTGCAAAGGTTTGTAATCTGTCACTAAATAGAACTTGCCACCAAGTGATGGAATTTTGTCACACCATACACAATAGTGAGAGCTTCTTTTCCAATTTGTGAATAATTGCACTGAATGTAAGTTAACAACTTTAAGGCAAAAGCAATATGCTTGCTGTGTGCACCAATTTTGTGCGAAAGCACAGCGCCCATTCAGTAAGAGGAAGCGTCTACTTTCAAAATCATTGGTTTGGCACTATCAGAATGTACTCAACATCTGTCACTTGTAACACCCCACCCGTCACTTATCTGGTTTTGGCGTGTGTTCGCCCCAGCTAATTGACTAACAGATCAACAGAGAATGCAAAACTGCCGCAATATCAGATAACGCAAAAAAGTACTAAGGCCCTGTGACTCCTGAGTGAACTGCGGTGGCAGTGTTGACATTAATTGATTCAGAATTGATCACTTTTAATAAAAAGGGGTGCACATTGATGTGGTATTCAGCTATTTAACACCAGATGCAAATGTTGAACATAAAATCAATTAAGAAAGTGACTTGGGATTTCAACTACTTGATTGAAAACAGATGCAGTCGATTAGCACAAATTTTTTTTTTTTAACTCAGAACCTTCAATCATCACATTACAAGACTCTCCTATCAGGCAGTGGTAATAAATTGCGTTTGCGTGGAGTAAAGCGCGATAACTCAAAAGTAATTCCTACCGACTGATCCAGGCGTAATGCGAAGTACGAGAAGAATTCTACAATACACAGCCAATGAAACCCTCGTGGAAATTTGCCGACATGATCCAACACATTAATCAGTGGCCGGAGCAGGCGCAATATCACCGAATACAGCGTGGCGGAGCGGCGTCGTTGTGTGGACGTCGGCCGACCTCGTGGGGCTGCAAGGCTGCGCTCGTCTATTCACTCCCAGCTATCTTGCTCAGTACATAGCTGAACCAAAACTTCCTATCTCCAAGCTCAATCGTTCCATATGCTAAGTCCTAAACTGCAGAGATGCTCACTCTTTCTCAGGCAAGCTGAGTAAAGAACGCCACGTCCGCACTCTAGGCAAGCTGGGAACGGAAGACCACTATGGAGACTTCTCCCAGTCCGCTCTTCACCTCGGTTTCCCCTCCAGCAAAATTACTTACGCCAATTGTAGCGCAAGTCGCGTTAATTATGTGTCGCTTCCCAGCGCTGACCAATGCCTGCTCTGGGAAGTGAACAAATTCCCACAAAACTTCCCTTCCTCTCAACGTCTGCTATTTAGCTCCTCCCAGGCCACCCATCAAGGTTAGCGTCTGCACAAACACCAAGTTTTCCGGAATTCTGACTCCCAGGAGAGTACTTCAAATTCCTTGGTCCTACGTTCCCATCGGAGGCCAGCGTATTTCATTCTGTCGCTCTTCACCTGATTTATTTCAGACTCTGTGGACCGTGAATTCACTGCGAAGTTGCTATAGTCACGAACATGCATATTTTGACCTCTGTTGACTGCTCCACCGTAGCTTTGCGCGGCTTTCTCGCATGTTTCACTGAAAATGGGACGACGGACATTTATCAACAGGCGTACAAGTTCTCTGTCTGCTTCCCAGTACACCAGCATGGGGTCAACCACCCACTCACTGTCACTCATCTTAAGGCAGCTGGAGGCCACACCCCGTTACCGCTTTCTCAGAGCTTGAGCTGCCCTAAGCTGCCTATTTTTGCTTCCCTTCGCCGCTCCCCAGCTGGCCACGGTCACTTGACTCTGAATACTTCCCTGGGATAAACTAGCCTCCAGTAAATCGACGCTTTTCCACAAAGTTTTCATGTCATGTGAATTACTTTAAAACCATCACCTGACATTAATTATTCCAATACGTCCATACTATACCCTCTACAAGATGCATTGTGCCTTGTCAGTCATTTTTGTTCAGCTCTACTGTTCACTCAACGTGAGTTAGGTGACCTTTAATGACTTCATGTAAGGGACATAGTTCTTGCCATCTTACACACTGAGGAAGGCATTTCTGAGTTTCTGAAATGCTTCTTGACACTCTTTGATCCACAGGAAAGTTACATTTTTCCTACGTTAGCGGTGCAATGGCGCCGCGATCTGTGAAGCGTTCAGAATGAAACGAACGTGGTATGTCAACTTGCCTAGCACTGAGTGCAGTTCAGATACATTGCGAGGAACAGGTAGGTCACAGATAGGAAGCAAATGAGATTGGAGGGAATGGACACCCTAACTCTTTATGGCTCTGAGCACTATGGGACTTAACATCTATGGTCATCAGTCCCCTAGAACGTAGAACTACTTAAACCTAACTAATCTAAGGACAGCACACAACACCCAGTCATCACGAGGCAGAGAAAATGCCTGAACCCGCCGGGAATCGAACCCGGGAACCCGGGCGTGGGAAGCGAGTACGCTACCGCACGGCCACGAGCTGCAGACCCTAACTGTTTATCAAAATAAGTTGTTCAAATGCGTGTGATATCTTATGGGACTTAACTGCTAAGGTCTTCAGTCCCTAAGCTTACCCACTACTTAACCTAAATTATCCTAAGGACAAACACACACACACCCACGCCCGAGGGATGACTCGAACCTCTGCCGGGACCAGCCACACCGTCCATGACTGCAGCGCCTTAGACCGCTAACTGTTTATCACATGACCTAATTACTGTAGTACAGTGCGCAAATTGGCAGTGTGTTCCTTTGGCGTAGGACCTGAGACGACAGTATCGTCAAGGTACTTCGAACAGAACGGTACTTGAGCAATCAGCTGTTCCAAGTAACGTTGAAAAACTACAGGTGCGGAACACTGCCGAAGAACAAACGCAAGTACTTGATCAGGCCTAAGAGAGTATTAACAACAAAGGCTTTCCGTGATACTTCATCTTATGGTATTTGCAAATAACCATAACGAAAATCTACCTTAGAAAATTAACGGCCTGCGCCAAGCATGTACATAAGTTCCTCGTGCCGAGGCAATGGATAAATGTCACTTATTGTCTGTAGATTGACTGTAGTTTTGAAGTCAACACAAATTCGAATGCAGCGAGAATGCTTGGGCAGCAAAACCAATGGACTTGGCCACCGACTAGCCTGTATTGGAGCAATCACACCATTGTCTTGCAATTCTTTTAATTCACTAGCTACTTTGTCTCGTAAAGCAATGAGGACGGGCCGAGCCCAGAAAAATTCGGCTGTGCATTATCTTTCAGGGTAATGTGCGCTAAAAGATTATTGGCTATTCCAAGTCCATCAGAAAGAGTTCAGGAAATTCCTTAGGCAAATTAGCTGCACAGTCTTTTTGGTTAAAAGCAGTCACTGACAGCACATTGTTTTGGATGCTAAGGCCAAACAAGTCAAATGAATCTAAGGCAATAATATTTTCACTGTGTCTTAATTGCAGCACAGTAAATTCCACTGTCCTAGAGTGAGATTTGTAAGCGTTAGGCAAACTATACTGTCCAAGCACTGGGATTTCCTGTCCGTTGTATGCAGTGAGGTACGTGCTAGATTTTGACAGGCGTGGTGAGCCTAACTGTTCGTAAGTGGCACGATTAAGCGAAGTTACAGAAGCACCCGTGTCCAATTGAAAGTCAATACGACGGCCAGCAATTTGCAGTGTTACAAATAGTTTGTTGGAATGGCGTCGCACTGCCCTGGGCAAGATGAGGGCTCAACCTTACCTTACATGAGTAACTTGTCGCGTTGCGCGACGGGCAATCTTGCCGCTTATGGCGAGCAAAAACAGCGAGGGCAAGACTTCACTAGATTTACAGGCCTGGCTGCTTGTTTACTGGACTGTCTGCGCGTCTGTGTGCGACCTCGTTGTGGCGGCTGAGTGGGGCGGTCGTGGGTAAGAGGTGACTCGACCCGACAAATAGGAACCTGATCAATTTTGTCAGCGGCTATGGCGCCGGAATCGAATTGTCCTGATATTTGCAACACTTCATGGAGCGAAGGATCTGAATACTTGAGAATCTGTTCTCTAATTCTGCTGTCAGAGACATTCTATGTGATCGCATCACGGATCATCATATCACTATAAAAGTTGCCAGAAGTAAACTTGAATTTACACTTGCTAGTGAGACCCTGTAAGTCCTAGCAGATCGTCCGCCCTGAGGAGCCGCCACACACCATTGTCCACTCGTATCTGCAGAAAAGCTGGCCCGGACTGATCTCACGTTTTTCTGCCACATTCAACGCAGGCGACCCTCATCTAGCCCTAGCTCACCCATACAGGAAGGACAGAACATTAAGCAATGTCTCAACACCAGTTGAAATATCACATATAAAAATCACAGTTCTCAATATCGGTTTCATTTACGGCAATGATCTTTCTCAGCCGGCGCCCACAGAGACACATTAAATCAAATCAAAAAATTGAGAAAAATGAGAGGAGACAGGCCACAAGAGGCTTAGAACCTCTCGAAGGCACTTCATATTGCGATGTGCAATCAAGAGCCGTAAGAAGTATATAAATGCCAACAAGTGTAGCATCATGAATTCCTTGCTCAGAGGCATAGTTGGTGGTCAGTAGGCAACTGCATGGCGACTAGGTTTGTTTCGTATCTGGCTTACTGTGGGTTTTTTGCATTACTCCATTATTTTGTTTACAGAAATCACGAAATTAATAGAACAAAGAGTTCAAGGCTCTTATTAAGATATTTTCGGACCTCAAAAGGGCACAGCATGTGGTTTCTTTACCACATAATATCCCTTTCAAAGGACTTCTACTTCAATGAGTGTCTGCAGTCTGCGAAGAAGGGTGTATATGAGGTGGATGATAAATCTCCAGTTTTGTGCAACCTCCTCTCGGGTAATTAGGGTGACGTTTCGAAGGTCATCATGAGTTCTTGGCGCTGCGTCAGGCCACTTTTTTCGCGCTGTTCGATTCGTCTCTGCCCATACCTTTTTAATAGGACTTAGGTCTGGTTCGAAAGAAGGTCAGTCGAGAAGAGAAATCTCATTCTGCACCATCCCTGACATGCTTTTAGGAGACTCGTAACGCTGGAGACACATTACTCCTTCAAAATACCATTGTCGCACTGGTGTGATAATAATAAATACTCGCAACACGGGTATGCTGGGCATCACCAAGTCGGCCATCTATCCTGTGAAGCATTCCATGTCCGCGGGAAAACATACAGCACCAAACCGCCACAGATACATCTACAATGCGAGATGACTCATCGATGTATTTGCTGTTGAAACGGGCGTCTTACGCCCTGTATACTCATATTGGACCATCATTCGCTGCGGACAATACGCATGTGTCAAAAAATATCACGTTCCACCAGTCGTGACCGACGTTGCCCTCTGGAAACCCTAATCGGTGGAGTCGATTATCATCACAGAGCCTCTCCGTGATGGCAGCACGTTTTCTAAGTCGAGTGGCCTCAGAAAACCGGTGGCGCACAGTATCCAGCGACACGGGAAAGGTAGTAGGCCTAGAATGTTTGAAATTCACCACTTAGAAAAAATGATTTTGCCGTAACTTATTGACAAGTTCATTATCCTGGAATGGTGTTGTTACACATCAAAGTCCAATTCCCATTCGCCTTCTGGATACCAGAGTGTTTCAGTTACGTGTTATCCATCATCACGCAGTGCGCTCAGGAATGCCAAAACGTGTACCAGCCAGCGACGTCATCAAATTCTTTTACTCCACAAAAGCAATGGCGCGGTCGCGAATAGCTTTTTGACGATGAGGCATGGCACATGAATTATATGAATCGACTGAAAGCGATGTGGTGCAGGTACACTATGTGATCAAAAATATCCGGACACCTGGATGAAAATGACTTACAAGTTTGCAGTGCCCTCTATTGGTAATGCTGGAATTCAATATGGTGTTGGCCCACCGTTAGCCGAGATGACAGCTTCCACTCTCGCAGGCGTACGTTCAATCAGGTGCTGGAAGGTTTCTTGGGGAATGGCAGCCCATTCTACACAGATTGCTGCACTGAGGAGAGGTATCGATGTGGATGGGTGAGGCCTGGCACGAAGTCGACGTTCCAAAATATCCCAAAGGTGTTCTGCAGGATTCAGGTCAGGACTCTGTGCAGGTCAGACCATTACAGTGATGTTATTGTCATGTAACCATTCCGCCACAGGCCATGCATTATGAACAAATGCTCGATCGTGTTGAAAAATGCAATCCCATCTCCGAATTGCTCTTCAACAGTGGGAAGCAAGAAGGTGCTTAAAACATCAATGTAGGCCTGTGGTGCGATAGTACCACCCAAAACAACAAGGGGTGCAGGCCCTCTCCATGAAAAACACGACCACAAAATGGTTGAAATGGCTCTGAGCCCTATGCGACTTAACTTCTGAGGTCATCAGTCGCCTAGAACCGAGAAATAATTAAACCTAACTAACCTAAGGACAGCCGGCCAGAGTGGCCGAGCGGTTCTAGGCGCTACAGTCTGTAACCGCGCGACCGTACGGTCGCAGGTTCGAATCCTGCCTCGGGCATGGATGTGTGTGATGTCCTTAGGTTAGTTAGGTTTAAGTAGTTCTAAGTTCTAGGGGACTGATGACCTCAGAAGTTGAGTCCCATAGTGCTCAGCGCCATTTGAACCATTTTAACCTAAGGACATCACACACATCCATGCCCGAGGCAGGATTCGAACCTGCGACCGTAGCGGTAGGCCGGTTCCAGACTGTAGCGCCTAGAACCGCACGGCCACTCCGGCCGGCAACACGACCACACCATAATACCACCGCCTCCGAATTTTACTGTTGTCACTACGCACACTGGCAGATGACGTTCACCGGGCATGCGCCATACCCACACCCTTCCATCGGATTGCCACATTGTGTGCCGTGATTCGTCACTCCACACAACGTTTTTCCACTGTTCAATCGTCCAATGTTTACGCTCCTTACACCAAGCGAGGCGTCGTTTGGCATTTAACGACGTGATGTGTGCCTAACTGTCATAGTACTTGCAGTGGATCTTGATGCAATTTGTAATTCCTGTGTGATGGTCTCGATAGATGTCTGCCTGTTACACATTACGACCCTCTTCAAGTGTCGGCGGTCTCTGTCAGTCAACAGGCGAACTCGGCCTGTACGCTTTTGTGCTGTACGTGTCCCTTCACGTTTCCACTTCACTAGCACATCAGAAACAGTGGACCTAGGGATGTTTAGGAGTGTGGAAATCTCCCGTTCAGACGTATGACAAAAGTGATACCCAGTCACCTGACAACGTTCGAAGTCCGTGAGTTCCGTGGACGTCGCTGATATGGAGTACATGGCAGTAGGTGCACCTAAGATGAAAAACGTACGTTTTTGGGGGTTTCCGCATACTTTTGATCACATAGTATATTTGACCTTGCTCTTGTACTGTCACTGGCTGTTAGAAAACAAATAGTACTCCTGCAAACCTGACTTGCTGCGACAGACTGTCAGTCTGTCACTGACAATGTGAATAATTCTCACGTATTAAGCAAACAGAGATAGTAAATTTATTTTTTCGGCTCCAAAGGAAGGTCGTTCTCCACCAGAAGTGTCTCACATTGACTTATAACCAAATTTGCGTCACATCTTCTGTGTGTTTAGTATAATACATTGAAAGGCTTTATAGACAACAAATTTTTGAACCAGAAGAATGTTTCTCTTACTGCGAAAAAAGACATTCAAATGTATTTGGACATGAGACACTTTACACATGAAGCCTGTACGTTGTTTATTCAGCTATATTGGCAATTTACGGACTTTTATGCCTTCATTTAACATGCACTATATGTATTGATAATACCAGCGATTTTGTATTTACAAAAAAGATTTTGTGCCTTCTTAGAAAAGATCTACAATACTGATAAGATCAATTTCCTGTTATTTTCGTAACAATATCTTCTCGTCAGCGTGCTCCCAGGGTACGCAGAAAAAATTTGGTATGTTTCATTTCTTTCACATCAGTGCACCAATAGACATAAACTACGGCGCTGATTTCCAGCGGCCAGTTTTTGTGGTGTCAAACAGAACACATAGCAACATAACACTCGTATCATAGTCGCAATAGCTAACACATTTTTTCGTATTTTTTTCCAGATTTTATTGAATTAAGTGTGTTACAACAAACACATGCGGTGCTAGAATGAAATTTTCACTCTACAGCGGAGTGTGCGCTGATATGAAACTTCCTGGCAGATTAAAACTGTGTGCCGGACCGAGACTCGAACTCGGGACCTTTGCCTTTCGCGGGCAAGTGCTCTACCGACTGAGCTACCCAAGCACGACTCAGGCCCCGTCCTCACAGCTTTAATTCCGCCAGTCCCGAGTTCGAGTCTCGGTCCGGCACACAGTTTTAATCTGCCAGGAAGTTACATGCGGTGCTTTATGACAGCGTAAAGACAGTGCTGTATCTCTGTTATACATAAGAACGTATTCTATCTCTGCGTAGATATTAACATAATACCCGCTAGCAGTGGGCTACTGTTAACATTTTATCGTTATTAGGAAACAACACTAAACTTTCTCGCCAGAGGATTGATTACCAAGAAATGTGCACGTCACATTCTTAATTCCGAATGTACAAGAGCGTGCTGAAAAGTAACGCCTTAGAATGTTTTATGTGATAACTCTTACAGCTTTTTGAATAAAACAACGTTTATATCATTCTACAACCTTATTCATGTCTACGTATCTGCAGCCCTCTGCCACGAGAGGACTCCAAATTGTAGCGTGTAACATGGCGGTGTGTAATATAACTATACTGTTGCGTGTGAAGCAGTTTGCTGTAATATAGTTCGTCCACACATAGAGCACCCAGAGCCCTCGTCATGTCAATGGCTGACCACACACGAGCGCTGCGACATCTGCAGTAATTCGGCATCTTGGGTTCACTGTGATCAGTCATCCTCCATACAGTCTCACTTGGCCTCATCCGATTTTCATCTATTTGCGAAATTTAAAGAACATTTTCGAGGCTTTTAGTTTGATAGTGATGATGCAGTGCAAACAGAGGTGAGATTGTGTCTCCGTCAACAAAGTCAAACATTCCATATTAATGGTATCAACGAGCTTGTCTCTCGTTGGAAGAATTGACCGTGCTGAGAAATATATGTAGACTTGAAGAATAAAGGTGTAGAATGTTAATAACGTCGGTTTTATTTAAAAAGTTTTAAGAATTTCCACATAAAAATACGAAAGCATTAGTTTTGCGAATGCCTTCATATACTCGAAGTGTACCACATGCTCAAGATTCCATGCCCAAAGAAACGAGTAGTGTTGTAATAACGTGCAAGTGATGCAAAGTATTGTTACTATTTGTGCAATATCTGATGTATATACTGACTACTTACATTCAGAAATTAACAAAATTTTGGATGACCTACTCCACATCTCTGATGTTGTTCTGCTTTGAATATTCCTTGTTTAGCTTGGGGACAGTCAGACAAAATGCCGCCGAGGTACGCATGAAGAATGCCTATTTAAGTGAGACGGCGAAATAACCCAACTAATAAAAGTATTGCCGGCCGCTGTGGCCGCGTGGTTCTAGGCGCTTCAGTTCGGATTTGCGCTCCTGCTACGGTTGCAGGTTCGAATCCTGCCTCGGGCATGGATGTGGGTGATGTCCTTTGCCCAGAGCCATTTGAACCAATAAAATTATTTAGTAAAAGAAATGGTTTAGTGACTGGTTCCAAATGATGAAAAATTGCGCTGAGATTATCAGTAATTATGTTGAAATACAAAATAGATAGGGCTATAGTTTACTGTAGTTGCAACCATTGCTCTGGAACTTCTCTTTCTGTTTTATGCCTCCCTGGCAGACGGTCATAGAATTTCACTGGATCCAGCGTGAAGTTTCAGGACCTTACACTGTAACCATTTTGATCGCGGTCTGGTATCTGAAAAGCAATTTTTATGTGGCCTTTAAAGTTATAACATTTTGATTGCCGAAGAGAAAGAACCTGAGCATCTAATAGGAATCTAGCTGTACCACAGTGCTCTATTTATAAACTTCTTTTGTCTCTTACAATATTTGTAGAATAAATGTCGAAGCCGAAGATCCAGTATCAGAGCAAACATTGCATTAACGCTTTTCCTACATGCATTTCTTCTGTCGTCATCTACGAAAGTCGATCCCACGTCTGATTTCTCCTTCAGAGCTTTTGACGCTGTTTCACTGCCAGTATTATTAACATTCTGAACGAAGTAACTCTTTTCCGTCTGACGTGTCATCAGGAATTCTAAGAAAATTTTTTGAAGGTGCATCTTTTCTCGTATCTCTTCCATAAGCCACTGTGTAATGAATGGGAGGTGACATCTGCTTTTACTGTTACTCAACTGTACTTGTTACGGTGGTCATATGAGCATTTTGCACCTTATAGCGTGCAAAGAGATATGACTCGGAAATCGTTACGAAGAGTTAATATGGACACTGTGCTGTGAAATTTTTACAATCTGATATTGTTTGTTACAAGCATAAACGCAAAAGGTAAATAGCACCCATCTTGAGCTCGTTGAATTTCACAAAACTGCCTGCCATTGAGCAATAGATGGCCGTAATATCTTTAATTAGGACTGCTGTATGCACGATTTCTTAAGAATATATTCCTAGAAAATTATGGTAGTAGTAGTAGTAGCAGTAGTAGTAGTAGTAGTAGTAGTAGTGGTGGTGGTGGTGGTGGTGGTGGTGGTGGTAGTAATAGTAGTAGTTGTGGTACTGTTTATTCCTTGGTAGATCATTTACATACTTATTTGTCTCATTATGGAACAGCTGCATGTGAACCACAGCCACTTAAAACCTCCTGTATTGTTCGTAGGAGGTTGATATTTTATAGATATAGACTGATTCTCTGTCCATAATTGATTCAGATAATATTCTGACAAACGCTCAGTGTTGCCAGATTACTCGACCTGACTATGCACCTTAATTCTTGATTACATCTCTTAAGAACAGGTACTAAAAATGTGTAAAACACTGCTGATAAGATTTACATGCATTTTATTTCCAGTATCTAATATCTCAAGAACACAACATTTATTTGGCTTCAAGTACTACCTTTAATAATTTGACCTTCTATACTGAATATACTATATAAGAAATATATGTAAATTCCTATTACGTATCCATTAACGTTTCATTTTGCACATCGTTAAATAGCACCTTTTGCATTAGATCTCGAAATAAGAGTGCATAAGGAAGATAACCTTGCTTACAACTGATCTGTACAGCATTGAAGAAGGTGTGGCCTATATGGCTCTGTCACACTAATGTACTTTGTAAACTAATTACATCGCACAACTACGTCTTATAGTTCGTAATGAAGTCAGACAACTGCCCAGTTTACGTCATTATGTGACGTAATTATATTTAATCAAATGGGCTTTACGTGAAACCAATAAAACTAAATAAATAGATAAATACGTGGCCACTTGACGCTTCGGCAGACGTAGCTGGGGAGCTGTTTCCTTGGCTGTATATTTAAATAGTATACAAACAGTTACACTCTCTTAGTTAGCATCAGGAAGTTGTCGGTACTTACCAACGGCACTTCGACAGCATATCTGTAGGTAAATTAGGGTTGCCAATGCCTCTAACTCGCAAGACATGGCTAACAGCTTCTTCACACACATTACTTCCCGACTTGCTGCTACTCCAAGCGCCAAAGAGAATCCAAGGCCTTATCGCTGGGGTAAAGCTAAATAGCAGCCATTACATATCCCGTCGCTCTTGGAATGCTTGTGACTAACGACAGGAAAAGGCATTATATATTAAAAACTTCAAACAGTGCACTAAATATTCATTAAACTGTTAAAAAAGTACCCATTTGTTCAAATTAGTTCCGACATTTTCCTACCGTAAGCAGAGTACTCACTGCTATGAATGTTTGTGACATGTTAAAAGTGATTGTCGAACCGGTATTCGAAACCGGCTTCCTTATTACCGCGGGCAGTGTGCTACCTATTGCCCTACCCATGGACGCCTCGCAGTGTGACTCATAGTTTCAAACTGTCACTTGTTCCCCTCCTGTGAGTAAGTCGAACTCTCCGCTGTATTTGTTTATTTGTTTTTATTTAGTCATTTACTTTTCTTCGCTTTTCCGCAGGAGCTGCCAGTCCCATACCGTAGCGGGAGAGCCTGTCTGGGGCCTGGAAGGGAAACAAGTGACAAACTGAAATTTTGAATTACTCCTTGAGACATGCACTAATAGCTAAAATGGTAGCATACTACAGTCGATAGACAAATACGAGGGTTGGAACTTTAATAGTTGCAACTATTTACTTACAGTTCGTCCAAGCAAAACAGATACGTGTTTTGAAGTTTTACTGACCAATCAAAGTAGTCACCAGCGTTGTGTGTAACCCGTTGCCAGCGATGTGGAAGTCGTAGTATACTCTTAGCAGTGCCAGCTGTGTTGACAGTTCGAGCGGCGCGGTCTATTGCCTGACGAATTTGTAACAGTTCTGAAGCGAATGCCGTGAAGTGTTTCCTTCTGTTTAGAAATCGAGTTGAACTCACGAGAGCTTAAGTCAGGGGAGTGTAGAAGGTGGTATAGCACTTAGCAGCCCCATCAGTCAAACAAATCAGTAACAGCTTGCACTGTACGAGCTTGAGCATTGTCCTGCAACATGATGGTCAGGTCCTGCAGAAAGTCTCATCACTTCTGACTCTAATCTGGTCGTAGGTTGTGTTCCATGAACAGCATAGAGGCAGAAATGATGACACTTTCTGCAGGACCTGACCATCATGTTGCAGGATAATGCTCAAGCACGTACAGTGCAAACTGTTACTGATTTGTTTGACTGATGGGGCTGCTAAGTGCTATACCACCTTCTGCACTCCCCTGACTTAAGCTCTAGTGAGTTCAACTCGATTTCTAAACTGAAGGAAACACTTCACAGCATTCGTTTCAGAACTGCTACAAATTCTTCAGGCAATAGAGCGCGCCGCTCGAACTGTCAACACAACTGACACTGCTAAGAGTATCCTACGACTTCCA
This sequence comes from Schistocerca cancellata, assembly GCF_023864275.1. Lineage (NCBI taxonomy): Eukaryota > Metazoa > Arthropoda > Insecta > Orthoptera > Acrididae > Schistocerca > Schistocerca cancellata. Next base: position 647,598,990 of record NC_064629.1, on the reverse strand, counting down.
CATCGCTGGCTACGGGTTATACACAATTCTGATGACTGCTTTGAAGGTCAGTAAAACTTTGAAACACGTATCTATTTTGTACGAGCTGTAAATAAATAGTTACTACTATTAAAGTTCCGACCCTCGTATATGGTCTTGGATTCCGCTCTTGCAATCAGTTTTAACATGTCTCAAAAGCTCATGCTTCTTTGCTCATGTCTGGTTCCCGGTTTCAGTAGATCTTCAGAGAATAGCATAAATTACTTGGGCCAGTTATGTTAGTATAACTTGTACGTGACGTGGTGGTGCATGAAAGTAAACACACGCTATGAACCGTATAAGACAGAACAAACTGCTGATATAAACAGACTGTACCCAGTGCTGTTTGGTTTTATCGTTATTTGTCGTCCAAACTTTAATGGCCGTTTATCATATAGTAATGCACTTATGTTGACACAGTCATTCTTCTTTCCTTTCAAACAGTCTAAACACTATGTTCTGTTGTGTGTTCAATCACCATTATATCCTTTGGGGTCTAGAAGTACTCTTCTGTACAAACTAATTATTTTCAGCTCTCTTAGTTATCATTGTTTTTACATGTTCCTTTTACTTTCAAATGGCATTAAACTAGTGATGTAGAAATTTGTAATCTCTTCCGTGATTACATTCTTCATTGTGCTGACAACAGTGTCGGTAGTTTCTGTGGAATTGCTGATCATCAAGCACATGTTTATAGTGTATTAGTGCTCTGTCGTATGGCAGTTTTCACACTACTAGTCAGTCAACATTTTCAGACAATCTTAAACAAGAATATCACAGGCCAAGCACAATTGAATACTATTATCGAAGTTAGAAACACAGACACTTCCTCACATATCAATAATACTACCAGAAGCACAAGGCATTAACACACAATAAATATCTGCTTAGTCCTTGATTTCGTATGACTAACGATGTTTTAATTCTGTAAAAGAAACGTGTATGATGAAATAAGCACGCATTTTTGGTGTTCAGGGACAGATCCAAAACACTTCTTTGTCCAGAAATGTATAACTTTTAGCTTGCCTGAGAATGGCTTCTCTAAGATTTTCTTCCTTATTACCTTATTAACGAGTATTCACGTTTAGATTCTGCAAAACTATACGAGTATAAAGTTTCCATTGATTTCTGTTTTTATCTTGTCTTACAAATTATGTCTGTTTGTGCCACAGATCGCTCTATATCACAATACTGTTTTATCCTTTCTCTTTTGTCATCGTTGGGTAGCCATAGAATCCTAAATATTTATATTGAAAAAGTTTTGATTGTTTTATCGTGGATAACGTTTACTGATTTCCATGAGAATTTTTTATTGTATTGTTAATTAATTAATTGTTTAATTTCGTGTAGCTCAGTGGCGGAGTGTATGGCTTTCTATTGGACGTCACTTCGGCAAATTACGTGTCCCCAATCTACCGCAGTTCTCCAACTGGGGAAAAGGAACTTACAGCTCAACGAGGATTCCGCACCACGTGACGTTCCTGGTGACCCTTCACATTTCTGAGACGAGAAGGTTAGATTAGACGCAGGGTGAACCTTTGCATGGTCCGGCCAGGATTCGATATCGCGACCTCTCGGTTTCCAGGCATGCTCTTTGCCACTAGACCGCCAGGTCCGACCTTTAGCCCATAGGATTTGTAAAATGGGGTCATAGAAGTCGGATTGTGAATGGTGAACTGTAGTTGGTGTCCTTTACTGCTTAGAGGTCATATATGTATATAATTTAATACTTTTCCCAACTTTTACTCCGTTTGGTTTTAAAAGATTTATAATTCGCTGTAAGGCACCATCTATATATGAATTAAAAGTAACCAGATTCTACATCCCTATGGGACACACTTCCACACTTCAGCTGCAGCACAATGTCCCACAGAATAACCTTCCAGCAGCATTGAGCCCACTGACAGGCATTCTCTTCTAAGCAAACCTCAGCGTCCCTTGAAGGATCACCGAGTAAGGTAGCGCAGTGGCTAAAACCCTTAACTAGTGTTAAGGATACATAAGGCTAATCTCTCGGTCTGTGAGTTCTAATTTCTGTAGTCCATGCTTTCCCTAAACCACTCGACGTGACAGCAACCTCCTCACGTTATGGTGAGCCACTGTCACTTGCAAACGAATCGCAAACGTTGCACTCTTGACTCCTAGTAACTTGTTCGAGAGCGTATGTATACTGATCACCAGTAAACAACGACGACAAATATTCCATATGGTTTCGGGCTTGTAGCCATATGATGTCGACATCTTACCACGATACTTCGACTGACAACCATTCAGCCATCTTTAGGTGAGTAAATCACTCCTACAGGTGACTGAATGATTGTCACCCGAAATTTCGTTTCAATATATCGACGTCATCTAGCTGCAATGTCGAACTGCGAAAACTTCAGTAATCACAACCACAGCAAATTTTATTTCAGTCAATGTTCATAAAATTATCCAGTGGCTACACTGGTTTCGACTATATCGTCATTATTAATACCCCATAAATATCACTTAGCTGATGGTTGCACGAAAACATGCTGGAGTCGATATTTCACTGAGGTTCCTCTACCACGAGCAATATTTATGAGCTGTTGTCAAGCAAACAGTCAAACGTGGCCTGAAATAAACTTTCTAGTGAAAAGTAATGTGATCACTAGTATTCTCAGCCAATAACATGTCACATACGAGCCAGTAAAAAAAGTCACTTTCAGTTTCACTCTTTTGCCTCGTCCAATCCGAGCTCACAATCCAAATTGAATGACTTTGCCCTCTTCGGAGTGCTAAACTGTTTCCAGGACGGCACTACTCGCCTGAGAAACGTTGCACCACGTCTAGAAACACTCGAGTAACTGTTACCTGTTACTCTCGGAGACCTTGATCCATGTCAGTCGCGAGATTGGCAGCCTTCTGCACCAAGGCCACGACTAAACCAGTCTACTGCCACCCTCGGCGACCGCCAAATGGTTGCTGCCTTGTCTCTCGAGCCTAAGTTTCGTGACACTGAAGTAGGGAAATCTTTCATTAAAGAAGAAAATCTTTCACTACCGGCACTCTACAGGTAAATCCGAGTTGTTTCACATACTGCCGGCACTCTACAGGTAAATCCGAGTTGTTTCACATACCTACAGCCTGTATCCGTGCCGTTCAGATGACAGTCTCGCAAAAATAAGCTTCACACGTATTTCGAAAGAACGTTTAAAATCACCTCGCATATTGTAACAAATGAAATAAAGATACTTCAGAAAATTGCAATGAGCTTGATGACCAAAAACGGATTTTTACAGCATCATGAAACTGTTTTGTAAATTAAATGCGATTATGACTTTATACTCTCACTGATGCATGTTAAGTAGCTAATCATTGATAATATCTCTCACGGAAACCTCGCCACGTTCTGGCGAGTCATAGTTCACTGCTCACGAATTACGCACACTGGATGAGCCTCTCAGTAGCTTGCTCAAGAGCTTATGTAGATTTTCAGTAACTTACTTTTCAGGAAGTTCTGAATCACTTTTCTATGGTTGTTCTAAGTTGTTTCTCGCGAAATTTGGAATACGTACTACGCTCGCCATCGTTCCCTTCCACGCTACTTATGAAACGTGAAATCCCATCACTGCTCTTCGCATGTGCGAAAACGAACAGGAAACACTTTAGCTCTCAATAGAACTGCAGCTACTATCTACAGAGCACAGACAAAAATATGGAAACAGCGCGAGAAATGCACGATTGAACATAAATGGCCGGCCGCGGTGGTCTCGCGGTTCTAGGCGCGCAGTCCGGAACCGCACGACTGCTACGGTCGCAGGTTCGAATCCTGCCTCGGGCATGGATGTGTGTGATGTCCTTAGGTTAGTTAGGTTTAAGTAGTTCTAAGTTCTAGGGGACTGATGACCACAGCTGTTAAGTTCCATAGTGCTCAGAGCCATTTGAACCATTTGAACATAAATGGAGATGTTAGCGAAGTCTGCATGTTGCGCTGCTGTATTTGACCACGAACGGTACCTGTGAGATGTCCTCAAAACTTTGCAATCCTCAGACGTGGTTAGAGTAGTGTTCTATGTAGCTGTGAGCGCATAAAGTCGGAGTATAGTGCATTCCAACGTGGACATATGTTTGGTGCCTGTATGGTGCAATCACTGCAGCTGAAGTGTTTAGTGTTTCAAGAGGTACCGTATCGAAGCCTTACACCGCTTACAGGGAAGCGGAAAAACGTCATTCGCTAAATCACAACGCGCACGAAAGTTTGTATTGAGTGGTCGTGACGGACGATCATTGAAGAGGACTGTAAAGACAAATACAAGTAAGAGAACGTCGGCTGCAAAAGTGACTGCAGAACTGAATGTCACAGCACCAAAACAACGCGAAAGGAGCTCCATAATCAGAGAATTGCAGGGTGCATTGAAATTACAAAACCACTTATCAGTCATGCACCTACCCATAACAGGAAAACGTGATGCCGATGCCATAAAACCTCTACTATGGAGCAATGGAAGAATGTCATTTGATCGGATGAGTCTTGTTTCACACCGTTTCCAACTTTTGGTCGAGTTTGCGTTCCAAGAGTGAAGCTTAACGGAGATTCCGTGACGATCTGGGCAGCCACATCGTGGTGCTAAGGATTATGTGACAATTTTGAATGATAAGGTCCATCCCACGGAACAATGATGTTCTCCTGTGTAGACGCTGTGTCCCATGACGAGAGGGCTCCACACAGTTCATATCGTCCAGTACTGGTTTTGCGAGCAGGAGGATGAATTGTCCCAACAACTCTGGCCATCACAGTCAAGAGATCTCAATATTATTGAGCCTTTGTGGTCTACTTTGGAGAGAAATGAGAGTGATCGCTCTCCGCCTCCATAATCGTTACCTGAACTTACCGCTATTTTGCGGGAAGAATGATGTCAGATTCCTTTGAAAACCAGGAACTGTATTTGCCTATTCCGAGGCGGCTGGAAGCTGTTTGGAAAGCCAACGTTTGTCCTACAGCGTATTGTAATGTGTTGTGTTGGTCTATTTCCCGTACGTCGTATAGACTGATTCATAATATGTAGTAACCATGTTAGATGTGAAAAATTTAGGACACAATCTTCATGCACACAGGTTGACTTTGTTTTACTTCTGATCCATTTATTTTAGTTTGATGCAAATATAATGATTTCGTTCCATAAAAATGGCCGCTTGTAGCTAGAATTCGTGCTAGACTGAAAAATACAACACTTGTTTAAACCAAGCACCCAATTTTCCTAACGAAAGGACCCTACGGAAGATTGTATCTTTCCTAGATTAACGACAATTATTCTGAACCATTTTAAAAATAAATTATTCATTCAGTACCTTTTCCCATCATCATATTACTTTGAGAAACTATAAAAAATTGCTATTAACGAATGTTACAAGGATCTGCAACTTACAAGTTGAATGTCATTTTAACGCAGTTAGTAAAATAAGCAGTTGATAAAATACTAGAATGGCTCAACATCCGAGTTGGGAATGCTTGCTTGTACACAAGGAGAGCGGAAAAAATTGTCAAAGTGTGACTTAAGAAATGAAGATGTTGAAACCTGCCACGTGGATCTGCTGGTCCAAGCACATTCGTGGTTTTTTGGGGATGTTAGGTGATCTGATGATGTAATGATCAGAAACCAGTGATTAAATGTATAAGGAAACAGCAGAGGAAGCAGAACACATTCATTGTCAAAAATTCCAGAGCAACTTGATTCTTCCGGATACATAGACAGCAGATATAGGATGAAAAATTCCTTTGCAAAACGTCTCTAGAAGTGAGTGTGCACGTATTTTTGTCATCGAAACTGTGAACAAATAAATGTTCTTTATAACAATCTACATAGCTGGCTGGTGCTCTGACAAAACAATCACCTCAGATATGCGATATCTCAAATGTTCGTCAGTTTATCATGATTTGTAAATAACGTGATAGTCTAAAAACGAAACTGTTTCAACAGTAGTTGAACTTCATATTACAGTAGGCGTTGCCTATGGTAAAGGATCTAGAACATCAGTTGACCTGAATGGAAGGAAGAAACATTAGGGTTTAACGTCCCGTCGACATCGAGTTCATTAGAGTCAGAGCACAACCTCTGCTTCTTTAAAGAATGGGGAAGGAAATTGGACGTACCCTAGAATTTGTCTGGATTGGTTCAGAGAAATCACTCCTTCTTCTTCTTCTTCTACGTGAAGGCCTAGTGGACCTCACGCTGCTACAAGTTTTCTCCTTCATTGTATTCTGTCCATTGCTGCTATCCGCCATCTGTCCACATCTATTGATGCTTGGTTTAAACCTTCATGGAGGCCATCCCTCAGACGCTTCTTGGATCTCCCTAGGGGTCTCTTTCCTGTAGATGTGAAATCCACAAGCTTCCGAGTCCATCTGTGATCTTCCATCCGGGCCACATGGCCGGCCCACTGCATTCGTTAGGCTTTGACAGTTCCTGCTATGTTGGGCTGCTGGTATAGTTCCTCAAGCTCTTGGTTGTGTCAGATCCTCCATTCTCCTGTGTCTGCATCCAGAACCGGACCGAAGATCTTCCGAAGCACTTTTCTCTCAAAAACGAGGAGCTTATGGAAGTCCTGTTTCCGGATACTCCATGTCTCACAGCCATGTAGAGCAACAAGCTGGATCAGGGTTTTGTACAGTCGAATCTTGAACTGTCTGGAGAGATATCTGGACCGCAGCAGTTGTGCTAGGTTGTGGTAAGATCGGTTTCCTGCTTATATTCTGGTTCAATTGGCTCTGAGCACTATGGGACTTAACTTCTGAGGTCATCAGTCCCCTAGAACTTAGAACTACTTAAACCTAACTAACCTAAGGACATCACACACATCCATGCCCGAGGCAGGATTCGAACCTGCGACCGTAGAGGTCGCTTATATTCTGGTATTGATCTTTTTTTCATATGACGAGTCCTCTGTGAACAGTGTCCCTACGTATTTAAATTCATGCACTCTGTTGTAAGACTGGTCTCCCACTTGCAGTGACTGTAGATGACCAGCAGTCTGACTTTGACCACGCGTCATAACGAGGTACTCTTTCTTGGCTTCGTTTATGTTTAGCATAAATCAGGCAAAACCTAAATCAGGATGTGCGAATGAATGTTTGAACCGTCGTCGTCCTAAATGCGAGTCCACTGTGCTAACCACTGGGCTTGGATAGATAGTGCTTTTTAAAGAGATATTAAAATGAGCATAAATAAAGGTAAAATAAGGGTAGTACATTATATTCGAATTTAGTCATTTGATGCTGACAGAGTCAGATTAGGTAATCGCATGTTGATAATTGTCGACGAGCTTTGTTGTCTGGACAGAAAAATAACTGACGACGGCAGAAGTAAAGAGGATAGAGACTGGCGATGGAAAGGAGGTATTTCCTAGAGAAGAGAAATGTGTTAGCTCCCAATACAAATTTATACATAAGAAAGTCTTTTCTGTAAGTGTTTGTTTGGAGTGTAGTCTTATAGGGGCGTATAAAGTGGACGATACACAATAAGGAGTAGAAGACAACAGATACTTTTAAAATGTTGTTTTACAGAAGAATGTTGAAGAATAGACACTCATCCAGTAACAAATTTAGGTATACTGAATCGAACTAAGAAGAAAAGAGCTTCATTGTAGAATCTGAAGGGGATAGGTTGACAGTACTCGATAGGATTTGGTAATAGAGGGATGTGTGAGAAGTAAATACTGTAGAGGGAAAACAAGGTTTGAATGCACTAAGCACGTTCAAATGGATGTGAGGTGAAACAGAAACGCATATATAAAAAGTCTTGCACAGTACAATGTGCAGAGCAGCATCAGTTCAGTCTTCTGACTGAAGACTGAAGACGGGCACTAACGACTGCACTATTAGTCGACCACAATATCATTGCACCTGGGAGCGAGGGCGCTTCGGTTGGCTTACCGTGAATTTTTATCGTTATATTTCACGAGGACACGCTGAATCACTTGATAGTAAATGCACAACTGTCTTTAATATGGCGATGGCCAAATGCCAATAAAAAACGAAAAAAAAAGAGAAAGACTGTCTTGAAATCATTCACAATGCGATGCGATTTCCTTACTCATTGTGCTTGTTTACTGTAATGTCACGGCGTGTTTCCGATAACGGCCACGGAAAGTCAAATGCAATAATGTCGTGGTCGTGTAATACATTCCCTGCGTCTGACATAAAACCGTTATTTAGTTTCCGTGGCTAGTCGCATGTTTTTGCAATTGTTTATATCTGCAGTCAGACACACATCTGGTACATCTAAAGATCTTTGATGATCTCAGATATTGGTAGTACATAATCTAAATCTTAGTACTTACTGATGATTAACGCAATATGTAGCTCTATCTGCTTGCGCTCACAGTCCGATGCACGAAAAGCTGGATGACAATTGGAAACTCTACGAACAAATGTAACTAAAATCAAATATGTCTATATTTGTTAGTTTAATCTACGTTCCAAGTCGCAATAATCAACAAACGTTGTGGAGGAAATTTCCATTTTCGTTTCATTGGAGGTTCAGTTCATCTTCAACATCAATAACGTTGCTGTCTTAGTGAGTGGTGTAGATACTTGCGACACATCCTGTGCGACTTCGCGGCCCATCGCGCACCGGCTTGCAGCTTGGGAATGCAGTCGCGGTCCTCCAGGGGTGCCCACGCCTCTTCGTTCACAGTGCGACCCACCTAGAGAGCTCCCGAAGCCACGGAGATGTTGAGACACTGACCTTGCGTCCAGTAAGAGTTATTTCAAATCTCCACCTAGCCATGCGGATTTAAGTTGTCCACTTGTTTCCGAAATCAAATACCGTGAATGCTTGTCTGGTCCCTTTGATAAGAATACGGCCGATTCCTTCTCCTGCCTTGTACAGTCGGAGCTTGTGCGTCGTATCTAAAAATCTCATCGTCACAGGGATGTTAAAGATTATTCTTCCTTTCGAAGCAATTAATTTGTACTCGGAATTAGCGGGAAGCAATTCCCAGTCTGGCTTTCCTCCTGTAGTTTTCCAGTGACTTCCATGGATCACTTCCGGCAAATGGCGATATGGTTCCTTAAGCAAGGCCGTGGCCGATTTCCCTCTCCATCCTTATTCATTCCGAGTTTATGTTCTGACTGTGACGACCTCGATATCGTCAGAGCGTTAAAGTGTAGTTTTACATTCTTCCTTCTGCAAAACAGCAATGTCTGTTTGTCAAAAAAAGTATCTCGAAGAAGGAGCTCGTTAAAAATTATCATAAAAATTTCATAACTCGACCACAGCATAGCTGACTGCATCTTGCAGCTCTTTCTGTGACTTCCTGAATGTGTTCTGTAGACGTCGTCCTGCTCGGTTATTTATACTCCTTGTGTAGATGTTCGAGATATTTGCATCCTCTTTCGAACTATTATTATAATTTTCCTGTCTAATGGTTAAATCCCCACCCTAAAGTGCAGTGGTATTTCAGTGTAAGGAGCGACGTACACATCTGGAAACAGAATATGTTTTACGAAGGCGTGCTGAAAAGTAACGCATCCGAACTTTTTTATGTGTAAACTCTTAAAGCTTTTTAAATAAAGGAAAAGTTATTAACACACTACATCTTTACAGATATTTGCAGCCCTCTGCCAGTAACTATAATATTCCTCAAGAAAGTACTTTAATTGAAAAATGTGATGAAACTCATCGAAAGTTGCTAAAAAAGCAGCTTCTTGTGGTTTGTTGCGGCATTTTTCAAACCTATCAAGCTGCAGAACACTGTCTACGTAAATGTTTTGAAGTGTCAAGAGTCAGATATGGAATTATTGGGTTTGTTAGTCAGATCTTTCAGTTTTGTAAAAAGCCTATTGAAACCTGTTTATTGGTGTATATCATTCTGTATATAAGTAGAAACCGTCCTCCTGTCTCGTGTTCACTGAGCGAATTCTAGAGTTCGCTTTGAGTGAGCTCGTACTATTTACCATAAACCACACGACGGAGTACACGCGCAGGTATGGAAAACCCCGAATTCCTACACAGTTAATCAACTACCTATATGAAGTTCGCAAACTTTCAGCGTGACTCCCATACAGGTGAATAGTTCAAAATAATTGTGTGACAAAACTGTAAAGGCTTTTGATCAAAAGTAAAGTGTTAAATTTTATTTAGTGGTTACGTTGTAGTTACTAAGAAATTGCATTTGCATAGAAAATTTCTATCTGTTCCTGGAACTAGAGAGAAAGAGAGACGAAAGGTAGACCATGTTATTCTTTAATGATCAAAGTATATTTGGACGATTTTAATTGTGATTAACTACTTTCAGTTTAAAAGTATTAATTTTCACCTCGGCACTGAACTTCAGCTACGATACTCCAGTATTTCATTGGATGTGGGAGACGCTGATTAAAATTTCATCCTTATGTGAACTTAGTACAGAAAAAAGCCATTCCTACAGAAGAAGAATGGTATGAGTGCATGGTGGCAACTGAGTGCGTCTTACGTTACTGGGATTTTTCAGTTAAAGAGCGCAACACAGCAATCCCAGAGAATTCACACTTGCAGCTTACCACCATCTTTCAGACTTAGAGGATGGACACATCATTGGGACGAAGGGAATGGTTGTAGTGCAGTGACTGCATATCGAGTGGTAGCGAGATGACGTCAAGACAACAGTGGCGCAAGAAGATTAGACACATGTCGATCCAGAGGGAATATTCCATGGGAAGATAATCCGTGCAGGGGCTGCGGGTGAATTGTCACCACGAACTGTTAAGTACAGATTACTGGTAGCTAGGTTGAAATCTCTCGTCGTCATGCATCCTTAACCGCAGACACCATGTCACACACAACAGAAACTTACGTAGTATGGGGCAAGAATAAACTGGAACTCTGAATGGCACTCTGTGATGTTCACCTATGAGTCGCGCTTCATTTGTGGCGCTGCGATGGACACCAACCTGACGATCTGGCGAAAGGTCACAGGAAGCAGCAGTTCTCGAGAGCCATCCCTCTCCAAGCCCTGGAATCATGGCGTGGGAAGCTATTCGGTATGACAAGAGGACTAATTTGGTAATTGCTTACCAGTATATGACAAGAATGGTAAACCCTATTGTCCTACCCTTCATAACCAGGGCACTAAATAGCATGTTCCAGGAAGCTAATCCAAGACCCCACACTGCATTTCATATGACAAACATCTTGAGGAATGTGTGTCTACTTATCAGCCTTGCTCTGTCCCCTGATTTGTTACCAACAGAGGACAAAAGGGATGCGATGGGAGGGCAAATACTTTCGCACCAGCAGCCAGCCACTAATATTCATGAACTGAAGCGGCATGTGTTTTAGAGATGGCAACAAATTAACCGAGATGACATTTGGAGACTGATTTCTTACATGCCGCTGTGAACACAAAAGTGTATTCGTAGCCCTGAGGGTCACACCAACTACTCACGTTGATGATGTATACCCGTTCCCAATGTCATGAAAGTTTAATCAGTTAATATTCGTTACCTGATGAACATATCCACGAACTTTGATAAACATCAGGCCAATGCTTCGTGGTGTAACACAATGCATTTCCGTCATTGCAGTTAATGGACGTGCTGAAAAGTTAAGTCTCCGAATTTCTTATGTGAAGAACCTTCAAGCTTTTCAAATAAAACAAACATTGTTAACATTCTACATCTTTGTTCTTCATGTCTACTCAGTTGTAGTCTTCTGCCTCTACAGGCCTCTGAATTGTAGCGTGTAACGTGGCGGTGTGTAATGTAACTATGTCGGTGCGAAAGAAACAGCGTGCTGTAATAGACTTTCGAATTCGAAGAGTTCGTCCACTCATGAGGCATCCTCTCCTTCAGCATGACACTGCCAGACCTCACACGAGGCTGCAGCATCTGCTACAATCCGACACCTTGGGTACACTGTCATCGATCGTTTTCATCGGTTTCCAAAACTTAAAGGCCAGCTTCGAGGACTTCAGTTTCATAGTGACGAAGCGGTGCGATCAGAGATGAGATCGTGGCTCTGTCAACAAAGTGAACAGTCTGCAGCGACGTTCTCAACAAAAAATCAAAAATGGTTTAAATGGCTCTGAGCACTGGGACTTAACATCTGAGGTCATCAGTCCCCTAGACTTAGAACTACTTAAACGTAACTAACCTAAGGACATCACACACATCCATGCCCGAGGCAGGATTCGAACCTGTGACCATAGCAGCAGCGCGGTTCGGGACTGAAGCGCCTAGAACCGCTCGGTCACATCGGCCGGCTATCAACAAACAGGTCTCTCGTTGAGAGAAGTATCGCCAGTGTGACTATGTTGAGAAATAAATGTTTAGACATGAGGAATAAAGCTGTAGTATGTGAATAACGTTTGCTTTATTTAAAAAACTGAGTTTTCTTATAAAAAATTCAGTGGCATTACTTCTCAGCACAGCCTCATGACTGTAAGATTCTACAGTCATTATACGAAAGAACTTGTTCCCCTACTAGTAGCAACTAATGGTAGGTCGTTGGAGCAACGAAGGGTATCTAGCGAATGAAAAAAAAAAAAAACCCTAGGTCGTTCCTGTTTCCAAGAAGGGCCGTAGGATACGTGCACATAACTATAGACGTTTATCGCTCGCATCTGGGAGGACCACGGTTCAAACCTGCGCCCGGCGAGCCTGATTTAGGATTTATGTGATTTCCCTAAATCACTTCAGGCAAATGCCGGGGTGGTTCCTTTGAAACGTTTCGGTCGATTTCGTCCCCATCCTTCCCAAATCCGATTGGACCGATGACCTCGCTGTTTGGTCTCCTTCCCCAAACGATCTAACCAACGTATATCACTGACGGCAGTCTGTTGCAGAATTATGGAGCGTGTTTTATGCTCACGTATCACGAATTTTTTTGTGAAAGAAAATCTCTTCCACAAAAATCAACATGGATTCTGCAAACAGAGACCCTGTGAAACTCAGCTCGCTCTGTTCCTCCATGAGATCCACGGTGCTGTAGACGTCAGCGCTCAGGTTGAAGCCGTTTTCCTAGACTTCAAGAAGGCATTTTACATTGTTTCGCACTGCCGTATACTGAAAAAAATACGAGCTTACGGAATATCGGACCAGATTCGTGATTGGATTCAAGTCTTCCTTGCAGGGAGAGCTCAACACGTCTCTCTTAACGGAACAAAATGTAAGGATGTGAAGGCAATTTCAGCAGTACCCCAAGGAGGTGTGATAAGATCGTTACTGTTAAAATATACATAAACGATCTAATAGAAAATGTAGGAAACCCCGTAACGCTGTGCTACAAGATGATAGAAATGCCAGAGGAATGTTGCGATTTGCAAACTGACCTGCAGAGGTTTGATTAATGGTGTAGGGTCTGGCAGTTGATCCTTAACGTAAATAAATGAAACATATTGCGCATAAGTACGATAAGAAGTCCATAATTGTACAAACACACCATTGATGACAAGTTGCTGGTAGTAGCATCTTCTACAAAATATCCGACCTTAAGTGGAATGACGATATAAAACGATAGCGGGAAAAGCAGATTTTAGACTGAGATTCATAGGAAGAATATTTTAAAAAAATGTAACTCACCAACGAAGGAAGTGGCTTATAAGGTTCTCCTTTGACCGATTCTTGAGTACTGTTCATCAATCTGAGGTCCTTACAACGCCGGATTGAGTCAAGATCTAGAGAAGTTCCAACGAACAACGGCGCGTTTCGTCACGGCATCGTTTAGTTGACCCGAGAGCGTTACAGACATGCTCAACAGCCTGCAGTGGCAGACGCTACAAGAGAGGCGTTGTTCATAACGGAATGGTTTACTATTGACATTCAGAGAGAACGTGCTGGGAAGAGTCGGACAATGTGTAACTTCCTCCCACATACATCTCGCGGAATGATTACGTAAAAAAATTCGAGACATTAGAGCTAATACAGAGGCTTACCGATAATAATTCTTCCCCCGCGCCATTCGTGAGTGGAACAGGGAAAGAGGAATCTGTTAGCGGTACCAGAAATACCCTCCGCCACATACCGTCAGATGGGTTGCGGAGTATTTATGTAGATGTAGATGGGTAGTGCTTCAGGAGAATGTTGAAGTTTAGTTGAGTAGATCCAGTTTCTGATGAGGAAGTACTGAATTAAATTGGGGGAAAAAGGAATTACACTAAACGAAGGAATCATTTGAGAGGACACATCCTGAAGCATGAAGGAATCGTCATTTTGGTAATGGAGTGAGGTTTGTAGCGTAAAAGTTGTAAAGGGAGACCTAGCCATAAATACAGTAAGGAGGTTCAAATGAATGCAGGTTGCGGTGGTTATTGGAAGACGGAGACGCTTAAAGAAAGGAAGGAATATTGGGTTTAACGTACCATCGACATCGAGGTCATTAGAGACGCAACGAAAGCTCGAATTGTGTCAAGGGTTGGGAAGGATGTTGGCCGTGCTGTTTCAAATGAACATCCCAGCATTTGCCTGGAGCGATTTGGGGAAATCACAGAAAATCTAAGCCTCGGATTTGAACCATCGTCTTTCCGAATGCTAGCTAGTCCAGTCGCACCATCTCGCTCGGTCGAAGAGGAGGCGGCTTGCCCAGGGTACAGTAGCGTGGATAGCTGCATGAAACCAGACTTCGTGCTAAAGATCATAACAACAACAACATCACAAATTATGCCTCCTTTAGCACCCGCACTGAGTGGATATATATGGTTTCAAAATGATAGGTTAAACGGCGAACCCAAGAAAACTAAATATTCCATGATACTTGGCACTAAAATCTTTATTGCATATATTGAGATTTACTATCAACGACACTGTTGTTATGCTAATATACGCGTTAATTGTTGATACGATGTAAAACAGATCCCATAGAAAAGAAATGTATTTTAACAGTAGCTTATGCGGTTCTACAAGATATAAGTTCTCAATTACATGAAAGCTGTGACGCATAGCCAATTCAAAAAAATTTGAGATGATTCTATTTAGTGCACCTTCGTTTTCTTCATACAGGACGCAGAGGTTGGAATCTCTAGTGCCTCTAAATATGAAAGTCTGTAATCTTTTCTATACAAGACTTATACTGAATCTATAGTCCGATTTGCCGGCCAGAGTGGCCGAGCAGTTCTAGGCGCTTCAGTCTGGAACCACGCGACCGCTATGGTCGCAGGTTCGAATCCTGCCTCGCACATGGATATGTGTGTGATGTCCTTAGGTTAGTTAGGTTTAAGTAGTTCTAAGTTCTAGGGAACTGATGACCTCAGATGTTAAGTCCCATAGTGCTCAGAGCCATTTGAGCCATGTAGTCCCATTTGGGTACACTGACACCATTAACAGTAAGGTCATTTATATAAAAGATAGCTTTAAGCAAGTAAAAAGTTAAATTTGTTACATGCTAAATTCGTTAGGTATAGTTCACCGACATTTATCGAAAGAATTTCAGTTTAAATGTGGAAGGTGCCACATATACATAACAAACAAAAATACAACTCTATATAATGAGAAAATTGCAGATTAAATAGGTAGAAAGAGAATAATGGACACTATATTCTAAACTGCTGAAGACGTCGCTGTTAGTAATAAAATCTACCACACAAATCTGTGAGGAAAGAAGAAGAAAATGAAATACGACGTGTAACACCACAGCTCTTATGCTGTATGGATTTATTTTGCTTTTGATTTATTTAATGTCACATTGTTGATCTTCTGTAAGTGTGATTGAATCGATAACATAAAATTGTGTACTCTTTTCTTTGTTAAAAAACTTTGGTGTCGTGATTTGATTCTATGCAAAGTAGTGTATCTGTAATTTAAAGTTCTTTGTCCCATTTGGAGGGAACAGAACTTATTGTAGGTAATTGTAATTTTGTGTGAATAATTTTTTGTTGAAGTGTTAATATGTGAAAATGTTCTGTTCTATTTAATGTATTTGTTTGCTGTTATGTAAATTGCTGATCCTCACTTAGGGCTCTTAGTTATTCTGTATGTAAAAGGTGTAGTGGTTCCCCTTGGGAACGGAAATGTGCAGAGCGCGCAAATTGTGGTTGGCATAGGTGGAAAAGGTGGAACTGATAGTCAGTCGGAGACGAGCAGTCAGTCGGAGACGAGCCACCAGTCGGAAAGGAGCTACCAGTCTGTGCACTGTCATTGTAAAGGTGCACATTGTGCTGATTCAGAGAGAGAGGCTTTTCCTGCTTCTTTCCAATGTCTCGGATGGGTGGATAAATGGCTGGAACTATTATGGAATTTGTATGAATCATCGCCATGAAGATACGATAAAGTCCGGCAATTCTACCTGTAATTCCACCTACCAACATGCAGTTGCCACCACATTGCGCAATCACTGTAACGTAATACTATATTGATGTACAGTGAAGGATCAGCCTAATGGATGTGTTAGTGTGCTGAAATATAAGGTAATTCATATTGGAATTTATTTACCTACCTTGATTTACTCCTCATCATAACACCTCTCAGGGTCCTCTCCGTTTGAAGTAAAGTGATTACCGAGTGTCCTTACTGAGAGTACATTGAAACCCAGTTTTCTAATTGATGCCCCTTTGAACATAGTAAAGAGAAAGTTATAGTTAATTATGCTTGCTGAAATAATTTTCCTATTGAAACTGCTATTTAAAGTGCTGCTACCAACTTCAAACTTAAAAGATTGACTGAGTCTTATAAAGTAAATGATCACGTTGTTGTCTGTAGTAAATTCTAAAAAGGAGAGTCAGTTTCTTGCAATTTTGTCAACAGTGTGTTTCGTTGTAGTAAAAGTGGAAAAGCTGCAGTTGTGAAACGTTATATTCTCGTGTTTGCCAAGTGTTTGTCTCTCTTGTATATTAGAAGTGCACAGTAATAATAATGTTATAAAGACCATTCAATTTGTGTAAACCCTGAAAGTGATAGTGTTTTTCTGTACCTGTTATAATTTTGAAAATAGTTCCTGCTGCTCTAAATGCTAGCTTCAATCCTAAAACATATGTGTGTCGGAGTTCATTGCACTCGGATGTGGCTGCCTAGGTTGTGTTTGTCCGTTTCAGTTACTTATACCTGCTTTCTTAAACGAGAAAGTTAATCTTTCTCTTGCCTAATTAGGCTGGCGACCGTTTCCCTTATTCTATAAACAGTATAGCTAAACAAAATTTCGTTTGTCACTATTCCAATATTAACGTAATTCTGACTTTCATTTTCCGATAAGCCATTTCCATTAGGAACAATACGGTCAACTTAACAAAATTCCTCTCAGAGGGTAACACTGCTCTGTTGCTTTGTGCCATAGTTGCTTTTACAAAATTGTTTTATGTTACAACCTGCTTCCAGCATTGAGGTTATGGTACAGTAGTAACCAGACAGGGAGTGTTATACGTGGCGCCGCGTGACAGGACGTTGTTCAGTTTGCACCTACAGACGGAAAAAATTATAAGTAGTTAGCATTTTACAAACATTGAGTGAACATAAAACGTCCAGCGGCACGAACCTGTACGTAACTTGACAGAACTAGTAGTGAAAGTTCAGTTTAAATTAAAAATAAAAGGTATCAGTACTTAATAATAGCTAAAATGGACAGGAAATTAGAAATAAGTCTAGACGCGCGAGAGCAGAATGCAACCGAGAGCAGTTCAGGCAGCACACCAACAGATGGCATGACGCGCGAGTTAAATTACGTACGTTATCACGCAGACGTTAATAAACAGATCGAAGCTATGTGTGTAGCGCGTACTAAGCAAGACAATGTAGGCGATGTCGAAGACAGTGGCTATGCTGATGTATCGAGGGATATGTTTGAGTCACCAAAAACTGAAAGGGAAGTAGGACTCGAACACAAAAATGTAGCAGAACCTAAAAGTGAAAAGAATCCAGATATGATAGAATTGTTAAAAATGTTGTCTGCACAAATTGCAGCGCAAAATGACAATATCAATGCACAAATCGCAGCACTGGGACAACAAAATGTAGAACAAAGACAGCTAATTGCAGCACAGGGGCAGTTAATTACAACACAGAGTAGTGATATTAGTAAACAGATTGAGAAAGTTGATGTAAAAGTAGACATTGTGAGTAATGAAATTAAAAACCTCAAAAGCGAAATTACTGTCATCAATGGCAATATTGCCAACATACAGGGACAAGTTGATGACATTAACGAAAGATTTGACTCTGAAGTAATTAAAATTCAAGATCAAATTGAACCCTTAGTCTGTACTAAGGTTGACGAAAAGGTATTCGGTATTAAATCCGAAATACAAACCGAATGTAACGCGGAATTTGCACAGATTAAACAATCTGTAACAGAAACAAGCAGAGCTCTAACCAGACAGATTCTTACTTGCGAAAAGAAGTGTGAACATAACACTGCACAAATCCAAGGCAAAATGTATGACTTGGAAAGAAAAATACAAACCGGACCTACACATTTTACTGAAAAAATGCCTTTCAGTAAAATATTAGAGGGCGAGGAAAAATTCGACCCAGCAAAGAGACATAACGGCTGGCACCCCCTAGACTTTGTAAAGAATTGCGAAAGAAATTTTCCTGAATATTTGACTGACCAGGAAAAAATTAATGTTGTAATCAGTGCATTAACGGGAGACGCAAAAAGGTGGGGGTTGAATCTTGATACTAACCAGATGTCTTTTGAAACCTTTAAACAAAAATTTATTGACGAATACTGGTCAGAACAAAAACAAGACCAGTTGTGGCGTGAATTTCTGATGGCCAGACTGTATGATGTCAGAGGTAGGCAAACCATGAAAGAGTTTTGCGAATCATGGTACAGAAAACTAATACACTTAAAAGCAAGAAGGACTGAAGCCGAGATCGTTTGGGTTCTTTGGCAGAAACTGCCTGAGGATTCTAAACGGTATGTTGGGAGTACCCATAGTAGTTTTTCTGCGTTCTTGGAAAGGGTAGAGGATGAAGATCACTGGCGAAGAAATCGCGAGTACCGTCCCCATAATAACAATAATTATTCGCGAGAAAGTAATGACCAAGCTGAACGACACGAAAATGAAAGATATCGTGTAAACGCGATTCAAAGAGGTCGTGCGAGAGGCAGGGGAAATTATACGACGCGCGGCAGAGGATACATAGCACGTAATTCCCAAACTAGAAACGAAATGGAAAACTAAAAACCGCGTGTGTTGCGGGCCGGATTCACGCGGAAACCGGTTTTGGGCCCAAAGAAAAGATGCCAAATATTAGATTCGAGAAGGAAAGATGTGAACTACGGGGCAGGAAGGTTAAGGGCGCGACTATAGCAGACGGGCGCGGAGTGATACATAGTGGCGTTCCCAGTGCGAAGTCACGTGACTGTTCGGGCTCTGGCCAGCGTTTGCCGAAGCAACGTACATTGCACTTGGCAGCAGACACAAATGGCAAACGCCAGAACAAGATGGCTGCCGTAGAGAGAGACAGAAGAGGCGGGATCGGACACTTCCGATGGCCGGTTTCAGTAGTAGATGAATGTAGAAATGAAAATAAAGTTAATATGTCATATGATAAAGATAACTCGGGATCGGAATCGTGCGAAAAGACTTTATTAAAGAAGCCAGAAAAGGCGAGTGGAAAGGAGAACATTTGTACTGTTAATGATGTGTATGAAGTAAAAGACGTAGATGTGGGGGAGGTTGTGATGAATAAAGAGGAAAGGGAGGTAGAATATGCCACGCAAAAGACGTGTGCACAATTAATAATAGGTAAAAATGAGGTAGAGGAAGACGTTAGTAATCATGACATTATGAGCAGTGCAGATGAAATTATTGTTGATGGAAAGGTGTTTAATAGTTTTGATGCAGAAGGGTCTAGTAAGAATTTCGCACGATTACCTGAAAATGACAGCATGGAAGAAAATGAAATGAAAATTATTGAAGTATGTGACGATTATACTAAGTATGAAGTTAAGGCTGAAATCGTTCAAAGTGATATAACAGAAGTGCCTGACTGTCCAAACGATGTGCATTATGTAGAAAAGGAGTCGGAAAACGAAGTAGCTGAAAAATCTAGTGATAATCTGCTACACTGTCTAAAAGTTGCTTTCCTGCTAGAACCTGATGACGAAAATGAAATCAGTGATAGTTCAGATGATGAAAGGTATATGAATACAGATCAGAATGAATATACTAACTTTCTCTGTTGTTCAAAAGTCGAGTACTTAAGTGAATCTGATAGTGAGGAAAAGAGTAGTGATGACTCCAGTGAAGATGAATTCTCAGGTGTAGACGAAAGTGAATATACTTTTACCAAGAGAGGGTATGAGAAAATTAGTGACATTTTTCCAAAGCAAGATACAGAAAGTAGAACTGGGCCAAAACCGAATGAATTATTCAGTAATGTAACACAGGGGCATAATTTGCAGGAACCTCCAGAAGATACTATACTGGGGCAAGCCTTAACAAATGTTTTGAAGGGGTGTGAATTACAGGAACAAAAAGAACCACCTGATAAAATAACAGCAGAACAGGAAATGTTGTACCTTGCTAAAGACTTTGCAATTCCAAAACCTAAAAAGCCACCTGATGAAACAAAACGTTGGCAAGATCTGAATAGCTTAGTGAAAGATGTAGAAAACAGGAGGCCTAAAAAGCCACCAGATTTAAGTGACTGTTTATGAACCATAAAAGACTGCCTTGTTAATAAAGAGACTGGGGGCAGGACATTGTATGTACATACACTGTTAATATAATGCATGACTTTATTATTATTATTATTATTATATCTGAGTGTTACCTGAAAGTGGATTGTTGTTTTGTTGATCTTGAAGGCTGTGGCAGTTTGTTACTTATTTACTGTAGTGTACTGTTTGACTTTGCTTAGAAACTGTTTATTTTCAATTGAACACTTACTGTTGCCAGTCTAATTATGAAGATAGGGGCATGTAGTGTGGCAAACCTGAAAACTTTATGAATAATTATGCTTATGGTAACTTTATGAAAGTGCAATGAACTCCATATGACAATAATTAATTTCTAATATACTTAAAGATCAGAAAGGGCTTATGTTTGCACCATGTTGTGTATTTAAAAGTACATGTCCTCTGATGAGGGTTATTAAACCCTCAGGGGACATGCACTCTTGGCATTGTCAGGTGCCTGACGAGCACCAGGAACCCGAGTTGTTGTCAGCACTACTTCCATTTCTTTTCGTGCTGCCAACCTTCCTCTTCATCATTCAGAACTTTTACTATCTTCTTTCCTTCTTCTCTATCAGAGTGTATTGAATAGTGTGGAAATAATGTAGAATACTGTGGGTACACTAGAAAATGACCAAGAATAATGAAAGTATAGTGGGTATTGTAAAGAGAAAATGTAATGGGGAAGTAATTGAAAAGGGAAAAGTATAGATGAGAAAAGAATAAGAATATTGAAAAGAAAAGATAAATGAATACTATAATATGACTAAATGTAAATGTTTTTGAGAAAAGGAAAGGGGCAAATATGGTGTTGAAAAACTTTATGTGTTTAAAAACTGAGGAGATGAACCTGACTAAGGTATGGGAAATAAGTGTGTGAGGTATGTGTCTAGTGCCACAAAAGAGTTGGCAGAAATCACTTGCAATAGGATAGGAAATTATTGTCCTGATCTTGATGTATGTAATGACCTAACTGTGTGTGAAAAAAGCAATGGTAAAGGAGTAGTAAGAAATTCTTAATCCTGACTTGATCCCAAGTATGACATTTAAAAAAAAAAATTTCTTGATGAATATATATGTTACCTGATTGTGTCATTTGAAAAGAAATGGTTTTGTTGCCAGTGTATAATTACTGTTTCAAAGTTGCAGGTTTTAATGTATTATACCATTAATGCAAATTTTACCAAAGATGTGACAGAATGATGAAAAACTTGGAAATGATGACAATAAACTGCTCAAAAATGTGTTGATGGGCAGTAAAACAAGACAAAATAATAAAAATGCTGTGGTCCTGAAGTTAAGGACTACAAAATATACTATGTGAGCAGTAACCAAAGGACTTGCCATGGTGGGGCAAGAAGTTGATAAGTGGTCACGAACTGCCAAACCTAGAGGATGCGGGCAGTGTGTCAATTTACAAATGTTTTTTTTTTTTTAGTGTTCTTTATCCAGATTGTGTATTTGTGCCTAAATGTGTATGTAAAAAGACTGCTAAACCAATAATGGGCAGAATGTGTAACATGGACTGCTAGTGCTGAAGCAAGCAGTGAACTAAGTTAGGTTTTTTGAGCAATATGTTATGAACTGACTATTCTTATTGAAGTCAGTGAAAAGTTATTACAAAATACGTATTCATTCTTGTTCAAGTATTTATTGGTATTTTGAGACTAGGTTTCCTGGTGTAAATTAAAGTTTTGGACTGCCTTGTTTTAAAACACAGCAGTGATGATTAACGATAGGTTCTGAATATGTTAGTGTGTTTATGTGCAACAAATATTTTGGACTACTATTAATGAAGAGCAGCTTGAAAGTTAATTATTTTGAAACAACCTTGCAAAGTTACTTTGGTATTTAAAGAGTCAGTTGGAAAAAGGTTCCCATAGTTGTTTGTGTAAATATTTGTACATATGTGGATGCAAACTGATATTTTCAATATTTCATTAATTGCTGAACCTTGTAAAATGTACTGTGATCATGACTCTACTTGTGTTTCTGAAACTTACATTCCTTTTAAAATTATTGAGAGACAAACTTCTGTTTTGCTAAGTTAGAATGTTCTGTGTTGTTGTATATGTGTATTTTCTTCATTTTATTTTGAAGGCTATACCTTTGCTACTAATATGCAGATTTATTTTGTGTACTGATTGCCTAATAATTTGAACTGTGTGTGTATGGAAAGAACATGCTTGAAGTATCTTGTGTAATGATGAAAATTAGTATCCTTGAAGCAGTGTGAATATGAAAATTTCTGTAATTGTCTTATTTTGAAAATCTTTTGGAAGAAATGTATGCAATTTCTTAGTGTATATACTGTATATTTATAATGTGTGTGTGTTTTTTTTTCCCAACTGAAGTTGGATGGAATAATTTTTTTTGCAGCTAGCACCACTTAGGTGTTATAGATGTTTCCTTGAAGTATCCCTTACAGGAAACTTCAACGAAACATGGGGCATGTGTAACACCACAGCTCTTATGCTGTATGGATTTATTTTGCTTTTGATTTATTTAATGTCACATTGTTGATCTTCTGTAAGTGTGATTGAATCGATAACATAAAATTGTGTACTCTTTTCTTTGTTAAAAAACTTTGGTGTCGTGATTTGATTCTATGCAAAGTAGTGTATCTGTAATTTAAAGTTCTTTGTCCCATTTGGAGGGAACAGAACTTATTGTAGGTAATTGTAATTTTGTGTGAATAATTTTTTGTTGAAGTGTTAATATGTGAAAATGTTCTGTTCTATTTAATGTATTTGTTTGCTGTTATGTAAATTGCTGATCCTCACTTAGGGCTCTTAGTTATTCTGTATGTAAAAGGTGTAGTGGTTCCCCTTGGGAACGGAAATGTGCAGAGCGCGCAAATTGTGGTTGGCATAGGTGGAAAAGGTGGAACTGATAGTCAGTCGGAGACGAGCAGTCAGTCGGAGACGAGCCACCAGTCGGAAAGGAGCTACCAGTCTGTGCACTGTCATTGTAAAGGTGCACATTGTGCTGATTCAGAGAGAGAGGCTTTTCCTGCTTCTTTCCAATGTCTCGGATGGGTGGATAAATGGCTGGAACTATTATGGAATTTGTATGAATCATCGCCATGAAGATACGATAAAGTCCGGCAATTCTACCTGTAATTCCACCTACCAACATGCAGTTGCCACCACATTGCGCAATCACTGTAACGTAATACTATATTGATGTACAGTGAAGGATCAGCCTAATGGATGTGTTAGTGTGCTGAAATATAAGGTAATTCATATTGGAATTTATTTACCTACCTTGATTTACTCCTCATCATAACACCTCTCAGGGTCCTCTCCGTTTGAAGTAAAGTGATTACCGAGTGTCCTTACTGAGAGTACATTGAAACCCAGTTTTCTAATTGATGCCCCTTTGAACATAGTAAAGAGAAAGTTATAGTTAATTATGCTTGCTGAAATAATTTTCCTATTGAAACTGCTATTTAAAGTGCTGCTACCAACTTCAAACTTAAAAGATTGACTGAGTCTTATAAAGTAAATGATCACGTTGTTGTCTGTAGTAAATTCTAAAAAGGAGAGTCAGTTTCTTGCAATTTTGTCAACAGTGTGTTTCGTTGTAGTAAAAGTGGAAAAGCTGCAGTTGTGAAACGTTATATTCTCGTGTTTGCCAAGTGTTTGTCTCTCTTGTATATTAGAAGTGCACAGTAATAATAATGTTATAAAGACCATTCAATTTGTGTAAACCCTGAAAGTGATAGTGTTTTTCTGTACCTGTTATAATTTTGAAAATAGTTCCTGCTGCTCTAAATGCTAGCTTCAATCCTAAAACATATGTGTGTCGGAGTTCATTGCACTCGGATGTGGCTGCCTAGGTTGTGTTTGTCCGTTTCAGTTACTTATACCTGCTTTCTTAAACGAGAAAGTTAATCTTTCTCTTGCCTAATTAGGCTGGCGACCGTTTCCCTTATTCTATAAACAGTATAGCTAAACAAAATTTCGTTTGTCACTATTCCAATATTAACGTAATTCTGACTTTCATTTTCCGATAAGCCATTTCCATTAGGAACAATACGGTCAACTTAACAAAATTCCTCTCAGAGGGTAACACTGCTCTGTTGCTTTGTGCCATAGTTGCTTTTACAAAATTGTTTTATGTTACAACCTGCTTCCAGCATTGAGGTTATGGTACAGTAGTAACCAGACAGGGAGTGTTATAGACGGACGGTCAATAAATAATGCAACATATTTTTTGTCGCCCAATTTCGGTTAAAAAATGCGTAATTCGTTGTGAGACATTGTAGAATGTTCCCGCTTCAGCCGCTGTAGTTTCACGTTATGCCGATAGGTGGCGACACTATATGTAGTCTTCAAAATGGCGGCTGTAACAGGGGTGCGTTCCAAGCACTGAGGTTCTTTTTTTCGGTAAACCAGAGCATCACAGATATTGATAGACGTTTGTAGAGTGTCTACAGAGACCTGGCAGTGAACAGGAACACCGTGAGTTATCGGAGGAGGCGTCTGTCATCATCGAAGCAAGGTCGTGCAAGCCTGTTCGATCTTAACGTGCCGGTCTGCCGCACACAGCTGTGACTCCTGCAATGGTGGAACGTGTGGACATTCTCATTCCAGGTGATCGACGGATCACAATCAAACACCTCGCTGCTCAACTGGATGTCTTTTCTGGTAGTGCTGGCACACTTGCCCAGCACTTGGGGTACTCAAAGGTGTGTGCCCCCTGGGTTACTGCCCGCCTAACAGAAGACCATAAAGAGCAATGAAGGACTATCTGTTTGGCCCAATACTTCCGCGTTAAGCAGTAAGCAGATGATGGGGAAGTTCTGTTGCAGCGAGACGTTGGATCCGACGTTGACCAGTAGAGTGGTGCCATGTGTGCATACAGGCCCTTCCAGTAAGGTGGCGTAAGGCCGTCGCATTGAACGGAGATTATGTTGAAAAATAAGGTTTTGTAGCCAAAAGAGTGGGAAATAGTATCGTGTATTGGAATACTGAATAAATCCAACTTACTTTTAGAAGTAAGAAGAGATTACGACAAAAGAAAGAATTTAAAACAACTGAAATATGTAGAAAGTTAAATGAATACATAGATTGGTTGGCGCGCATATTACACTAATAAGGGAACCTCCCCATCGCACCCCCTTCAGATTTAGTTATAAGTTGGCACAGTGGATAGGCCTTGAAAAACTGAGCACAGATTAATGGAGAAAACAGGAAGAAGTTGTGTGGAACTATGAAAAAAATTAGTAAAATGTACAAACTGAGTAGTCCATGCACAAGATAGGCAACATAAAGTAGATCGTAAGCTCAGGAGCACCGGGGTCCCGTGGTTAGCGTGAGCAGCTGCGGAGTGAGAGGTCCTTGGTTCAAGTCTTCACTCGACTAAAAATTTTACTTTCTTTATTTTCGCAAAGTTATGATCTGTCCGTTCGTTCATTGACGTCTCTGTTCACTGTAATAAGTTTAGTGTCTGTGTTTTCCGACCGCACCGCAAAACCGTGCGATTAGTAGACGAAAGGACGCGCCTCTCCAATGGGAACCGAAAACATTTGTCAAAGGTCATAGGTCAACCGATTCCTCCACAGGAAAACACGTCTGATATATTCTATACGACACTGGTGACGGCATGTGCGTCACATGACAGGAAAATGTTGTGGACCCACCTAACTTGTACACTTAGCGAATGGGTAAAAAGATTCTTCTACCTTGCCCGATTTAGGTTTTCTTGTGGATGTGATAATCACTCCCAAAAAGTGATGAAAACATAAGAGTTTGTCACATATACTGAAAATAAAAAATTAAACTTTTCACTCGAGGGAAGACTTGAACCTGTGACCTCTCGTTCCGTAGCTGCTCTCGCTAACCACGGGACCACGACGCTCCTGGAGTCCCAGTTTCCTTGATGTTGCCTATCTTCGCGTGGACTACTCATTTTGTATATTTTACTAATTTTTTTATAGTTCCACACAACTTCTTCCTCTTTTCTCGATTGATCTGTGTTCAGTGTTTCAAGGCCTATCCACTGTGCCAACTTAGAACTAAATCTGAGGAGGGTGCGATGGGGAGGTTCTCTTGTAAGCAGGATGTCGTTGTCTTAGTTACAACCATAAGAGTGAATACAATGAAAGTTTTTCTCGGTTTCGTAAAAGCTATCTGTAGCAACCTGGCTCATTTTCAGAAAGATTTTTTAGAACAGATTCAGGAATAATTCAGTTGGAATCAACTAGAGGTAGTCAGCGACAGGCCGTATCGGCAACATGCAAATCAAATGGTCAAATGGCTCTAAGCACTATGGGACTTAACATCTGAGGTCATCAGTCCCATAGGCTTAGAACTACTTAAACCTAACTAACCTAACGACATCACACACATCCATGACCGAGGCAGGATTCGAACCTGCGACCGTAGCAGCAGCGTGGTTCCGGACTGATGCACCTAGAATCGCTCGGCCACAACGGCCTTCGCTTTATGGATTACGTCGTTTTCTTCGCTCTGACTTTTGAAATATTTCGAAAAATACAGGATGCACCCAATACAACACAGATGAGAATATAGTTCAAAATTATCTGCACTTAACTAGACTTGAAGGAAGAAGTAATGATTTTACTGAGTGACTTAACTAGATCATGTCGTTAAGGCAATTAAAACATGGAGCGAATGTGTACTGGAAGAAAGGAAGACAATTGGTGTAGACGCTTTGTATCTTTCTAGTACGTAACAGCCAATAGATCTCTGCAAATAGTGGCAACCGTAAAATGTTTAGTAGTTTGCGTTCGAGGCGTTTAAAGTGGAACGACTCTATAAAATTACTTATAGGAAGGGTAGGCGCTCTCGTTTGAGCGATTATTGGGTATGCGTACTGCTCACCGGTCTGGGGGCCTTACCAGATAGGATTAATAGAGGATATCCTGCTATCGAGCTGAGTTCCGACCATAACGACATCTGAAACATACAGGAAGCCGTCCCAGCGATTATCTGGAGGCTCCACCACGGTGACCTCAAACAGCATGCCATATTTACCTCACATCGGAAAAACTACGGCTAAATTATTTGCTCCGAATAAATCTGGAGTCGCTAGTCAGTGCTCCGATTTCACTGGTGACAACTGGTAATGTAGACCGGAACGTAGTGATGTGGTTAACGTGGATCTGGACCTGTTTAGCGTTCTGTTGGAAGGTTGCTCATATGCGTTACGGCGGATTATGTTCCCCTTCCTTAAGTTTAATGTAACCTGAGAATCTGTCGGACGTTTCACTAGCCTACGAAAACCCTATATTTATAGAATACTATTAGTCGCAGTACAACTCCAATTAGTGTATGGCTCAAGTTAGCGTCGACAACGATAAAGAATCCCTGAAAAAGAGCATCTTGTTACGTCACGGCTTTGTTTAGTAAGAGCGTGGTCTTCGTGTATATTATTTATGCAACTTCAGAGACAGACGTAGCAAGAGAGGCGATGAGCATCGCGGCGAGATTCACTGTCAAAATTCCGAGATAGCACTTTCGAAGAAGAGTCAGACAACACATTATTCGCTCCTACATACAAACCAGGAAATAACCACTGTGGAGCAATGAGAGAACTCCGATATCACAAGAAATCATACCGAAATGAAAGCTGTAAACTGAGTTCCCTTTACCACACATAGCAAAGAATTATGTGGCGCACAGATTTAGAAAATTAAGATGCTTCCGAGTTCTGTTGAGAAACTAAATGCCATAGCTTCTGATTGTACCTAAAGCAGAATTGTTGGAACGTAATAAGTTTGAAGTTTTAGTTCCAGTCAATATTGAGATGAGTAAAGTCGGAGTCAACTCTCGACTGGAGAATAATGGTTAACGAAATAGGAGGTAGTCAATTCAAAGGAAGTATCCTGGTATCCATCTGAAGTAAGGTAACGGAGTCACGAGAAACTAAAATCTGTCTGCCTAGGTCGGGATTTGAAATTGCATCCTAATGGATACAGGAGCAGATGGTTCAAATGGCTCTGAGCACTATGGGACTCAACTGCTGAGGTCATTAGTCCCCTAGAACTGAGAACTAGTTAAACCTAACTAACCTAAGGACATCACACACATCCATGCCCGAGGCAGGATTCGAACCTGCGACCGTAGCGGTCTCGCGGTTCCAGATTGCAGCGCCAGAACCGCGCGGCCACTTCGGCCGGCACAGGAGCAGACCTCAACTACCATATAACCTTGTTCAAGTGGGCAGAGAAGCTTTATGAAGTTTGTTTTACCAGTTCTCAATTTGACTAGTGAAACATAAAGTCTAATTACTAAAAACAGGATTAGAAGGAGTTGAACAAAGCATACTGAAAAGGATCGCAGTGAAGTTATGCGACTGGAGTAGATATAAGTAAACATGTATGGGTAAAAGACGTGATTCTCATATTGAACGTTACAACATTATAATGAAACAGACTAAGCATGTTGCAAATCACTTAGAAATTTTTTTGCTGGAATCTTCACCACACAAAAACGTGGGGGATCATTTATTGGAAGAAGGGTAAATAGAATGAACTAACAAGCAAGAAAAGCTTCACTTCCTAAAACAGCAGATACTAATAGTGTTCTGAGGGGAAGTCTAGAACAGGTTTTTATCCAGAAATAGCGGTGAAAGCTAGTTAACTATGATAATGCTGAAGGACCAGTGATTGATGTGCTGACTATATGATTATCTCCGTTTTCAAAACACTTTAAAAGCTTTATAGGATTGAGTTGCTAGATTATGTTGTGGCGCCAATAACACATTGGGGTAGTGTCAGTGGGACTTAAATAAATAGGTGTGGTAAGGTTCTATGGGATCAAACTGCTGAGGTCCCTAGGCTTACCCACTAATTAAGCTAACTTAAACTAACATACGCTAAAGACAACACACACACACAGACACACACACACACACACACACACACACACACACACACATGCCCTAGGGAGGACTCGAACCTACGACGGGGGGAGCCGCGCGAACCGTGACAAGTCCCGGCTACCCCGCGCGGCTCAGTGAGACTGTAGATGTATGTAAGAGATAATAATGCACCCAAGGACAGCGGTAACTGCAGACATCTGTATAGAGACATAAGACCAGGTAGGCAAAATGATATTGCAGACATCTGGTGGAAGTATTAGTGTACGTAGACATACTGAGGCAGTAGTCGTCTCTATATAGAGATTAGCGTAGGCAGAGCTAGTAAACAGCGTTCCTGTTAAATACCTTAACGTTGGAATGCAAAATGAGACTGGAAGGATGCATTAGTGCGAGCAGGCGCAAATGGGACTGCAGACACCTGCGTGGTGCTGGCAGGCTCCATTGGGCTGCAGACGTGTGCAGGTAGACATTAGAGCAGGGGACTGCAGCGCACGCTGCGTCCTTGGCGGTGCAGCGCTGTCTAGACACCTGGTTCTCGTTTTGCTCAGCGCGGTTGTCGACCCGCTGCCCGACATGCTGCAAATCTCTGCTGCCGATCACAGCTCCGCCCCGCCCGTATAGCCGCGCTTGTTCTGCAAGTTGTACCTGACTGCCTCGTAGCTATTTGAATACAGGTACAAATTTCGTTGATATTACGGCAAGGTAGAGGCTTATTTCACTGTCACCACTGCAGAAATGGATTTATAATTAAATACATAGCACGGAGTCCCGATCTGCTTCACTGAGTGCGTGTTAGGGTACGGCATGTACGTACTTTCTAAGCAGAACGGAATACATGTTTTGTGTGTATTGTACGTTATATAGCTTATTTCACAGTTTGAACAATATGATTATGATGGAAAATTGGAAATTTTTGGTAAGGTCTTATGGGACCAAACTGCTAAGGTCATCGGTCTCTAAGATTACACACTACTTAATCTAACTTAAACTAACTTATGCGAAGGACAACACACACACCCATGCCCGAGGGAGGACTCGAACCTCCGACGGGGGGAAGCCTCGCGGACCGGGACTAGACGCCTCAGACCACGCTAATTATGATGTTTCTATGTTCTTGTCGTTATTAGCTATCGTTTGGACCTCTTTAGCTCTGCTTTCAAGCTCCGAAACGTCATTCTGTCGTCAGTAAAGCAAAATTCTTCAGCAGTGGGGATCTTCCTTCAGCCAATCACCAACAGGCTACACATAGATCCGAATCAGCAGCAGGCTACACATAGTTCTGAATCAGCGAATGAGCTACATATAGTAAGGAGCTACGCCTTGTAGACATGATATAGTTACACCTAAAAGCGACGTTTCTGATCATTCACGTACGAGAATTATGCTTCACGGATTTTCTGCCGCGTCAGGTCTGTATGCAGTCTGAAGAGTTATCTGAAGACCGTGTGGTACTTTATTTAGCTGGCCGAATCATGTCATGTAGATATCATGAAGTCACGGAACTTCCACAATACGACCGCAGCCTCACTAACAAACATACCATTACGTTTGACGAAACTGAAATCTTGTCACATACATTTACTTACCCGCGATTCTGCCATTAATAACATCGTTAAAATCAGATGGCCACGCGGGATTAGCCGAGCGGTCTGAGGCGCTGCAGTCATGCGGCTGGTCCCGGCGGAGGTTCGAGTCCTCCTTAGGATAATTTAGGTTAAGTATGGTGTAAGCTTAGGAACTGATGACCTTAGCAGTTAAGTCCCATAAGATTTCTCACACATTTGAACATTTGAAAATCAGATAGTGCACCAACAACTTTAACCGGAAAAATGGCTGTGCATGGCAACGGAGACTTGATGCTAAAAGCAACAGAGAAATAAACTGAGACATTCACAATCTACCGAAATCAGCATCGCTTCCAATGTTCTTTCATCATACACATGTATGTTCATTGGCAGCGTAAGGAAGAGGGTATATCACAAAACCTACAGAATTTTTTACTATGACGACGAAGGAAGTCGTTGAAAGCTTGAGACTGCATACAAATCTGACGTGGCAAGATATGAGAGAAGCATTTATCCAGGAATGTCACTGCGAAAAGCGATGTTCTCATGCGTCGATGTGGTTGTCTTGTGAGATACACTGTCATGATGTGAAAGAGAGACTGATGTATGTCTCGGATTGGTGGAATAAGTTCGTCTACGCATACGTAGTGGTCTGTACGCCTACAATTATACCCCGCAAGCCACCTTACGGTGCGTGGCGTAGGGTACCTTGCGTGCCGCTGCCACTTCCCGTTTTCTTGGCCCAATAGCGAATTGTTCCCGGGAAGAACGATTGTTGCTAAGCTTCCATGTGAGCTCAAATCTCACTAATTTTACCTTTGTGGTCTCTTCGTGAGACACACGTAGGAGAAAGCAATAAATTGGTTGATTTGTTTTGTTTCAGGGCCCAAAAACAACTAGGGTCATACGTGCCCATGTCAAAACCGTAGGACACGAAGCAAGAAATAAAAAAAAGGAGTTAAAAACGACTTCACGTTAAGACCAGCCGACACAAGGAAAAACAGCTAAAAACAAGGACTTGGAGAGAGGCCCATAAAATACGCCATAGAGAAACGGAGGTCCTGAAATAAAGATTAAATATCCTTCGCCACATTGCTACGTCGGATTAAAAAAAAGACTCGGTCGACAGCCCGCGCGTCGTTGGCTAAAACGGCTGATCAGTAGACGGCAAACATAGATGAGAACGTGAGAGGTTAAAAAAAGGGCATTCCGTCAGGAAATGGTGAACCATCAACGGCTGAGGGCAATGAGCACAAAGTGGTGGGGGAGCACCACTTAACAAATGGCGATGGTTAAAAAGTCAGAACCCAATACACAACCTAGCTAAAAAGATCTTCTCGCTGTTAGAGGGCCGTAAGTAGGTGGTACAAGCCGCTGGGAGAGGCTTAATAACCCGGAGCTTGTTCCCATTAAGAGAGGACCAATGGTAATGCCAAAGTGACACCACCTGCTGACAGAGGGCAACACAGAGATCATCGGAGGGAATAGAAGAACTAGAGGACCGCAGCTCGTGGTCGTGCGGTAGCGTTCTCGCTTCCCACGCCCGAGTTCCCGGGTTCGATTCCCGGCGGAGTCAGGGATTTTCTCTGCCTCGTGATGACTGGGTGTTGTGTGATGTCCTTAGGTTAGTTAGGTTTAAGTAGTTCTAAGTTCTGGGGGACTGATGACCATAGACGTTAAGTCCCATAGTGCTCAGAGCCATTTGAACTAGAGGACCGAGATACGCGGACTGCAGCTTTGGCAGCAGCGTCAGCGGCCCCATTTCCCGTCAGACCGATGTGACCAGGAACGCACTTAAACATCACAGTGGCTCCATCAAGAGTGAGCAAGTGATAGTTTTCCTGGACCTGTGGCACTAAAGAATGGACGCTGCACAGCACACGGAGACTCTGAAGGGCACAGAGAGTCGGAGCAGATGACGCAACTAAGACGCCTGTGTCGCCGGATGTACTCCGTGGCCTGATACAGGGTGAAGTGCTCTGCTGTAAATACGAACAAGGGAACCTCCCCATCGCACCCCCCTCAGATTTAGTTATAAGTTGGCACAGTGAACAGGCCTTGAAAAACAGAACACACATCAATCGAGAAAACAGGAAGAAGTTGTGTGGAACTATGAAAAAAATAAGCAAAATATACAAACTGAGTAGTCCATGCGCAAGATATGTAACATCAAGGATAGTACGAGCTGAGGGGCACCGTGGTCCCGTGGTTAGCGTGAGGAACTGCGGAATGAGAGTTCCTTGGTTCAAGTATCCCCTTGAGTAAAAAGTTTACTTTTTTATTTTCAGACAATTATCAAAGTTCAAGCACTCACACATAATCAACTTCGCTCTCCAAAATTCCAGGACATGTTCAGATTTGCTTGGACATATGCAGGATTTGACCGTCTACACACGGAAAAATTTGAAAACGTTAGAAACATGTTTTGACAGAGCACAGAGAAAACTGTGCGACTGTGAAACTGTTGCATTCATTTGTTGCAGTTTATGTGACAATCTCTAATGTTTTCATCACTTTTTTGGGAGTAATGATCACATACACGAGAAAACCTAAATCGGGCAAGGTAGAAGAATCTTTTTACCCATTCGCCAAGTGTACAAGTTAGGTGAGTCGACAACATATTCCTGGCATGTGACGCACATGCCGTCAGCAGTGTCGTATAGAATATATCAGACGTGTTTTCCTGTGGAGGAATCGGTTGACCTATGACCTTGCGATCAAATGCTTTCGGTTCCAATTGGAGAGGAACGTCCTTTCGTCTACTAATCGCACGGTTTTGCAGTGCGGTCGCAAAACACAGACACTAAACTTATTACAGTGAACAGAGACGTCAATGAACGAACGACAGATCATAACTTTGAGAAAAAAAAAACAAAGTAAAATTTACACTCAAGGGGGCATTTGAACCCACGACTTCGCGTTCCGCAGTTGCTCGCGCTAACCACGGGACCACGGCACTCATCAGTCCATTCTATCCTTGATGTTGCCTATCTTGCACATAGACTACTCACTTTGTATATTTTGCTTATTTTTTTCATAGTTCCACACAACTTCTTCCTGTTTTATCGATTGATGTGTGTTCAGTTTTTCAAGGCCTATCCACTGTGCCAACTTACAACTAAATCTGAGGGGGGTACAAGGGGGAGGTTCCCTTGTAAGCAGTGTTCCGGAAGCCGATACCGAAAATCGTCGATGCCATTGACAAAGGCACACCCGACACCACGGTCAGCCCTCACTATACACAAAGGTACTATCATGAAGTTCAGTACGAAGGTCGTAAAACTTACGGCGATAGAGCAAGGATGGAGTAGTGTCTTTATGAAGCGAATGAAGGCCAAGGTGAACACGGGCCGCCGCACAAAGCCAAGGTGGTGAAGGGTTCTCACTCATCGGGAAAGTGGCAGGTAACGTCAAGTGAAGCAGGAGCAACAGTCGAAAGTGAACTCCAGGAGGTAACAGAAAAGGGACGCTCCCCATACTGGCGATCAAAGGAATCATCGAAAAAGGAGACATAGAGTGGGAATGGCAGACAAACGACATGCGTATCTGCTGAGGAGAACGTCATGGCGGTACTATAGTGGCAGTTCGGAAGTTTCGGCATACAGACTCTTAACCGGGCTAGTGTCAAAGGCGCCAGAGTTCAAACGGATGCCATGATGGTGGATAATATTGAGACGGTGTAAGATGGACGGAAGTGCAGATGCGTAAACGAAACACCCATACTCTAGTTTCTAATCGACAAGGCACCGATAGAAACGGAGGAGGGTGGTCCGATCCGCTCCCCAGGAAATACCGCTGAGGTCACCTAGGACACTGAGGGACCACGTACAGGGGGCGGCCGGGAAAGAAGTGTGGGAGGATCATAAAGTCTCCCGTCGAGCATTAGCTCCAGGAATTTCGTAGTTTCTACGAACGGAAGAGCATCAGGCCCGAGATGTAAAGACGGTGGATTAAACCAATTGTGCCGCAACAAACGGTTTTGTCAGTGGGAAAGCGAAAGCAATTGTCGATGTTCCATGAGTAAAGATGATCGTGACATCGCCGAAGACGCTGCTAACGTAGACAAGTGCGTGGAGAACTGCAGTAGATCGCAAAATCGTCAACGAAAAGGGAGACGGAGATGCCCAGCAGGAGACAGCCCATTATAAGGTTAATGGCGATAGCAACGAGGACGACGACGACTTTCAGGGCGGAACCCTGAGGCACACCATTTTCCTGGACAAAGGTGTCCGACAAGGCATAACCAATACGTAGCTTAAAACCTCGGCCTTTTAAAAAGTTCTGAAGGAAACGGGGCATGCGGCTACGGGAGCCCGCACATCTAGACAGTAAGGAGGATACCAGTCCTCCAGCAGGTGTTGCAGGCTTTCTCCAAACCGAAAAACACGGCCACAGACTGATATTCCCGCATAAAACCATTCATGACATGGGTTGACAAAGTGACGAGATGATCAACTGCAGAACGGCGCTTTCGAAATCGACACTGCGCATTGGTCAGTAAATTGCGAGACTCGAGCCACAATACCAGCTGGATACGAATCACACGTCCCATCACCTTGCAAACGCGGCTGGTAAGAGAAATGGGGCGATAACTAGAAGGAAGGTGTTAGGTATGGGTATGACAGTCGCTTCACACTAGCGTCTGTGAAATGTGCCCTCTGCCCAGATGCAATTGTACATATGAAGGAGAAAGTGCTTGATCGGAAGAGAAAGGTTATGCAACATCTGAATGTCAATATCGCCCGTCCCTGGAGCGGAGGATCGGGATGAAGTAAGACCATGATCTAGCTCCCTCATATTAAAGGCAGCATTCTCGCACTCACGATTCTGAGAAGAGAAAGGTATCGCCCGAGACTTCTCCACTCGTTTTCGAAGGAGGGAGGCAGAGTCATAGTGGATGGAGCTCGAAATCTTCGTAAAATAGCAGCCCAAGGTGTTGAAGATAGCAGTAAGGTCGCCTATGACATCATCTGCTGCTGTCAGGTGGGTAACTGGGGAATGGACCTTGATTCCAGAGAGCCGTCAGAGGTTGGCCCACACGGCGGTAGAGGAAGAGGAACTGTTGAAATAACTGCTAAAGGAAATCCAACTAGCTTCTCAGCTATCCCGAAGAACGCGACATTGTGCACGCAACTGTTTATAACGAATGCAGTTTCCCATCGTAGGTTGACGGTTAAAAACGCGGAGAGCATGTCTCCACGACCGAATTGCGTCGCGGCACGCCTCAGTCCACCAAGAGACCGCGACACGGCGCGGTGAGGAGAAAGTGCAAGGAATGGAACGTTCTGCGGCCGTAAGGGTAACGTTTGTAAGATATTCTACATGGTCATCACAACTGGGGACATTTTATTCGTCGAAGGTTGCCAGGGAGGAGTAAAGCCCATAGTCGGCCTTAGGAAGCTGCCATTTTTGTGTGCACGTAGGTGGGGTAGGAGTCAGAAAACAGATTGCACACAGGAAATAGTCGCTCAAGTACATGTCAGAGAGAACGGACCACTCGAAATGATGGTCAAGCTGGGCAGTGCAGAAGGAGAGGTCCAGATGGTAATAGGTGTGCATGGAGTCTGGAAGGAACGTGGGTGCTCCCATGCTAAGCCAGATGACATTAAGTTGACTGAGAAGGTCAGCCGAGAGGGCTGGGAGAACCCCAAAGGGGATGGTGCACATTAAAGTCACTGAGCAGCAGAAATGGGTAAGGGAGTTACCCAATAAGGTGTAGGAAGTCTGCCCTGGTGACACCGAATGACGGAGTAATGTGAACGGTACAAAGGAAAAAAGGTGAAGTGAAAAAGGAAAATGTGAACTGCAACCACTTGTAGTCAGGGAGACAGGTTGACTAGGAACACTATCCCGAATGAGCAGCATGACTCCCCCATGAGATGGAAAGCTGACCTTGGGGGACCGGGAAGAAATGCGAGAGTTTAAAGCGGTCGTGAGGACGCAATTTTGTTTGCTGGAGGCAGAGAACAAGCGGATGCTGTGATTCCAAGAGCTGCCATAAGTCCTCTATGTAGGATCGAAGGGTGCAAACGTTCCATTGGAGGAGAGTCATGATGAGGAAAGGGGAGGAAGGAGAAAATGAAGGGGTGTCACGTCAGCGGCTGCTTAGTGCCAGCCTTCGAAGACTCACTGCTGCAGGGCGAGAGGCTGGAAGATCCTGCTTAGTGAGAGTTGTGTCTGCGGAGTTCAGGGCTGAAAAACAGTTGGTGGTGCGCACCGGCGACACGGAGGTCGGCCGGGCGAGCATATCACTTGGTGACACCGTCAAAGAGAATCTGAGTCGGCGAAGGAGAAGACCGTTTGCCTTTGTTTGATTTCTTGGAGCCTATCCGGTTGGTAGAAGCAGACTCCGAGATTTGTTAGATGGAGGGATGTAAGAAGTCCTCGCAAGACTATTCCTTCTGTCCTTTCCGAACTGCCGTGACGCAAAATTTTGGTGCCTTATTGCATAGCTGCAGGAGCAGACGGGGTGCTACCATGGCACTGGAGGATTTTACAACCGCGGTTCGAATGTGAGATCGCATGTCTGCGTGGCCATGTCCTTCGTGGAGCGAGATGTACCAAGAACAGTACTGTGAGTGCCGTATGCTAGAGGGCAGGGTTTCCCACTAGCCAAGAACTTGCGAGCAACTGGGTAAGGCACTTTTTCCTTCATCTGGATCTCCTGGACGGCCCGCTCATTGAGCTACACGGTAGAATCTGGGGAGGAGGCGGCATGCTCGCCATTGCAGTTGATACAGCGGGGAGAAGGAGGCGAACAATCGCCGTCGTGAGCATTCCTACCACAGGTTACACATTTGGCAGGGTGTCAACAGGACATTCGAGTATGGTCGTAACAATGACGCTGGTAGCAGCGCATCGGATTCAGGATGTATGTTCGGACTGTGATAACTTCATAGCCTGCTTAGCTCTTTGACAGAAGCACCACTCTACCAAAAGTGAGAAAAAGGGTGAATGTAGGTACTAAGGATGCA
This sequence comes from Schistocerca cancellata, assembly GCF_023864275.1. Lineage (NCBI taxonomy): Eukaryota > Metazoa > Arthropoda > Insecta > Orthoptera > Acrididae > Schistocerca > Schistocerca cancellata. The sequence goes on along the minus strand of NC_064629.1, from coordinate 647,561,025 downwards.
GCTACCTTTTCCATTACCTGATGGACTGCAATGGCATCCTGATCAGTGAGGTATGTTTGGATTTCTGCCTCGGTCAGACCATCGAGCAGCATAGTGTAAATAACACCATGGGAAGAATTCAGCTTATGATGGGCCTCGGCATGAACAGGATAGCTGTGGAGGAGCAAAGCTCCAAGCAGTTGTTGTGTTTAAGAATCAGTAGTAGTCTCGAAAAGTAAAGTCTCCAGATGATCAAAAAAATTTCTAAAAGGATTTAGAAAAGGTATGTGTATGGTGCGAAAGTTGGTAATTGACCCTAAATAACGAAAAGTTTGAGGTCATCCACACGAGTGCTAAAAGGAATCCGTTAAACTTCGGTCACACGATAAATCAGCCAAATCTAAAGGCCGCAAATACAACTAAATATCTAGGACTTACAATCACGAACAACTTAAATTTGAAGGAACACAGAAAATGTTGTAGGGAAGGCTAACCAAGGACTGCGTTCTATTGGCAAGACACTTGGAAAATGTAACAGAGCTACTTGAAGCGTGGCTGTTTGCTGTATGAGCAGTAGCAGCAAGTAGCCAGATGCTACCCGGAAAAATTTTTCCGGCGCACCCAAGCTGCCAGTTTCGCGCATGCGCAGAGCTCCCTGAGTTATAGAGGGGACGGGGTCCTTCACCACGTGACCCGTGTATATGTTTCGTGTCTTCGTAATATTGCTGGTCTCTTCGCCTACAGCTCCCACGTCAAATGAAATCAAAACAGATTTCTGTAGCCGGGAGTCATCAAGTGAATTAATATACATGCCCCTAACCATGAAAGACCAAAATAAGTTGGGAGTTTCAATTTTCTGATTTTATATTATTTCCACGTGATTAGCAATTAACCATTAATGTCTTAATGAAGCTATTTCTGTCTGTTTTGTAGAGAAATTTGCTTCTATTAGTTTTTTGTTTCGCTGAGGCAGTTATTTTATTTGAAACGAAATGTTTCATTCCGCACTATTGGCTACTTTCAACTTCGTTCAATTTCAAGCGCAAATTTTCATTTTCTGGGACGAATGCCATTATACCATAATACAGAACCAAACATGAGAATACAGTACTGGACCTCCAAGAAAATTGGTATCACGAAAACCACATGAAAAGCTGAAAATCAGGTACTTCAGAGTGCATCTGGACATCGAAATGTGCAATTAGAGCGAAAGGAAGCATTTTAGTATGGTTTATGAAATTCCGATGCTGCTGGAGTAGTCTCTGATGTCCTGTTCCTTTTATGACACTGTAAGATCTCTTAATGCTATACACTTACGAACATACGTAAACATTTACTTGAAGCTGACTAAGTAGGTAAATTTGGTCAGTAGTTTTGAACCAAACATTTTGTTTCAAATATAATGACAGATGTAACAGAATTTTACAAAGCTGCCTTCTGTGAAAGTGTTTTTCGATCACAAGGCATTTGTCTAGTATTTCCTCCAGGCCTGAAGTTATTTCTTAATTGGTATTTACGTCTTAAATTTGTACAGGGTGTTACAAAAACGTTCGGTCAAACTTTCAGGAAACATTCCTCACACACAAAGAAAGAAAATATGTTATGTGGACATGTGTCCGGAAACGCTTACTTTCCATGTTAGAGCTCATTTTATTACTTCTATTCAAATCACATTAATCATGGAATGGAAACACACAGCAACAGAACGTACGAACGCGACTTCAAACACTTTGTTACAGGAAATGTTCAAAATGTCCTCCGTTAGCGAGGATACATGCATCCACCCTCCGTCGCATGAAATCCCTGATGCGCTGATGCACCCCTGGAGAATGGCATATTGTATCACAGTGCCCAGAACCGCACGGCCACTGCGGCCGGCTGTGAGGAATGTTTCCTGAAAGTTTGGCCGTACCTTTTTGTAACACCCTGTAGAACGCCATTCTATGCTAAATTGTAGACTGGCAGCATACTGTGTTTTATCGTTTTAACTCCCCACATGGCTTCATATTTATTCCTAGAGTTGAATATAAACTGTCAGTTGTGCAGTTTCTTTGCCTCACAGACAACCCTGTTAATTATTTACACACAAGAAACTGTTTCTTTTTTTGCAAGAAATTTGTATTCCATCCTACTAGCTTTTTGCAGTGCTGCGTAGATGTAAGCCTGTTGGAAATGCTACATAACAATATTGCAGAGCAAGGAAACAATCTGTCAAAGTCACTCCATAGCAAAATGTTATGGTACTTCGAGCTGTGGAGTCTAATTTTGAAATGATGATTGCGAAGAACTGCTTCCTTATTTGCATCCTTTATCTGGGTGGAATATCATAAAACAATTGCTCTAAGTACAACTCTGTATGTCCTCTCAACAACATGCTGCAGGGGTGCACATGTTCACGTGATGCCCCACCACGCACGAAATTTCACCAGAAATGCGACGAAAAGCGTATGAGCAGAGCAAGCACCAAGGACGGACTGCCTACGTCATCGTAGCTGCGTATGCGCAGTACGGCCTGTTGTCTGGCGCTGTCTGGTAACTGCTCAAACGAACCTATGTATTCCTACGCTTTTCGGCCAATCAGGACTCTAAAATTTCGCGCCGATCTCCCACCTTTCATGGGCACGCCGTATTTGTGTCGTGTTAGCCGCAACGGCGGGAAACAGTCTCTCGCTGTCCCGCACGTACGCCCTCTCTCTCTTCTTCCACCTGTGAGGTCTCCGGCTCCCCCAATACCCCCTGTGGTCACAAGTGCCAACCAGACGACAAAGCAGCCGCCGGGTGAAGCACCGGCCAGCTGCCGGCCACCTCGCTTGTTCGACATCACAAACAACTCTTTCCTGTGTCCGTCCAAACCACGTTTCCAATGATAATACGCACGGTTCTAAAATCTTACGTACCAGTATTAACCTTCATATGTTGATACTAGTATCGTTCTGTCAAATGGCCCTGTCAAATGGCTATCTCTGTCTGCGTGGTATTTGTCACATATTATTTTCTGAATAAATATCATGTAAGGTGCTAAGATCTGCCACCTTACAAGGCTGTGAGGCTTCTCTTTATTCTGACAATATTTATTTGCTATTTTTAACTTCATGTTGAACTTTATATTGGAACGCTGCAGTTAAAATGATGACTCGATCTCTTAAGCAATGGTATAGAATGCTACAGCGACGAGGAAGACGGCGATTCCCATGGTTATAACTCAGGCAGAAATTTTACAAAGTTTTGGTCGAACGAGGGTTTTGTAAGCCACCTCTTTTGTAGGTGAATTACATTTGCTGAGGATTCCTCTAATGAATCTCACTTGTCAGTCTGCAATCTGCCTCACCTGCGATTACTTTTATGTGGTTATTCCACTTTAAAACAATCCATGCACATACTCTTAGATATTCTATGGATGTGACTGCTTACAGTATTCGTCCTGCAGTCGTGTACTCACACAATAATGAGTCTTTGTGCCAGTTAATGCGCTATACGTTCATTTGTTTATGTTAAGGGTCAATTGCCAATCCATGCACCAAGCGTCGATCCTCTGCAGGTGTTCCTGTATTGCACAACAATTTTCTAGCGTTACGACTTCCCTGTATACAGCAGTATCATCCGCGGAAAGCCTCATGGAATTTTCGACGTTATCTATTAGGTGATTTATGTACTGGATAGTTATAATTACACTTTCATTACTTGAGAGATACCCCATGAAAAACGAGTGATCGTATGTTTTGCGGAAACATTTGTAAGAACAAAAAAAGAAAAATAACGAATAACCACTTAAAGAATCACATTTTAATTTCCACATGAGAGGGTAACATTTGTTAATGGCATATCACGTTCACGTTCCAGGTAACAAACGGTGTTCAATGTGACGACCGTCTGCATCCACGATAGCCTGAAACCACACTAGAGATACCGTTTCACAATTGTTCATAGCATTTTTCGAACGGTAGACCATGGGATGTTCTGCTGTCGTGACATAGCTTGTCCACTATTTGAAGATTGCACACTGCATCCAGCATTTTCTGCCATGGCAACGGTACCTTCTTGAACAGCTTATGGCGTAACTGGCTGTTGGTCTCTCCCAGACACAATTCCCAAATCGTCAGTTAATTCGAAGTTCCGAATCATTTTGTTCAACCACGGAAAGACAATTTCTCCGTATTCTTTTAATCAGTCGGTATTGGCAAAGAGTGGCACAACTATTACTATTGTTTTGGTTAAACAACTTTAAGAGTAAAGTCCTGCCCATCTTGTCAGGCCCATGTTGACTGTTTGCAACTGTAATTCACACTGATGATTGTGTTTCAGCCCTACGTCACCGCAACAGTCCCGGCACTTAACGGAAAGTCATGACACTAACAACGTTAACAACGCAAATCCTGCAGCGCACAGATTGAAAATAATTTGTATAAATTTTGGTACCCATACGATAAATAGTTTTCCACCTACAGTGGTTCAAGTAGACCCCCCTGTATATTATGAAAGGTAATGATCCTATAACATTCCTTTGGAGTAAGTTTGAAGTTACTTTTACGTCTGAAGATATCTGTGCATGGAGAATGACTTACTGTGTTTTGTTTGCTTGAAACTCATGAATTCAATGACACAGCTGACCTGATATTCCTTATGCTTGTATACAGCTTCTTTATGGGGTAGCACGGAACTGTGTGGAACGCCTTCCAGAAGTCAAGAAACATGGCATAAATCTGGGTGGCTGTACCTACTGAAATCTGGATCTCGTGGACAAACGGAGCGACATGCGTTTCACTCGATCTTTGTTTTCGGAACCCATTTCGATTTCTAAAGAAGAGCTTTTCGGTCTCCAGAATTGTCACAGTACGCGAGCCTAAAACATGTTCCAGAATTGTACAACAGGCTGACGTCAAGAGCTACAGGCTTCTAGTTTCGTGCGTGTGTTTGACGACCTTTCTTGAAAACGGAAATGATCTGCACTTTTTCCAGTCATTAGGAACGCTTTGTTCCTCTAGCGACCTACAGAACTCTGCTGCTGGAAGAGGAGAAATTTCTTTCGCGTACTCTGTGTATATTAATCAGCCACAACATTTCGAACACCGACGTACTATCGATATAAACCCGTCCGGGCGAAAGCAGTGTCCCCTTCTGAGGAATGACAGTTAGACACACGCAGGGTGCATGTAGTATCGGTGAGCGTGCTGTCCGTGTGTAGAATGAAGGCACGCGACCTATCTTGTTTGACCGAGGGCAGATTATGATGGCCCCGAGTCTCAGCACGAGCATTTCGGAAACTACACGACTTGTCGGGTCTCGAGGAGTGTTGTGGTGTCTTCAACACGTGACAAAACCAAGGTGAAACCACGTCCAGAAGTCTTGTGTCTGGGCGGCCACCCCGCATTACAAATGTCGGTCGTCATAGGTTTGGCAGACTGGTAAAACAGGAGAGGCAGCGACTATGACGCAGCTAACTTCAGACTTTAATACTGGGCAGTGTCTGAACACATATTTCACCGAACACTTCTAGCGATGTCGACGACCCATGCATGTGCCCCAACGTTAACACTACGTCATCGGCAACTGCGACTGAAATGGGCACATGACCATCGACACTGGACGTTGGCGTTGTGGTAGAGCGTTGCATGATCTGATGGATCGCTATACCTTCTTCATCATGCCGATGGGAAGGTGCGAATCCGTCGTCTTCCAGGGGAACAGGTCCTTGATGCCTGACTGCGTTACGGAAGCAAGCTGGCGACGGCTCCGTTATGCGTGAGCAACCATGGGTCCTGTGGAGCTCGTGCAAGGCACCTCGGCGGCCAAAAACTATCGTATACTGGTTGCAGACCACGTATACCCGTTCATGGCGATCATGTTTCCCGACGGAAGTGGCATTTTTCAGTAAGATAATGCGCCATGTCACAATGCCAGGAGTGTGATGGAGTGGCTCGAGGAACACAAAGGCTAGTTCCAATCGGTGTGCTGGCTGCCCAAATTGCCAGATCTGAACCCGATCAAACACATGTGGGACGTGACTGAACATTGCAGCATAGATCATCGATCACCTCCTCGGAATTTAGGAGGAATTAGATGACTTGTGTGAGCAGATGTGGTGCAACTTCTTCCAGAGACCTACCAAGACCTCATTATCACAACCCGATGGCACTGTTATCCGCTCCAAAAGTGGAAATACCGGCTATTGGGTAGGTGGTCGTAAAGTTCTGGCTGATCAATGCAGAATCGTATTGGTATCCCGTCTGGTCCAGTAGCTTTTCCCATGATGAGCGATTTCAATTGCTTCTCTAATCCATGCTCACTTATTTCGATATCTGTCATTTTGTCATTAGTGCGACGATATAAAGCTGGAATTGCAGAGCGATCTTCGTTAGAGAAACAGAGAAAATTTTACTTTCGAGTTCGTTGAACGCTTCACGTATGGCTCTCCTTACGCCAATTTTGATTTCGTTCAGTTTTTATTTGTCTGTGAGGTTTTGGACAGGTTTAAACTTGCAGTGAAACTGTCTTTGCTTTCCTAGCAGCTCTCTAACACAGCCACCAAACGACGGCGGGTCCTTCCCATCCCTTACAACTTTACTCAACACATACCGGTCTAACTATTATTGTACTATGCTCTTGAAGTTCGTACATTGGTGTTCAACATTGTCGGTGATGGAGATCAAGTTTTCATGTTGACCATTCAGGTAATCTGAATTCCGTTTTGTTATCGCTCTTGCTAAGTAGAAATATTTTCCTACCTTTCTTTATATACAGTTATTCTGTAACAGCCTTATGAAAACTGCATTCCTATTGGTGAACAGGAGATCTAATACGTTATTTTCAGAAGTAGATCCTCTGATTAGCCGCTGAAGGTAATATTCTGATGAGGGATTTAGAGCAGTTTCACCCGATTCCCTGTCCCTACAACTCGCCTTAATCACCTGAGTCTCCCAGTAAATTGAAATGATCAAAAAATCTACGCGATGTATGAGGCACGTGATCTATAAAAGCGTCCTATGATCAGATTTGAAGCACTTTTAACATTTATCTTTACACAAATTATTTCGTATTCGGAATATATACTAATTTCACTAGATATAATCGCATTTTTACGGCTTCAAACACGCCTCCGCCACCAGCGTTCAGTCTATCTTTACGATACATATTCCAATTGAGTTAACAATTTCATTGCTGTCAACGCCTGGTTTCAGCAACATTCCTGACCCTAGGACGGTGTGGGCATTGGTACAGTTTATAAATGAGACTAGTGCTGGGATCTTTCCATAGACGTTGCTGGAGTTAATTAGTACTGTATCGACACTATTTCTCCGATGTACCATAACGAATGCTACTTTCTTTAATTAATGAGGACAATTTTCTTCCCTTTCTGAAATCACAACGTATCTCATCAGGTTAGTGTAGGGGTGTTTCTATCCTAACAAACCCACATGTGCGTACCACATTCTGCCGGCCGAAGTGGCCGCGCGGTTCTGGCGCTGCAGTCTGGAACCGCGAGACCGCTACGGTCGCAGGTTCGAATCCTGCCTCGGGCATGGATGTGTGTGATGTCCTTAGGTTAGTTAGGTTTAACTAGTTCTAAGTTCTAGGGGACTAATGACCTCAGCAGTTGAGTCCCATAGTGCTCAGAGCCATTTGAACCATTTTCGTACCACATTCTCCGATATCCTAGTAGCCGCTTTCTGCCTATAGTGCAAGCTTAACGTAATTATGACTTAATAGGTTTTGTTACCAAAATTATCTTTCTATCTGCGAAAATACGTTCAAAGCAGTGTAAAAGGTTGTAATACGCTATCAGCAAAACGTAATAACACGGAAGGATCAGGTTATTCATGGGCACCTATGTACAGATCGTTATTAAGGGATTACCGTCGCTGCGGGAACACCTGACCATATAGTTGTCGTGACGTTTTTCCATTGCAATCCGTGAACCCATAGACGAGATGCATATCTGCCGATTTTTCATCAGTAAACCTATACATATTGCTGTGTATTGCTGTTAACGTTCCATTAACGCTGCCGGAAAACAACTGGATCGAGTAGTACTGAATGCAAGCTTGAGGACCAAGAGTATAGTAGGCCTTACTGTTATTAACAGAAGTACCGCCAGTGAATCGAACAAGTTTATTTCCAAACAAGACACACTGCCCATACCATCGACATTTTCACTTTTATGAAGATATTTTCAGCGCAAGGGGAATAAAGAGTAAGGGTAATAAATCAAACAAAATGTAATTCTCTTTAACGAGCCACCGAGGGGTACGACTCCTTCATACCAAAATACTCTACCTTATACCAAAATACTCGGAAAATATCCCTGGACAACTTCAGAAATTTTGCCAGTGTAGTTCTGGTTCACTCTGTATACATCCAAAATGGTCTTTCTGTCAAAGCGACAAGGCATCTTATGCACATTACATGTAACATAATCTGAGCCACGGGTATAAACCATATTTTATTTTAAAGTATGCTTTGTCCAGTAGAATACATACTATTTTTAAAATCCGTGTTTGTAATTCGATTTAATGTTTTCCACTGTATTTTCTGAAGATATGGTCGCAAGTAAAAAAATGTTATTGAGTTCGACAGAAAATTTTTAAAAATTATAATCTCTTCCGATTGTAAAAATTTCTTGTTCGAACATCTCCAGCTCTCTTCATCAGCACGCCCCGCAGATTTCTGTAAAAACGTTTGTCACGATGCCGCATTGCAGGTTGTTAACGAAGGTACGAGTGTATGGAATAGGTTTACAGACATGTGAGTGACTCTAAGACTTTTTAAGCTATAGAACCCAGCATGCTGTACTCGATGGCGAGCGTTCATCAGAGACAAGGGTATCGTCAGGGTAGTGTGATAGGGTAGTGTGATAGGACCGCTGTTGTTCTCTATATACATAAATGATTTGGCGGGCAGGGTGGGCAGCAATCTGTGGTTCTTTGGTGATGATGCCGTGGTGTACGGTAAGGTATCCAAGATGAGTGACTGTAGGAAGGTAACAAGACTACTTAGACAATATTTGCAGTTGGTGTGATGAATGGCAACTAGCTCTAAATGTGAAAAACTGTAAGTTAATGCGGATGAGTAGGAAGAACAAACCCGTAATGTTCGGATACGGCATTGGTAGTGTCCTGCTCGACACAGTCACGTCGTTTAAATATTTGGGGCCCGCATCTCGTGGTCGTGCGGTAGCGTTCTCGCTTCCCACGCCCGGGTTCCCGGGTTCGATTCCCGGCGGGGTCAGGGATTTTCTCTGCCTCGTGATGGCTGGGTGTTGTGTGCCGTCCTTAGGTTAGTTAGGTTTAAGTAGTTCTAAGTTCTAGGGGACTTATGACCACAGCAGTTGAGTCCCATAGTGCTCAGAGCCATTTGAACCATTTTTTAAATATTTGGGCCTAACGTTGCAAAGCGATATGAAATGGAACGAGTATGTGAGGACTGTGGCAGAGAAGGCGAATGGCCAACTACGGTTTATTGGGAGAATTTTAGGAAAGTGTGATTCATCTGTAAAGGAGACAGCGTATAGGACGCTGGTGCGACCTGTTCTTGAGTACTGCTCGAGTGTTTGGGGTCAGTACCAGGCTGGATGAAAGGAAGACATCGAAGCAATTCAGAGATGGGCTGGTAGAATTGTTACTGGTAGGTTCGAAAAACACGTGTTACGGGAATTCAAATGGGAATCCGTGGAGGGAATATGACATTCTTTTCGAGGAATACTATTATGAAAATTTAGAGAACCGTTATTTGAAGCTGACTGCCGAACGATTCTACTTTCGCCAACATATTGCGCATAAGGAATACGAAGATACAAATACGAGAAATTAGGGTTCATACGGAGGTATACAGATAGTCTTGTTACCCTCGCTTTATTAGAGAGTGGAACAGGAAAGCAAATGGCTAGTAGTGGTGCAAGGTGTCCTCCACCATGTGCCATACAATGGCTTACGGAGTATCTGTGTAGATGTAGATGTAGATATAGATGTGCGGGCCGTGGCAGGTCCTGTGACAGGGAGGTGGAGGGCTGAGTTAGATGACCCTCCCTCCACCTCCTCTGGATGAAAATTTCACTGGGTGCAGTTTACAGAAACCACTGGAAATACCTCAGACCTGTTTTTAAGGCGTTAGGGGGCAGCTGTGCGGCCAGTAGCCTTTTTCGCCTTACGTCTAGTGATTCGAGACCCCTACAATGTTCACCATTCACCGTCATGTAAGTATCGACCGGCCAGGAAGTGCGAATCAGGAATCCTAGGCGACACTATAGACTCCAGAGGCTTCAAAACATTCGTCTCAGGTGCCCTAATACCCCTGTAGCCCAGGACAGCAGCTTGAAGACTGTCAACAGTGGACAACACATCTTCCAGCTCTTTATAGACATTGGTCATTTGAATGGGTATAGTACACAACAAGCGCAGTCCCAATCCATTTTAATCAGTTTTCGTCTATACCGTAAGTAATATAACATTGACCAAGGAATATTCGTATTTACTACACTCCAAAGTCCGCTCACTCAATGCAAAACACATGGAATAAGTCAGTTCACACTAGTTAGCACAACAAAATATACTTCGGAGAAGATCGTCATAACAAAAACTAAATTAAATCACGTGTATAAATAGAAGCTGGTACTGCTGCCGATGCATAATCTCTACTCCTCTGCTGCAACTACGTTGTCTCGCTGCAGGCTGTCAGTTACCGCATATGCAGACTCGCTTCCATACTCTTTCGGCTTTAGTGGGTAACCTGGGATTTCACTCTAATAGGCGATAAATGATGTGCTCCTGTGCATGGAACACGCGACTGGTAAAAACGCATAAGTTATAGGTATCTTTAATCAAACCCGCGCAGTAGATGATTTTCTGGAAGTGCCTCATTGGCGATTGACTTGAATTACCGTATACATACAATATAATTGCATGACCTCATAGTCTCACCACGTAAGTACTACCAAAATTATAAAAGAAAGGCTGAAGCAACAATCAACCCGAAGTTTGATTTGAACGCCACAGTTCTTTACTGGGTACGGTTCTGTAGGAGGTAGTACGCGGTGCCTCCCTCAGACCTTTTAAGTGACTTATTTAGCCAATTACAGGGGGACATACAGCTGCCACTCGGCATTTCTCATATTAAAAGACTTACCAGTGGTGAAGGAAGTGATAAATTACAGATAAAACTCTTACGTCTGACCAGGATTAAATTTTACCGAATTTGAATATGTGCAACGTATGGGTTGTTTTATTGTATAATTATCAATATACTGAAAAATATCTACTGATAGTCTTAGTCGACCTTGAGTTGCTATCTGACTTAAGTTGGCTCTGTTTAAACGCGCGGTTATGCCCCCAGTATTCTTTGCATCGAAATTATCATCACACTCTAAATATTAAACAAAAATATAGGGATTGCTAGCTATGAAATCAATAAGGCGGTGATTAGCAGATGATACCAAATTAAGATTTATCCAGAAAACAGGATGAGCAATATTTCTAGCCTAACATGAAAATCCAATACACTCGCTAACCTAACTGGTCTATCATTGGCACAATTTATCCTCTTTTCCTAATTCCTTAAGTCAACACTGAACCCGCAAGTGACTCTAGTGAAGTTCTGCCTGAACAGACACAGGCTCAGAGAGCTCCAGTCAAAGTGCTAGTCGAATACGAAGTCATTTAGAATTACAGTGCCCTACTTTGGCTGATGATTGCTAATATCACCGTAATTCTCCGTGATGATTACGACGGTCGGCCCAGCCAACGTCGTGATGCCGTCTTTCCCGTGAGCGAGCTTGGCTTTAATCTCAAACGTGGACGTGATTTGCGTCAGTAAACTCCTGTACGTAAGTGTTCAATTGCGGAGTCCGTCACGAGTCAATACTCAAGCTTCTTGCACATATACCAACAGTAGTTGGTCGACTCAAGTGCGCGCCAGCAAAGGTACACTTCAGATTGCATATGAACACCACAAGTTAGTACAAAGCTGTTTCCCATCTCAGAGGAACAGATAATGCTACTTGTGTGGCGTCGTATGCTCCACACTATTTAGACTTGGAGAGTAAACACTGGACTCAATGCCGGTAATTTCTCCAACCTACTTCTCCCCACGCTCTCCAAGCAGGGCAGTCAGACACCGCGACTGCTCCGGTCCAATCCCGACCCCTGAGTTCTCATTCAGATTTTTGCAAACTTGGCCGTTGCTCGCAGCATGGATCCGTGCGCGTTGGTAGCCAATCACGACAAAGACTTCCACGTATCCGTGCCCGTCTGTACTCAACCACGACACAGAATTCTCCCACGGTTACTGTTGCCGCCAAATTTTTAATATGTATCTCTACGCGCTCTGCGCCAATCCCGTCACAGTCTTCCGTAAATTTTCCACTGTGGCGCGAAATCGTCTTTCTCTCTTTCGCATATAGCTCCTTCTCACTTCTTGTTGTGATGGCCCAGCCTCTCCGAACGTCTTTGGTGGCCTGAAGTGCCAGCCGACAAAGGGGTCCGGCCGTGTTCCAGCCTCTGCGGCCATCTCGTTAGTTTGACATGACACACACAACTTCCTTTGGGGTTCCGGCCGTGTTCCAACCTCTGCGGCCATCTCGTTAGTTTGACATGACACACACAACTTCCTTTGGGGTTCCGGCCGTGTTCCAACCTCTGCGGCCATCTCGTTAGTTTGACATGACACACACAACTTCCATTTCTGTGTCCATTCTCTCCTTCCGGTGGGCCAATTATCTCGTTTTGTTAAATGCAGGAAAGGAATGAAAGTCTGATACAGACGCATTGCGGATAGTTTATTTTTTGTGTTCAGTGATCTGTACTGAGCAAGGCAAATGAATAGTCTTCATTCACTTTTTATTTTTTTATTTTTTGTATGTAAATAATGAACATGTGAAAATAATGGAATCATATTCGTGAGTCGTATGTTCCATATTGCCATCCTGTTTTATAATATCGCCCGCATCTAGTGGTCGTGCGGTAGCGTTCTCGCCTCCCACGCCCGGGTTCCCGGGTTCGATTCCCAGCGGGGTCAGGTATTTTCTCTGCCTCGTGATGGCTGGGTGTTGTGTGCTGCTGTCCTTAGGTTAGTTAGGTTTAAGTAGTTCTAAGTTCTAGGGGACTGATGACCATAGATGTTAAGTCCCATAGTGCCATTTTTTTATAATATCTGTGGTTTTCCTAAAATAGCTTCCGGCTAATGCAGGGATACTCCCATAAACAAGACCTTGGGGTATCCCTTTAATATTTTTTGTGCATCTGAGCTAGCGAACCGTCTGTAATGAATCCGACGTTGACTGCACATTATCTGTAATGTTCCTTCCTTAGATTTCTCTATCTGATTGACGACCCCTCACAGCCTAATGAATGCACGTGTTACTATTTTTGGCCTGCAGGGACAGGAAGAGGTGTGCCCGTATCGGTGCAAGCGGCGGAGAGCCAAAGCGCCGCCGAATAGCTTTCTGTGAAACGGCTGATACTGGCCGGCAGAAAAACGCTGTAATGAATTGGCCGCCTGTTCCCAGCGTTCCTGCGCCGGCGTCTCGCGCAGCTCACTTTTCATCCAGCCCTGCTTCGCTCGCTTACTGCTTTGGCTTTAAGACCAGGACACGTACGCATTCATCTATATTTATACAGTACAGTGCATGGTGGAAAGCACTTCGTAGCAGTATTCACGATTTTTTGTCACATTCAAATCGATGATTGTACGAAAGATAATGGACTATCTATGGGGTTCTTTATGGACCCTATTATCTTATTCTCAACATCCCTAAGGATGATATGGTAGTGTCAGTAGAATTGTCACACAGGCGAACACTGCTTCTGTGAATTTGTACAAGAGGGTTTCGCGAATACACTGTCGCCTTTCTTCCAAAGATTTCCACCTAAGATCACCGAAGATCTCTGTTACACTTAAATTTAGCCATGTTGTACGGGGATGGTTAGCGAGTGTATTATAAACTTATAAAACAATTTTCGCTTTTTCAGTCACTTTTCACTGCAAATTATTAATACGAGGCGTTTCGGTAGTATGCTGTCATAATCCGTTGCGTTACACTTACGTGTACATTAATCAGAAGTGCGATGAAGTTTATTTGCTGGGTGTACCAGAGAGGCTACGTACTGAAATTTAACCCTTTACAGAATGATACATTTATTTCAGTTTGTACCTTGTATTGTATGGTATGGAACCGGGGACCTAGAAACGACTGAGAGACTTCGTCCCCGCCGTAGCCCTCAGTGGTTCACAACCTCACAACAAGCCACAGCAGTCCACCCACCCCACAGCCGCCCCACACCAATCCCAGGGTTACTGTGCGGTTCGGCCCCTAGTGGAACCCCTCCCCCTCCCCCGGGAACGTCTCACACCAGACGAGTGTAACCCCAATGTTTGCGTGGTAAAGTAATTATGGTGTACGCATACGTGGTGAATGAGTTTGCGCAGCAATCACCGGCATAGTGTAACTAAGGCGGAATAAGGGGGACCAGCCCGCATTTGCCGAGGCCAATGGAAAACCGCCTTAAAAACCATCTACAGACAGGTCGGCACACCGGACCTCGACGTTATTCCGCCGGGCGGATTCGTGCCGTGGACCGACACGTCTTCCCGCCCGGAAGGCGTTAGATAGCACGGCTAACCGGGCGAGCAGTTTATACCTTACGTAAGTTAGATGTTTAAATCATCTCACTGATACTTTTACTTATATTTCTAGTGGATATGTACTTTTCTGGCATGTAAATTTCTTCAAAAATTTCTGCAATGTGGAATTCTTGTTTTATTAATATAAAGAGTTAACTGAAAAAAGAGGAAAGTCTTAACATTACTGAATAAACAAGAAATAATAAATATTCATCGTACTTGACATATGCCACGACAAATATGCTTATATAAAACAAGACTGTATTTTCATTGTTTTTACTATCTTAGCAACTGAAATAAGTTGTGTTAGCAATAACTGATGATGAATGGGCTCATACTGCCACGTTATTTGCAAATTTGACTAGATTTTGTAATCACTGAAATAACTTTGCATGCCGTCTCAACCACTAAGTTTGACTTCCTCCACCTTTCTGGGTGCTGAACTTGTTTTGTACATTCGTTGCTGTTGATCATTCGACGTGCAGTATTTCTTACTGAGTTCGGTTAATCGAAAATTCATTTGTGAAGCTTTTCCAAAATGCGATACATCGTCGAACGCCTTTCGAAAAATTCAAGAAAACGAAGTCTCCCTGTTCACCTACATCTGCCATTTGCAAGACAGCACCTGCATTTCACACGGATGTTTTTCCTGAATCGTTTCTGGTTCCTTGAGAGAAATTTGTTTTCCTTCAAAGACGTCAAAAATTTAGAGCCTGAAATATACTTTGGAATCTTCTAAGAAAAGGACGTTAGGAATGTTGATCTACAATTCTTTGCGTCCGTTCGTATTTCACTTTCCGTAAACAGGAGTTGCGCACTGGTTTCGAATTCAGTTCCTGGTGGTTATTAGAGTTGTTTGGGCATCTTTTAACATACTTTTTGCATTCGATACGTTATTGTGCTTACAAGAAGTGAAACGCGTGATCCGAGAATGTGAGTTGGCTCTAAGCACTATGGGACTTAACATCTGAGGTCATCAGTCCTCTAGACTTAGAACTACTTATGCCTGACTAACCTAAGGACATCACACACATCCATGCCCGTGGCAGGATTCGAACCTGTGACCGTAGCAGCAGCGCGGTTCCAGACTGAAGCGCCTAGAACCGCTCGGCCACAGCGGCCGGCTAATGTGAGTTGTTTTAACACGATTGGAGAACGCGAGGTACAATACCTTCCATAGACCCGTATACAAGTTACGCCCGTACACAACCTACAAATTCTAGTTGATTTTTGTGCTACTTTTCTATTTTCGCCAACCAATATGGCTGAGCGATGAATGTTGGATAGTAATTAATTTAATATTAAAAGGTAGACCTAGGTTGCAGAATGCTCTTTATTGGCTCAAAAATGCCGTGTTTCACCTGGGTAGGGCACCATCAAGTTACCTGGAAGCGCAATTGGAAAATGGAGGTAATAAATAACCGAGCGTGGTCCTATCCGGAGCTGCTATACTCAACAATGAAAACCGAAAACGCAAATTTGTTAGATGTAAAGAATACGCCCAAAATACCCAGTAAACGAACGTGAAAAACACAGCAAGAAATGTAAAAGCCACCAAGAATTAAAATACAGAAGAATACTTAAATGTGTAACCGTCGATGTACCTAGTACTATGTGGGCCATCAGTCGTACAGCTCATGCAGGATATGGTCGTCGATACGCAATGACCAGCTTTCGTCAAAGCGCTGGGCGACCTCATTCGTTCATGGAAGGGGAGACCGATAAGTGTTTCCCACCTTTCGGCTAGTCAGCGATGACAGAACCGACCGCGTACCCTTCCAGAAACTATTCGCTAAAAAAATTCATTTTTGCTCTACTTATAGCTTTATATGCCAACTGCATGATAATGTGCCCATCATTTCGGTAATGGTCATGGTTACTGTGATATTTACTTGGAAGTATGACACTGAGAGGGGTTCGGAGAAGTGTGCAATGAAAAATAGAGGTCGCTATGATTTTGCGTAGCTGCATATTACATAATACGTAGTTGCGTATGAAATTTAGCTAACATACTAAATTTTTCTTTAGACTTGAAATATCCACAACACTACTCATGTTTCATAATCGGTTTCAGGTACTGAAATGAGACTTTGGCAAATGATAGCACGCAAAGAGTAGAGTACTTTACCATATCATTATTATGCAAAACTTCATTATCTACCATGTTATTCCAATAACTACAGACTTTGCTGGTGAAAGAATGTAATTTTGAAGGGCCACTGACAGCTGGTGAAACTAGAAATGCTATCGGTTTTGGAACAACATATGTGAAGACATTACACTTTTTTGTATGGAAGATGTGCTTTTTCATAAGCTGCTGACTTTACTTTTCCTCAGTTCCTCACATATTAAACTTAATAAACCACTATTTCAGAATTCTCTCACAATTGTGTCTACACAACATGGTAGTGAGGTGTGACTGTGTAAACTCCGCTGTGTTTTGGAAAAAGAAGCAAATTTTGACATGGCAACCAAAGAAATGTGTAGGTTTTGCTCAAAATTTGCCACTTCAGTGTTCAGTAAACTGCTGAGGTCATCGGTCCCGAGACTTACACACTACTTAAACTAACTTATGCTAACAACAGCACACACACCCATGCCCGAGGGAGGACTCGAACCTTCGGCGGGAGGGGCCGCGCAATTCGCCACTCATGACGCTTCTGTGAAAGTTACAAATGGTTAACAAGCCTGGCGAAAGTAAATTGTTGTATTTTCGACGGAATTCTTCTTAGATATTAACGAAAGCAGAAGTGGCAGTAGATCGTTTTGAAAGGTCACCATGCAAGTGTGATCGTGGAGGAGCCCCACTTAATATTTACAAAAGTTGTGGGTATAGCCTTCAGTTTAAACGGCACTATCCCTCCAACGCTAAGCGTTTCTCCTACAGCTGCGCCGGCCGATGTGGCCGAACGGTTCTAGGCGCTTCAGTCCGGGACCGCGCTGCTGCTACGGTCGCAGGTTCGAATCCTGCCTCGGGCATGGATGTGTGCGATGTCCTTAGGTTAGTTAGATTTAAGTAGTTCTAAGTCTAGGGGACCGATGATCTCAGATGTTAAGTCCGAAAGTGCTTAGAGCAATTTGAACCATTTTGAACCTACAGCCGCTCTCTCCTCGCTTCCCCAGCCGACTCCGCATCTAGCGACCATGGCATTTTGCGTGCACTATAGCAGCGCAGAGTGAGGCCACGCTCATAAACTGTAAACATGGGCCCGGAGCAAAGTGCCAGAGGCCCATCCACGCTCACACAGTGTGTACACAGTATTGATGGACTCAGAAAAGTCTGATGGCGCTGGTAAAAATAACCATCACTAAGTGGCTCCAAATGCGGTTACAAAGCTGTCAATGAAAAACTAAATAGTAGAGGGAAAGAAAGTCTCATAAGCGAGATACGAATACGTTAAATAGGAAACAAATTGTATAAATATTACTACAGAATCCTGTCCAGTACCAGTGGCGTGGGCTTCAAGTACGCGAACGTAGTACAATGAAATACGTAAGGTTTAGAAACAGGAAGAAGAAATGTGGCAGAGGTGCATAATACAATAAAATGAGTTGGGAAGCTGCCAGACAATAAGAAGGTAAAGTAAAAAGAACTGTACAATACAACATCCAAACAGAAACCTTCCTAATTAAAAATTTAGCGAGATCATGCACCGGGTCACGACTTACTAGGTACATAAGCGGGAACGCTTGTCAATAATGCAGAATGACTAAAGCGATAAGAGAGTCATGCCTCTGGTATTGGAGTATTGGACAGGACTGTGTAATAGTATTTACACAATTTGTTTTTTTAACGTGTTTATGAGAATTTCTGTATTTCTGTCTACTGTAACGATTCTTAATTGATGGCTTTGTATCTTCATTTGACGCCACCTAGTGACGGTTATCTTTGCTAGCGCCGTGAGTCGTTTCTGATTCTATTGATAATGTCTGTGTATAAACGTAAGCGCGGGTGGGCCTCCAGAACTTTGCTCCGGAGCCATGTTACTGTTTACGAGTGCGATCTTACTCTGTGCTGGCATGACTGATGGCCCACATGGCCCGATGTAAGCCGACGGTTACACTTTTTAAGTAGTCTTCTGTAGGTTTATTCTTGTCTGTTTTTGTACCATCTCTTACGGCGTTTTTCACGTTCAACTGCCGAGTATTTGAGGCATATTCGGCGAATGCTTTTTGACATAAATTATACTATCTTTTACGTACTTTCCTGTCTTTTACGCCTTACGTATTGAAGTTTTTGGTTTTTCGCTATTGATTGTTGTAGCTCAGACTAGGACCACCCCCAGTTATTTATTGTGTTCATTTTCGATTATCCTTCCAGATAACTCGATATTGACCTACCCGGGCGTTTTTTGAGCCAATAAAAAGCATTCTGTAACGTTGGATTGACTTTTAATATCAATTCTAATGGAAGGTTGCTGTACCACTGCGCCACAGTTGACTGGAATAGATTTTACTAGTTAATTTACTTCGTAATCTTATTATGTTTGTGAAGATCTCAGAGAAAGTTTATCAAGTTCTTCCAAAATTGGAAATAACGCTCTCTTCATAATCTTTATATTAAAAACTACAGGGTATGGGTGTTGTGCGGTACCGACGTCTGACATTGGTGACGTCAACTTTTTTTCAGAGTATATTTGGTGTCCTAATTACTTACAGAATACACTAATCTTCAGCGTAAGGTTTTTTCTGCACGTGTGCTACTTCTTTTCACAGATTCTGCGTTGTATACTAATGTAGAAACTTTGTAGCTGTAACACGATGGAGATTCATCTTTCATTATAATTTGTGGCGCCTTCAGTATGAGAAATACACAGATTAATGGGTTAGTATGAGGTAGCCTCCCCCATATATTTCTCTGTCAACAATATTAAGAATGGTTCAAATGGCTCTGAGCACTATGGGACTTAACATTTATGGTCATCAGTCCCCTAGACTTAGAACTACTTAAACCTAACTAACCTAAGGACATCACACAACACCCAGTCATCACGAGGCAGAGAAAATCCCTAACCCCGCCGGGAATCGAACCCGGGAACCCGGGCGTGGGAAGCGAGAACGCTACCGCACGACCACGAGCTGCGGACAACAATATTACTCTACTTGGTTATTTTCTATTGTGTCGCAAGCGAATTACGTGTTTGTTACGACTATAATATCAGAATTTGTAAATACTGAGCGTACAGCCACACAAGTTTGACCACATGCATCCAAGGCTGCAAAGCCAATGCACTCTCAGTGATCAAGTAGACTGATCAGCTTGCCGTACCACGTAACACGCCAATTAGCATTGTGCAGTTACAGTAGAACTAAAGACAAACATCGTTTCCCCACATAACGAGTCCTTTACAATCAAATGAAAAACTTTTCTTTACTTCTCCACCATACTAAAACGAAAGATGCTTATAAATGAAGTAACTGTAGAGGTTTGCTGAAAGCTAGTGCAAGAGTTCTCCCTAGTGAGTGTCGTTCAGTACTTGTTAGCGGCATCCGCCTTAACATATGTCATATATTTTACAATTCTTCCTCGACGGTAGAATAATGGCTCTGAAAGTGCGCAGTAGTTTCCGCTATTTCTCTGTCTTCTTACGTTTCTCTACAGTCAACTTGGTGAAAACAAATGTGAATAAGAGAAAGGGATGGCCAGCAATTAAGTGACGAATGTTACGTTGGTCTCGGGGCCAGCAGCAGAATACAAGAAGTGTTGGAATATATCCCTAACTTTGTGCTGAAAGAAGTGGACAAATACGGTACTGTAAGAAATAATATCGCCTGTATATTGAAATGACTCCACCTTTAATGTCTACATCTACATGCATCTACATGATTAATCTGCAATTCACATTTAAGTGCTTGGCAGAGGGTTCGTCGAACCACAATCATACTATCTCTCTACCATTCCACTCCCGATCAGCGCGCGGGAAAAACGAACACCTAAGCCTTTCTGTTCGAGCTCTGATTTCTCTTATTTTATTTTGATGATCATTCCTACCTATGTAGGATGGGCTCAACAAAATATTTTCGCATTCGGAAGAGAAAGTTGGTGACTGAAATTTCGTAAATAGATTTCGCCGCGACGAAAAACGTCTTTGCTTTAATGACTTCCATCCCAACTCGCGTATCATATCTGCCACACTCTCTCCCCTATTACGTGATAATACAAAACGAGCTGCCCTTTTTTGCACCCTTTCGATGTCCTCCGTCAATCCCACCTGGTAAGGATCCCACACCGCGCAGCAATATTCTAACAGAGGACGAACGAGTGTAGTGTAAGCTGTCACTTTAGTGGACTTGTTGCATCTTCTAAGTGTAATTTTAACACCCAGGTACTTAGTTGAATTTACAGCCTTGAGAATTGTACTATTTATCGAGTAATCGAATTCCAACGGATTTCTTTTGGAACTCATGTGGGTCACCTCACACTTTTCGTTATTTAGCGTCAACTGCCACCTGCCACACCATACAGCAATCTTTTCTAAATCGCTTTGCAACTGATATTGGTCTTCGGATGACCTTACTAGACTGTAAATTACAGCATCATCTGCGAACAACCTAGGAGAACTGCTCAGATTGTCACCCAGGTCATTTATATAGATCAGGAACAGCAGAAGTCCCAGGACGCTTCCCTGGGGAACACCTGATATCACTTCAGTTTTACTCGATGATTTGCCGTCTATTACTACGAAATGCGACCTTCCTGATAGGAAATCACGAATCCAGTCGCACAACTGAGACGATACCCCATAGGCCCGCAGCTTGATTAGAAGTCGCTTGTGAGGAACGGTGTCAAAAGCTTTACGGAAATCTGGAAATACGGAATCAACTTGAGATCCCCTGTCGATAGCAGCCATTACTTCGTACGAATAAAGAATGTGTTGCACAAGAACGATGTTTTCTGAAACCATGCTGATTACGTATCAATAGATCGTTCTCTTCGAGGTGATTCATTATGTTTGAATACAGTATATGCTCCAAAACCCTACTGAAAACCAACGTCAATGATATAGGTCTGTAGTACGATGGATTACTCCTACTACCCTTCTTAAACACTGGAGCGACCTGCGCAATTTTCCAATCTGTAGGTACAGATCTATTGGTGAGCGAGCAGTTGTATTTGATTGCTAAGTAGGCAGCTATTGTATCAGCGTAATCTGAAAGGAACCTAATCGGTATACAATCTGGACCTGAAGACTTGCCCGTATCAAGCGATTTGAGTTGCTTCGCAACCCCTAAGGTATCTACTTCTAAGAAACTCATGCTAGCAGCTGTTCGTGTTTCATATTCTGGAATATTCCATTCGTCTTCCCTGGTGAAAGAATTTCGGAAAACTGCATTCAATAACTCCGCTTTAGCGGCACAGTCGTCGTTAACAGTTCCATCGGCACTGCGCAGCGAAGGTATTGGCTGCGTCTTGCCGCATGTCTATTAAAATATTGGGCAATAGCGATCTCGAAAGTACTATGGAAAGCGTTATGTTCCAGATTGGTTTTAGAACATGACGCTAACTCTTAAGGTGTCTGTATAGAATAATTACAGTGATAAATTTGTTAGTGTATTAGAAAATGCGTTATTTATAGCTGTACTAAACTATAACAGGCTATCAAAAAATTCCCGTTAGAAGGAAGTACAGTCCAGAATCGGTATGCCAGTGAGGCAAAATCACCGTGTGCGTTGAGGCAATCATCCCACCGACGCAGTAGGTTGTCGATTCCCGTTTGGTAAAAAACCGTGTTTGTCGCGGGAAGGAAGTCCGTAGCTACGACTGGAATCCTCTTCCGATAGGAATCGTGGACCATTCAAGGCATTTTATAAGGGACCGAAGGCATGATAATAGTATGGGGAAATGGTTCAAATGGTTCAAACGGCTCTGAGCACTATGGGACTTAACATCTGAGGTCATCAGTCCCCTAGAACATAGAACTACTTAAACCTAACTAACCTAAGGACATCACACACATCCATGACCGAGGCAGGATTCGAACCTGGGACCGTAGCGGCCACGCAGTTCCAGACTGAAGCGCCTAGAGCCCCTCGGTCACAGCGGCCGGCCAGCATCGGGAAAGATCAGGTCTGTACGTCGGGTGCTTGAATGTTTCCCACTTGAGTTGGCATAACTTTTGCGTTACGACATATGAGGTATGGGGACGTGTGTTATCATGAACTTGGCACACCATTCCACAACGGCAGTTTTCGACAGACAAGCTGCTCCAAACACAGTCTTCATTCTCCGATGGATGGCTGCTGGTATTTGCTCTTCGGCTGGAAAGCACTATGGGACTTAACTTCTGAGGTCATCAGTCCCCTAGACTTAGAAGAACTTAAACCTAACTAACGTAAGGATATCACACATCCATTCCCGAGGCAGGATTCGAACCTGGGACCGTAGCAGCAGCGAGGCTCTGGACTGAAGTTCCTAGAACTGCTCGGTTACAGCGGCCAGAGTTGTCTCTTAGAATATGGGGTTGTCCACGGCATACGTATCATAAATCTATAGAAGAAGGGGTTGCAGCAGTAAGAATAATACACGGACCAGTCACATTAACGTAACCAGCGCCTATGTTCGACGTCAACATGCAATAACCACTCACAGACTGAAGGTAGCAGCACTAGCAGTGAAAGGTATATAAAGCGTGTAGGGAAGACGCAGATAACAGTGCAGTAGCCGTAATGTGGAAAGGGAACGATTTATCTGACGTCCAACAGTTCGTAATTATTGGCTTTTGGGGCAATTGCGGAAACATTTTCAGAAGGGCTAAGTTTTAAACTGTTCTTGTGCCGGCGTGGATACAGTTACCATACATGGAAAAATGGCGCTATCCAAAACAGGCTCTGAGGCAACTGTGGTTTCCCAAGGGCCGTAGATGTCAGAGCTGAACGACAGCTACGTACATGTGTACGGGCGAATATACTACGTGCAACTGTTGACCAACTGACCACCCAGATGAACCAAGGGGCTATTGACAGTGTCTCCTCTACATTTACATCATTTCTCCCTATGTAGGTAGGTGCCAACGGAATGCTTTCGCAATCGGAGGAGAAAATTGGTGACTGAAATTTCATGAGAAAATCCCGTCGCAACGAAAAACGCCTTTGTTTTAATGATCGCCACTCCAATCCACGTATCATATCTGTGACACTATATCCCCTATTTCACGATAATACAAAACGTGCTGCCCTTCTTTGTACTTTTTCGATGTCATCCATCAGTCCAACCTGATGCGGATCCCACACCGCACAGCAATACTCCAGAATAGGGCGGACAAGCGTGGTGTAAGCAGTCTCTTTGGTAGACCTGTTACACCTTCCAAGTGTTCTGCCAATGAACTGCAGTCTTTGGTTTGCTCTATCCACAATATTATCCATGTGATCGTTCCAGTTTAGGTTATTTGTAATAGTAATCCCTAAGTATTTAGATGAATTTACAGCCCTCAGATTTGTGTGACTTATCGTGTAATCGAAATTTAGCTGATTTCTTTTAGTACTCATGTGAATAACTTCACACTTTCCTTTATTCGGGGTCAATTGCCACTTTTCGCAACAGACAGATATCTTATCTAAATCATTTTTCAAGACGTTTTGATCATCTGATGACTTTACAAGACGATAAATGACAGCATCATCTGCAAACAATCTAACACGGCTACTCAGATTGTCTCCAATGTCGTTAGTATAGATCATGAACAATAGGGAGCCTGTAACACTTCCTTGGGGGACGCCGGATATTACTTCTGTTTTACTCGCTGACTTTCCGTCTATTACTACGAACTGTGACCTTTCTGACAGGAAATCACGAATCCAGTCACACAACTGAGGCGATACTCCATAGGCACGCAGTGTGGTTAGAAGACGCTTGTGAGGAACGGTGTCGAAAGCCTTATGGAAGTATAAAAATATGGTATCAATCTGACATCCCCTGTCGATAGCACTTATTACCTCATGAGTATAAAGAGCTAGTTGTGTTTCACAAGAACGATATTTTCTGAATCCGTGCGGACTATATGTCAATAAATCGTTTTCTTCGAGGTACTTTATAATGTTCGAATACAGTATAAGTTCTAAAACGACTGTTCAGCAAACCTTGCTGATTAAGGGCCCCCGCGGCAGGCGCCTGGTTCATGCACCGATGCTGACTGCTGTTAATCGGCTATAAAGGCTGGAATTCGTACATCAGTACCGCAACTGGACGACCACTGAGTGGCGACAGGCGGTCTTTTAGGTTGAATCACGTTTTATGCCCCATTGGACAGATATCCATTGGTGTGAACGGTGTGAAACGTCTGAAAGCAAACACCATGCAATAATGGTTCGAAGGTCCAGGTCGGAGGAGGGAACCTTATGGTCTGGCGAATGTTTTCGTGGCATTCCCTGGGTGATGTCGTCATTCTGGAAGGCACACGCACAGTGGATCAGCACAAGTATGCAAATTTTCTCTGTACGGTGTCATCTACCAGCAGGACAATGCAGCCTCACACACAGCTCACAGCGCACGTGCGTGATTCAGAAAGCACCAGAATGAGTTTACCGTAACCCCCAATCTCCCCGTATTCAAACACATTCGACTGGGCTGTTCATGCCATGTATGCTGAAACGAGAAACCTAGCGCAGCTAGCAACGGCACTCGACTCGGCATGGCTCCACATCCCTGTCGATACCTTCCAGATTTTCATTTACTCTCTTCGTGCACGTCTCGCGACGGACTGCGCTGCAAAAGGTGGTTATTCAGGCTTTTGGCGGGTAATCACGGTAATATGACTGAGTGGCGTATGCGGTGCTCACCCACGGCGCCATGTAGGTACCTTTGCACAGAGTTAGGCATTTTAACTGCACCGTCACAATACACATATTCGCCAAAGAAATTCGTCATAAATAATTCATCACAATTTAACAGTAAGGTTCACACCTATAACACCACAGGGAAAAAAATCACGTTTATTGCTCATTATTAAAGCTGTCATTGTATCAGAAAGGAGTTCAATTCGCAGCAACAGAAATCTTTGATAATTTTCCCAATAACAGTCTAATCTAAAAGCCGTAAATTCAACTAAATACCTAGGTATTACAATTACGAACAATTTAAATTGGAAGGAACACACAGAAAATGTTGCGGGGAAGGCTAACCGAAGACTGCGTTTTATTGACAGTACACTTAGAAAATGTAACAGACCTACTAAGGAGACTGCCTACACTACGCTTGTCCGTCCACTTTTAGAATACTGTTGCGCAGTGTGGGATCCTTACCAGATAGGACTGACTGAGTACATGGAAAAAGTTCAAAGAAAGGCAGCACATTTTGTATTATCGCGAAATATGGGAGAGAGCGTCACAGAAATGATACAGGATTTGAGATGGACGTCATTAAAAGAAAGGCGTTTTTCGTTGCGACCGAATTTTCTCACGAAATTCCAATCACCAACTTCCTCCTCCGAATGCGAAAATATTTTGTTGACACCGACTTACATAGGGAGGAACGATCACCAAGATAAAATAAGGGAAATCAGAGCTCGTACGGAAAGATATAGGTGTTCATTCTTCCCGCGCGCTATACGAGATTGGAATAATAGAGAATTGTGAAGGTGCTTCGATGAACCCTCTGCCAGGCACTTAAATGTGATTTGCAGAGTATCCATGTAGATGTAGATGTAGAAAGAAAATCATTTATCCTGCAGAGCTCTTTCTATTCCATGGACTCATTTATAATTAAAAACTTGTGGCTGTGATTGCATGAGGAGGACTGAAAAATAACGTGTTAATTAATGTTAACACTAATCATGTATAGATATCCTGTAAATTGACTCATTCCAGGTCATTTCGGTAAGATAACCGTTCAAATAATCTATGGAACATGGAACTAACTAACTAAATAACTAACCGAGAGTACTGAAACATACACCCTGTTTCATTTTCAGGGTAACCAGAATAAATGAGTCCATGATACGAAGAAGACCAAAATATCATTGAACGAACTCCAGCCTGAATCACGTCCTCTAAACAGGTTTAAGGCGTCGTTACTCCGTCAAGGATCCTCGATGCCTAGCCTCATTTCAAAAGAGCCAAAACTGCAATTCTTTGGACCATACAACACGCTTCCACTCAGTTAACGTCCAGTTCCTGTATTGTCTCACCTGCTGGAAAAGTGCAACGTCACATACCGTTGTGAACAAAGGCCTTTTCCGAGGTACCCGACTCTAAATGTTCATTGTCTGCGGTTCCCTTAGGAGTTTTTGCTAGGGAAACGGTCGAGATGGTCCTACATTCAATGACAGAACAAATTCCTGTCCGTCCTGAAAACGATTATCATTGATACGGTGTGACACAGCGTCTCCGGTCCTTGTCGAGAAGGTCCTTTGTACAGCCAGACTTGTTACGCCGTGTTACATGAATTTTAGTGGCACATTGTTCCCTGTAGACACGTTAGACGGTCGGCGGTGATACACCGACAAACCGGACAACGGTCATTCACGGTGTGGTCATGGGTACGTCTAAATAAGATAGCTGCTTTCTGCAATTTTGTCACGTCTCCATGTGAACCCGTCTTACTGCACTGATTCCATGCAACCGACTGTCACGTTCGAACCACTTCACTGCCATGACTTGCGTCATCTGTAGAGCGCCAAACGGCTGCCTTTTACCAGTTCTACATAACACAGGGGATTCCCGATCAGTCTGTACTTCTAAAGGGGTGAGTGTTATCCAGTGTGCTTACATCCTCAGTATGAACGGTAGTTTGGTTGACTGCAGTGCTTTATTATTCCTAAGTCTTACTTGATGCAATGGGTCCTTATCTTCCTCGAACATTTGAACTAACGTATCCAACAAATTATAGATGGACCTACACTTCAACGTCAACCCCCAAAATAAGGTGTAACTAGGCATTTCTCAGATATACAAATAATTCGAGCGAAATAACGAGAACGGAGCATTGAACCCCGAATTTCTGGATACCCTAAAAAACGGCAATCAATCTGATTCTAAAACGTACTATGAAGTAAGAGAAAAGTAAAAAACGTTAATCCTCTCATGTACTACAGCATTTTTATGAGGATGACTGACGCGTGTAGCAAATTAAATTCGACAATATTCTACATCTATTTATACATCCACATAAATACTGCGCAAGACACCATATGGTCCATGCTGGAGGGTACCTTGCACCACTACCGGTCATTTCCTTTCCTGTTCCACTCGCAAATGGAGCAAGGGGGACACATCTGTCTATATTACGTAAATTTAAGGGGTAGGGGGGAAGAAAGGAGAGGAAAAGAACTAATGATATCAGCTACATTGTGGCTTAATGCGGAAGCAGCGGTGACGAGTGAAAATACGTGCCAGACTGGGACCCGAGACTGCGATCTCCTGCTTTCTGGGTAGTTGTGTTAACCACTGCACCACCTGGATACAATGTTTATCGTACATGCGTGGACAATCTTGGCACGCTCCACTGCGACTCACATTCCCATGTAGTGCCACCTATCCGCAGTCCACATTCAAGTCATCCATGGTAACTAATTTTTAGATTCCCACTGGAGGTCGGACGTAGATGTGCATCTGCCGAGAAGGCTGTGGGTTCACTGCCCATAACTGCACATGCTTATGGGGAAGTCTTGGAGGTTACGTCTTCCGCATTAAGCCACAATGTAGCTGATATTATTAGTTCTTTTCCTCTCCTTTCTTCCCCAACGTGAACAAAATGCGTCTGTTTGTTTCCCATTACAAACAAAATGGTTTTTAAAGGGGAAAGCCGGCCGGGGTGGCCTAATAAAGTGAAGCCGACAATTATCCTCCCCTACTGCTGTCTGTAGTAATGTTTTGGGCAACCTGAAACACTTTGTTTACATTTCTGACATCTTGTGATCTAGGTCACTGACAGAGCAACATAGCATTCTTGCCAGTGACGTCATAAGTGGCATCATCACTGTTACCAGTGATGTCATCATCCTTACCAGAGGCAAGACATGCCACTTTTCCCTTTCCCCCTTGCTACTAACCCCTCCTTATATACAGACATTTATAACACAATAATAAAAACATATGATGGCGAAGATAGGCCAATTTCATTAGTGGAAAATTAAAAAACACCTCTCCACCCCGTATCTCTAGCCAGTCACAGCACAGTACTCCTTATCTTCAGCCAATCATAGTACAGTGTTAAACATCCAATATGACTGAAACAAACCATTTGCCCTTTATATCCTATG